>NC_136060.1:507180431-508380431 GCF_964261635.1 Lissotriton helveticus | reverse complement strand
GCCGGGCCGAACACCGGCACTTTCACACAAGCACCGACACCCCCTCATTAAAAGCACACACACACACACAAACATACAGATATCAAACACTCGTAACTGTCAAAAACACGAACCCAAAATCATACTCAGACACAAAATAAACTAGCAGACACACACCATCAACAAACACAAAACTTCTTGGAGTAGCAAGTTCGCACAGTGATCTCGGAGATGGGCTCGTCTCCAAACCTATAGCAGAAATACACTGGCAGCAAAGATACTTTGCAAGGAGAAGAGGCACACTTGCTCCAACCACCGTCACCCCTACAACATGAAACAAGCATTGGCATTGCCAATAGGTCTCGCTTGGGGACCTTATAAGTATTTAGTTTTGCAGCACAATATCCGATTATGCAACAAGGATATTGTGCTGCAAAACTAAATACTTATAAGGTCCCACAAGCGAGACCTATTGGCAATGCCAATGCTTGTTAACCAAGTGCTAGCAATGGTTTAACAATGTGTGAAAACCCCAATATCCATTTCCTACAGAACGAAGTCAAACCAATAAATGCACGGACATCTTTCTGTGTGGAAGGTACTGGAGTGTCTAAAATTGCTTGAATGCGATCTGGTGTCTGTGCACGGCCCTCCTTAGACAGAAGATGACCTAAATAGGTTACCTTCGGTCTACAATATTGCAATTACTTCCGTGATACTTAGTGATGGTGTGTGCAAGAAAAGAAAGCAAGGACAAAGTACATTTTTCAAACTGCTCAGGTGTATCAGCTGCCAACAAGATGTCATTGACATATTGTATGAGAGCCACTCCTTCAGACAAAGTAAAGGAATCTAGTTGTCTTTTCAAGGCTTGACTATAAATACTCAGACTCTCAGTATATCCTTGAGGAACTCTACAAAATCTATATGATCTAATATTCAAAGTGAATCCGAACAAATATCGGCTATCAGGATGAATATTAAACGAGAAGAAAGCATTCTTTAGGTCAATTACAGAAAATGTGGTTGCTGTTGGAGGGACCAAGGTAAGTAATGTCGTTATGTCAGATACTACAGGGTACAGGGAAGAGGTGTGGCCCCACGGCCAGGGCGACTGACTCTGGAATCTGGGGATCACGGTTCGATCCCTGGCACTGGCGGCAGATTAGCCCAGCACCATGTGACTCTGGGCAATAGCTTGCTTAATCTTCCCGGCGGCCCACAGCGCCTAGAGACCCTTACGGGTGATTGTGTGCTTTACAAATGTGGATATTACTGCGGTACTACAATCTTGTTGACCTCTCAAATCAATGATAAATCTATATATCTTAGTGTCCGTATCTTTTGTCAAAATGGGAAGAATCGGACTATTGCAGATATTATAAGGCACTTCTTCCACAACCCCCACTTCAATCAGGTCTTGTACAATACGTGTAACTGCTTCTTCTCCTCTAAATTTTATACTGAGGCAATCTCTGCCGCATAGTGCCCTCCTTGACACTAATATGTACTGGTGGAATAACCATTTGTCCTACATCGGTGTCTGAAGTAGCCCACAAAGTACTAGGGAGTGAAGCTAGTGCAATATCCTCTTTAACAATACAGGATCTCTCAGTCATGGGGTGGTTGTCATTTAAAATAACCCGTACTCTTTCCGGAGAACATCGTATCGTGGCCCTGAAATATTTGAGCATGTCAAGACCCACAATGTTGTCTGGTGTATTTGGAGAAAGCAAAAATGGACTTCGAGCAGTAAACTTATCAACATGGAGTGCAAGTGGCTGTGACAATGGGCTAAGGGAGGATGTTCCATCGAAACCTATCGATGTAATACTTAAGCCAGATAGGGGAGCCCTAGGAATCGGTGTTTAGACAAAGCGCTACGAGTAGCTCCTGTATCAACCAGAAACTGATCAGTAGAACCCAAAACACGTGCTGTAACATAGGGATCTACTGGAACTTCAACTGATTCCTTACCCCATCCTAGGCAAGCCTATGTATGAGCATAATCTTGTAAGTTAGACGGTTCTTAGTCGGACATTTGATGTTGATTCTGTCTATCAAAAGTATTAGCCCCCTCTTGTCCACGTGTATTAGTATCAAAGTTAGCTTGATCATTTGTGTTTCCTCTGGGCCCTGAATATCCTGAACGATTTCTCATTTGTCCCCAACCACGTGAACCCTGCTGAGCACGCAGTACTGGACAATCAAAAATCCAATGTCCATATTGCTTGCAATACGGACACTGATCAGCAGACAAATTCGCACAAGTATAGGGAGGAAAGGACGAACCATAAGATCCACGCTTCCTCTAACAGGCGGACCATAAGCTTGAACCATCATAACTTTAGTTTTCAATTCTTTAGATTTCTTATCCTCCTTACCTTTTGCTTCTAATTCTTGTCGTTCTTAATACTGAGCCATAGTCATAGTCAAGGGAGAAACCGGAGAAGAGGTAGTCCATGAACTCTCACTAGCCTTTAGGCGACTAGCTATTTCTGGCAGAAGGTTCGTGATATCTTTATCGACAAACATATGCCTACCCGTGTCATCTGTCAATGACTGGCCACTAAAATCGTGGAATGCTTCTTCAAAGCGCGTGAAGAAATCTGAAACTGATTCATCTACCTTTTGCTTGCAAGACGCTAACATAGTTCAATCTATCTTTTTGGGAGGAATAATCTTCTTTAATTTAACCAAGATAGCTGCTGGAAGATCTAAAATTAGCTGACACGGTTTCTGTGCAGGTTCTCTCTCTATCTTTATCTAATTGTTCTATACTTGTCCACAATGCCCCAAATATTGCACGATCATCAACTTTACGCACAGTTCTCCACATATCAGGCGGCAATATTAATCCAAAAAACAAATCAATATCAGACAAAACAAACCTAGTAGTGGCTGGGTAAGTTTTGCGCAACAACAACTGCTGTAATATTCTCAAAATAAAGCGTCTCAAGGGAACAGGGGGAAGCGGCCACCAGCGCCCCCAAAAAGAGAACTCTTCTGAAACCAGGGAGTTCAATTAACAAAGATAAATTGTCCCCGAGCACATAGATACAGATTCTTAAATTGTCCCAAGAGAAAAGATAACCACAATCAAAAATTGTTCTTTCAAAAGTTCATCAAATCAAGTTCCTTTAATTTTCATTTCTTTTCTCTTCATATATCAACAAATTCTTCATAATTTTCTTCAAATTGACATAGAAATGTAGCCAATGCACCAAGGACTAATGCCAACACGTGTTTCGTCAGAGGGTAAAATTACCCGAATGACTTCTTCAGGGCAAAAGATACAGTCCAAATATGAGATCAGGTAAACAAATTCCAGAAGATATTAGTTCCTCAAATATTACTGAGAACTCAATCCATTTTCTATCTCTGTCACAGAAAACGAACCCCTTCTGACGGCGTGAGGAGCACTCTCCTGGATCCTTATTATATTTTACTCTACAAAGAAGAACTCGGAGATAGAAAATGGATTGAGTTCTCAGTAATATTTGAGGAACTAATATCTTCTGGAATTTGTTTACCTGATCTCATATTTGGACTGTATCTTTTGCCCTGAAGAAGTCATTTGGGTAATTTTACCCTCTGACGAAACACGTGTTGGCATTAGTCCTTGGTGCATTGGCTACATTTCTATGTCAATTTGAAGAAAATTATGAAGAATTTGTTGATATATGAAGAGAAAAGAAATGAAAATTAAAGGAACTTGATTTGATGAACTTTTGAAAGAACAATTTTTGATTGTGGTTATCTTTTCTCTTGGGACAATTTAAGAATCTGTATCTATGTGCTCGGGGACAATTTATCAATATCAGACAAAGTCATAGTACAAGAGCTAGTGGCACCCTCAATTTCTTCATAAAAAGCTGTCGGATTCTTTCGCTGATCAGGCAATACATTTTTGAGAGCCAGAACATCTGCTCTATTCCAAGGAGTGTAAACCCAATTATAAATGAAGTACCCTATCTGAAAGAAACAGGTTAGTATTAGATTCCTTGCCTTAGAATAGCCCCAGGTGTCAGACTGGATCCGGAATTTTTTTGCGTAGCAGTACCCATGCGTGTCGGTAGGCGTCGTCCTCGGCGTCGTAGGCGCCGTGATGACGTCGTCGGAGTACTTAGACGCTGCCCTCGCGTGCTGACGTCAGTTCGTATTTTTTCCGCGCCAGCAAGCGCCGATCCGGAAAAAGTGGTACCCTTAGTCACTTTTTGACTAAGCTTCTTCGATCATTTTTGATAATTTTTCTAAGTCGTTAGGTGCCGGTAGGGATGCCCGGGTTCAAACCCTGATCAGACTGACGTCGGTCACCGACCCCCATCACTGATGTCTACATAGCCTGGGGCTCGACCACGACAAGTCGTGCCCCGACTGCCAGGCCTTGACGTCGAAGGCTTGGCGGGAGCGGTCCCGCAAGCGCCTCGAGCTCCGGCAGTCGGCCCGCGTCGCTCGAGGTCCCAGTCCAGGAGGAGGTCGAGGGAACGGTCGTGGGGCCAAAGTCGTCGCAGCTCGTCGAGTCGTCACCACTCGTCGGGTTTCAAGTCCTCAGGTAACAGGCACCAGAAGTCAAAGACGTGACACCACTCTTCTGACTTCCCCCAATGCTCGCACGATGTGGCCGGGGGTTTGGGCGACACCGCCCATGCGGCTCTGCTGGGGTCGTGGCCTGCTCCATACCTGTCGGTCCCTGGGCAGCACGCGACGCCAGAGGAGATCGAAGCATTCCTCATGGCCATGAGGTCGCTCTCTCCTCCGTCGGGTTCCGCGGCGCCTTCAGACACTGCGGCCCCGACTGGGAGTCCGAGCGGGCCAGGTTCTTCGGCCCCGGCGCCATCGGGTGCTTCGGCCCTGGCGTAGTCGGCGACTTTGGTCCCGACGCTGGAGGTCTTTGCTGGATCTAGGTCGTCGCCGGTCGACCTTACGACCTCGCCGGCCCGAAGGGTGTCGCCCCCGGCGCTGACCTCGGTTGACGCCGTCCCCAGTTCTGCTCTAGATTTGCCTCCGACGCTGGAGCGGCATCGGTCGACGCCGCTATCGATGCCGATGGGAGATTTTTCCTTCTACGAGCCGACCCCATCCTTTGAGCCTGACTATCAGGAGATGGGTGGCGAAGCAGACTGGGAGGGGTCTGAGGACCCTCTGGCACGCGAGTGCCAGTCTTATCAGGACTGGACAGAGGAGCTTGGGGATGCCAGTGGTCTGGACACTTTGCCCGACACTGGCTTTGTCTCCCCTCCTACCGTGGCTTCGGAGGAGGGGGCTGCTTATAGTGTGGTGTTGACGAGGGCGGCCAAGGCCTTACACCTTGAGCTCCCCGTCGCGGCCGTGAGGACTAACCTCACAGAGGTCCTTAAACCGCAAACAAGCTCGGTGGAGCCTCTGTTGCTGTTTAATGAGGCCTTGACTGACGTTCTTCTGGGCACCTGGTCCAGGCCCGCTACAGGTCCTGCTGTAGATAGGAACGTGGCCAGACGCCATCGCCCGGCCCTGGGCGACCCTAGCTTCCTGTCCACCCACCCCACCCCCGAGAGTCTAGTCATCCAAGCTTCTAACTCTCAGACCGCATTCCCAACAGCTCCTCCCGATCGGGAATCCAAGAGGTATGAACAGTATGGTAAAAGGATGTTCTCCTCCCTGAGTTTGGGGTTGCGTTCTGTCAACACCGCGTGCCTCTTGGGCTGTTATACCCACTCTCTGTGGGACACGGTCGCGGACGTGCGGCCACAATGCCCGGTGGAGGACCGGGCTAAACTCACCCAAGCCCTTGCAGAGGGTCGAGATGCGGCACGGTACTCCATCTGATGTGAGCTGCATACCATGGACTCACTGGGCAGAGCGATGGCAACGACGGTGGCGATTCGTCGCCACGCCTGGTTGAGTTCCGCCAACTTTTCGGCTGATGTCTAAACCACTCTGATGGACATGCCGTTTGATGGCTGTCGCCTTTTTGGCGACAGATCAGACAGTGCGCTTGAGCGTTTTAAGGACTCCCGGGCTACGGCCAAGTCCTTGGGATTGTCGGCCCTGCGCCAGCAAACTGCTGCTTTTCGCTCCTTTTGTGGCCACGGAAGGGGCGCCCCCACACTTCCTGCCAGACACGGCCCGCAGACTAACATCCAGCACGGTGGCGGACGTGGTAACCGCCGTGGCGGTGCCCGGGGACAACGGCGAGGCCAGTCCACAGCCACCCCCGCAGCATCTGCCTCAAAGACTTCCTAGTCCGAGCTTTCAGGCCCATTCAGCGCCAGTGAGCGGCAGGGTTCGCCATCACCTCCTCCACTGGCGCACTGTCACTTCGGACAGGTGGGTACTGCAAATCGTCCGTAGGGGCTACTCCCTCCCCTTCGAGGTGACCCCTCCAGCCATGACACCGCGTTTTGGGGGATCACTTGCGACTTCTGCAGGAGGAAGTTACGGCCCTCTTGGCCAAGGGGGCCATCGAGCGCGTTCCTGGGCCAGAAGTAGGGTGTGGTTGCTATTCCCACTACTTTCTGGTTCCCAAGAAGGGCAAAGGGGGCCTACGCCCCATCTTGGACTTCAGGAATGTCAACGGCTTCCTCCGGAAGGAGAAGTTCAAGATGCTGGCTTTGGCTCCGGTCTTAGTTGCCCTGGACCAAGGAGACTGTATGGTAGCGTTGGATGCGTACTTCCACATCCCCATCCTGCCGGCCCACAGGCGTTACCTGCGGTTCACGGTGGGCCCACGAGCACTTTCAGTTTACCGTGCCCCCTTCAGCCTTACCAGTGCCCCACGGGTGTTCACGAAAGTGATGGCGGTGATCGCAGCTCATCTGCGCAGGTTAGGGGTTTCAGTCCTCCCCTACCTCGACGACTGGTTGTTGAAGGCGGGCTCACCCCAGACAGTCGCCAGCCACCTGCAGACTACGGCCGACCTCCTGCACCAGCTGGGGTTCTCCATCAATGTGCCGAAGTCACACCTGTGTCCCTCTCAGAAGCTCCTCTTCATCGAAGCGGTTCTAGACTGCGCAGTTTCGGGTTTATCCTTTCAGCCTTTATCCGGGATTTCGGTCAGGTTGATGCTGCGGTTTCTGTGGCGGATGGCCTCCTGCATCCGTCTGGTGCATCACGCCAGGTGGCGGATGCGGGCTCTGCAGTGGGACCTGAAGTTTCATTGGGCCCAGCATCACGGCAACTTGTCCGACCATGTCTTGATCTCGGAGGGCACTGCAAGACAGTTGCAGTGGTGGCTCCAGCACCGCGATTGGGTCAGCGGCAGATCCCTCTCCCTTCCCCAACTGGAGCACGTGGCTGTGACGGACGTGTCCGCATCCCGTGAAAGAGGAAGAGAGGCTCCACCGTCTGGACCCAAAACGTGCGCTCTACTTCTACCTTGATCGCACACGCCATTTCCGGGTGGATGACCAACTCTTCGTTGGTTACGTAGATGCGAAGAAGGGGCGGGCGGTGTACAAACTGACCATCTCTCGGTGGGTCGTGTTGTGCATCAAGGCATGCTACTCCTTGGCTAAAAAGGAGCCTCCTGTTGGGCCGAGGGCCCATTCCACTCGGGCCATGGCGGCTACTACTGCCCTGGGCCGGGGAGTCCCCTTCCAGGACATCTGTCAGGCAGCTACGTGCGCATTGCTGCACACGTTTGCAAGACACTACTGCCTGGACAGCCAAGTCCGGAGAGATGGCTTCTTTGGGCGTTCCGTTCTCCAGGACTTTCTGGTGTAATTATTGGTTTGCAGACCCACCTCTGGGGTTGGTATTGCTGGGGTATCTATTCTAAGGTAAGGAATCTAATACTAACCTGTTTCTTTCAGATGCACAAGTTACTTACCTTCGGTAACGATATATCTGGAAGAAACAGTAGTTAGTATTAGATTCCTTACCGACCCACCCATCCTCCCCGTTCTGCGAACCAGTATCTAGGGTTAAGGTCATCCCTTTCAGGGCCTTAGTTTCATGGCACCAGTATTGGTTTTTATCTTGACTCTGCGTTTTCTGGAGTGGTAAAGCTATGTATAAGAACTGACATCAGCACCCGAGGGCGGCGTTTAAGTACTCCGATGTCCTATGATGCCGAGGACGGACGTGGAGCTGCGGACAACGCCTACCGACGCGCATGGGTACTGCTACACAAACAATTCCCGGATCCAGTCTGACGCCTGGGGATGTTCTAAGGTAAGGAATCTAATACTAACTACTGTTTCTTCCAGATCTATTGTTACCGAAGGTAAGTAACTTGTACTTCGCGTCAATAGAAGTCTTATCACTTGTGCCTGTTCTTTTAGGGAGAACATATAAAGGCGCGGCTTCCCGCATAGGTTTCACATTTACAACATTCTTATCTGTTTCAAGCATCGGAGCTCGTGCCATGTTGATTCGGGATGTTTGTGCAGTTGCGTCTGCTGTCTTTTTCTCCTCTTGCCAACGAACTGCTTCATCACGTAGATTAACCAAGCGTCTGATCGTGTCAGTCACCTGGGAGAAAACAAAAGTACCTTCACGTAATTGTTTACAATCAGCTGCTATATCACTTGGCTCTAGTTTGTCTGACTTTTTCCTAAATCGGTCAACAACTTCTGCAGCAAATATCTCGGTAAAATATTTTTGTTCCTTTTCTAACCCAATTCTGAATATTATCTAGAATTTCAGAAGCAGTATTAGTACTACGATCGGCTTTACGTGCTGCAGATCTAATCTGAGAGGAAAATTCGGTACTTAAAATTGAGCGAATGTCTCGAATTTTATCCTGCTCTGTAGGAGAGTCCTCATCAGGAGCAGAGCGAAAAGTATATGGAGGTGGACAACGATCTAATAAGAGAGAATCATCTTTGGGTTTATTAAGAATCTGATAAAGAGGCCTATGAATAGCGTATTGGCTATTTACCTGTAACTGAAGCTCCCTATCTTCACTTTCTCGAATCTCCTTATTTTTCATCTCTAACGCTTTCGCATGCACACTCTTACGTTGTTCTTTTTCAATCCAGGCCTGTTCACGCTTCATTCGCTCACGCACTTCTTTCTCCCACTTTCGTACACGGTCAAACATATCTTGCCTAGCCTTTCGCTTGAACATTCGTTGCTCCACATACTGAATCTTTCGCAAATCAAATGACCCATGCATAGGCCAACTCAACTCCAGATCCTTGCGGGTGTATTTATTCCACAATGTGCTGCACATTATGGATGAAATACCATACTTCATATACATTCCCCTATTAGGCGTCGCCTCCGGCGGGTGTGCTTTGTCTAGTTTCAATGTGGTACCACTACAAAAGCAACACATCTTTAGAAGTGCGCTGAAAACAGGCATGTCAAAAAATACTTCAAAATATGCAATATTTTAATCAAAGTAGTGCTTAAAGTACTTTTACGTACGTTGCACTGTTCAATTAATCTCAAATGTAGAGAAAAATCTCATTACCTGCCAATATGTGTTGCTGCACATATATACATACATAGAACAAGAATCCTTATTTGGCCAGTCCCATTACAATATCGAGGGGCTGGGGTATACTCCCTGTACTTCATAATTCCCAAAAAAGACTGCTCTCTCAGGCCTACACTGGACCTCAGAGAAATAAATCTATACATTCAGTCAGCCCACTTTCACATGGTGACACTCTAACAAATACTCCTGCTCGTTCAACAAGGCAACTTTCTGTCCACTCTGGACTTAAAGGACGCATGTTTCCATATCCCAATACACCCTGCTCACCGCAAATACCTCAGGTTCGTAGTAGCAGGGCAGCATTATCAGTTCAACGTGCTCCCATTCGGAGTAACTACTGCACTGAGGGTTGTCACCAAATGCCTGGAGGTAGTAGCAGTTCATCCACGAAGACAACACGTTCATGTCTTCCCATACTTGGACGACTGGTTCATAACAGACAGCTTGAAACAAAGCGGTCTACGTCACACTCCCAAAACAATGCAGTTGCTCCATGATCATGGATTCACAGTACATCTGTCCAAGTACCATCTCCAACCATCCAACACTCAGGCGTATCTGGGAGCCACGATAGATGCACAAAAAGCTCTGGCTTACCCAATCTGGCCAGAATCCGCAACATGCAGACTCTACTCTGTGAGTTTCAGCATTTACCACTCATTGCCAGCTTGAGTGTTCATGCAGTTGCTAGGGATGATGGTGTCTTGCATCCTAATAGTCCTTATGCAAGACTTCAAAAACTGTCCCCTTCAGGAGTGATTAGCACTTCAGTGGAACCTCGCTCTGGGTCTGTTATCAGATCTAGTGTTGGTAGACGGCGGCACCCATGGCTCTCTGCAGTGGTGGAATACACAAAACCTTTCAAAGGGGCGGCCCTTCATCGTTCCGGTTCCACAAATATTGCTAACGGCAGATACATTGCTCACTGGTTGGGGAGCTCATCTCCAGACACATACAATTCAGGGCATGTGGAGCTTGCAGCAAAAGCAGCTTCACATAAATCTAGAGCTGCTAGCGAGTTTTCTAGCGCTCAAAGCATTTCAAGTTCATCTAGTAGGAAAAGCTGTCCTGATTCGTACAGACATGTCAGCAATGTACTACATACAAAAACGGGGGGGATATACTCTCGCCAGCTGTCACAACTAGCACAGACCATCTGGAGATGGGCTATAAATTCCAAAGAGTATCTCCTCGCGGAACACCTTCCAGAGGTAAACAATCAGATTGCAGATCTGCTCAGTCGCCAGACAACAGATCTAGGAATGGGAACTCCACCCTCATGTTCTCCTCCCATTCTTTCAAATGTGGGGCTTTCCAGACATAGATCTGCTTGCCACAAACCTAAACACAAAATTCCCAAGCTTGTCATCCAGGTACCACACCCATTGTTCAGAGGCAATGCGCTATGAATGAACTGGTCAGGGATGTGAGCCTATGCTTTTCCGCCTCCCACTCATTCCATGAATGGATCGGTAGCTCAGACCGGTGTCCCTAACACTAATCCTAGTTGCTCCCACATGGACCCGTCAACCCTGTTTCACAACCCTGTTGTATCTTCCAGTAGTTCCTCACCAAAAACTACATCTCACTCGTAATCGCCTCACCCCGAGCCATGGAGAGATCAGATAGCCAGATCCCAGTCGTCTCAACCTTGCGATCTGGCACCTGAAATCTTAGAGTTTGGCTACCTTAATCTCCCCCCAGACTGTATGAACATTATCAACGAGGCTAGACGCCCTACTACAAGAGCATGCAATGCAGCAAAGTGGAAGAGGTGTCATGTAGTTCCTATAAAACCTATACAGGATCTGCGTGCTCTGACAGTATACACTAGGATTGGTGTCAGACTGATTCTGAACATCCCCACCGGGTATGTTGGCCTCTTGTACCAACTAGCTCACATTGCTACTAGAATCACCTTTTACCAAGGAGAGAATAGTTCTTGGCAACAATCAAACATGACAACCCTGATCCCTCAGGACTGTGGAAACAATATACTACCTTTCGCTCAGTCACTTGTGCTTTGTCTGTCTTCGAGAGATAAACAGGCTGGGCGTTTTCAATAAGTATTTATTGAACAGTTATTTTTTTGGTGTAAAACAGATGACCGCAACAACCGTTAGACAGTAGCAGAGATATAGGATTAGAAGCACTATGAAAGTAAATGGGTGATAACGCTCTATCATCTTGCATTAATAGAAAATACATGATAATAAAAAGATGCGTACTCATATGATTTCTTCCTAACTAGATGTACCTAACGTGTGTAGGTGTTGAGCCAAGAATTTCTCTAGGATTAGGTCGACTCCATTACCTGAATTGAGACTATGGGACCCCATCTTGGTCTCGAGTTGAACACCCTGCGAGGGATGTTAGACCAGTGCGAGCTGGAGTGTCTCCATGCAGGAATCTCAGCGTCTCTGGTCAGTGTGTCGGGTCTTCTCTTGTCTATCTTATCAAGATGTGATGTATATAAACCCATAGGTCTCCCTAGGGGTCCTATCTCACTGTATTGCTTTGTCGGACTTAGGATAACGTCTGGAATGAACTTTGTACATAGGTATTATACAGGAAATGTTAGCCCTGCAGTGCTTCCAAGAATCCTCATGCAGAATGTACGAGATTTCAAACTAGGGGGAAACTTTGTTCTAGATGCAGTTTCCTAAGTAAAAGGTCAGTCCCTGTAAACCGTTATAAGTGTAATGTAGGGAAGAATATAGGTTAAGGGTTACAAAGTTACCTAAGCCTATACCAGGGAACCTATATGGAATATAACAGGGATTTGTACTATACTGTAATAATGATCAAATCAACCTGCTTGATGATTAGTTCAAAACATAATTTGGTATCTATTACATTTGCAGCGTTCAAATTTAGCATACACATCCATACGCTTACATCTTGCTGCAATAGCTGCATACCTACAGAATAAACCACAACTGTCTTTCTCCAGAGTGCCTGCCTTAAATCATTAATGAAGGACTTAAAAGAATCATTACCCCAACACTTCAACTTGCTCCAGTGTGGAAATTCAACGTTGAGTAATGGGTCCACCTTTTGAGCCATTGCATATATGTGAAATGCAATTTCTCACTTGGAAGGTAGCTTTCCTCATAGCTATCGCATCACTGAGTAGAGTAGGTGAGCTTCAGGCACTAACCATAGAAGAACAATTTTTAAAATTACACCAAAAAAAGTGGCTCTTCAGACTAATCCTTAATTCCTACTTAAGGTAATTCCTGCCTTTCATGTCACCCAATCTGTTGAGTTGCCTGTGTTCTTCCCTCAACCAGATTGTGGCAGAACTTGCTTTACACACCTTAGATGTGAAAAGAGCACTACTTTACCATAAAGAAAGGACAACACCTTCCCGTAAGAAAAAACAACTATGTTCGATGCATATGAGCTGTAGATTGTGAACTTTTACACCTAGATCGCCATCTGGTGTTTGGCCCGGATGTTTGCACTATGTTATTTTAGAAGTCTTTGTAGTCACGAGATAGGCGACTCCTTTGGTTCGTAGTATGCATGGGCATAGACTCCTTTGGTTAGTAGTGCGCATGGGCATCAACTCCATCTCCAGATTGTTTTTTCCCAACCATGGGGTTCGGATGTGATTTGCTGAGCTCCAGGTCGGTGTCTTATTCGATCCCCCTTTGACGTGTAAAGCTCTCACCGTTCGACGGTATTGTTTCAATCGCAATCTCCTTTGCGTACCCCAAGAACCAATACAATCTTCGAGTCCGGTTATCAACGCGGCCCGATCTATGCCATCAAAACCAGCATATGGAAAGGACTCCATTCAAAAAATGCAAGCGTGGTGCTAAATTCCCACACACATCTACGCGAGGTCTGCAACCTTTGCCTCTCTTCAGAACACGAGAGTCAACACTGCCAGGCCTGTGCTGCATCGGGTCCAAGAAAACCATATGTGAGCGCCAAGCTCGACATCATGAAATGTCCTAGATCAACCGTGTCGGCGCCGGACAACATCTTCGATGTAGGCCCGATGATCCAGATGCAGATGAACAAGCCAGCGTCTCCGAAGCCGATGAATCGGACTCAGAAGATCAGACAATTACTCCAGGTCAACGGAGCGCGAGTACTGAGATCGATGCCCCTGCCCCGAAGAAACAGAAGGCTCCAGTAACACCTTCACCTTCAGGTCTGGGTCAACAAAGTGACAATACTTCAGAAGCCCCGCCTTTAGGCCCGGCTCCGAACTCCACAAAGCCTTCAGGCAGCTCTCGATCGAGCCAGCCACACCACAGTACCGAGAAACCATCTTCGGCACAGAAACCCAAGGTACCGTTGACACCAGACTCTTCGGCACTGAAACATAGTCAACCCAAGGCTTTGGATCTGAAAAAACATGCTAAACTCTGGAGCCGGAGAAAATTTCGGAGTCGAAAACTCCACCTAAGCAGAAGGAGGCTAAGACCCCCCTCCTAAAGCTAAAGACGACAAACCAAAGCACCACTTGGAGCCTAATTCCTCGGTGCAGAAAAGAACAGTGTATCAAAAGAACTGTTTCATCAAAAAAAAAATCACTCCATATCAACCCTGTAACCGGTCAGGTCACGTATATACTACCTAAAAAGAGGAAATTGGACAGCTCAGTGACACCTGAGATACCCTTGAGAAAAAGACCCAGCCACTTCACCTATAAGGCCTTTCTCTCCTCCTCCAAAACTTCCAAACATAATACTCTCTCCCGCACGCTCTCCAGTGCCGCCTCTTTCACCTGCACCACAAGATGATATGGGTGTGGGTATAAGGACATAGATTCACCAATTTATAATGATGATACTGATAATGACACCCAAAGTATTCCACCTCATGACTCTTTGTATGATTATAATGTCCCAGATGTACCTGATCCAGATGTATAGCCCTCTAGGCCATCCCCTCCAGATGACAACTTAGGGTTTGCGCAACTAATAATTCGAGCTGCACAATATCATGTGGTGCAACTCCACTCAGACCCTATGCTAAAAGGGATGATTAAACATGCCCCTGAAGTTTTTAAAGAACCTGTCAGGGCTAGAGTGCTCAATCCTTGAATTGAAAAAAATATATAAATCGTCTCCAAGCGATCCAGCTTACATTAAGGGTCAACTCCCTCTGGATTTACTAGTAGTGGCAAATGCCCGTAAACTGGCAAATTCTCAAACCACAGGTGATGCCCACCGCCAGACGAAGAGTTTAACTTATTGGACGCATCCGGTAAAAGGGTTGCGGCACATTTTTGGCGTATTGCTAATTCACAGGCTTTACTGGCAAGGTATGACAAGGCTCATTATGACGAGCTTGAAAAGCTCATGCAACATCTTACAGACTAATATAAAACAAGGTAAATGATCTCATACAAGAGGAAAAGTTGATCACAAATACCTCTATTAAATGTGCCCTTGATGCAGCGGATACTGCATCTCGCTCAATTAGTACAAGTGTGTTACTACGCAGACATGCGTGGTTACGCATATCTGGTTTTAAACAGGAGGTGCAGTCTACCATCCTCAATTAACCTTTGGATCAGGAACCGTTGTTTGGACCTACTGTGGACACATCCTTAGGAAAGATGAAAAAGGACACAAACAGCCAAGTCTATGGGGTTCTACAGGCAAAACTCGTAGAGGTTCCTTTAGTCGCTCCTCTTATAGGGGTGCCTCCAAAACTATTGGCACAGAAAACCTCTTCCACCTATAAAAGCCCGCTCAAACTTCCCGTAACCAAGGATATTTTAGAGGGACTTACAGAGGCAATAACCGAGGGAGAGGAGGTGGTTCTAACACCCGCAACTCCCCTACCACAAAACAGTGACTTCCCTCCACTCCCCCCAGACCATTCCACTCCGGTCGGGGGAAGACTATCACAGTTCCTACTTGTCTGGAATTCCATCACTACAGACAGGTGGGTGAGCAAAATTATCTAGTATGGTTACTGCCTGGAACACACTTCAAACTCACTTCCCCCCCCCCCATACCTCCCGAACAATGTCCAATGTCCCGCGAACACCTCACGCTTCTAAAGCAGTAGGTTCTCTCTCTGTTACAAGAACATGCTATAGAACCTGTTCCCCAGCATCATCAAGTTGCAGGGGTTTACTCCCTTTATTCTTTATTTCCTCATTCCAAAAAAAGACGGCACTCTCAGGCCAATATTAGACCTCAGACCGTTAAACCTGTACTTACAATCTGACCAATTACACACGGTCACTCCAACAGGTCCTCCCACTGCTCCAACAAGGCGATTCCCTTGCCACTCTAGATCTCCAGGACGCCTACTTCCACATTTCTATTCACCCTGCTCACAGGAAATAATTACGGTACGTAGTGGACAGTCAACATTATCAGTTCAAAGTCCTTCCATTTGTAGTGAAACCAGCATCCAGAGTCTTCACAAAATGTGTCGCAGTGGTAGCTGCCCACTTGAGAAGACAACACATTCATGTGTTTCCTTACCTGGACGACTGGCTCATAAAAGCCAAGTCACGCAGCATATGTGTACAACATACACAACACAATCCAGCTGCTACACAACTTGGGATTCACAATAAACCTCACCAAGTCACATCCGCAACTGCCCCACACCCAATGGTATCTAGGTGCAACAATAGATACTTCAAAGCCCTTGCATACCCCCATCTGACCAGGATAGCCAGTATGCAAGCTCTCATAACAAAATTTCAACCACAACACTCACTACCAGCTCGAGTGTTCATGCAGCCAGTAGGGATGATGGTCTCTTGCATCTTGATCGTTCCTTATGCAAGACTCCAGATGTGTCCACTACAGGAATGTCTAGCACATCAGTGGAACCAAGCTCAAGGTCAACTTACAGATCTGGTGTTGATGGACAGTTGCACACATCGCTTTCTACAATGGTGGAACACACTAAATTTTTCCAAAGGGTGGCTGTTCTTGGTTCCTGGAGGAGCGCGACGAACCTGCTGCCTAAGCAGAGCTGACCCTTGCCACCACTCTTCCCACGACTCGCCGGACCCGCTCCGCGTCGTTTTGTTCTGGGAGGCTGCAGCGAGGTTTACAGGAGGAGCGCGGGGAAAGGCGAGTGAACCAGCGGGGTTGCGAGCATAGGCAGGGATTCCAGCGTCCAGGAGCCCCTGCGCGCCCAACCAGCAACACCTGGGCTGCTCTCCCCGCTGGCCACGCCCCCCGCCTATCAGCCCATGAACTTACAGTTGTAGAGTCATAAGGAGTGCAGTGTCACCGCTTCGCGGGAGCGACCGGGAGAAGCCCGGGACAAGGGCGGGACCGTCTGTGGCCGTCAGAGGCCGAAGGAGGCTGGGCTGGGCCACGTACCTTTTTCCTCTACCAGCAGTCTCTACAGACGGCCGTTGAGGCCCTTGGTGTTCTCTACATCCATGTCTACCCGCTCAGGAAGACCTCTCAGGAGTGAAAGCGACAAAGGAGCTATTGCAGGGAGCCCTGTGATAGGATCTATGGATCGGTTTATTACCAGGGTGGCGTCTGTAATAGAAAAGGAGATCGCTGTGTCAGAGCGGCGCCTATCCGAGATCTACCTCCCCTCAAGACGTTCATCATTGGGGGCTGCTGTACAAGCGTCTACTCCGGCCTGTGAGCGGGTTCAACCAGTTCAACCAGCCCCTACTGTAGGAGTTCAAGGTGATTCTACTGACCCGTCCCACCTGCTTGAAATAGGGCAAAACATAGACAGGGTGGAACTTGCGGCCACGCTCTTTCCTAGTGGTATTGAGGAAGAGGTTGGTCTTAGTATTCCATCTCCACCTGTATCACCTAAACCCCCAAATGATGCAATTAGTCAGTCTCCATTGCCAAATTCGCCCACCCCCATTATTATAATAACAGACGGGGTCTTAGAAGGGGTGCCCTCAAGTAGCCAGATTCCAGAATTTAGGCAGGAAAAGAGAAACAAAAGTAAAAAGATAAGACATCGAAAAAAGGGTAGACTGGTAAGCCAGGCGTCACTTTACCAAAATACTATAAAGCCCCTGGGTTTTGGTGCGGAAAACGTAAGGGGCACGACTATAGGGAATAAAGATGTGGCAGAAGGGGTTGTAGTGGCTACCGTGAAGGGGCCACTGCCTAATGACGTTACAGCTAATGCCTCTAACCCCCCTGACCCTGTAACTATTGACATTATCCTAGAGAAGGTAAATAGTCTCTTGATGCCCCTTCTAACACAGGTCAAGAGCCTGGGGTCTAGAATAGACAAATTAGAGCAATCAACCCTCGACGGGTTTTACTCACTCAAATCCACATTTAAACAACTAATCAGAGTGAGTGAAAGCCCTGACATGGGTCTGATGGAGAATGAGCCCCCAGCAGTTTCCTTACCACCACAGAGAGTCCCTATGCCCCCAAAAAATTTAAGTAAGGGTGACACTAATAGATTACAAACCCTAGCTCCCAAAACTTTCCCCCCTCCTAAAGCAGGGTCGAATCTTAAGGGGCCACCACCGCACCCAGAGGTTGCCACACCTAAGCCTAAACCACTGCCACAAAAGCAGCCCCAGACAACCAGTGGCAAATTAAAAAATATACAAACACTAGGCTTATGCGACAAAGCTCAGGGACTAGTAACAGGGAAAACTTCCATTTCCGCCTCCCGACCTACACCTCCAATTACCACTGTACCGGCGTCTAGGAAACCAGTACGTCGTATTCCTCCAATAAATCTCCCGCCAGACTGTCAACCGTTTGTTACAGTCCTGGTAAATGTCCCTCCACTAAAGGAAGGCCAGTTGGAAAATCACGAATCGCTTAAGAATAAGTGCATCCACTGGCTAAAGTTAAATAAGCCAATCCCGCCAGGTGTGGACGGGATTATTCTAAGTGTCCGTAGGGTAGGTTGGGTAGGGCAGGGAAAGAAAACCCAGGAGGGGGATTGTATACTAATAAACTTTCAGGACCCCAGAGTAGTCCCTTCAATCTGTACCCCAATAAATAATATGGGGGCCCCAGGGGTTAAAGTAGTCGACTTGTCCTACTTCTACCCCAGGCAAACTGCTAGACTAACTGGAGAAAGCTTAGGCTCTCCTGAGACACTTAGGGCCGGGGCACCTGGGGGTAGAGGGATGAACCCAGTGTGGGTGTCAGGGTCCAACTGACTACAGGAGGATGTTCCTCGGGTATGCAAAAATGCAGCCAAGGACAAAGTATCTGTGAGTGTACTAGATCCTATGGCAGTATTATCCTCCCTAATTGACTCCTCTCCTACTGGGGATTTTGGAGATACTAGTGGGACGAGGTCCACAGACAGGGGTATTCCTGCGTCTTGCGACACTCCAGCTGTGACGGGCCTAGTTTTTAAGGTTTTCAGCTGGAATGTCGCAGGGATCGCAAGGAAGTTGGCCTTGCCTGACTTCATGGTATGGGTCGATAAACACTCTCTGTGTATCTTCCAAGAGACGTGGAGCTTAGTGCCGGTACACAGGGTGGGATTCTCTTCCTACTCTGTCCCCGCACTGACCTCGGAAACGGGAAGAGGCCGACCTTCGGGTGGCTTGCTCATTTGGGTAGCAGCCGCCCTAGACTGCAGAGTAGAGGAACTTCACACAGGTCACCCGGACATCCAAAACATTATTTTAATAGATCAGCGGGGAAGACTGGTTTTAAATGCCTATAATGTTTATGCCAGAGGGACTAAGGGTGGAAGAAAGTCACCTGTAATATCCCTTCTTGAGACCCTCCTAAACAAAACCCCCCATAGGCTGCGTACACTGGTCGTGGGCGACATGAACTGTACGTTCGAGCCTTTGGGCTCGGATGTTGCCCTCAAACAAGACGAGGAGGACATTAGGCTGGGGATCCCTGTATTGGAACTCCCACCTATCAGAAGGTGGTCCGAAGTAGCGCTACAGTTATACTCCCTGAGCCTGGAATTAAATTTAAAGGCAGTTAATGGGAGGACAACCTCTGATAGGGGGGGTGCCCACACGTACAACAGACCAGGAGGAACCTCCAGGATAGACTATATACTAGTAGATGTGTACCTATGGAAGCATGTGAAGGACATGCTAGTAGTCCCAACAACTGAAAGTGATCACAACCCACTTTCCTTAAGCATGAAACACTGGTGGCAACCTGCAATAGAAGGTCACGATAACCCGGCAGTAATGCCCCGCGACGAGTCCGAAGTCTCGCCATGTGGCAGACGAATAAAATGGGCTAAACTGGTCCTATCGGAGGCAAGGGTCGGAGAAATTTTTTCCCTCTTAAATCATGCAGTGGCATCCTTGGGGTTGTCCCTAGATGGGGAGGGCAGGGCAAGTGGACTCTTTGTTTTCCTAGTAGAGGCCCTGTCTAATGTGTTCATCATCCATTCTAGTAAGTTGAGCAACAAAAGAAGTAAAAAACCTGAAGATGGATGGTATACCCAGCTATGTAGGGCCCACAAGACAAGGCTTGTTGAGGCAGTAAAGCGCAATTCCCACAGTGATATACAGGTAGCAAGGAAGGTCTACAATAGATCCCTCAAAAGTGCTAAGAGGGAGTGGGAAGACAAATTCTGGGAAGATCTGCTCCAAGCTAGCAAATGTAGGGACTCAAGGGCCTTTTGGAATCTTATAGGATTACGAAATAGGCCCGAGGCAGCTATGAGACCCTGTAACATCCCGCCACAAAGTTGGGTAAAACATTTTGGAACTTTATACCTCCCAGCAGAAGGGGAATTGAACGTTAGGGCGCACTCCCCACTAGCAATTGAACCACACGCCTATGATCTCTTTACCCCTCTAGAGATTGAAAAAGTGATAGGGTGGGTAGCCCCACGCAAGGCAGCTGGCCCAGATGGCCTCCCGGGGGATCTTATGAGGGCATATCCAGCTGAGTGGGGTAGGGTTATTGCAGCACTCCTTAACGACATCATGAGGGGAGGGCCAGTGCCAGAATCATGGAAAGGGGCGGTGGTGGTACCGGTTTATAAAAAAGGGTGTAGAGAAATCCCGGGGAACTACCGCCCTATAAGCCTGATAGACTCCACCCAAAAGATAGCCGGTAAAGCCATACTTGGGAGGATTCTTCATTGGGTGGAGGAGAACAACATACTATCGGATTTTCAGGCAGGTTTCCGGGCAGGAATGGGGACAATAGAACAGGTGTTTAGGTTGGCACTCCTGGGGTGGAAGGTGGTGGAGCTAGGCAAGGGCAGTCTATACTTGGCCTTTATAGACCTAAAGACTGCCTTTGACCTAGTCCCCCGGGAAGAACTGTGGAGGGTGCTTCACGAGTTGGGACTGCCCCCCTACATCCTGTCCCTCCTCGTTAGCCTCCATGCCCATACCTTCGCCCAGGTTCGCTGGGGTAAAAGCGGAGAGCTGACCGAGAAAATACCAGTGTCCAGGGGCGTGAGACAGGGCTGCGTCCTGGCGCCCACCCTTTTCTCACTATATGTGAATGGGGTGGTAGAATATCTTCAACTAGACCCAGCTGACGCTCCTTGTCTCGGAGGTGTGCGGATCCCCACCCTGCTATTTGCGGACGACACGCTTTTGATCTCTAAGACTCCGCAAGGTCTCCAAAAACTGCTAACCCGCTTTCAGGATTTTTGTGCTTCTAAGGGCCTAGTAATTAACGTGGACAAAACTAAATATTTAGTCCTAAATCCCCCAAGGAAACTGGGCCGCCCACCCACGCTCAATTCTGTTCCCTTGGAGAAAGTATCCGAATTCGACTATCTTGGAATTCGGATAACGGACAAAATGTCTTGGGTACCCCACATTGACAAGATGGTTCTTAATCACAAAAGGGTAGGAGGAGCCTTGTTGAGGGAATTCCGGGCTTCACCTAGGAGAGCGCTTACCCCAGTAATTGACATCTACAAGGCCAAGGTAGTAACATCGGCCTTGTATGGGGCAGAACTGTGGGGTCACTGCCGTCTGGATGCCCTGGCCACAGTGGAAAGTAAGTTGCTAAAATCCATTATTGCCATCCCTCCGAGCACTCCGACTATACCTGTGTTGCTGAACACAGGCTGTAAAAACATCAAAGACCAGGCCCAACTCCGTCCACTCCTATTATGGACAAGAATTTGGAGGGGTGAAGAACTGAAATCATATGCTGATGGTCTGGCTGAAATAATGAGTTTGGGCGGCTGGGTCAAAATAAGATGGCTGAGAGACACTAAAAAGCTTCTGGAGAAAATCGGTTTGGGGGATTGTTGGTCAACACGCACAGCCCCACCAAAAGAGGTTGTGAAGAGTCTTTATTGGAAATGGACTGCGGAGTATTTAGTTACAAACGCGAATCACTGCAAGTCCACTGCTGCTTTTTTAGTGGTAAAAGACGTGGTGGCATTTGAGCCTTATTTGGACCTCATTACCCTCCCTTTTGACCGAGCACTATATTTTAAATTTAGAGTTGGCTCTCTTCCGCTTGGGGCTGTGGTATCAAAATGGAAATCAGCTGCTCATAAGTCTCCCAACTGCGCATGTTGTCCGAGCAGGATTGAGTCCATCACGCATATCCTGTTTGAATGTCCGGACTATGCAAAGCCCAGGAGCACTTGGCTTAAACCACTTTGCCGAAATATGGGTACTCGTAGTTACCTAGTAGCTTTGCGCATCCTAATGACGGACACATCCCCCCCATCATATGTGGAATAGCAAAATTTTTAAAGCAGTTTTGGCTTATTCGTTGCAAGAGATTGTCAGTTGCAGTTTAATTCTCTTTTTAGCTAAATTATCCAGGGCATTGAAAGTCTTTTTATCTTTTTAAACGTGTTTATTACTGACTTCTTATGTATTGGTTTTGTACATTTTTATATGGTTGTATTGTATTGTGCTTATAAGATATCTTGCATATCGAATAAAAGCTTATGACTGACTGACTGACAATGGTGGAACACACTAAATTTTTCCAAAGGGTGGCTGTTCTTCGACCCAGTTCCACAAATAATGCGAACAGCGGACGCATCGCTCATCGGCTGGGGAGCGCATCTCTTAAAACATAGCATTCAGGGTATGTGGACCCCTCAACAGAAACTCCTCCACATCCATCACCTAGAGTTACTGGGCATATTTCTCTCTCTAAAATAATTTCAGATACCTCGTAGACAAAGCTGTCCTCGTCCAGACGGACATGACAGCAATGTACTATGTACAAAAACAGGGGGGGGGGGGGGGGGGGACACACGCTGCAGCTTTCACGCCAAGCACAAAGCATATGGAGATGGGCCATCCCTCTAAAAATATACCTCTTAGCAGAACATCTACCTGGGATACACAATTACATTGCGGATCTGCTCAGTCGTCAGCAACAGATTCACAAATGGGAAATTCATCCGCAAGTTCTTCATCCGTTTTTTCAAATGTGGTGCCAATCCGACATAGATCTGTTTGCCCCATATTTAAACACAAAATGCCTAACTTCACCACCAGGTATCCAGAACCACTGTCCAAATGCAATGCGATATAGATGAACTGGTCAGGTAGATTTGCGCACGCTTTTCCACCTCTCCCACTGATTCAGTTACTGGTACACAAGCTCAAACAGTCTCTCACAATGATCATGGTTGCTCCAACATGGGCCCAACAACCATGGTTCACAACACTGCTGGAACGCTCAGTAGTCCCACACCAAAAGTTGCACCTTTCCCCAAAGCTTCTCACGCAGAACCATGGAGAGGTAGGACATCCAGATCCAGCTCAACTGAACCTAGCGATCTGGCTCCTGAAGTCTTAGTTTGTTTATCTCAACCGCCCGCCAGACTGCATGACCGTCAAGTACCAATTATTCTTATTATTCCAGCAGCCTTTCCCCATAAGTGGTGCAGCTTTCTGAACACATCGCCTATATAAACAACGCCACCCCTTCAACGCCTCTTCACCGGGTGCATTTCTTATGTCTGTCCGTGCTGCACAGAGCGCCTATTGTTCTCTTCCGGGTTGGAGGTCGTCTACAGGGTGCCAGAAGAACATCCGGAGTAAGCGCCAGGCTCCAGCTCTTACGACAGATTTGATACAATAGTGGAGAGCGCCTGGGCACATGGAAAGGCAGGTGTGAGTGGTTTAATAACATAAGAGGTGGCAATTTCATGCCTGTAGACAATGAAGTTGGCCACTCGCGGACGATATCTTCGGCGGGAGCCTGCTGGAAGCGAATACAAACCATTAGAAATGATGGGCATGTCTGTGACCTCTGACCTCCACAAGCTCTACATTTTCAATACCAGGGATACGGGTGGAGAGGCCCGGATTACCGCGATCATGGCCAAATATAGGACTGGTATCTTTTCTATTTTTTCATCCTGAGAAGACTGTTTTCAAAGCTGCCAGTTTTGCTGCCTTTTAAAACATCAAAATTGCATGCAGATGTCACACATGACATGGGATTACTTAACAGCAGCCAGTTAAATACACTCTTTAGAACAAGCCCGGCCCCGGCGAGCCTCGCATACAGGAAGGAACGTGGCCAGCTGAAGAGAGAGGGGGAGCAGGAGGGTGAGCCCGCGAGTGGTGCGCGCGCTTGGGAGAGCAATCTGCTCATTTTCAAGCACTGCACTCGTGCTTGTAGTTTGCCACTGCGCATTCCCGTAAGGTGGATGCCGCCACAACCACGAGTGTGTGCTTGAAAATGAGCAGAGCGACGCCTAAAGGCCCTCCAATGCAGCGCATGCGCGCTGCCCGTAGGCGAGACCTAAAAAGTAACTTTACACAGTCAAAAGCCCCTGAAGTCCAATAGGGTGCCTCCTTTGGTTGCAAGGAAGGCTTGTTTAAATTAAATTGCATTTATATATCGCTTACTACACCTAACGAGGTGTCGAAAATTTCAATATATTACATAAGAAAACATAGTTATGTACATCAAAAGAATGCCTTAAAGTGCTGCATGAGAAACAGATATTTCAAGGAGTGTACAGGGAAGATGAGTGGAGGAATACGCACGTGGTTTGCATGATCGAAATATGCTACCTTAAGATTCTTTAAAGTGCTGAAAGGGAACAGAATCAGAGGTAGAGGAAAGAGGGGAACATTCTGGCTGATTGGGTACTTAACAACTCTTATGCAGCCCTCAGGCTGCTTCAAAAAGCTACAAAGGGAACTGATAAGAGAGAGTGGAAGGTGAAGTGTAATCCTTTATATGAAACAATATAAGTCCATGTTTCCTCACCTACCTCTTGCTCATGATCCCTTATGCCCCAGTGCTTTTCCCCATTTTGCACTTTGAAGTAGTCTTGGGGCAGCATAACAATTAACACCTTCCGTGCTAAGCGTTTTAACGCGCTGCGCTGAAGATTCACAATTACCGCGTTACATGACGAGCTGAGCTCGTCATGAGCGTGGAAGGGGTTAAGGAAGCACACAACATGCTGTATTGTTCTCCACCACATACCCCAACTACACTCCCTCTTCTTTTCCCTTGTTCACTCGGGAGCAGCCTTAGGATGGCATATGTACTACACAAACTTCCAGAATGCCCAACAACTCCCCGTTCTCTCTCCTCATCTTTGCTCTCTCCAGTCACTCCTTTCCTATTTCTATTCTCACACAGCACTTGGAAGGAGCTTAAAGACTGCATACAGGCTACGCGAAATTCTAAAATGCGTTCCTCTTTCCTCTTTCTCTCTTTGAAGACAAATATCTAAAAATCAACTATTTATATTATATTCAAGACTGCCATTTAACCTCTTAGCAAGTGCTTACAATTTTGACAATTGGTCAAAGGAGACACAAACATTAAATAGTCAGGCTTGTATGTAGTGTGCATTGGGTATTGTTTTGGGCTCTTGCAATGGCAAAAGCAATTTTACTTTGAGGTCTGCTGGAAAACATGCCTTCCTAAACTATATATAACAGCATATCTGACACACTGGGTAAATTACAATATCTAGTAGTTTGGTTGAAGCCTTTGTAGAAAAGGGGATGTGCTGATGTTGTTTTGATTCCAATAAATGTTTTAAGTGTATATATGCCAAAGTCCCTGGTAAGACGGACAATTATTGCCGGGATAGAAAAACAACTTTAATAGTTCTCAGGCAATTACTAGTTGACATGTTTACAGCTGATGTTTATTAGATGTGACAGGTGAGTTTGTTGTACACGACCCACCAGAAGTTGAGTAGTTGAGAAGTAGCTTCTTGCTCTGAGGATTGTACCGAAGACTACTTTTAATAAGATGTTTGTGAACGTTAGGAGCCAAATTCTGTGCAATACAAAGAATGCATGGAACCTAAAGAGTGAAGTGAATGAGGACATATCTTAGATCGGATGTCGAACTACTCCGGTATTTTGTGTGAACTCACATTTTTCCATAACCGAGATCGTAAAGTGATCCATCGCTGCAGTATCTTTAGCATCGTGATGGATGGGAAATTATTTATGTGACTATTACATGCAACTCAACTGAACCAAAATACCCCATTTCACTTTGATTTTTAAATAAATCTTTAGAGGGAGATGTTAGTACCTCAGGTGCTGCACTCACTCGCATTGTAATATTTCACGTCTTTGGTGCTCATAGCCTAGGCTGTAGTGCACAAAGACCCTTTTGCTGCACACAAAGGAAAATAATTTGAGGGAACATTGGTCATGAGATCACCTTTTTGGATCTGATTTTGAAGGTAAGGGGCTCGTTTTTTTTTTAGTTTTTTTTTTTATAGAGACTGGTGTAAAGTCCAGGAGCTATGCTCCCACAACCCAGTGGCCTGCTTACCAGCAGCCACCAACCAGATGCCCCCTGTCCCCCATTGGATAACATTGGGCCTCAGCACTCTGCACCCGGCCGCCCTAGTGCTGCTGAGGGTGCAACAAGAGTGCATCCTTGACCCGGGGTACCCCAGAGTCTAACCCCAGAACCTCAACTCCCACTACCAAAACCGATCACTATTTTCCTCCATAGGATAACATTGACTGTTTATCTGTGAAAAGTTTTTAAGCGTGGAGTTTGAGAAACTAAAGAAATTCTTTAAAATTGCATTATCTAACAAAAACGATTTACTTGCCTGTTTTCAGGAAATGTCCAAGAGTAGTATCTAGGTATACTACTCTGTGTAAGCCTAGTAATCTCAAAAGTTACTTATCTGCTATTTTACTAAAAAGCCTGTTCAAGTCTATTTCCTGCATTTACTAAGTATTGCATTCTCTGCATCCCTACTGTAAATCAAACCAAAGTGCATATACAATTATCATTCAAACCGTATTTCAATTGCATTACCACTGTAAAGTATTTATTGCTTACCTGTGCCATGCTTGCTTGGTTCTAGAAAATAAAACAACTAAAAGAATATTTTTCTACAAAAACAATTGGTCTGAAGTTCAGTCTTTGAGTGTGTGAATTAATTTGCTGACTGAGTGTGTACAACAAATGCTTAACACTGTCCTCTGATACTGCCTTACTGCTCTACCACACTGATACAGAGAGAGGTTCTATCTAACTTTACTTCTGCCTACCTTTGGGGATCCACTGGACTCTGTCCACACTACACCTCACTTTGGTATAGTATATACAGAGCCAGCTTCCTACATTGGTGGATCAGCAGTGGGATATACAACTTGAAAGGCATGATTATGGGGCTCCCTGAAAAACTCAAAAGGAGATGGGATGTCCTCTTACTATGCCTGTTTTCCGCTTACAGAGCAGTGCCACTGAAGGGAGTAGGGTTTCCCCCCTTTGAACTTCTGTTTGGTCATCCTGTGAGGGGACCAAACCTTTCTTGTAAAAGAGGGTTGGGAGAGCCCAAACAAGATATTGCGGATTATATGCTTGGCCTAAGGTCCAGAATGTACATGGAAAAGGAATCCAAGAATCTTGAGGCCAGCCAGGAGCTGCAAAAGCACTGGTACGACCAAAAAGCTGCACTGGTTGAATTTCAACCTGGGCAAAAGATGTGGGTTTTGGAGCCAGTGGCACCAAGGGCTCTTTAGGACAGATGGAGTGGCCCTTACCCTATCCTAGAGAAAAAGAGTGAAGTCACCTACTTGGTTGACCTGAGCACAAGCAGGACACCCAAAAGGGTTTTCCATGTGAACCGCCTGAAGCTCTACCATGACAGGGCTGACATCACCATGCTGATGGTGACTGATGAGAATCAGGAGTCAGAGAGTGAACCTCTCCCTGATCTCCTCTCCTACAGCCCAAAAGATGGGTCAGTGGATGGACTTGTCTTTTCAGACACCCTCACTCCCCAACAGCAGGCTGACTGCCAGCAAGTCTTGAAGCAATATGCTAAGCTCTTTTACCTGACCCCTGGTCAGTCAAACTGATGCATCCATGATGGGGACACTGGTGACAGTTCACCTGTCAAAAATAAAATCTATCGACAGTCTGATCAAGTCAAGGAAAGCATCAGAACTGAAGTCAGCAAGATGCTGGAGTTAGGGATTATTGAACCCTCTGAGAGCCCCTGGGCCAGCCCAGTGGTTCTAGTCCCCAAACCTCATCCACAAGGTGGAAAGAGAGAAATGAGGTTCTGTGTGGACTATAGAGGGCTCAACTCTGTCACCAAGACAGATGCTCACCCTATCCCAAGAGCAGATGAGTTGATAGACAAATTGGGTGCAGCCAAGTACCTTTGACTTGACTGCAGGGTACAGGCAAATTGGCATGGCCCCAGGAGCAAAGGAAAAGACAACATTTACTACACCTGACAGGCATTATCAGTTTACTGTTATGACCTTTGGTCTAAAGAATGCCCCTACCACCTTCCAGAGCCTGGCGAACCAAGTCCTTGCTGGGGTCAGCGGGGGTTGTGTGAGAAGGTGCCCTCTTTCTGCATGGTTGCCCCCACTATTTGCTGAATTGCTTTTACCGAGTGTGCCCTGGGCTCCTGCTAATCAGGTACCCAGGGCCTGTGTTCTTTCTCTAAAACTGCATTGAAGCCTAAACCCAATTGGCATCTCTGGCCACAGGTCAGACCCTGATAAATGGTACCACAGGTACCCAGGGCACTGTGATCAGAGAAGGCCTCTAAGGGCTGCAGCACCTAGTGTGCCACCCTTAGAGGCCCTGTGCCCTGACACAAACACACTGCCTTTGCAGGATGCGTGTTTTGATGCAGAACAAGGTGAAGAGTCGACATGGCACATATCCCTGTGTTTACAACAATGATTAGCGATATGCACTCCTTTGTTAGAACAGTTTTTCTTCAATATCAACAAATTATACTGCCTGGTGCTGACCCATATCTTGACTAGCTCCTAGCCAAGTTGAAAATAATAGGTAAATCACAGAAACCTGTGTTATGGGAAGCACTGTTCACTTATTCACAATAACGTGATTTTTGTGTTTTTCTATTAATCATCCATACATTCAATTCAATTTTAACATAAATTAAACAGATTCTATTTCATCACAAGTTCAAAATTTTCATATGTCCACAGTCTTTTTGATCAAACTGAAAGCCAAAACCAATTCCAAATTAAATGCTCAACAAAGGATGAACGTTTTTCTTTTCTTCAAGAACGATTTTATTCTTCTCATTCATCAGTAAATGCGACAATCTGTGTTTTTCAAACAAATCTCCATAGTTCAACGAATGCTGACATATCCCAATGCATTTCGGTATGCACCTTCGTCAGGGGAATGTACTATAAATAACAAAAGATTATACGTAATTACCAAAAATTTAATCATGTGTATATCCAATACATACACTATTTACAATTGCGCATACATTAATTGCAAAAATAATTTATAGACAACAACCAGAGAATCTCCTGATGTAATTCAAACATCTAGTGTGTATTTGAGAATTCATGCTCACAAAAGTTCACCTGCAACCTCCTAAATTAAGCCAAAAAACGTGCTGCCAACCCAGTGCTACCACCACCTCATGCTAGCTGTGATCCAAAAATAATAAAAATAACCAGGTCATAACGTGGATTCCATGTGCTTAGAAGTTCACAACTCCTACCTTCGTCAAATCAATTAAGCTGAGAAATCGACCAACTTCAATATCCGTCCTATTCTCTCTTCTAAAAAAACATGATAATACCTTTAAAGCCTCTACACGTTCCTACTCGGCTTGCTATATCTTACATAAGAAGCCAGTACTTACTTAGTCTCCTCGACCCCAGTACTAAATTACTCTCGCGCTACTTCACTTTCAAAATACTTCTCGTGCTGTAATACATGAAAGCAGAAAGCTCCTTAACCACTGGTCACATTGTATAGTTACGTAATTGATTCTCAGCTAACTCCCATGGATTCTTACCTCTTTCTGTAGAACCAAAACGCTACACATTACTCCTGGGTTCACTCCGGTATACCGCTTTCTCGCTAGGTCGAGCCCTGAGCGAGCCGCCTGAATATGGCGTCTGACGTCATACGTCATGAAAATCAAAAACGGACTCACAACCAAAACATCCTCATTCAAAATGGCACCCGTGAAATGCCTGATTGTGATGACTTCAAGCGAAATAGTCCCATTTCAAAGATAGGAGGATAAAACTTGGCTCATGATAATAAACTGCTAATACCAAACTACCAATGCCAAAAGAATTATATAAAAAAATTATATAAAAAAATGAAAAACCAATTCTCAAAAAAACGTGAGATTTTATGAGCATGAGTACCAATACCATCTGGATAAAGAACATATCATAATCCTAAACATACATTATACAGCACAGTATTGCAAATTATAAAAAGCAAATCATTTCAATTTTGTCATTAAGCCCATAGGGTGTCAGTGTCCTAAGGAACTTGATCCAGTATGTTTCTCTCTGTGCCAACATTTTGGCTGTGTCAACATGTGGTTTTTCCACCAATCTTTCTAGCACAGTAAATTTTAGTTGAGGTATTGAATGCCCCCTCTCATGCCAATGTACAGCCAAACATGATTTCATATTTTTTGTGCGTATCGTACTTTTATGTTCGGTCATTCGAACCTTCACTTTCCTAGTGGTACGGCCAACATAGACCAGACCACATGGACATTTAATTGCATAAATTAAAACACTCGAATTACAATCAGACGTGTGTCTCAAGGTGATGTTTTTACCTGTTTGCGGGTGAGCGAAAGAATTGCCTACCATTACATTACCACAATGTCCACAGTTAAAACACTTCCTCATGCCTTTTTGGCCAAGGTCTGTGTCTTCATGTTTCCGATGCTTTAGAAGTTCCTTAAGATTCCGTGATCTAGAATGTGCAAATAAGGGTTTGTCTAAAAATACCTGCTTGAAATCAGGTTCTTGCTCGATTATTTCCCAACGTTTCTTTACACATCTTTTTATCGCCGCTGCGGCTGTGGAAAATTTGAGTACATAAACTTCCCTCTTATTTTTACTCTTCTCACTTTTTTCCAACATAGTGGACCTAGGCATGGTTTTAACTCTATTCTCAGCTTCATCTAGTATGGCAGCCGGATACCCCCTTGTAAGGTAATCAGTGCGCATAGTAGTGATAGTTTCAAACCCTTGCTTTTCATCTGAGCAAATCCTTCTTGCCCTGATGAATTGTGATAGTGGTAGGTGTCTTTTTAATGATTCTGAGTGGAAACTCTCATAGTGTAAAGCATTGTTTCTATCCGTTGGCTTCTTAAATACGCTTGTGACAAGTTTGTTTCCTTCTTTTTTGATCAAAATATCAAGGTAGCTTATCTGTGCCGAACTGATAGTGTAAGTGAATTTAATAAAGGCATGACAGTTGTTCAACTCATGGAGTTGCGCTCGTAACTTTGCTTCTGAGCCCTTCCAAACAACTAGTATATCGTCGATATACCTTAGGTATAGCGCTAGATGTTGCTGCCAATCATGATTCTGTAATATGCGAGTGTCTTCAAATTTAGACATAAACATATTTGCATATGTGGGTGCCCCGGTGAACCCCATTGAGGTACCCGTCTTCTGTAAGAAAAAACAGTTCTGCCATTGAAAATATCCATGATATAAACAAAATTGCAATAGTTCAAGCAAAAAAATGTTGTGCCCCTCCTCATAGTCATGTCTCAATAACATCCACTCTGCTGCCTCCAAACCTTCCATATGCGGGATTGAGGTGTACAGGGCTGAGACATCAACCGTGCACAACCACACTTCCTCATTATCAGAAATAGGCACTCTTTGCAATTTCCGTAGGCAATCTGTAGTGTCTTGCACAAAAGTTGACCACTGTTGTACCAAAGGTTGCATGAAATAATCTAAATACCTTCCTACGGGTTCATGTAGTGACCCACATCCCGCCACAATGGGTCGGAATGGTGGGTCTACCGGGTCTTTATGCATTTTAGGCAACATATATATATATGGCCTATTCGGATGTTCGGTGGTCAAATACCTTCTTGTTGACGAACAAACAAGAAGGTATTTGACCACCGAACATCCGCATAGGCCATATATATATATGTTGCCTAAAATGCATAAAGACCCGGTAGACCCACCATTCCGACCCATCGTGGCGGGATGTGGGTCACTACATGAACCCGTAGGAAGGTATTTAGATTATTTCATGCAACCTTTGGTACAACAGTGGTCAACTTTTGTGCAAGACACTACAGATTGCCTACGGAAATTGCAAAGAGTGCCTATTTCTGATAATGAGGAAGTGTGGTTGTGCACGGTTGATGTCTCAGCCCTGTACACCTCAATCCCGCATATGGAAGGTTTGGAGGCAGCAGAGTGGATGTTATTGAGACATGACTATGAGGAGGGGCACAACATTTTTTTGCTTGAACTATTGCAATTTTGTTTATATCATGGATATTTTCAATGGCAGAACTGTTTTTTCTTACAGAAGACGGGTACCTCAATGGGGTTCACCGGGGCACCCACATATGCAAATATGTTTATGTCTAAATTTGAAGACACTCACATATTACAGAATCATGATTGGCAGCAACATCTAGCGCTATACCTAAGGTATATCGACGATATACTAGTTGTTTGGAAGGGCTCAGAAGCAAAGTTACGAGCGCAACTCCATGAGTTGAACAACTGTCATGCCTTTATTAAATTCACTTACACTATCAGTTCGGCACAGATAAGCTACCTTGATATTTTGATCAAAAAAGAAGGAAACAAACTTGTCACAAGCGTATTTAAGAAGCCAACGGATAGAAACAATGCTTTACACTATGAGAGTTTCCACTCAGAATCATTAAAAAGACACCTACCACTATCACAATTCATCAGGGCAAGAAGGATTTGCTCAGATGAAAAGCAAGGGTTTGAAACTATCACTACTATGCGCACTGATTACCTTACAAGGGGGTATCCGGCTGCCATACTAGATGAAGCTGAGAATAGAGTTAAAACCATGCCTAGGTCCACTATGTTGGAAAAAAGTGAGAAGAGTAAAAATAAGAGGGAAGTTTATGTACTCAAATTTTCCACAGCCGCAGCGGCGATAAAAAGATGTGTAAAGAAACGTTGGGAAATAATCGAGCAAGAACCTGATTTCAAGCAGGTATTTTTAGACAAACCCTTATTTGCACATTCTAGATCACGGAATCTTAAGGAACTTCTAAAGCATCGGAAACATGAAGACACAGACCTTGGCCAAAAAGGCATGAGGAAGTGTTTTAACTGTGGACATTGTGGTAATGTAATGGTAGGCAATTCTTTCGCTCACCCGCAAACAGGTAAAAACATCACCTTGAGACACACGTCTGATTGTAATTCGAGTGTTTTAATTTATGCAATTAAATGTCCATGTGGTCTGGTCTATGTTGGCCGTACCACTAGGAAAGTGAAGGTTCGAATGACCGAACATAAAAGTACGATACGCACAAAAAATATGAAATCATGTTTGGCTGTACATTGGCATGAGAGGGGGCATTCAATACCTCAACTAAAATTTACTGTGCTAGAAAGATTGGTGGAAAAACCACATGTTGACACAGCCAAAATGTTGGCACAGAGAGAAACATACTGGATCAAGTTCCTTAGGACACTGACACCCTATGGGCTTAATGACAAAATTGAAATGATTTGCTTTTTATAATTTGCAATACTGTGCTGTATAATGTATGTTTAGGATTATGATATGTTCTTTATCCAGATGGTATTGGTACTCATGCTCATAAAATCTCACGTTTTTTTGAGAATTGGTTTTTCATTTTTTTATATAATTTTTTTATATAATTCTTTTGGCATTGGTAGTTTGGTATTAGCAGTTTATTATCATGAGCCAAGTTTTATCCTCCTATCTTTGAAATGGGACTATTTCGCTTGAAGTCATCACAATCAGGCATTTCACGGGTGCCATTTTGAATGAGGATGTTTTGGTTGTGAGTCCGTTTTTGATTTTCATGACGTATGACGTCAGACGCCATATTCAGGCGGCTCGCTCAGGGCTCGACCTAGCGAGAAAGCGGTATACCGGAGTGAACCCAGGAGTAATGTGTAGCGTTTTGGTTCTACAGAAAGAGGTAAGAATCCATGGGAGTTAGCTGAGAATCAATTACGTAACTATACAATGTGACCAGTGGTTAAGGAGCTTTCTGCTTTCATGTATTACAGCACGAGAAGTATTTTGAAAGTGAAGTAGCGCGAGAGTAATTTAGTACTGGGGTCGAGGAGACTAAGTAAGTACTGGCTTCTTATGTAAGATATAGCAAGCCGAGTAGGAACGTGTAGAGGCTTTAAAGGTATTATCATGTTTTTTTAGAAGAGAGAATAGGACGGATATTGAAGTTGGTCGATTTCTCAGCTTAATTGATTTGACGAAGGTAGGAGTTGTGAACTTCTAAGCACATGGAATCCACGTTATGACCTGGTTATTTTTATTATTTTTGGATCACAGCTAGCATGAGGTGGTGGTAGCACTGGGTTGGCAGCACGTTTTTTGGCTTAATTTAGGAGGTTGCAGGTGAACTTTTGTGAGCATGAATTCTCAAATACACACTAGATGTTTGAATTACATCAGGAGATTCTCTGGTTGTTGTCTATAAATTATTTTTGCAATTAATGTATGCGCAATTGTAAATAGTGTATGTATTGGATATACACATGATTTAATTTTTGGTAATTACGTATAATCTTTTGTTATTTATAGTACATTCCCCTGACGAAGGTGCATACCGAAATGCATTGGGATATGTCAGCATTCGTTGAACTATGGAGATTTGTTTGAAAAACACAGATTGTCGCATTTACTGATGAATGAGAAGAATAAAATCGTTCTTGAAGAAAAGAAAAACGTTCATCCTTTGTTGAGCATTTAATTTGGAATTGGTTTTGGCTTTCAGTTTGATCAAAAAGACTGTGGACATATGAAAATTTTGAACTTGTGATGAAATAGAATCTGTTTAATTTATGTTAAAATTGAATTGAATGTATGGATGATTAATAGAAAAACACAAAAATCACGTTATTGTGAATAAGTGAACAGTGCTTCCCATAACACAGGTTTCTGTGATTTACATATCCCTGTGTGCCATGCCTACAACCCACTGCCCTGGCATAGGTCAGTCACCCCTCTAGCTGGGTGCACTATACCAGTGGTGACGGTACAGTTGCATGAGCCCTGTACCCTTACAGAGTTCATTCTTAGACATTGTGCAATGCTGCCATTAAGAGTATATGGTGCTGGGAGTTTGCCATTACGAATTCCACAGCCCCATAATGGCTGTACTGAAAACTGAGATGTTTGGTATCAAACTTCTCAGCACATTAAACCCACACTGATGCCAGTGTAAGATTTAATGAAAAATGCGCACAGAGGGCATCTTAGAGATGCCCCCTGAAAACTGACCTATCACTAGTGTCCAGGCTGAGTGGCTGCTTAGGCTGCCACCACCAGACATGTTTCTGGCCCGCTGGGTCGAGAGCTTGCTGCTCTCGGGGGCCTGAAACAATGCACATCCTGGGACGAGGTGCCAAACCTCCTCCCCCAGGATGGGCAGGGTTCACGAAGGGGAATCTTGAAAGGCTTGCCGCCTTTGTGAGCTTCCGCAGGCCTCTTGTTGCTCTCAGGCCCAGGTTTTATTAATGGGGTACCCTTGTTCCTTCTAACTACTCAGGCCCTGCAAAGCATTATGGGATGAGATTCTAGAGTGCAGTGAATATATTACAGTATCCAATATCAAAACATTCATCAAGGAGCAGGCTCTCGGGCTCAGCTAATCTAGGGAGAGAACCAAGCAGATGCCTTGAACACAAAGAGCACATCATGCTGAACGATTCGGTGGTGGTCCAATCCTCCTAGAACCACCCCAAGCACAGGTACGGGCAAAAATACCATCCCAACCAAAGGCCCTGCAAAGCATTACGGGACGATATTCTAGAGAGCAGTGAATATTATAGTATCCAATATCAAGACAGTCTTAAAGGGGCAGGCTCAGCTGAGAGCTAATACTATAATATTCACTGCACTCTAGAATCTCGACCCATAATGCTTTGCTGGGCCTTTCGTTGGCATTCTATTTGTGCCCATAACTTTGCTTGCAGTGGTCCTAAGAGGATAGGACCACCACCGAATCGTTCAGCATGATATGCTCTTTGTTACAGTTCAAGAATTAGTTAGAAATGGCCAACTCTACCAACATAGTGATTAGTTTATACATATAATCCGAATTCAATATGGCCGAGATTAGATGTAAAGCTACCATCTCAGCGAGCACATTTGTTGAATATATTTGAAAAGCAGTTTGTTGCGTGTTTGGACGCACTGAGTTACTTTAGGCTTTTAGCACTCAGCGGACTAAGGAAAAGTCACTTTAAAGCCTCAGTTGCTCAAAGACCTGTGGCTGCAGGCAGGATTCACTTTAATTTGAGAGAGCCTTGAAGTGGAATACAGATTAGATCCAGGGAAGCACAAGTGGCACTAGCCAGAGTGCACTTGCGACAACTGTGCCTTGCATATGGGGATCCTTCAAGTGGCAGCGTGTCTCTCATTGCAGCATTGTTATGTTATATTAATTTATAATGCGCACGGCTACTTGGCTGAGAGTCCCGTTGCTGACATAGGAGGAGTTGGACTCGGACTCGCTGTGGGATTAGCTGTTAAAAAGGCAGGTTTTGAGCTTCCTCTTGAACATAACAAGGCAGTCTATAAGCCGAAGATCCAGTGGGAGTCTATTCCAGAAGAGAGGTCCTAGATAGGAAAGGGATCTCCCACCCGTTCTGAGACAATGTGGGGCATTGCAGCAACAGTCATGAGTCTCGCGCTGCAGCATCGGTCATGAGTCTCGCGCTGCAGCATCGGTCATGCGTCTTGCACTGCAGCATCAGTCATGCGTCTTGCACTGCAGCATCGGTCATGCGTCTCGCACTGCAGCATCGGTCATGCGTCTCGCGCTGCAGCATCAGTCATGTGTCTTGCACTGCAGCATCAGTCATGCGTCTCGCCCTGCAGCATCAGTTCTGCGTCTTGCACTGCAGCATCAGTCATGCGTCTCGCACTGCAGCATCAGTCATGTGTTTCGCACTGCAGCATCAGTCATGCATCTCGCGCTGCAGCATCAGTCATGCGTCTTGCACTGCAGCATCAGTCATGCGTCTCGCACTGCAGCATCAGTCATGCGTCTCGCACTGCAGCATTTGAATTTGAATTTGAATTGGGATTTGTAAAGCGCGTAGCTACCCTAGGGCGTCCCAGCGCTGACATGACCTAAATTCCAGAAGGGGAGTGGAAAAGTGACAGTTTATGGGAAGAGCCTAGTTTTTAATTGCCTACGGAAGGCCAGAAGATTGTGTTCTCTCCTCATGGCAAGTGGGAGAGCGTTCCACAGTTTTGGGGCGTTGTAAGAGAACAAACGCTCCCCGGAACGGGACTTTTTTATTCTAGGAACGCTGGCAAGGGAGAGGGAATCTTATCTAAGTTGTTTGGTAGAGGGATGGGGTTTGACGAGGGATCTCAGAATCGGGGGGCCTCTGCCTTGCATTATTTTGTGTGAAATGCATAAGGCCTTAAAGGTAATCCTTTCTTTGACTGGAAGCCAATGCAGGCTTTTGAGTGCCGGTTTAGCAGAGCATCTCGATTTGGTTCCGGTTAGGAGTCTGGCCGCAGCGTTCGGAGTGCATTGCAGTCTATAGATAACTGATGCTGGAGCTCCCAGGTACAGGACGTTGCCATAGTCCAATCTGGAGTTCACCAGCCCCTGTAGCAGTAGCTTCCTTGATTGGAAGGGGATCAGATGGAGGATTTTACGCGCCATTCGAATGAGTCCAAAGCAGGTGCCCGTGGTTTTTCTGGCCTGAGCTTTGAAGTGGAGATCTTGATCCAGCCAGATGCCAAGGCTTTTGACTTCGGGTTTGGGGGTAGGAGGCGTTCCCATGCATGGAGGCCATGCAAGGTATGAGGGGAGTTTGTGTGGGTTTCCCAGGAGAAGTATCTCGGATTTTTCTCCGTTTAGTTTTAATCGAGATTCACACATCCAGTGGAAAACGCTCTTGAGACACCTTTCCAGATTGTCTAGGGTTTTGCTCAGCTGGTTGAAAGAGACCACCAGCTGGGTGTCATCGGCATACGTGACTGTTTTTATGCCGAATGGGGCAATAACGTCCTCTAAAAGGGACATGTAGACGTTAAAAAGTGTGGGGCTCAGGGAGGAGCCCTGGGGGACCCCACACTGTAGCGGCAGGGCTTTTGACACGGCAGTGCCATCCAACACCTGGAAGGTTCTTTTTTCCAGAAAGGATTTGATCCAGGACAGGGCGGAGCCAGAGACTCCTATCAGACTTAGCCGATGGATTAGGATGGCATGATCCAATGTGTCGAAGGCAGCACTCAGATCGAGAAGGATCACTGCCCCTAATCCTCCTGCGTCTATGATGGTTCTTGCCTCTTCGTCCACGGCTAGCAGAGCAGTGTCAGTTCCCTGTCCGGGTCTAAACCCTGTCTGAGCATCAGTCATGCATCTCGCACTGCAATATCAGTCATGCGTCTCGCACTTCAGCATCAGTCATGCGTCTCGCACTGCAGCATCAGTCATGAGTCTGCCGCTGCAGCATCAGTCATGCGTCTCGCACTGCAGCATCAGTCATGCGTCTCGCACTGCAGCATCAGTCATGCGTCTCGCACTGCAGCATCAGTCATGCGTCTCGCACTGCAGCAAGTCATGAGTCTCGCGCTGCAGCATCAGTCATGCATCTCGCACTGCAGCATCTGTCATGCGTCTCGCACTACAGCATCAGTCATGCGTCTCGCGCTGCAGCATCAGTCATGCATCTCGCACTGCAGCAAGTCATGAGTCTCGCGCTGAAGCATCAGTCATGCGTCTCGCACTGCAGCATCAGTCATGCATCTCGCACTGCAACATCAGTCATCTGTCTCGCACTTCAGCATCAGTCATGCGTCTCGCACTGCAGCATCAGTCATGCGTCTCTCGCTGCAGCATCAGTCATGCGTCTCTCGCTGCAGCATCAGTCATGCGTCTCGCGCTGCAGCATCAGTCATGCGTCTCGCGCTGCAGCATCAGTCATGCGTCTCGCGCTGCAGCATCAGTCATGCGTCTCGCGCTGCAGCATCAGTCATGCGTCTCTCGCTGCAGGATCAGTAATGCGTCCCGCGCTGCAGCATCAGTCATGCGTCTCGCGCTGCAGCATCAGTAATGCGTCTCGCGCTGCAGCATCAGTCATGCGTCTCTCGCTGCAGGATCAGTCATGCGTCTCGCGCTGCAGCATCAGTCCTGCGTCTCGCGCTGCAGCATCGGTCATGCGTCTCGTGCTGCAGCATCAGTACTGCGTCTCGCGCTGCAGCATCGGTCCTGCGTCTCTCGCTGCAGGATCAGTCATGCGTCTCGCGCTGCAGCATCAGTCATGCGTCTCGCGCTGCAGCATCAGTCATGCGTCTCGCGCTTAAGCATCAGTCATGCGTCACGCGCTGCAGCATCAGTCATGCGTCTCGCACTTCAGCATCAGTCATGCGTCTCGCACTACAGCATCAGTCATGAGTCTCGCGCTGCAGCATCAGTCATGCATCTCGCACTGCAGCATCAGTCATGAGTCTCGCGCTGAAGCATCAGTCATGCGTCTCGCACTGCAGCATCAGTCATGCGTCTCGCGCTGCAGCATCAGTCATCAGTCTCGCGCTGCAGCATCAGTCATGCGTCTCGCGCTGCAGCATCAGTCATGCGTCTCGCGCTGAAGCATCAGTCATGCGTCTCGCGCTGAAGCATCAGTCATGAGTCTCGCGCTGCAGCATCAGTCATGCGTCTCGCGCTGCAGCATCAGTCATGCGTCTCGCGCTGCAGCATCAGTCATGCATCTCGCACTGCAGCATCAGTCATGTGTCTCACACCGCAGCATCTGTCATGCGTCTCGCACTGCAGCATCAGTCATGCATCTCGCACTGCAGCAAGTCATGAGTCTCGCGCTGCAGCATCAGTCATGCGTCTCGCGCTGCAGCATCAGTCATGCGTCTCGCGCTGAAGCATCAGTCATGCGTCTCGCGCTGAAGCATCAGTCATGCGTCTCGCGCTGAAGCATCAGTCATGAGTCTCGCGCTGAAGCATCAGTCATGAGTCTCGCGCTGCAGCATCAGTCATGCGTCTCGCGCTGCAGCATCAGTCATGCGTCTCGCGCTGCAGCATCAGTCATGCATCTCGCACTGCAGCATCAGTCATGTGTCTCACACCGCAGCATCTGTCATGCGTCTCGCACTGCAGCATCAGTCATGCATCTCGCACTGCAGCAAGTCATGAGTCTCGCGCTGCAGCATCGGTCATGCGTCTTGCACTGCAGCAAGTCATGAGTCTCGCGCTGAAGCATCAGTCATGAGTCTCGCGCTGCAGCATCAGCCATGCATCTCGCACTGCAGCAAGTCATGAGTCTCGCGCTGCAGCATCAGTCATGCGTCTCGCACTGCTGCATCAGTCATGAGTCTCGCACTGCAGCATCAGTTATGCATCTCGCACTGCAGCAAGTCATGAGTCTCGCGCTGCAGCATCAGTCATGCGTCTCGCACTGCTGCATCAGTCATGAGTCTTGCACTGCAGCATCTGTCATGCGTCTCGCACTGCAGCATCAGTCATGCGTCTTGCACGGCAGCATCTGTCATGCGTCTCGCACTGCAGCATCAGTCATGCATCTCGCACTGTAGCAAGTCATGAGTCTCGCGCTGCAGCATCAGTCATGCGTCTTGCACTGCAGCATCTGTCATGCGTCTCGCACTGCAGCATCAGTCATGCATCTCGCACTGCAGCAAGTCATGAGTCTCGTGCTGCAGCATCAGTCATGCATCTCGCACTGCAGCATCTGTCATGCGTCTCGCGCTACAGCATCAGTCATGCGTCTCGCGCTGCAGCATCAGTCATGCGTCTCGCACTGCTGCATCAGTCATGAGTCTCGCGCTGCAGCATCAGTCATGCATCTCGCACTGCAGCATCTGTCATGCGTCTCGCGCTACAGCATCAGTCATGCGTCTCGCGCTGCAGCATCAGTCATGCGTCTCGCACTGCTGCATCAGTCATGAGTCTCGCACTGCAGCATCAGTCATGCATCTCGCACTGCAGCATCAGTCATGAGTCACGCACTGCAGCAAGTCATGAGTCTCGCGCTGCAGCATCAGTCATGCATCTCGCACTGCAGCAAGTTATGAGTCTCGCACTGCAGCAAGTTATGAGTCTCGCGCTGCAGCATCGGTCATGAGTCTCGCGCTGCAGCATCGGTCATGAGTCTCGCGCTGCAGCATCGGTCATGCGTCTCGCACTGCAACATCTGTCATGCGTCTCGCGCTACAGCATCAGTCATGAGTCTCGCGCTGCAGCATCAGTCATGCGTCTCGCGCTGCAGCATCAGTCATGCGTCTCGCGCTGCAGCATCAGTCATGCGTCTCGCGCTGCAGCATCAGTCATGCGTCTCGCACTGCAGCATCAGTCATGCGTCTCGCACTGCAGCATCAGTCATGCGTCTCGCACTGCAGCATCAGTCATGCGTCTTGCACTGCAGCATCAGTCATGCGTCTTGCACTGCAGCATCAGTCATGTGTTTTGCACTGCAGCATCAGTCATGCGTCTCGCGCTGCAGCATCAGTTCTGTGTCTTGCACTGCAGCATCAGTCATGTGTTTCGCACTGCAGCATCAGTCATGCGTCTCGCACTGCAGCATCAGTCATGCGTCTCGCACTGCAGCATCAGTCATGCATCTCGTGCTGCAGCATCAGTCATGCGTCTCGCACTGCAGCATCAGTCATGCATCTCGCACTGCAACATCAGTCATGCGTCTCGCACTTCAGCATCTGTCATGCGTCTCGCACTACAGCATCAGTCATGAGTCTCGCACTGCAGCATCAGTCATGCATCTCGCACTGCAGCAAGTCATGAGTCTCGCGCTGCAGCATCAGGCATGCATCTCGCACTGCAGCAAGTCATGAGTCTCGCGCTGCAGCATCAGTCATGCATCTCGCACTGCAGCATCTGTCATGCGTCTCGCACTACAGCATCAGTCATGCGTCTCGCGCTGCAGCATCAGTCATGCGTCTCGCACTGCTGCATCAGTCATGAGTCTCGCACTGCAGCATCTGTCATGCGTCTTGCACTACTGCATCAGTCATGAGTCTCGCACTGCAGCATCTGTCATGCGTCTCGCACTGCAGCATCAGTCATGCATCTCGCACTGCAGCATCAGTCATGAGTCTCGCACTGCAGCAAGTCATGAGTCTCGCGCTGCAGCATCAGTCATGCATCTCGCACTGCAGCAAGTTATGAGTCTCGCGCTGCAGCATCGGTCATGAGTCTCGCGCTGCAGCATCGGTCATGCGTCTTGCACTGCAGCATCAGTCATGCGTCTTGCACTGCAGCATCAGTCATTTGTTTTGCACTGCAGCATCAGTCATGCGTCTCGCGCTGCAGCATCAGTTCTGCGTCTTGCACTGCAGCATCAGTCATGTGTTTCGCACTGCAGCATCAGTCATGCATCTCGCGCTGCAGCATCAGTCATGCGTCTCGCACTGCAGCATCAGTCATGCGTCTCGCACTGCAACATCAGTCATGCGTCTCGCACTTCAGCATCAGTCATGCGTCTCGCACTGCAGCATCAGTCATGAGTCTCGCGCTGCAGCAAGTCATGAGTCTCGCGCTGCAGCATCAGTCATGCATCTCGCACTGCAGCAAGTCATGAGTCTCGCGCTGCAGCATCAGTCATGCGTCTCGCACTGCAGCATCAGTCATGCGTCTCGCGCTGCAGCATCAGTCATGCGTCTCGCGCTGCAGCATCAGTCATGCGTCTCGCGCTGCAGCATCAGTCATGCGTCTCGCACTGCAGCATCTGTCATGCGTCTCGCGCTGCAGCATCAGTCATGCGTCTCGCACTGCAGCATCTGTCATGCGTCTCGCACTACTGCATCAGTCATGAGTCTCGCACTGCAGCATCTGTCATGCGTCTCGCACTGCAGCATCAGTCATGAGTCTCGCACTGCAGCAAGTCATGCATCTCGCACTGCAGCATCAGTCATGCATCTCGCACTGCAGCATCAGTCATGAGTCTCGCACTGCAGCATCAGTCATGCACCTCGAGGCTGTAGCATCAGTCATGCGTCTCGCACTGCAGCAAGTCATGAGTCTCGCGCTGCAGCATCAGTCATGCATCTCGCGCTGCAGCATCGGTCATGAGTCTCGCGCTGCAGCATCAGTCATGCATCTCGCGCTGCAGCATCAGTCATGCGTCTCGCACTGCAGCATCAGTCATGCATCTCGCGCTGCAGCATCGGTCATGAGTCTCGCGCTGCAGCATCAGTCATGCATCTCGCGCTGCAGCATCGGTCATGTGTCTCGCGCTGCAGCATCAGTCATGAGTCTCGCGCTGCAGCATCAGTCATGCATCTCGCGCTGCAGCATCAGTCATGCATCTCGCGCTGCAGCATCGGTCATGAGTCTCGCGCTGCAGCATCGGTCATGCATCTCGCACTGCAGCAAGTCATGAGTCTCGCGCTGCAGCATCAGTCATGCATCTCGCACTGCAGCATCTGTCATGCGTCTCGCACTGCAGCATCTGTCATGCATCTCGCGCTGCAGCATCGGTCATGAGTCTCGCGCTGCAGCATCGGTCATGCATCTCGCACTGCAGCAAGTCATGAGTCTCGCGCTGCAGCATCAGTCATGCATCTCGCACTGCAGCATCAGTCATGCATCTCGCACTGCAGCAAGTCATGAGTCTCGCGCTGCAGCATCAGTCATGCATCTCGCACTGCAGCATCAGTCCTGCGTCTCGCACTGCAGCATCAGTCATGAGTCTCGCACTACAGCATCAGTCATGCCTCTCGCGCTGCAGCATCAGTCATGCGTCTCGCACTGCTGCATCAGTCATGAGTCTCGCACTGCAGCATCTGTCATGCGTCTCGCACTACTGCATCAGTCATGAGTCTCGCACTGCAGCATCTGTCATGCGTCTCGCACTGCAGCATCAGTCATGAGTCTCGCACTGCAGCAAGTCATGCATCTCGCACTGCAGCATCAGTCATGAGTCTCGCACTGCAGCAAGTCATGAGTCTCGCGCTGCAGCATCAGTCATGCATCTCGCACTGCAGCAAGTTATGAGTCTCGCGCTGCAGCATCGGTCATGCGTCTTGCACTGCAGCATCAGTCATGCATCTCGCACTGCAGCATCAGTCATGAGTCTCGCACTGCAGCATCAGTCATGCACCTCGAGGCTGTAGCATCAGTCATGCGTCTCGCACTGCAGCAAGTCATGAGTCTCGCGCTGCAGCATCAGTCATGAGTCTCGCGCTGCAGCATCGGTCATGAGTCTCGCGCTGCAGCATCGGTCATGCGTCTCGCGCTGCAGCATCAGTCATGAGTCTCGCGCTGCAGCATCAGTCATGTGTTTTGCACTGCAGCATCAGTCATGCGTCTTGCACTGCAGCATCAGTCATGCGTCTTGCACAGCAGCATCAGTCATGTGTTTTGCGGGGCGTGGCTTGGACGCCGATCGGGATGGCGGCGTGAGCTCGTAGCTCCGCGCAGGATCCCGCTAATTCTCCTGTTTTCGGAACCCTGGGCGGCCCGGAGACGACTCTCCTGCCCTCTGAAGTGTGAGGGGACAGCTGGGTGCACTTGATGAACTGCTGGGGGACTGCAGCCCCCGAGGAGACCGTGCTGAAGCAGCGGCTGAGGTGTTGCCGAGGGTGCGCAGAAAATGGCGGCGGGGAGGTCGGAAGGCCCCGAACTTCAGCCCTGAGCCGAGTTGTCGCCGACTGGCGAGGGATCCTGGCGAGAGATCCTGCAAGCCGCTGACTGGGGCGCTAGGGTCGGCGGGACTGTGATCTGAGGCCGTGGTGCGCTGCCTTGGCTCGTCCGGAGCTTGGGGACCCTAGCTGGATACCGTCTTGGGACTTCTCCTCTTCCCCTCAGGCTCCCGTGGGGGCGGCCGAGTGGAGTGGGCGTCGCAGGCCGTGGCTCTTGTGCCTGTGAGTGTCGGTGGAGACATTGCACTGCCGGCGACCGGTGCTGCCCACGGGCGCTGTCGGTAACCGAGCTCCTGGACTTGTGACGCAGCACCCTGGAATGGCGGCGACGAGTGGGTCGATGGCCGCGGGATGCACTGAGGGGGACTCGGCAACTTCCACCCAGCTGGGCGAGAGTCCCTCCTCGGAGCTCGATCGAGACCAACGGCTGAACCAGCGACTAGATGCCATACTTGATGCGATCGCCTCGACTAAGGACGTGTTGCACCAAGACATCGCCCAAGTGGCCGTGGGCCTGGGGCTGCTGCGCGCAGATCACGCGAAGCTAGCGGACAAAGTTAAGGACCATGACCAACTATTGCTGGACCTGAAACCGTCGGTGGTGGCCGCGGAACTTAAGATCACTGATATGTTGGCCCGGTTGGACGCGTTGGAACGGAGGGCGGAGGATGCAGAAGGCCGCAATAGGCGGAACAACGTGCGGGTCGTCGGCCTTCCGGAACGGATTGAGGGGGAGGATGCAGTGGCCTATATGGAGAACTGGTTCCGCACTGTGGTGGCGCCGGAGGGGCTCACTCCTTTCTTTACGCTAGAGAGGGCCCACCGGGTACCTGCCCGCCCACCGGGGCTTGGTCGCCCCCCCCGCCCGATGGTGGTGAGACTCCTCCACTACAAAGACCGGGATCTTCTCATTCAGCGGGCCAGGATGTCGGGCCCCTATGACGTGGAGAATAGTAGGGTTACGATCTTCCCGGACTACACCCAAATGGTCCAGAAAAACCGGGCGTCGTTCCTGGCAGTGAAAAAGGAGCTCAGGGAGGAAAGCATTCAGTACTCCTTGCTCTACCCAGCTAAGTTGCGGATCATGTTGGATGGGTCTACGCACTTTTTTCAGACTCCGGACGAGGTTTGGCAATGGCTGGAGTTGTACAGGGCGGGTACGGACAGATCGCATAAAAGCAGGCGAGATGAGCCCAAGCAGCCCCGGGTGAGACAATCGCAACGCATCCGATCCCGCAACAGGCGCCAACGGGAGAGGCGGGAGGCCCAAATGGCGGCGGAAAAGAGGGATGCACTCGCAGCGACGGCGGCCATTACAGGGTCGCAACAGAACAGTGAACGTGCGGACACTGACTCGGGAGGAGAAGGCGGCAGGTCGGGAGAGGAACTTTCAGAAGCGGACAGTTCGAAGGGGCCGGAGGTGACCCCACAGACCTCGGATGGTATCTTTTGCGGCTGACATTGGGTTGGATTGAGCTAGATCGGGACTTCATGGTGGGGTGGTATCCTGTTGATAGGGGGCCGGGACGCCGGGAGGGGGGGATCTGTGCTTCAAGAGGGATGGAGGCGCGGGGCGTGGGCTCCGCTCGCTGAGGTCGGCGGTGACTCACCCCCCTTGGGCCCTTAAGGCCGCCTGTGGTGGAGACCACAGGGTTATGAGTGTGAGAAGTTGTTTCAAGGTTTGGATGGGGGCGGACATTGGGTTCGTGTGCTCTGTCCTGGGGAGCGGGGTTTGGGAAGTTTTTCTGTTTTGGGTGTGTTTGGGGGGGGGCAACTGCACTGGGGGGGTTATGAACATTCGTTATTTGATTTGGACTGTACGAAGTTGGAATGGGGACATTACCTAATCTGAAATGCCTAACGTGGAATGTCCGGGGGCTGCGAACTATGGTGAAGCGTCATAAGGTCCATGCATATCTTGTACGCAGGGGGGTTCAGATTGCTATGCTTCAGGAGACTCATCTCACTAAGAAGGAATGTACTGCCTTGCAGAAAAGATGGCGGGGCCAGGTATTTGGCACCACCTACTCAGCGTATGCCAGGGGGGTGCTGATCTGGGTGAGGGCGGGGATACCCTTTCAATTGCTGAATCAAGTAGTGGATCCGGATGGCCGGTTTGTGGCGGTGGAGGGGAGGTTATATGGCCGGGATGTGGTTTTCTGCTGTGTGTATGCGCCAAACACTGATCAAGCTCGATATCTTGATAGCCTCTCAGGGGCGTTAGCCTCCTTCCTGGCGGGCCCGATAGTGCTAGGGGGGGACTTTAACTCGATTACTGATGTGGCTCTGGATAGGTCCCATCCCCCTCTGGTGGACTCCCCGGTGCGCAGGCTGACCGCGCACAGGAAGGACTGGCAGGATAGGTGGGGGCTGCGGGATGTCTGGAGGGAGCGGCACAGGGAGACCAGGGATTACTCCTTTTACTCTGCGCTTCATGACCTGCATGTCAGGATTGACTCGGTGCTCTGTGGTGGATCCCTAGCTCCGTTGGTCTCCCATGCGGAGTACTTAGCTAGGACTATCTCAGATCATAATCCCCTATTGGTGCACATTCAGTGGCAGAGGGAGCGCTCAGTTATACCAACGTGGCGGCTTCGGCCGGAGACACTTGAGGATCCTGTCTTCCAAGACGTGGTTCGGCAAGGCATTGATAGCTATTTCGGAATGAATGCGGGCACGGCCACGAGTAGGTCCATTGAATGGGATGCAATGAAAGTGGTGGCGAGGGGAGTGTGTCTGGGCAGGTTCTCGAATGCTCGCACGGCTGTGTTGAATGACCTCGTGACAGCGGAAGATAGGTTGAGGGACCTGGAGCGCCGCAGGCCGGCTAGACCGGACTTACAAGCCCAGCTATTAGAAGCGAAGGAGGTGGTTGCCACTGAGACGGAACGTTTGCGATGCTATGACTATAAGCAGTATATCGTCAGGGCGCATGCGGAAAGGGACAAGGTGGGTACCCTCTTGGCCAGACTGGCCAACCCGGAACTTAGGGGCTCCCCGATCCTCGGCATTCGCACTGCGCAGGGGGAGATGGTGTACAACCAGGCAGCGATATTGGAGTGCTTTAGGGGGTACTATGAGGAACTGTACCAGAGTCAGCTGGAGGTGGGGGTCCAGGACATTGTGGAATACTTGGGGGAGAGGCAGCTTCCGGTCCTTGCTGAGGAGGACTCGAAGGAACTGGGCGGCCCGGTAACGCTCACGGAAATACGGGCGGCCATAAAGCATATGGCCCGCAACAAAACGCCCGGGGTGGACGGATTACCGATTGAATTTTATCAGCTGTATGCGGATATTTTGACACCCAGATTGCTGACGGTGTATGCTGAAGCATTCGAGGCTGGGGCGCTGCCCGGATCCATGCGGGAGGCCTTGATTGTGCCGCTCCTGAAGCCAGGCCGGGACGCAGCGGACGTGCGGTCTTACCGCCCGCTGTCCATGCTGACGGTGGATTATAAGATTCTGAGCCGGATACTGGCCACCAGGCTGGCCCCGTATATGACGGGCCTGGTACATAGGGACCAGGCCGGGTTCATACCCACGAGGAGCACGGCGCTGAATGTTCGCCGACTGGTGGGGATAATGGACGCCATCTTGGACGGGGAGGGTGCCCCTGCGGTCCTATCTGTAGACATCGAGAAGGCCTTTGATAGTTTGGAATGGCCGTTCCTGGACGGAGTTTTGGAGAGGTTTGGTATGGGCGAGGGGTTCCGCAGGTGGACAAGGGTCTTGTATGCATCGGCGACGGCGAGAGTACGTTTGGGCGGCCTGGTGTCTGCGGCGTACCCGGTGGGCAGGGGCACGCGGCAGGGGTGCTCTCTGTCTCCCCTGTTGTTTGCTCTGGCAATGGAACCTTTAGCGGTCCATGCGAGGTCGGGTGTCGTGTACTTGGGGATAGCCAGGGGCGAGCAGTGGCATTATATATCGCTTTATGCGGATGACTTGCTCCTGTACCTGGCTGACACCTCCCGGGCGTTGGCCGGTGCTATGGAGCTGCTGTCGGAGTTCGGCCGGCTGTCGGGCCTTAAGGTCAATTGGGCGAAGACTTGTGTGTTCCCGCTGCGAGCGGGTTCACCTGCTCCTGACGGAGACTTGGACGTGGTGTGGGAACCATCTTGTTTCACCTATCTGGGTGTTCGCATTTACCACGCTACCGCAGACCTATTGGAGGGCAACATTGGTCGTTGTGTCCGGGCACTGCGGGGCAGCTTGTCTTTCTGGTCGACCCTCCCGCTGACGGTTCTAGGCAGGATTGCCCTTCTGAAGATGGTGGCACTCCCCCGCTTTCTCTATTATTTCCGGACGCTGCCCATATGGATTCCCCAAGGGGTCTTCAGAGACCTGAGGTCGATGATTATTGGCTTTCTGTGGGGGCATGGCCGCCGTAGAGTGGCCCTAACCACGCTCCTCCGCCCGAAGATGGAAGGGGGTATGGCTGTGCCTGACTTTGAGCTGTATTACCTAGCGGCACAGCTGCAGGTTCTAACACAGAACGTGGCTAGGGTGTTCAGGGGTCCGGAGGAGGACCGGGATCGGGGGATTGTTGGACTTGGCCCGCAGGGCTGGTTCACCCCTGAACTTTTTGCCTTATGTGTGACCCTGTGTCAGTGATTTTTGGGTCTCTGCGCACTTTCCCCTGGGTCCCAGAGTGAAAGTGCGTGCGTGTAGTATGGCTGGCCTGCCCTCCCATAGGAATGCATGGGGAATGTGTGTGCCCTGGTAGTTCCTGATGTGTGGGGAGTGCAGGCTCGAGTTTAGTATGTATGAACTCGTGAGAGTGAATGCTGCGCAATGGTATGTGCGGCTTGTATGTGTCTAGAAGGGAAGTGTTACTTCTGGACATTGAGATATGTGTGCATGTGCTGTGAGGGTGCTGGAGCGTGATTGGCTGGAGCTGGCTGGCATGCCAGGCTCCAGGAAGTCTGGATGGGTCTGCCCGGTGGTGAGTGGGAGGTTAGCATGAGTGATGTGTGGGAGGAGTGTACCTGTGTCCTGGATGGGCTGGGTTTTCCCCACACAATGCTGGCTCCGCCCCCCTGTGGTGTGTCTAACGACCCTAGCCTCCCCAGTGAAAGAAATGGGTGGTTGGGCCATCAAGAGTGCTCCAGAGCCAGCTGAAACTGGTTTTCCCCCCACCCTGCACCTTGAAACAAAGGATTTGGTACTATAAGAAGGGGCTGTGTCCCCTTGGAAAATGTTCTACTTGTGGATCCTTGCCAGAGGGGGCTGTTGCTGCTGCTGGGGCCAAGAGGACCGCCACTTGGCTTGTCTCCCTGCCTGGAGACCCAGTGTGCTGGCTCTGGCCCTGCCCTGCCCCTCTGCCTGCCTCCAGTCCCTGCTGGAGCTTTTGATTTTGGCTTAGAGTGCCTGGAGGCGCTCTTATTTGATTTATAGCGCTAGGCGCGCTTTCCTGATGCCCCAGCGCTCAATAGCGCTTTGCTTCTATTTTTAGCGATAGGCGCGCTTTCTGTGGCCCCTAAGCGCTTGGGAGCGCTTTATTGTCTCGCTGGCGGCTGCCCACGCCGCAGATTCACCTTTTAAGTGACTTAGTTCGAGTGCCCACCTCGATTTCGTCCCCGTAATCCCTGCTGCAGTCCGGGGCCGGGGAGAAGCCGAGGAGCAGCTGCTGGCGTCACCCGGGAGCCGCGCTGCCATTGGCTGTGGCTGCGGGAGGCTCGCCGGGCGATCAGCGCCGTGATTGGAGGAGCCCTTTATTTCGGAATATAGCGCTGGGAGCGCTGTGTTAATCCCCCTTGTTGCGCTTGGAAGCGCTTTATTCCCCAGAGCCGGTGCCCACCCGGCATTTGCCCGCAAATCGCTCCAGCCGCTGCCCGGCGCCCGACCAGGAAGTCAGGCAGGCCGGGGGCGGGCCTCCGGGACCACCGGAACCGGAAGTAGGAGGGCGGGAGCCTACCCCGCCTCCCAAGGAAGCGCTGCGGCGCGAGAAACAGAGTGGTGGCTGCAGGTGCAGGCGGGGCCCCGGTGCCTGAAGGAGAGCCCCGCGCTGCCCACAGAGGAAGGAGGAAGCCGGTCCCCAACTGAGGAGAGCCCCGAGGTGCGGGAGCTCTCCGGGAGCAGGGAAGCAGCCGCCCGCCGCAGGAGACCCGGTGAGTGTGGGAGTCTTGACTCCGGGGGCATTCTCCTTTGCAGAGTCCAGGAGGGACTCCAACTCCGGGGGCAGTTTCTCCTTGTTCTCAGAGCGGCCCCAGTTGGCAGAGGGCCGCTCCAACGCTTCGGGGCATTTCCTTCGAGCCCACAAGGGGCCCCGGGGGCCGGATAATTACAAGCCTGCGAGGCTCGAGGCACCAGTGGTTAGAAGAGCCCCGAGAGTCTGAGGGGCCATTCCGTTCGTGAGCCTGCGAGGCTCCCAGCCCCCCCTTGGTTGCAGAGTCCCCCGAGGAGGGACTCCAACGTGCCCACATGTGTCTGTGAGCCCAGCGAGGCTCTGAGAGTGCCATTCCCTCGTTCTGGAGCCCAGAGAGGCTCCAGCCCTTTTGCTTTGCGAGCCCTGAGAGAGGCTCGAGGGCCCCTTCGTGTCTGAGAGCCCAGAGAGGTTCTGAGGGTGCCATTTTCTTGCCCAGAGCCCAGAGAGGCCCCGCAGTGCCACAGTGGTGGTTCTTGAGCCAGAGAGGCTCCAACATTGCCCAAACTTTCCCTGCACCAGTTGCCCAGCACTTTGTGGGCAACTGCCACGTTTAGGACCCTGACACTTGGGACACAGGGCGTCCTAGCCCCAACAAGGCCAGAGGGCCTAGGGACAGTCACAGGTGGTGACTTACGTGAGTTTGGCGCAATTGTACTTTCTATACACCTCTGAATGGGTAGTTTATTCATCATGTGTTCTCTTGTGCTGCACCTCTGAATGTGTTTTTATGCGTCATGTGCTTTGCTTTTACACCGCTGAATGTAGGTTCTGCATCATGTGTTTCCTTCCCCTGCACCTCTGAATGTGTTTTTATGCGTCATGTGCCTGTACACCTCTGAATGAATGTTATGCATTGCATCATGTGTTTTCCTCTTACACCCCTACAGGTATTGTAATACATAGGTGGTTGTTTTCTCCCTAGTACAGGTGGTGCTAGTGAGGTCCTGTTACCAGTGATTACTGGTTGTGTGCTCTATTTTTATATTGTGTGCTACAGTGATTTTTATTTCTACAAAGTTCTAAAAGTGCTGATACCCCTGACAGTGGTCCAGGTGGCCCTGTCCTGTACAATATCCCTTGTAAATTCCGCCCGTGCCTGTTGGCACAGTGTAACAAGATGTGTGTTTTATCTGATGTTTATTTATTATAATACAACGGCTATTTTTATATAACCTTGTGTGGAGTTTCCTTTGTGGTGGGCCTTTGGTTGTTGTTGCTGGGGTGCGTGCGCAAATACTTAGCCTACATCGCCTCCAAGTTTAGCCTTGCTGCTCGCGCCACGTTACCTAGAGGGTGAGTAGGGGTTATCTTGGCGTGTAACTCCCTTGCCCTGACTTGGGTGTGGTGGTCTCTGACTGACTTTGGCGAAAGCCCTGGCCAGCCGGGGATCCCATTTCCAACAGGGATGCAACGCCATGTGTTGTCCTATATTATCATGCAGCAGAGGCTTGAGTTGCGGGCCCTCACCGTGGAGGAAAGGACGCTCCGTTTGTGTTGGCAGAGGAGCCTTCGGAGAGCGAGGGCTTCGCGGCCTTATGCACCGGAGATTCCGATCGGCATGCTGACGGCCTTGCCGCACGGGGGTGATTGGTCCCCGTTGCTGGCTTGGGAAGAGATGGGATTGCAGGTGGTGGGCGACCTGTACATAGATGGGGCGTTGGCACCGTTTGAGGTGCTCCGGGACCAGTTTGGGCTGCCTGACGGGGGGTTCCTCCTACACGCGGCAGTGGTGGCTGCCGTACAGAAGCACTGGAAAGGGGGGCTCGTAGAACCAACGACGACTATGGCGTGCCAATATGTGGTGATGGCAGCTGGTACGGTTAAGGCTGTGACGTGCCTCCATAATAGGATGCTGCATGAGGGTCTGGAGCCGCTCCTGGGGCTCAAGTCTAAATGGGAGGAGAGTGTGGGCCGCCCCATACCGGATACGGCGTGGGGACACATCCTGCGGCGTACGTGGAAGGGCACGAGAAATGCGCGCTTTCAACAAGTGCATTTCTATGTGCTTCATAGGGCCTATTTAACCCCGGAGAAATTACAGCGGTACTTCCGGGTGCCGGATGCCCGATGCCCACGGTGTTCGTCTTTGGGTGCGGACATGGATCATTTGTTTTGGGGGTGCCCGCAATTGGGGACCTACTGGGCAGAGGTAGGGGAACTCCTGAATGAAGTGTCTGCCAGGGAGGTGGACTTTGATATGGTGGCGTGCCTGTTGCTCTGGTTCCCGCACACCAAACGCACCAAGGTGACGAGCAAATTTATTGACCTGGGTCTGATACTGGCGCAGAGGGAGATATCGTGGCACTGGAAGTCCAGGGGGGGGCCCTCGCTGCGTAGGTGGAGGAATGAATTGCTGCGGTGGTCTGCTTGCGAGAGTGTGCTCCGGATGAAACAGGCTGTTAAGTTGGGGAATGAGAGGGTTCTGGACGCGGCGCGTGCATGGGAGCAGGTGGTGCAGGCCTTGCGTGACTCTATGGTGGATGACGGGGATGGAGAGAACTGAGCCGGTGGACACCACGGGGCGCACACAGAAGAGCTAATTTCCGCGCTGGGGTAGATCCATCCAACTCGACAGGGCGAGGGGTACTCCTAGCAGTTGCCAGGGGGGGGGGGCCTTGGGGGGGACTGGTTTATGGGACTTGGGGTGGGACGGAAGCCATTAGGGGGTGGCTAGCCTGGGTGCCTAGGCTCTATTAGGGAGGTTGCGTGCTGTGGCAGTGGGGGAGGGCTGGGGGAGCGGCCAGGCGAGTTGGGGCGGGGGCGCTTAGGGGGAGCCCCGAAGCGCGGGATGTTACTGCATTAGTTTTGGGATGGCTGACGGAGATTTTGTTGTGGGGGGGGGGGTAAAAAGCAGATACGTACGATGGCTTTTCGACCATGGTCCCTGTGGGACTTGCACTGTGATTTTCTCCTATTGCTTGGATCAACATGCCGCCCGGCCTCCGGGATGCGGGCTGAATGGCTGTGTACAGTTTGGATTTATTATTGGACAGTGGGGTGTCGCGGGGGCACGGGTTGATTGTTTGTATCCTGTGGTTTCTGACTCTGCAATAAAAATATGTAAAAAAAAAAAGAAATCAGTCATGTGTTTTGCACTGCAGCATCAGTCATGCGTCTCGCGCTGCAGCATCAGTTCCGCGTCTTGCACTGCAGCATCAGTCATGTGTTTCGCACTGCAGCATCAGTCATGCATCTCACGCTGCAGCATCAGTCATGCGTCTCGCACTGCAGCATCAGTCATGCGTCTCGCACTGCAACATCAGTCATGCATCTCGCACTGCAGCATCAGTTCTGCGTCTCGTGCTGCAGCATCAGTTCTGCGTCTTGCACTGCAGCATCAGTCATGTGTTTCGCACTGCAGCATCAGTCATGAGTCTCGCGCTGCAGCATCTGTCATGCGTCTCGCACTACAGCATCAGTCATGCATCTCGCACTGCAGCATCAGTCATGAGTCTCGCACTGCAGCATCAGTCATGAGTCTCGCACTGCAGCAAGTCATGAGTCTCGCGCTGCAGCATCAGTCATGCATCTCGCACTGCAGCATCAGTCATGCATCTCGCACTGCAGCATCAGTCATGCATCTCGCACTGCAGCATCAGTCATGCGTCTCGCGCTGCAGCATCAGTTCTGCGTCTTGCACTGCAGCATCAGTCATGTGTTTCGCACTGCAGCATCAGTCATGAGTCTCGCGCTGCAGCATCTGTCATGCGTCTCGCACTACAGCATCAGTCATGCATCTCGCACTGCAGCATCAGTCATGCATCTCGCACTGCAGCATCTGTCATGCGTCTCGCACTGCAGCATCAGTCATGAGTCTCGCACTGCAGCAAGTCATGCATCTCGCACTGCAGCATCAGTCATGAGTCTCGCGCTGCAGCATCAGTCATGCATCTCGCGCTGCAGCATCAGTCATGCATCTCGCGCTGCAGCATCGGTCATGAGTCTCGCGCTGCAGCATCGGTCATGCATCTCGCACTGCAGCAAGTCATGAGTCTCGCGCTGCAGCATCAGTCATGCATCTCGCACTGCAGCATCTGTCATGCGTCTCGCACTGCAGCATCTGTCATGCATCTCGCGCTGCAGCATCGGTCATGAGTCTCGCGCTGCAGCATCGGTCATGCATCTCGCACTGCAGCAAGTCATGAGTCTCGCGCTGCAGCATCAGTCATGCATCTCGCACTGCAGCATCAGTCATGCATCTCGCACTGCAGCAAGTCATGAGTCTCGCGCTGCAGCATCAGTCATGCATCTCGCACTGCAGCATCAGTCCTGCGTCTCGCACTACAGCATCAGTCATGAGTCTCGCACTACAGCATCAGTCATGAGTCTCGCACTACAGCATCAGTCATGCCTCTCGCGCTGCAGCATCAGTCATGCGTCTCGCACTGCTGCATCAGTCATGAGTCTCGCACTGCAGCATCTGTCATGCGTCTCGCACTACTGCATCAGTCATGAGTCTCGCACTGCAGCATCTGTCATGCGTCTCGCACTGCAGCATCAGTCATGAGTCTCGCACTGCAAGTCATGCATCTCGCACTGCAGCATCAGTCATGAGTCTCGCACTGCAGCAAGTCATGAGTCTCGCGCTGCAGCATCAGTCATGCATCTCGCACTGCAGCAAGTTATGAGTCTCGCGCTGCAGCATCGGTCATGCGTCTTGCACTGCAGCATCAGTCATGCATCTCGCACTGCAGCATCAGTCATGAGTCTCGCACTGCAGCATCAGTCATGCACCTCGAGGCTGTAGCATCAGTCATGCGTCTCGCACTGCAGCAAGTCATGAGTCTCGCGCTGCAGCATCAGTCATGAGTCTCGCGCTGCAGCATCGGTCATGAGTCTCGCGCTGCAGCATCGGTCATGCGTCTCGCGCTGCAGCATCAGTCATGAGTCTCGCGCTGCAGCATCAGTCATGTGTTTTGCACTGCAGCATCAGTCATGCGTCTTGCACTGCAGCATCAGTCATGCGTCTTGCACAGCAGCATCAGTCATGTGTTTTGCACTGCAGCATCAGTCATGCGTCTCGCGCTGCAGCATCAGTTCCGCGTCTTGCACTGCAGCATCAGTCATGTGTTTCGCACTGCAGCATCAGTCATGCATCTCGCGCTGCAGCATCAGTCATGCGTCTCGCACTGCAGCATCAGTCATGCGTCTCGCACTGCAGCATCAGTGTTGGACTTGGCCCGCAGGGCAGGTTCGCCCCTAAACTTTTTGCCTTATGTGTGACCCTGTGTCAGTGATTTTTGGGTCTCTGCGCACTTTCCCCTGGGTCCCAGAGTGAAAGTGCGTGCGTGTAGTATGGCTGGCCTGCCCTCCCATAGGAATGCATGGGGAATGTATGTGTCCCTGGTAGTTCCTGATGCGTGGGGAGTGCAGGCTCGAGTTTAGTATGTGTAAACTCGTGAGAGTGAATGCTGCGAGATGGTGTCTGCGGCATGTATGTGTCTAGAAGGGAAGTGTTACTTCTGGACATTGAGATATGTGTGCATGTGCTGTGAGGGTGATGGAGCGTGATTGGCTGGAGCTGGCTGGCATGCCAGGCTCCAGGAAGTCTGGATGGGTTTGCCCGGTGGTGAGTGGGAGATTAGCATGAGTGATGTGTGGGAGGAGTGTACCTGTGTCCTGGATGGGCTGGGTTTTCCCCACACAATGCTGGCTCCGCCCCCCTGTGGTGTGTCTAACGACCGTAGCCTCCCCAGTGAAAGAAATGGGTGGTTGGGCCATCAAGAGTGCTCCAAAGCCAGCTGAAACTGGTTTTCCCCCCACCCTGCATCTCAGACAAAGGGAAATACTGTATAAAAATGGGGCTGTGTCCCCACTGAAGTTGTTCTCTTCCAGGATCCTGAGGGGGCTGTTGCTGCTGCTGGGCCAGAGGACCGCCACTTGGGGTGTCTCCCTGCCTGGAGACCCAGTGTGCTGGCTCTGGGCCCAGCCTTGCCCCCCGTGCCTTGCTGAAGGACCTTTTTTACTGGACTTTGTTGTCCTATAGCGTCTGGGGGCGCTGTACTGGATTGATAGCGCTGGGAGCGCTTTGCTTTCCCCTTCTAGCGCTTACGAGCGCTTTATTTTGCATTTAGCGCTGAGGGGCGCTTTACTTTTGGAAAGCAGGTGCCCACCCTGCGTGTTGTGGTGTGTTTGCGGCTGCCCACGCCGCACCTGTGGCCGTTTTTATTGTCCAGAGCGAGTGCCTACCTCGCGTTATTTTAAAAATGCCGTTCTGCTCGTGAAAAATCACCGCCGCAGCCCTGGTGCGCGGAGAAGCCGAGGAGACGCCGAAAGAACCACCGCTGACGTCACCCGGGAGCCGCGCTGCCATTGGTTCAGGCTGCGGGAGGCTCGCCGGGCGACCTGTGCGGTGATTGGGCAGAGGAGTGAGGAAGAAACCAGGAAGCGGACGGGAGGCCACCCCGCGCTCCTGCCGAGAAGAGGAAGGAACCGTCCTCCGGCGAGGCTCTCCCGAGGAGAGAGCCCTGCCACCGCCCCCAGAAGAGCCCAGCAGAGAGGAGCCGACGCCACGAGGAGCCGCCGCCTCAGACAGCCGGTGAGTGCGGGCGGGCTCCGGGTCGCTCCTATGCCCAGAGGAGTGCAGTGGGCAGGTTGGTGTGCTTAGAGCGGCCCCGTTGGCAGCGGGCCGCTCCCATGACCTCGGGGGCATCCCTAGATTGAGCCTGAGAGGTTCTTGGGCCCAATTATTGATTCTGAGTCCCCCGAGCGGGACTCCAACGAGTGGGGCATATATTGCTTTAGAGCCCACGAGGCTCCATCCCCGCAATTTGTTGCAGAGCCCAGAGAGAGGCTCGGTGCCAGTTCTTTTTGCTTCGAGCCTAGAGAGGCTCAGGGGGTCATCCTGTCTGCTCAGAGCCACGAAGGCCCTAGGGGGCAATCAGTTGTTTTAGAGCCCCGAGAGGCTCGAGTGCCCAGTTCTTGTCCAGAGCCCAGAGAGGCTCCGCAGTGCCACCGTGGTGGTTCTTGAGCCCACGAGGCTCCAACGTTGTGCTAACTTTCCCTGCACCAGTTGCCCAGCACTTTGTGGGCAACTGCCACGTTTAGGCCCCCTGACTGTGGGACACAGGGCGTCCTCGCCCTAGAGAGGCTAGTTGGCCTAGGGACGGCCACAGGTTGTGGCTCATGGGGGTTTTGCGCAATTACTTGTGCTTGCACCTCTGAATGTGTTTTTATGCGTCATGTGCCTTGTTTTTACACCGCTGAATGTTAATGCATCATGTGTTTTGTTCTTACACCCCTACAGGTATTGTGAGATGTAGGTGGTTGTTTTCTCCCTAGTACAGGTGGTGCTAGTGAGGTCCTGGTACCAGTAGTGACTGGTTGTGTGTTACAAGTTCTGTTTTTGTGCTACAGTAATTTTATTCTATGATCTAAGAAGTGCTAAGTTCTAAAAGTGCTGATACCCCTGACAGTGGTCCAAGTGGCCCTGTCCTGTGCAATATCCCTTGTAAATTCCGCCCGTGCCTGTTGGCACAGTGTAACAAGATGTGTGTTTTATCTGATGTATATTTATTATAATACAAAGGCTATTTTTACATAACCTTGTGTGGAGTTTCCTTTGTGGTGGGCCTTTGGTTGTTGTTGCTGGGGTGCGTGCGCAAATACTTAACCTACATCGCCTCCAAGTTTAGCCTTGCTGCTCGCGCCACGTTACCTAGAGGGTGAGTAGGGGTTATCTTGGCGTGTAACTCCCTTGCCCTGACCTTAGAAATGGTGATCCCTGACTGACCTCGACGCGAGTCTTGGCCGGCCAGGGTCCCGTTTCTAACATTGGCGGCAAGTGGTGGGATAAGGATTTGTGTTTGCCTTGTACCTTAGTAGCGGCTGGCTGCACCACAAAACTCTGCATTTTAGATAACCACATTTTGGGGATTATTGTTGTTGGTAAAATTCCATTGTTTCTTCTCCTGAAGAGTGTCATTTGATAATTGTGTCCTGTACATTTGTCCCCCGCCCTGCTTCCAGAGTTTGGTACCTGTGTCGCTTTTGGTCAGGTTGAGAAGTCAGGGGTGGTAGAAACTGCCTTACCGATCCGAGGGGAGGGTGTGTGTGGATGAATGGTGTGTTTTCCTGGACGCATGAGTGAGTTCTTTTTTAAGGAGAGTGTGGAAGTTTTGGAATTGTGTACTCCTACTTCAGATTGCAAGGTCCCTTGTGTTGCACGTGTCTGTGAGCATCCTGTCAAGATGGAATCGCCTTTTAACCTATGTGGCCTGTTTAAGTACAGTGTGCATGAGTTGGTACGGTTATGTAAGGAGAGAGACATCCCAGTGAGTGAGTCAGACACCCAGTCCAAGCTTAGGGATAACATGATCCTGTGGCAGAAGAGTGACTGGGAGCGTGAGCACAGAGAGAGAGAGAGGGCCCGGGCCGCACACCAGGAGGGTGGTGGGCCTGAGGGGAGCCCTGAAGAGTCTGATGTGGAGAGTGAGTTTGACAGTGGGTGGGCGCCAGCAGAGAGCGAGTATCCCCTAGATAGGGAGTCCCTTGCTGGGTCCAGTGTCAGATGTAGCACCCCATCCCTTTCCCTGTCCCCAGAGGTGTGGTTGGATAGGAGAGAAGAGAGGGAGCACCAGCTGGCCATGGAAAAGCTCAGGTTAGAGCATGCCAGAGAGATGGCGCAGTTGGGTGTGAATGAGCGGATTGCAGAGGCTGAGAGGGCCTTTGCCAGAGAGAGAGTAGCTCGGGAGGGTAGATTATCCCCTGACCGCAGTCATAATGTTCTGGATCCCCCAGGGAGGGTTGAGTCCAGTGGTGGCAGCTATTTAGATTCCAGTATAGGAAATCCCAGTCCCAGTTCCCCCAGTCTGGTACCTGTTTCCCCAGAGGAGGAGTATAGGTTGAGATTCAGGGGCAGTATGAAACTGTCTCACCAGTCTTGGGGAGAGTTTGTGGATGAATGTCAAGATGCACTGTCTGATTGGTCATCGGTTCACACAGAATGTGATTTTGTAAAACTGTTTGATCTGGTTCTCAGAGAGCAGGTGCTCAGTAGTTGTTTGCCAGGGTTGCGACAACACCTGTTGGACTATGGGTTGACTGATCCAGACACGCTTGCTGAGGAAGCAGAGCGCTGGGAAAGGGCCAGAGGTTCTGTAGAGTCATTGGTGAGTGACTCCGAAAGTAGTGGGTCAGGGATCTTCCAGCCCAGCGTGGTGGAAGAGGCTCAGTGTAGCCCAGCTAGGTCCCAGTATAGTGAGAAGGGTGTAGGGGCTGACTGCCTGGCTCAGTGGAGCAGGAGTCAGTGGGTGGCTGAGAGCCCCCAGAGGCCCGAAGCCCTGTCTCAGAGCCTGGGTGGTTTCTTGAGGGAACACCAGGTTGGGGACCTAGGCTGTCCTGTTAGCCCATTTGAGGAGGATCTCCTAGTGAGTAGAGGACCTGGAGCGTCTGTAACCAGAGCTCCTGTGGTTCTAGAGGCTGGCAGTACCGCTCCGGTAGGGAGGGTACAGGAGTCCAGCGTGAGGAGTGATTGGGGGATGAGTTTCCCAGTGGATGCACCAGTGGACCAGAGACTAGCCAGTTGGGCTAGATCTTCTTGGAGGGACCCGGGTGGCACCACTTCTGGTCGGGGGGATCGTCACGCACTGTCAGGTGGACAGAGGGCGGGAGATCTGCGCCAGACAGACAGTCACACAACAGATGTGTCATCTGTTAGCCTCAGGGGGATTGTGTGTGAGTCCCCAGAAGTCCTGGAGTGCCAGGCAGTTGTTCCACCAAAGGTTTTAGACCGGAGGTTGGATGTCCAGGTTCAGGATCAGCCTGACCTGAAGGGTAGGACGACTGTAACCAGTGTCCTGACCGGTTCTTCTTCCAGAAGAACTTCTCCAGGTGGGAGAGGGCAGACCTCTGGAAGGGGGTGCAGAGGGTGGGAGAGCCCACCTCTGACCCCGGTGCAACCTGAGGGGTTAAACCCTGGGTTGGAATGGCGTTCTAGGTGTCCCCCTCGCACGGGGAGGAGGAACCCTAAAAGAAGAGGTAAGGGGAGGAGAGCCTTCCCTGAGACTCCTGGTCCACCTGAGGTTGTAGACCCTAGGCTGGAGAACCAGTGGCAGTCTGGCCCTGTCTGGCAGACAGGAAGAGTGGAGAGTGGCTACTATGGGCCTGGGGTTACTACCCCCCACTTCGTGAGTAGGCAGGAACCAGTGGCACCTGGGTGGCCTAGGGCCTGGTCCTGGCCGCAAACAGCTGAGGAGTACCAGTGGGGTAGCCCAGCTGGTCCTTACGGTAGCTTTAGAAGGAACCCTAGGGGTTCACCGTGGCATAGAACAGGAGGGTGTCCCGGCAGTGGCGGGCCTGCGTCCGTGTTCTATCGCCCCAAGCAGGGAAGTCCATCACGGTGGTGATTGTTCTCCCCTGCGTTTTGGCTGGAAGGGGGTTGTGTTGGACTTGGCCCGCAGGGCAGGTTCGCCCCTAAACTTTTTGCCTTATGTGTGACCCTGTGTCAGTGATTTTTGGGTCTCTGCGCACTTTCCCCTGGGTCCCAGAGTGAAAGTGCGTGCGTGTAGTATGGCTGGCCTGCCCTCCCATAGGAATGCATGGGGAATGTATGTGTCCCTGGTAGTTCCTGATGCGTGGGGAGTGCAGGCTCGAGTTTAGTATGTGTAAACTCGTGAGAGTGAATGCTGCGAGATGGTGTCTGCGGCATGTATGTGTCTAGAAGGGAAGTGTTACTTCTGGACATTGAGATATGTGTGCATGTGCTGTGAGGGTGATGGAGCGTGATTGGCTGGAGCTGGCTGGCATGCCAGGCTCCAGGAAGTCTGGATGGGTTTGCCCGGTGGTGAGTGGGAGATTAGCATGAGTGATGTGTGGGAGGAGTGTACCTGTGTCCTGGATGGGCTGGGTTTTCCCCACACAATGCTGGCTCCGCCCCCCTGTGGTGTGTCTAACGACCCTAGCCTCCCCAGTGAAAGAAATGGGTGGTTGGGCCATCAAGAGTGCTCCAAAGCCAGCTGAAACTGGTTTTCCCCCCACCCTGCATCTCAGACAAAGGGAAATACTGTATAAAAATGGGGCTGTGTCCCCACTGAAGTTGTTCTCTTCCAGGATCCTGAGGGGGCTGTTGCTGCTGCTGGGCCAGAGGACCGCCACTTGGGGTGTCTCCCTGCCTGGAGACCCAGTGTGCTGGCTCTGGGCCCAGCCTTGCCCCCCGTGCCTTGCTGAAGGACCTTTTTTACTGGACTTTGTTGTCCTATAGCGTCTGGGGGCGCTGTACTGGATTGATAGCGCTGGGAGCGCTTTGCTTTCCCCTTCTAGCGCTTACGAGCGCTTTATTTTGCATTTAGCGCTGAGGGGCGCTTTACTTTTGGAAAGCAGGTGCCCACCCTGCGTGTTGTGGTGTGTTTGCGGCTGCCCACGCCGCACCTGTGGCCGTTTTTATTGTCCAGAGCGAGTGCCTACCTCGCGTTATTTTAAAAATGCCGTTCTGCTCGTGAAAAATCACCGCCGCAGCCCTGGTGCGCGGAGAAGCCGAGGAGACGCCGAAAGAACCACCGCTGACGTCACCCGGGAGCCGCGCTGCCATTGGTTCAGGCTGCGGGAGGCTCGCCGGGCGACCTGTGCGGTGATTGGGCAGAGGAGTGAGGAAGAAACCAGGAAGCGGACGGGAGGCCACCCCGCGCTCCTGCCGAGAAGAGGAAGGAACCGTCCTCCGGCGAGGCTCTCCCGAGGAGAGAGCCCTGCCACCGCCCCCAGAAGAGCCCAGCAGAGAGGAGCCGACGCCACGAGGAGCCGCCGCCTCAGACAGCCGGTGAGTGCGGGCGGGCTCCGGGTCGCTCCTATGCCCAGAGGAGTGCAGTGGGCAGGTTGGTGTGCTTAGAGCGGCCCCGTTGGCAGCGGGCCGCTCCCATGACCTCGGGGGCATCCCTAGATTGAGCCTGAGAGGTTCTTGGGCCCAATTATTGATTCTGAGTCCCCCGAGCGGGACTCCAACGAGTGGGGCATATATTGCTTTAGAGCCCACGAGGCTCCATCCCCGCAATTTGTTGCAGAGCCCAGAGAGAGGCTCGGTGCCAGTTCTTTTTGCTTCGAGCCTAGAGAGGCTCAGGGGGTCATCCTGTCTGCTCAGAGCCACGAAGGCCCTAGGGGGCAATCAGTTGTTTTAGAGCCCCGAGAGGCTCGAGTGCCCAGTTCTTGTCCAGAGCCCAGAGAGGCTCCGCAGTGCCACCGTGGTGGTTCTTGAGCCCACGAGGCTCCAACGTTGTGCTAACTTTCCCTGCACCAGTTGCCCAGCACTTTGTGGGCAACTGCCACGTTTAGGCCCCCTGACTGTGGGACACAGGGCGTCCTCGCCCTAGAGAGGCTAGTTGGCCTAGGGACGGCCACAGGTTGTGGCTCATGGGGGTTTTGCGCAATTACTTGTGCTTGCACCTCTGAATGTGTTTTTATGCGTCATGTGCCTTGTTTTTACACCGCTGAATGTTAATGCATCATGTGTTTTGTTCTTACACCCCTACAGGTATTGTGAGATGTAGGTGGTTGTTTTCTCCCTAGTACAGGTGGTGCTAGTGAGGTCCTGGTACCAGTAGTGACTGGTTGTGTGTTACAAGTTCTGTTTTTGTGCTACAGTAATTTTATTCTATGATCTAAGAAGTGCTAAGTTCTAAAAGTGCTGATACCCCTGACAGTGGTCCAAGTGGCCCTGTCCTGTGCAATATCCCTTGTAAATTCCGCCCGTGCCTGTTGGCACAGTGTAACAAGATGTGTGTTTTATCTGATGTATATTTATTATAATACAAAGGCTATTTTTACATAACCTTGTGTGGAGTTTCCTTTGTGGTGGGCCTTTGGTTGTTGTTGCTGGGGTGCGTGCGCAAATACTTAACCTACATCGCCTCCAAGTTTAGCCTTGCTGCTCGCGCCACGTTACCTAGAGGGTGAGTAGGGGTTATCTTGGCGTGTAACTCCCTTGCCCTGACCTTAGAAATGGTGATCCCTGACTGACCTCGACGCGAGTCTTGGCCGGCCAGGGTCCCGTTTCTAACAATCAGTCATGCATCTCGCACTGCAGCATCAGTTCTGCGTCTCGTGCTGCAGCATCAGTTCTGCGTCTTGCACTGCAGCATCAGTCATGTGTTTCGCACTGCAGCATCAGTCATGAGTCTCGCGCTGCAGCATCTGTCATGCGTCTCGCACTACAGCATCAGTCATGCATCTCGCACTGCAGCATCAGTCATGAGTCTCGCACTGCAGCATCAGTCATGAGTCTCGCACTGCAGCAAGTCATGAGTCTCGCGCTGCAGCATCAGTCATGCATCTCGCACAGCAGCATCAGTCATGCATCTCGCACTGCAGCATCAGTCATGCATCTCGCACTGCAGCATCAGTCATGCATCTCGCACTGCAGCATCAGTCATGCGTCTCGCGCTGCAGCATCAGTTCTGCGTCTTGCACTGCAGCATCAGTCATGTGTTTTGCACTGCAGCATCAGTCATGAGTCTCGCGCTGCAGCATCTGTCATGCGTCTCGCACTACAGCATCAGTCATGCATCTCGCACTGCAGCATCAGTCATGCATCTCGCACTGCAGCATCTGTCATGCGTCTCGCACTGCAGCATCAGTCATGAGTCTCGCACTGCAGCAAGTCATGCATCTCGCACTGCAGCAAGTCATGAGTCTCGCGCTGCAGCATCAGTCCTGCGTCTCGCACTGCAGCATCAGTCATGAGTCTCGCACTACAGCATCAGTCATGAGTCTCGCACTACAGCATCAGTCATGTGTTTCGCACTGCAGCATCAGTCATGCATCTCGCGCTGCAGCATCTGTCATGCGTCTCGCACTGCAGCATCGGTCATGCGTCTCGCACTGCAGCATCAGTCATGAGTCTCGCACTGCAGCATCTGTCATGCGTCTCGCACTGCAGCATCAGTCATGAGTCTCGCACTGCAGCATCAGTCATGCATCTTGCACTGCAGCAAGTCATGAGTCTCGCGCTGCAGCATCAGTCATGCATCTCGCACTGCAGCAAGTTATGAGTCTCGCGCTGCAGCATCGGTCATGCGTCTTGCACTGCAGCATCAGTCATGCATCTCGCACTGCAGCATCAGTCATGAGTCTCGCACTGCAGCATCAGTCATGCACCTCGAGGCTGTAGCATCAGTCATGCGTCTCGCACTGCAGCAAGTCATGAGTCTCGCGCTGCAGCATCAGTCATGAGTCTCGCGCTGCAGCATCGGTCATGAGTCTCGCGCTGCAGCATCGGTCATGCGTCTCGCGCTGCAGCATCAGTCATGAGTCTCGCGCTGCAGCATCAGTCATGTGTTTTGCACTGCAGCATCAGTCATGCGTCTTTCACTGCAGCATCAGTCATGCGTCTTGCACTGCAGCATCAGTCATGTGTTTTGCACTGCAGCATCAGTCATGCGTCTCGCGCTGCAGCATCAGTCATGCGTCTTTCACTGCAGCATCAGTCATGTGTTTTGCACTGCAGCATCAGTCATGCGTCTTTCACTGCAGCATCAGTCATGCGTCTTGCACTGCAGCATCAGTCATGTGTTTTGCACTGCAGCATCAGTCATGCGTCTCGCGCTGCAGCATCAGTTCTGCGTCTTGCACTGCAGCATCAGTCATGTGTTTCGCACTGCAGCATCAGTCATGCATCTCGCGCTGCAGCATCAGTCATGCGTCTCGCACTGCAGCATCAGTCATGCGTCTCGCACTGCAGCATCAGTCATGCATCTCGCACTGCAGCATCAGTTCTGCGTCTCGCGCTGCAGCATCAGTTCTGCGTCTCGCGCTGCAGCATCAGTTCTGCGTCTTGCACTGCAGCATCAGTCATGTGTTTCGCACTGCAGCATCAGTCATGCATCTCGCACTACAGCATCAGTCATGCATCTCGCACTGCAGCATCAGTCATGAGTCTCGCACTGCAGCATCTGTCATGCGTCTCGCACTGCAGCATCGGTCATGCGTCTCGCACTGCAGCATCAGTCATGAGTCTCGCACTGCAGCATCTGTCATGCGTCTCGCACTGCAGCATCAGTCATGAGTCTCGCACTGCAGCATCAGTCATGCATCTCGCACTGCAGCAAGTCATGAGTCTCGCGCTGCAGCATCAGTCATGCATCTTGCACTGCAGCAAGTTATGAGTCTCGCGCTGCAGCATCGGTCATGCGTCTTGCACTGCAGCATCAGTCATGCATCTCGCACTGCAGCATCAGTCATGAGTCTCGCACTGCAGCATCAGTCATGCACCTCGAGGCTGTAGCATCAGTCATGCGTCTCGCACTGCAGCAAGTCATGAGTCTCGCGCTGCAGCATCAGTCATGAGTCTCGCGCTGCAGCATCGGTCATGAGTCTCGCGCTGCAGCATCGGTCATGCGTCTCGCGCTGCAGCATCAGTCATGAGTCTCGCGCTGCAGCATCAGTCATGTGTTTTGCACTGCAGCATCAGTCATGCGTCTTTCACTGCAGCATCAGTCATGCGTCTTGCACTGCAGCATCAGTCATGTGTTTTGCACTGCAGCATCAGTCATGCGTCTCGCGCTGCAGCATCAGTTCTGCGTCTTGCACTGCAGCATCAGTCATGTGTTTCGCACTGCAGCATCAGTCATGCATCTCGCGCTGCAGCATCAGTCATGCGTCTCGCACTGCAGCATCAGTCATGCGTCTCGCACTGCAGCATCAGTCATGCATCTTGCACTGCAGCATCAGTTCTGCGTCTCGCGCTGCAGCATCAGTTCTGCGTCTCGCGCTGCAGCATCAGTTCTGCGTCTTGCACTGCAGCATCAGTCATGTGTTTCGCACTGCAGCATCAGTCATGCATCTCGCACTACAGCATCAGTCATGCATCTCGCACTGCAGCATCAGTCATGAGTCTCGCACTGCAGCAAGTCATGAGTCTCGCACTGCAGCAAGTCATGCGTCTCGCACTGCAGCATCAGTCATGCGTCTCGCACTACAGCATCAGTCATGCGTCTCGCACTACAGCATCAGTCATGCGTCTCGCGCTGCAGCATCAGTCATGCGTCTCGCACTACAGCATCAGTCATGCGTCTCGCGCTGCAGCATCAGTCATGCATCTCGCACTGCAGCATCAGTCATGCGTCTCGCGCTGCAGCATCAGTTCTGCGTCTTGCACTGCAGCATCAGTCATGTGTTTCGCGCTGCAGCATCTGTCATGCGTCTCGCACTACAGCATCAGTCATGAGTCTCGCACTGCAGCATCAGTCATGCATCTCGCACTGCAGCAAGTCATGAGTCTCGCGCTGCAGCATCAGTCATGCATCTCGCACTGCAGCAAGTTATGAGTCTCGCGCTGCAGCATCGGTCATGCGTCTTGCACTGCAGCATCAGTCATGCATCTCGCACTGCAGCATCAGTCATGAGTCTCGCACTGCAGCATCAGTCATGCACCTCGAGGCTGTAGCATCAGTCATGCGTCTCGCACTGCAGCAAGTCATGAGTCTCGCGCTGCAGCATCAGTCATGAGTCTCGCGCTGCAGCATCGGTCATGAGTCTCGCGCTGCAGCATCGGTCATGCGTCTCGCGCTGCAGCATCAGTCATGCGTCTCGCACTGCAGCATCAGTCATGCGTCTCGCACTGCAACATCAGTCATGCGTCTCGCACTTCAGCATCAGTCATGCGTCTCGCACTGCAGCATCAGTCATGAGTCTCGCGCTGCAGCATCAGTCATGCATCTCGCACTGCAGCAAGTCATGAGTCTCGCGCTGCAGCATCAGTCATGCATCTCGCACTGCAGCATCAGTCATGCGTCTCGCGCTGCAGCATCAGTCATGCGTCTCGCGCTGCAGCATCAGTCATGCGTCTCGCGCTGCAGCATCAGTCATGCGTCTCGCACTGCAGCATCTGTCATGCGTCTCGCGCTGCAGCATCAGTCATGCGTCTCACACTGCAGCATCTGTCATGCGTCTCGCACTACTGCATCAGTCATGAGTCTCGCACTGCAGCATCTGTCATGCGTCTCGCACTGCAGCATCAGTCATGAGTCTCGCACTGCAGCAAGTCATGCATCTCGCACTGCAGCATCAGTCATGAGTCTCGCACTGCAGCAAGTTATAAGTCTTGCGCTGCAGCATCGGTCATGCGTCTTGCACTGCAGCATCAGTCATGCATCTCGCACTGCAGCATCAGTCATGAGTCTCGCACTGCAGCATCAGTCATGCACCTCGAGGCTGTAGCATCAGTCATGCATCTCGCACTGCAGCAAGTCATGAGTCTCGCGCTGCAGCATCAGTCATGCATCTCGCGCTGCAGCATCGGTCATGAGTCTCGCGCTGCAGCATCAGTCATGCATCTCGCGCTGCAGCATCAGTCATGCGTCTCGCACTGCAGCATCAGTCATGCATCTCGCGCTGCAGCATCGGTCATGAGTCTCGCGCTGCAGCATCAGTCATGCATCTCGCGCTGCAGCATCGGTCATGTGTCTCGCGCTGCAGCATCAGTCATGAGTCTCGCGCTGCAGCATCAGTCATGCATCTCGCGCTGCAGCATCAGTCATGCATCTCGCGCTGCAGCATCGGTCATGAGTCTCGCGCTGCAGCATCGGTCATGCATCTCGCACTGCAGCAAGTCATGAGTCTCGCGCTGCAGCATCAGTCATGCATCTCGCACTGCAGCATCTGTCATGCGTCTCGCACTGCAGCATCTGTCATGCATCTCGCGCTGCAGCATCGGTCATGAGTCTCGCGCTGCAGCATCGGTCATGCATCTCGCACTGCAGCAAGTCATGAGTCTCGCGCTGCAGCATCAGTCATGCATCTCGCACTGCAGCATCAGTCATGCATCTCGCACTGCAGCAAGTCATGAGTCTCGCGCTGCAGCATCAGTCATGCATCTCGCACTGCAGCATCAGTCCTGCGTCTCGCACTACAGCATCAGTCATGAGTCTCGCACTACAGCATCAGTCATGCCTCTCGCGCTGCAGCATCAGTCATGCGTCTCGCACTGCTGCATCAGTCATGAGTCTCGCACTGCAGCATCTGTCATGCGTCTCGCACTACTGCATCAGTCATGAGTCTCGCACTGCAGCATCTGTCATGCGTCTCGCACTGCAGCATCAGTCATGAGTCTCGCACTGCAGCAAGTCATGCATCTCGCACTGCAGCATCAGTCATGAGTCTCGCACTGCAGCAAGTCATGAGTCTCGCGCTGCAGCATCAGTCATGCATCTCGCACTGCAGCAAGTTATGAGTCTCGCGATGCAGCATCGGTCATGCGTCTTGCACTGCAGCATCAGTCATGCATCTCGCACTGCAGCATCAGTCATGAGTCTCGCACTGCAGCATCAGTCATGCACCTCGAGGCTGTAGCATCAGTCATGCGTCTCGCACTGCAGCAAGTCATGAGTCTCGCGCTGCAGCATCAGTCATGAGTCTCGCGCTGCAGCATCGGTCATGAGTCTCGCGCTGCAGCATCGGTCATGAGTCTCGCGCTGCAGCATCGGTCATGCGTCTCGCGCTGCAGCATCAGTCATGAGTCTCGCGCTGCAGCATCAGTCATGTGTTTTGCACTGCAGCATCAGTCATGCGTCTTGCACTGCAGCATCAGTCATGCGTCTTGCACAGCAGCATCAGTCATGTGTTTTGCACTGCAGCATCAGTCATGCGTCTCGCGCTGCAGCATCAGTTCCGCGTCTTGCACTGCAGCATCAGTCATGTGTTTCGCACTGCAGCATCAGTCATGCATCTCGCGCTGCAGCATCAGTCATGCGTCTCGCACTGCAGCATCAGTCATGCGTCTCGCACTGCAACATCAGTCATGCATCTCGCACTGCAGCATCAGTTCTGCGTCTCGCGCTGCAGCATCAGTTCTGCGTCTTGCACTGCAGCATCAGTCATGTGTTTCGCACTGCAGCATCAGTCATGAGTCTCGCGCTGCAGCATCTGTCATGCGTCTCGCACTACAGCATCAGTCATGCATCTCGCACTGCAGCATCAGTCATGAGTCTCGCACTGCAGCATCAGTCATGAGTCTCGCACTGCAGCAAGTCATGAGTCTCGCGCTGCAGCATCAGTCATGCATCTCGCATTGCAGCATCAGTCATGCATCTCGCACTGCAGCATCAGTCATGCATCTCGCACTGCAGCATCAGTCATGCGTCTCGCACTGCAGCATCAGTCATGCGTCTCGCGCTGCAGCATCAGTTCTGTGTCTTGCACTGCAGCATCAGTCATGTGTTTCGCACTGCAGCATCAGTCATGAGTCTCGCGCTGCAGCATCTGTCATGCGTCTCGCACTACAGCATCAGTCATGCATCTCGCACTGCAGCATCAGTCATGCATCTCGCACTGCAGCATCTGTCATGCGTCTCGCACTGCAGCATCAGTCATGAGTCTCGCACTGCAGCAAGTCATGCATCTCGCACTGCAGCAAGTCATGAGTCTCGCGCTGCAGCATCAGTCCTGCGTCTCGCACTGCAGCATCAGTCATGAGTCTCGCACTACAGCATCAGTCATGAGTCTCGCACTACAGCATCAGTCATGTGTTTCGCACTGCAGCATCAGTCATGCATCTCGCGCTGCAGCATCTGTCATGCGTCTCGCACTGCAGCATCGGTCATGCGTCTCGCACTGCAGCATCAGTCATGAGTCTCGCACTGCAGCATCTGTCATGCGTCTCGCACTGCAGCATCAGTCATGAGTCTCGCACTACAGCATCAGTCATGCATCTCGCACTGCAGCAAGTCATGAGTCTCGCGCTGCAGCATCAGTCATGCATCTCGCACTGCAGCAAGTTATGAGTCTCGCGCTGCAGCATCGGTCATGCGTCTTGCACTGCAGCATCAGTCATGCATCTCGCACTGCAGCATCAGTCATGAGTCTCGCACTGCAGCATCAGTCATGCACCTCGAGGCTGTAGCATCAGTCATGCGTCTCGCACTGCAGCAAGTCATGAGTCTCGCGCCGCAGCATCAGTCATGAGTCTCGCGCTGCAGCATCGGTCATGAGTCTCGCGCTGCAGCATCGGTCATGCGTCTCGCGCTGCAGCATCAGTCATGAGTCTCGCGCTGCAGCATCAGTCATGTGTTTTGCACTGCAGCATCAGTCATGCGTCTTTCACTGCAGCATCAGTCATGCGTCTTGCACTGCAGCATCAGTCATGTGTTTTGCACTGCAGCATCAGTCATGCGTCTCGCGCTGCAGCATCAGTTCTGCGTCTTGCACTGCAGCATCAGTCATGTGTTTCGCACTGCAGCATCAGTCATGCATCTCGCGCTGCAGCATCAGTCATGCGTCTCGCACTGCAGCATCAGTCATGCGTCTCGCACTGCAGCATCAGTCATGCATCTCGCACTGCAGCATCAGTTCTGCGTCTCGCGCTGCAGCATCAGTTCTGCGTCTCGCGCTGCAGCATCAGTTCTGCGTCTTGCACTGCAGCATCAGTCATGTGTTTCGCACTGCAGCATCAGTCATGCATCTCGCACTACAGCATCAGTCATGCATCTCGCACTGCAGCATCAGTCATGAGTCTCGCACTGCAGCATCTGTCATGCGTCTCGCACTGCAGCATCGGTCATGCGTCTCGCACTGCAGCATCAGTCATGAGTCTCGCACTGCAGCATCTGTCATGCGTCTCGCACTGCAGCATCAGTCATGAGTCTCGCACTGCAGCATCAGTCATGCATCTCGCACTGCAGCAAGTCATGAGTCTCGCGCTGCAGCATCAGTCATGCATCTCGCACTGCAGCAAGTTATGAGTCTCGCGCTGCAGCATCGGTCATGCGTCTTGCACTGCAGCATCAGTCATGCATCTCGCACTGCAGCATCAGTCATGAGTCTCGCACTGCAGCATCAGTCATGCACCTCGAGGCTGTAGCATCAGTCATGCGTCTCGCACTGCAGCAAGTCATGAGTCTCGCGCTGCAGCATCAGTCATGAGTCTCGCGCTGCAGCATCGGTCATGAGTCTCGCGCTGCAGCATCGGTCATGCGTCTCGCGCTGCAGCATCAGTCATGAGTCTCGCGCTGCAGCATCAGTCATGTGTTTTGCACTGCAGCATCAGTCATGCGTCTTTCACTGCAGCATCAGTCATGCGTCTTGCACTGCAGCATCAGTCATGTGTTTTGCACTGCAGCATCAGTCATGCGTCTCGCGCTGCAGCATCAGTTCTGCGTCTTGCACTGCAGCATCAGTCATGTGTTTCGCACTGCAGCATCAGTCATGCATCTCGCGCTGCAGCATCAGTCATGCGTCTCGCACTGCAGCATCAGTCATGCGTCTCGCACTGCAGCATCAGTCATGCATCTCGCACTGCAGCATCAGTTCTGCGTCTCGCGCTGCAGCATCAGTTCTGCGTCTCGCGCTGCAGCATCAGTTCTGCGTCTTGCACTGCAGCATCAGTCATGTGTTTCGCACTGCAGCATCAGTCATGCATCTCGCACTACAGCATCAGTCATGCATCTCGCACTGCAGCATCAGTCATGAGTCTCGCACTGCAGCATCAGTCATGAGTCTCGCACTGCAGCAAGTCATGAGTCTCGCACTGCAGCAAGTCATGCGTCTCGCATTGCAGCATCAGTCATGCGTCTCGCGCTGCAGCATCAGTCATGCGTCTCGCACTGCAGCATCAGTCATGCGTCTCGCACTGCAGCATCAGTCATGCATCTCGCACTGCAGCATCAGTTCTGCGTCTCGCGCTGCAGCATCAGTTCTGCGTCTCGCGCTGCAGCATCAGTTCTGCGTCTTGCACTGCAGCATCAGTCATGTGTTTCGCACTGCAGCATCAGTCATGCATCTCGCACTACAGCATCAGTCATGCATCTCGCACTGCAGCATCAGTCATGAGTCTCGCACTGCAGCATCAGTCATGAGTCTCGCACTGCAGCAAGTCATGAGTCTCGCACTGCAGCAAGTCATGCGTCTCGCACTGCAGCATCAGTCATGCGTCTCGCACTACAGCATCAGTCATGCGTCTTGCACTGCAGCATCAGTCATGCGTCTCGCACTACAGCATCAGTCATGCGTCTCGCGCTGCAGCATCAGTCATGCGTCTCGCACTACAGCATCAGTCATGCGTCTCGCGCTGCAGCATCAGTCATGCATCTCGCACTGCAGCATCAGTCATGCGTCTCGCGCTGCAGCATCAGTTCTGCGTCTTGCACTGCAGCATCAGTCATGTGTTTCGCGCTGCAGCATCTGTCATGCGTCTCGCACTACAGCATCAGTCATGAGTCTCGCACTGCAGCATCTGTCATGCGCCTCGTACTGCAGCATCAGTCATGCGTCTTGCACTACAGCATCAGTCATGAGTCTTGCACTGCAGCATCAGTCATGCGTCTCGCACTGCAGCATCAGTCATGCGTCTCGCACTGCAGCATCAGTCATGCGTCTTGCACTGCAGCATCAGTCATGCGTCTTGCACTGCAGCATCAGTCATGTGTTTTGCACTGCAGCATCAGTCATGCGTCTCGCGCTGCAGCATCAGTTCTGTGTCTTGCACTGCAGCATCAGTCATGTGTTTCGCACTGCAGCATCAGTCATGCGTCTCGCACTGCAGCATCAGTCATGCGTCTCGCACTGCAGCATCAGTCATGCATCTCGTGCTGCAGCATCAGTCATGCGTCTCGCACTGCAGCATCAGTCATGCATCTCGCACTGCAACATCAGTCATGCGTCTCGCACTTCAGCATCTGTCATGCGTCTCGCACTACAGCATCAGTCATGAGTCTCGCACTGCAGCATCAGTCATGCATCTCGCACTGCAGTAAGTCATGAGTCTCGCGCTGCAGCATCAGTCATGCATCTCGCACTGCAGCAAGTCATGAGTCTCGCGCTGCAGCATCAGTCATGCATCTCGCACTGCAGCATCTGTCATGCGTCTCGCACTACAGCATCAGTCATGCGTCTCGCGCTGCAGCATCAGTCATGCGTCTCGCACTGCTGCATCAGTCATGAGTCTCGCACTGCAGCATCTGTCATGCGTCTTGCACTACTGCATCAGTCATGAGTCTCGCACTGCAGCATCTGTCATGCGTCTCGCACTGCAGCATCAGTCATGCATCTCGCACTGCAGCATCAGTCATGAGTCTCGCACTGCAGCAAGTCATGAGTCTCGCGCTGCAGCATCAGTCATGCATCTCGCACTGCAGCAAGTTATGAGTCTCGCGCTGCAGCATCGGTCATGAGTCTCGCGCTGCAGCATCGGTCATGCGTCTTGCACTGCAGCATCAGTCATGCGTCTTGCACTGCAGCATCAGTCATGTGTTTTGCACTGCAGCATCAGTCATGCGTCTCGCGCTGCAGCATCAGTTCTGCGTCTTGCACTGCAGCATCAGTCATGTGTTTCGCACTGCAGCATCAGTCATGCATCTCGCGCTGCAGCATCAGTCATGCGTCTCGCACTGCAGCATCAGTCATGCGTCTCGCACTGCAACATCAGTCATGCGTCTCGCACTGCAACATCAGTCATGCGTCTCGCACTTCAGCATCAGTCATGCGTCTCGCACTGCAGCATCAGTCATGAGTCTCGCGCTGCAGCAAGTCATGAGTCTCGCGCTGCAGCATCAGTCATGCATCTCGCACTGCAGCAAGTCATGAGTCTCGCGCTGCAGCATCAGTCATGCGTCTCGCACTGCAGCATCAGTCATGCGTCTCGCGCTGCAGCATCAGTCATGCGTCTCGCGCTGCAGCATCAGTCATGCGTCTCGCGCTGCAGCATCAGTCATGCGTCTCGCACTGCAGCATCTGTCATGCGTCTCGCGCTGCAGCATCAGTCATGCGTCTCGCACTGCAGCATCTGTCATGCGTCTCGCACTACTGCATCAGTCATGAGTCTCGCACTGCAGCATCTGTCATGCGTCTCGCACTGCAGCATTAGTCATGAGTCTCGCACTGCAGCAAGTCATGCATCTCGCACTGCAGCATCAGTCATGAGTCTCGCACTGCAGCAAGTTATGAGTCTCGCGCTGCAGCATCGGTCATGCGTCTTGCACTGCAGCAAGTTATGAGTCTCGCGCTGCAGCATCGGTCATGCGTCTTGCACTGCAGCATCAGTCATGCATCTCGCACTGCAGCATCAGTCATGAGTCTCGCACTGCAGCATCAGTCATGCACCTCGAGGCTGTAGCATCAGTCATGCGTCTCGCACTGCAGCAAGTCATGAGTCTCGCGCTGCAGCATCAGTCATGCATCTCGCGCTGCAGCATCGGTCATGAGTCTCGCGCTGCAGCATCAGTCATGCATCTCGCGCTGCAGCATCAGTCATGCGTCTCGCACTGCAGCATCAGTCATGCATCTCGCGCTGCAGCATCGGTCATGAGTCTCGCGCTGCAGCATCAGTCATGCATCTCGCGCTGCAGCATCGGTCATGTGTCTCGCGCTGCAGCATCAGTCATGAGTCTCGCGCTGCAGCATCAGTCATGCATCTCGCGCTGCAGCATCAGTCATGCATCTCGCGCTGCAGCATCGGTCATGAGTCTCGCGCTGCAGCATCGGTCATGCATCTCGCACTGCAGCAAGTCATGAGTCTCGCGCTGCAGCATCAGTCATGCATCTCGCACTGCAGCATCTGTCATGCGTCTCGCACTGCAGCATCTGTCATGCATCTCGCGCTGCAGCATCGGTCATGAGTCTCGCGCTGCAGCATCGGTCATGCATCTCGCACTGCAGCAAGTCATGAGTCTCGCGCTGCAGCATCAGTCATGCATCTCGCACTGCAGCATCAGTCATGCATCTCGCACTGCAGCAAGTCATGAGTCTCGCGCTGCAGCATCAGTCATGCATCTCGCACTGCAGCATCAGTCCTGCGTCTCGCACTACAGCATCAGTCATGAGTCTCGCACTACAGCATCAGTCATGCCTCTCGCGCTGCAGCATCAGTCATGCGTCTCGCACTGCTGCATCAGTCATGAGTCTCGCACTGCAGCATCTGTCATGCGTCTCGCACTACTGCATCAGTCATGAGTCTCGCACTGCAGCATCTGTCATGCGTCTCGCACTGCAGCATCAGTCATGAGTCTCGCACTGCAGCAAGTCATGCATCTCGCACTGCAGCATCAGTCATGAGTCTCGCACTGCAGCAAGTCATGAGTCTCGCGCTGCAGCATCAGTCATGCATCTCGCACTGCAGCAAGTTATGAGTCTCGCGCTGCAGCATCGGTCATGCGTCTTGCACTGCAGCATCAGTCATGCATCTCGCACTGCAGCATCAGTCATGAGTCTCGCACTGCAGCATCAGTCATGCACCTCGAGGCTGTAGCATCAGTCATGCGTCTCGCACTGCAGCAAGTCATGAGTCTCGCGCTGCAGCATCAGTCATGAGTCTCGCGCTGCAGCATCGGTCATGAGTCTCGCGCTGCAGCATCGGTCATGCGTCTCGCGCTGCAGCATCAGTCATGAGTCTCGCGCTGCAGCATCAGTCATGTGTTTTGCACTGCAGCATCAGTCATGCGTCTTGCACTGCAGCATCAGTCATGCATCTTGCACAGCAGCATCAGTCATGTGTTTTGCACTGCAGCATCAGTCATGCGTCTCGCGCTGCAGCATCAGTTCCGCGTCTTGCACTGCAGCATCAGTCATGTGTTTCGCACTGCAGCATCAGTCATGCATCTCGCGCTGCAGCATCAGTCATGCGTCTCGCACTGCAGCATCAGTCATGCGTCTCGCACTGCAACATCAGTCATGCATCTCGCACTGCAGCATCAGTTCTGCGTCTCGCGCTGCAGCATCAGTTCTGCGTCTTGCACTGCAGCATCAGTCATGTGTTTCGCACTGCAGCATCAGTCATGAGTCTCGCGCTGCAGCATCTGTCATGCGTCTCGCACTACAGCATCAGTCATGCATCTCGCACTGCAGCATCAGTCATGAGTCTCGCACTGCAGCAAGTCATGAGTCTCGCGCTGCAGCATAAGTCATGCATCTCGCACTGCAGCATCAGTCATGCATCTCGCACTGCAGCATCAGTCATGCATCTCGCACTGCAGCATCAGTCATGCATCTCGCACTGCAGCATCAGTCATGCGTCTCGCGCTGCAGCATCAGTTCTGCGTCTTGCACTGCAGCATCAGTCATGTGTTTCGCACTGCAGCATCAGTCATGAGTCTCGCGCTGCAGCATCTGTCATGCGTCTCGCACTACAGCATCAGTCATGCATCTCGCACTGCAGCATCAGTCATGCATCTCGCACTGCAGCATCAGTCATGCATCTCGCACTGCAGCATCTGTCATGCGTCTCGCACTGCAGCATCAGTCATGAGTCTCGCACTGCAGCAAGTCATGCATCTCGCACTGCAGCAAGTCATGAGTCTCGCGCTGCAGCATCAGTCCTGCGTCTCGCACTGCAGCATCAGTCATGAGTCTCGCACTACAGCATCAGTCATGAGTCTCGCACTACAGCATCAGTCATGTGTTTCGCACTGCAGCATCAGTCATGCATCTCGCGCTGCAGCATCTGTCATGCGTCTCGCACTGCAGCATCGGTCATGCGTCTCGCACTGCAGCATCAGTCATGAGTCTCGCACTGCAGCATCTGTCATGCGTCTCGCACTGCAGCATCAGTCATGAGTCTCGCACTGCAGCATCAGTCATGCATCTCGCACTGCAGCAAGTCATGAGTCTCGCGCTGCAGCATCAGTCATGCATCTCGCACTGCAGCACGTTATGAGTCTCGCGCTGCAGCATCGGTCATGCGTCTTGCACTGCAGCATCAGTCATGCATCTCGCACTGCAGCATCAGTCATGAGTCTCGCACTGCAGCATCAGTCATGCACCTCGAGGCTGTAGCATCAGTCATGCGTCTCGCACTGCAGCAAGTCATGAGTCTCGCGCTGCAGCATCAGTCATGAGTCTCGCGCTGCAGCATCAGTCATGAGTCTCGCGCTGCAGCATCGGTCATGAGTCTCGCGCTGCAGCATCGGTCATGCGTCTCGCGCTGCAGCATCAGTCATGAGTCTCGCGCTGCAGCATCAGTCATGTGTTTTGCACTGCAGCATCAGTCATGCGTCTTTCACTGCAGCATCAGTCATGCGTCTTGCACTGCAGCATCAGTCATGTGTTTTGCACTGCAGCATCAGTCATGCGTCTCGCGCTGCAGCATCAGTTCTGCGTCTTGCACTGCAGCATCAGTCATGTGTTTCGCACTGCAGCATCAGTCATGCATCTCGTGCTGCAGCATCAGTCATGCGTCTCGCACTGCAGCATCAGTCATGCGTCTCGCACTGCAGCATCAGTCATGCGTCTCGCACTGCAACATCAGTCATGCATCTCGCGCTGCAGCATCAGTTCTGCGTCTCGCGCTGCAGCATCAGTTCTGCAACTCGCGCTGCAGCATCAGTTCTGCGTCTTGCACTGCAGCATCAGTCATGTGTTTCGCACTGCAGCATCAGTCATGCATCTCGCACTACAGCATCAGTCATGCATCTCGCACTGCAGCATCAGTCATGAGTCTCGCACTGCAGCATCAGTCATGAGTCTCGCACTGCAGCAAGTCATGAGTCTCGCACTGCAGCAAGTCATGCGTCTCGCACTGCAGCATCAGTCATGCGTCTCGCACTACAGCATCAGTCATGCGTCTCGCACTACAGCATCAGTCATGCGTCTCGCGCTGCAGCATCAGTCATGCGTCTCGCACTACAGCATCAGTCATGCGTCTCGCGCTGCAGCATCAGTCATGCATCTCGCACTGCGGCATCAGTCATGCGTCTCGCGCTGCAGCATCAGTTCTGCGTCTTGCACTGCAGCATCAGTCATGTGTTTCGCGCTGCAGCATCTGTCATGCGTCTCGCACTACAGCATCAGTCATGAGTCTCGCACTGCAGCATCTGTCATGCGCCTCGCACTGCAGCATCAGTCATGCGTCTCGCACTACAGCATCAGTCATGAGTCTTGCACTGCAGCATCAGTCATGCGTCTCGCGCTGCAGCATCAGTTCTGTGTTTTGCACTGCAGCATCAGTCATGAGTCTCGCACTGCAGCATCAGTCATGAGTTTCGCACTGCAGCATCAGTCATGCGTCTCGCACTGCAGCATCAGTCATGAGTCTCGCACTACAGCATCAGTCATGTGTTTCGCACTGCAGCATCTGTCATGCGTCTCGCACTGCAGCATCAGTCACGCATCTCGCACTGCAGCATCAGTCATGCATCTCGCGCTGCAGCATCAGTCATGCACCTCGAGGCTGTAGCATCAGTCATGCGTCTCGCACTGCAGCATCTGTCATGCGTCTCGCACTGCAGCATCAGTCATGCGTCTCGCACTGCAGCATCAGTCATGCATCTCGCACTGCAGCATCGGTCATGCATCTCGCACTGCAGCATCAGTTCTGCGTCTCGCGCTGCAGCATCAGTTCTGCGTCTCGCACTGCAGCATCAGTCATGCATCTCGCACTGCAGCATCGGTCATGCGCCTCGCACTACAGCATCAGTCATGCGTCTCGCGCTGCAGCATCAGTCATGTGTTTCGCGCTGCAGCATCTGTCATGCGTCTCGCACTACAGCATCAGTCATGAGTCTCGCACTGCAGCATCTGTCATGCGCCTCGCACTGCAGCATCAGTCATGCGTCTCGCACTACAGCATCAGTCATGAGTCTTGCACTGCAGCATCAGTCATGCGTCTCGCGCTGCAGCATCAGTTCTGTGTTTTGCACTGCAGCATCAGTCATGAGTCTCGCACTGCAGCATCAGTCATGAGTTTCGCACTGCAGCATCAGTCATGCGTCTCGCACTGCAGCATCAGTCATGAGTCTCGCACTACAGCATCAGTCATGAGTTTCGCACTGCAGCATCTGTCATGCGTCTCGCACTGCAGCATCAGTCACGCATCTCGCACTGCAGCATCAGTCATGCATCTCGCGCTGCAGCATCAGTCATGCACCTCGAGGCTGTAGCATCAGTCATGCGTCTCGCACTGCAGCATCTGTCATGCGTCTCGCACTGCAGCATCAGTCATGCGTCTCGCACTGCAGCATCAGTCATGCATCTCGCACTGCAGCATCGGTCATGCATCTCGCACTGCAGCATCAGTTCTGCGTCTCGCGCTGCAGCATCAGTTCTGCGTCTCGCACTGCAGCATCAGTCATGCATCTCGCACTGCAGCATCGGTCATGCGCCTCGCACTACAGCATCAGTCATGCGTCTCGCGCTGCAGCATCAGTCATGCATCTCGCACTGCAGCATCAGTCATGAGTCTCGCACTGCCGCATCAGTCATGAGTCTCGCACTGCCGCATCAGTCATGAGTCTCGCACTGCAGCAAGTCATGAGTCTCGCGCTGCAGCATCAGTCATGCGTCTCGCACTACAGCATCAGTCATGCGTCTCGCACTGCAGCATCAGTCATGCGTCTCGCACTGCAGCATCAGTCATGTGTTTCGCACTGCAGCATCAGTCATGCATCTCGCACTACAGCATCAGTCATGCATCTCGCACTGCAGCATCAGTCATGAGTCTCGCACTGCAGCATCAGTCATGAGTCTCGCACTACAGCATCAGTCATGCGTCTCGCGCTGCAGCATCAGTCATGCATCTCGCACTGCAGCATCAGTCATGAGTCTCGCACTGCCGCATCAGTCATGAGTCTCGCACTGCCGCATCAGTCATGAGTCTCGCACTGCAGCAAGTCATGAGTCTCGCGCTGCAGCATCAGTCATGCGTCTCGCACTACAGCATCAGTCATGCGTCTCGCACTGCAGCATCAGTCATGCGTCTCGCACTGCAGCATCAGTCATGTGTTTCGCACTGCAGCATCAGTCATGCATCTCGCACTACAGCATCAGTCATGCATCTCGCACTGCAGCATCAGTCATGCGTCTCGCACTACAGCATCAGTCATGCATCTCGCACTGCAGCATCAGTCATGCGTCTCGCGCTGCAGCATCAGTCATGCGTCTCGCACTACAGCATCAGTCATGAGTCTCGCACTGCAGCATCTGTCATGCGTCTCGCACTGCAGCATCAGTCATGCATCTCGCACTGCAGCATCAGTCATGCATCTCGCACTGCAGCATCAGTCATGAGTCTCGCACTGCAGCATCAGTCATGAGTCTCGCACTACAGCATCAGTCATGCGTCTCGCGCTGCAGCATCAGTCATGCATCTCGCACTGCAGCATCAGTCATGCGTCTCGCGCTTCAGCATCAGTTCTGCGTCTTGCACTGCAGCATCAGTCATGTGTTTCGCACTGCAGCATCAGTCATGAGTCTCGCGCTGCAGCATCTGTCATGCGTCTCGCACTACAGCATCAGTCATGAGTCTCGCACTGCAGCATCAGTCATGAGTTTCGCACTGCAGCATCAGTCATGCGTCTCGCACTGCAGCATCAGTCATGCGTCTCGCGCTGCAGCATCAGTCATGAGTCTCGCACTGCAGCATCAGTCATGCATCTCGCACTGCAGCATCAGTCATGAGTCTCGCGCTGAAGCATCAGTCATGCGTCTCGCACTGCAGCATCAGTCATGCGTCTCGCACTGCAGCATCAGTCATGAGTCTCGCACTGCAGCATCAGTCATGAGTCTCGCACTACAGCATCAGTCATGTGTTTCGCACTGCAGCATCAGTCATGCATCTCGCACTGCAGCATCAGTCATGCATCTCGCACTGCAGCATCAGTCATGCATCTCGCACTGCAGCATCAGTCATGCATCCCGCACTGCAGCATCAGTCATGCGTCTCGCACTGCAGCATCTGTCATGCGTCTCGCACTGCAGCATCAGTCATGCGTCTCGCACTGCAGCATCAGTCATGCATCTCGCGCTGCAGCATCAGTCATGCACCTCGAGGCTGTAGCATCAGTCATGCGTCTCGCACTGCAGCATCAGTCATGCATCCCGCACTGCAGCATCAGTCATGCGTCTCGCTCTGCAGCATCTGTCATGCGTCTCGCACTGCAGCATCAGTCATGCATCTCGCACTGCAGCATCAGTCATGCATCTCGCGCTGCAGCATCAGTCATGCACCTCGAGGCTGTAGCATCAGTCATGCGTCTCGCACTGCAGCATCTGTCATGCGTCTCGCACTGCAGCATCAGTCATGCATCTCGCACTGCAGCATCGGTCATGCATCTCGCGCTGCAGCATCTGTCATGCTTCTCGCACTGCAGCATCAGTCATGCATCTCGCACTGCAGCATCAGTCATGCATCTCGCGCTGCAGCATCAGTCATGCACCTCGAGGCTGTAGCATCAGTCATGCGTCTCGCACTGCAGCATCAGTCATGCATCCGCACTGCAGCATCAGTCATGCGTCTCGCACTGCAGCATCAGTCATGCGTCTCGCGCTGCAGCATCAGCCATGCGTCTTGCACTGCAGCATCAGTATTGCATCCCGCACTGCAGCATCAGTTCTGCGTCTTGCACTGCAGCATCAGTCATGCATCTCGCACTGCAGCAAGTCATGAGTCTCGCGCTGCAGCATCTGTCATGCGTCTCGCACTGCAGCATCAGTCATGCGTCTCGCAACTCAGCATCAGTCATGCGTCTCGCACTGCAGCATCAGTCATGCGTCTCGCACTGCAGCATCAGTATTGCATCCCGCACTGCAGCATCAGTCATATGTCTGGCACTGCAGCATCAAACATAGCTGACAGTCTTTTTATTTGTGGACAGTTATCTGGCCAAGAAATCCACCTACACGTAGTGCTGCTGAATAAAACTCCGGCAGGAGTGAAAGGTCACACACAATATGGGACCTGTTGGCAGGAGTGCGCATGTTAACCAAGGGCATGACAATGCCTTTTTTTAAAATATGTTTTGAAACTTGCAAAGCAGTGCATAAACACGCACTTTGTACTTATAGTCCATGCTTACGAGAAACAAGGCTGGCAGTAAAACAGGCACAGGTATTGCCAGCCTTGCTTCAAGTAAGCAGCGACTAAAAGTACAAAATGCGTGTTTAAACAACACTTGCAAGTTTTCAAAACAAATAAATTGAAGGCATTGTCATTTACAATGCCAATATCTCAAACTTTTGCAAATGCGAGACCTATTGCATTGCAAATGCGTGTTCCTATTTGTATTTGGCAGGTGGAGTCCTTGGAACTCTACCCAGACATCTCTGTTTGTTTAAGTGAGCCAATCCAATGAGGCCACTGTGTTTTACCAGGACAACCCTCATAAAAATACTTGCTGGGGTCTTCATAGCTGTGGCCATGTGGTGAGGAGAAGCAGGTCAGTTGTTCAGTCACAGGATTAATGATGGGGAGGCAAGAACCTTGCACATTCTTTGCGAGCTGTTGCCAGCATGGCTTCTGCTAAACGTGAGCCCCCCTGCCACGGCTAAAAATCAAGCTGGCCAGAGCTTAATCTGGGGAGTACCATGACCCCGGCCCCCATTCCTCAGAGCTTGTCCCGAAGGGGCAAACTTGTGGTGTGGGTCATAAGCTTTCAGAAAACGTCAAGAGTTCCAAGGCCTTAGACACTGCACTGGTTTTTCCTTAGCCATTGGCAAAGTCCTTCTTGAGTAGGTCAGGTGTGACCTGTCGATCGTAGCTCTGACTGCAAGCGAATATGCGTTGCTACGTGCCACCTTTCTGGTATTGGTTCCATCCAGATTGAGATGCCCGGTGAAGAGGTCAAGGTTTTTCATCTGGCAAATCAAATGACCACGGATCACTAGCCTGAGGACGTTGTTTCTTTCACTACCAAGGCAAAATAAATAATTTACTTGCATGATGGACAGTCCCAGCTGACGTTTTAGCATGTCAGGACTTGTACTTGAAATGTCCTCCATTCTGTCTGAAACAGGCGCGTCCCTCCAGATCTGGGCAGCCCATCTCCAAAATCTTTTTCAAATGTCCTTTGGTTGACTGAAGAGGCCAGTCCTTCACATTAACACCTTGTAGTTGAGGGTGGGGAGATTAGCTCTGAAAGCCTTTCTACTCTGGATTGACCGATGAGCTTTTATTACACAAGAACAAAAGGTGGTGACAAGTCACAGATTAGATCACCGGAGGCTCAAAGCCTTTTCATTGGGTCAACCCCAGCACTGACTGAAAGGAGCATGTCCCAGACGTACAAAAAACAATCACTGTCTTATACAGGCGCACGTATGACTACCACGAGTGGGAATTGAACTTGAATTAACTGTAGCTAATCTTCAACAGATAGAAAGAACTCCTACTCGAACTGTTTGCTACTCTGGACAAAGGTAAAGGCCACGTTATGCTATCAGGTAGTAGTAGCCAGAGACACCCGGAGATGCTGTTCGAATTTCCTGGTCAGGGATGTATGTGTATGCCTTAGCTTCTGTCCCTCTCATTAAGAGTTCTACATAATCTAAATAGCTGTGCAAGCTCTACCTTATGCCTGAAGCCTGGCCAGGCTGTTTTGCTAAACAGACATGTTCAATTCAAGGTAGACCCTTACCTCCTAACCAAGGTTCACGGCCAGATTCTTTGAACTGAACTTTGAACTGAGTGTGAAATATTGTACTACATCGACCAAGATGCAATGGCGTAATGGCGCTTAGACATGTAAGCACCATGCTCCTAACCCCCCCCTACCACCACTGAAAACTGCACCTTGAAACCCAAACTCTTGTGACCTAAACTCTGGCCAGTGAGGTGAAGGGACTCTGAGCTCCAACTCCCCACAGAGGTTTAGTTGCCTATGTTTTCTACCGCAGTCAGACTGACAGCAAAGCAACCCTCAAGCTCTGCTCATCCCTTCAGATATACCTGTTCACTTCTTTTTAGTGCTAAGTTCCATTCCTTGTGTTGGACCTGGCCTCGTGGCGTGGTTCCCCCCCCCCGTTCCTCAGCACCCCGTTAGCGTAGCCTGCACCCAGAGTTCCCTGGCCGTCCTGCTCCCTGTACACCCAGACCCCGTAACAGACGACCAGTCCCGCTTGTCCATACCCACTCCCGGCTCCGAGTGCCTAGAACCTGCATGCCCCACAAGGCCCAGCAGCCATTTTCCCTTCCCGAGATCCCCGACTTCCTGGGCCTAGCGTGACCCCGGCCCCAGCGAAACCCAGACTCCAAAGGCGCGCCAGTCCCGGTTGGGGGGTAAAGGGCTCCCGAGTGAGATAAGCCAGGGAGTTTCGATGGCACCTCCGGCCTCCCCTGAGGGGCTGGTTTCTGTCACACCTTTGGCCTCCCCCTGTGGGCCAATTTCGATTACACCTCTGGCCTCACCGAGTGCTGGTTCCAGACCCCGCTGGGCGTCTGGGAATTCCCGGGCGCATCTTTCAAAGGATCAAAGAGCCAACCGCCGGACCTCACCAACGACCAGCCCCCAGGGCCGGAGACCTCCGCCTGTGAGGGTCCAGACATCATTGTCATTCAATAGTGAAAATAGTGAAAAATGAAATTGGAGGATTTCACTATCAGGACATGTAAAACACACTAGCACGTCCTACCTTTTACATACATTACGGTACAAAGGAACGTCCTACCTTTTACATACATTGTACGCGGTCCATGGGTGTACCTTGGGCCTACCTGAGGGGGCCTTTTATGTAAGAAAGGGGAAGGTTGGGGCCTGCAAAGTCAGTGCACTTGCCAGGTCGAAATGGCAGTTTGAAACTGCGTGCGCAGACACTGCAGTGGCAGGTGTGAGATGCATTTACCAAGCTATTCATGTGGGTGGCACAATCAGTGCTGCAGGCCCACTAGTAGAATTTGATTTACAGTCCCTGGGCATACAGTGCACTTTACCACGGGCGCATCTGGAGATAAAATAAGCCAATTATGAATAACCAATCAGAGTCACAATTTACCCAGAGAGCATATGCACTTTAGCACTGATCAGCAGTGGTAACGTTTCCAGAGTCCTAGAGCAAACAAAAACAGGTCAGGGAAGAATAGGAGGAAGAAGCAAAAGGTTTGGGGATAACCCTACAAAAGGGCAATTTCCAACACCCACTTAGTCCCCCGTCCTGAAGTGTTAAATGAAAAAAAATATAAGGGGCAGAAAGGGGATACCCTGCCCCCCTAACCCCTATGGGGGGTGGGAACGGAACACAGAGGGGCCCACCCCCTCTGACCCCTACCACATTTTCTTTTTAAATTACCAAATTGCTCCGATACCATGAGATCAACAAAAAAAATTGTGTCCGGTGCTACGCTGTTCAATTATGCGCCCTGCGGTGCCTACCCTTGGAGCCATATTCAATAAGGGGGAGGGGGACCACGTGGCTCTGCTTCCCGAGCCATTATAAGGTCATGGAGCCCAACCCCGGGGCCAAAATTATCATAAAAAGGGGATGGGGCCACGCACTCTCCAAGCCATTATTGAAGGCCCCGGGAGCCCACCCGCTGGGTTGCAATAAGCATAAAAATAGAGGGGGGCCATGCAGCCCTTTTCCCTGAGCCGCCCGAGGACCCCATCCCCCGAGGTTGATTTAAATAATAAAAGGGCTGCGCGGTCGCTCTGGAGAGCCCACCCGCCGGGGCTGAAATGCTCCAAAAGTGTCCCTTCCTCTTTAAAAATATAAAGTCCCTGTGGGATGGCTTAGAAGCTCTGGAATCAGCCTTAGTGCTTACAGATAAACCACAAGATCTACAGGTTTTTATCATGGAACTTATGCAATTTACGCTACAACACAGTTATTTCAGAACTCCCAACAATAACTACTACCAACAGCTATCCGGAGTTGCCATGGGCAATTGTGCCGCTCCGGCATACGCTAATCTATTTATGTATTCGTTTGAAACACAGCATATTCTTCAGAACGACAATTGGCTACCATTTTTGTGTCAATATTATCGTTACATTGACGATATCTTTCTCATATGGAAAGGAAGTGAGAAACAGTTACTTAAATCTATCAATGACCTTAATCAAGTGAATGACAGAATACAATTTACTTATACAATCAGCGAATCAGAAATTTCATTTCTGGATGTTCAAATTAAGTTTATCAACAACCAACTATAGACATCAATTTACACAAAAGTGACAGATCGCAACAACTATTTACATTACAGATCTTTCCACCAACCGAGTTTAAAACGCCATTTACCTTATTCACAGTTGTTGCGTGCTAAAAGGATTGCTTCAACAAGGGAACTCTACACTGAGAACAGCACTAAAATCATCAAGAAATTCCACCATCGTGGTTACCCGAGACACCTCACACAAATGGCAGAAGACAGAGTTGCTGCGAAAACAAGAGATGAACTGCTGAAACCTATGAATAAACTTGCCGATCAGGAGACCTGTCTAGTGTTTGTGTCCAAATACTCTGCACAATCTCCTAAAATCAAAGAGACGATTCGTAAACACTGGTCCTTACTCCAATCTGAAAGGGACTTCAAGAACATTTTTGATAATCCCCCAATTTTCGCTTACCAACATTCAAAAAACATTCAAGCTCTTCTGAAACAACATATGTTTCCTAATCCTAGGGCCTACAAAGGAACTCTGCCATGCTATAATTGTGGTCACTGTAGCAGTATAATCAAATGCAACACTGTATCCCATCCTACACAGGGCACTCCTATACAGCTTCAAGTTAACGCAACATGCGACACTAGTAATGTAGTGTACTTATTGAAATGCCCTTGTGGCCTCCCCTATGTGGGAAAAACAGAACGAAAAATTAAAATAAGGCTTACAGAACATCGTAGCAACATTCATACCAAAAATTTGAAATCCTGCATAGCGGAACACTATACTCAAAATGCTCATAACCCCAGCCAAATTTGCTTTCTGATCTTAGAAACTGTTGAAAAAGTTCCACACAGAGACAATAACAAATATTTATTACAATGGGAACTCTATTGGATCCACCGCCTTTGTGCTCTGCAGCCTAAAGGACTTAATGAACGGCTTGAATTCAGTTGTCACTTGTAACTGCTTTAGTATTATACCACAGTATATGTATGACTTTGATCTTTCCTATGACTACCAACAGCAGCTGGCGTTTGTCTTCCACCCCATTCCTTTTCCTTTTTGCTTTTTCTTCCTTTTTCTTAGTTTTTTTCTTCATTTTTCTCTGTCTCTAGTCTTTTCTCTCTTTTTTCCGTTTTTATTGCCTTTGATATGCTATTTCTCGTTCTCTCTCTACGTTTTTTCTTTCAATTCTTTTCTTATCGATCTTTACACATTGTTAGGTTTCTTCACGATTTCTTCGTTTCGGATGTGCTCGGAGTACCCCCTATGATTATTCATGCACTTGTTATTATAGTCCGTTTATCCATTACACTTTTTTGCACATTTATTTAGCATTTTATAGTTCTGTATAACATTGTGCTTTTACCGATTTGTCATTTGCATTTACTGAGTTTACTGTTGTATCGTTTTAAAAAAAATCTTTATTGACATTGCTTGTTTTTCCGGCGTATCATCCCGCTTTCTATGTTTACCTTTTCGCATGAACTGCAAACACAACAATGAACACATCCCTTTCTCTATGTCTTTTACTGGGGCTCTAAACGGAGCACGCGCATGATACTTGGCGTCTTCCGACCTCGCCAATACTTGGTGCGGTCTTTACTTTTGATTACGGGGCTTCCTTTTCTACGTAGTCGGTAAGTGTTTACTTGCTGAGGGTGACATTCTTTTTATTTTTAGACCATGTTATTCAGTAAGGAATGTAATGTTTACCCCGTAATATACTTGTTACGAGTTGTTCGTTATTTTCGAGGCCCCATTGGGATTATTTTAGCACAATTGTTATTCACGTACCCTCTTTGCATGAGCGGTAGATCGAGTTTTTTATACTCATTACCACCTTGTTTTAACCATTTCTACACATGCACCTTTCATATTCTAATGCGAGTTTACGTTTTAATGCACGTTTAGTATCACTTAGCATTTGTTGCATGCCCTTCATCGTTTTTCAGTAATAATTCCCGGCCAGAGTTTGCAATTTCACCTTTCGCTATGACCGAGCACCATGCGCATATTTCGAGCACATTAATTATTCAATTATTTATTACGTTGTTCACTCTTGTACGTTTTCCTTCTTTTTTTTAACATAGACTCTCCTTGTAACCAGCACTTTGGGTGTTTTTGTTTGTTATAATTCCGTCTCTCCTTAAGTATAGCGATACATATATTTTCTCTGCAATTTATCTAACAGATTCCCCCTGATGCTGTGCACGAAATGCATTGGGGATAACTACACTACGGAGTCTTTCTTGAAATGTTTTCATGTTTGGATCTTTTGTGACTTTGATGCCAAAAGAAATATACTCATATGATGAAATATGATGGATTGTGAAAAAAATGTAAACCTTGGGTGAACATTCAAATGAATTTTTCTTTGATTAAAGAGGATCTTTTCTGAACATTATTTTGGAATACAATGATTAATTAACTTCAAAACGCTCGGGCGCACTAAGAGTGCTCAGTGGTTGACCTTGCTCGTAGTAAGGCTTTCGTTGCTTTAATTTTACCGCACCCCACGGACCAGGAGGTGATCCCCCTGAGCACCTATAAAAAAAAGTCTAATCTTAGATTTCGTCACAACTCAGATTAACTATTTAATTACAAGAGTGAGTGCAGCGGCCCTCATCTGTATTCTTTGCCTCCAGGGCCTAATAAGGGTTGGGGAGGGGCTGCCACTTGTCCCCTCCCCTTGAATATACAGGTGGGGTTGGGTCCCTAGGGCCTAATGAAGATCTGGAGGGGGCCCATTCAGCCTTCCTCTCTTTAAAAGAGATATGGGCCTGGGGAAATGAGGCCCCCAGGGCCTTTTAAAGGCTCTGGGAAGGGGCCATGCAGTCCCATCCCCTTAACAGAAAGAAGGCCCTGGGGTACTGGGCCCCAAGGGTCCAGGGTGGGGGGTAGTTCATCCCCCTCTCCTTTAAAAACATAAGACCCTGGGGGAGGGAGTCCCCAGGGTCTAATGGGCTTAATGAGGCTTGGGGAGCAATGAGGCTCGGGGAAGGGGCGCCACATGACCCCCGCTCCCCTCTAAAAAGCAAAGGGCCCTGTTGGGAGTTTGCTGCTTCAGCCATGCGTGGCGGAGGGTTGGCTTTACGTACAGCAATAAAATATTACCTTACGTTTTAAAATAAACAACTAGAAATTCACGGAAAAAACAAAAGTTAAAGTAAATCTTTAGTTAGGTGCAAAAAAAGATCTATTTTTGTTTTAAAAAAAAAACAACCTCATCGATGATGTCATTTGAGATGTCATCAGCGATGTCACAAATGATGTCATAGAACATGTCATGAGTGATGTCATGTGCTGTCATAAGCAATGCATGGTGGGGGCACAAGTTATAGTTCGCTCTGCTAACTATAAATGGTGAGTTTCTGTGTTTTTAGTTCAAAACGTCACTGACATTCACCTAACTATAACGTTACTTAAACCTTTGTTTTTTTCAGCAAAAATATAGATATATAATGCTCTTTTACTTTTGTTGAATTAACCCCTTCACTGCGGCGGCTATTCCGCCGCAGTGCTACGGGGGCGGGCGGAAGAGCGGCGGGCGCAATCTGGTGACGGAACCGCTCCGTCACCAGCGTCGGTTGCGTTGCGCTTATGACGGAGCGGTTCCGTCATGGACCGCCCCGCTCAATAGAACGCTCAGCGCAGGCGCGGAATCCGCACCGCGCAGGCGTGCCGGGCGGGCCATGACGGAACCGCTCCGTCAGCAGCACAGCGCGGCCGCGGCTGATGACGGAGCAGTTCCGTCTTCAGCAGGGGAGGGGTTAATCTTCTTTTGCGCAAAACAACTTTTTAATGAGTAATTCTTCTCCAGAGTGCTGCTGTATTTTCTTTTTTGAAGATGTATACTGAATGTGTGTGTGTGTGTGTGTGAGAGAGAGAGAGTGAGAGACAGTAACACACATAGAGCAACCTAACTTGAAAGCAATGCAAGACCGACGAAAAGTGTCAAAACACGGAAATGCGGGGGAGGAGCTACGCTAGCAAGCAAGATGGCTGCTTAAGCTCCCGGCTCCTCCGACCTCCGCCAGCAGCTCGTATATCCTGCAAGTTATCCTGATTTCACACCGGACTCCCGTATGTGTGAGGAGTAGCTGACTCTGAAGGCGCAATCCCAAACTGTTTATCATACCTGGTGACAGAGATATGCCGTGTTTAATTCTTTTTTTTTTTTTGTTACACAGGGGTGGGTAACCCAATATACCCTTGCGGGCTCGGGCAGTAAGTTTCATTCTTGGCCTACCCTGGAGCTGAAGCCGGGGCCTCGATTTCCAACCCGTCCGGGCTGGAATTGAACAACATCGGCTGGAACCTTCGGCTTTTTCCGGTCTCCCGAACGGAGATATAATCTTCCTGGTTTTTGACGGCGATTTAGTTTCCTGCCTGCAACACACACGCTACGGCGTGTCACAGCATTTCCTGGCCCCGTGTCTGACGCCTGGTGACACAGTAAGCTTGCCGTGGGGGTGCGGACGGGAGCCCTGATCAGCGGCGAAGGAGTAACATCGTGAGGTGAGAGCGCCCGTTGTTGGTGTCCGCTCCAGATTTGCCTGCTACCCCGGAGAAGCCGGCCTCCGGGGGTTTGCATCCTGATCTGTTGCTTGCGAGAGGAGATGGAGGGGACGAAAGACACGCCATCGCTGCACGCCGTAATGGCGGCCATTAGAGCGTTCCACTCACAGATTATCGTCAACTACCGGGCACTGTCGGTAACAATAGATGATCTTTGCCGGAGACCGGACAGTGGCTCTTTGCCATTATCGCAGCCAGCGGTGCTACCAACGGAACATCGTATATCCGACTTCGAGGTCCCTGTGCAGGAGCCGGATTCCTTTGGCGTTTTGGATTCCTATAATACAGATCGCGAGCCCGTGAACATTGTCAGCGTTCCCTGCTTGAGCCCTATCTCGCCGAACATCACTATGGACAACCTTGACTGCCTCCACAAGATCACCTGTGACTATTGGAGAGTTTTATCATCCTGCCACGCTTTTCCTCGCTTGCTTTGTGTAGACTGTGAACTTTTATCCTTTAATTGGCTTTTTCGTACTGACTTGAATTTCCATGAAAGCTTTACCGCTCTCACTGCTGCTGTGGCCTGGGTTACAATTGCTCCAGTGAACACTCGTACTGGCCAGGGTAAACTTGTGGGGCTTCTCAGGATACGGGACAATATTGTAATCGGTTGCTGGGATTATGACCTGTAAACTGCGGGAGTCGGGTGGTATGTTTGGTACTTCCCCGGATTGATTGTGTATTTCGCTGCCCTTTCTTTTGACTTTGTTTCCGGGGGGTCGCATCTGGTGGGGGGCGGGGAGTCCGGGAGTGTGTGTTTTTGTTTCTCCTCCTCCGCTGCTTTCTTCTTTGAGGGATGCTTCTGGGCGACAGGCACGCTGCTAGTGGGTTAGGCCGTAGCCATTGCAGGGGTGCAGGGTGGTGGGGGGGTTTGTTATTTTGCCTTTGTTTTGTTCTATGGCCCCTTTTTTCTTCTCTTCTCTCTTTCGAGTATTCCTCTGGGCGACAGGCGCGCTGCTAGTGGGGTAGGCCGTAGCCATTGCAGGGCAGCAGGGTGGGGGGTGTGAGGGGGGTTTGTTATTTTGCCTTTGTTGTGTTCTATGGCCCCTTTTCTTTTTCTTTTATCGCAGGGTCCGGTCGCGATAACTTTCGGTTTCATCCTGATGTATATGAACGGGTGGGGTATGGGGTATGGAGTGGGTGGCTGTGATGATAGATAGGTAGCTTAGTTCTTTACCCTTAGTGAACTTACTGGCGCTTGCGTTTTTACTGTTGGCCTATTTTGATCCACGACTGCTTTTACCACCTACCCACATATTTTATACTTCCGACTGTGTAGTGCCGGCTATCCTGTATCTTCTTCTTCATTTCGTTCCGGGGGGGGGGGGTTCAATATAAAATGAAACCTTATTCATATCCTTGATTCGAAATGTTTCCGATACATCTTTTATCCTTTACCGCTGCCGGACCCATGGGTTGTCGGCTGAAGGGCTGTGTTATTGGCTTACTGATCCGTGTTACATGCATGTGGTACCGGCCCCTGCCGCTGCAGGGTTACTTTTGTATCTTGTGTTAAACGATATAATAAAGGTTTTTAAAAAACAAACAAAAAAAAAAAACCACGGAAATGCTCCCTTGCCGTACTGATGGTCTGTTCAGTTTGCTGGGTCAATTTGAAAAAACGATGCTGTGAGAATTTATTTGTTTTGATTCTTTGTCATTAACAGTCATTTTATTATAAATAGTCCATTTCACATTTTTTAATTTATTATATCGTAACAGTAAAAATTATACACCTTTTGTGTTTTAAAACAACTTTTTCCTGCCTTATCTGTGAAAACAAAGGAGAAAGGACGAGTTAGTCAAAACCCAGTAAATCTTCAGTCAGAGGACAAGAACTCAAATTAAGTAACAAATGATGTGCCTGAGAGTAGGAGACAGCAGAGTAACAAAGCGAAAGAACAACCAAGATGGAGCCAGTAGTCGATAGCTTGAGGAACATAGCACTTTAACCCCTTCGGTGCTCATGACGGAACGGTTCCGTCATGAGCGTCGGGTGGCCTGTGCTCATGACGGAACCGTTCCGTCATGAGTCCATAGGCTCAATAGAACCTTCAGCACCGCAGCGGAATTCGCGCAGCGCTGAAGGGGTTAAAGAGGTAAGAGAAGACCACAGAAGAAACTGAAGAGAGAGAGAGGAATGTAATGCAAAGAAGAGAGTAGCCCTTCTCCTTGTCTGTGAAGAAATCATTCATGTGTCTTCCAATGTCAACCTTCAGTCAGCTTCTAACATAGAACATCTGCTGAGACCCTTCAAATACTGTCCCTCATGCAGACAACTTAAAATGGACAATCAGGCGCTCCCAATCAGACAGAGACAGACCATTTAAGTCAATGATACCAGCTGCATGCCACAAACGTTGTCTGTTCCAAGAGCTGAGGAGCTCGGCGAGTTGGCACCAGGGCACCACAAGGGATGAATCCACATAAAGGGCTTTTAATACTCTTCTGCCATCATCAGTACCACCAGAGCAGACCAGCCTGTGAAAGGGTAGCAGCCTTGCCCTTTGCCAGTACTGTCATTGTACTGCTCCCAGATGTAGCCCGTCTCCATGTACTGCCGGTACACGTTCCCAATCAGGTTTGCCCTCAGCTCCTGATACAAGTTTGCTGCCTGCTCACGGTAAGGTCCATCGATGCTTGCATAGTGACGAAGGGCTCGAACGGCTAAATAGTTGATATTGATCCAGATGGGGCCCCGCCAATAGGGGCCGTCATGCTCAGTATTGTGCTTCATGTACAGTGAGCTAGACTTTGCCAGGGAGCGCAGCCCGTACGGAGTCCACAGTTTCTTCTCACTCCTCATGTCCTTAAAGATGGCCTCGAGCCGGGGCGAATCAGGTCGTAGCACGTTCAGCAAGAAGGGGAACAAGCTGATATAACCAAGGGCACCAACATGCTGCAGTTTGGGGGGCTTGCGGACCACACGCACCAAACGGGGTGGTGGCATGTGATTCGGGTTATGACCTGGAGGTACGAAAATCCTCTCTCGTTCTAATGAGACTGCCTGGGTGTGATTCCCATAGTCCGCAAAGGCTTGGAGCTGCTCCGACCAATGATGCTTTTCCAATAGTGCATTATCACTAAGCGCAAGCTGCATCCGCTGGTACTCACCAGCTGGCTCACCCAGCATCTGCGCAATTTGTCCCATGACCTCAGAAGCCAGCACCATCCAGCAGCGAAGATCCACATGCCGCTCATCACTGGATGGATGTGAAGCCCGGGGATAGTCGTCTAGACCAGAGGTCAAGGTTTTAGGGTTAAGGTAAATGTTGGTGTCCTCATCACGGCCTCTCCATCGAAATGTGTAAGGAAGTGGACCTTCCTGAGTTGTGTTGTACCAGTCGTACCAGGTCTTAAGCCTCGGTAAAAGTTTCCGAAGGAACAGTTCATCTTTACTGGCTAGTGGTTTTCCTTCCATGCCAGCCAGGAGCTTCTGTAGGGTCAAGAAGAGGGTGGGTGGGTTGGCATTCTCATTACGTTGCAGAATGAACTCTACAGGCACTTTGCTCCGGGCCTCACTATCCAGGATCTGCTCGCGTGGAATCCATCCCTCGATGTTCATCAAGTCCAACCAGTGGGCGACCACCTCCTTGCTTATGGCTGGATCCCACTTACTGACCAAGAGCTGGTGAAACCCCTCATCCCAGAGGAATCCACGAGGGAAGAAGGATCGGGATGGCACAGCTGTATAGAGTGGACCCTCCGGGTAGGCCACAGGCTGCTCATTGTACCGGGATTGCACAAAAGAATGACCGTAGAAGTACCCCATTCCACCGATCATGTTACTGAGAGCTGACTGGGCAAATTGCACTTGTGCTGGTGAGAAACCTTTGCTGCTCAGAGAGAAGGTCTGTTCAAATTTTGCTTCAAAGGCAGACTTGTGTCTGGCCAACACTGCTGAAAAATTTGGTCCCACCAGTGAGTTAGGACGGTCTACAAAACTACCCGATTCAAAAGTCACCTCAATCTCAAATGGAAGCTGCACGGTGACCTGGTGCATGACAAGAAAGCTCTCTTCAACGGGGGCTTCTCCAGGTTGTTGCGGCGGAGGCCGATATGTGTCAACAGCAAAGTAGTGTCGCTTAGCACCAGTTGGTGGGCTGTACACAAAGCGCCGGCTGAGGCTGCTCTTCACAACATCGGTCAGTCGATGCAGACCTGGGCTCACAGTATGAAGGTAGTTGTAGCTGTGAAAGAAAAGAACATGTTAGAACACATAAGAAGGGACAATAGGCATTTAACAATGAGGCACATTTGAGTGAAAAAGACCTCACACAATAGCAAATATGAATACAGCGTGATAAAATCAGAGGGGGCTATTCACAAACGTAAACATACACGAGTAAACCTACACGTCTAAGTTCATTCATACACGTCTGAGTAACTTTACTTCTTTTGGTTATTCACCAATTACAAGTGTAAAGTTACTCAAGAGTGTAGACCATGCCCCCATTCCCTAAACAGGAGAAGGAGTCACTAAAACGATCATATACAACTATATCTACTAGTAGCGGCTTTACAACCGTATTTGATGTTCCGCACACTTGTCAGAGAATACCTCATGGTAAGTTATAAAAGTAAAAAAATGTAATTAAAAACAATATTTTAAATATTATGTTAAATGTTAATGTGAATTATTTAGATGTATTTTAAAAGTTATGTTATGTTATCCGGGATTTCTAAAGCGCACGGCTACTCCGAAGGGTATCCCGGCGCTACAACAAGGTGGGAGGGCTAACAGGAGCATGACAATGGGCTAACAGAAGTCAACTATTGTAAAAAAAGAAAAGTTTTCAGTAATTTCCTGAAAGGAAGAAGATCGTGTGTCTGTCCCAGCTCCAAAGAGAGACTGTTCCATATCTTTGCTGCCTGGAATTGAAATGAGCGTCCACCGATTCTAGCCAAAAGACACATTTTTCAAAATCCATATCACTGGTATATATTTACCTCCATTATTTTCTTTAGGGGGTTTTGTAGCACCTGTGGTTGGCCATGTGTGGTGCAGGGCTTTCTCCAGCTCTGAGCTGAGGTACAATTATGACTGCTTTCGGTTTCTTTTGGCTGTAGTAACTATAGACGTGCAGTTTGTGAATAGCAATGGGCTGGTCTTTTGTGGCTGGGTGCATGTCACTCCTTAGTCCTCCTTTAACCCCTCCTTAACACCCTCTCATTTGTCCATAACAATTCCCAATTTTCTAGACACTCGCCCCTGTCCCTGACATATTTACTACTAAAATGTGTGCCTACGTGTGCGGAGGTCTCTGCACATAAATGAAAGGGGAGGCTAGACCTCAGTAAGTAGGTCAGTGATTATATGTTGTAGTATTTTAGTAGTACTACTGCATTACTACTAACTATACTACAAAATGCAGTTTGTGGATAGGCTCCAGCGCTGCAAAGAAAAGTTTAGGAAATTGAGGCGGCCCGAATGTAAGAGATGATTACAGTGAAACATGGGAGCAAGGAGGATAATTAAAGACATGAAAGATAAAGTGTTCCAACAGAAGGGTGACTTTCTGTCACCCTTAATGGCACCTACACAGCACTTGACCCGACGCAAAGTGTCTCAACCCAGAACCAAGACACAAATAGGACCTGAACACTTGCGGCTATACATAGAAAAACAGACATATTTAAGCTTCCGAGCTTCCAAGCAAAACAAAACACTCCTAATAAATGTTGCAGTCTAAATGTGGGAGTCATTTCAAATGTATATTCAACCAGCCGAGGATGATGGCGGTGGCGGCCGATTAAGGGGATCAGAAACGTCAAGCTCTTTGGAAGTGTGGGCAATATAAAGATACATCGTACTTTTATACGATTGTGGCTGTGTATAGCCACGGACAAACATTTCAAAAGGTGGCGTCCCCTCCACACCCTATGCTAAAGACAATGCGAATTTAGAATTTACAGTCAGCCGCCTCCTTGCCTATCAGTGATTACTTAAAACTTTCTAAAAAAAAAAAAAAAAAGTCCACATTTGTAAAGCGCACAATCACCCGTAAGGGTCTCTAGGCGCTGGGGGCCGTCGGGAAGATTAAGCGAGCTATTGCCCAGAGTCACATGGTGCTGGGCTAACCTGCCGCCGGAGCCGGGGATCGAACGTGGTCCCCAGATTCCAGTGTCAGTCGCCCTGGCCGCGGCGCCACACCTCTTCCACAACAGCAAGCCGTACGTATCCCTTTAACAATATAGTAGCAGCAATCTGGCTTCTTCTCTTCGTACAATAGATCAGATCGTGTAACAGGTCCTCATAAATTTGGAAAAGTGCTGGTAACTCCAAGCCTAGTCTTTCTGAAAGATCAGCGCCGCAGGTTTTGAGCTCCTATATCGCACTGTATCTGATTGGTCCTGAAGAAGGTGGCTCGTACTCCTGTTCCTTCCACCGAAACGCGTCGACCATCTCCCCTCTTTTAAATCTAATGACTTTGATCATTAATTGGGCATCAGATTCAATGATATAGGATATATTATTTGTTTGTGTAAAGGAATGGATGTTTAGGAAGAATGTATGAGTTGTGTGCGTGTAGCTCTTCACCTGTTTTGTGCACCATTTATTGATCTAGTGTTGATATGAATCTGATTAACCACAGATATACTTGCACTGTTTCATTGTGGTGAAAAAATAATTTTCAAGAATTTTTTTTATGTGAAAAAGTATATATATGTTTTTATAAATTTTATAAGTGTAAAATGATGTTAAAAAAAGATAAAAAGATTTTTTCTACTGTGAAATAAAGTAAAATGAAAAAAATGTACAATTTGTGTAGATATTGTTAGTATATGCCCTGTGTTGGAGAGACTACTCCCACGATAAAAGTACTTATAGGTCAGGAGGGAGTAATTTTCATTTGAGTCATTTCAAATGTGTCTTTCTCAAAAGCATGTACTTCTCACAATGCTAAGAATGAACCACGGACCCGGAATGCAATGATGCCACACACCTTTGGAACAGCGATGCCGCATTATTTCAAGCAAGACATAGTCAGGACAAAAGGCCCTTTCAGTCCTCTACTCCTCACAAGACTCTTGGCCGTTGTACGACCCACAGTCCATCTGTCTTTAGTAGTGCTCTCACGGCTGAAATGGTGTCTCGCCGTTTTCAGAGCCTGCAGGTAATTGACTGCACCCCTACATGTCTAGTGCCCCACCTCATACTAATAGGGCCTCTGGGCCCGATTACGATGTCGGTCCGTCCGACATCTGGGATTGCGGTCTGCACGCGCATTATGATGCAGCGGGCAGAGGCATCGGGTGGAAAGACCTTCCGCAGTGCTTCCGACAGGCTCAAAGAGCTCTTCGGTGCGTCAGAACAAACCATAATCCTATAATGAAAGCGGAGCCAGGGTCGGCACCGCCGTTGGGATTACGATAACAGATTCTGACAGCCCTTTCCAACATGGAAAGCCTGTCGGAAAGTGTTTTTGGGGCCCCTAGCAGGGCCCCCATAGCCCCTGGCCCTATGCAATGGGGGTTGGTGGGGGGCACCTATGATGCCCCCCATAACATCTCTGCGCCGTGTGGCAGGCACAGTGAGGTGACTGCCACACACGGTGCAGGGATGTTTCCAAACATGCATTTTACAATGGAAGCTTGTGCTGAGGGCCTTCTCCGCCTGCTGCACAAGCTTCCATTGTAAAATGCATGTTTGTGACTGCCCTATGGGCGGTCGCATCGCAATACCCAGGTTGGAACCGCTGACCTAAGGTCGGACGATTTCCAGACCGCTTCGTGGTCAGACGGACGCAAGACCACCCAACGTCATAATCAGGACATTTGTGTCCAATAGCACTCCAACTTAGAAAAGGCTTCCCTTAGACTTCCTGTTGTGTACCCAATAGATACCGGTGAGAAATCCATGTGGCGTGCTGAAGGTGGTGAGGATAGGTGATCAGAGGCATTTTATGTGTTGCTGCTTCACCTCCCATTACCACAACCTAACCAGGAAATCCATTTTAGTTGGGAATCAAATATCCTATGGTCGCATTCGTTGGTCAAGCAGTCTCAGGGTCAAGATCAGGAAATGGAAAGAGAGCAGGAGGGTACTGGGAACATACAACTGAAAGTTCTGTACAGCTAAAAGAATGATAATATAATCCACACCAGGATCATAAAAAGTTTAAAAACTAACTACAATAAATTGAAGATAAACTATGAAAGGAATCTGAGAAGGGGGGGGGGAGTAATCTGGTGTTTAGGGCTCCTTAGCATTGGTGTAGTTCAGAAACATAGGACACCTCTCTATTCCTTGATGGAATAATATGACAAGAACAAGGTGACATGGAAAGGTCCCATACACATTTTTACATTCAAGTGGGTCTATTTCTACTGTGTCTTAGGGACTGTGGCCAAACAGGAACGTTTTGTCCACATGATGAGGAGTTACCCGGTAATTCAGTACTATTGGGAGTCAGTAGTTACTTGTTTGAATAATATTTGTGAGAGTAACACAGCGGCCTCTGCGAAGTGGTGCCTCTTGAATATCTGGGAAATAACTGACTTAAACCCTTGGGATCGGTTATGGATGACTCCGCAGTTGAATGACTGGAATTGAAACATAAACTGGTATACGCTAGCGGAGAGAATGTTAATGTTATCGACATTTCTATATCACAAACTAATACCCAAAGGTGTCCTGACGCTGCATATGATGTCCTCAAGAAGTAACTGACGGAGGTCATGGAATCAATGTTAAACAGCAAAAAGCCAAGTTTTAAGGGATTTCCTGAAGTCAAGAGGGTTTGTCAGGCCCCTAAGCTGCAGGGGAAGAGCATTCGATGCCTTGGACGCTCCCACCACAAAACTTCTGCCTCCCCAATTGGCCCTCTTGACAAAGGGCACTAATATCAGTTTGAGATAAAGGGGTCCATTGCCTTGAAGGGATTTATGGACCATGCAGAGGGCTTTGAATGGGACACGTTTTTTAACAGGCAGCCAGTGAAGCTTTCTAATCTCAGCCGCGATGGAAGCATGCTTGGGTATACCGGTAAGTAATCTGGCCGCTGAATTCTGCAGGATCTGAAGTTTTTTCATATGGTCATCCTGGATGTTAAGATATAGACTATTGCAATAGTCCAATCTGGACATAGCTAAGGCGGTGATAACTGTCCGTTGGCTGTCTTTAGGTAGAAGGAGCATGATTTTTTTACAGGATCTTAGAATGGTCTATGAAAGCAGGGGCAATGATGCCACACACGTTTGAAACAGCGATGCAGCATTATTTCAAGCAAGTGATAGTCAGGACCAATCAATCAATCAATCATAGCATTTGTATAGCGCGCTACTCACCCGGAGGGGTCTCAAGGCGCTGGGGTGGGGGGGGGGGTTATCTGCTACTGCTTGAAGAGCCAGGTCTTGAGTTGCCTCCTGAAGGCGAAAAGGTCCTGGGTCAGTCAGAGGTGGACGGGGAGGGAGTTCCATGTCCTGGCTGCCAGGTAGGAGAAGGAACGTCCTCCGGTGGTGACTCTGCGGATGCGTGGAACGGCGGCGAGGGCGAGGCTGGTGGATCGGAGCTGGCGGGTGGGAGTGTAGAATGTCAGGCGGTTGTTGAGGAATCTGGGGCCCAGGTCGTGGAGAGCCTTGTGTGCGTGGGTGAGGAGTCTGAACGTGATCCTCTTGCTGACGGGGAGCCAGTGCAGGTCTCTCAGGTGGCCGGAGATGTGGCTGTGTCGGGGGATGTCCAGGATGAGTCGCGCGGAGGCGTTCTGGATGCGTTGGAGTTTTTTCTGGAGTTTGGCTGTGGTTCCGGCGTAGAGGGTGTTTCCGTAGTCCAGTCGGCTGGTGACGAGAGCCTGGGTGACTGTTTTCCTGGTTTCGGTGGAGATCCACCGGAAGATTTTTCGGAGCATGCGCAGGGTGTTGAAGCACGATGACGAGACGCGTTAACTTGTCTGGTCATCGAGAGGGAGGAGTCCAGGATGAAGCCCAGGTTACGTGCGTGATCCGTTGGGTTGGGAGCGGTGCCCAGGGCAGGGGGCCACCAGGAGTCGTCCCAGGCGGAGGGTTATGATCCCAGGATGAGGACTTCCATCTTGTCTGAGTTCAGTTTCAGGCGGCTGTTCTTCATCCACTCGGCGACGTCTTTCATCCCTTCGTGTAGGCTGGTTCTGGCGGTGACGGGGTCGTTTGTGAGGGAGAGGATCAGCTGGGTGTCGTCGGCGTAGGAGATGATGTTGAGGTTGTGTTGGCGTGCGATGGCTGCGAGGGGGCTCATGTAGACATTGAAGAGGGTGGGGCCGAGTGATGATCCTTGTGGTATGCCGCAGATGACTTCGGTGGCCTCAGATCTGAACGGGGGGAGGCGGATCCTCTGGGTTCTTTCGGTGAGGAACAAGATGATCCATTCCAGTGCCTTCTCTTGGATTCCGATACTGTTGAGGCGTTGTACTAGGGTGCGGTGGCAGACCGTGTCGAACGCTGTGGAGAGATCCAGGAGGATGAGGGCCGCTGTTTCCCCGTTGTCGAGCAGGGATCTGATGTCGTCTGTGGCTGCGATGAGGGCCGTCTCAGTGCTGTGGTTGGCTCGGAAGCCGGACTGCGTGTGGTCGAGGGATCCGTTCGTCTCAAGGAAGGCGGCAAGCTGACTGTTGACGGTCTTCTCGATGACCTTGGCAGGAAATGGGAGGAGCGAGATGGGACGGTAGTTCTTGAGGTCGGTGGGGTCCGCTGTTGGTTTCTTCAGGAGGGCGCTGAGCTCGGCGTGCTTCCAGCTCTCCGGCAAGGTGGCGGTGAGGAAGGAGGTGTTGATGATGTCCCGAAGATGGGGTGCGATGATGGAGTCGGCCTTGTTGAAGACGTGGTGGGGGCAGGGGTCGGTTGGAGATCCTGAGTGGATGGTGTTCATCACGCGGGTGGTGTCTTCGGTGCGGACCGGAGTCCAGGCGCGGAGGGTGGTGGTGGGGGTCGTTGGCTCGGTGGTTGGGTGCGTGGTCTGTGCGCCGAAGCTGTTGTGTATGTCGGCGATCTTGCTGTGGAAGAACAAGGCGAGTGAGTCCCAGAGGTCTTGCGAGGGAGTGATGTCGTTGTTTCCGGCGCTGGGGTTGGAGAGCTCTTTGACGATGTTGAAGAGTTCCTTGCTGTTGTGGGCGTTGTTGTCCAGTCGTTCCTTGAATGCTGTCTTCTTGGTGGTGCGGATCAGCTGGTGGTGTTTGCGGGTGGCGTGCTTGAGGGCAGTCGTGTTGTCTGAGGTCTGGTCGTTGCTCCAGGCTTACTCGAGGGTACGGCAGTTCTTCTTGGAGTTCCTGAGTTCGTCGGTGAAGCAGGAGGCTCTCTTGTTGCTGGGTCTGCTGGGAGGGGTCTTCAGTGGTGCGAGGTTGTCTGCGCAGTTGGTGATCCACTGTGTGAGGTTGCTGGCTGCTTCGTTGGGGTCCGTTGCCCTGGCGGGAGGGTTCTGGCTGAGGGAGGTGGTGAGCTGGTCGGCGGTGATCTTGCTCCAGTTTCTGCGGGGAACCTGTTGTGGGTGGTGGTGGCTCGTGGTTCTTCCGAAGCTGAAGTGGACGCAGCTGTGGTCCGTCCAGTGGAGTCCGGAGGAGTGGCTAAAGGAGATGTGCTTGCTGGAGGAGAAGACGGGGTCAAGCGTGTGGCCGGCGTAGTGGGTGGGGGTGTTCACCAGTTGCTTGAGTCCGAGGTTGGCGAGGTTGTCCAGCAAGGTGGTGGTCTTGGTGTCGTCGTTGTTCTCCAGGTGGAAGTTGAAGTCTCCTAGGAGGATGTAGTCAGCGGAGGGGGGGGCGTGCGGGCTGATGAAGTCTGCGATGTCTTCGCTGAAATGTGTGCGTGGTCCCGGGGGTCTGTAGATGATGGTGCCTCTGAGGGTCGTCTTGGGGTCGGTGTGTATCTGGAAGTGGAGGTGTTCATCGGCGGTGAGGGTGTCGTTGGAGTTGGTCGTGATGCGGATGGTGTTCTTGTGTACGATGGCGATGCCTCCTCCGGTCTGGTTGACGCGGTCGCTCCTGGTGATCTTGTACCCGTCTGGGATGGCGATGTCGGGGGTTGAGGAGGCGTTCATCCAGGTTTCTGTGAGGAAGGCGACGTCTGGTGATGTTGTGTTGAGCAGGTTCCAGAGTTCCACGGCGTGTCTGTGGACGGAGCGGGTATTGAGCAAGATGCACTTGAGGTGGTTGTTGCTGGTGCTTGCCTAGGCGGGTGCGGTGCAGGTTCGGAGGCAGGTGAAACGGCAGGCTTTGCAGGTGAAGGATCCGTGGGTGCGTTTCGGGGTGGCTCAGTAGCAGGCGGGGTTCCGGCCGGCATTGAGTGCGTAGAGGGTGGCGGCGTCGTAGGTCCGTCGGGTGGACTTGCAGCGACGGGGACAAGGGGTCCTGGCGCTGGGCGCAGGCCAGGCGCGGACGGGCGCAGACGGGCTTGCCTTTGGCGCGCCTTTGGCGCACAATCGGCGTGAATGATGCGCATGCGCGTGGGCGTCGTAAGTGAGGAGCCGGGAAGGAGGGTCAGCTGGGTGGCGGGAGCGGGAGCGGGCGGCCAATAGGCTGGCGGGGGCAGGGCCGCAGCGGGATGAGTCTGGGGCGGGCGGGTGGCTCAGCGGCGGCTGGGTCGCCCGAGGCGTCAATCAGGCAGCAAGGAGGTTCCCTGGAATCAGGTCGCAGGCAGCAGAGGCAGCAGAGGCGCGCACAACATCTGTCTTCAGCAGTGCTCTCACGGCAGATTAGGCCTCTCGCCGTATTCAGAGCCTACAGATAACGGACTGCTCCCCTACATGCCTAATGTCCCAGTTGGACAAATGGACCAAAATATGGGGAAAATAAAACGATTATCGGGGGAAACTATGTGCTCCTATTGTAGGGGCCGGGTATGATGTTTTGTGTCCTGGGCGCTCAGACTCTGCTGCCGCCTCTTGAATCCTTAATGGGTAAATGGGAAGGGGGGGATGGGGCAGTCATTTTTAGAGGCTGACGGGATACAGATTTGGTACGGTTATGTCATGGTGCTGCAATGTGTACTGCTTACTGCCATTGCTCTTTTGTTTGCTCTATTTGCAATAAAAAGATCTTTAAAAAAAAATCGATCATTTCTATCCAAAAGGGGAGCAATTAATTCACTGTGGTCATTCCATATCGAAGGCCATTTCTGTGGTCGGTGAGGGGGCCCAGGCGGTCTTCCATATCATCGCTCCTCCTCGATACCTATATGCCTACTCTGACCGGAGTAATTACTTTGGCCTCCACTATGAGATGTTTGCATTCTGAATCTCCATGAAGACAGAATCGGCTCCAAAACCATATCCCAATGCCCACGAGTCATAAGGATATGTCTGTGCAGAAACGACATTTGTCTAACAAAAGTAAGATTCTGACAGTGGGACCAACTAACCCAACCAAAAACCAAGTCGACTAGCTACAAGACTGCCCCAACTCCACTCCCAAACCAGTTTTAACAGTAAGCATTTTGGGGTACTGTTCAACTCTACCATATCCTTTGACCAGCAAGAGCAAGCACTAACAACATGTGGCAAGTTCAACATCTATAACCAATCAAAAGGCAGGCCCTGCTAGGAATCTTGAACCAAATCACACTTACCCAAGCAGATGCATTCTCCAGGCTCCTAGGGTATTCCACTGTCCATCAGAGTACAACACCATATCGAATGTCTAATGGCCAACTTACAAGCGATTAGAATCACCTGGCCTGAGATAGCACAGCTGTATATCCAGACTTTACTAAACTGCTGTAGAAGCACAGACTAAGACAAACCCTCTCAGCATAATATGGGAATCCCATATGGCCAGCCACAAGTTATATCGCAAGCCACTTCCTGTCTTTTAAAGCACAAAAAACATTTGCCTTCCTCCGTAGACTCTAAACCGGCCATCACCAAATGCCACCGGAACCTACCCAGGGAGGGGCAATTAGCATTGGCAGAAGTAGCACTCAGGAACCAGGTACCCAGTTCCTGCAGAAGCATCATCGGACGAAGCACTTTTACGATACAGCTGAAACCCAAACAAGCACTTAAATATAGAACCGGCAATATATTCACCATGAACTATAAGGACGTTTATCCTCCTGCCTATTTCTTTTCTCAGATGTAAATCTTATATTTCAATAATGATTTTGCACTCCCTCATTTCGTCCTAAACATATTACGGTGATCTATTTTGGTGTTCACATGCTGAGTAGAATGTTATTGGATAAGTGTTCTATCTTATTGCTAAGTACTGGCGGTAATGTATGTACTTTTTTGGTGATATTTATTGATTGTCTTTTATGATCAGTATGGTTGTAATAAAGACTTTATTGATTGATGGTTCTAGCTTCTCTTTGGAATGTGGGTGATGTAAACAAGGATAACATTTGTCGCCTGGTGCTGTTAAGATACGACGTGAATAAATAATTTTATTCAATCAACACACATTGTGTGGTACACCGGGTTACTACAATTTGGTGATGACTGACACATATTCATTTCTCCATGCACGGTCAGTTTTTCTTTGTTTTGAAGCTTGTTGCCTCTTTTAAATAAAAATATACATACAAACAGAGGGTGCACACGTGCTGAAAAGCATAGTTGTACTGGTTGCATAGACATGCTGAGAGCCCCACATGGGTGCACAGACATGTTCCAGGTACTAAAAGTCTGCATAATATTGCTAATGCACGATGACCTTACCTTGCATATTTAGATGACTCCGCTTTCTCTCCCCTGGGTTTGTGAAAAGTCAGTCTGAAATGTCCCAGCTGGTCCGTGGATCCGGTCACGTACGCCAGGCGGCTTTTGTCCTCCACATGGGGTTGCAAAGAGCCTTGCCCGTCCGTGGCCACGTAGAAAATCAGCGACACGAGGGAGGCCTGGGTGTCTGGAGTCTGTGGAGGCAAGAGTAGGTGAAGATATTGATGCTGGAATAGGAGGTTTGGAAGTAGATGCTGCTCTGTGCTAGTTACACAGGCTACACTTTTCTGTGGCAAAATAATCCTGATGGTAGTAACGCACTCTGCAAGATACGCGCCCGCTACAGAATATTAACTCTACTGAGCTGTGATTCAAGTACATTCCAGGGATTAAGGGAGAATGCTGGGGGCATGTTCTAGTAGCCAGTGGCCTGCTGCTGCTGATGAATCGTGTTTGGTGCATGGCTGTCTGTTAGTGGCATGATCGACATGTGGGTAGGCGAGGGCATGGTTCGTTAGGATGGAAAGTGTTTATATTTTTAATCTTAAAGGGGTCTTGCTTCACCAGACTCTTTCCAGAGATGAGCAGTGAATGAGATTGCTAGAATGGTAGAGCGGCTATACTGTGGAGTGAATAAGGTGAAAACTAAAGTAACTCAAGAAAAGCACTGACTGACTAAGACTTAGTTCAAAGGATTAGAGAAGTTCCCTTCCACAAAAGGTTAGGAGATACAGTAATCCTCCAAGAGACCCGGGGACCAGGTGTAGGAAGGTAATCGTTTGAGAATCCCAAATAGTGAATTTTTGTGATGCGCTATTTGGTAGTCGCAAACAACCATGTACAAATGTGTGGTTTACACATTTTGCGAATCTCAGTGGGTTGCAAATCGACCTACCTCATGAATATTAATGAGGTAGGTCTCAGTTTGCAACCCATTGAGAATCGCGAAAATTACAGGGATGGTGGCCTGCTGGGGTCAGCAGACCACCATGTCTGTGATTGCTTTTAAATAAAACAATCATTTTGTTTAGGTTCTCCTTACCCAAAGCGCCGGGACACTCTTTTTGAGTAACCGTTGCGCTATACAAAAGAATAAATAACATAACATAACATAACATATGAATAGCGATAATTATAGGGTTGCATCAGGAAAGCTAAACCAGTCGCTGGATTTCCACAAGTGCATGTGATCGTGAACGCGCATCCGCCTGCTGGTTTAGCTTCCCTGATGCAACTCTAACCGTCACTTCAAAGGGATCCGCTCCGCCCCCTGCTGCACGCGCTTTCCATCCAGCGCGTGAAGCGCGTCCACACCAAAGCCATCTGTTGCTTCCCCCAGCGGGCTCGGCCTCACTTACTTCCCCTCCCCCCTAATTAACATCCCTCACGCTCTGGATCTCGTAAAAAATGCTAAGAAAACGAAACTTGTGCTGTTACATCTCATCTCCTGAATTTGACCATTTCCCTGTGCATGGAAGACGTGCTTATTTACGCATATTATTTGTGATTCTCTGTGCACTGTATGCACATTCCGTCTGCAATACAACCGGGGATGCAGCCAGTAGTGACGCACTGTTCGAGAACCTGCACTCCCTTCTATCAATAACAACATGTTGCGGGTTTGCGTCTGCAATACAACCAAGGCGCTTTTAAGTAGAGATTTTTCAGCAGGTTACAATGTAAAATACATAAAAGCACAAAGGGGAAGAGGTCCCTTGGGGAACCCTTCCCATTTGCAAATGGATTTCCACCTACTTGAAGTCGGCGGTAAAATACAATGTTTTGCACCACATTTCAGTCGCGAAACATTCATACATACCACTGAATCGGTATTAGGAAGGGATGCCCTAAGATGCCTAAGATACCGAATCGCAAACCCAATTTGCAATTCGGTAATAGGTTACCAAATCGCAAGTAGGGCTTTGTACATGTAAAAAAACCTTTTTGCGTTTGCAAACGGGCAGATTCTGTGATCCGGCCAGTTTGCAAACATAAAAAAAAATTTGTACATCTGGACCAGGTCTTGTCACTAAGAGCTAAGAATACGGCTAGAGCGCCGATAGCTAGCAGGTGCTTTTCAAGCTGCACAGCGACTACGTTAATTATTTTGTATAGGAAGAGAAGATTCAGTAAAGGCCAGTTATTTTAGATCAGACTAGTTATGGGTTTATTTCTGGATGGTGGAATTACCAGGTGCTTAAGAAGTTTTAGTGGAAGGGATCTGGAAGTGATGTTAGCTCGGGAAGAGCGGAGAAGCTCAGTACAGAGAAAATTTGGTGACAATTTGGATTGTCCCAAGAATGCTGTGCAGGAGGTTTGGGGCACAGGTGGAGGTATGATGTGGCATCCTTGGGTTGGCTAGAGGAGCCTTGTATTTAGAACTTTTCAACCCCCACTCAAAAACCCCAAGGGAAGCCACAGAACAAGACTAGGCTGGGCAGCGACGGAGAAGACAACAGAGCCACCTGTAGAGAAAAGTCACTTGATGCCTTTAAAAGCTGGACTAAGGACTTTGTCAACAGCAGACCCTCAGAACTAGGATGGTCTTGCCAGTGGTGAGGATACCCTTTTGCCACCTTGGGACCAGTTTGGGAGAGAAATGGACTTTAATGTGGAGAAGTGTGGCTCAATGGCTACAGCGGCAGACCCTGATGCAGGGGTCTAGCCCGGGACCAGGGTTCAATTCCTGCCTCGGCGGATCTTGGGCTCAATCTCCCCGGACCTGATAATTCTCACCTCGGTGCCTAGTCCACCTACATCAGGGACAGGACCTGGTCCAGACTTCCTACCGAAGAGTGGGCCAGCATTCTTAAAAACACCAGCCCGGCACGCGCAGACGATCCGGCTGTCGCTGACAGCAATTTCAGAGAGTGGATCACCACCTCCCTGGACTCCGTACTCCCACTAAGAACTAGGGAGGATAAAAACGGAAAACCTGGGTCCGCCCCGTGGTATACCACTGACCTCCGACTCCTCCGTAAAAACTGCAAAAGAGCCGAACGGCTTTGGAGGAAAGACTGGCAGCACTCCAGCAAGGATGCATACCACAATACAGTCAGACTCTACAAAGATGCCATCAGGCACGCCAAAGCCTCCCACTATGACACGCGGATTACAGAATCTTCTAATTCAGCCAGGGAATCCTTCATAATCGTAAAGGAGCTGCTCAAAGTACCCCATTCACCGTCCTCCAGTGTCCCATCGGTGGACCGAAGTAATGACCTAGCCACGTACTTCAACGATAAAATCGCCCGTATACTAGTTTCCCTCCGCCTCCCGGGCCCACCAGCCACTTGGACAATTCGACACCCCCCAGTCAAACCGAAAGTCATCCTCGTCCTCAACTTGAGACATTCAGGCCAGTAACATGTCTGGAAGTCGAGCGAACCATGACCAAAATGAGAAGTGGTTCACCACTTGATGCGGCTCCCATCAGATTCCTCAAAACCGTTGCCCCTGTCATCGTTCCCACGGTCACGGAGCTCATTAATAGCTCACTTACCCAGGGATCTGTCCCTGCCAGCTGGAAGAGCGCGGTGGTAAAAGCACTCCTTAAAAAACCTCAGCTCGATCCAGCAGACATGGGAAACTATCGACCAATTTCTCTCCTACCGGCAATCAGCAAGCTAGCTGAGAAACTGGTCAACAGACAATTGTCCCAGTTCTTTGAAACAAACAACATCTTACGGGAATCTCAAACTGGTTTCCGCCCGGGCCATGGCACAGATACTGCCCTCCTCGCCGTCATCGAGGAGGCAAGGCGCATACTGGATTCAGGAGGGTCAGTGGCAGTGATCCTCCTGGATCTCAGCGCAGCCTTCGACACAGTCAACCACCGTGTCCTCCTCCATCGGCTCGCGGCAGCAGGGATCACCGGGACGGCACTTAGTTGGACAGAATCCTTCCTCACCGGACGCACGTTCCAGGTATGGGACGGCATCTACCACTCAGCCACCCTCCCCCTCACAAGCGGGGTCCCGCAGGGATCTTCCCTGAGCCCGACGCTGTTTAACGCATATATGGCTCCCCTGGAAGACGTGGTGACACCATTTAACATAAAAATGGTAAGCTACGCTGACGACACTCAACTGGTCGTCTCTCTATCCCAACTAGCCGACCACCCAGAGAAACTGGCGAACTGCCTTACCCAAATACACAGCTGGATGAGTGATTCATCACTAAAATTAAATGGGTCTAAGACCGAAGTGATGCTCCTGGGAAAACAATGGGCAACCATCCCCCCAACAGTCTGGCCCGACGTATTCGGAGAAATCCCCTCCCCGAAGCGTGAAATCAAAACCCTTGGAGTATGGCTCGAACCGGAGCTCACCATGAAGACGCAAGCGGCCAAAACTGCTGGCACCTGTTTTGGGCTCATGCGCACCACCCGTAAGATCCTCCCATTACTTCCTCCTCCCTCTAGGAAACTTCTCATCCAGGGGCTAGTTTTGTCCCGTCTTGACTACAGCAATATGGTCTACCTGGGCGCCCCAGAGGCCACCCTGACTAGACTACAGCGGACACAGAACGCTGCGGCCCGTCTGCTCACGAACCTTCCTTCGAGAGTGTCAGTAAACCAGCCCTCAAGGCCTTGCACTGGCTCCCTGTTCGCCAAAGGGTGGAATTCAAAGCCATGTGTACAACACACAAACTTATCAACGGATCTGGCCCTACTATCCTCAGCAGCCTGGTCACCCCCTACAAAGCATCCATATCCCTCCGTTCAGACAGTGAGCACCTGGCCAACGTCCCCAAATTCAAAAGGACCCGCACCGGAGGCCGACGATTCTCAGTACAAGCGGCCGTGAGATGGAATTCCCTCCCACGCACCCTCAGACTGGAAGCCATCTACCTGACCTTTCGCAAAAAACTGAAAACGCACCTATTCCCGAAATAACTGTTCCTCCTCCCTCCCTCTCCTTACAGGATAAACAATCTCCTTACAGCGTGGGGATGCCCTTGGGTCACCAGGCGCTATACAAATCGCTAAAATAAAAAAATAAAAAAAATAAATAGTCTAATCATGGGTCCCATTCTGCAACTCTGGGCAATAGCTTGCTTAATCTCCACAACGGCCCCAACAGCGCTAGGATCCCTGGCTTCACCTAGGCGGTGCCCAGGAGTGGGCACTTCATAGGGAAAGGCCAGGAAGGGTTCCACAGCGGTATGTGTACAGCGCCTGGAGACCCCTTTGGGGGTGATACGTGCGCTATATAAGCACTACATTTACATTTACAATGTGCCCTCTTGGTGCCCATCAAGACAGCCTGGAGGCTCTTGGACCTGGACGTGCGTGCAGGAGGGCATCACATGTGCTGCTTAAGCTTGCTTTCCCAGTCGGGGGCCGTTCCCCATTTACGAAGAGACAACATTCCAATGCCTTGTTAGACCCAGTATTTAGCGTTGAGATTAAAGTAGAAATCACAGAATGCCTTAAAAAGAATGGACATCAAAACACATAATATAGGCACAGATGACAACGTGCATACACTCTTAAGGTAGTGTTGAAAGGAGCATGTATTGCAAAGCAATACGAGAGACTAAAAACGCTTTGGGCATTTATGAAAGAATGGTAGATGGAGATCTGCAAGGTAGAACTCAAGCAGGAACTCATTTTATATTCTTCAATGTTGGCTGTCCTTCAACAAAAGAAAAAAACCAAACACAGAATAATACAAAACAGCAGAACACAAAATTAAGCACCAGCCTATGTGGGCAGCAAGTCGCTCTTATGGGGAAAAGCCACGTGGGCCAGTCATAATATTGCGGAGATGACCAGCTGTGCCATCGTGTGGAGAATACTACACACATTCGCTGCATTCTATTCCGTCCTCTATGCTTCAAGACCTCACAGAGCAACTCTCCAAAGACTAGAATACCTTGATAGGGTCGCCCTGGCGGGGCTGGGTAGCGGGCAGCGCTTCACCACCAAAGAGGTAACTGCAGTTATTCAGGGATTGCCTGGCAGTAAGTCACCCAGCATGGATGGACTGCTGAAATAATTCCACAAAGAATTTGCCTCTGCATTAGCATGCAAGAAGCTAATCCTCCCTCACCTCTCCACGAGGGAAGCACTCTTGAATCACACTTTTTAAACCCGGAAACCCACCAGGAACAGTACAAATCACAGAGGCCACTATCACTCATTAACGCAGATTCCATAACGTTGGCTAAAATAATAGCGACTAGGCTGCTCCCTGATCTGGTTCTGCCAGACCAGTCTGGATTCATTCCTGCGAGGTCCACATCTCAGAAACTAAGATGAATGTTCGCACTTATTGGCCAACTGCACACTGGCAGGGGACACAGTCCTTCTAGATGCAGCCCCAAGGTGTTCGATTCTTTGGAGCTGAAAATCCTGTTCTCCGTGCTTCGGAGGATGGACATCCCACCACGTCTTTTGGATTGGATCCCATTACTGTACACCTCTCCCGGTGCACACATCTGGACTAATGGGACAGTGTCTGATCCTATTACAATAAAACATGGAACCAGAGAGGGCTGCCCCCCCCCTTATTTTATTTGTGTAGCAGCAGAACCCCTGGTGTGCAGATTTTGACAACACTACTTTGACTTCGAACTGAACTTCACTAACCACAAACTACTTGTGTTACTATACTCTGACACATGGTAGTATATGTCCGGAACCCCAGAGACAACCTATTCCCACTACTAGAAAATGCAAGACATTTGGCTTTCACTCTGGTCCGCAAAGACTGAGTAAGTCCCTCGTGCTCCCCCTAACTTCTCCTTCAAGACAAGACTTGCCCGCTTCAGTACCTACTCAAGTGGCGTGATGGCTCAATGAAATACTTGGGGATATGGGGTGTTCGAGACTCCAAAATCAGTATACGTGAGAACTATAGCATGGTAATCAATAGACTTGAAAAGCTAATTAGAAGATGGATGGCATTGCCATCTCTCTAGCAGGTAGGTGCTGAAATGTATTATCCTTACTAAGTTTTTATATTTTTCCAGCAATATACCGCTTATACTTACTCATCAATTCTGAAAGACCATGCAGTCTGTACTGGTCAAGTTTGCATCGGCTGGCAAGCAACTCATGCTAAGGTGGGAAATTCTCACTTTACCATGCCAGTAAAGAGGTTTAATCTTGCGTGATCTGGAGATGTATTTCCTCTGTGTCCAAGCTCAATTTGCCTAATTCTGACCCTACACACCTCCATTTCTACCTCTCTCTGTGATTGAAAGACACTGTGTGGCCTGTGCCACTTGCATGCTCTATTGACACATCAAGCAACAACCACACAATAGTAATAAATACTGCTTGCTATACCACATTGGAATCATGCAACGTGAGTTCAGGTCTATTTAGTCAGAATTTCCATAAACCATGCCCAGCTCACTTCGACCAGTAAAGAGAAATCATTACAGATCTTCACTAATCTTAAACCGAGAAAACTAGGTGACTTGTTCCCTGGAGAGGGTTTTAATCAACTCCACAATTTTGGCAGCCATGACAAACGTGTCCCGCTGTTGATCGAATATGAATTTACCTTAAAAAAAAAAAGACAAGAGGCGTTTGGCAAAACGGGAACAGTTGGTTTAATTAAACAGTTCGGCCAGGAGAACAGTTACAGAAAGGGGTCTGAGGACTGTCTCAAAGTACAAACAATCTGAGCAAGTTTTTATACATTTTTTGGGTATCATAAAAGTACTCCCAGTGATCCTTGCTTGGTAAAAGAACGTGGCCCTTGTCTGTGGAGTCATAAATAAGGCCCCTGATAATAAATCCACGTGGGCCTTGACCATGTTTGGACACAATGAGGGCCAGAGAGTAACGTGTCCAGATGTACGACATAAGGATCACTCTGAGAATTGTGTGTGCTGTGTCCTGATTGGCTATGTGTTAACTTCATGTTGCATCTGATTTTATGATATTTTGAGAATGCCCACACCCCTCGGGCCATGTGGGCTTTATTGGGGCCAATCTCCCTGGACTATAGTGGTCTTGCTGTGGGGGATGGGCCTGAGTTTCCTGTTTAAGCATCCATCTGCCGGCTATGTGCCACCCCACCTGAGAAGTGTCAATCAGTAACCTCAGGCCTTTGTTGCAGAGCCTGTCTGACCACCTATATCTGAGTCGGGGTTGGCAGAGATTTCATGATGGGCGAGTATGTTAATAGTGTTGCGATTTCGCTCGTACATTCAGGTGTATAACATTGGCATTGATGTTATCAATATTAACACGGCAAATAATTTTTCTATACTGTAGACTCCTCGAGGCATGTGGTGCTGCATTCAACACCTTCCATCTCAAACCACCTCACTTTAAAACTCTCTCTCTCCTCCTCACTGCCACATCCCACAAGTGTTTGGTCACAAGCTTACATAAATCCACGCAGACAGAGGGATAGATTATGTTATCATTTTGTGATGGATGGAATCAAGCGCTTCCTGAAGAGACCAGTCATTTAGTTGCTCATAAACTTGAATGCTGTTTGTTAGAAATAGGGGTCTCTAGTTGACAGTTTGTTACCCTGTCCAAGTAGAGACTCTTCTTCCTAGTCAGGATAAGGAGGATACACTGCTAAAATAAAACCTGCTCACTCCCTTGGAAGCTTGACACGAGCAGTCAGGCTTATCTCAGAGGCAGTGTGTAAAGCATTTGCACATAACCAACAGTAATACAGTGAAAACACTGCAAAAGGGCACCACACCAGCTTTAGAAAAATATCCAACATTTTATTTGTGTAAAACAAGACCAATAACAATCCACCATACAGTTCTTAGAAATAACAATAAAAATGGACTTAAAATAAAGTTCCTTGAAGTTGATAGCTCCTTCTGGGGCTATCATGGCGTCGTGAACAATAAATTCAAACAGTTCTACTTGACCGTGGCGTCGTGAGCATGTTACGGTGTCGGGAAGTCCTGCAAACAGTACATTTAGAAATGCAGGGCATCAGTGACCTCGTGAACTTCGAAGAGCTGGTGTCGGTAGGCGTCGGTTCCGGAGGTCACTGCAGGAGTCGTCGGGCCCTGGAAGTCACACGGGGTGCAGATCGAACTCCGTGTGGTTGAAGTCGGGAGCGCCGGTGTCAGGACTGCGGTTCGAGGTGCAGTGTGCGGTGCCCTCAGTGAGACCAGGGCTGCGGTACGAAGTTGGGCGATGCTCATTATGGTGCTAGCAAGTGACAGTGCAGGCAGCAGAGTCGTCTTTGCTGAAGAGCTGTTGTCGGCTGGCGAACTGGAGTCGATGGTACCGGCATCGGTAGGCCAAGGCTGCAGTGTGGGACGAGGCTGTGCGCCGTGTAACTTACGAGCGGCGCGCTCAAACCACGATGCAAGAGGCGGTGTTAATGTAGGCATGAAACATCGTCGTCGGTGATACCAGGGCGGCAGGTTGAAGAGAGGTGATGCGAAGTGCAGTGCCCACAGGTCGCAGTGCAAGCTGCGGTTCGGTGCCGTTGTCGGGCATCGTCAGTGAGACCAGGGTTGCGGTGTGAAGTGCAGAAGTGCCCTGTGTGGGGCCTTCAGGACACGGAGCCGGCAGCGGTGTCGTAGATGGCATTGGGTTGCTTTTTCTTCTGTTGCAGCACAAAACACACAGTTCCCAGTGCTGGTAGCAGATGAACTTGAAGTCTTTGCTGTTCCTGAGACTTATTGAACAGGGGGCAAGCTCTAACTCAAGCCCTTGGAGAAACTCAAACAACAAAGTTGCAGAATGTTTAGTCCAGTCCTTTCTCTGCCCAAGACAGAAGCAGCCACTGCAGGCCAACACAGCACAGCACACAGCAAAGTAGTAGTTTCTCCTCACAGCTTCTTGGCAGATTCCTCGATCCAAAAGAGTTCTAAAGTCCTGGGGTCAGGGCCCCAATATTCATACCACATTTTCTCTTTGTGGCAAAGGTCTCTTAGCCTAATCCAAACCAGTTCTGCCCTCTCTGGAACGGCTTTACTTCAGGAGGTGGAGCCATCTTTGTGCAGATGAAACACTGCCTATTCAACTGCTAGTGAATACTCCTCTCATCACTCTAAATGCAGGCCAGGCCTATTCAGCCCATCTATGAGTCACCCAGCAAAGGCAGGACACTCCTCCAGCCCCCTTGTGGTTGGCTACATTGAATGCACACCCCCAGCCCGTCACTCCAAAACCAGACAGTCAATACACAAACCAGCAGAGGCACACAGCTGCAACAAAATGCAAAACAATGTTAAACAAGAAAATGCTTACTTTCTAAAAGTGGCATTTTCAAACACACAATTTAAAAACCATTTCCCTAAAAAGATGTGTTATTAAGTTCAGATAGCCTTAGCTCCATTTCTCCATCTTGTCCCAATGGAAAGTTATACTTGTAAGATGTTACAAAGTAACCCCGATATTAGCCTATGGGACAGATAGCCTTTCAATAGTGAAAAACGAATTTGTCAGTATTTCACTATCAGGACATGTCACACACACCAGCATATGTCCTACCTTTCACATAGACTGTGCCCTGCCCATGGGGGTACCTTCGGCATACCCGAGGGGTGCCTTGCATGTAACAAATGGCAAGGTTAGGCCTGGCAAGTAGGGGAACTTGCCAGCTCGGCATGGCAGTCAAAACTGCGCGCAGACAATGCAGTGGCAGGTCTGAGACACCTTTGAAAGCCTACTTGTGTGTGTGGTGCAACCAGGGCTGCAGGCCAACTAGCAGCATTTGATTTACAGACACTGGGCACACACAGTGCACTGTACTAGGGACTTCGCAGTAAATCAAATAAGCTAAACATGGAAACACCAATCCATAACCTCAATTTACAGTAGGAGCACTTGCACTTTAACATTGAACAGAAGTGAGAAAGTGCACAGAGACATTAAACCAGCAAAACGAAGCCCAACATACCATACAAACAGGAGGTCAGAAAGCAAAAAAAGACAGGTGAAAAATGCCAAAAGATGCCAGGTCTAACATTATTGTCTAAGAGCAGACTGAGCATTATTCACTTTAAGTCTTGCATAGACTTTACCATACACAGTATAGTTTGATGACGTGCGGCTTTAGAGAAAATGCATCATGCTTAAGATGTAAGGCCCCAGTTGCTGACTACTTGCACCTAACTTGGGGATGCCCTGGGATCCAAAAATACAGGCACAGAATCACTCCGATGATAATCAGGATGACTGAACATCACATTCACAAAGATCAGCTCATCTGTCTACTGGGGCAGGTCAGGGATGTCTTGTTCGGTGTAATGAGATTTGTTGCAATAGTATTGTAGCTTGATAAATGACAGATTGCAGTGTGCTGGGATGAGGCTAGGTGCCCACATAAGATAAATTGTTTAAAGCCCTGATATACATTAACAGCTCGAAGCATATGAGGGATCTCCGCCTCTCTCCTCAACTCAAAGAGATAACTGAGAACTGCTTAAAAACTATTTGCTAAATTAAAACGCAGTCTGTAATCCAGGGTTGCATGGATCGGTTATTCTTTTCAGATCTGTTCGGTACTGTAACTCACACACACCAACTTGTGCTAACATAACCAAATATTTAACCAATCTCTGGAGCAAGCTTCATTCCCAGACATTTGGAAGAAAACAGTGGTATTCCCACTTCTAAAAAAAAGCTGGGCTCGGAATATATGACCCAGCTATCGCCCCATCTCTCAACTTCCCTATTTATCTAAAGTCTTGGATCGTTTAGTAAATAAGCAACTTACCACCTTCCTTGAATCTAACAATTTACTTGACTCCTCACAGACGGGCTTAAGAACCAACAATAGTTCCGAAGCCACTCTATTTGGCAGTGTCTGATAATATTAGATCACTAGTTGATTAAGGTAGAGCCGTAGCACTGATCCTACTGGATCTTACTGCGGCCTTCGACACTGTATCACACACCAAACTACTCCAAATCCTGCATAAAAAAGGGATCAGTTCCAAAGCCTTGTCATGGTTCGCCTCCTTTCTGAAAGATCGGACCCAAACAATTCATATGGGATCCTGCACTTTCACCTCAAAGAGCATTAAATACGGAGTCCCGCAGGGAGCTACCCTGAGCCCCACCAGATTTAATGCATATGTTTCATCTCTGGCGGATTTTAGTAGGAAATGGGGATTTGACATCTGCTCATATTCCGATGACACACAATTGGTGATCCCCCTGATAGACAGGCTGACAAAGACTGAGAACAACTTAATTAATTGTCTCACTGAACTCGCAGGTTGGATGTCTCAACACTGTCTAAACCTAAACGCTGGGAAATCTGAAATCCTACTTTTTGGGGGTGCCCAGGGTATTTGGGACAATAGCTGGTGCCCCAGGCACTAGGCACTGCCCCAGAACCCAAACGAGCGACAAAAGATTTGGGCATCATTTTCGATGACACTTTATCTATGCAGGACCAAATACGCACGTTGTGGGGAAAAGCCTATCCTATACTGCAACTTTTTAGATGACTCTTCCCCTGGATCCCACAGAACTGCAGACAAACGGTCACACAGGCTCTGCTTATGAGCAGACTGGATGACTGCAACGCCCTTTATGTTGGCATGGCCGACTATCTTCTCTCCAGACTTCAGGTGGTCCAGAGTGCCGCTGCCAAACTAATATGTAATAAAAAAAATACAGTTCAGCATCCTACTGCCTGAAGGAATTACATTGGCTACTAGTCCGTCCAAGAGCTAACTTCAAGTTCCTCTGTTTTGCGCATAGAACCCTACATAAAAAAAGTCCACACATCCTACAAGATAAATTACACTTCCACATCCCCTCGCATAACCTGAGATCATGCCACCAAGCCCTTGACTCAGTCAAACGTACAACCAAGGTCAGAATGGGCGACCAGTCCTTTTCCAAATCAGCCGCGGTCCTCTGGAATGGCCTGCCACTCGACGTTTGCCTAACAGACAACTACCATCTGTTCAGAAAAAAACTGAAAACCATCCTGTTTCCTAGACGCTGATCCCACCATTGATCAAACTGCAGTATACTCTAATCTGTCCTAGTGCTGTGATGTACCTTGGGACGATTGATGCGCATTACAAATACCGCAAAATACAAAATACAAGAAGGGTATATTGAAGTACCGTAACCAAGACACAGACACAGACAGACAGACAGACAAACAGACAGACAGACACACACACACACACACACGTACGTTGGGGCAAGAATTTCACTTTGTTCTTGGCTGTGTCCCCGACATTTCAACCCACTTGTACTAGTTTGTTGTGTAACATATGTATTCAGAATTATGCTGTATTGTGCTCAAGATCTCAAGACTTGTTTATTTGTAATCTTTTGACAAGCTTAGATATAATAAACAATAAAAAATCAAACATATTTGTAAAATAACACAGCTGGATGCTGCAGTAGAACACTAGGGATCAGCTGAAAGGCTGCTGCTGGAAGTACATGTTTTACTCAGTATGTCAGAATTTATTCAAACAAGGCTGAGGAAGATAGTGTGAACTTACAAAAAAATATCCTCTCATTTTAGCTACTGGCGCATCTTCCAAAACCTCCAAGAGAAAATCATGAGAGAAAACAGTTTTCTCTAAAACATGATTAATAAAGTCCCAGCAGAGGGTCGATCTGCATTTTTTAAAGGGTAAAATCGCCTTGAGAGTTCACCAGAATTCCTTAAAATTAGCAAACACCACCAAATGAATAATACTGTGACTAAAATATGATATCGCGCTTTATATATGCTCCTTTTGGGACCCTCAAAACCTGTCATTCACTACAATGCATTTCAATGGGGACTGTGTACCTGCGTCGTGTAATGGCTGTCATTAAACATTGTTCATGTCGTGGCCGGCCAATCAGGATTAACTATTCCCTAAAAAATGGCCAATTGGAGACTATCTGAACACCCACGGTCAAGATACACCTAACTTTGTAACCCCTTCATGCCCATCCCAGGTCCCTTTTTAAACGCTAATTTCTCAAATACAGGTGAATGGGTTTATAACAAAAAAATTCACAGAAAGTATGCTTTCTGAGTTAAGTTCTAACTTTTTTAGTGTAATACCATTCAGCCATTTTTTCCGGAATTGGAAAGCAAAGTTTCTATTGCAATGAACATGGAAAATCAATGTTTGCGGACCCCCTTTTCTTGGTCCCCATTGAAAGGATCAATAAAGGAGCCAAGTTGAATGGCCTTTTTTGTGTACTGTAAAGTTTTGTGCAGATTCATCAAAAAGTGCTAAAGTTATTAGCAAAACAAAAAACGCTCATCCTATGGAAACTCTGACACACATATAAGTATTTAGCGTACCGGATGACCGTTTTATAGGACTTGTGTCCTGCCCGGTTGTGTTACCATCTCTCTCCTACAGCCAGAGGCTCTGTTACCTGTTGTGTGCCAGTGATTCGCCAGCTCCAGTCCCCTCCGTGCTGACCTCCAACCCTCTTCACAAAGTCTGTCCTCAGTGCAAAGCCAAAGTCTTGGATCTCCTGGATCCCAAAATTGACCCCATCGTGCATGAGCCATCCGTAGCGGGGCAGCCGGTCGCCCTGCTCACAGGTGTGCCGCAGGCTGACGTCCATCTCTCGCTGCTGCATCCACATGAGACCTGCGGGGATGGACCCAAACAGAGACAGACAGGAGGGTGAGAGAAGAAAGATGGCCACTCAAAAGGGGTGAGATTCAGGGAGGAAGAAAGCGAGTCAGACAAAAAAACAATAAGGTGGGATTTTGAGGGATGGAGGGAGCGGGGAATACAGAGAAGTGGTTACAGAAAAGCAGAAGAGGAGAACAAAGGGGGCAACAACTAATACAATATTTGCTCAAAAAACATGAACCCATACTTTCACCTGGTGTCTGTTGGATTCCCACTGTACATACACATCTCTACCTATATATTGAGTTTCCCTTCCCTTCATTGTGTGAGCACTACAAACACACAGCACATTGCTACTTTTTCTTTCTCTAAGTGCCAAATTCGTTTTTTCTCAATGAATATGACAAGTTTTCGTAACCTCTTTTTGATATGATATTACAAATGGCTCTATAATAAACCCTAATTGAGTAGACTAGTTAAACTTTTTGCCTTCAGTAATTGTATTACTGCTTATTCTGGTTCAAGTTCAAAAGCTCTTTACTCGGCTGATGCAGCCATAAAAGACAAATAAAAACAGAATAAAACAAATGAAAATCGAGATTAAGATAATCAATGCATACACAATTAAAACAGTAGAGTTCCTCTCTCAGCAATAAACAGCTGTCAATAAAATGAACTCCCTGATGTCTATGTGATTGTTAAATTCATAGGTCATAAAAACTCTAAGATTCCAACATACATAATGATGAAAAGGTGACCAAACAGCAGTAATGAAAAAGCGCTTTCCGAAACCTAGGGGTGGTTTTAGCCCTCCACTGTTCTCTTGGATCTAATCGCAGCCTTTAAAAAACAACATACACTAAAGCAAATGCCCGGGTGCTCAACAAGTGTAGGTGATAGAAAGCCTCTCTACACCTCCCATGGCCAGGGTTTTTAGCAGACGTTTAAGAAAGTGCCTACGTGCATGATTAAAATAGGTAAAAAAAACGTATACTGTAGCAGAGATTGTTCCGAAGTGCTGTCGCAGGGACAGGGTGGAGCAGTACTCCCCGTTGTGGCATACGATGGTGCAAAACACAAAAGCCGCCATACAGTACAGGATCTCAAACAAAATAACAATGATCGCTCCCAGTGCGTTAATTCAAGTGAGAAAGCAAATGATCGGTAAAAAGAAAGCACTCTGCTTTTTAGGTTTTGCCTAGCGAAAGCTGCGCTCTGCGCAGCTTTTCGCGCAGGCGAAATCCTGTTGAGAACTGTAGGGTGCTTTGGGTCGGCCCTCGTCATTGATTGGCTGGCTCCGTAAACGGAGCCTTGCCATTGGACGAGGGGCCTGTCCGTCAATGCCGGACCAGACACGGGGGCGTTCCTGACATTCTTTGCCTTTTGCCGACGTCACGCGACGCCGGGAACGCCCCCGAGTCTGGTCCGGCATTGCCGGCACTACTGCGTCTCTTCTCCCCCGTTTCCCGCCCCGTGACTGGCCGGCCGGCCAATCCTAGCGCGGCCGGCCGGAAGTGCCCGCCCCCCGCAGCCCGGGGGAAGAAGGAAGACGGCAAGCAGTATGGCGGCGCCCGCGGGGCTCCCGTGGCCTGGAGGGAACCGCCGCCGTCGACGTTGCCGGTCTCCCATGCCGAAGAGGGAGACCGGAGAAGTGCCAGAGAGATTTTCGACGTTGCCGGTCTCCCATGCCGAAGAGGGAGACCGGAGAAGTGCCGCCGTCGCAAGGTGCAGGTGAGTCGATTTGTTTTTTTGTATTTTTTTTTCCCCTCCTCTCTTCCCCTGCCTTCCTGCCCCAACCTCTCTCCCCCTGTCTCCTACCTTCACTCGTCATGTCCTCCCCGCCTTCCTCGTCTCCGGCCGGGCTCCCGGCTGCTGCTCTGGAGGCCTGAGAGGTGGAGCCCTGTCCGGGGAGTTCCCTGCACCGGCATGTACGTGCAGACACGAGCCGGGCCTCGGGGGTCTGCTGGTCTCCGTTTCCGTTTCACCTTCTCCCTTACCTCCCTACTCTACCCACCTGCAGCTCTCGCTTCTACTGTCACCCACTTACCCTCCCACCTCTTATTCACTGCAGCTTCCAATGTAAATGAATGAATGAAAAACAGAAATTTGCCGCTGCTTTGGGAAAAGAATCAAAGGGGTTTCCAATTACACAAGGACTGATTTTGAAAAGAGCCTTTTTTTTCTACCTCCCACCACTTTGTGGGTGGGTGACCCCCACCACCTTTGTCAAGCACCAGTGGCTGACAAACCCGAACAAAAAGCTCCGGATTCACACCCAGAGCCAAGGGGAGAAACGAAAGCCTTTGTCTCAGCGAGCTGGAGGAGGGCAGGAAAAGTTTCTGGCATTTACGTGTTTTTCTCGCCTCGTGTGTTCGGTCGGCGCCTGCAGCAGCACTGCCCCCTCCTATGAGAGCCGAACGCATGAACAACAGAGCACATGGCTGGCAGCACACAATGAGCTGTGTGCACACTTGGCAACCTCTGGAGCACGCACGACGAGGCACACTGCCCAAAGCACATGTGCGTCCGTTCATATGCGGGTGGTGTGCTTTAAATTTACTCAGCCACCTCGCTGTTTTAAAGGCACAGCGTAAAAAGTAAAAAAAAGGCGATTGCTGTAGTGCTAGCTTTGGGTGCCGCATTTTTACACCTCAAGTTGAGATTACTAGAGGAGAGCCTATATGTCAGAAAGTATATGGGAGCTTCTGCCCTGAAAGAAAGAAGTGAAAGAGTGTGTAATGACGTTGTGCACATATTTGGAGTGACAACGTCTGGAGGGCCTTTGTCTGTCTTGTGACCTGGACGATTGGTAGCATTGATATGTAGATGTTGCAAGTTGAATCACATTGAGTCACTGGTTGAGTTGGTGGCAATGTCCAGCCGCGCAATAAAAGTGCTGCCACCTTTCCCTTGGGTGGGGTGAGGGCACGAGCGCAGCACTGTCACTGGCGTATGCAGTGGAGCAGCAGGGGGGGCATCGAGGGCAAAGAAAGGACTGCAAGAAGAGCTTCAAAGAGTGAAGTAGGTGCACACTGTACTGTACTAGGCTACGGGGGAGCTGTAGTATGATGATGGCTGCAGGAGGAGGAAGGGAGGTTTGAGCGCTTCATTAGATAACATGGGTTCAAAAACGGGCAATGGGGTACATTGAGTGCACTACTGCAACTACACACGGTTATTTGTTAGATTCCGCAAGCAATGAATACGTACACCACGGTTGATTTAATCACAACGTGTTTTATAAGAGCCTGCTCCTGGGGCGCAGCTGTTTCACAGCGGGGCACATAAGCGGCTGTGTTGTTATTTAATAACTTACTAGCGTTTGGTATGTCAACTTTGGAGCCATAATCGCGAAGTCGCCCCTGCCAGGAATCGAGCATGTAAAAACGTAGGTAGCACCAGTAGCATAGCCGTTGTGTCCGGGCCCTGGTGCAGGGAAGGAAAAGTGCCCTAGACGCAGGTTCAACAGGGTTGAACAGAAGTCTGAAGTCCAATTAAATTGTTGCATTAAAAACAATAGAGCCAATAGAGCTGCAGTTTTCTATCGTGAAAGACGACGATCGGCCATTTTGGATGAGGATACACACGTGGTCTCTTCCAACAGCTGCCATTGGTTTGTATCACCTAAGAGAATCCTTACAAAGCATCAGTCATTGCAGGCTGTCTCCATAGTGAGACTGGCACTTTACTGGCACTCTGGAGGCCTGAGAGGTGGAGCCCTGTCCGGGGAGTTCCCTGCACCGGCATGTACGTGCAGACACGAGCCGGGCCTCGGGGGTCTGCTGGTCTCCGTTTCCGTTTCACCTTCTCCCTTACCTCCCTACTCTACCCACCTGCAGCTCTCGCTTCTACTGTCACCCACTTACCCTCCCACCTCTTATTCACTGCAGCTTCCAATGTCCTGATCCCCAGTCGCTCCTTTCTCTCTCGCACTCCACCCCTTCCTGCCCCTCTTTAGGCCTTTGCAGATGTATTCCCCCCCCCCTTAGCTCCTCCTGCATTCCTTTCCCCTCATCCCCTCTGTTCACCCGTTCTCTACTCTCTCCTTTCGTGCCTCCCTGTTCTGTCACTCACGTTCCCTCCCTCTGCTGCTACCACACTTTCTCCTCTCCAAACACTTTACTCAGACTCTCACTGCCCGCAACACTCCGGGTGTTCTGCCCTCCTCTTTTGTTCCCTCTCTCCGCAATCTTGTTTTTAATGATCAGTTCTGTGGTTCGCTCTGTTTCTGACCGCCGGGTCCGTGTTAACTGTGCCATCCCCTTTTATGTTCGGTGTAAAGTGCTCCCATGCCGCGAGATCAGAGCTGCGAGTGGGAGGTTGCCTGACAGGTGGCAGAGAGGGGACAGACCAAATGTAGTGCTCTAGGGCAGAGTCGGGTAGTTAAACCTGTACTTAGTGCCCAGGGTCATGATTGACCAGGAACACCTGTTGAGTGCCTAGACAAGGTCCCAGGAAGATTCATCTACACTAGCGTTCTCCAAAGTCGGTCCTGGAGGCCCAGATCAATGGCAGATTTTTTTCATATCCCCATTCAGAAAAAATGTAGTTATCTTAAAAATCTGGCATGGATCCGGCCCTCCAGGACCGACTTTGTTAGAACCCTGATCTACATCATTCAGTAACCGTAAATCAGGTATGATGTTTACGATTGACTGTGACATACATTATTAACATACGCAGTTGTTTATAATTATATCATTAACACAAGTTTAGATAATCAATACTATTTGTACTATGCCTGGCTAGAATCCACGTTTGGTTGAATGATTAATGCTGGTTTTCTTACACAGTAATAATAAGCTTAGGTCCCATATTGTCCCTACGATGTGTACAATTCTCACACTAGTTTCTCGTTACCTATTCTTTCCCAAGCACAACCTTGGAAATGTGAGAGAGTCTGATCACACTTTGTACTCTGGCCTGGATATGTGAGACAGTGAACTCATTCCTTTCCTCCCACTACCACCATCTATAAAAGCTGTGGGTTTTAGCAGATCGGAAGCCAGGGAGCACAGTGGCAGATCAGTGAGTGTCCTGTCCATGAACTGGAAAACAATTACTAACACTTGAGCTTTGTTCTCTACAGCTAGGTTGAGAAAATGTGTGAGGGTTTGAACTCAAACTGTGAGTTAGTATGCAGAGGCTCGGTGAGACCCATGTCTGCTTGTGCCTCCGTTTTCGTGCCCCTGTTGCCTGCTTGTGCCTCTGTGTGCCCCTGTTGCCTGCTTGTGCCTCTGTGTGCCCCTGTTGCCTGCTTGTGCCTCCGTGTCCCCCTGTTGCCTGCTTGTGCTGTGTGGGTGTGTGTGGAGGGCTCTGTGTGGCTGTGTGTGTAGGAAGCTTTGTGTGGCTGTGTGTGTGGGGGGCTCTGTGTAGCCGTGTGTGTGGGGGGCTCTGTGTGTGTGGGGCGCTCTAAGTGGCTGTGTGTGAGGGGCTCTGTGTGGGGGTGTGTGTGGGGGGGCTCTGTGTGTGTTTGTGTGTCATTTGCGATAGATAAAGCTAGTGGCATTGTAAATGACAATGCCATTTATTTATGTTAAAAAAAACATAAATAAAAATAATGTCAAGAGCAATGCCAATAGCTCTAACTTTAACAAAGGCAAAACCATTGCATTGTAAATGCTTGTTAGGTTTTGCCTCGCCAAAAAGATGCGCTCTGCGCATCTTTTTCGCGCAGGCGAAAACCTGATGAGAATTGTAGTGTGCTTTGGGTCGGCCCTCCTCATTCATTGGCTGGCTCCGTAAATGGAGCCTTGCCATTGGACGAGGGGCCTGTCCGTCAATGCCGGACCAGACACGGGGGCGTTCCCGACATTCTTTGGCTTTTGCCGACGTCACGCGACGCCAGGAACGCCCCCGATTCTGTTCCGGCATTGCCGGCACCTCCCTTGCTCCCCCTCCCGCTTGTTTCCTGGTGCCCGCCTTCGTGCTCCGGCCGGCCGTCGTCAGCTCTCTCCTCCCCCTTTCCCGCCCCCTCCCGCTTCTCTCTGATGCCCGCCTTCCGGTGAGACACTGTAATGCCACTGAAAGCCCTGGATGGACTGGGCTGGGTCCGGGTCAGTCTGCTCGGTAGTGGGCTGACTAAAGCGTGAACGCTTGAAAACAGCTTGAAACATTGAAAGAACATATTTGAACCAGCCTTTGACAATAAATTATGACGTAATGCAGCTAACACAAATGTAACGTGTGAAACTGCAGACTGTTATGTTCAGCCAGAGTGGAGCTTCAGAGTGGAGCTTCAGAGTGCAGAGTGGAGCTTCAGAGTGGAGCTTCAGAGTGCAGAGTGGAGCTTCAGAGTGGAGCTTCAGAGTGCAGAGTGGAGCTTCAGAGTGGAGCTTCAGAGTGCAGAGTGGAGCTTCAGAGTGGAGCTTCAGAGTGCAGAGTGGAGCTTCAGAGTGGAGCTTCAGAGTGCAGAGTGGAGCTTCAGAGTGGAGCTTCAGAGTGGAGCTTCAGAGTGCAGAGTGGAGCTTCAGAGTGGAGCTTCAGAGTGGAGCTTCAGAGTGGAGCTTCAGAGTGGAGCTTCAAAGTGGAGCTTCAAAGTGGAGCTTCAGAGTGGAGCTTCAAAGTGGAGCTTCAGAGTGCAGAGTGGAGCTTCAGAGTGGAGCTTCAGAGTGCAGAGTGGAGCTTCAGAGTGGAGCTTCAGAGTGGAGCTTCAGAGTGCAGAGTGGAGCTTCAGAGTGGAGCTTCAGAGTGGAGCTTCAAAGTGGAGCTTCAGAGTGCAGAGTGGAGCTTCAGAGTGGAGCTTCAGAGTGCAGAGTGGAGCTTCAGAGTGGAGCTTCAGAGTGGAGCTTCAGAGTGCAGAGTGGAGCTTCAGAGTGGAGCTTCAGAGTGGAGCTTCAGAGTGGAGCTTCAGAGTGGAGCTTCAGAGTGGAGCTTCAGAGTGGAGCTTCAAAGTGGAGCTTCAGAGTGGAGCTTCAAAGTGGAGCTTCAGAGTGCAGAGTGGAGCTTCAGAGTGGAGCTTCAGAGTGGAGCTTCAGAGTGCAGAGTGGAGCTTCAGAGTGGAGCTTCAGAGTGGAGCTTCAGAGTGGAGCTTCAGAGTGGAGCTTCAGAGTGGAGCTTCAGAGTGCAGAGTGGAGCTTCAGAGTGCAGAGTGGAGCTTCAGAGTGGAGCTTCAGAGTGCAGAGTGGAGCTTCAGAGTGGAGCTTCAGAGTGCAGAGTGGAGCTTCAGAGTGGAGCTTCAGAGTGCAGAGTGGAGCTTCAGAGTGGAGCTTCAGAGTGCAGAGTGGAGCTTCAGAGTGGAGCTTCAGAGTGCAGAGTGGAGCTTCAGAGTGGAGCTTCAGAGTGGAGCTTCAGAGTGCAGAGTGGAGCTTCAGAGTGGAGCTTCAGAGTGGAGCTTCAGAGTGGAGCTTCAGAGTGGAGCTTCAGAGTGGAGCTTCAAAGTGGAGCTTCAGAGTGCAGAGTGGAGCTTCAGAGTGGAGCTTCAGAGTGCAGAGTGGAGCTTCAGAGTGGAGCTTCAGAGTGCAGAGTGGAGCTTCAGAGTGGAGCTTCAGAGTGGAGCTTCAGAGTGCAGAGTGGAGCTTCAGAGTGGAGCTTCAGAGTGCAGAGTGGAGCTTCAGAGTGGAGCTTCAGAGTGGAGCTTCAGAGTGCAGAGTGGAGCTTCAGAGTGGAGCTTCAGAGTGCAGAGTGGAGCTTCAGAGTGGAGCTTCAGAGTGCAGAGTGGAGCTTCAGAGTGGAGCTTCAGAGTGCAGAGTGGAGCTTCAGAGTGGAGCTTCAGAGTGCAGAGTGGAGCTTCAGAGTGGAGCTTCAGAGTGCAGAGTGGAGCTTCAGAGTGGAGCTTCAGAGTGGAGCTTCAGAGTGGAGCTTCAGAGTGGAGCTTCAGAGTGCAGAGTGGAGCTTCAGAGTGGAGCTTCAGAGTGGAGCTTCAGAGTGGAGCTTCAGAGTGGAGCTTCAGAGTGGAGCTTCAAAGTGGAGCTTCAGAGTGCAGAGTTGAGCTTCAGAGTGGAGCTTCAGAGTGCAGAGTGGAGCTTCAGAGTGGAGCTTCAGAGTGCAGAGTGGAGCTTCAGAGTGGAGCTTCAGAGTGCAGAGTGGAGCTTCAGAGTGGAGCTTCAGAGTGCAGAGTGGAGCTTCAGAGTGGAGCTTCAGAGTGCAGAGTGGAGCTGCAGAGTGGAGCTTCAGAGTGGAGCTTCAGAGTGCAGAGTGGAGCTTCAGAGTGGAGCTTCAGAGTGCAGAGTGGAGCTTCAGAGTGGAGCTTCAGAGTGCAGAGTGGAGCTTCAGAGTGGAGCTTCAGAGTGGAGCTTCAGAGTGGAGCTTCAGAGTGGAGCTTCAGAGTGGAGCTTCAGAGTGCAGAGTGGAGCTTCAGAGTGGAGCTTCAGAGTGGAGCTTCAGAGTGGAGCTTCAGAGTGGAGCTTCAGAGTGGAGCTTCAGAGTGCAGAGTGGAGCTTCAGAGTGGAGCTTCAGAGTGCAGAGTGGAGCTTCAGAGTGGAGCTTCAGAGTGCAGAGTCGAGCTTCAGAGTGGAGCTTCAGAGTGCAGAGTGGAGCTTCAGAGTGGAGCTTCAGAGTGCAGAGTGGAGCTTCAGAGTGGAGCTTCAGAGTGGAGCTTCAGAGTGCAGAGTGGAGCTTCAGAGTGCAGAGTGGAGCTTCAGAGTGCAGAGTGGAGCTTCAGAGTGGAGCTTCAGAGTGGAGCTTCAGAGTGGAGCTTCAGAGTGGAGCTTCAGAGTGGAGCTTCAGAGTGGAGCTTCAGAGTGGAGCTTCAGATTCAGAGTGGAGCTGCAGAGTGGAGCTGCAGAGTGGAGCTTCAGAGTGGAGCTTCAGAGTGGAGCTTCAGAGTGCAGAGTGGAGCTTCAGAGTGGAGCTTCAGAGTGCAGAGTGGAGCTTCAGAGTGGAGCTTCAGAGTGGAGCTTCAGAGTGCAGAGTGGAGCTTCAGAGTGGAGCTTCAGAGTGGAGCTTCAGAGTGCAGAGTGGAGCTTCAGAGTGGAGCTTCAGAGTGGAGCTTCAGAGTGGAGCTTCAGAGTGCAGAGTGGAGCTTCAGAGTGGAGCTTCAGAGTGCAGAGTGGAGCTTCAGAGTGCAGAGTGGAGCTTCAGAGTGGAGCTTCAGAGTGCAGAGTGGAGCTTCAGAGTGGAGCTTCAGAGTGCAGAGTGGAGCTTCAGAGTGGAGCTTCAGAGTGCAGAGTGGAGCTTCAGAGTGGAGCTTCAGAGTGCAGAGTGGAGCTTCAGAGTGGAGCTTCAGAGTGCAGAGTGGAGCTTCAGAGTGGAGCTTCAGAGTGCAGAGTGGAGCTTCAGAGTGGAGCTTCAGAGTGCAGAGTGGAGCTTCAGAGTGGAGCTTCAGAGTGGAGCTTCAGAGTGCAGAGTGGAGCTTCAGAGTGGAGCTTCAGAGTGGAGCTTCAGAGTGGAGCTTCAGAGTGGAGCTTCAGAGTGGAGCTTCAGAGTGGAGCTTCAGAGTGCAGAGTGGAGCTTCAGAGTGGAGCTTCAGAGTGCAGAGTGGAGCTTCAGAGTGGAGCTTCAGAGTGCAGAGTGGAGCTTCAGAGTGGAGCTTCAGAGTGCAGAGTGGAGCTTCAGAGTGCAGAGTGGAGCTTCAGAGTGGAGCTTCAGAGTGCAGAGTGGAGCTTCAGAGTGCAGAGTGGAGCTTCAGAGTGGAGCTTCAGAGTGCAGAGTGGAGCTTCAGAGTGCAGAGTGGAGCTTCAGAGTGCAGAGTGGAGCTTCAGAGTGCAGAGTGGAGCTTCAGAGTGCAGAGTGGAGCTTCAGAGTGGAGCTTCAGAGTGGAGCTTCAGAGTGGAGCTTCAGAGTGGAGCTTCAGAGTGGAGCTTCAGAGTGCAGATTCAGAGTGGAGCTGCAGAGTGGAGCTGCAGAGTGGAGCTGCAGAGTGGAGCTGCAGAGTGGAGCTGCAGAGTGGAGCTGCAGAGTGGAGCTTCAGAGTGGAGCTTCAGAGTGGAGCTTCAGAGTGCAGAGTGGAGCTTCAGAGTGCAGAGTGGAGCTTCAGAGTGCAGAGTGGAGCTGCAGAGTGGAGCTTCAGAGTGCAGAGTGGAGCTTCAGAGTGCAGAGTGGAGCTGCAGAGTGCAGAGTGGAGCTTCAGAGTGGAGCTTCAGAGTGCAGAGTGGAGCTTCAGAGTGGAGCTTCAGAGTGCAGAGTGGAGCTTCAGAGTGGAGCTTCAGAGTGCAGAGTGGAGCTTCAGAGTGGAGCTTCAGAGTGCAGAGTGGAGCTTCAGAGTGGAGCTTCAGAGTGCAGAGTGGAGCTTCAGAGTGGAGCTTCAGAGTGCAGGGTGGAGCTTCAGAGTGCAGAGTGGAGCTTCAGAGTGGAGCTTCAGAGTGGAGCTTCAGAGTGGAGCTTCAGAGTGGAGCTTCAGAGTGGAGCTTCAGAGTGGAGCTTCAGAGTGGAGCTTCAGAGTGGAGCTTCAGAGTGGAGCTTCAGAGTGGAGCTTCAGAGTGGAGCTTCAGAGTGCAGAGTGGAGCTTCAGAGTGGAGCTTCAGAGTGGAGCTTCAGAGTGGAGCTTCAGAGTGGAGCTTCAGAGTGGAGCTTCAGAGTGGAGCTTCAGAGTGGAGCTTCAGATTCAGAGTGGAGCTGCAGAGTGGAGCTGCAGAGTGGAGCTTCAGAGTGCAGAGTGGAGCTTCAGAGTGGAGCTTCAGAGTGCAGAGTGGAGCTTCAGAGTGGAGCTTCAGAGTGCAGAGTGGAGCTTCAGAGTGGAGCTTCAGAGTGGAGCTTCAGAGTGGAGAGTGGAGCTTCAGAGTGGAGCTTCAGAGTGGAGCTTCAGAGTGGAGAGTGGAGCTTCAGAGTGGAGCTTCAGAGTGGAGCTTCAGAGTGCAGAGTGGAGCTTCAGAGTGGAGCTTCAGAGTGCAGAGTGGAGCTTCAGAGTGGAGCTTCAGAGTGCAGAGTGGAGCTTCAGAGTGGAGCTTCAGAGTGCAGAGTGGAGCTTCAGAGTGGAGCTTCAGAGTGCAGAGTGGAGCTTCAGAGTGCAGAGTGGAGCTTCAGAGTGCAGAGTGGAGCTTCAGAGTGCAGAGTGGAGCTTCAGAGTGCAGCTTCAGAGTGCAGAGTGGAGCTTCAGAGTGGAGCTTCAGAGTGCAGAGTGGAGCTTCAGAGTGGAGCTTCAGAGTGCAGAGTGGAGCTTCAGAGTGGAGCTTCAGAGTGCAGAGTGGAGCTTCAGAGTGGAGCTTCAGAGTGCAGAGTGGAGCTTCAGAGTGCAGAGTGGAGCTTCAGAGTGCAGAGTGGAGCTTCAGAGTGGAGCTTCAGAGTGCAGAGTGGAGCTTCAGAGTGCAGAGTGGAGCTTCAGAGTGCAGAGTGGAGCTTCAGAGTGCAGAGTGGAGCTTCAGAGTGGAGCTTCAGAGTGGAGCTTCAGAGTGGAGCTTCAGAGTGGAGCTTCAGAGTGGAGCTTCAGAGTGGAGCTTCAGAGTGGAGCTTCAGAGTGGAGAGTGGAGCTGCAGATTCAGAGTGGAGCTGCAGATTCAGAGTGGAGCTGCCGATTGGCGCTTCAGAGTGGCGCTTCAGAGTGGCGCTTCAGAGTGGAGCTTCAGAGTGGAGCTTCAGAGTGCAGAGTGGAGCTTCAGAGTGGAGCTTCAGAGTGGAGCTTCAGAGTGGAGCTTCAGAGTGCAGAGTGGAGCTTCAGAGTGGAGCTTCAGAGTGCAGAGTGGAGCTTCAGAGTGGAGCTTCAGAGTGCAGAGTGGAGCTTCAGAGTGGAGCTTCAGAGTGCAGAGTGGAGCTTCAGAGTGGAGCTTCAGAGTGCAGAGTGGAGCTTCAGAGTGGAGCTTCAGAGTGCAGAGTGGAGTTTCAGAGTGCAGAGTGGAGCTTCAGAGTGCAGAGTGGAGCTTCAGAGTGGAGCTTCAGAGTGCAGAGTGGAGCTTCAGAGTGGAGCTTCAGAGTGGAGCTTCAGAGTGGAGCTTCAGAGTGGAGCTTCAGAGTGGAGCTTCAGAGTGGAGCTTCAGAGTGTCAAGAGCAATGCCAATAGCTCTAACTTTAACAAAGGCAAAACCATTGCATTGTAAATGCTTGTTTTTCTTAGTCTCAGCTACACTTCTACTATCCTCACAGAACTTCAGAAATAATCGCTTAACCTACAATTTATCTTCTTTTTTTTGTTTGTAGGAAAAGAAAAAAAGAGTAGACAACCCCAGTGCCTTTGGTGACCTGGGTATATACCTCAACTGTGGCATTACGTGCCCATAATCCAATCCGACACAGTCCAGGATGATGTCCCTGCAAAGCTTGGCACATGGATTAGCCCAAATGCTACTCCAAAGCAGGGAGGGGGGCTGTACAACCCGTAATCAATAAATCGCTGGCTTAGCTCTGCATGGACAATAGAACTCGCGGTCATAGGCGGAAGGTATAACAACCTCCGGCAAATGAATTCTCCTCGGACTGGAGTATGGCATGCATGTAGAGAGCCGTGTCTTCTCAGACACTGTGTAAGGAGATCTGGTTACAAACACTGAACTCAGGACACCCGGCAGCAGACAAGATGCCCAGGGGCCAAGGAACTAAAGGAATGAAGCGTGAGACATGGACCAAGGAGATCTAGAAGCAGGCATGACCCAATGAGACCTAGAAGCAGGCATGTCACAAGGTGACCTGGCAGCAGGCATGGACCAAGGAGATCTAGAAGCAGGCATGACCCAATGAGACCTAGAAGCAGGCATGTCACAAGGTGACCTGGCAGCAGGCATGGACCAAGGAGACCCAGAATCAGGCATGGCCCAAGAAGAACTGGCAGCAGGCATGGCCCAAGGAGAACTGGCAGCAGGCATGGCCCAAAGAGAACTGGTAGCAGGCATGGCCCAAGGAGAACTGGTAGCAGGCATGGCGCAAGGAGAACAGGAAGCAAGCAGGGTCCAAGGAGGCCTGGAGCAGGTATGGCCCAAGGAGACCTGGAAGCAGGCATGACCAAAAGATACCAGGAAGGAGGCCTGGGCCAAGGAGACCTGCCTGAGTACCCAGTAAACATGGCTTTCAGGAGCCCTAGCAGCAGACATAGCTTTCAGGAGACATAGCAGCAAATATGACACGCAGGATACCTGGAAGCATATATGATTTTCAGGAGACCTGGCGTCAGACATTAAGCTTAAGACACCTTGCAGCCAACACTAACCTTAGGGGACCTGTCAGCAGACATTGAACTTAGGAGAACTCTCAGTAGATGACATTGACCTCAGAAGAACTAGAAGCAGACATAGCGCTCAAGACACCAAGCAGCAGACACGTTGCTCAGGAGATAGGACAGCGGACAGAGCCCACATGGAAGACCTGGGAACAGACAATGCTCAGTAAGACATGCATGGTTTCCTTGGGGGTGAGAATACCAATGTATCAGGGCACCTAGCATCTAATTTATGGATGTCAAAATATTCGTGTGCCACTGGCTGAGAGAGCAAGTATTCATTCCCAGTCAGTATTCAAATCTAGATGTCCTCACTGTCTCAAACAATACTCCTGCCTTCCCATATACAAGTCAATCAATCAATTTCTAAAGCGCAAAGATACTCCATCAGGAAGACCCGGCGCTGACCAACGGCAACCACCCAACCCTAACCACAGTCTCTATCCATACCCATAAAGCCAATCTAAACTGCAAACTTCACACATTTTACCATCCCCCTGGCAGGAACGCTCAGTTTAAGGACCATTTAATGGAGATCACAACAACTAATTTGTCTCTTCATTCTAATGATATATTCTTTGGTGACTTTAATTTATAATGGGATGTCTTTAGTCATCCCATTATAAATTAAAGTCACCAAAGAATATATGACTAAAGACAATGTAATCAATATCCTTAAGGATTTCCCGGAAGACCCATCCTTCACACCAGCCTGCTCTCTACCTACTTATACAAAAGGTGCTACCTTAGATTGGATCATCTCCAGAGACAATGTTGGTAAAACTAGCTCAATTGATCAATGTGGTTGGTCGGACCACCACATCATAATCTTTCAAATAACGTTCATAAAAAAGAACAAAATCTCGCAACCACTCAAAAATAAACATTGGGTACGGGATACCAAAAATGTAAACAATGTAACTCTAATTGCAAGCTGTGAGAGGGAGCTTCACCCACCGGACAATATGGGTAATGTGAATGATCTCACTCATCACAATAACTCTACAATTAGTAACATCATTAGCTTCATTGCTCCTGTAAAAATGAAAACAATTCATGATCAAGATAAAACTCCATGGTTCAATGGGTCGCTAAACGATGAAAGGAGAACCCTCAGACTCGCTGAAAGGAAATTGAGGCATCACCCCATTTACATCTTCTAAGAAAGACCAGATCCGCTTACAACTAAAGCATTCTCAGATCAAAAAAAGATTTCTTTAGTACTGAACTTTACGATGCCAAAAACAGACCGCGTAAACTCTTTGAGTTGATAAAACATCAATAGAACAGGCTTGCTAAAACCTGAATCAGCTGGAGCCCAAATAAGCTGTGAGGAATTCTCCTTTTTCTCATCCAAAGCCAACATCCTGGAAATCGAACTCTTGCCAGCGGCTGATGCTCTCTCCTACTCGCATATTCTCCATCCTGAACCACTACAGCCTCCATTTCCAAAGTCAAATAACGAACAACAATGGTCTGATTTCAAGCAATCTGTCCACAAGGACATTGCTACAACCAAATTGTCCATTAATCCTAATAACCATTACAATGATCCCATCCAAATGCCTTCCGTTACGCCACCAGTGTATCATCCCCAGTTGGATCAACATAATCAATGCTTCCTTATCTCAAGGTTCCTTACCAGACTGCCTCCACTGGTCAAGTCCATCCCATCTTAAAAAAACAGACATGGAATCCTGCCGACCCTAATAATTTTAGGCCATTGACAAAAATTATTCTTTAAGCCAAAGCACTAGATGTATGTGTGCAACAACAGTTGAGCCAACATATCCAGAAATTAGATTTGCTTGATGGCGGTCAATCTAGGTTATGACCTGGTCACAATACCGAATCTGCAATTCTTCATATAGTGGACAACGCTCTATTGACGCTTGATCAAAACGAAACCTGCCTATTAGTTCTTCTTGACTTGTCTTCTGCATTTGACACTGTAAATCCTGATATTTTGCTAGCCACACTCAAAAACAGGATGGGGTTATCGGGTACAGTTCTTGACTGGTTTAAATACTTCTTGCAGAACAGAACCCAGATTTTTGGTTAACCATGATCTATCCGTACCTTCCTCTCTCTTGATTGGTGTTCCGCAAGGCTCTAGTTTATCCCCTTCACTGTTTAACCTTTATGTCGAACCTCTCACTGAAGCTCTCCAGCATACTTACACCTCCTACCACATGTATGTAGATGATAATCAGATTTATATGAAGATCTCCTCTCTGGAGGAGATCAAGCCAATGGTGATGCCTTAAAGCTGACTTTACATTGGCTAACCTGCAATCATGTTAAACTCAATTCGCAAAAAACAGAATTCCTTTTAATTTTGCTAAACCAAAAGCTCCGCCGATGTTAAGTAATGGGCGATCACTGCTCTAAACTGCTCTCCTGTCCTGGTTGACTCCCCCAAATCTCTTGGTATTACGCTTGATAAGAAATTAAACATGCAAACTCACATTAACTCGATGGCCAAAAGCGGCTGCTTTCAATTGAGTGATCTCGTGAAACTGAAATCATTCATTTCATCTACAGACCTCAAAATGGCAGATCAGTCCTTAGTCATCTCTAGGATTGAGTATGGTTGCACTACACTTTCAGGCTTACCCGAGATCGCCACTGCTCCCCTAAAAACGTATCTCAATGCTACAGCAAGAATCCTGACAGGATCAAAAAAATGTGATCACATCTCTCCTCATCTGAAGGCTTTGGACTGGCTACCATTGGATGCCAGAATTCAACTTAACTGGCTTGTAATACTCACAAAGCTCTCCACCACAAAACACTGATGTATCTTGCCCAAAAAAAAATCAAGATTTCAGAAGACGGCAGACCATCTCGGAGCACCAGGGATCTAGTTCTGAAACCACCCTTATCCCAGAAGAAAAAACCTATGACAGAGCCTTCTTAGGAGCTGCCCTTAAATCTGGAATTCGCTTCCTCCTCACAGCAGAAGAATGAGCTCTACTTCTGCCTTCAAGAAGGAAGCTAAGATCTTCCTTATGAGCAAATTCCTACCATAGCTGATGACTCAACTCAATCCTTTTCATCTCTTAACCAAGGTTACCAGCCAGTCCATTCCTGCCATTTTCCATTAGTTATCCCCCTGCTCTCTCCCTCTAGCTCTATAATAACAACTTTGTTCCTGACTTGGTGCATTACAGAAAGTCCTTACTTGCTGAGATTTATCACATATTGAACACTTATTTAACGGTTTGCTTATAAAGTCCTCAAAGTAATATTGTCACGTCCAAGTACATTGCATTGACCTGGTTATTACTATCTTCACTGTGTCCTCATGATTCATTTGTTGTTATCGCTCTTTTGTCGTAATTTTTCATTTACTACTATGTAATTGTTACGCAATCTGGTCATGTTCGCGCTACATAAAACTTTGAATAAATAAAATATATATATATAAATAAAATAAATCAATACTAAGTTTTAACAGACTTTCGGAAACAGACTTTCAGCTCTGATTTTACGATTCAATGCCGGGGCAGCAAGATAGGAGAAAGACCGGCCTCTCCACTCCTTGTGCCTAAATTTTCGGATCTCTTTGATCTCGGAAGAGCGAGGGGATCTGATTGGGTAGTAATGGATTCACCTGTTAGAATGATAACTAGGACCTGTGCTATAAAAAGCTCCATGGGCCAGGACTAGAGTTTCAAACAAAATCCTCTCCTAAATCAGTAGCCAATGAAGCTCTTTCAGGTAGGGAGAGATTGACGCTTGCATCGGAACCTTTAATAAAAGTCTCACTGCAGCATTCTGTACCAACTGTAACCTTTTCAGGAAGTAGGTGGGCAAACCAAAATAGAAGGTGTTAGCCGAGTGAAGGTGGGAGGTGATGAGGGCATGTATAACCGTTTCCTGCGCCTGTAGGGCAGGAGTAAAAATGTCTTCAAAGAACGTAAAAGAAACATATGTTCCAACTACAGCAGCAATCTAGCAGCTCATAGTCAGTTGCAGATCAAATTGAACTGGTTACGGACCCAGATGGTCAGGGAAGGGGAGGGAGTGCAGCGCACTCCGTCCAGCAGTCAATTCCCTAGTGAGGTGGTGGGGCAAACAGCAGAATCTCTGAAGGTTGCTAGCCCACATCAACTCAAAGACTGCTATCAGGCAATTCTTAAAAGTACTATGAGCCTCAGGTGTGTCCTTCTCCATTGATGGAAAAAGATGTGTGTCATCCGCACACGAGGCTAGCTGTATCCCAAAAGATTCTACTAAAAGATCCAGGAGAGCCATTTAAACATTGAGTAGAGTTGGACCCAACGATGAGCCCTGTGGAACTCTAAACGTCATCTCGTAGACATCCGAGGAATATGGGGCCATTCAGACTGCAGGGATTCTATAAAGGAACAAGTCCATATCAAGGTAAGCCCACCGGCTCCGATATCTTCCAGACACTGGAGGAGGATGGTGTGCGACAGTATCAAAGGCTGCTGATAGATCATGTAGGATCAGAGCAGCCTGTTTTCCCTGATCAGGCGTCAGTTTGACAGCATCTGTCACCTCCACCAGTGCCTTCTCAGTACTAGGACGTGGCCTAAAACCGGATTGTGAAGGATGCAGTAGATTACATTTCTCCAAATAGGCAGGTAATCGTGCATTAGTCAGTTTCTCCAGCACCTTTGCATTGAGCTCTTGTTGCAGTGTGGGCATGGACTAACTTCCCAGTATCAAGATTTCAGACACGTATTGTAAAGACAAACAAATGGTGACCAATCAAAAAGGCCGGTATTTAAATCTAGAACGTATGTCCCAGGAACATGAGCTGAATGGGTATGAACTGAGCTAGGAATCTCAAAAGCACAGAACCATCCTGTGAAGAGGGCTTCATAGAAGCATAGGGTCACTGCAAAAAAACTCAAGTGGAGTTGCTCTAGGCAGACCCTGGATCACAAGTAAAATCAGGCCTGCACAGGCAGGAGTGAACCTTTCCCCTCACCTGTCACCAATGACTTTGGGCTTCGTGTCTTCATCCCGAAGTAAACCTGTGGCCTGTAGGAGCCCCAGAATTTCCCGGGTGACACATCAGGGCTGCTGCTGTTAGTGTCGAGAATACGCGGTGAGCTGTGAAGTGTGGTGATGCGCCCAGCTAGCCACCACTGGAGGTAGAGGTGATAGGCGAAACTGGAGGCCCCCACCAAGCAGCAGATAGCAGCTAGTGACAGGCAGATAGTGGTTGGGTCCACACTGGATTTCTTGTCTTTCTTCTGGGGGCGGCCAGGCTTTTGTTCTGGGCTTCGGTGGTGGGATCCATTAATTACTTGCCGCCGCCTCTCTCGGGCCATTCTGCAACCTAGAAGAAAGGGGATGCAAAGTCAGAGCTGTGAAAACGGTCCTCCACAATCATCTTCCATTGCTTGAATCTGAACCACATCTGATGTGCAAAATAAATATCACGAGCTGGACACAGTTCACTCATAGCTGTCTTACACAAACAGTAAAGGGGTCTAAACACTGTATGTAAGTTCGAGAAACGCCTCTGCCCAAGACTTGTGCCTTGACAAAATAAACAAAAATATTTGATGTCTAAGCCACTATAACCTCTACATACACAGGTTTGCTATGAAAAGGATTGAGCCACTGGTTGTGAGAACATATATTTCACTCATGTAAACAAAGCTGAAAGCTGGTTAGCTGGTGGATCACTGGACACAGGTCTATTTGCAAAGCAGATATCGTCCTATGGAAGTTTGTGTACTCTATTTGCTATTTATTTGAACACTTTTGGCATGACCTCTTCTCTCTGTTCTGTGCACTGTCACCATACATGCAACCTCTCAAAGGCTAAGATTTGTAGTTATAGCAACACTCGGAGAAAGTGTGACATGCTAAAGTAGTGGGGACGTGGAGCAGGTCCTCGACTGTGTGCAGTGCATGCACTGGTAGTCCTTCACTGTGCAGAGCGAATGCAACGGAGACCTGAGAAGGTCCTTCACTGTGCAGAGCGAATGCAACGGAGACCTGAGAAGGTCCTTCACTGTGCAGAGCGAATGCAACGGAGACCTGAGAAGGTCCTTCACTGTGCAGAGCGAATGCGCGGAGGATCTGGAGCAGGTCCTACACTATGCACACTGAATGCACAGGGGCTCTGGAGCGGGACCTTCACTGTGCACAGCGAATACAACAGAGACCTGAGAAGGTCCTTGTTAGAACCTGGGGTAGCCTGGCCTAGGGCAAGACATGCATTTCAGAGGCACAAGTGTGAAGGTTGCCAACCACCCAATAGTAAAACCACGCAATAACACACTGAAAAGATAACGCTACACCAAAATGTGGAAAAATAAGCACTGCTTTATAAAAATATAGCTCTACTCTTTGGTTTAGAAATGCAGTTTAGTATTTTACAGCTTGCTTTGCGAATAGTTGATATTACTTTCCAGATTACCAAATCAATACATTACTTGCATCAACAGTACAATTTCAATATATATTCAGCTTCAGTAGGATTCACAATTTCATTACTTTACAGTTCAATTAAGAGGGGGAAGCAGAACAGTTGCCCACTGAAGACTTCCTCTTTAACTTCCTCCACGAATACCCCTCTGCTTCATACACTTTACAGTAAAGAGGGTACAACTCCTGAGCAATTGACTAGAACAGGGAAGATCAATAACCTCAGTTACGCTGGGGACACCCAGGCAAGATCAAAACGAGGTAGGTTTCCCCCAGGTAGTCAATCCCAAAGATAGCACACTGAAGAATGGCTGGGATCACTCCTCCAACACCTTTCTATTAGGCTCTTCAGGTTCCTGTCGACCTAAAACCCTTGTTGATAAGCTGTGAGGGTTCTGGAAATCCCCTCTGGTATCAGAGACTCTATCTGACTGAAGAGGCTCCCTGTCCTCTGATTTCCCACACCCCCACTCTCCTTACTTTGTTGAGGGTCCCCTTGTCGCGCTGCACAGAAAGCTGGGAGTAGGGGGGGCACAAGGAGCAAAGGGAGGGCTTCTGTGGGACAGCTCGCCTTCCCCGCCGATTCCCTCCGTCCAGCCTCGTTCCCTTAACACAGCGCTGGGCGAGGGGCTCCTGAAGCAGAAAGATACGAGGGCGCTTCTCGCCTCCTCCGTTGACGAAAGGCTTCTCCGCCTCCCGCCGGGTCTTTACCACAGGGTCCGCCGGCCTCCCACTGAGCCTGCGCGTCTTCTAGACGCTTTCCGTTTTGTATCCCAGGCCGCCTGTAAACCGAGGCGACTCGCCTCAGAGACACGCACTCTTCTCTCGGCCACGCCTCCCGCAGGCCTCACCTCCTTGGATCCGCTTCCACAACCACGGAGCTAGGCAGCGCGGGCGCGAGGGACTAGTGTTCCCGCTTGGCGCCGCGCTGTCACCGCTCCTATGCCGCAGTCTCTCCCCTCACCTGGCTCCACAGGAAGCACTCTCCAGAGCGGAACGCTCACTCCCCCAGATCACCAAGGCTCGGCAGTCACTCGTCTCCCCCTCAGAGCTTCGAGGGAAACACAGGGCACAACACCGGGCTTGAAGCTGCTTCCTCCACAACGCTGGTAGGTGAAGCACTGCCAGAAGGAGATTAGGGAAGCCTCCCAGCAAGAGCGTCCCGACAGGGATCAATGGGGCCAAGGTTTAGAAGGGGCTTCCACCACAAGTAGATCGATCTCTTCAGCAGAAGAAGGTGGTTGGGAGGGATTGGTCAGGGGTAGAAGGGGGAACGTCTCCCTGTAGTGGCTGTCTGTCACAAGGACAAACTAACTGCTCCCAGTGCGTCCTCCTCCTTTCACCACTGCCTCACTCCTCCACTCTCTGGTCAACACAAAATGGCTTCTCAACCCCTGCCCTTTTATAGACAACCCCCACAGAGTCCAGTAGGGTCCAGAAGGTTCTGGAAGGCCTAAGGTTATCCTATGGGGCTGTCTAAGATGTGGCAGTTGGAAACAGTTAAGGCCCTCCATTTTGTGAATTACAGCAGTTTCCTGACAGAACAGGCCTCTGGGCCCGAGGTGAAAAACTATGAGGGACAAAAGAACACCTATCCCCTTGGCCAACACCTTTAAAAACTAGTGGACACAAAAATTATTAAGGGTATGAGGGGCAAAAAGGGGACAAAATAAATAATAAATTGGAGGGACTACGTCAAAAGCCAGACAGGTCTAACACGCGTCCCCCCCAGCTGAAAGTGGGGAGAACTACCCAACCCCTTGGGAGTCCTCATCACTAAGGCGGAAATACCTGGAGAGACCGTCTGCATTGGCGTGGTCCACTCCAGGCCGATGTTCCACCCGGAAGTCCATTCCCTGTAGGGAGATGGACCACCTCAACAGCTTGGGATTTTCCCCCTTCATTTGCATCAGCCAACGAAGGGGTCGGTGGTCAGTCTGAACCAGGAAGTGCGAGCCAAAGAGGTATGGCCGCAGCTTCTTCAGAGCCCACACCACCGCAAAAGCTTCCCTCTCAATTGCACTCCACTTCTGTTCCCGGGGAAGCAGTCTCCTGGATAAGAAGACTACAGGCTGATCCAGGCCTTCTTCATTTAGTTGCGATAACACCGCCCCAATGCCATGTTCTGATGCATCTGTTTGGACAATGAACTCCTTGGAGAAGTCTGGGGCCTTCAGGACCGGTGCCGCACACATCGCCTGCTTCAATTTCTCGAAAGCTTGCTGACAAGCTCCCGTCCAAACTACCCGTCGAGGTTGTTTCTTTGAGGTGAGCTCTGTGAGGGGCGCTACAATAGTGCCATACCCCTTCACAAAGCGACGGTAGTAGCCTGTGAAGCCCAGAAAAGCTCGGACCTCAGTCTGTGTCTTGGGGGGTTCCCAGGCCATGATTGCCTCAATCTTCGCCTGCAGGGGCTGCACAGTCCCCCTACCCACCAAGTGTCCAAGGTACACAACCGACCCCTGCCCAATCTGGCATTTGCTGGCCTTGATTGTCAATCCAGCTTGTTTCAGGGCCTGGAGAACTGCTTGCAAATGCTGCACATGGTCCTCCCAACTGCTACTGAAGACAGCAATGTCATCCAAGTAAGCAGCAGAGAAACTCTTCAATCCAGAGAGGACCTGGTTCACCAGCCGCTGAAATGTGGCAGGGGCGTTCTTGAGCCCAAAGGGCATCACACAGAACTGGAAGTGTCCCTCAGGCGTGGAGAAGGCTGACCTTTCCCTTGCTCCATCTGTCAAGGAGATCTGCCAGTACCCTGAAGTGAGGTCAAAGGTACTCAGATATTGGGCAGCTCCTAGCCGGTCAATTAATTCATCCGCCCTAGGGATCGGATGAGCATCAGTCTTTGTCACTGAATTCAGTCCTCGGTAATCCACACAGAACCTCAGTTCGGGTGTGGTGCCTGGTGGTGCGGCTTTTGGCACTAGCACCACCGGACTGGACCAAGGGCTGTTAGAAGGTTCAATAACTCCCAGCTGTAGCATCTTGGCAACCTCTCCATGGATGCTAGCCTTCACCTTGTCGGACAGCCGGTAGGTCTTCGACTTCACTGGTGGGCTGTCCCCTGTGTCCACGTCATGGGTACACAGGTGAGTCCTTCCCGGGACAAGGGAGAACAACGTAGAGTACTGCTCCAGGATCTGGCGGCAATCCTCTCGTTGCTCAGGAGTTAGAGTGGGAGAAAGAATCACTCCCTCCACCGACCCATCCTTCTCTTGAGACGAGAATAGATCTGGGAGAGGCTCGCTTTCCGCTTCCTCTTCCCCGTCAGTCACCATCATCAACATGACTTGGGGCATGTGACCAGCTGTTGTTGGTGGATCTAAAGGCCCTACAATGTCGATGCCCACCCTTTCAAAGGGGGTGCTAACGACTGGAAGTGGTTCCAGGGGAGCCTTCAGCTTCACCCCTGTTTTCCCACTGACCTGGCAGGATACACACGTCCAACAGTAAGTGTTGGACGCCACTTTCATTTGAGGCCAGTAAAAGTGGAGGACAAGCCGTGCAAAGGTCTTGTCCTGGCCTAAGTGTCCTGCCAGGGGTATCGCATGAGCCAATTCCAAAAGAAAGGCTCGGTATTGTTGCGGGACTACCAAGGCCCTTGATGAACCAGGCAAGGGTACCTTGGGTTCACTGTAGAGGAGTCCATCCTCCCAGTAAATATGGTAGTGTCCCGTAACATCACCTGCTGCTTGGGCTTCAGCCTGTCGCCTCAGTCCCTCAAGGGTGGGGCACTCCCTCTGCCCCTTACAGAATTCCTCTCTGGTAGGACCTCCCTCCACATGCCACTCGGCAGGGATGGGTAAATCCTCCAGAGAGTCTACTTCCCCCTCCACGGACTCCTGGTCCACCACCGCAGGTGGCCGATCTGTCTCATGGGGTGTGGAAGCCGGAGCAGGCTCTTCCTGTCTCCGGGTCTGTCCCTTTTTAGCAGCGGGTTGGGCCATTGTTCCAGGCTCCAACCCAGGCGAACTCCCTCTCCGGGCAGTCGCAGACCGTGTGCTTACACAGGCCCAGTCAGGTGTACCCAGCATCGCAGAATGCGTCCGGTATTCCACCTCTCTCCAAGTGTTGTGCTCCATGTCATTCCCCAACAGACAATCAACTGGCACGGCAGGGTTTACGGCAACTCGAAGTGAACCTGCAACCCCCTCCCACTCAAAGGGAACCTCAGCCACTGGATAGTGGCCCATTCTGCCGTCAGCCATCGCGGCAGGGTGGAGTACATTAGGAACAACCTGCTCTGGAGACACCAGTTGACTTCTCACCATAGTCATACTGGCTCCTGTATCTCTCAGAGCCTCCCCTCTCTGGCCATTGATGGTGACCCATTGCCCATACTTTGTAGTATTTGGGGGCACCTGGATCTTTGGAACCATCTCCCGCTCTCCCAGGGACCCTAAGGTGACACCCGCCCACTCACCCCCCTTATCTAAGGGCAACTCCTCCCCGAGCGCTACACTAGCTACTCCCGGTGACTTTCCTCCGGTGGGAGGGGGTGGTCTCTTTGGGCATCTGACATCTCACTTATAATGTCCAACACCACCACATTCAAAACAGTGGAGAACCCTTGGCTGCTGGCTTTGGCCAGGATTAGGGTTTCTGGGCGGGTTTGCCTTAGGGGTGAAACCTGCTCCCTTACCTTGGAGATTATTTTGGGGACCTTTGGAGAACTCCTTCTTTTTATCTCCCCCCTCCTTCTTCTGGGGGGCGCCCTGTCCGGCTTTTTGAGAATCCCCTCCAGTCCCCTTTGAGGACACCCGGGTACTCGCCCAAGTGTCCGCCTCCTCTGCAAGCTTCCGGGGATTGGTCAGCTTGCTGTCCACCAGGTGTTGGCGCAGCTCGGGAAAACATTTCTCGAGGAGGTGTTCTTTCAAAAATAGATTATACAGCCCCTCATAATCTTTCACCTCGCTGCCCTTGACCCAACCCTCCAAAGCTTTCTTGGCGTAGTCTAAGAAGTCTACCCAATTCTGGGTACTCAGCTTGTGACTTCCCCTGAATTTCTGTCTGTACCTTTCAGGGGTAAGTCCAAACTTCTTCACCAGTGCCACCTTCATTGTAGGGTAGTGGGTTTGCTCATCCTGCTCCAGAGCCAACAAGGTGTCTCTGCCAGCAGGTGGCATGTATTTATACAGCCCACCCCCCCCAGTGAGTTTCTAAGATCCCGTGAGCCCTTAAAGAAACCTCGTATGCGGCTAACCATTTGGCAATGTCATCGCCTGTGGTGTAACTGGCAATGACATCCTTGGGTAGATAGGGTCTGGGTTCCCTGGTATTCATCTTATTTTCGCTGCCACCATTATCTGGATTAGGAGACCTTCGTATTGAGGCTTGTAGGTCTAGCTCCTTTATGGTTCGTTCATGGGCTAAACTCCTGTCCTCCCTTTCCATATCCATCCTAGCTAATTCCAACTTCATTCTCCTCTCCTTCCTCCTATCTTCTAGCTCGGCGTCAGTTAAACCCCTCTCTGAGACGCTGCTGCCCGCCCTCGAAGGTGTCCTGGGACCTGTCAGCAGATTCCCCCTTCCAGCTTGGTTCAACATTGCAATCTCAAGGACAGTGTCCCCGTCACTCTCTTCGGTATCTGGTTCTTCCACTAAATGAGCTTCCACCCATGCCCTTATGCTTGTCAGCAACTCGCCTTTCTTGGCACCTTTGTTAAAGAATACCCCTTGTTGCTGACACCATTCTTTGAGTTGGGTCACAGTATAGGATTCTAGCTCTTTAAAATTCAATTCCATCTTTATTATGGAATAAAATAAACACTCAGGAGAGAACCAAGAAGTGTGACCTGAGGTTAACCTCCACCAACCACCAGAAATAAATTTGGAAAAAACAAAATTCAAATTAGGAGGGCCGCAAGGAGAAAACTCCTGGTGTAGGTCAGTGTATTGCGTTGAATTACTAATGAGTAGCTGCAACCAAGTCAGAATCCCACCGCTAGGCACCAATCTGTTAGAACCTGGGGTAGCCTGGCCTAGGGCAAGACATGCATTTCAGAGGCACAAGTGTGAAGGTTGCCAACCACCCAATAGTAAAACCACGCAATAACACACTGAAAAGATAACGCTACACCAAAATGTGGAAAAATAAGCACTGCTTTATAAAAATATAGCTCTACTCTTTGGTTTAGAAATGCAGTTTAGTATTTTACAGCTTGCTTTGCGAATAGTTGATATTACTTTCCAGATTACCAAATCAATACATTACTTGCATCAACAGTACAATTTCAATATATATTCAGCTTCAGTAGGATTCACAATTTCATTACTTTACAGTTCAATTAAGAGGGGGAAGCAGAACAGTTGCCCACTGAAGACTTCCTCTTTAACTTCCTCCACGAATACCCCTCTGCTTCATACACTTTACAGTAAAGAGGGTACAACTCCTGAGCAATTGACTAGAACAGGGAAGATCAATAACCTCAGTTACGCTGGGGACACCCAGGCAAGATCAAAACGAGGTAGGTTTCCCCCAGGTATTCAATCCCAAAGATAGCACACTGAAGAATGGCTGGGATCACTCCTCCAACACCTTTCTATTAGGCTCTTCAGGTTCCTGTCGACCTAAAACCCTTGTTGATAAGCTGTGAGGGTTCTGGAAATCCCCTCTTGTATCAGAGACTCTATCTGACAGAAGAGGCTCCCTGTCCTCTGATTTCCCACACCCCCACTCTCCTTACTTTGTTGAGGGTCCCCTTGTCGCGCTGCACAGGAAAGCTCGGAGTAGGGGGGGCACAAGGAGCAAAGGGAGACAGCTCGCCTTCCCCGCCGATTCCCTCCGTCCAGCCTCGTTCCCTTAACACAGCGCTGGGCGAGGGGCTCCTGAAGCAGAAAGATACGAGGGCGCTTCTCGCCTCCTCCGTTGACGAAAGGCTTCTCCGCCTCCCGCCAGGTCTTTACCACAGGGTCCGCCGGCCTCCCACTGAGCCTGCGCGTCTTCTAGACGCTTTCCGTTTTGTATCCCAGGCCGCCTGTAAACCGAGGCGACTCGCCTCAGAGACACGCACTCTTCTCTCGGCCACGCCTCCCGCAGGCCTCGCCTCCTTGGATCCGCTTCCACAACCACGGAGCTAGGCAGCGCGGGCGCGAGGGACTAGTTTTCCCGCTTGGCGCCGCGCTGTCACCGCTCCTATGCCGCAGTCTCTCCCCTCACCTGGCTCCACAGGAAGCTCTCTCCAGAGCGGAACGCTCACTCCTCCAGATCACCAAGGCTCGGCAGTCACTCGTCTCCCCCTCAGAGCTTCGAGGGAAACACAGGGCACAACACCGGGCTTGAAGCTGCTTCCTCCACAACGCTGGTAGGTGAAGCACTGCCAGAAGGAGATTAGGGAAGTCTCCCAGCAAGAGCGTCCCGACAGGGATCAATGGGGCCAAGGTTTAGAAGGGGCTTCCACCACAAGTAGATCGATCTCTTCAGCAGAAGAAGGTGGTTGGGAGGGATTGGTCAGGGGTAGAAGGGGGAACGTCTCCCTGTAGTGGCTGTCTGTCACAAGGACAAACTAACTGCTCCCAGTGCGTCCTCCTCCTTTCACCACTGCCTCACTCCTCCACTCTCTGGTCAACACAAAATGGCTTCTCAACCCCTGCCCTTTTATAGACAACCCCCACAGAGTCCAGTAGGGTCCAGAAGGTTCTGGAAGGCCTAAGGTTATCCTATGGGGCTGTCTAAGATGTGGCAGTTGGAAACAGTTAAGGCCCTCCATTTTGTGAATTACAGCAGTTTCCTGACAGAACAGGCCTCTGGGCCCGAGGTGAAAAACTATGAGGGACAAAAGAACACCTATCCCCTTGGCCAACACCTTTAAAAACTAGTGGACACAAAAATTATTAAGGGTATGAGGGGCAAAAAGGGGACAAAATAAATAATAAATTGGAGGGACTACGTCAAAAGCCAGACAGGTCTAACAGTCCTTCACTGTCCAACTCTGTGCACTGTGCAGAGCAAATGCACAGAGAGTATAGAGAAGGTCCTGCATTGTGCACCCTGAATGCACAGGGGCTCTGGAGCGGGTCCTTCATTGTACACGGCGAATGCAATGAATATGGAGCAGGTACTTCACTGTGCACAGCGAATGCAACGGAGACCTGAGAAGGTCCTTGTTAGACCTGTCAGCCCTAGGGTTGTTTTTCCCTATTTTTTCGCCCTTGCCTCATTTTTTTCCACCCTCTTTTTTGTTGGCCTTAGGTCTCTGGGCGCCTTCCCATTGCTAACCAATGCTAAGGTGCAGGTGCTCTCTACTTCCAACATGGCTGCCACAGGCCCCTGCTACTGCGGAGTGTTTTTTTTTTGTACCACCCTAGTTGCCAGGAGCTGGCTGGGACCCTAAACATTGTTGCAACACCAGCCTGCCTTGCCTGCCCATAGCTAGAATAGGGAAGCTCCTGGAACCTTCCAGAACAGGGGAGGGGTCTGCTTTTGCCGCCTTAGAGCGTTGTCACCTGACCTGGGCATATATAAAGAAAGGAGGGAAAGTTTTTAGTCAGTTGGGGCATCACTGACCTGGGGGAACCTACGCAGGAGACTTAGGCGGTAGGGCCTAGTCAGGAACCTATACCACTGGGGGTGACAGGGTTTAGGCGCTGCCCACCAAGCTGTGTGAGGAACACTGAACTAGCCCACTGAGCTGAACTAGCCCACTGAGCTGGCCCGGCGGGAGGGGAACCCAGGGACCACCTGAAGTGACCTACTGAGACCACCAACTCAACCCCCCCCTTTTCAGCAACTGCCTACCAAGGGCGCAGGAACCACCAAGCGCCAAGAAGAAACCCACCTGCGCTAACCAGGACTACTGGGGATCAACCAGGTACCGGGCTGTGCCACTTCTGCGCCCCTCTGTCTTCACCTGGGCCCCTGTGCTGTCCTGCCTAACCCCTTTTGCTGTCCTGCCTGGCCTGAACGGCCTGGACTGCTAAACTGCCTGTCCTACCTACTCAGCGCTCTCCTACTGTGCCCCTGAGTAGCGCTGTAGACTGCCGACCTGCTGACTGTCAAGCGCTGTAATCTGCACTCTGTCGCCCGCTTAAGCGCTACTGCCAATAGAGCGCTGTGATCCCCGAGGCGCTATAAGCGCCGGCACCATTCTACGCTCCAAGCACTATGACCCTCTAAGTGCTGGGACACGTGGCGCTGCCCCCCACTCACCGCTGCAGCCCGGGTCTCCAGAGGCCTGCATCGTCCAAGCGCCAGACCGGGGAAGCGCGGTTGTGGGCCTGCACTGTGCACCCTGAATGCACAGGGGCTCTGGAGCGGGTCCTTCATTGTACACGGCGAATGCAATGAATATGGAGAGGTACTTCACTGTGCACAGCGAATGCAACGGAGACCTGAGAAGGTCCTTGTTAGACCTGTCAGCCCTAGGGTTGTCTTTCCCTATTTTTTCGCCCTTGCATCATTTTTTTCCACCCTCTTTTTTGTTGGCCTTAGGTCTCTGGGCGCCTTCCCATTGCTAACCAATGCTAAGGTGCAGGTGCTCTCTACTTCCAACATGGCTGCCACAGGCCCCTGCTACTGCGGAGTGTTTTTTTTTTGTACCACCCTAGTTGCCAGGAGCTGGCTGGGACCCTAAACATTGTTGCAACACCAGCCTGCCTTGCCTGCCCATAGCTAGAATAGGGAAGCTCCTGGAACCTTCCAGAACAGGGGAGGGGTCTGCTTTTGCCGCCTTAGAGCGTTGTCACCTGACCTGGGCATATATAAAGAAAGGAGGGAAAGTTTTTAGTCAGCTGGGGCATCACTGACCTGGGGGAACCTACGCAGGAGACTTAGGCGGTAGGGCCTAGTCAGGAACCTATACCACTGGGGGTGACAGGGTTTAGGCGCTGCCCACCAAGCTGTGTGAGGAACACTGAACTAGCCCACTGAGCTGGCCCGGCGGGAGGGGAACCCAGGGACCACCTGAAGTGACCTACTGAGACCACCAACTCAACCCCCCCCCTTTTCAGCAACTGCCTACCAAGGGCGCAGGAACCACCAAGCGCCAAGAAGAAACCCACCTGCGCTAACCAGGACTACTGGGGATCAACCAGGTACCGGGCTGTGCCACTTCTGCGCCCCTCTGTCTTCACCTGGGCCCCTGTGCTGTCCTGCCTGGCCTGAACGGCCTGGACTGCTAAACTGCCTGTCCTACCTACTCAGCGCTCTCCTACTGTGCCTCTGAGTAGCGCTGTAGACTGCCGACCTGCTGACTGTCAAGCGCTGTAATCTGCACTCTGCCGCCCGCTTAAGCGCTACTGCCAATAGAGCGCTGTGATCCCCGAGGCGCTATAAGCGCCGGCACCATTCTACGCTCCAAGCACTATGACCCTCTAAGTGCTGGGACACGTGGCGCTGCCCCCCCCCACTCACCGCTGCAGCCCGGGTCTCCAGAGGCCTGCATCGTCCAAGCACCAGACCGGGGAAGCGCGGTTGTGGGCCTTCACTCACCGCCGTGGCCCCAGCGCCGCTTGTGCAAGGCCTCCGCGGCCATTGGCACCCCCCCGGCGGCCCTCGGAGTCAGGAGAGGGCCGCCGCTACTCCAGAGCGGGCCGCGCTAGGCCCTTCGAAGCCGACAACCAGCCCCACGTGACGGGGCGCAGGTAGCTTCACCGGCCACGCCCCGTCTAACGCCGCGCAGCTACTGGCTGCCGCGCCGCAGGGGCTGATCCACCATTGGCCGCTGTGACCGGGCCCCTCCTGCGCCGCCTCCTGAATGGTTCTCGGGCCTTGGGAGCCCCGGAAGGCCCGAGAACAGCCTGCTTGTACTGGAGGGCCTCGAGAGGGTGTGAGGGCCTCCCACCAGCCGGCGCAAGCCCCGGAGGGGGCGAAAGAGATCCCCAGGTCACGTGAGGCCTCCGGGGAGGGCCGGAGCCCTCCCCTCCCACCATAAAGCACCGAAAGGGCCCGGAAGCGCCGAAGATTAAGGTAAATCACCGGGGAGGAGAGCGGAAGGCCGCAGAAGGCCCAGAGTTCGCCCCTCCCTTGGGGAAGACCGAGTTGGGCCCCGTTGGCCTTAATTGCCCCCTAAAAGGACCTGAACTGGGCCAGGACATCAGTTAGGCCCTGGGACTGATGAATGGTCGAGTTAACCCCTGGTTAGGGGTCTGTTAATGTTTTTGCTATGTGCTACTGAAACCTGCTTCATGAGAGTAAGGCCCTGTTTGATCCTGATTAGGGAAAAGTTCAGTCTGACCCAATGAGATGTTATCCCTGATGAATGAAGTGCTTTTGCCTAATGCAATGGTTATTCGGGCCTAATGAGATGTTTACTTACATGGATGTTCATTCTTGCCTAATGAAATGCTTTACTCTGACCTAAGGAGATGGTTACTCTTATATAATTCCTTGAATAAGATGGTGATTGCTGAGTAATGAAACGTTATTCCTTTAATGAAATGGTTAGTGTGAAATGCTATATTGACTATTGAACTACTTCCTTTACTCCCCTCTGATGAAATGCTTTGATGAGATATTGATGCCTTGATTATTGATTACCCTGAACCTGATTCTAGATAAAGCTTATTGATTTTTACTCAAACTTACTAGTGTGGTGTCAGTCATTGCGTGCATTTCCTGTCTCAGTGGATGTGTGTGCTGTATGGTCACTTTACACCTAAGCTTTCGGGTGCCTACCTGCTCGCGCCAAGCTACCCCCCTGGGAACTCGTGACCCCAGTTCCTACAGTCCTTCACTGTGCACAGCGAATGCACAGGGGCTCTGGAGCGGGTCCTTCACTGTGCACAGCGAATGCAATGAATCTGGAGCAGATCCTTCACTGTGCACAGAGAATGCACAGAGGATCTGGAGCAGGTCCTTCACTGAGCACAGCGAGTGCAATGAGGCTCTGGAGCAGGTTCATCACTGTACACAGCGAATGCAATTAATCTGGAGCAGGTCCTTCACTGTGCAGAACGAATACAACGGTGACATGAGAAGGTCCTTCACTGTGCAGAGCGAATGCACAGAGGGTCTGGAGCAGGTTCTGCACTGTGCACACTTAATGCACAGGGGCTCTGGAGCGGGCCCTTCACTGTGCACAGAGAATACGAGGATCTGCAGCAGGTCCTTCACTGTGCACAGCGAATACAAGGAGGATGTGCAGCAGGTCCTTCACTGTGCAAAGCGAATGCACAGAGGATCTGTAGCAGGTCCTACACTGTGCGGAGCAAATGCAATGAATCTGGAGCGGGGCCTTCACTGTGCACAGCGAATACAATGAGGCTCTGGAGCGGGTCCTTCACTGTGCACAGAGAATGCACGGAGGATCTGGAGCAGGTCGTGCACTGTGCACACTGAATGCACAGGGGCCCTGGAACGGGTCCTTCACTGCGCATAGCGAATGCAATGAATCTGGAGCGGGTCCTTTTCTGTGTGCAGAGAATGCATGGAGGATCTGGAGCAGGTCCTACACTGTGCAGAGCGAATGCACAGAGGGTCTGGAGCAGGTCCTGCACTGTGCACACTGAATGCACAGGGGCCCTGGAACGGGTCCTTCACTGCGCATAGCGAATGCAATGAATCTGGAGCAGGTCCTTCATTGTGCAGAGCGAATGCAACTGCCACCTGGAGAAGGTCCATCACAGTGCACAGCGAATGCACAGAGGATCTGGAGCAGGTCCTTCACCGTGCACAGCGTATGCACAAAGAATCTGCAGCAGGTCCTTCACTGTGCACAGCGAAGGCAATGAAGACCTGGAGCAGGTCCTACATTGTGCACAGCGAATGCAAAGGGGATCTGCAGTCGGTCCTTCACTGTGCACAGCGAATATAACGGAGACCTGGAGCAGGTCCTTCACTGTGCACAGCGAATATAACGGAGACCTGGAGCAGGTTCTCCACTGTGCACAGAGAATGCACAGGGGCTCTGGAGCAGGTCCCTCGCTGTGCACAGCGAATGCAATGAGGCTCTGGAGCAGGTCCTTCGCTGTGCACAGCGGCTCTGGAGCAGGTACTTCACTGTGCACAGCGAATGCACAGGGCCTCTGGAGCAGGTCCTTCGCTGTGCACAGCGAATGCAACGAGTCTCTGGAGCAGGTCCTTCGCTGTGCACAGCGGCTCTGGAGCAGGTCCTTCGCTGTGCACAGCGAATGCACAGGGGCTCTGGAGCAGGTCCTTCGCTGTGCACAGCGGCTCTGGAGCAGGTCCTTCGCTGTGCACAGCGAATGCACAGGGGCTCTGGAGCAGGTCCTTTGCTGTGCACAGCGAATGCACAGGGGCTGTGGAGCAGGTTCTTTGCTGTGCACAGCGAATGCACAGGGGCTCTGGAGCAGGTCCTTCGCTGTGCACAGCGGCTCTGGAGCAGGTCCTTCGCTGTGCACAGTGAATGCACCGGGGCTCTGGAGCAGGTTCTTCGCTGTGCACAGCGAATGCACAGGGGCTCTGGAGCAGGTCCTTCGCTGTGCACAGCGGCTCTGGAGCAGGTCCTTCGCTGTGCACAGTGAATGCACCGGGGCTCTGGAGCAGGTCCTTCGCTGTGCACAGCGGCTCTGGAGCAGGTCCTTCGCTGTGCACAGTGAATGCACCGGGGCTCTGGAGCAGGTCCTTCACTGTGCACCGGGGCACTGGAGCAGGTCCTTCGCTGTGCACAGTGAATGCACAGGGGCTCTGGAGCAGGTCCTTCGCTGTGCACAGCGGCTCTGGAGCAGGTCCTTCGCTGTGCACAGTGAATGCACAGGGGCTCTGGAGCAGGTCCTTCGCTGTGCACAGTGGCTCTGGAGCAGGTCCTTCGCTGTGCACAGTGAATGCACAAGGGCTCTGGAGCAGGTCCTTCGCTGTGCACAGCGGCTCTGGAGCAGGTCCTTTGCTGTGCACAGTGAATGCACCGGGGCTCTGGAGCAGGTCCTTCGCTGTGCACCGGGGCTCTGGAGCAGGTCCTTCGCTGTGCACAGTGAATGCACAGGGGCTCTGGAGCAGGTCCTTCGCTGTGCACAGCGGCTCTGGAGCAGGTCCTTCGCTGTGCACAGTGAATGCACAAGGGCTCTGGAGCAGGTCCTTCGCTGTGCACAGCGGCTCTGGAGCAGGTCCTTCGCTGTGCACAGTGAATGCACCGGGGCTCTGGAGCAGGTCCTTCGCTGTGCACCGGGGCTCTGGAGCAGGTCCTTCGCTGTGCACCGGGGCTCTGGAGCAGGTCCTTCGCTGTGCACCGGGGCTCTGGAGCAGGTCCTTCGCTGTGCACAGTGAATGCACCGGGGCTCTGGAGCAGGTTCTTCGCTGTGCACAGCGAATGCACCGGGGCTCTGGAGCAGGTCCTTCGCTGTGCACAGCGGCTCTGGAGCAGGTCCTTCGCTGTGCACAGTGAATGCACCGGGGCTCTGGAGCAGGTCCTTCGCTGTGCACAGCGGCTCTGGAGCAGGACCTTCGCTGTGCACAGTGAATGCACCGGGGCTCTGGAGCAGGTCCTTCACTGTGCACCGGGGCTCTGGAGCAGGTCCTTCGCTGTGCACAGTGAATGCACAGGGGCTCTGGAGCAGGTCCTTCGCTGTGCACAGCGGCTCTGGAGCAGGTCCTTCGCTGTGCACAGTGAATGCACAGGTGCTCTGGAGCAGGTCCTTCGCTGTGCACAGCGGCTCTGGAGCAGGTCCTTCGCTGTGCACAGTGAATGCACAAGGGCTCTGGAGCAGGTCCTTCGCTGTGCACAGCGGCTCTGGAGCAGGTCCTTCGCTGTGCACAGTGAATGCACCGGGGCTCTGGAGCAGGTCCTTCACTGTGCACAGTGAATGCACCGGGGCTCTGGAGCAGGTCCTTCGCTGTGCACAGTGAATGCACCGGGGCTCTGGAGCAGGTCCTTCGCTGTGCACAGTGAATGCACCGGGGCTCTGGAGCAGGTCCTTCGCTGTGCACAGTGAATGCACCGGGGCTCTGGAGCAGGTCCTTCGCTGTGCACAGTGAATGCACCGGGGCTCTGGAGCAGGTCCTTCGCTGTGCACAGCGGCTCTGGAGCAGGTCCTTCGCTGTGGCTAAGAGGGGCAGTGAGGGTTTTAAGAAGGGTCATCAGCAGGCCCAGAGCATGCATGGCATGTTAGCAGGGGCCCCTCACTATGCCTTTTGTGCACAGAGACCTGTGACTGACGCCTCACCCTGACCAAACACATTATGATAATCGGATGAGTGGAGCGCTCAGTTGCCCAGGTCAGGCTTCCAGGCGCTTTCATTCCCCTGGAGAGCTGCACCAGGGCCTCCCTGAGTCCAGTGAATGCAGGGAGGGGGGGGGGTGAGGGGGAGCCCCATTCATGTGCCCCACGCTGCCCATCCATCCCCGCGGGGCTTGTGCCTGCACGGGAGGGGGGGGGTGCAGGCCTGTGTCCGCCAGTGTGTGCTTGAGGTACACCCGGGGGTGTGAATGGGGGCAACGGAGACAGGAGCCCTAGAGGCACAGTCTGGCCTCCCCCGCCCCCCCTCCCCCTCCCGAAAGCCCCCGGGCTGCTTCTGCTGCTTTACATATTGTGGTGAAGAGGATTCTAGCGCCTGCAGCCTGTGCGCGCGACCAGAGGCGCTATAGTGCTAGGACATGTCGTGCAAACCACATTCATTGAACCCACCTGAGCTTCTCGGCCACCGTACTCCCCTCACTTCCGGGTTCAGTCTGCAACGTCACCGAGACCAGCCCGACGACACACTGGGCGAGCTAGAGCGCTGACCTCACTGGTGTGACGCCTCTACGTCACAAGGGGAAGTCCCCAGAGCGAGCCAATGTGCGGAGCTAGAGCGCTGACCTCACCACGTGAACCAGTTACGCGGGCGCCTTGCCTCGCGTCACCGGTTAGCGGAGCCCTTGTGCGGAGCTAGAGCGCTGACCTCCAAAGACGTGTGTCCAGCGAGCGCCGCCATGCTGCTGCTGCTGGGAAATCTGCTGCTCCAGAAGCCCTTCTGTCCATGCTGAAGGCAGGGGCTCCAACCAGCCGTGCCAAGTACCACGCATTAGGGGTTAGATTAATGTAGTTATAACTTACAATAAGTTCAATGATGAAGTTAGGAATGCCTCGTAATGGTAGTCTTTGATATTTACTTTGCTCCTGACTTAATATTAAACATTGACACCAACAATATTAGCTGAAAGTACACCTATACATACACCCTACTGTCAAATATATAATTAAGAAGCATGTTTCTTTGCACATGAGGAATTCACACTAATGTTTCTAAATATAACACCACGGTTTATGCACACTTCAGAACTTTGTGAGAATACAGGTGGGATCACCTGATGAACATAGTCGATATTTCTTGATTTCATTTGTTTTAATTGAATACCAAGTTTTGTAGCTACATACTATACTTTGATTTGCAGAACACTGTACCATTTACATGTTCCTTGTCAATTGGATCATCCTTCATGCACAGATGTTCAACCCAATATTTTTTCTTGATGTTTTGGTTTACTGTCTGAATCTTATCTTGAATAAGTGTGCATAGTAATGTCACAATACTGCATTCAAATTGACTGTGCCTTTTTTCCCTTTTTTTTCTCCCCCTTTTTTCGTTTTCTTCTTTCTTTTCCCGTCTTTTCTCTTGGTTTTGTCCCCTCCTGCTTGCCCCCCATCTATTCATTCTTACTCTCAATCCTTCTATGTCTACTTTCTGCTCTTTGTCTCTCAATTTCAATAATAATGTTTGGATACTATTCTTTCCTCCATGGTGTTTTGACTTTCCTACACTTACACACTATCAGCCTTGAAAAAGCCCACGACCAATTGGCCACTAGGACGAGACACTTGTCGGCTGCCTTTTTCATGAATGGAATAACAAATAAAGACCACACACGTAAAACCATCAAGGAACGTTTGTTAATCATTTTGTACTAACGTTAACAAATCGAGAGGGCACAATCCTCCATCTCCCTCTACACTTACCCCCACAATGGCTCTTGGGTGAAGCCTTTTGCGAGGAATGTGCCACAACACAATTGGGCCCTGACAATTGTAGAACCAAAGCCCAGAGATTTCCACCCAAACAATTACCTATACCATGTGGGAAGCATTTCAATGTTGTAAGCGATGCCCACTGAGGTTTGATGATCATATTATGGAACAGGAGAGCCTAGCAGTGTGTTGGATGACCAGTGTGAGACAGATGCATAGTTCTATGGTTTCCGGTAAGCAACCAGCTTTGAACAGCTCTGCACGTTCCTGTATGGTATTCCTATGACCTTGTTTGTTTAGCTAATTAGTGCACAGGCTGTTTAATCAGAAATTTTGTGTATAGTTGTGGTCCTAAACTGGCATGGATGGAGGGCGAGGGAAGTGGAGACATCTATTAGAAAGGGCATTTTTATTATCATCACATGTCTGAGTGGCTTTGTGAGATGTAAAGCAGCAGTCACATTGTATTGATATTTGGGACCTGCAGTGGTGGACTATATTAAAGTCCTCAGAATTGTCCAGCAATGTGTGCCGAATCTCTTCAGTTATTTCATGCTGGGTCTGGTGGCTTACTGGACTAATGAGTCCAATATAGGGGCCTGTGTTCAACCTCATAGTCACATGTTCAAATCCAGATGGGTCCACTCAGCCTTTCATCCTCCCGAGGTCGATAAAATGAGTACCATGGAGTTAGATAACAATATACATCTGTTATTCACCACCAAGATACCCTTAGGTGAATGTGTGCTTTACATATGCACATTATTCTTTTTCATTTGGTGACAGGTGGTTTTTGGCTGTACAGAGCTGGTGATAGACACCTCTCACAACAGATGTCTGTTGGACCCGGCCTCGTGGCGTGGTCCTACCCCTCCCGCATGGCGGGCCCCGGACGACATCGGCCCTCCATCCAGCCCGGGTCGGCCTCGGGCACACCTCTGCACGCCCTCCAAGCCACCAGATCCGCCACCCGGCGGCCCACCACCACTGACACGGCACCCTCAGGCCGCCACAGCATTATCGGTCCGGTGCCCACCCCGGACCCTCATTCCAGGCCCGACGCCATCTTGGGCCCATCACGTCACAGACACGTGGTCCCGGACCAGCCGCGGCCACGGCCCCAGTGAGCCCGCCATCGAGGCACCAAGAACCCTCCGGGTGGTAGAGTGGCCACTCCACCAGACACAAGGAGAGGGGAGTTTCGATGGCTCTCCAACCGTCCCCGGATGTCTGGTTTCGATCGCCCTCCGGCCTCCCTGGGCTCTGGCTCCACCCCCCTGCTGGGTGTCTGGACACCATCATCTAGGCCCCTCTGACCCCCAGGCGAGAGGGTCCGGACATCAAAGGACTCTAGACCTATATCTGGGCCAGCCCCGGAGTAGGACGGCAGTTGTATCCCGGAGTCGAGAAGCCCTGCTGATGCTATCGCGGCTGACCCTGAGACGAACTCCCCTTGCTGTTCTACCTGGAACCTGCTGGCGCTGCCGCGGTCCATCTTTGCTGTAACCATCTTGGAACCTGCTGGCGCTGCCGCGGTCCACACTCGCTGAACCATCTTGGAACCTGCTGGCGCTGCCGCGGTCCACACTCGCTGAACCATCTTGGAACCTGCTGGCGCTGCCGCGGTCCACACTAGCTGAGCCATCTTGGAACCTGCTGGCGCTGCCGCGGTCCACACTCGCTGAACTATCTTGGAGCCTGCTGGCGCTGCCGCGGCCCAACCTCCCGGAACTCCCCAGCTCGAGGATTGAGAGCTGTGCGTAGAGTCTCCTTGCCACCGACCATCTATAAGACTGTCCCGCTACCTTGCCCCTTTGTCACGAGACTTTCCAGATCTCGGGATCTGCTGTATATATTGAAACGATACTTATTGCCAGATAAAGATTGAAAACTCTATCTACGTGTGGTGTATATTTTTAGTGGTGTGGTTACTCTGCTGTACGATTCTAGGAGAGGGCCCTCCCGTCGGAGGCCTCGCGACCTCGCTCGGTCCATTCTCTGAAGGAGGGGTAGACCTAGGGGTGGTCAGTCAGACACCTTCTGCCTCCCCCGGGTTCACCTTTCTAACATTGGTGGCAGGCGCTGCGATCCGAGCCAACGCAAAATCGTACGGAGAGTGATCTACCCGCTACGACGGAAAAACACACAGAGACCATGCCGACCCAAGGAACCAACCTACCTGCCGAATTCCAGAAAGAGAAGATAGAAGAACACAGCCACAAAGAACTAAAACTATTCTGTAAAGACATGGGTATCGCTACCACTGGCCTGAGCACAAAAGAGGACTTCAAATCGGCCCTACAAGCCTGGGTGGAATCCCGAGACAGACCACCCCAAGAGGAGAATAGCCCGAACGTGCAACAGGAAACCAGCGCACCCCCGACGGGGGAAAGAACCACAACACTAAACGCGGACCTCATCTATGAAGACGCTCGAGAACGAGAGCGCAACCGGCTACACGAATTGGAGCTTGCACGACTCCGGCTAGACGGAGAACTCCAGCTAGCGGAGAGAAAGATAGCCCTCGAGCAACTACGGCTGGAGGGGGATCTAGAAGAGAAACGGAGACAACGTGACCTCGAAGAAAAACGACTAGCATATGAACACGAACGAGGCCTGAGAGAACTAGAAATCAAGGCCAAGAGCAACGAAGATAGCGCGGCCGGGGCCAAGACCTCGGCCCCTCCCGTGGACACCAAGGTTCACCTACCGAAAGATGTAGTCAAAGAATACTACAAGAACGATGATATCCAGCAATGGTTCAAAGCCTACGAGGTGGCCATGACCGCCCATCGGGTGCCCCTGAAGGATTGGGGCGCCGGCCTGTGGGGAAAGTTCGTCAACGAAGGGAGGGACGCCTTGCTGGAACTCCCTGACACCGAAATGACCTCCTATGAACACATGAAAACGGCCCTACTCACGCGCTACGGACTCACCCCCGAAATGTACCGGCAGAGGTTCCGAGACTGTAAAAAAATACCCGGTACCACTTGGGTAGAATATGTGAACTTTTTTAGCAGAGCCTTCGAGGGGTGGGTCAAAGGCAGTCAGGTCACTACCTACCAGCAGTTGGTCGACCTTATGTTGTGGGAGCACCTCTCCAACAACTGCTTCATTGAACTACGACAGCAACTCCTCGACAGCAAGTTGACCGAGCCGCGAAAGCTAGCGGTCGAAGCAGATCGGTGGGCGAGCAACCGCGTCCACCGGAACACCACAGGAGAATACGGACGAGGGTCCCCGGGGAACCACCGGCCGCGAGGCGGCGGGTCTGGCATCAGCCGAGGCCGAGACCTCCCGCCGGGGTCTTCGCCCACCTCCTCTACACCAGCCTCCAGCCCGAGGGGGACCCATCCAGCCCGGCCGGGGCCACGCCCCAACGTTACGTGCCACAGATGCCAGCGGCTGGGTCACTATGCCAATGATCCTCTCTGCCCCATGAACCAGCGGCCCGGCCCCACCGGGCCCCCCGGTCGACAAATCGCTGCGGCTGCTCTGAGCGAAGAAAAGGAGGAAGAAGAAGAGGTCCCTATGGAACCAGAAGAATGGGAGTCCGCGGCCATGTGCCTCGCCTCCCTGGGCGACAAAGACATGATCCCCCAAGACCAGATTCCGATCAACACCCAGAAGTACCGCCAGTGGGTCACCATCAACGGACGCCGGGCCGAGACTCTCCGTGACACGGGGGCCAGCATAACCGCCGTCCGCTGCCATCTGGTGACCCCAGAACAAATCTTACCCCACGTTCTGTGCCCTGTCCGGTCAGCGGACAATTCCGAGAGCCTGTGCCAGATGGCCCGCATCCCCTTCGAGTGGGGAGGAGTGTCCGGCCTGCTGAAAGTCACCGTCCGAGACGATGCCCCGGTGGACTGCCTCCTAGGGAACGACCTGGAAAGTTCCCCCTGGGCACAGATCGAGCGAAGAGAGCATCTGGGGATGCTAGGTCTTCCTGAATGGGTTTGCGTAACGACCCGATCCATGTCCACCCGAGGCACCGTCCCAGCCGAAGACGAACCCGAAGAACCTGAATGGCCGGCACCTCCGCCACTGCCACGGCCGAACTCGAACTGGGGCCGCAGAGCCCCAGCCATGAAGAACTTCCCGAGCTCGGGCCCCTTCCCGAACTAGCCCAGTGGCACCAAGAAGGGGGCCCCACCCGCGAGCAGTTCCGGCGGGAACAAAAGACATGTCCGTCCCTTGAGGGACTCCGACAACAAGTCGCCACGCAAGCCACAGGAGACTCCTCGGGGTCCCACTGGATCTATTGGGACCAGGACCTCCTGTACAGTGAACAAAAGATCGCCGAGCTGGGGGCCGGCCGAGTGCTAGTCGTCCCCCTCCACTTCAGAGACTTTCTCTTAACCCTGGCACATGACGTGCCCCTCGCCGGGCACCTGGGGCAGGACAAAACCTACAGCCGCCTGGTGACCCACTTTTATTGGCCGAAGATGCGCCGCGATGTGTACAACCACTGCCGAACCTGTCCGACCTGCCAAGCCAGCGGAAAGAGTGGGGGGAAAATCAAGGCCCCACTCCAACCGTTACCCGTGGTGACCACTCCCTTCGAGCGAGTAGGGATCGACATCGTGGGGCCCCTGGATCCTCCCACCTCTCAGGGGCACCGCTTCATCCTCGTCCTGGTGGACCATGCCACCCGCTACCCAGAAGCTATCCCCCTCCGGACTATCACAGCCCCCGTAGTGGGTCGGGCGCTAATGGGGATCTTCTCCAGAGTCGGCTTCCCCCGAGAGGTCGTCAGTGATCGGGGCACAAACATTATATCGAAATATATGCGGTCCCTGTGGCAACAGTGCGGGGTCGCATATAAGTTCACCACCCCGTATCACCCTCAAGGGAATGGACTAGTGGAGCGATTTAATAGGACCCTGAAAGGAATGATCAAGGGCCTAGAAGAGCCCCTCCGGCGCAAATGGGACGTTCTGCTGCCATGCCTCCTGTTCGCCTACCGGGAGGTACCCCAGAAGTCCCTGGGGTTCAGCCCCTTTGAACTATTATATGGACACCCGGTGCGAGGCCCCCTCAGCCTGGTCAAGGAAGGCTGGGAGCTGGCCGCCTCCGATACTCCGCCCGATGTTTTTCGATACCTCTTGACTCTCCGCAACCAGACTCGGAAGTTCCGGGAGCTGGCCAAAACCAACCTGAAGGCCAGTCAAGAGGAGATGAAGCGCTGGTATGATGAAAATGCCTCGTCCACTGAATTCGAGCCGGGCCAGCAGGTCTGGGTCATGTCCCCGGTCGACCCCGGCGCCCTCCAGGACAAGTGGACGGGGCCCTTCAAAGTGGTGGAGCGCAAGAGCCCCGTCACCTACCTAGTGGACATGGAGTCCCCCCGGAACCCCCTCCGGGTCCTACACGCCAACCGGCTCAAGCCCCACTTTGTCCGCACCGAACTGAGCCGGTTGTTGGCTACCGATGACGGAGCAGAGGACGACTCCGAGCCTCTACCAGACCTCCTGGGCACCTCCGAGAAAGATGGCTCCGTCGAGGGAGTCTCCCTCTCTCCCGCGCTGACACCCAAACAGCACCAGGACTGCCAGAACCTGCTGGGTCAATTTGCGACTTTATTTTCCCTCACCCCCGGAGTCACCCAGTGGTGTGTTCACGACGTCGACACCGGGGACAGTCCGCCTGTGCGGCATCGAGCCTACCGAGTCCCCGACCGAGTCCGAGCCTGAATCCAAGCCGAAGTTTCCAAGATGCTAGCCCTAGGGGTAGTCGAGCCCTCAGACAGTCCATGGGCCAGTCCCGTCGTCCTGGTCCCTAAGCCGCCGCCCCCGGGGTGCCCCCGGAGCTGCGGTTCTGTGTCGACTACCGGGGACTGAATGCCGTCACCAGGACCGACGCCCATCCCATTCCCCGAGCGGATGAGCTGATCGATCGCCTGGGAGCCGCCAGGTACCTCAGCACTTTCGACCTCACGGCCGGATACTGGCAAATCGGCCTCACGCCAGGGGCACAAGAACGATCCGCTTTCTCGACCCCCGATGGCCACTTCCACTTCAACGTGATGCCCTTCGGCATGAAGAATGCTCCGGCCACCTTCCAGAGACTAGTGAATCGGGTGCTGGCCGGGCTGGAAGAGTTCAGTGCCGCCTATCTGGACGATATTGCGTGTACAGCCTCTGTTGGGACGAGCACCTGACCCACCTCTGGCAGGTCCTGACGGCCCTCCAACGGGCCAGACTAACAATAAAAGCCAGCAAGTGCCAGATCGGTCAAGGATCCGTGACCTATCTGGGACACCAAGTGGGGAGCGGCCAAGTGGCTCCCCTTCAACCCAAGATCGACGCCGTCCAGGCCTGGGAGCCCCCCGTCACCCAGACCGCCGTCCGAGCCTTCCTGGGGCTCACTGGATACTATCGGCGGTTCATAAAGGACTATGGGAGCATTGTGGGGCCCCTCACAGAACTAACCTCCAAGAGACTACCCCCGAAGGTGCACTGGACACCCGAGTGCCAAGTAGCCTTTGAGACACTAAAGACTGCCATGTGCACCGCCCCGGTGCTCCAGGCCCCCGACTACAGCCGAGAGTTCATCATCCAAACTGACGCCTCGGAACACGGCATTGGGGCCGTACTGTCCCAAATGAACTCTGACGGAGTTGACCTTCCTGTGGCCTTCATCAGCCGGCGCCTGCTGGCCCGAGAACAACGATGGAGCACCATCGAAAGGGAAGCATTCGCCGTCGTATGGGCCCTAAAGAAGCTCCGGCCCTACCTCTTCGGCACCCACTTCCGAGTACAGACCGACCACCGGCCCCTGCGGTGGTTGATGCAGATGCGGGGCGAGAACCCGAAGTTGCTACGTTGGTCCATCTCCCTCCAGGGGATGAACTTCACGGTGAAGCATCACCCTGGCAACGACCACGCCAACGCTGACGGCCTCTCCAGATTCTTCCGCCTTGGCGAGGAGAATCCCCAAGAAGATGGGGGACTCTCCCCTGCCTTCAGCTGGGGGGGGACGCGTGTTGGACCCGGCCTCGTGGCGTGGTCCTACCCCTCCCGCATGGCGGGCCCCGGACGACATCGGCCCTCCATCCAGCCCGGGTCGGCCTCGGGCACACCTCTGCATGCCCTCCAAGCAACCAGATCCGCCACCCGGCGGCCCACCACCACTGACACGGCACCCTCGGGCCGCCCCAGCATTACCGGTCCGGTGCCCACCCCGGACCCTCATTCCAGGCCCGACGCCATCTTGGGCCCATCACGTCACAGACACGTGGTCCCGGATCAGCCGCGGCCACGGCCCCAGCGAGCCCGCCATCGAGGCACCAAGAACCCTCCGGGTGGTAGAGTGGCCACTCCACCAGAGACAAGGAGAGGGGAGTTTCGATGGCTCTCCAACCGTCCCCGGATGTCTGGTTTCGATCGCCCTCCGGCCTCCCTGGGCTCTGGCTCCACCCCCCTGCTGGGTGTCTGGACACCATCATCCCGGCCCTTCTGACCCCCAGGCGAGAGGGTCCGGACATCAAAGGACTCCAGACCTATATCTGTGCCAGCCCCGGAGTAGGACGGCAGTTGTATCCCGGAGTCGAGAAGCCCTGCTGATGCTATCGCGGCTGACCCTGAGACGAATTCCCCTTGCTGTTCTACCTGGAACCTGCTGGCGCTGTCGCGGTCCATCCTTGCTGTAACCATCTTGGAGCCTGCTGGCGCTGCCGCGGTCCACACTCGCTGAACCATCTTGGAACCTGCTGGCGCTGCCGCGGTCCACACTCGCTGAACCATCTTGGAACCTGCTGGCGCTGCCGCGGTCCACACTCGCTGAACCATCTTGGAACCTGCTGGCGCTGCCGCGGTCCACACTCGCTGAACCATCTCGGAACCTGCTGGCTCTGCCGCGGTCCACACTCGCTGAGCCATCTTGGAACCTGCTGGCGCTGCCGCGGTCCACACTCGCTGAACTATCTTGGAGCCTGCTGGCGCTGCCGCGGCCCAACCTCCCGGAACTCCCCAGCTCGAGGATTGAGAGCTGTGCGTAGAGTCTCCTTGCCACCGACCATCTATAAGACTGTCCCGCTACCTTGCCCCTTTGTCACGAGACTTTCCAGATCTCGGGATCTGCTGTATATATTGAAACGATACTTATTGCCAGATAAAGATTGAAAACTCTATCTACGTGTGGTGTATATTTGTAGTGGTGTGGTTACTCTGCTGTACGATTCTAGGAGAGGGCCCTCCCGTCGGAGGCCTCTCGACCTCGCTCGGTCCATTCTCTGAAGGAGGGGTAGACCTAGGGGTGGTCAGTCAGACACCTTCTGCCTCCCCCGGGTTCGCCTTTCTAACAATGTCTTATGTGCATTTAAGAGGTATAAGTGAGAACTTGTTGCTGACTGCAGCGTAGTATAGTTTTAGTATTATTATTGGCCATCATTGTTACATTTGCAAGCACATAAGTATCTAATGCCAATGCACACCATGGGTCAGCTCTTCTTAGCTTACCTGCACACCATGGGTCAGCTCTTCTTAGCTTACCTGCACACCATGGGTCAGCTCTTCTTAGCTTACCTGCACACCATAGGTCAGCTCTTCTTAGCTGACCTGCACATCAAGAACAGTTGTCTGGTTAGGTTGTTTGCACTTAGAGGGTTGTAAGCTGAGGATTGCACTTGAGGGTGTGACTGTTTTCTTGACTCTGTTGCTCCCAGCAATGCAGTGGGTAATGCAGTTATCTAGGAAATATCTGTGTTTTCAGCTGTCTTTAGAAATGTATAGGAGCCAGGGTGCTTCTAATGCTAGCTGCTAGTGCGTTCCAGAGCTTGGGGGTTTGTACTGAGCAAGCAGTGCCTCCCACGGATTTCTTATGGTAAGGTGGTAAAATAATAAGTGGTGCAAACCTGGAGCACTGTGTTAGGTTTGATTTGTTTTGCTTGAATTTAACTTTAAGGTATAGCAGTCCCTTTGTCTGCAAAGCTCTGTGGACAGTAAGGACTGCCTTGAACATTGCCCTTCTAGGTGTGAGTATCCAGTGGGGCGACTGTACGACCAGGAGTCATACATTCTCGTGGGTGAATGCAGAGAGGAAGCCTTGTGGCAGCATTTTGGATGAGTTGTATTTTGCGTAAGATACAAGCAGGTGAACCATGGTATAGGCTGTGGACATAGTCAAACTTGGAGATTACGAGTGTGAGGATGGCATGCAGTTTATGTTGGTGTGCAAGGTATGGGAAGATGCAACATAGTGTTTTCATTGGGCCGAAGTCACTCTTGGTAACGTCGTTCGCATACGGTATCAAGGATAAATCTGAATCCATGGTTACACAGAGGTTTCCAACTTCTCTTGATGTTGGAGAGGCTTCACATTTCTTAGGCACATAGGGGTAGGCTGGTCGTCCTGCCATTGTCCGCAGGTCATGATACCGGTCTTGGCGGTATTGAGCTTTAGATGTTTATTTATCATCCGTGTGTGTGAGAAGTTGGCCTGATGTATGATGTTCACTATTCTAGTGAGCACCTTGTATCAGTCCAAACAACCCTTATGGTGGTGGTTGTAAAGTCAACCTTATAGACAAGCTATCCTAGGGGTAGCATGGACCTAAGCAGTCTTAGGCTTAACTCAAGAGGGCATGTGAAGCCAGCTGTTTTACCATATGCAATCCTTTTAATACCAAATGAAAGGACAACACACAAGTTATATATTATACAAATATATGTATTTATTACTAGAATAATCCTCTGTACTCTTTATGAGGACAGAGGCACAAGCGTTTAAACAAAAGCACAGTTAAATATATAAAAGTTGCACAATTATGGATAGGCCGGGTGGCCCGTTAAACCATATACTAAACAAGTGGTGTAGGAACCACGTCACGAACAATGGTAAGGCCTAGGGCCTTGGGAATCGCGGGGACTACACTGGACTAACAGTCGTTAGGACGGGAGTAGCCCGCGGGATTCGGGTGCAGTGCCTAAAGCACACGCATGCACCAATGCAAAGTCAATGGCGCGTAAAAGTTACAATGTTACTGTTTTCGAAGTCTTCCTCCTGGACTAGAACTTAGCCACTTTAAACTAGGACACTAGAGGTGTAAACCACTACAAGAGCACCGGTGTTCAATTGTTACCTCACCCACAGGAAGCGGGTGCATAGGTGCCAAAGTGTGTCGGGTTTCGTCGTGGAGTTCTATGGAGCCTGGAGATGAAGATGCTGCAGGCTGCCAGGATAGAGGAGTACGGTTGGCTCCAAGGGTGGATCGAAGATGTAGAGTACCTGAAAGCAGAGAGGACAGAGTCTGGGTCACTAGCCAGTGACCAGGAAGGAACCAGGAAGGAACCAGGCGATGTCTGGCGCAATCAGGTGGTTGTCGAGAAGCTTGTCTCCGCTGCCACGTGGACTCGGGGGCATCAACGATGACCAGGAGTCGAACACGAGCTGTCCCACGAAGGCTCTCGCTGTCGGCGGTGTCGGCTTCCGGATCGGAGTGAACAGGCCTTGGCAAAGGCAACCCACGCAGGATTTGAAGATCGCTTCTTACTCGGACCAGCAAGATCAGAGATGCTGCTCCTTTTCAGGGGAGCGAGGGCCAGTCTGGAGCAACCAGACTAGCAGAGTAGATTCGAAGTTTCATCGTCATAGAGGCCACTAGCCAACGGGCAAGTGACCGGACAGACGAGTCGAGCAGGAAAATGCAAAAGGGCCCCACGCAACACTCTGTGAGTGTGGAGGGGTGATCTTCGGTGCACAAGCTGCTCGGGCTCGGGCTTCTCAGTCCCCAATGCACAGCCTCAAGGGTGCCTCGGGAGCTGCACAGGAAGCACTTCGCAGTCTTTTCAAGATGGCCGGTCCCACGTCTCACGTCGCCTCCACGGGTCTCAGTTTTGCTGTGGCTGTGGATCGGGCTGTTGGATGTCTGGGAATCCGATTCTTGTCGATCTCTGTCACTCGAGCTCCGGCGGGAGCTGCAACAAAGCAAACCATTTGGCATTTGATGGTGCCTGTTTGCACAGGGTGGTCACTCCTTGACCACAAGGGAGATTCTTCAGTCTTCCACGTCGAGTGGGATGTCGAAGGGTCCAGAGTTTCGTTTCAAAGTTTCAGTCAGGATTATCTGATGTCTATGGACACAGCCCCTGCCTTTATTCCCAATCAAGGGGCTGGATTACCTGCTAGGTCCCTCCTATGGGTGGGACCCAGGAAGGGGGTCGTTACACCCCTTTCCCTTTGTCCAGTTTCGCGCCGGAGCTCGGGCTGCAGTGCCCCAGCACCGGTTTGAACTGGGCTATGCATGGGGAGCCTTGTGCGCCGCAGGCAGTGTCTAGTTTCACTCGCCCTGCCTGCCTCAATCCACTATCTCCTGTCTGGGGTGGTGTAACACCTCCCTGTGACAGGATACCATTTGTCCAGGCCTCCCCTGCCGGAGTTTCGGTCAGCAGCAGGAGGCCAGACTTGTGTCTGTGGCAGCAGTATCCATTTTGTGATGCTGAGGCTCTGGTTAGTTTTAACCGTGTTTACAGTTACCCACATGTCTTACCCCTCTAGAAGGGTGGAATGCTACCCCCGTCGCCAGAACTGGCGAGGGGGTAGTATTCCAAAGCGCATGACACCTTACACAACATGTTTTGATAAAGCCAAACCAAAGTTAGCAATAACCGCGAGGATTATAATGCACTTAAGAGTCTATGGAATGGCAAAATCCCAGAACAGCTATAAGGACATGGTTCCGAAAGCTGCAGACAGACTCAGCTCATGCTAGAGCCCCATCTCACATAAAACCAAGCACTCTGCCTTCAGGATTGTTAAGGCCTGCCATAGGAGTGACTTATATGTGTATATGTGTCCAGATATAGGTTTAGATATAGGTATACTATATCTAAGCAAGGGGTGATTACACGACCTTGCCCCAGCTGAGTGATCAGCCAGTTGTGTCAGTTTGGATGGCCAGCCAGGGGTGGCAAAATTCATGCTGCAGCCCCTGGGAGGCCTTGGATGCACCTATGCCCTGGGCACCTATAGTACACTGTACAGGGGCTCATAAGGTGACCCAATATCCAATTAGTTATGTACCTAGGGTACATGGAGTCCATTTTATAGAGAGAGCAGATAGCCTGGGGCCCTGATTAGCAGGGTCCCAGGCCAACTAAGTCGAAAACCAGCTAAACACAAGGCAAAAAATCTGGGGTAACCATAGTCAGGTATCCACCCTCCTACAGTGTGCTTATGGTAAGAGGCAGTCATTAAGTAGAGGCCTTTGGGGGCCATCCACTTTTAAAATGATTTGTGTCATCTGCATAGCTGTAAAAGGTGAGGTTGTACGATTTGTAACTTCAGAAATGTCAATCATCATGATGTGAGGTCACGTGACATCACTTCCGCTACCCCAGGCATTTTGGTGAATTGATGTCCATGAAAAAAATACCTCTTCTGTATTCAGACGACCTTCTCTGCAAACCATGACGTGTGCCAAATTTGTAGGGACACCTGGTGAAAAACGTACCCATCAGGACAGTAACTGCCCTGGGTCAGTGGATTTGCTTTAAACCAACAAGGGGCATGGTTCGTTAAAGCTGCCAGCTCAGCTAGAGCTTATCCTGAGGCCTCGCCGAAACACTGGACATTGTACAAACTACTAGGCTTACAAGAGAAGTAGGATCCTACCAAGCAATCCACTCGTTCATATTGCGAGCGGCCACACGAGCGGTTGGTGTGGAGTCTACCTCACATATTAGGCTACGGATGCATCATGGTCGGGCCTTTTTGTTTTTTGTTGTTTTTCACTACTCCATTATTGTGTGCTCAACCAACGGACCTTACAGATTGTTGATTTAAGAAGGACGCTACTGCGGTTGATAATATTTTCTTTGTACTAGCGGCAATATTCAGTGGACTCCTTTGCAGTAGGTCGCGAACAACTGTGTGTCTATTCGCTACTGTTGCAGATATACCTTTTCAAGTACTAGCGACTTTATTCAGTGAAAGCCAGACCCAATAGACCAATACTTTGAGTTGACACCAGGTTATCAATCACATTAGTTGTCCGTCATGTCGTGGATCTTCTGCTTACAACATTGTTATTGTGCCTTCAGAAAGTCTGAGTACAGACGAAACACGTTTTGGCTGCATTGTTTGCTGGGAATTTCTTTGAAATCAATATAAAGAATTTTTCTACGGAAGGTGTTCGTGGACTACCTTTTAAGCCCTGCACAGGATTGGATTAGTTATACTCGCCTTATGATTAGATGGATCGATTGCTTAGACTGTGATGAACAAATGTCCAGTATATCTGTTTTGGATTCATTTAATCTTATAAGGGTGTGCTGTAATAGCTATCTTTTGAATGTTAATATGCATGTTATTTTCAACGTGCCGGTTATCACAGTTTGGTGGTAGGTGCATTTAGCTACCCTAGCACACAGATATACTTATAGCACAATTTAACTACTATTCACGCACGTCATAGCCATTCTTTCTATACTGTTTCTCTGGATATGCGGGTTTTTTCCCTTCTAGGGCGCACTACTACTAAACCGTTGGACAGTTGGTGGTTCTGCCTGAATTTGTGCATATTCAGACTTCCTTGACACCAAATGTAGGCAGTGTTGTGCATTAACTGCTCATGTGCCTCACTGGCCTATCATCCGTCCTCTAGGTTTGCTTCTCATATGAATTATCCAATCACTAACTTCCCTAAGCGATTTCCATTCAGTAACCAGGCTTTACCCTTTTGACACTTGTGGTCACTGCTTTTCAGCTTTTACTTCAGTTTATTTTTTTTAAACTATACGCATCCTTGCATAAGCAAATACCATGTCGACACACAAGTTGTACAAAACAGAGATACTTATCTTCGGGAGCAACACCTCCCCAAGAGACAACTGGTGGCCAGGTGAACATGGCCCTACTACCACAGAGCACGCAAGGAACCATGGCATTATACTCAACAGCAAGCTCACTATGTAGAAACGGATAAACGCGGTTATATTGTGAGAGCTCGAGTAGTGTGGTGAACCATAGATGTTGAGCCCAGGTTGGAGCTATAAGAACTAGTGTGTGACGTCTGCCTGAGCTTTCTGATCACAAATGGAAGGAGTGAGAGGGGGGAGGGGGGAAGGGTATGCAAATATCCCGGACCAGATCATCCTTAGGGCACTGCCTTGGGTTAGTGGGTATGGGAACCCGGAGGCGATGTTTGGGCATTTTGCATTTTCTGGGGTTACAAACAAGTTTGTGGAAATCCCCACTTGTGAAAGTATGGTAGGAGGTCTCCAAGGTGGAGTTCCCATTCATGGACTTGTCGCTACGTCCTGGTGATAAAGTCTTCCACCGGATTGTTTGCCCCTGATACCTGTTCTGCCAGGAGATAAATGTTGTGATGTACGGCTAAGCGCCATATGGTCTAGGCGAAGCACTATAATTGCAGAGTGTGAGCCTCCCCAGTTTGTGTAGATAGTACATTGTTGTCATATTGTCCATCCGGACTAGGACAACCTTGTTTTTCAGGTGAGGGGTGAATGCTTTCAAATGACTGGCGAACAGCTGGAAGCCCTACGTAATTTATAAGAAGACCCTGGTGGTTGGAGTCCCTCACTCCCTGAATTGCATGATTTTGAAGGCGAGCCCCCTGGATCTATGATGTTACAACGCGTTATTTTACAACGCAGACCGTTACATCGCAATTTTTACAACGCAGGAACCATTACAATGCAAACCTTTACAACGCATGTCATTACATAGCAGATGCTATTACAACGCATGGCATTACATCGTAAGTATATGTAAGTATACCTTTTTAAAAAAAATGTAATTAAGTTAATATAATTAAATTAATTTAATTAAAATACATTTTAAAATAGTAATTATTTTTATTCAATAAATTTAAATGTATTTATTTAAATTAATTTTAATAAAAATTGTAATTAATTTTATTTAATTAATATAATTAAATTAATTTAATTTAAATATTTTTTTGATTGTAATTAAATTAAATTATTTAAAATAATGTATTTAATTTAATTATTTTAATTAAGAAATGTAATTAATATAATATAATTAATTTAATTTAACCTAAAAACACCCCTGTACCCCAAAACCCAAACCCTGCCCTGAAACCTAAAAACACCCCTGTACCCCAAAACCCAAACCCTACCTTGAAACCTAAAAACACCCCTGTACCCCAAAACCCAAACCCTACCCTGAAACCTAAAAACACTCCTGTACCCCAAAACCCAAACCCTACCCTGAAACCTAAAAACACCCCTGTACCCCAAAACCCAAACCCTACCCTGAAACCTAAAAACACCCCTGTACCCCAAAACCCAAACCCTACCCTGAAACCTAAAAACACCCCTGTACCCCAAAACCCAAACCCTATCCTGAAACCTAAAAACACCCCTGTATCCCAAAACCCAAACCCTACCCTGAAACCTAAAAACACCCCTGTACCCCAAAACCCAAACCCTACCCTGAAACCTAAAAACACCCCTGTACCCCAAAACCCAAACCCTACCCTGAAACCTAAAAACACCCCTGTACCCCAAAACCCAAACCCTACCCTGAAACCTAAAAACACCCCTGTACCCCAAAACCCAAACCCTACCCTGAAACCTAAAAACACCCCTGTACCCCAAAACCCAAACCTAGCCCTGAAACCTAAAAACACCCCTGTACCCCAAAACCCAAAACCTGCCCTAAAACATAAAAATACTCAAACACCCCAAAACATATACCTCAGTACACCAAAACATATACTCCTATACTCATACTTATTAAAAAATTACTTAAATTAATAAATTTAATTTATAATATTTAAAAACATAATTAAATATTTGTATTTATTTTTATTTATAATTAATAATAATTAAATCAATTATATAATATTAAATAAAATTAAAAAAAATTATATACTTACCAATACTTACGATGTAATGGTATGCGTTGTAATAGCATCTGCGTTGTAATGCCATGCGTTGTAATGGCATCCGATGTAATGGATCCTGCGTTGTAATAGCTGCGTTGTAACAGCATTACGACGTAAAAGTTGCGTTGTAAGTGATACACACCGAGCCCCCTCCTTACCCCCAACCTGTCAGGGAAGCATCCGCTGTGAGAATGGCCTGGGGAACTGGGTCTAGAAACGGCCATCCCTTGGACAGGTTTTGTGAGTTTCACCACTGCAAAGAGTGATTTGTATAGTTGTCTATCAACAAAAGATCATGTAGTGGACCCTGTAACTAAATCCATTGACACGAGAGGCTTTCTTGCAGCAGTCTCATATGGAGACGGGCATGTGGGACTATAGCGATACGGCATCATGCTCAAAAGGAGCATCACTGTCCTGATTGTGGCTTGGAGCCCGCTTTGAAACTGATGGATTAAGGTCAGAATGTGTTTTGTTTTCTGGCTGTACTGTGTATGCGAACCCTGAGTGTGTATGGAGTGTGGCTCCGAAATACGGCTGTTATTGGGATGGTTGTAGGTGGGATTTTGGCAGGTAGATAGTGAACCCTGGTTGACTGTTTCCTGTGTATGTTAGCTGCAAATATGTGCGCTGTTTGCCTTTATAAGCCAATCGTCTAAATAAGGAAGTACGTGAATGTTTTGTCTAAACAGATGTGCTGCCACTACTGCTAGGCATTTTGTGAATACCCATGGGGCAGGGGTGACTCCGAAAGGAAGAACCTTGGACTGATAGTGCTTTCCAAGGAAGAAAAAACACAGGTATTTGCGGTGTGAGGGATGGATGGGTATATGAAAATAAGCGTCGTTTTGGCCTAATGCAGACATGAAGTCACCCTTTTCCAGCAATGATATCACTCCCTGAAGGGTGACCATGTGTAAATGTTCTGATAGGATCTAGTGATATAGGGGCCAGAGGTCGAGAATGGGTCCTTTTTGGGAATGAGACAGTATAGTAAATATACTCCTGTTCCTTGTTGTTGAAGTTGTATTGGCTCTATGGCTCCTTTGAGTAAGAGAGCTGAAATCTCGTTTGAGGAGAGCTTGGCGTTGTATGGACAGCTTGTGCTCGCGGGATGTAATATTGGAAGGAGTGGTAATGAGCTCCAGACGGTAACAATGACATTGATCTGTTGTGATAGATCTCCATGCAGTGTAAAAGTTTTGAAGACGTCCGGGGGGGGGGGGGGGGGGGAGGAGGGGGGGTTTAATAACTGTTGAGGCAGTAATTGTTTAGTGTTTGTATTTGCAGTACGGGTCGGATTTCAGTGACTGCGGCCTTTGCAATGGATGACTCTAGATGTACCCGTATAGAAGCTTTTAGAGGTGGGTGACCGTCCTTGGTTTTTGTAGGGGGAGGGGGGAAATCTGGAGGTCCCACATATGTTTTGCTACCTGAGTCTTGTTTCATCTTTTGAAGGGCAAGATCTACTGTGGCCTGAAATGGTGCTCCTTGTTGAAGGGAAGATGAAGTATTGCTTGCTGTACTTCTGGTTTAAAACCTGAGACAAGAAGCCAATCGTATCTACGGAGAAGGCTGGTATTGATGCCTCTCGCTTCAGTGTCTGCGGAATCTAGTGCACACTTGATGGGAGTTATTCGTGATTAACTTTCCCTCATTAACTATTTCATAATCCTTTTTTTGTTTTCCTCTGGGAGGTGTTGGGGGAGCTCTGCCAATTCATCCCAGGTGGCCTTTCATATTGTGCCAAACTGGCTTGGCTGGTGGTTCTGCATTTGTTGAGTACCCTGTCTAGCACTGGTATTGGGAGGAAAGCGTATGCCAATGTCCCTGACCAATCTATCCATAGTGCATTCCCCGGTGACTCCTTGCACGGTTGCCTCGATGCGAAGTGTTGGCATTTTGCATTCTGGCGTGTTGCAAATAGGTCTATTTGCGGTGTTCCCCATTTCCTGAATATCCTTGGGATTTCTTGCTGGTTGATCTCCCATTCGTCGGATGTTGACGTCTGTTTGCTGAGCCTGTCTGCCTCTACATGGTCCTTCCCTGGGAGATGTATTGCTAGTAGGTTTATTTGTCTTGTAATAGCCCATATCCATATATCCTGTGCTAGCCTTGATAGTGTCATTGAGTGTGGGCCGCCTTGCTTGTTTATAGAGAACATTGTGGTGGTATTGTCTGTTTGGATCAATACCCTCTTTCCGTTCAGCTGTTTCTGAAAGGCTCTTAAGGCTAGGAACACGGTTTTAAGTTCTAGATAGTTGATGTGCTTTACCTCATCCTGCTGGGTCCACAGTCCCCTCACCTTGAGGTCGCTCATGTGTGCTCCCATCCTATCTGGGATGCATATGTCGTGATGGTCACTGTTGGAGCTGGCTGTGATAGTGGTCGTCCCTTTATTAAGTTGCCCTTGTTCCACCACGCTACTACCTGATGTACAGCATGCGTGACATCCACGAGGTCCTCCCAGCTCCCCGTAGCCTGTGACCACTGCTGTTGAACCCGTTCTTGGAAAGGTCTCAGGTGGAGTCGAATATTTGGGATTAAGTGTATGCATGATGCCATCATTCCCATCATCTTTTCCACTGTCCTCACTGTCAGAGCTTGCCCCTTGCGGTACAGCTGTCTCTTTCAGAATTGCTACAGTCCTATTTGTGCTTGGGAACATCTTGCCCTGTATGGTGTTGATCTCTGCTCCCAAGAAAATCTTCACCTGTTCCAGTTCTAGGGATGACTTTCTCCAATGAATTGAGAACCCTAGTTGTACCAGTGTGTGTATTACCACTTGAATGCCTTTCCTGCAGGCACTGTATGAGTGTGCTTTTACCAGCCAGTCGTCAAGGTATGGACATACGTGTATCCTTAAGTGTGCTGCTAGCCATTTTGTGAACACCCTTGGTGCAGATTTTAGTCCGAATGGTAGTACTGTGAACTGGTAATGTGCGTTTTCGATCACAAACCTTAGTAGGTGCTTGTGTCTCTTGTTTACTGGTATGTGAAGGTAGGTGTTGTAATCTTGCCTTTCTTTTATAGTGGTATGTTCCACCCTGTTTCCCCCCCCCCCCCCCTCCCCTATTGGTCTGCTCTGCCAGAGCTTGCTTTAGAATGTTGGCAATGCTCTGGCAGTCTAGGAGAGATGGTGACAGAATAAAGTTGATTCCTACCTACCTTGGCTTCAGCGATTCTTCCTCATAACACTAGGCATCCTTTAGATCTATGGTAGCCATGTAATGCCCTTCCTGTATTTGGGGTATTACTTCTTGCAGAGATGTCATCTTGAATGTTTGTGTCTTTACGTACTTGTTTGTGAGAAGTTGGCCTGATATATGATGTTTCCAATTCTGGAACCACCTTGTATCAGTCCAAATATCCCCTTATGGTGTCTGGTTGTAAGTCAACCTTATAGACAAGCTATCTTAATGGTAGCATAGACTAAGCAGCCTTAAGGGCTTAACTCAAGAGGTCGTGTTAAGCGAGCTGTTTTACCAATCACAATCCTGTAATATCAAATGAAAGGACACCACACAAGTATATATTATAAAAATATATGTATTTATTACTCAAAATAATCCCCAGTACTCTTTATGACTAAAGGGGCACAAGCGTTAAATCAAAAGCACAGTATAACATGCAAAGTTGCACAATTATGGATGAGGGCGAGGGGCCACTCAGACCATATACTAAACAAGTGGTATAAGAGATACCAATCGAACAGTGGTTAGGCCTAGGGCCTAGGGAATCGCTGGGAGCAGTCGGGACAAGCAATGCTGAAGTCGGGAAAAGCCCGCGGGATTCGGGTGCAGTGCTGAAAGCACACGCATGCACCAATGTTAGTCAATGGTGCGTAAAAGTTACACAAATAGAGTTTGAGGACACTTCCGCTGAACCTAGAGGGACAAAACTTAAGACACAGACCCTAGAGGTGTGTACCAGTGTGGGAACACCGGCGTTGCAATGTTACCTCACCCACAGGAAGCGGGTGCACAGGGTCGAAGTAGTGTCGGGTTTCGTCACGCTGATCCTTGGTGCTTGGAGCTGAAGAGGCTGCAGGCGCTGTGAAGGAGAAGTGGCCGGTGGGATCCAAGAGTGGATCGAAGTCGAAAAGTACCTGAAAGCAGAGGGGACAGAGTCTGGGTCACTCAGCAGTGACCAGGGTGGAACCAGGACGGAACCAGGCAATGTCGGGCGCAATCAGGTGGTTGTCGAGGAGCTTCTCTCCGCTGTCACGTGGGCTCTGGGGCATCTACGAAGTCCAGGAGCAGGTCACGATCTGTCCCACGTAGGCTCTCGCCGTCGGCGCTGTCGGCTTCAAGATTGGAGCAAACAACACTTGGCAAAAGCAATCCACGCGGAACCGGAAGATTGCTTCTCACTCGGACCAGGAGGGTCAGAGTGGGGGCTCCTTTTCAGGGGAGCGGGTGCAAATCTGGAGCAACCAGAATCGCAAGTCGTAATTCAAGTTTCGTCGGCACAGGGGCCACAAGCCGGCTGGCAAGTGACCGGGCCAACGCGTTGAGCCAAAAGAAGCAGAAGGGCCCCACGCAGCACTCGTCGAGTGTAGAGGGGTGAACTTCGGTGCAAGAGTGGCTCAGGGTTGGGGCTTCTCAAACCCCGGTGTACAGCTTCGAGGGTCACTCGTGGGCTGCACGGTCAGCGTCTCGTGGTCTTTTCAAGATGGCGTGCCCCACGCTTCCGGTCGCCTCCACGGGTCTCAGCTCTGCAGGGACTGTGGATCGGGCTGTTAGAAGGCAGGCAAGCTTGATCTCGTCGATCTCTGTCGCTCGAGTTCCAGCGGGAACTGCAACAAAGCAGACGTTGAGGTGCTGGATGGTGCCTGTTTGCACAGGGTGGTCACTCCTTGACCACAAGGGAGATTCTTCAGTCTTCTACGTTGAGTAGGATGTCGAAGGGTCCAGAGTTTCGTTTCTTATGTTTCATCAGGATAATCTGAAGTGCATTGGCACTGCTCCCACTCTTATTCAAATCTGGGGGGCTGGATTACCTGCTAGGTCCCCTCCTATGGGTGGGACCCAGGAAGGGGGTGGATACACCCCTTTCCTTTGATCCAGGCCGTGCTGGGACTGGGGCTGGTGTGCCCCAGAACTGGTTTGACCGGATTATGCAAGGGGAAGCCTTGTGCTCCCCATGCAGTGTCTGGTTTCTTTCAAACCTCCCTGCTACAATCCACTATCTCCTGTCTGGGGGGGTGTAACACCTCCCTGCGACAGGAAACCCTTTGTCCAGGCCCCTTTGGCTGAGTTTCGGTCAGCTTCAGGGGGTCAGACTTGTGTCTGTGGCAGAAGCATCCATTTTGTGGATCTGAGGCACTTTTAGAAATTAACCGCATTTCAGTAAAGTAACATGTCTTCTCCCTCTAGAGGGGTGGAATGCTATACCCGTCGCCAGAACTGGCGAGGGGATAGTATTCCAAATCGTATGACACCTTACACGACATGTTTTGATAAAGCCAAACCAAAGTTGCTATATAACCGCGAGGATTATAATGCACTTAAGAGTATATGGTATGGCATTATCCTGAAACAGCTTAGGGAGTTGTTCCCGACGGCTGCAGACAGGCTCAGCTCATGCTAGAGCTCCATCTCACATTAAACCACGCACTCTGCCTCCAGGATTGATGAGGCCTTCCATAGGAGTGGCTCACAGGTTTATATGGGTTTAGATATAGGTATACTATATCTAAGCAAGGGGTGATTACACCACCTTACCCCAGCTGAGTGATCAGCCAGTTGTGTCAATTTAAGAACCAGCCAGGGGTGGCAAAAGATATGCTGCAGCCCCTGGTAGGCCTTGGTGGCACCTATGCCCTGAGCACCTATAGTGCATGGTACAGGGGCTGACAAGGAGTCCATTTCCAATTGTGGTATGTACCTATAGCACATGTATTAATAATTTAGAGAGAGAACAGCAGGCTGGGGGTCTGATTAGCAGGCCCACAGCCTCAGTAGTCGAAAACCAGTGAAGCAAAAAGCAAAAATTTGGGGTGACCATAGGATAGCAGACCCTACTCTCCTACACAACCCCCCCCCCCCAAACGCAGGGACATTAAACTAACCTTGACCAGATAAGTCTTCATGTTCTAAGTGGAAGTACCTGGAGAGACCATCTGCATTACCATGGTCAGTCCCTGGGCGGTGCTCCACTGTAAAGTCCATCCCCTGTAGGGAAATGGACCACCTGAGCAGTTTGGGATTTTCACCCTTCATCTGATTTAGAAACAAGAGGGGCTTATGGTCTGTCTGAACTAGGAAGTGAGTTCCAAACAAGTAGGACCTCAACTTCTTCAGGGCCCAAACCACAGCAAAGGCCTCCCTCTCAATGGCTGACCAACGTTTCTCCCTGGGGGTCAGCCTTCTGCTAATGAAAGCAATGGGCTGGTCTTGACCATCTTGATTAAGTTGTGAGAGCACAGCTCCCACCCCCAACTCAGAAGCATCTGTCTGTACAATGAACTGTTTGGAGTTGTCAGGACTCTTCAGGATAGGTGCAGAGCACATGGCCTTCTTCAGGTCATCAAATGCCTTTTGACAGCTAACTGTCCACTGAACCTTTTTTGGCATCTTCTTGGATGTCAAGTCATTTAATGGTGTCACAATGGACCCATAGTTTTTCACAAACTTTCTGTAATACCCAGTCAGGCCCAAGAAGGCTCTGACTTGTGTCTGGGTAACTGGAGGAGCCCAGTCCTGTATGGTCTGGATTTTGCTCTCCAGTGGCTGAACCTGACCCCCACCTACTAGGTGGCCCAGGTATACAACCTTACTCTGCCCTATCTGGCACTTCGTAGCCTTGATAGTCAGGCCTGCCTTTTGCAGGGCCTCAAGAACTTTCTTCAGGTGGATCAGGTGATCCTCTCAGGTGGAGCTAAAGACAGCAATATCATCTAGATATGCTGCACAAAAGTCATCCAACCCAGCAAGGACTTGGTTCACCAACCTTTGGAAAGTGGCAGGTGCATTCTTCAAACCAAAGGGCATCACCACAAACTGATAATGTCCACTAGGGGTAGAGAATGCTGTCTTGGCTTTTGACTCTTCAGCTAGTCTGATCTGCCAGTAGCCAGCTGTCAAATCAAATGTGCTCAGAAACTTGGCAGAAACCAATTTATCAATGAGGTCATCTGCTCTTGGAATGGGATGTGCATCTGTCCTAGTGACAGCATTGAGACCCCTGTAGTCCACACAAAACCTCATTTCTCTCTTTCCATCTTGGGTATGAGGTTTTGGTACAAGGACCACTGGGCTGGCCCATGGGCTCTCTGATGGCTCAATCACTCCAAGCTCCAACATCTTTTGCACCTCAGCCTTTATACAATCCCTGACATGGTCAGGTTGCCTGTAGATTTTATTCTGGACAGGCAGACTGTCACCAGTGTCCACCTCATGGGTGCACCAGTTAGTTTGACTGGGTGTGAGTGAAAACAAATGTCTGTGGGCTTGCAAAACCTGTCTGCAGTCCATCTGTTGCTGGTCAGTGAGGCTGCCTGCCAAGGCTACTCCATCAACTGAACCATCATCAGGGTTCTGGGAAAGTAGGTCTGGGAGAGGGTCACTCTCTTCCTCCTGTTCCCCATCTGTGGCCATGAGCAAGCTCATGTCCTCCCTTTCCACAAATGCTTTCAAACGATTTACATGGAGCACCCTGTGGGGGCTCCTAGGGGTTCCAAAGTCAACCAAGTAGGTGACTTCCCCCTTTTTCTCAATGATAGGGTAGGGTCCAGTCCATTTGTCCTGGAGTGCTGCTGGGGCCACTGGCTGCAACACCCACACCTTCTGCCCTGGCTGGAACTCAACCAGAACAGCCTTTTGGTCATGCCAAGCTTTCTGCAATTCTTGACTGGCCTCCAGGTTTTTGGATGCTCTCTCCATCTATTCAGCCATCCGGGAGCGGAGACCAAGTACATAGTCCACCACACCTAGCTTAGGCTTTTTGAGAGGTAACTCCCATCCTTCCTTCACCAAACATAGTGGACCCCTCACAGGGTGGCCAAACAAAAGTTCAAAAGGGCTGTAGCCAACCCCCTTCTGTGGGACCTCTCTGTAAGCAAAGAGCAAGCAGGGTAAAAGGATGTCCCATTTCCGCCTAAGCTTCTCTGGTAACCCTTTTATCATTCCCTTGAGGGTCTTGTTGAATCTCTCCACAAGCCCATTGCACGGTGGGTGATAGGGTGTGGTAAACTTGTAGTTTACTCCACATTCCTTCCACATTGCTTTCAAATAGCTAGACATGAAGTTAGTACCTCTGTCTGACAATACCTCCTTTGGGAAGCCCACTCTTGAGAAAACTGCAATGAGGGCTTTTGCCACCACAGGGGCTGTGGTGGTCCTCAGGGGAATAGCTTCTGGGTACCTGGTGGCATGATCCACTACCACCAGTATAAATCTGTGCCCAGATGCTGTTTGAGGATCCATGGGACCCACAATATCTATTCCAACTCTTTCAAAGGGTACCCCCACCACAGGTAGTGGTATGAGGGGGGCCTTTGTTGTGCCACCTGACACTGGCTTGGCAAGTGGCTTACCACTGGCTTGGCAAGTGACACAGGAGCGACAAAACTCCTTGACATTTTCTGACATATGAGGCCAGTGAAAGTGTGAAACAAGTCTGTCCCACGTCTTGTTCTGGCCTAAGTGTCCTGCAAGGGGAATATCATGGGCCAAGGTAAGAAGGAAACCCCTAAACTTCAAAGGTATGACCAACCTCCTGGTTGTACCAGGCGTGGGGTCTCTAGCCTCTGAGTAAAGGAGTCCATCATCCCAATACACACTATGGGTACCTTGGGCATTCCCTGCAGCCTCAGCAGCAGCTTGCTGTCTGAGGGGTTCAAGTGAAGGGCAATCTAATTGAGCCTGCCTCAGGTCTGCCCTTGAGGGTCCCCCTGTCCCCAGAAACTCAACCTGATCAGGCTCCAGTTCCTCAGAGACAGTCTCCTCTTGGACTGCAGAATCAGTTTCCTGTTAAATCTGATCCTCAACCTGGGGCAAGGGGGAAGACATAGCCTTTACCCTTTTGCTCCTTCTCTTGGGTTGTGGTTGGTCTATTGTTCCAAGATCCACCACTGGTTCAGGAAGGCACTTCTTAGCCTGAGTCCTTGTCACTGCAAGGACATGTGCTGAAATCCCTAGCATTTCTGCATGAGTCCTGTACTCCACTTCTGACCAAACTGAGCTTTCAAGATCATTGCCTAACAGACAGTCTACTGGAAGGTCTGCACTCACAACAACTTTCTTTAGGCCATCTACCCCTCCCCAGGAGAAGTTCACAACTGCCACACTATGTGTAGTAGTGGAGTTGCTTGCATTGGTCACTAGGTAACTTTCACCTAGTACAATCTGTCCAGGGTCCACGAAGTCAGGTGTCACCATTGTGACACTGGCACATGTGTCCCTGTAGGCCTGAGCCAGTTTCTCATTTATCAAAGGCGTCTGCCTATATTTGCCCAGGTTACTGGGACTCACTGTAGTGGACAAAGCTAGGTCCACATCATATAGGAGAACTGCCTGAGTAGGGATTCTGACTAGGCCAGATCCTACTTCAGTACCCAGGGTCAACCCTACTACACCCTTTGGCTGTGTTCCACCACTGCTAACTGAACTAGGGGGTGCAGGTGCTTTAGGAGCTGCAGTGGTGGGGACTGGATTTTTCTTGGTGCATTCACTGCCCCAGTGTGAAACTGATTTGCAGGTATTACACCAAGGTTTCTTTGGGCCATCGTTCTTCTTTTTCTTGTTTCCATTTTGGGAACCACCCTCCTTATTATTAGTTTGGGGGCCTGAAGACTTCTGGTCCTTTTCTTTTTCTTTCTGATTCCCACCCTTCTGGTCTGTTTTCTTCTGGTCACCACCTTGGTTCTGGGGTTTCTGCTTAATCCTTGTTCTGACCCATTTGTCTGCCTTCTTTCCCAATTCTTGGGGAGAGGTCAGATCAGAGTCAATAAGGTATTGATGCAACAGCTGGTTTGTGCAGTTATTAAGGATCTGTTCTCTCATGATAAGATTGTACAATCCTGTATAGTCTGAAACTTTACTTCCCTGCAACCAACCCTCCAGAGCCTTAGTGGCACAATCAACAAAATCAGTCCAGTCCTGAGTCTGTGCTTTTTGGGTGTCTCTGAACAACAACCTGTATTGCTCAGTGGTTAGGCCAAACCCTTCAATAAGAGCACTCTTCAGGACAGAGTAGTTTTTGGCATCCTCAGGTCTAACTGTGAGGAGCCTATCTCTCCCTTTCTCAGAAAAGGAGTACCATAAAATTGCAGCCCACTGATCCTGAGGAACCTGCTGTACCATGCAGGCTCTCTCAAGAGCAGTCATCCATTTGTGGATGTCATCCCCTTCCTTGTAGGGGGCACAATTTTTGTCAGGTTTCTATTATCATAGCTCCTGTCTTTTTCTCTAGGAATATTGCTGCCACCAGTGGCATCTAAGCCACACAACCTTCGTTCTCTTGCCAAGGCAAGTCTAGCTTGAGCCAGGGCTACCTCCTCCCTCTCTATCTGGAGTTTGACAGCCCTCATTCTGGCCCTATGCTCTATCTTCTGAGAGGAAGTCATTCCTCTCTGAGATTCTCTTGAGGCACTAGAAATATGAGAGTCCCCTGAGGGAGATCTCACTGTCCAGACAGGTCAGCGCAGTCTCATCCTCCTGCTTCAACGTACTTCGCATTCTCAAAAAGATCTTCCGCTGGATCCCCCTCGAGACAAGAAAGACTGTCACCCACGCACTGGTCACGAGTCGTCTGGACTATGGTAACACACTATACGCCGGACTCACAACAAAATTACAGAAAAAACTCCAACGCATCCAAAACGCATCAGCGAGACTCATATTAGACATCCCTCGCCAAGATCACATCACCGAACACCTAAAAGACCTCCACTGGCTTCCACTCAACAAAAGAATTACATTCCGCCTTCTCACCCACGCACACAAGGCCCTCTACAATCTAGGACCCGAATGCCTCAACACTCGACTGTCCTTCTACAAACCCACCCGCCAACTAAGATCGTCCAATCAAGCCCTCGCCGCAGTCCCGCGCATCCGAAAATCCACCATGGGTGGCAGATCCTTCTCCTACCTTGCTGCCAAGACCTGGAACTCACTCCCCACTCACCTCCGCCTTACTCAAAACCACATCTCCTTCAGAAAAGAACTTAAAACCTGGCTATTCGACAAATAATGAACCCCTCCCCAAGCGCCTTGAGACCCTCTGGGTGTGTAGTGCGCTATATAAATGCCCGAACTTGAACTTGAACTCTTCTGTTGCCTGGGAGAATGATATGGTGGGGTCTGGGGAGGTGCTGGCCCTCTCCATTCCCCAGTAGGTCTAAGTTGGTCTGGTTAAGCCTGGCAACTATGACCTGGCTACCCCTCTGATCCTCATTTTCAGGATCCTCTACATCTGAGTCCTCCTCCTCTGCCTCCTCCTCTACATCTTCCTCCTCTGGAGTGGTATCAGTTACAGGGGGGTTCACTCCATCTCCTAAGTCTAGGGGAGCTACACTCGCCTTAGCTAAGTCATCCTGTTCTAGAATGGCTATCAGGGCTGGAATGGTGGGACCTCTGCCCCTTTTTAGCCCTCTTGATATGCACAAGGCACACAAGTCTTTGTGGCTAAGTTTGTCATAGCTGGAAGTTGCCTTGGTAAGGTCAACTGTCACAGGCAGAGAGCCTGAAGCTTCACCTGTGCCAGACATGACTGCTAGTGAGGTGTAAGTGGTGCACTTACCTACACGAAGTGTTTTCCTACTGTACCTTGCTAGTGAGTTGTAGTCAGGGTGTGCTAATCCCTTTAATCTACAACTACTAAGTTCAGTAGAACTTAATATGCTAAGCTTTTGATTTATATGTACCTAAGGTACTTGATGTGATCTTTCAATTTGATAAAAAGATTGCAATGGTAAAACAAACAGCAAGCTCAAATCCCACCGCTGCTCACCAATGTGAGAAGTTGGCCTGATATACGAGGTTTCCAATTCTGGAACCACCTTGTATCAGTCCAAATATCCCCTTATGGTGTCTGGTTGTACGTCAACCTTATAGACAAGCTATCTTAATGGTAGCATAGACTAAGCAGCCTTAAAGGCTTAACTCAAGAGGTCGTGTTAAGCGAGCTGTTTTACCAATCACAATCCTGTAATATCAAATGAAAGGACACCACACAAGTATATATTATAAAAATATATGTATTTATTACTCAAAATAATCCCCAGTACTCTTTATGACTAAAGGGGCACAAGCGTTAAATCAAAAGCACAGTATAACATACAAAGTTGCACAATTATGGATGAGGGCGAGGGGCCACTCAGACCATATACTAAACAAGTGGTATAAGAGATACCAATCGAACAGTGGTTAGGCCTAGGGCCTAGGGAATCGCTGGGAGCAGTCGGGACAAGCAATGCTGAAGTCGGGAAAAGCCCGCGGGATTCGGGTGCAGTGCTGAAAGCGCACGCATGCACCAATGTTAGTCAATGGTGCGTAAAAGTTACACAAATAGAGTTTGAGGACACTTCCGCTGAACCTAGAGGGACAAAACTTAAGACACAGACCCTAGAGGTGTGTACCAGTGTGGGAACACCGGTGTTGCAATGTTACCTCACCCACAGGAAGCGGGTGCACAGGGTCGAAGTAGTGTCGGATTTCGTCACGCTGATCCTTGGTGCTTGGAGCTGAAGAGGCTGCAGGCGCTGTGAAGGAGAAGTGGCCGGTGGGATCCAAGAGTGGATCGAAGTCGAAAAGTACCTGAAAGCAGAGGGGACGGAGTCTGGGTCACTCAGCAGTGACCAGGGTGGAACGAGGACTGAACCAGGCAATGTCGGGCGCAATCAGGTGGTTGTCGAGGAGCTTCTCTCCGCTGTCACGTGGGCTCTGGGGCATCTACGAAGTCCAGGAGCAGGTCACGATCTGTCCCACGTAGGCTCTCGCCGTCGGCGCTGTCGGCTTCAAGATTGGAGCAAACAACACTTGGCAAAAGCAATCCACGCGGAACCGGAAGATTGCTTCTCACTCGGACCAGCAGGGTCAGAGTGGGGGCTCCTTTTCAGGGGAGCGGGTGCAAATCTGGAGCAACCAGAATCGCAAGTCGTAATTCAAGTTTCGTCGGCACAGGGGCCACAAGCCGGCTGGCAAGTGACCGGGCCAACGCGTTGAGCCAAAAGAAGCAGAAGGGCCCCACGCAGCACTCGTCGAGTGTAGAGGGGTGAACTTCGGTGCAAGAGTGGCTCAGGGTTGGGGCTTCTCAAACCCCGGTGTACAGCTTCGAGGGTCACTCGTGGGCTGCACGGTTAGCATCTCGTGGTCTTTTCAAGATGGCGTGCCCCACGCTTCCGGTCGCCTCCACGGGTCTCAGCTCTGCAGGGACTGTGGATCGGGCTGTTAGAAGGCAGGCAAGCTTGATCTCGTCGATCTCTGTCGCTCGAGTTCCGGCGGGAACTGCAACAAAGCAGACGTCGAGGTGCTGGATGGTGCCTGTTTGCACAGGGTGGTCACTCCTTGACCACAAGGGAGATTCTTCAGTCTTCTACGTTGAGTAGGATGTCGAAGGGTCCAGAGTTTCGTTTCTTATGTTTCATCACGATAATCTGAAGTGCATTGGCACTGCTCCCACTCTTATTCGAATCTGGGGGGCTGGATTACCTGCTAGGTCCCCTCCTATGGGTGGGACCCAGGAAGGGGGTGGATACACCCCTTTCCTTTGATCCAGGCCGCGCTGGGACTGGGGCTGGTGTGCCCCAGAACCGGTTTGACCGGATTATGCAAGGGGAAGCCTTGTGCACCCCATGCAGTGTCTGGTTTCTTTCAAACCTCCCTGCTACAATCCACTATCTCCTGTCTGGGGGGGTGTAACACCTCCCTGCGACAGGAAACCCTTTGTCCAGGCCCCTTTGGCTGAGTTGCGGTCAGCTTCAGGGGGTCAGACTTGTGTCTGTGGCAGAAGCATCCATTTTGTGGATCTGAGGCACTTTTAGAAATTAACCTCATTTCAGTAAAGTAACATGTCTTCTCCCTCTAGAGGGATGGAATGCTATCCCCGTCGCCAGAACTGGCGAGGGGATAGTATTCCAAATCGTATGACACCTTACACGACATGTTTTGATAAAGCCAAACCAAAGTTGCTATATAACCGCGAGGATTATAATGCACTTAATAGTATATGGTATGGCATTATCCTGAAACAGCTTAGGGAGTTGTTCCCGACGGCTGCAGACAGGCTCAGCTCATGCTAGAGCTCCATCTCACATTAAACCACGCACTCTGCCTCCAGGATTGAGGAGGCCTTCCATAGGAGTGGCTCACAGGTTTATATGTGTCCAGATATAGGTTTAGATATAGGTATACTATATCGAAGCAAGGGGTGATTACACCACCTTACCCCAGCTGAGTGATCAGCCAGTTGTGTCAATTTAAGAACCAGCCTGGGGTGGCAAAAGATATGCTGCAGCCCCTTGTAGGCCTTGGTGGCACCTATGCCCTGAGCACCTATAGTGCATGGTACAGGGGCTGACAAGGAGTCCATTTCCAATTGTGGTATGTACCTATAGCACATGTATTAATAATTTAGAGAGAGAACAGCAGGCTGGGGGTCTGATTAGCAGGCCCACAGCCTCAGTAGTCGAAAACCAGTGAAGCAAAAAGCAAAAATTTGGGGTGACCATAGGATAGCAGACCCTACTCTCCTACACAGTTTAAGTACCTTAAGTCCAGAGTGAACTCTTTTCGCTGGTTATCTGTCTTGGGGCGGTCTTTGCAGCTCTATGCAATAGCCGTGTCTTATGATGTTTCGTATCCACTTGTCTGTTGTGATCCTGCTCCAGTCCTGGAAGAAGTCCTTTATTCTGCCGCCCACGGGTGTTGCGTGTTGGAGGAACTGTAAGTTCACTGTTCCTTGTCCTGATGTTTTGCACAACCCTGGAGATGGTGCCTGGTTGTGTGCTGTCCCTGTGGTGAAGTCACTTGGAGGTAGGCTGCTGGCCTCTCGTGTTTCCACGTCCTCTATTTCCCCCCTCAAAAGGATTGGCCCCGGAGTTGATATTGCCAAGTCTGCTGCTGCTGTCCTTGGCTTACGCCCTGGTAGCCTTGCTGGAATGACTGATACGTTGTCGTTGGTTGCTGATTACCCCTACCGGCAGGTCTTCTTGAAGGTGTTCCCCTTCTCAATCCTCTAAACTGCAATCCCCCCATAGACCTTGCAGTCTCATTTTCTTTCTGGAGCTGGTTGAGTTTTTCGTCCACTGTGGGACCGACGAGTTGTTCTCCATTAAAGGGCGTATTGAGGATGTTATTTTGTACCTCCGGCTTGAAGCCTGAAATTCTCAGCCATTCATTCCTTCTCGCCATCACCCCAATCATCATTTGCCGGCTGGAAGTCTCCGCTGCGTCCAGGGCGGACTCTAAACAGGTATTGGCCATGGTTTTTCCTTCCTCTACCACGTGGCTTGCTCTCTTCTGGTACTGCTCAGGTAGATGTGTGAGGAGTTCTCCCACCTCCTCCCAGTACTGGTAGGCGTGCCTGTTGATGAGGCCATTGGAGTTGGCAATCCCACACTGTATTGCCACACTCCTTTCCATCTTTCTCCCTGTGAGGTCCATCCTCTTCTTACTCTCCTTGTCAGGAGGTGGTCCTGTATTAGTGGGGATGTTGGCCCTTTTCCTCGCCGTAGAAGCGATGATGGAATCTGGTGGCACTGATCCCCTAATGTACATGGGGTCCTTGGAGGAGTGTTTGTACTACTTCTCAGCTCTTGGAGAAACTGATCTACAGCTTGCTGGTTCCTTGAAGGCCTCCTTACCCTGGTCCAGCACACTTGGCAGCATGGTTAAAACGGACTCCTTGTCTGTGTTGGCAATAAAGCTCCCAGCAGGAAACAAGACTGAGGTATCTCCTCCTCCAGCTGCACTTCTTAGGTGTCTGCAGCCCTTTTTATGACCTGATTATCGATCCCTATGTCGTCTGGCGGCGAGGGCCTCGAAGGGTATGTCTAAACCTCCTCTTCCAGCGAATCAGCGTCGTGATCTTGCCACTGCAAGTCTTGTGCCTCCGATGGTGTTGAGTCCTGGTATGAGTGTTCCTCTTCCTCGCCTTCAGCGTCAAATTAATACAGGTCCTCTCTTCCTGTTCTTCAGCTGGTTCTGGTGTGTTATGCGGGCGAAGTTTTTCGGCGCCCTTTTCGGTTTCGACTGCGGGCTTCGGTGGAATTATGTACTGCTTCATTTTTTCCCCTTCTCTTCTTGTCCATCTCGGACGCTTGTTCAGCGTCAAGCTCTTCGTGCTTTCGATTCAAGGTCGTCGACGTCAAAGATGCACTCTGTCTAGGGCCTTCCTTTATCGGTGTTGAGTGGTCCTTTTTGAGACCGGACTTCGACGACTTTGCCTTGTCTTGGCCTTTCGCAGACAAGGAGTCCTAGGCAGAGGATCCACTGGGCTGGCTTTCTTTGGAAGCAGTTGCTAGCGTCAAGGTCTTCAACGGCAATGCTCCTTTTTGGGTGGATTTTGACTCACTCCTTCGAGTGTCTGTTGAGGGCCTGGGGTACAACGAATCTCTTACCTCCTTCGCCCTCGACATCTGTCACGTCGTCTGGGCCTTCAGCGATGTTGTTCTCTTCTCCATTGGAGAGGCCAAAGTCCCGGAGCGATGGAGGTCCCTCTTACCCCTGCATGGCATAGTTAGCCCTTCGTTGCCTCTCTCTCTCACTCTTAGTGTCTTCGGTGTGAACGCCGAGCATGCGTTGCAGTCCTCGCTTCGATGGTCGAGCGTCAGGCAGAGGTTGCAGACTGGATGCTGGTCCTTCTGCACGTATTTATGTCAGTAATTTTCGCAAAATTTGCACGGAGTCTTGTCCATTACTGCGCCCAGGGAGCCCCCTGGGTGCGCATCCTCAGTGGAACTTCGAAGTTTCGGCTGTTCACCCCCTTCCTCGTCGTTCGTTAGTTGGCCTGCCATCCGGCGGCCAATTGTAGATTCCCTGGTGATCTTTTGGTGATTTTCAGGTGCTTCTTCTCGCCAAAGTTCTGGAGCTCCTTCATTGACGACCCAAACCCAACGGCAGGAAAAAAGAATCTGAAGATGGTGACCAAAGGTGAGAGTTTCCGCAGGAAGGTCAACGCCCACCTGGGCCATGAAAATAAAAAGTAGAAAAAGACACGACAATATCCGGACCCAACCACAAGATGGCAGAACAATGCACAGCATAGTGAATCCAGATAGATTCACGCTGCAAAAATACAGATATCCTCGTAGAGCAGTAGTGAGGGTCTTAAAGAGGAAGTAATCCTCGATAGGGTCCTTACGTTGGGGCACCTGGTGGTATGCTGCAGCTCTGGCTATTGGGTCCGGATGAGCGGAAGCATCATCTGGTGGGGATGGGTGTGCAGGACAGAGATCTGGATCCCCTTGTGGCTCTTTATCATCGGCGTCTCATGGGTCCCCAGGAAGTGTGTCCTCTCCAATATTATCATTGTCATCTAATATTGGTGAATATGGTGAGAAATTGCCTTCTTCAGATTGGTGTGGTGAAGTGGGTGGAGGAGTGGAGGCTGTGGGTGGTGTTGGTGGGATTGGAGAGGCAGGAAGAGGAGCGTGCAATGGGCTAGTGGCAATGTCCTTTTTCTTCCTTTTGAGAGGTGGAGCTGGAGCATCAATAGCCTCTTCAATGACAATTGTCTCTTAGAAGGTAGAGGCAATGCTGGTTGGAGAATAATTTTCTTTGTTCCGGGCTGAATTTGTAAATTTGTTTGCCTTGGATCGTGCCGCTCTTGCATGGTTTCAAGAATTGCCTCCGGTGGAGATTTCGGACCACAAGTGTAGCATTCCCGTGTCGGTAGATATTTAGTTTCGGCACTGGTGTGGTCAGTGCCAAAGCACTGTGCCTTTCATCCATCAGTACCGAACCTGAGGTTTGATGCGACGCTGTCATATCGATTAGGTGGAGGCCCGGCGTTTGGCCGATGTTTCGGCAACAAGCCCAAGGGTGAAGTGTCCAAGTCTGTACTTCGGAGTGCGCCATGGATTTTGTGCAATGGCGACCCGTGAGCATTTTTAATCAGTCGGAGACTAATTTTTGGGCTTTGGATCAGGGACAGGTGTACTCACGGTCCAACGCCTCATTTATAATCGGCCGGAGACTAATTTTTGGGCTTCGGATCAGGGACAGGTGTACTCACGGTCCAACGCCTTTCTGAAGACTGCAGGATGACTGGATCTTGCTCAGCCTCTAACTTGGAACCAGTTTTGTGGATGGAAAAGGATTCCTTCTGGGCTGTTCCTCTTTTTCCTCATCCTGTCGACCAAATATGTTGGGCGTGTTGTCCGTTTGCCTGAGCTTCATTTCTAGGCACCATGCGCGCCGATCACGAAGAGTCTTTTTAGATTGGAAAGATCTGCAGGTCTCACAGCTATCTTCCGTATGGGAAGGCAACAGACAAATTACAGACTGAATGCAGCTCAGTGTGTGGGTACTTGGAATAGCAATTTGGACAGAACCGGAACGGAGTGCTTTCCTTCATCATCTCATTTTTGGGTTAGAGATGTTAAATTTGAAAGGGTCCAACTGTGTGAAGCCCACAGGCCCTCAAGGCAAGTCTTTCTCTCGGAACGCAAGACTGAATACGTGATCGAGACAATACTATTGAGAAAGGGATCTATTGGCGAACCAAAGGGAGCCCAAAAGGACCTTGAACCAGAGCACGACCGAGTACATCTGAACCCATCAGCGGAAAGACACAATCTAACAATCGAGTCGATGGCCATGCGCAGTATCACCAAAAGGAGGAGTCACACAGCCTTGTCACTTGAAAAACGTTTGCGAACAAAAACAAATTGTAATCGTCCGAGCCCAACACTAGATGGTCGACTTATGCACAGCATGTACATCTACAGCGACTCATGCCTCAAACATATTATTCTCCAGGCCCACACCCAATCACATATTCCAGGCAAGGTCCAAGGCTGTAGCAAAGTAAGGGGAAAAGTAAGTGAACAATTTCTTAAATCGGGAGAGCAGTGCAAGTGATCCTGATGGAAGTGAGTCAATGGTGCGCTAAATGGCAGTACGGTGACAAGCTCTTGACAAGGACTTGCTCAAGCAAAACGAGCATTCAAAATATGTCCCATGTCGGCCTCTAGAAGTGAGGGTTTCAACCACAGTCACCTCATTGGCTGACGTTTGGGTATATACAATGAGACGAATGGGTTACTAAACAGACCATGCTGTCTTGCGTGCTAGCATGTTAATGTTTCCTGTTATTTTCAGTCTTAGTGGGCAATTCCAGACTGACGACAGGGATGATTTAAGCATGTGAATCTATGAAATAGTCAGTGCTGAGAACAGTGAAGATCCAATACTGGAGGGTGAAAGCTTTGCGGAAGCAACACAGTCAGTCATTAACAAAACCATGCTCACTCTTTATTGTAGAGGTGTTAATTTTATTTGCAATTTATTTTTTGACCAACAGCACAGTATGTCAGAAACTGTACACAGGAGCTTCAGGTAAGAGTTCCCTCCACGAAGGCGACTCACAAACATGAACTTGTGACTACCAGAGTTTATTTTGTTAATGCCACAGAAAATGGACTGGGTACAAACAGGGATGCCCTTTCCCCAACGTAAACAAGGACCTCTGTGCACGAACACTCTGAACAGACGGGTGAGGAGGAGGAAGCAGGCCTTTTGTCTGCCATCACCAAGCAATCAAGACCAGTTGTTGGAACATCAAACAAGAACTCAGTACCTTTTCCAGGGTGATTTAGGTAATAGCATGCTTTATCTGCCTACCTGGCGGCCAAAGTATACATTGGCACCACTTTGGTTTTTCCTGGAGCCAAGGCAAAAAAAAAGGCAATTTGGATTAACATAATCACCCTCATTAACGCATAGGAAGAAATTCTGTTTCCGCAGGAAATGCAGAGGTTTGGGTGAATGCACCATAATCCGCTTCTGCACAGCACGGGAGATGCCATAGAGATATACGAGACCGGTGTCGGAAAACAGCTGCAACTTTATAAACTTGACTACGCACTTGTAGTTTAGACTCTTTAGGCTGGAGGGTGAGCCGCAGCAGTGAAACCTGCTGGGTTACTGATTGTCAACGGGCCTACTGGCATTCTGCAGCACATCTCCAAGACCTGCTCGAACATAACGCAGACTTGATTTCAACAAAGTCTTTTAGTAACAATACTAATGGAAACGACTCCGCAAACTCAATATGTATTCACGGATGATGCATATTTACGGGGGAGCCAAACCACAGATTCAGCTACTGGGACACGTTACAGCAGACATGTCCAATACCACCTACAGTTGGACGCACACGTATACAATTAAGGTATTTGTCTGCAAGTACGAGGGCGCTAAAGGGAGTGGAAGTGAACATGTTCTTCACGATGACTGGCACAGTGGACTCTGGCCACTAAGCAATATTCAGAAAGGTCAGTGAAAGGATGTGCACAGATATCAACTGCCCAGCTTCTGTTACACAGCTTGCCACACATTGAAAATTAACAGGGAGAACCTTTGGTAAAGGGGACCAGCACCACCTCTAAACAGAGCAAGGGCAGCTCACGCCACCCAAGGCCTCAGGAAGGGTTTCGATCAGTTGAACACCAGAACAATGCCTCCGCCAGACATAATTCGCACCTGTACCTGTCAGGTCAGCATGCTGCTGGAGGCTGGACCCTGTTGAGCTACCGGGCCACCATTCACATATTTACATTTTCATTAAATCTTAAAACAAAGCTTTCTCAAGATGAAGTGCCAACTTCCCCTCCCCCCCACACCACGCCTGCCCCCCCCCCTGTTGCAGTGGTCTTGCAGGAAGCATTGAGGGTTTGGAGAGATTGTGGTGTGTTTTCAGGATTCGAGTTAATGCTTAATCCGTCCGCCATCTCCTTCGCTCACAAAACGTTTGCGTCCCCTAAAAGAAGAGATTAAAAAATATATATTTACTTTAAAAATACTACAAAGATATCGAGTCATCTTTAATACACTCCTCACCAAATATGCATACCATACATCAAAAGCAAAAGCAATACTTTTACTTAAAAACATAAAAAACATTTCTGAAGTGAAGGCCATTCGTGTAAAGCAGACACCAAGCTTGGCATGGTTCTGGGCTGTGGCTCGCTCCAACATCTCCTGGAAGAGTCAGCACATCCAAGCCCACTCTGCACAGATCTCGGTTTAAGGGGTATATGGAATCAACGAAGACTCGATTACCGAACCTTCAGGGGGTGGAGAAAATCTTGTTTGATAAACTACTGCACTGGGACTTGATCAGGTGTAATAATTATCACTTATTATGATTTTAGCCCTTCGAAATAGGCGATAAACAGAATTTGGTGCCTTCTGCTTAAAAGGCTTGATATCCTTGTGTATGCCCTGGGCATCCTGCCCCTGTATATATTGGCATGTTTAATTTTTAATGCAAGAAGCGCACACAAATACCACTGTTTCTCATTGCATCCCTCACTTTTGCCAAGATCATACTGCCTGTGAAGGGACAAAGAAACTTCTCCACAGTTTCAAAGTTCTGAAGTGCCTCACACATGCTGAGGAGGCTAAAACTGTGTTTGTGTTTCCCCTTTCACTTATAGGTTTGATTCTTTTTGTCGACAGGACTGCGGCAGGCTGAGCAGATTAGAATACTTCATAGTGCTATAAAGGCGAACCCACACTCGCACCATGAGTTTTTAAACTAGAAGACGCTGATAGAGACTAAAACATAAAAACACTACTACCAGTAGGTTTGAAACTTCAAGTTATTTTAGGTTCACATGCTTGACATTATGGCCAAGTATCAAACGTCCACGCATGGATGCCATCTTTATTTTGTATTTATGCTGTCGTGTATTTCTATAGGTTCTGATTCGATCCCCCTATTCCTGACCCTATTCTGGTTAAACTTACTAGCTAGTTAACTAACAGTCAGCCCATGAGGCAAGAAATTCCCCATGATGCAGATACCGTTATCTGACGCAGTCACACTACGGCACAGGAACGTGTTATCTGATTAGGTCATAACGCTTGAGATCTAATTAGACAAGCGATATTCCTCCAGCCCCTGATAAGGCATACGACGTTCTCATAACAAATCAAACCTATGACAACCTGGATAATCCGTGCGGCCATTGTTTTGATTTCACAGAGAACTTTAGTAAAGAATGTGCTAACGAGCAAGTCGTATGACATCTTTATTGACGTACCTATGTCCATCCTTACGTCAATCCCGGCACCTTTAAGGTATAAATATTGCCGACCTTGCCCTATGCAAACACACGCGTGGTGACAAGACGGAGCAGCCATACTTGCCGAAGCCGAGAGCAGAAGCAGACCCCGCAGCCAGCAGCCCCGCCTTCCTGACGCGCTGAGAGACGCGCTGCTATCTCAAGCCGAGAGACCCAGCACCGGCGCTTCTGGGCAGCCCTCGCAGGCAGCCTGGAATATCGAGAGCAGAGAAAGAGATACCATTCCTCATTCATCCTAAATTCCAGGTACAGAACTGAATAACCCCTCCTAGAGAATTCTTTAGTTATTCACTTGGCAAAAACAAACTTAAACTAAACTGTAACTTTCTATTCCCGCCCACGCATTAGACTTAGGTCAGGTACACGGGGTAGGCGTATTTAGAAACACCAGTTGAGTACGTTTAGTCAAATGTATATGTGTATGTAAATATATTTTATTCATTTTAAACATCATATGGCTCAGAAACCATATCAATGTTTTTACAGTATTATTTTATACTATTGCTTCTAATGTATGCACTTTACTTAACTATAAGTATTGCAATAATATCGATCCATTTCTCTTGTACGAGAAAAGAGACTGATCAATAAATAACACCTTTTTATTGAACACGCCCGTCTCTTCCTTTTCTCTACATTCTGATGAGACTAAGAATGCACGTACTGACTGAGTAAAATAATTGCCTTGTGCTCACACGACTCTCGAGATTGACTCTTGATTAGGGGAGAGCAAAGTTGTCATGTTCTATGGTTGTCAGAAACTAAATCCCTTCTTGTCTAATCAGGGGAGTTAATCCTTCCTTGAACATTCGAGAAAGTTTCTAGCGAACTCTGAGCTTAGCTGGCAAACCCAAAAATTAAGTCTAGTTTCGACAGTAGTAGACCTAGTTAACGTCTGGCCTAGGTCTTTACTGCTGTAGGTACTATTCCAATGCGCAGAGCCTATTGGGAAAATAGGAGCTACACTACATGGCGCCCAACGTGTTTGGAAAGGGCGATAAAACTAACGTAAGACATTTAGAGTAACTCAGTCGTGCTTTCTCACTCAGACCCCTTTTCCTAAATACTCCAAAGACGTCTGGAGTGGGTGAAAGGTTATAATATCCTCCAAAACCTCGCAGGAGGGAACTCCTATGTATGGTTCTTGGTCTAGTCAACGTTGAAGGGTAAAACAGTTCCAAAATATTGTGCACCTAATCTTTGTTCCATAAAGAAACCTGATCTGCAAACAAAAGACATAAGCCTCCTGTCGGTAAAATGACAGAGAGTGATGAAGAAAGAGAGGCAATTAGATTAGCTACTGAAATAGCAGCAGCTGATACTACAGCACTCGATGCAGACCCGGATATAATACTCATCCAGGTCGCCAAAAGGAGAGCTATAACTCTAAAACTTATAGAAAATGGACTGACACCTAGAGGTGGCACAGTCATATTCGTAATCGAGGCACACGAATATCGGCAGACAGAGGTATACTATACATGGATAAATTTTCCAGCAGCAAATGCTGTAACAAAGTACTTCCACTATTACAAAGTAGAGGAACCTCCTAATGAGTACACTCCTTTCGAGGAGGTGGAAGTACCACTCAAATTCCAAGAGCATTTGCTCTTATTTGATGGCGCCCTAATACATAACAATCACATTACAAGGCTCGGTCCTTTAGGAAGACCAGGAGCAACGTGGCCGGTCCTAGCCGGATACACACCACATCCAGACATCGAAAGAATGCCTGCAGCAGAGCTGTTAATACAGCTAAAACAACTACTAAAAATTCACAGACAATTAGTTCAGTATGTAATGCGGACTTCAACAATTCAGCCAGCGATTAAACTTCCACAGCTGACCCCTCACCAGGGGAACACAAATAAAATTACACCACAGAACATCCAATCCTGCCTAGGTAAAGTTCCAGCTAAACGGGAACAGATACCATTCTGGTTGGCACAGAAAATTACCCAAATAGAGGCGGTGTTTCCTGACACCACCCCATTAGAAAAACACAGGATTCTGACTATATGTCTCCCAATGGGAATCGCACCACACATTGAGGACTGTGACACTTGGGGTACAGTCTTTGCTTCCATCTATACAAAAACGCACGGTGTCCCATCCATTTCGGTGATACCAGATGTGCTAAAACAAATTCAAGATGAATGCGGTCCAGAACCAGCTTTAACTCTTGGTATGAAATTACTAAAAGACTTCAAGCAGGTCTCGGCTATATTACTAGCCAACATAAAGGGTGAAGCAGCAAACGTGGCGATCCGCCAGAGGTTAAAAGAGACAGATATAGCAGACCAACCAGCTGAAATTGCCAGAATCATAGAAAAATCCTATGAAGAACTAGGCAGAGATAGTCTAGGTGGAATACCAGTAAAACCGCAACTGATTACAAGTCCAGAAAAAATATTTTTTAATAATAATTCACCAAAAAAGAACTGGGATGGAAATAAACAATCCAATCCTAAAGAAAAGAAATTCCAGTCCAGAGGAAGGTCTCCTAGGCGAAGAGAGAAATCTCCAAACCCGAGACAAAGGTCACCTCAGAGTGAACCCTCTGGGAATAGATATAACCTTAGAAATAGGGATAATATTAAAAAACCTGATAGATATCAAGACATTGATACACGTCCCTCTCAATCTTTTCAGAATTCCTCGCAGAAATCGGAAAGAAGAGGACGATCAGAAGAGCACGCCAAGTCCAAAGACAAGGAACCTGCTCAACTGAAAAAGAAATCACAATTTCCAAAAAAGAAGGTAGCCAGTATCAAGGTAGTTAACAATGCCGAGAATACTGAGGACACAACTGAAAAACGGAGAATGGGCTCAGACAATGCTAGACAGCGCAGCAGAGGTGAGCATAGCTCGCAAAGTCCTTATGAATCATCTGGAGACAGTGGACACGAATGAATACCTTCAAGTGGAAACTGCAGATACCAGAGTTAGCAAGCCCCACAAAATATACGAGATAACATTACGTATAGAGGGAGATAAGACTAGGAAAATAAGGGGACTATTTTGGGATAACCTATCCAAGGGCTATGACATCCTTCTAGCTGAAAAAGACTGGCCACCAGAGTTTGTCAGGGAGTGCCCTCATGGCGAAGAAGTAATTATGCCTGCCTTCTCGAATCAAATACCGATTCATAAAAAATATACACTTGCTAGAAAGTGGGCAGTGGCCTTAGCACCTGCTTTATATAAAAATCATGTAGGATGGGATGAGGATTCTCCTCCTCACAAAGTCCAGTTAAAATCACAACCTACTGCACAAAGGCAGTACCCAATTAAGCAAGAAGCTAAAAAACAAGTAAATGAAATACTAGATCAGCTAGAATACCAAGGGGTGATTGAAACTTGCACCTCACAAATGAACAATCCTTTATTTCCGGTCTCCAAACCAGACAATTCGTACCGTCTAGTTTTGGATTACCGACACCTTAACACATGTTGCAAAACTTTTGCAGTGCAAAACTCACACAGTGCTGCACTAATGAATAACATAGTGCGCAAAAAATACAAAACAACCTTGGACATCTCCAACGGTTTCTTTTGTCAAAACATAGCACCAGAGAGCAGATATTTAACTGCATTCTCAGTAAATGGCACTCAAAAACAATTCTGTCGGTTAGCCCAGGGGTACAAGAACAGCCCGGGGGTATTCTCAGCGAGAGTAACAGAATTACTACAACTATATGATGATGAAGCATTATCTTATGTCGATGACATTTACTTAACAGATGATGACTTGGAAACTCACTTGAAAAGAGTGAACACCATAATACTTGATTTCGCTGCAGAGGGTTACAAATTCAACTTCAAAAAGTCCAGAATTGCCCATCTGACGGTCCTATTCTTAGGATATGAGTTATCAAGTGAAGGCAAGAGCCTGGCAGACAATTTCCTAGAGAAATGTGCCGTAATCCAAGCTCCTAAAACACTAAAAAACCTACAGTCAATTCTAGGCTTCCTAAATTTCGGAAGAACTTACATTGCAAATTACGCAGAAAGGGTCAAACCCCTTTACGATCTAATTAAACCAGACTTTAAAAGATCCAGTTGGACTCAAGCACACACAGAAATTTTGAGATCCTTACAAACAGACATGCTAATTAAAACAAAATTAGAAACCCGTGATAATACACGCAACCTTGTGATCCGAGTCATCCCAGGGAGATGCGGATTCACATACCTAACCTCTAATGAGGGAGATAAGGTACCAATTGCATTCAAATCACACTTGTACACTAAGGCTGAAATGAAATTTAGCCCAACGGAAAAAATTCTTACAGCAACACAGACAGCTATAGCGAAAGAACGAGCCCTGGCACAAGGTAAACGAATAATAATCGTGACACCAATACCAGCCTTAGAGGCGGTAACAAAGGCAAGCATTCCAAATGCTAAAGCACTCCATCCAAGATGGATACAATGGGCTAACTCTCTTGCTGCAACAGACGTGATGTACGAATTTGATCCTTATTTAAAAACACAAGAATTTCTCCAATATGAATTTGAATGTCCTCCGCCAACCGAAATTCTGCCTCTAGATGACTACGGCTGTATAATATATACAGACGGATCAGCACAACCCGCAGTAGGGGGTAAACAAGCTTACAGTGCTGCGTGCGCGATTGTTAAAGGTCGTTGGCACGAAGGGAAATTTAAACCAACCCTCACTAAAACACAATCTCTAGGAGATTGTACAGCTCAGCGAGCTGAATTACTAGCATTCAAGATGGCGCTTGAAAATACCGATCGAGAATTCCCCACGCTCATAGTGTGCGATTCGTATTATTGCGTTCAATCTTATAATGAATACTTGCAGATCTGGCTTCAGAACGGTTTCAAGGATGCGAAAGGTGGCACAATCAAGCATAAAATGCTCTGGGAACAGGTAGCTCTTTTACAAAAAGAACTACCAAAGACTCACGTGATACATACACTGAGTCATCAACGTGATGGCGTTCACGTTGCAGGGAATTCATTGGCTGATGAGGCCGCGAAGGCAGCTGTGCAAACGGCTTCCGTAGCTGCCGTCACCCGGTCAAAAACAAAAATAGACAGCGAAATATTACAAGCTGTCAGCGCTTCAGAAAAGGATTCGATTGAACCACTCCCTAAAGGCTTTCCAGTAAAATACTCATACATAACTGATACAAACAATGTTCCTTTTGCTCGAATCCCTGGAGTGGGGGATAGGGCAATTCCAAACATGGAACATAGGTTAGGACTGATAATAGCGGCACACGAAGGGCTTGCTTCTACCCATGCTGGCGTCTCAGCCACTGTATCATTATTAAAACAGAGATACTGGTGGCCACAAATGAGAAGACAAACAAGGAACTATGTTCTAGCATGTGAAATATGTCAAAAAATGAAAGTATCAACTGTGAGACGTCCAGCACAGACGCCCCTTCTAATCTCGGATAAACCATTAGCCTGTGTTTATCTAGACCACTGCGGTCCCTTACAAAGGGATGGTAACTATAAATATATCTTGGTCGCAGTGGACTCATGCACGAGATTCATATGGATGTGGCCCCAGCGAACGGCTGACGCCAGAACTGTTATAAAAGATTTGCGAGTCTAAATGGCATATACGCTAAGAGCATGCTACGTTCGACCATTGTTTTCACTCAGGCAATCCAGCCTGGGGGGGGAAAGAATGGCCAAATGAGCACAGCCCAGCGGGAATCTTCTCACTTCCTTCCTGAGGGTATGGGATGGTGTAAAGAAAAAACCAAGACAGAAAGCAATCTATAATAGAAAGGATATTAGGTTCGGGAGCTGGGTGGGTCAAACATCTAATAAGTGTCCAACGTAGTCTTAATAACTTGCCAAGAAATTCTCTGAAGGGATTCAGTCCGTACGAATTATTATTCGGAACTAGGATGTTGATCTCTGACCTTGATAGTCAGACTTCAGTGGTAACAGAAAAAAGCTTTGATGTCAAAGACCGTTTGGCTATTTTGCAGGACTTAAACAAAACAAGAAAAGACCTGAGCAACATACAGTTGAAACAACAGCCAACGACCACTGAAGAATCACCACCTGTCCCAGCAAGACCTGTCTGGATTCCAAAAGTCGGGGATCTAGTCAGGGAGAAGATCGCGGTAAAGAAGGAATTTGGGCCTTCTTACAGAAAAGCAGTTCCTGTATTGTCTGTCAACGGGACAAGATCAGTTGTACTACCGCCACTTGCTGGAAAAAAGGAGAACCGAGTTGTATCCATCGACCTGGTAAAACCACAACATGTGGCCGATAACAAACAGTAGGCCAAGTGGACTCCCAATAAGTAGCAGAACACCAAGGTTTGCTACCAGTACAGAGGTCCTATCAAAGAGGCTCATCACATTCGAAACGCCTACGGAAGAACAACAAGGACTATGCAACAATGCAATAGAACTTAGACCTCTGAAAACCCAAATAAAGACATTTAGCAGAGACACACCAATCTATACAGAAGTACCAAGTGAAAATGCAAGAAACAAAAATCCTGAACCAATTGGAACAATTGACAGAACTGCATCCGGTTACTTCATCAACTTCGATGATTCCTCTGAAGGCTTCAGCGAACAAAAGACACAGCCATCATCAAAATCCTTTAAAGACAAAGCGAAGGAACTTTTAAAACAACTGAAAGAAACATATCTAGTTTCTCCATGGATTGCATTTTGGGTGGGTTTTGGTGCATTTATCCTCATACTTTGGCTCATCATGGTATTTACTTTGGGACGCTTCATTGAGGGAAAATATGCTAAAATGGACACAGCAAGTCAGAACATCAACTTGGTCCTCAAACCACACACATCTTCACACGTCAAGAAACGAGAACTTTCTTCAGAACTTTCTTCAGCCAACTTCACAGCAATTCCAATACCTGGTGGGGTAGCCTGGGACAACACTGACTATGAAATTTATGGTCCGGTCGAGATCCTGAAATATCCACACCAAATCAAGATCTCCTTGAGTGATTTTGCAAAACCAAACTCTTTTGCTGATGATTGGGACTTTGAAAGTATAAACAATATGATGTCTGACTTAGTAATGTCTGCTAAATTTACAAAACATGATTATTTGCAGGGTTCTACAAATTATGACAGCATGTACTGCTATAACCATTATGGTAACCATTTCTTGCATAAATCTGCACAACCTAGAAATGTTTTAAATTTTAATCAATGGGAACATTGTGCTACACCTCCAAAAGGGAGCTCTAGAACCGTATATGGCAAATATTCATATTTTTCAGGTTTTAACATAACTAATGCTGAAACATTTTATTACAAATTGTCAAACAAGACAGGGATGAAAACCATGATAACCAACACAAAATTGATATATTCAGATTCTTTCTTTGAAAAAATGAATACTTTTGGATTTGATTATTGGGACAAACATGTTGATTTGAAAAGTGTTTGGGGTACAAAAGAATGGCAAGTACAGGGTTTAGAAGCTTTGTTTAGAGCCTGCATGATCCCAGAACAAATGATATTTTTAAATGACACTGTTCAACAAACCACCTGTCTTGGCCTTGCCAAAATCAAAGATTTATATAACCCGTCTATTCCAAAGCCAACAATGTTTAGCAATAACTCTGAAACAGATGAAGAAATAGACATAAACCATATACTTAACCAAAACAGAACACATCCTGATTGGAAACAATGGTTGATCTGGCCCACAGATACAAATAACTGTCAAGATAGATTCCTGAATAAAACACAGGGTTTCAAAATGACCAGGCCAGACCCTAGATAACCCCAAAGACATCACCCAGGGATAATAACAACCTACAGTGTGGGCAAATTATGCCTTCAATGGCTACAAACTTCCACACTGCCTGAAATTAAGCAACACCTAACTTTACTTACTGATGGTGCTGACTTGCGTGATTTCATACTGGGACCACGCAAACAGCGTCATAAGCGTTTCATAGCAGCCTCTGTATATGCAGCATACAATGAGGCCTGGAAGGTTACTCAAATTGAAACAGCAGAAAGAATACGGGAAATTGACCGTATTAATTTGGAAAAATCACTTTCTGTAGTGGACAATGGGTTAATGACTCTGTCCTCCAGAATTTTTTCATTGGACAGCATTGTGTCGTCAGCAATCGATATATTATCGCAAGACTTACTGTTATTACAACATGGTCAGTCACAATTGCGTTCTATTGTACAGCTTGACTGGACGTTACAAAATCTGCGTTCAGGCTATGTGCCTTGGCGTTTAATCAACACAACGTCACTATTCCAAATCTTTAACCTTACTGATAGACAGATCGGTATGGCGCAGAAGGGTGCTGATTATACAATCTTGAGCATTGAAAAACTAGAAAGATTACCGTTGACAATGTCAGAACGACCTGTCAGTGAATGGATAATCCACGGAATCATAAATATTCCAATCTCAACCTTCAGGTTTCAATACTGCCAAAAATATATACAGGCTGGCATGTACGAGAAATTGGGAAAGGGGTACCTTAAAACAACTTGGAACCTGCCCTATTCACATGCATGTGTCAGTAATAAAGGACAGAAAGTGTTTCTTAGTGGCAACAATTGTGCTATGTCACTAAGCGGCACGCTTCTGTGTAACGGAATTAGTTTGCACGGAGCCTGTGAAGGGAATTCATACAACCTTTCATGTCACCAGCAAGGCGCACCTGCAACTGAAATAGAACCATTCTTTCAAAGACTCTATAATGGGAGTTACATTCTTATTGTAGACCGCAGATGCTGTAGTCTTATGCCCGGTACTCCTTATCTCGTCACTACGACGGCGAAGGTCAAGTGCTGTGGACGTTCTTTGTTTCCCAGCTCCTTTCCAGACAAGGAGGCAAGGGTATGGCCCGGATTGAAGATTACTTCTATTCGAATAGACACTTTAAGCAGAATGAAAACAGTGCTTCTTCAGACGCCTACAAGGCTCACGTCATCTAAAGAAACGTATGATCTACAAGTCGCAAGGACGACTGCAGAGATACATACATTATTATCAACTAATTCCCCCGTACATTTCGCGGAAATCCTGAGCGAAATCTTAAATATTTCTGATACCACTGGGGTCTCAAAGGTATTTAAGACAGTATTTTCGATGGCATTAACACCATTCAAAGCCATACTGGGTATTTTTCCAGATTTCGTCCATTCGATTTTTGGCGGACTTCCCCTGATCCTAGGACTAATTGCAGGAATCCTATTCCTAGTCCTTATTTTTCGTTATGGCAACCCATGTCACAGAACAAAATCTCACGACAATGGAAGATACGATCCTAGCCATTGGATACCGGGACCGGATATCAAAAATCCTGGGACTATCCCGGCTTAGAGACCTAAACATGACTTGGTTTCTATCATTTCGACCAATGTGGCAAAGGTGTGTTTTACCTGTACTAAGGTGTCTGCTATGCGGAGAAGAATGCGTGTTAGACACCTGTCTGACGCTACAATCGGATGCGCCAGTGGATGCAGATACACTGTTGGTTCCTACCAAGGTTCACGCACTGTGCTGCCCTCAAAGGCTGCCAATTCTGATGACGGCATTCCTGGAATCTTCACCACTGCGATTGAAGAGTAGTGAAGTTCAAGATGAAAGCAGCATCGAACAGGTACGACCTTCTGTCAGCAATGCAAATCAGAATGTCAATGGAGACAATCATGCGCATGAATGCATGGTTACCCCTATTTCCGACTTAGAGGAACTTTCCCATGAAGCTGTTGACAGTTTTTTCGAAAGCCTGAATGATATGATGTTCTCTCCGGAACAGAAATAGAGACTTTTGAGTTAACTCGCACACGGCGTTCCCTGAATTCGGCCTTCAACTTTAAAAATAAAGTCACATGAACAATTACAATCCAGTTCACGGACAGCAACTTTTTTCAGCAAGCCCCTAAAATATTTTTCTATATATTTTTTCCCGGGACACTGATTTTCTGCTTAAAGTAAGAGACTATTCCTAGAGAACTAAGATTTCTATTTTAGATACTTTATAGACTTTATAGACTTTAGCTGCCCGCTGGTATGTTCGCAATAGATTTTATGTGATGAAATGGTTTCGACTTTTTTCTGTATAGCCATATTAAGAGCCATTTCATGTGTATTTCTCATATACCAACAAGCAATAATGCATAACAATGCGTGTTTACTTTTGCATTTAATTCATAGCTTAAGTGCATACAATATATATGACTGCAATTTTTCAGTATATTTGAAAATTTCGAAATGCATTTTGTGTATTTTGGGGTGGTAAGGTATACACTATACTCTATAGTATGTTGTACTATGTTATACTATGCATAGATTAGTAGATATGACCATAGTTAGCGTGGAGTGGGTGTCGTGTATTTCTATAGGTTCTGATTCGATCCCCCTATTCCTGACCCTATTCTGGTTAAACTTACTAGCTAGTTAACTAACAGTCAGCCCATGAGGCAAGAAATTCCCCATGATGCAGATACCGTTATCTGACGCAGTCACACTACGGCACAGGAACGTGTTATCTGATTAGGTCATAACGCTTGAGATCTAATTAGACAAGCGATATTCCTCCAGCCCCTGATAAGGCATACAACGTTCTCATAACAAATCAAACCTATGACAACCTGGATAATCCGTGCGGCCATTGTTTTGATTTCACAGAGAACTTTAGTAAAGAATGTGCTAACGAGCAAGTCGTATGACATCTTTATTGACGTACCTATGTCCATCCTTACGTCAATCCCGGCACCTTTAAGGTATAAATATTGCCGACCTTGCCCTATGCAAACACACGCGTGGTGACAAGACGGAGCAGCCATACTTGCCGAAGCCGAGAGCAGAAGCAGACCCCGCAGCCAGCAGCCCCGCCTTCCTGACGCGCTGAGAGACGCGCTGCTATCTCAAGCCGAGAGACCCAGCACCGGCGCTTCTGGGCAGCCCTCGCAGGCAGCCTGGAATATCGAGAGCAGAGAAAGAGATACCATTCCTCATTCATCCTAAATTCCAGGTACAGAACTGAATAACCCCTCCTAGAGAATTCTTTAGTTATTCACTTGGCAAAAACAAACTTAAACTAAACTGTAACTTTCTATTCCCGCCCACGCATTAGACTTAGGTCAGGTACACGGGGTAGGCGTATTTAGAAACACCAGTTGAGTACGTTTAGTCAAATGTATATGTGTATGTAAATATATTTTATTCATTTTAAACATCATATGGCTCAGAAACCATATCAATGTTTTTACAGTATTATTTTATACTATTGCTTCTAATGTATGCACTTTACTTAACTATAAGTATTGCAATAATATCGATCCATTTCTCTTGTACGAGAAAAGAGACTGATCAATAAATAACACCTTTTTATTGAACACGCCCGTCTCTTCCTTTTCTCTACATTCTGATGAGACTAAGAATGCACGTACTGACTGAGTAAAATAATTGCCTTGTGCTCACACGACTCTCGAGATTGACTCTTGATTAGGGGAGAGCAAAGTTGTCATGTTCTATGGTTGTCAGAAACTAAATCCATTCTTGTCTAATCAGGGGAGTTAATCCTTCCTTGAACATTCGAGAAAGTTTCTAGCGAACTCTGAGCTTAGCTGGCAAACCCAAAAATTAAGTCTAGTTTCGACAGTAGTAGACCTAGTTAACGTCTGGCCTAGGTCTTTACTGCTGTAGGTACTATTCCAATGCGCAGAGCCTATTGGGAAAATAGGAGCTACACTACAATGCCCCAGTATTGCTGCGACTGTGTGAGCGTACACTTTGATGTATCCTGGACAGCTGCGGTGACTGTACGCCCCCTTGCTTCTCTAAGTAACAGCTGTGTTGTTCGTGTGGCTCAGGACTGTCTAGTTCTGAAAGAGAAGGTGGAAAAGCCAGAGCGTGAGCTGGATGGCTCGCAACTACAGGAGACTGATATTAAGCATTTGCTGTGCAGTAGTCCACAGTCGCTAAACAGTGAGACGATTGAGGTGCGTTTCCCAACCTGTGAGCGGTGTGTCTGTTGTGATGGTCTCTTGTGGAATTGGGTCCAGGAAAGGCCGCCCCAGCAATAAATTGTTTGTCTTCCACGACTGCATAGAGTGGTTTTGTGGGGGAACATCATTTACAACGCGGATGTTACCCCGCAGTGCAGTTACGACGCGTCTTTTACAACGCAAGTCGTTACTACGACTTGCGCTGGATGGCGCTGTGGGATAAGGAATCTTGTAATTTTAATATCCAACACCTTCCCTACTGTTATGGGGACTGGTGTTGGAATATAAAATTATAAGATTCCGAAATCCGCACCCCCAACGCAAGTCGTTGTAACGACTTGCGTTGTAAAATCTGCGATGTAAAGTACCGTGTTGAAAACAACTGCGTTGTACTGACATACATGCGGTTTTGTGTCGCCCTTGCCACACGAAACCTAAATGAGATTTATCAGGCCACGCAAGGCCACCTTGCGTGGCCCTGCATGGCAAACCTGTAGTTACGCAAGTCAGCATAAATCGCTGCCAGGTGTTACTCTGCGGCTGGGAGGGGATCCATGGATGTTCCCAAGCATCTCACCATGGATTCAGACACATTCCCATATTATCCAACACTGGCAGACCTGGGAATCTGTCAGAATTGTACGCCTCCCCACCAGAGGTGCAACAAGAAGGATTATGTCACTTACCCTGTAAGCATCTGTTCTTGGCATATATTGCTGTAGATTCACATGCTTTGCATAAGTCCACCATCTAGTGTTGGGCTTGGGTGATTACAAGTTGGTTTTGTTCCAAGAAGTTTTCTTAGAGTCAAGAGGCTGAGTGGCTCCTCCTCTTGGGAATGCTGCGCATGGTCATCAACGCCATCTTCAGATTGTTTTGCCATGGGTAGGTGCGAACGTAAGAATGCGGTGTATGTTTTGTATTGTAATTGCATTTATATAGCGCTTACTACTCCGGAAAAGGAGTCAAATCTCTTTTTCGGTTAGTAGCACGTTATGCCTTGAGATGGCCATGCGTTACTATGAAATAAAATACATGCACTGCAACCTGCACAAGAATATGGGGAGGAGGGATGGCGCATGTGAATCTACAGCGCTACATGCAAAGTGCAGATGCTTACAGAGCAAGTAACATAATCCGTTCGAGGCATGTGTGCTGTAGATACACGTGCTTTGCATAGACCGTAAAGCAGTCCCTCTGCCTAAGCAGTGGTTAACTTGTGGGCGTTGCAGTTGTTTGAAAGAGTTTTAAGCACTGCCTGACCAACATTGGATTGCTGACATGCTAAGATATCCACATAATAAAGTTTTGTGAAGGCGTGTGGAGTGGACCATGCTTTCAGCTTTCCAAATATCACCAATAAGAAGGTTTCCTTAAAAACCCAGAGAAGCTCCATTTTTTCTAGTGGAGTGGGCCTTTGGGGGTACAGGTAAAAGTCTTTTAGCTTTTGCGTACATGTCTGTATGCATTTAACTATCCGTCCTGAAATGCCAAATTTAGAAATTGTTTTTCTTAAATGAGGATGTGCAATGGCAACAAACATTTGTTTTTTAATTTTCTAAATAATTTAGTCCCATCAATGTAATACATTAATGCCCTTTCTACAACGGTGTCAGTTTGTGGGAAAAACACAGGTAAATCAATGGATTGATTAAAATGAAAACTGGAAACTACTTTTGGTAGAATTTATGGGGTAGTTTTTTTTTTCCAGAGTTTTATATAGCGCGAACTAGACCCGAACTGAATCAGGTATCAGAGTCCTTTACATAGCACCAGTTACGTTACATGAGGACACGGATTCATTTTAGGCACGGGGAGATTAAGTGATTTGCCCAGAATCACAGGAGTTTTTTGGCGTCGTTACCGAGACTCGAACCCAGATCCCCAGGTCCGAGGTCAAGCGCCCTGACCGTTAGGCCAACTCCTCTCCCCTGATAGTAGTTCTAAGCACTACCCTGTCCCTGTGTAGTTGAAAGAGGGAGTTATTATTTTAAGTCCCTCCATAAAAGCTTTTATAACAGGAATTTTAAGCACTGATGTGTGTTGTTTATTCTGGAGATATGCTGCAATAGCTGCAAGATGGAATCTTATAGAAGTAAATGTAAATGTAAATGTCAAGGTATTTGTAGAGCGCACTACCACCAAGCGGTTTCCTGGCGCTATTACTCATACCGCTGTGGAACCCTTCCTGGCTTTCCCTGTGAAGTGTCCACTCCTGGGCACCCCCAGGGTGAAGCCAGGCATCCTAGCGCTGTTGAGGCCGGTGTGGAGGTTAAGCAAGCTATTGCCCAGAGTCACAGAGTGGGACCCATGATTAGAATAGGCACCGAGGTGAGAATTATCAGGTCCGGGGAAATTGAGCCCGAGACCCCGCCGAGGCGGGAATTGAACCCTGGTCCCAGGCCAGACCTCTGTATCAGGGTCTGCCGCTCTAACCATTGAGCCACACTCCTCCAGAAGTATATGCTATACCTGCAGTTTGTAAATGCAATAGGTATAAAAAAAAGTGTTTGTACCTTTGCCTGAAGAGGGTTAACGTTTTGTTTATGACAGAACATAAATCGTTTCCATTTTGCTGCATAACATTGCTTGTATTATTTTTTTTAACAGAGTTTTTTATAGCACAAACTTGACCCGAAGGTATCGGGTATCAGAGCGCTTTACACAGCACCAGTTGCATTACACGAGGAGTCAGACACATTCATTTTTAATAGGCACGGGGAGATTAAGTGATTTGCCCTGAATCACAGGATGTTCAGCGTCGTTGCCGAGACTCGAACCCAGTTCCCCAGATTCAGGGGTAGGCCGCATCACCAGTGCTCTGGGTGTTGGCAGGTATGTACCACCAGGGACTCAGGAGGTAACTGGCCATGAATAAATGGAGGGCTACTAGGGGAGGCTTTACATTTCATATCTAGCCTAAGCGCGATAATTCTTGCCTTGAATGTGCCTTCAAAATATTGGCGGACAGTTTAAGGACACCTTTTAGCATAAGGAGATATTGGCAGGTGCGTTGAGTTGAGGGTTTGCACAAGGAAATCATCCTCTTCTTTCTGCACGAGGAGCCTGACATTTCGAAACATGTCTGCCCTGTGCAATACCTCATGAAATGTAGTGACATCTAGTGGCGAAGGCTTAGCTGGATACAATTTTGAATCTGTGTCTCCATGGGGTTCAATATCAATCATCCCAAGGGTCTGAGTCTTGCAGGTTATGATGTGCATCATAAGTAGAGTCTAGGACTGTCCCTGACCACGGAGTGTGAAGAATCCAGAGGTGAGAGCTTTGGTGACTGCACAGGCAACACAGGAGCTACAGGGAGAGGCGGAAGGGAAAGTGAAGGATGGGGAGGAAGTAGAGGAGAGTGAGTCCGGTCATGCTTTCTATGCCTCTTGGGAGGGACAGGCATGGGTGGGTTGATGGCCTCCTCAAAAGTCAACTTCAGCTAATGAGGAGTAGCGCCCTTCGGCACCTGCGGAGGCTTTGACAAGACCCACCCAGTGCCCGACCGAATATGTTTCGAGGGCTCGAAATATCAAAACAAAATGGTACTAGGACCTTAAAAAATGTCCTCAACCAAACTGCAACCAACTTGACCTCCGTCTGTGATAGCGGAGCAAATGTGACAAGATAACAAGATTAATAAGAATCAATCAATCAACCAATCATGCCATTTGTATAGCGCACTACTCACCCGGGAGGGTCTCAAGGCACTTGGGGGGAGGGGTATGCTACTGCTCGAACAGCCAGGTCTTGAGTTGTTTCCTGAAGGCGAGATGGTCCTGGGTCAGCCGAAGGTGGATGGGGAGGGAGTTCCAAGTCTTGGCAGCCAGGTAAGAGAAGGATCTTCCTCCGGCGGTGGCTCTTCGGATGCGTGGTACGGCTGCGAGGGCGAGGCTGGTGGACCGTAGCTGGCGGGTGGGCGTGTAGAAGGTCAGGTGGTCGTTGAGGTACTTGGGGCCCAGGTCGTGGAGAGACTTGTGTGCGTGGGTGAGGAGCCGGAACGTGATCCTCTTGTCGACGGGGAGCCAGTGCAGGTTCCTCAGGTGGCTGGAGATGTGGCTGCGTCGGGGGACATCCAGGATGAGTCGGGCGGAGGCGTTCTGGATGCGCTGGAGTCTTTTCTGTAGCTTGGCTGTGGTTCCGGCGTAGAGGGCGTTTCCGTAGTCCAGTCGGCTGGTGACGAGTGCCTGGGTGACAGTCTTCCTGGTCTCGGTCGGGATCCAGTGGAAGATCTTGCGAAGCATACGCAGGGTGTTGAAGCACGATGAGGAGACGGCGTTGACTTGTTTGGTCATCGAGAGGGAGGGGTCCAGGATGAAGCCCAGGTTGCGTGCGTGGTCGGTTGGCTTGGGTGCGGTGCCCAGGGCTGGGGGCCACAGGGAGTCGTCCCAGGCGGAGGGCGAAGATCCCAGGATGAGGACTTCCGTCTTGTCCGAGTTCAGTTTCAGGCGGCTGTCCTTCATCCACTCGGCGACGTCTTTCATCCCTTCGTGTAGGCAGGTTCTGGCGGTGTCGGGGTCTCTGGTGAGGGAGAGGATCAGCTGGGTGTCGTCGGCGTAAGAGATGATGTTGAGGCTGTGCTGGCGTGCGATGGCTGCGAGAGGTTTCATGTAGATGTTGAAGAGGGTGGGGCTGAGTGAAGATCCTTGCGGGACGCCGCAGATGACTTCGGTGGCCTCGGAGCGAAACGGGGGGAGGCGGACTCTTTGTGTTCTTCCGGCGAGGAACGAGATGATCCACTCCAGTGTCTTCTCTTGGATACCGATGTTGCTGAGGCGCTGGACTAGGGTGCGGTGGCAGACCGTGTCGAACGCAGCGGAGAGGTCCAGGAGGATGAGGGCCACTGTTTCCCCCTTGTCGTGCAGGGTCCGGATGTCGTTGGTGGCTGCGATGAGGGCGGTCTCGGTGCTGTGGTTGTCTCTGAAGCCGGACTGCGAGGGGTCGAGGGGTCCGTTCGTCTCGAGGAAGGCAGTCAGCTGTCTGTTGACGATCTTCTCGATGACTTTAGCAGGAAAAGGGAGGAGCGAGATGGGGCGGAAGTTTTTGAGATCGGTGGGGTCCGCTGTAGGTTTCTTCAGGAGGGCGCTGATCTCGGCGTGCTTCCAGCTCTCCGGGAAGGTGGCGGTGTTGAAGGAGGCGTTGATGATGTTCCGGAGTTGGGGTGCGATGGTGGAGTCGGCCTTGTTGAAGACGTGGTATGGGCAGGGGTCGGTCGGTGATCCGGAGTGGATGGTGTTCATCTTGCGGGCTGTGTCTTCGGTGGTCACCGTGGTCCAGGTGCGAAGGGTGGCGGTGGGGGGCGTTGGTTCGAGGGTTGGGTGCGTGGGTGGGGCGTCGAAGCTGTTGTGGATGTCGGCGATCTTGCGGTGGAAGATCGAGGCGAGGGAGTCGCAGAGGTCTTGTGACGGAGTGATGTCGTTGGTGCCGGTGCTGGGGTTGGAGAACTCCTTGACGATAGTGAAGAGCACTTTGCTGCCGTGGGCGTTGTTGTCCAGTCGTTCCTTCAGGGATTTCTTCTTGGTGGTGCGGATGAGCTGGTGGTGCTTGCGGGTAGCGTGTTTGAGGGTGGTCATGTTGTCGGTGGTCCGGTCGAGGAGCCAGGCTTTCTCGAGGGTGCAGCAGGTCTTCTTGGAGTCCTTGAGTTCGTCGGTGAACCAGGATGCTTTCTTGCTACCGGGTCTGCTGGGAGGGTTCTTTAGTGGCGCGAGGTCGTCGGCGCAGGCGGTCAGCCACTGTGTGAAGTTGCGGGCTGCTTCGTTGGGGTCCGTTGTGTTGGCGTGTGGCCTCTGGCTGAGGGAGGTGGTGAGCTGGTCCGCGGTGATCTTGCTCCAATTCCTGTAAGGTACCTGTTGCGGGTGGTGGTGGGTCGTGGATCTTTTGAAGCTGAAGTGGACGCAGCTGTGGTCGGTCCAGTGGAGTCCGGTGGCGTGGCTGAAGGTGATGTACTTGCTGGAAGAGAAGACGGGATCAAGCGTGTGGCCGGCGTAGTGGGTGGGGGTGTTGACCAGTTGCTTGAGTCCGAGGTTGGCGAGGTTTTCCAGCAGGGCGGTGGTGTTGCGGTCCTTGTTGTTCTCCAGGTGGAAGTTGAGGTCCCCGAGGAGGATGTAGTCAGTGGAGGGGAGGGCGTGGGGGCTGATGAAGTCTGTGATGTCTTCGCTGAATTGTGTGCGTGGTCCCGGGGGTCTGTAGACGAGGGTGCCTCTGAGGGTCGTCTTAGGGTCGGTGTGAAACTGGAAGTGGAGATGTTCGGCTGCGGCGAAGGAGTCGTTGGCGTCGGTCGTGATGCGGATGGTGTTCCTGTGGACGATGGCGATGCCACCTCCGGTCTGGTTGATGCGGTCCCTCCTGATGATCTTGTACCCGTCCGGGATGGCGATGTCGGGTGCAGAGGAGGCGTTCATCCAGGTTTCCGTGAGGAAGGCGACGTCCGGTGATGTAGCGTCGAGGAGGTTCCAGAGTTCCACGGCGTGTCTGTGGACGGAGAGGGTGTTGATCAGGATGCACTTGAGGTGGTTGCTGCTGGTGTTTGTCTTGGCGGGTGCGGGGCAGGTTCGGAGGCAGGTGAACTTGCAGGTGCAGCAGGTGAAGGGTCCGTGGGTGCGTCTCGGGGTGGCTCGGCAGCAGGCGTGGGTCTGGCCGGCATTGAGTGCGTTGAGAGTGGCGGCGTCGTAGGTCAGTCGGGTCGTCTTGCCTCGGCGGGGAGGGCCAGGGGTCCTGGCGCGGGCCAGGCGCGGACGAGCGCAGACGGGCTTACCTTTGGCGCACCTTCGGCGCTCAATCGGCGCTCCCGCTGCGCGCGTCCGCTGTGCGGTCGCTCTGGGGGCGTCATAAGTAAGGAGCCGGGAGGGAGGAGCAGCTGGGTGGCGGGAGCGGGGCGGCGAATGGAATCACAGGGGGGCGGGGCCGCAGGGAGGCAGCGGCGGGAAATTCCAAGAAGCAGCGGGCAGCGGGAAATTCCCAGGAGCAGCGGGAAATTCCCAGGAGCGGCGGGCAGCGAGCGAAGGAATCTGCAGGCAGGAGGTGGCAAAGGCAGGCAGGAGCGGCAGCAGTGAGTGGGGCGACCAAGCCCTGTGGAGGGCTGAGCGGTATAAGGCATCTTTATTGCTCATTAACTTTGTGAGCCATAAAAATGCCTTTAAATCTTATCGTGTCACATTTGCTCCGTTTTCACAGACAGAGGACAAAAGTTGGTTTGTGTTCCTATTCGCCAGAAAGGGCAAGTAGGACCTAAAAACAGCTCAACCTTCTTAAATTTAGCTCGACTATGCGAGCGGTTGAGTGGAATTTTCGAGCCCTGTGTATCCTCTGTTGTGGAGCATCCAGATGTTCCTGAAGCCACTTTAGGATAGGCTGCCCAAAGTCCTCAGCAGCAGTGGAAGAGGGCCTCGATGGGATGGATGCCCACCACTGGTGTGCGCCGAGCTAGATCTAAGTGACAAATGCTTCGGGTAGGCAGGCCTTGGTGTGGAAAAGTAAATTTTGCCATGTTCTGTGTCCCTACGCGTCCTCCATCATATGTTATCTGTGCATGATTAATATGCATATGTATTCCCCATGTTCGATTAAAGACGCTATTGTAGTTGTGTCCATCTCTAGTATGCCAGTTTCCAGTTCTCGTGAATACTACGAATATCAGGCCTATGTAAAGTTACGTTGCCACGTTTCTCAGTGTGCACGTTATTCCATTGTAAAGTCCCCGTTTCTAGGCCTCAAAAGGGCCCGGACACCAGATTCAGCTCCTGTCTCCTGAAGCCCTCGCTGAGGAGCGATACAGCCCCCACCTGTATCCCTGACCCTTCACTTATTTCCTGCCTTGCAGTGCCCGGTTCAGCCTGGCTCTGCCTCTGAGTCTGCCAAGAGTATGTTATGATTCTAGTTATCAGTCCAGCCCTCCTTCTCTGCATTCCTAAGCTACTGAACCGCATCAATAGTTTCCGTCATCGTCTAGCCTTTACGTCTCCATGTAAGAGAAATACTGTATTTAATGGTCATTTAATATTCTTCATCACGCACTACATGTAGAATAATGCATGCTCCAGTCTTAGAGTCTGTTCGCCTTTACCCCGATAACTTTTGGATTCTATCAACATGTTCTCTAAACATCAGATACTAGATACTGTTTAGGTACATGTCGCCCTGACTCTCCAGACTTCAGTCTCTGCTCCTAGCACAGAGTTCGTAGCCCCCAGCTTCTCCTAGTAATACGTCATTGCCAGTTTGCGCGCACCATCAAGTTAGAGGTCCCGGCTCCTTAGGTAGCCCCCTCCATGTTTCCGCCCCATTCATGACATATTCTGTTACGTTTGCATCACATGTCTATGTATACGCCCTGTTACACCTACTTTCACCCTTATCTTTCGCGACTGCTACGAGTCACACCCTTTGCTCCACCCACTGCTCCGCCTATCGTATGTATTGTAATGCAACTGTTTTAGTATATATGATCGTGCACGGTTATTAAATGTTACGCCGATTCCGATCCTGCCCCCGGCAGCGCTGCCATCCTATTCCTGTGTAGGTTGTCCTGTTCCTGTCCTTATGCTGTATTAAACCTGCAAAACTCCTACTACCTCGAATCTTGACTCTTATTTATTGAGCTATCTGTTATTCATTTATTCATTCAAAAATAGAGGTATTATTTATTTATTTACCACATAATGGCGCCCGAATAGGGACTTGCCCTTTCCCCACGCGTCGGTGAAGCCACGCCGACCCCCTGACCCTCTGCAGTCGTGACGGAACTCTTCTGCGCACCGGCAGATATTTCTGCTTCAAGTATCCCTCAGGCCCACGGAGGAGACGGAGGAGGCGGTCCAGCATCCAGACGAGACGGTGGAGGAACGCGGCGAGTCCCGACCAGAGCCCAAGCCGAGAGTCCAAGGTCCGAGGTATCCGGAGGCCCACCCGTAACAGAAGTCCGAAGTTCGTCCGTCCGGCGTCGAAGCAGTCCCGTCCAGTCTGAGGCCTCCCGTTCTTACTGCCCGGTGAGTACCATTACTGGGGTAGTATCTAGACAGGGTCAATCTAATTGACTCTGGTCTGTGGGTTGGTGGTACACAGACCCACAAACGAAGTGTCCACTTCGGTGGATGCGGGTCCTGACGTGTCTCTTTATGAGACCGGTGAGTTTCGTACTGTTTCAGCAGTGCATCTAGTTTCTGTTCTAGTCAGTTCTGTTCTCGAGAAAATTCATGTATTCTGTGTTCCGTATTCCAGGTAGTATTCTGTTCGAACTGTTATTTTAAATGTTCTTCATGTACTTTAATGTCGTGGTATGAGTGTGAAGTAATTATCGTGTTTATTGTGTATTGTATGGTGTCCAGATTATAGTTCAGTCATGCCGCTCTTTTCAAAACTGCGTCAGTTAAAAACTAGAAAAGGTCTGCTAGAAGCAGCAGTTCCTGTTCCGCCTAGGGACAGTCCAGGTCATTTCATGTATCAGAAGCATGGCATAAGCGCCATATTATATCTAGATTTATGGGTCGAGTATACCAAACAGTTAGAGGAAAAGTATAGATGGCCCGTATCAGGCACATGGGATGCCGAGTGCATCATGCGAGTAGAAGAAGCATTATGGAAAAAGAAAGCCAGACAGTCACAGAAAGATGCCATCGAGTTATGGCGCAAAGAATCTCATAAAAGAACCGAAAAAGAAATCAGAAAGTCTGAACTAAGTAGAGAATCCTTAGAACGAGCACAAGAAAAAGAATTAATCGAGATAGGTGAACGAGTTAAAACCGAACAGTCAGACAGACAGAGGCATGCCCTTATTAAGGGTATGTATCCTCTTCTTGCCGAGGGCTTGCCAAAAGCGACCCCGGAGGCATCCAGTAACTTTCCGCCACCACTAGTTCCGACCAAGCTACGTCACAAACCGACCGCAGCTGATATTTTCATTTCGTCCTATTTGGACGACACAGTCCCAGAATATGCAAATCCCGCTCCGCCAGTCCCTGTAAATCAGGCACTTCCCGCTCCTCCAGACACCGGAGTACCTGTTACGGTACCCCCGGTCCAGCCCGCCATACAAGTCCAGCCTGCATTTCCATTTCCCACTCTGCCAGGACGAAGAGCATCAGTAGACGACTCTAGTTTAGGGGCCGCAGGAGGAGGTCCTCCTCAGACCCCGCCGCCACACAAACGTTTAACGTTAGCCGAATTACATGTACAAGCGTCACAGCGTACGCCCAGATATCAGTCTGTTGCAGAAATAAGAAAAGCCCTTAACGAATGTGGCTATGATCCAGTCCCAGGCGAGGATAATATGGTATTATATTCATTACGCGTGAGAAAGGTGACCGAGTATCTCGTCACCCTACCAGATATGAAAGAAGATCTAGACAGAATATATCGTTTCATCCGTACAGGGAATGATCCAGAAAGTATTAGTGACGTCATGTGCCAAAGAAAAGTTGAAGTCCAGCTCATGCTATTAAAGTTTCTGATTAATTGTTTGATACGAGAACAAGATTATCCGACCAAAGATCGAGCCGAAATGAAAGTCCTGACAAAGTGGAGTGATAATATAGCCGAGGGTAAGCACAAGACTATCGGTAGTATAGAGAGTATGTACAAGAAAATTCGTAAAGAAATAATAAGGTTACACGATCAACGTAAAGCAGCACAAGTAAGAGAGAAAGAAAATGACTCTTCTACAGAAGAGGTAGAGGACGAGAATCCCGACAGAATAGCGTATGTAGGAAAATCTAGATTCCCAGATCGCCATTTACGTCTAGAACACAAGCCAGTTTTTCACCATCCAGCACCAGAACAAGGTTCTCTGGAACAAGTATTTCAAGCTACCGACCACATTCTGAAATCACGAATCGGTTATAGCGAGTTAAGTACCATGCATGAACAAGAACTAGTCCGATCAGCAGTCCGATGGATTACTGATTCTACCACTTTTCCAGACGAAATAGTGGCACAAATGTTTCTGAAAATGCCCCCAGCCGAGCAACGACTGGCGGGTATGTATATGATCCAGCACCTCATTACTTTGTATGAGGGTCAACATTCTGATCCAGGTCCGTTACACGATGTCCTGAACGAGTTACTCCAGTATAAATGGAAAGGTTTAGGTACCGATTTAATTAGTGTCATTCTAGAACAGCGCCACAAATATAGTATGTTTTTGAACCCGCATTTTGTTCATGTCTCACCCCCAGAAAGTAAACCCTTTTACATAGACAGACAGAATCCGTTACGAGAAGTGCATCCAGTTAAGACAGAGGGTGGTGAGATGCAACGAGTGTTTGTTTACACCCCTATCACAAAGATGGAACTCTTAGAGATGAAAAAGTTAATTCCCTGTCATGATAAAGATCCAGCAGGGTTCCACCGAGAATTAAAAGACATGCTCCGTATGGGAGAATACACGTATCCAGATATTATTAAAATGTTAAAGGTCCTGTTGCCCGCAGGGGTATATGAGAAACTCAAAGAAAAAGAATGGGAGGTGGGAGAGAAAAAGATCGATTGGGCAGTTCTAGAAGCTGAAGATAAGATACGAGTACCAGGTACCGGTCTTGGAGATAAATGTAAAGAATTACCTGAACTGTTAATACAAGTTTTGCCCAGACTATTAGCAACTAAAAAGGAAGACTGGGATGCAATCTCAGCCTGTAAACAGAAACAAGACGAAGACACTAGTGATTTTTATTCTAGATTTGAGAAATGTTTTACCATAAACAGTGGCCTCAAGACAAGTAGCGAGTCATACCCTCATCTTTTTGTTACTAAATTAGTCGAGAATTCAAGTCCACAAGTTAAGAATCGAGTTTTGAAAGTCGAAAGTACCTGGCAAGCTAATACCCCGTCCCAGATGTTACAGATGCTTCAATATCACCAGAATAGAATCAGAGAAGAGCAAGAACACGAGAGAAAACGTATGAAAGACACGAAAATGAAAGTACTAGTTGCACAATCCGTTCCTCAAGACAGTCAGAAGAGGGGTCCGAATCAAGCCAGTCATCCTGCAGCTCCCGTTAAAGGGAACTGCAATTATTGTAAACAGCCAGGTCATTTTATAAACGAGTGTGCAGTTCTGAAACACAACATAGCTACCGGTAAGACTAAAGAAAGACCACGTCCGCCTAGACAAGAACAAGTTTCACAGACTTCTCAGCCACAGAATGCACAACAGACAGTTACTGTACCGCAGCCCATCGCTGCAACACAGCATGTTACACAGCAGATGTATCAGTATGCACAGTCCGAGTATCCAGAGTATCAGCCATATTCATGAAACAGCCTAGAGAGGGAGGTAGGCTTGCCTCTCATCGAAATACCTGTAGATCAAGAAGGTCCCTATGTTCATAGTCAAGTACTAGGGAAAGACAGAAAGTTTCTGATTGATACAGGGGCAAGTAGGACCACTATAAGTCACGCCGAAGTTCCAGGGGCTCCGCTCTCAGGCTCTAGAAATGTTTCCCTTGGATTTTCAGGAAAGCCTATCGTAAATGAAATATCAAAGCCAGTTACTCTAGAAGTAGGTCCATTGTCCCGCACTACTGATCTGTTACTTACTAAGTCATGTCCAGAAAATGTATTAGGCATTAAGACACTGAAAGAATTAGGTGCAGTTATATGCTGTTCCCCAGAGGGAATACGATTGTTCCTACGTGACTTTAAGGGTCACTATGTGTTACGAGATTTTGATCCAAGATTGTCTAATGTCCCGCAGCATCTATGGGCGCAAGGTCCAACTGATGTTGGTTTTATGCAAATCACACCCCATCGTGTGACTCTCAAGCCAGGTGTAGTGTTACCACGAATCAGACAGTACAGATTGCCACCTGAGGCTGTAGCAGCCTTATCCAAAATTATTGACGAGCTTATGGCTCAGGGAGTAGTTGTAGAAACTGACTCCAATGTATGTAATTCTCCGATCATTCCTGTCATGAAACGTACTGATCCAAATGCACCCCCAGTATATCGATTAGTGATTGACCTCCGAGAACTTAATAAATGTATTATTCCCCAGTACCCAGTTGTCCCAGATATTTCTTCCCTATTGACAGCCATTGATTCCGAAGCCACATTTTTCACTGTCATAGACCTCAAGAACGCATTCTTCAGTGTCCCCATTCATCCAGACAGCCAGTTTCTTTTCGGATTTTGTTTAAATGGAAGGAGTTATATGTTCACACGCGCTCCTCAAGGTTTCACAGAAAGTCCTAGTATTTATAGTCAAGCACTTAAGAGACAACTAGACAATATTCACATGCCAACTGACACTGCCCTGCTCCAGTATGTCGATGATCTACTGATCACAGCCCGTTCTGAACATGCTTGCGAGCGAGCCTCACTTACAGTCTTGTATTTCCTAGCCGAGATGGGGCACAAGGTGTCCCCTTCTAAGCTTCAATTCTGTGTCCAGCAAGTGGTCTACTTAGGACACTTACTGTCCAAGAGGGGTAGGCAGTTGACACCTGACCGTATCCAGTTAATAGCGAGTCTTCCTCAGCCCAAGACCCAGAAGGAGGTACGTGCTTTTATCGGCCTTACTTCTTATTGCAGACAATGGATTCCTCAGTATGCATTTCTAGCTAAGCCACTGATACAGTTAACGACACAGGAGGCAGCCGTATCGACTGTCCTCCCTTGGACATCTGAACATACACTTAGTTTTAATGAGTTAAAGAAAGCCCTATGCCAAGCTCCAGTTCTAGCTACACCGAACTACAGTAAGCCTTTTACACTTTTCGTCACTGAACGTGAAGGTACAGCATTATCCGTTCTCACACAAGATCAAGCAGGACAATACAAGCCTTGTGCTTATTTTTCGAGCACATTAGATCCTGTAGCCCAGGCTCTGCCTGCGTGCCTCAAGTCAGTTGCAGCCACAGCTCTAGCTATCAGACAAAGTGATTCCATAGTCCTAGGACACTCCCTGACAGTACAAGTTCCACACTCCGTGGAAGTTCTTTTAAACCGAACACAAACTCAGCACTTGACAATTGCACGTTTAACAGGTTATGAATTGACACTGTTTCAGCCACACATAGAAATCAGACGCTGCAACGTTTTAAATCCTGCTACACTGTTACCGTCAGTTACTTCGAATTCTGCCACACACGATTGTGTGGAAGTAGTTAACATCATGACCAAGCCAAGACAAGATCTGACAGATATTCCATTACCAGATCCCGACCTGACACTTTATGTGGATGGTTCATGCATGAGAACAAGTACAGGAGAACTAGTCGCCGCGTATGCAGTGACTACTGACACTGAAGTTATTGAAACACACCGTATTGACACCCTGTCTGCTCAAGCAGCAGAGCTAGTTGCTCTGACTCAAGCCTGCATACACGCTAAGAACCGGAAAGTTAATGTTTACACAGATTCACGTTATGCATTTGGAGTCGTACACGACTTTGGAGTGCTCTGGCAGGAGAGAGGTTTCATGACTTCTCATGGAACCAAGATTCAGCATGGTCTCCTTATTCAAGCTCTGTTAGATGCTATACATTTACCGACATCCATTGCTATCATGAAGTGCAAAGCACATACGAAAGTTACTGACACTATTTCCCAAGGTAATGATCTAGCAGATCGCACAGCCAAGCTTACAGCTCAGACTCCAGACATTTCAGTTAATCCGACACAGACATACACTCCAGATCTGACTACCTGTATGACAGTTAAGGACCCTACTCAAGATGTCATAGATATCCAGTTACACGCTACTCCCGATGAAATCAAGAAATGGTCCGAACAAGGAGGGGTCCAGACAGATCAGGGATGGGTAACGAAGGGTAGAGCCACATGGTTTCTCCCCGACTCTATGGTTCAAGTCATTATCAATACCGCACATAGTCCAGCACATCTAGGAGAGAAAGCTATGTTAGACAGTATCCAGAACATTTGGTTCAACAAGCATTTACGAGCTGCAGCCAAGCAGAAAGTCCGTACCTGTATGATATGTTGTCAGTTTAATCCAGGTAAAAGTGTCCCGGTGGAACAAGGTGGATTCCAGCCCCCTGACCACCCTTTTGAAGTCCTCCAGATGGATTACATTCAGATGGAGCGATGTCGAGGTTTCAAGTATGTCCTTGTAGTTGTATGCGCTTTGTCCAGGTGGACAGAAGCATATCCAGTCCCAGATTACACAGCCGCGACCACTGCTAAGCAGTTGGTTCGTGAGTTCTTCCCCCGTTATGGACTCCCTAGAGTCGTATATTCTGACAACGGCCAGCCATTCTCATCTGAACTCATGAAGCATGTTTCCCTGTTGTTAGGGTACCAGTGGAAGTTCCATTGTGTACGCCATCCTGAAGCAGCCGGTCTCGTAGAGAGACATAACCAGACCCTGAAAATCCGCATTGCAAAAGTTTGTCAAGAGAAAGGTGTGGACTGGCTAATAGCTCTGCCAGTTGCTTTGTTCTATATGCGCATGGTCGCACATTCCAGATCAGGTCTGTCCCCGTATGAGGTCGTTTTCGGCCGCCCCCCTAACATGTGGGGTACACCTAGACCTCGAAGTATTACCGATGTTTCAAGTAATATGCTGACAGATTACCTAGCTTCCTTGATGTCTGCCGTCAACTCTTGTCGTTCACAGGTTGCCGCCGCATTTCCAGACAATACCGAGGTGGCACCGCATGAAATCGTTCCCGGATCCATGGTCCTAGTGCGAAATTTCGATCGCTCAAGTCCGCTGGAGCCTCGCTGGAAGGAGCCCCGACAGGTCCTCCTCGCCACCCGTACAGCCGTGAAGTTGGAGGGACGCAAAGGCTGGGTGCATCTTTCGCACATCAAGAAGTTTTATGGATTGAAACCAGTCTCAAAGAACATTTCCCAGGATTTAAAGGACTGCCCAAGTACCATTCTTAAGGACTGTCCCGCAAAAGACAATGTTACTGCACCCTCCCTGTTAGAGACAACTCCGCAACAGGAGTATAAGCTCAAATTAAGGTCTAGTAAAATAAGTCAGCCAGTTTGATTGTCTAAGTCCTCCCCTAGGTGAAACGGTTAGACCGGTTTCTGACATGTATAAAATAGACCCCCATAGTGAGAGAGTTAGTCAAAACTCAATCCGATGTATCGTTTTTCTAAGTTTCATATTATTTCTCAGCATTATGATTTCCTGCACCAGTTATGCATTTTACCTGTATTTTCCAGTTTCTCATGTAAATAAGTCTTCTAATGTTACAGTAGAGCACACGTTTAGTGATCTGCCTCCTCATGAACTCTCTTACCGCCTCGCTATGCGTAACAATTCCTTTATCCGCATGTTACATTATTCACACCAGACCAGCAATGCCACTAATTGTTGGGTGTGTGGTCGACTCCCCCCTTTCCAGACACCGAAGGGAGTTCTGCCACTCTTTCCTTATCCATTTTCACATAATGGTTCGTGTGGAGCATGGTCCACGTTAACGTCATCCTCAACAGATATGTCTTTTCTTAACAGTACATGTTTCCCAGACAAGCAAGGGCTTCCCCACAGAACAGGGTTAGATCTAGAGAATGAAGTTTATAATTTAGGTAATTATTCTTCGAATGTTATGGTCTTGAATGTTCAGTCTGATACTACTCCAGACTTACCTGCTATTTCAGTACTACCAGTCAAAGGTGAACTATGTGTCCGAAATAATGGTTCCGTACATGTAGGACATAGTGATTGTACTACTATTGTCAAATATAGTGACAGTGGGAAATCTATTTTCAAAGCTTCACGTCATTCTTATTTTATTTGTGGCCAAACCGCATATGTTCGTCTGCCCCTCGATTGGGAGGGAACCTGTTACATTGCCTTCCTACTGCCACCAGTTTTCCTAGCCCCATCCGATTATCATAGAAACACACATCTAGTACACATTAGACATAGAAGGGAGATTGAGTCCCCAATTGTCGATTATACTGAAACTGCTCTAGAACAGTATACAGATTTCAATAGAGGTTTCTTCTTCTTTATAGGACCTATCCAGAATAGTAAGCTAATCCGTAGGTTAACAAGAACCCTTGAAGCAGTAGTTAATGAGACTGCCTCTGCTCTAGGTAACTTAACTGAAGAGCAATCTGCTATGAGATTTGTCGTTTTGCAAAATCGTCTCGTCCTTGACGTCATACTGGCCGATAGGGGCGGGGCTTGTAGAGTCATCGGATCTAGTTGCTGCATTTTCATTCCAAATAACGCGCCGTCTGTTTATTCAGCTATAACCAGACTCCATAAAATTGCCTGTTACACCAAGATCCAGGCACCTGGACATGGTCCGGTTGGTTCTGGAATATAATTTCCGCCTGGGGATGGAAAGTATTGTACTTTCTAGGTATTGCAGTAGCGATCATATTCAGCTGCTGCCTCTGTATACAATGTGGCCCTGCGATTTGCGGCATTTGTGCTACCTCTTGTATTCCTAGTCCCAAGCCCCGTTCTAAAACCCGTTCCCAGAAAATTCGAGACGAGCAAATGATACTGTATGAAATGATAGATGGTATCATGAATATTGATGTTTCCTGATGGAAACGTAGTGACAAGGAGGGAATGTGGAAAAGTAAATTTTGCCATGTTCTGTGTCCCTACGCGTCCTCCATCATATGTTATCTGTGCATGATTAATATGCATATGTATTCCCCATGTTCGATTAAAGACGCTATTGTAGTTGTGTCCATCTCTAGTATGCCAGTTTCCAGTTCTCGTGAATACTACGAATATCAGGCCTATGTAAAGTTACGTTGCCACGTTTCTCAGTGTGCACGTTATTCCATTGTAAAGTCCCCGTTTCTAGGCCTCAAAAGGGCCCGGACACCAGATTCAGCTCCTGTCTCCTGAAGCCCTCGCTGAGGAGCGATACAGCCCCCACCTGTATCCCTGACCCTTCACTTATTTCCTGCCTTGCAGTGCCCGGTTCAGCCTGGCTCTGCCTCTGAGTCTGCCAAGAGTATGTTATGATTCTAGTTATCAGTCCAGCCCTCCTTCTCTGCATTCCTAAGCTACTGAACCGCATCAATAGTTTCCGTCATCGTCTAGCCTTTACGTCTCCATGTAAGAGAAATACTGTATTTAATGGTCATTTAATATTCTTCATCACGCACTACATGTAGAATAATGCATGCTCCAGTCTTAGAGTCTGTTCGCCTTTACCCCGATAACTTTTGGATTCTATCAACATGTTCTCTAAACATCAGATACTAGATACTGTTTAGGTACATGTCGCCCTGACTCTCCAGACTTCAGTCTCTGCTCCTAGCACAGAGTTCGTAGCCCCCAGCTTCTCCTAGTAATACGTCATTGCCAGTTTGCGCGCACCATCAAGTTAGAGGTCCCGGCTCCTTAGGTAGCCCCCTCCATGTTTCCGCCCCATTCATGACATATTCTGTTACGTTTGCATCACATGTCTATGTATACGCCCTGTTACACCTACTTTCACCCTTATCTTTCGCGACTGCTACGCGTCACACCCTTTGCTCCACCCACTGCTCCGCCTATCGTATGTATTGTAATGCAACTGTTTTAGTATATATGATCGTGCACTGTTATTAAATGTTACGCCGATTCCGATCCTGCCCCCGGCAGCGCTGCCATCCTATTCCTGTGTAGGTTGTCCTGTTCCTGTCCTTATGCTGTATTAAACCTGCAAAACTCCTACTACCTCGAATCTTGACTCTTATTTATTGAGCTATCTGTTATTCATTTATTCATTCAAAAATAGAGGTATTATTTATTTATTTACCACATTGGCCAGACTTCGGCTTCAAATGTTTCGGTGAAAGATGTCTTGGCTTTGAAATCCTTAGCTTCACCCCTTTTGGCTCCAAAGGTGATCGATAGTGCACCTTCGGATCCGGCATTGTGGTGGTGTACGAGGCTCTATGCTTCGAGGAGGACATTGATGTCCGAATATGAAATGGGTGTCAGGTTCATCTCGGAATCCCTATGTAGACCAAGGCCGGAAGGCAGTGGCGCACCAGATACTTCATAGGCATGTGAACATGAGGCTGGCGAGTGGCGACTCTTGTTGGCGAGCAGTCACTGATCTTTCATTGCTGATGGCTAGGCGGAGAGGTTGTTTAGCCTCGATATCCACCTCAGAGTTGGCACTTTTCAGCGACAAGGCTGGTCCCATTTTGACGCCTGGAGCATCTGATTCTTCTATATCAGACTCAAAGCGCTTCAAAGACATCTGGAGTGTCTTCTTCTCGTCTGTGTGCCATGGTGGCTGAGGCAGTGAGCGCGTCAGCCTTGTACAGTCTTTTTGTTACAGACCGTTAAACTAGACCAAGAACTTTCCATGAAGAATCCCATTACTGTAATTTGTGGTTCTTGTTTTGCGACAGACTTCTTCCTTTGATACCATCTTCTGCCGGAAAACACTCGTCTGGGCCTTGGTTATTAACTGTTAATGCACAGATAAAGACAATTCGGAACTATTGTACTGGAATACAATATACAGTACAGTAGGCAAGTAGAATAACTTTTATGGTAACCTTGGAGATAGATGTAGAAATTATATAGAAATATGTACATTTCGATGTCAAGTACTAGCCTAAATATACCACGCCATTGTTCATATTTTATGCTATATTACCTTATAGACGCATACCCAACCTACCTCATATCAGTGTGAAACGTTTACTATATAGCTCTATACCTACCTACCTCATATGGTTATGCTAAGCGAGATATATCTCTAACCTACCTCATGTATATGTATCTGTGAAGCGCTCTGATACCCAAGGGTCACGTTTGTGCTATATAAAACTTTCGAAATAAAAATAAATAAAATAAATACAGTAATGCGTTGTTTATGGCAGTTAGTGACACATTACTGTCTAAGCTCCAGGTGGTGCTGTAACCTGCTGCCAGCCTGTACTCCAATCTCCTGGCAGGCTCCCCCTCGGTTCCTGTTCTCAGATATCTTCATTGGCTTCCTGTCAGGAAGCGTATCTTGTTTAAGGCTTGTTGTCCGACCCACAAGTCCTTGACGAGCAATGCCCCTTTATACCTAAAGGATACATTGCATTGCTGTCGGCCTTTCTGCACTTTAAGATCTAGTGTTAAGGAGCTTCTGATTACTCTGTGTCCGCACTTCTAGTTACGGTAGCAGAGCCTTCTCCTCAATGGCCCCTTCTGCCTGGAATCAACCGCCTCTCCATCTTCATTGTTGCGCAGATTTCACTAAATTCAAGAAAATGTTGAAAAAATGGTTGTTTTAGTCTTTGGTTGTTTGTTAGGTGCTGGCTGAACGCAGAGATATACCTCCGGGTATGATTCGTGCCCTTTATCAAGTAACATGAAAGAATGCAAGACACGCCAAACAGGTTCTCTCGTTGGTCGGGAGACAAACCGAGATTGCAAACTTAGTGAAGGGCGGACCTCGGGTACTTGATGTGGCAAGGAGGACACAATCGCAATGGAGTCCTCTCCGTTGCGAACACATTCTCGACTCAGATGGTGGGTATCTAAAGGTATGTAGCCCACATGGAGTAGAACGAAACACAACTTGTAAACTGGCAACAGAAGTATTATATAGAATTGACAAGGGGATGGATCCGAGGGCACCTCAGAACACCATATGGCGTCGAACCAGAGATCATGACGACACTTCTGAACCAGACAGCAGAAAAAAATATAATCCAACAATGGAGCTGAGGCCCATCCGCAATACCACTGATAGGTGGAGTCACTGGGTTCATTCGAAGAAAAACAAGTTGTGTATGCCTGAGCTCAACATTAGATGGTGCAAGAACGCACAGTAGTTGTGTACCTACGCCACACATGCCACAAACAGCAGCTTTTGGTTTAGCAGCCTGGACAGCACCTATACATGTAGGCTTCTTAGTGTACATGTGTAGATTTTGTGCAACATCTTGTCAACCGGAGAGCCCAAATGATGCGCTGCTTCAATGCCAGGAGGTGGTCCTGCACCTCTGGACTGAACCCTGAGCAGCAGAGCCACACTTGGCGCAGTAGAAGGATGCTCGTGTGGATGCCTCGGGAAGCAGCATCTGAGCCATCTTGCACACATCGGATACTTCCAATGGGTTTCTGGGAGGTTCTTCATCAGCTTCTTTATCTCCTCCCAATGATATCCATTATGGCACTCTCTCTGCACCACTAAGGAGGCTGGGCACAAGAGTGTCATTGAGAGGATTGGACCCCAAATGTAGAAAGGGTTTGTTATTCTTTTCTACTCTTGGTGTGAAAAGTTTAGCTTTTACAGGCTCTTTAATACTGTCTGGGGCGGTCTTCAACTCCTTCGATGCTGATGACGGAACCGCTCCGTCATCAGCTGCGGTGGCGCTGTGCTGATGACGGAGTGGTTCCGTCATGGCCCGCTCGCCGCGCCTGCGCGGCACGGATTCCGCGCCTGCGCTGGGCGTTCCATTGAGTGGGCGGGGCCATGACGGAACTGCACTGTCATGAGCACAGCTCAACCGAGGCTGGTGACGGAGCGGTTCCGTCACCAGCATGGGCGCGCCGCGCGGCCGCCCCGCCCCCTTAGCGCTGCGGCGGAATAGCCGCCACAGCGAAGGTGTTAACCTGACCTTCAGCATGGGGAGAATCCGCACTGTCCTTTCCATTTCAGAAACTGTTTCTACAAGGGAATCATGCTCATCGTGTAAGACACGCATGTTCACCAGTGGGATGCCCTCTGAATAACTGTGTGTTAGGTGGTAGTATCATCAGATGAGTAGGGCTCTATATCTTGGTAATTTTTGGGGTCAATTGTGTAGCCCTAACCTGAATCCTCTTCCTCCCTGGACGCTGGGGCTCATCATAAAGGTCTTGCAGCAAACAAATGATGGACGGAATGCTGACAATGCAAACATTCCCCCCCAGTCAAAAGATCTGGGTTAAATCCATCGTTCTTTTGACCACTTCGTCACCCCAGTTTGGACCCAGCCATATGAAAATCAGTCTTGACCCTGTGCCCCATGGGAACAGTCCAGCCCGAACTGCCAGGCCAGGTCCTCCCTGGACTGGAAACAAGCATCCTAGGACCGGTTTCAGGGCATGTCACCCTTCTTCAGCCAGGCTAGCTTGAATCCAGTGGCACAGTGATAAGGGACCCACGTCTGGACATAACCATCCAGGTCTAAACTGGGGTGGCATAGTGAGCAAAAGAAATATAGATTTAACCCAGATCTCTTGACTGCGGGTGACTGTTTTGATTTGTTCTGCATTCCGTCCATCAATTTTGTGTCTTTTGCCATCATAAAGGTCTAGCAGCTCGTAAGGGCCGCCTGGGAGTGAGAAAGTATTATCTAACAAAAAAGAGGGACTTAGAGCTCATCAACGTTACAGCATATATGCGCCAAATAATCTAGATAATGTATAAAGGGTATGCGGTTCCTAATGAAGTAAGAGTGTCTATGTAGGTCAATGACTGTTCTGCAGGGTAGGCTGGGAGTGTGCCTCTGCAGGAACAAATGCCCTCACACACCCGGCTGGGTGTCATGCTTCAACATTGGGCGTTTGCTCCACGTCAGGCCGGCGCTGCAATGCCCGACGGGCACCATCGATGGGGGCTCTTTGGCAGAGATGTTTTTGTCTGCCCTTTGGTAAAGGGGGCTAGGAAATAGATTGGTGTTAAAGTGTTAGAAGTGTGAGGTTAAAAATAGGATAAGAGTTACTTCTCAAGAAAAACTTTGATGATAAAAAAAAAAAAAAGAAAAAAAAAAAAAGAAGAAGTGCGCGTCGACTGGAAAGGTCTTGCCGCAGTGGAGACAACATTCCCAACACTTTCGGTGAGGAGCACCCCCAGAAAAAGCCTGCTGCAGAGGAGAAAGAAGGGGTGTGTTCCCTCGAGGAGATCTTGGATTCCGATGTGGAGGACGGATTGGAGCACACTCGGGCAGCACATGGGTACTGTCGCCACAGAACCACCCAAAATGACTTCCAAACACTCACCCTTCCCACTATGAGAGGTCGCCGGACCGCCATTGCTATCAGGCCATGGTGGGATCTGAAAACATACTTCAGAAGCCAAGCCTATAAACATGGTTTACAGTGATACCCATTATTTTTGAATTATCTTTTATTGCACTTGACTTTCTGGAAATGTTTAGCGCTAGGGATATCATTTTCAGTTTCAGAGTTGTTGTATCGGGGTGCTCTTGCGTTGACCACCTTGAGCCCATGTGTGCTTCCCAACATATGTGTGAGACATCTGTGACTATGATAGCGTGCAGACAGAGAGCAGTGAAAGGTTTCTCTTTTAGCATGTGGTCTGCCACCACCACATTCCCTTGTTGACCCAGGTGGTTACAACCACAAGAAAAACCCATTTCCTCCATCGATGGAGCACTGCTGCTCTCCGACTCATAACCCCACCTCGCCCAACAGGCTTGACGATTCTATCGATGTGAACCTGAGTTTTGGGTTTAAAGAACGAGCGTCAAGCGCAGTCCTCCGACTTGTGGTCTCTTGCGAGGCAAAAAAATACAAACTGGATGTTTGTCGTTTAGAGCCAACTTCCAATGACAGGCTGGGTAAAATCTAAAGATTGCGCCCAGAATCTAAAATGGGGCTGAGGAACCCCCGGGGATCCAATGTCCACCATTTACTGTTTAGTGAATATGTCAAATTCTCCCAACAAACCTCAAAATAAACCTCTCTATCAAAATCTTGATGACATCTCAACCGCTTACCAGTTTTCCTTGAGGACCTTTTGATGGTCCTCAAAAAAAAAAAAAAAAAAAAAAGTTGGGAGCGTTCTCGATGGCCCTCTGTACCCAACGGAGAAAAATGCATCTAAGAGGGTGGGCACGCCCATGGACACTGTGGGTTTACGGTCATACAAGGTCTCCGTCTATGCGACACAGTTACGCAGTTGGCACGGAGAAGAGGACTTTCTGTACAACCCCAAATAGCCTCACGGGTGGCAAGTTCCCTGCTCTTAAGGCATGGGCAGGACTAATCAACTAAAGCGAATCACCCCAAAGCGGCAGCAAGCAACCCTCACGCCCACCCTCAGAAAGCGGTGCAAACAGCTGGAGGAAGCGCAAACCCACAGGCCACTTCCTCTGTTCTGCTGCGTTTAAATCATGAAAAAACGTAAAAGGAGTTCTTGAAAAATGCAAACTTTCTGAAATATTGGTATTATGATTATAGCAAATGAGTCAATTATTCACAAAAATAAAATCTTTATTAATGGGAAATAATGGAAAACACACCCAAGGGCGGACCCTTTCAATCAGATGACCAGCAGTATATTATTGCCACTTCCCTGATACCTAAACTTGGGGTTACCTTATTTGTGATTGTTTTTTAGGGTTTATTTGTGTACCATCTTTCGGCTGAAGTAGTCCACCCTTTGGTGGTCTGTTTTCCCACTAGTTGGCTTGCTCTGTTATTGTTTGGTAGAGATAAGCTCACTTTACTGGTTCATTTTGAATACATTTTATTTCAGTTATAGTTTTCTCTATTTATTTCTTCTCAGACTGCCTATTCTTTTCTAATTTCTGGCATCAAACTTTTTTTCTTTTCTGCTCCATCATTATAGAATCGCTGGGAACAGGCGGTTCTACACAAAGCGCTCAATAAATGAACTCGGCCTCCCTCGTCTTTGGAGAAACAAATTGTTTTGTCAAATGTTCATAATGTAAAATGGCTTAAATAACTTAATTTGAAAAAAGAAGCCAAAACATAAGGAGTCCCTGGCTCAACTTATGTTTGAAGCAGTGTAGGAAGCTGGCTCTGTATAGACTATACCAAAGTAAGGTACAGTGTGCACAGAATCCAGTGGATCCCCAAAGGCTTACAGAGGTAAAGTTAGATAGAACCTTACTCTCTATTTGTGGTAGTCTGGGCCAGCAGTAAGGCTTCATCAGAGGTTTGTATTAAGCATTTATTGTACACACTCAGGCAAGAAATGATGTCGCACTCAAAGACTCAACTCAGACCAATTGTTTTGTGTAACAATATTTCTGAGTTGTATTTTATTTATAGAACCAAGCAGGACTTGGTACAGGTAAATATGATGGTACTTTTCAAGACAGATTCCTAAAAAGCAAGCTGGATGAATAATGACTTTTCCTACAGGTTTGTAAAAATGTGCAAATATTTCCTGGATAAAAGGTATGTAAAACAGTTTCTCAAAACACAGTTTCTTAGGTTTCCATACAAAACACCCTCAAAGCACTGGGATGCCTCCTGGTAGCCATGCGCTATATAAATACCATTCAATTTAAATTTCAACACTTAAAGGTTTTTCAGAGGAAAACAGTCAATGCAATCCTATGGAGAAAAATTGGGTTTACTATCACCGAAAGGAGGAGTCACCTACCTCGTGACTGGAAAAGACTTCTTCGAACAAAAACAAAGTGCAAACATCCGGACCCAACACTAGATGGCGGGCTATGCACAGCATGTGATCTACAGCTCACATGCCTCAAACAATAGGGTTATCGTTTTGCAGGTAAGTATACGGTCTTGAGGGTTGAGTTTCTGGGGTTAGAAGAAGGGTTTCCTCAGGGTCAAGGATGCACTCAAAGAGCTCCCTCAGTGGCACAAGGGCGGCTGGGTGCAGGGGGCTGTCGGTTGGTGGCTGCTGACGAGCAGGCCTCAAGGTTGAGGGAGCAAAGCTTCTGCTCTTAAGCTCAAGGCAAAGGGGGATCCAAGTTAGCATGGAAGGTGCACCCACAGCCGAACAGGGATAGCGGTGCAGGGTGCTGTTTTGGCATCGAGTGCCCTGTTTTCAACAGGAGTTGCCAGCCTTTGGTTTTGGTGGCAGGCTCTGTCTAGGAAGCCTTCCGGGAGGAAGCAACAGCTGGGTAGGTAGGTTGGAGGGCTCGTGGATGTAGGTGCACCTCAGGTCCTCTTCTCCAGGGCGGCCGCATGCCAGGGTGCCATTTGAGGTCAGATTTGACTTTACCGGGCCACTCACGGTTGTGGGAGGTCTCCGTGCAGAGGCTGCAGGCGATGTCGTAGAGTCCTGGATAGGGTCAACCCACAGAGGTCTTGGACTCTAGAGCGCTGGGGGACCTCACTGGGACCAGTGGTCCACTGGGACTCAGGCTGTAGGCGACGGGTGCAGTGGTGGTTACACGCTTCGGGTTTCTTTGTCTTCAGCAGGCTCGGCGTCTTTCTTTGGAGATTCTTTTCAACAGAACTGCTGTTCACCGGGTAACCGGTCTTTGTTGAAGGCAGTCAGTCCTCCCAGGAATTCCGGAGGTCTCTGGCTGCAGGACAAGGCAACTTTTGACGCAGGATCTCTGGAAACTGCAGACGGGAAGGTAGGGTTGGGGCCAAGTCAGTTCTTCTCTGCAGTCTCTTATGCTGGGCGTCTTTTCGGCCTTCTTCGTAGGTTGCGGGAATCTGCTTTCTGGGTTAAGGGCTGCCCCGTAAATGCTGTATTTAGGGGGCGTTTTAGGGGTCTCAAGGTCAGTAGCCAATTGGCTCCTGACCTTAGGGTGACTACACCTTTGGTGTGCTCACCCCATGTGGGGGAGTGGGCTCAATCCCTATCTCTGATTGGAGAGTGCATGCCATCTGCAAAATGGTGGGCACCGAAGATGGGCTTCATCTCCCTTTCCCCACTTGAGGTTTGGGGTTGGCAGAGGTGGGCAGACCTTCTGGGCTGCTCTAATTTTTCCTGCATGTATTTCCCCCGAAAAGGGGGCGAGACAGGAAAGGGGCCTGCTCCTGATAGCAGGGGAGGCTGGGAGCCGTGTTACAAAGTCAGCCAGGCCTTTGAAGCTCCCCTGCCACAGATGGCTCTTCCTGACATGGGAGAGGTGTGAACACCTCTGCCCAGGAAAGGCTTTGTTTCTGGGCTCATGGAGCAAAGGCTCCTACCCCAGGGGCCCAGAGACATGTCTCGTGGCGGCAGGCTGGTGTTTATCAGTCAGGGAACCCACCAGAGGCAGATTGTTTTTCAGGGGGCATCTCTAAGATGCCCTGAGTGCTTTGTGTAATAAATTCCACACTGGCATCAGTGTGGGTTTAATGTGCGGAGACATTTGCTACCAAACTTTCCAGAATTCAGTAAAGCCATTACAGTGCTGTGGCGTTCGTAATGACAAACTCCCAGACCATATACTCTTTACGGCTTTACTGCACTTACAATGTCTAAGAATGGACTTAGACACTGTAGGGGTACAGGACACATGCAACTGTACCATCACCAGTGGTATAAAGTGCACCCAGCTAGAGGGGTGCCCTATATAAACCATAGGCAGTGGGTTGCAGGTATGCCACACAGGGATGTGTGCCATGTCGACTCTTCACTTTTCTCTGCACTAAAACATGCAGCCTGCAATGGCAGTGTGTGTGTGTGTGTTAAGGTAGAAGGGTGGCACAATATGAGCTGCAGTGCATAGAGGCCGTTCTTGGTAACAATGTCGCACAGTGCCCTTGGTACCCAGGGTACCTTTAACAAGGGGCTGACAGGTGGCCAGAGAGGTGCCAAATGTGGGTACAAAGGTACAGTTTTGGGAAAGAACACCGGCCCTGGGAATCTTATTGGCAGGGATCCAGGGCACATCAAGTCAGACTGCATCAGAAATCTGGCTAAAGTGCGGGTGTGGGGAGGAGTTACTGTAACAGAAACCCACCTTCCAACAAGCAGGTTTATTCTCCCAAAACGTTTGCAAATGGAAACTTGTATGAAACATTTTTGTGAATTAAGATTATATGTTTTGTAATAAAAAAAAAAAAAAATGCAATAATTACTTTGCCAAAAACCTTTGATATAGAATAAATCTGACAGACCACATAGTGATAAATTCACTGGTACATGAAATGGAGGTGAGCTGCGTTCCTTTGCAGCAGTAAACAATAAGATTAAGCCTTTCTAGCAAGGTGTTCATAAACCATTAACAGGAGCCACTCTCGGGCGCCGCGACTGGACGCAGGGCACCAGGGTTTGATAAAAGCAGATATCTCCCCAGGTCCCAATCTCAAGGCCAAAGAGATAGGGCAGGAGGGGCTGGGGGTACGGCTGCTCATGAGAGCCTCCAGCCTTGGGGGTGGGGGATGGTAGATGAGTTGGGAGACCGACTAGGGAGATGGAGCAGGAGGGGGTGGAGCGGGTGGTGCTGCACATATTGTGCCACCTGAGGAGAAGGTAGAGGTCAGGCTGCTCCTGAGGTGGGGGATGGGAGGTAACCAAGGAAGAAGACTATAGAGACACAGCCAGAGGGGCTTGAGGCTCCCGAGGAGGGATGGGGCTGGTGAGGGACACAGAGACATAGCAGGGGGGGAGGGGGGGCTGAGAAGAAGGAGGGCAGGCTGCTCCAGAGGGCCATATGAGGTGGGGGATGGGAGGTGGTTTGGGAGGGACACTAGGGAGGAGTAAGCGGGTATGTTGTTCCTGGGGTCCGAAAGCAATAGGGAGGGGGAATTTCAGGTGGGAGAGGAGGGCGGACTGCTCCTGAGGGTCTTCTGAAGTGGGGGTGGGAGGTGACTGGGGAGGCAGACAAGGGAGGCAAGGTGGGAAAGGTCACAGGAGGGAAAAGCATGAGAAAATAGTTTCCTCTCAAACATGATTCATGATATCCCAGCAGTAGGCTTTTTCACATGGTAAAATCACCTTAGAACACACCACAATTCCTAAAATGAGTATGGTACAATCAACAAATGATTTATAATGTAACTCAAGTCTTAAAACCTTCTATTAACTGCAATGCTTTTTAATGAGTTTCTATCATGTATACTTTCCCAAGATGGCTGCCAATACTTCTTGGATGAAGTGCTGACAGCCAATCAGATCTCACGATGAGATGTGTGGTTAGGCTCCGCCCAGATATTTATGTATTTTATTCCTTTATTATCTAAAAAACTACTGAACGGATTTACACCATTTAAGCAAAAGGCACGCCTCTGAACCAAGGTCTACCTCTCTGCCAGATTTGGTGGGGGAGGAGTCGGGAGAGGGCCGGATGCTCGGGAGGGGTCAATACGCAATATTAGTGGCTATGCCAAATGTCTGCACATCCATCAATTTTATACAATAGCTTATTAAATACAGATCAGTGCTCTGACATGACATATACAGAGGCTAATGATCAGCAAAAATAGGCGGTCCAATTGTGGTGCTTACGCGGTGGTAATACATGGCCACCCAGGGTGCAGTAAAACCTACTGTATGAAAACTAGAGCTCATGCTCCTGAGGGCCTCCGGAGGTGGGGGGATGGGATTGGACTAGGGAGAGGGGACAGCATGAGCCGCTGAGGGAAGAGGGGAGGGAGAAGCTGCTCTGGAGATTGATCCTGAGATGGGGCGGGGGTATGGGAGAGGAAGTGGGGGGTTGGGAGAAGAGAGCAGGCTGCTTTCCAGGGGGTGAAGGTGGGGGGCGGGGGGAATGGAAGTTGACTGGAGAAGGGAGACAGAGCGGGAGGGGCTGGAGGAGGAGCGCCGGCTCCTCCTGAAGGGCTCCTGTGGTGGGGCAGGGCACAGGAGGTGAGGTGGGGGAGGAGTCGGATAGGCTGCTTCTGATGGCCTCCACGGTGGCAACAGGCACGGATGGGTGACAAACTCACCGTGAAGGGCAGGCATCCCTCAGCTGCTTGGTGATGACGGCCTCCTCGAAGCAGAGGTCCACCATGTTCTCCATGATGTTGTGCGCAAGAGGCACGTCCAGATTGATGTCTGGTAACTCGTCGTAGACTCGCTGGAAGCCCTGAGGAGCACAAGTCAGGGATGAAACTCCGCGACATTACAGAAGCAGGAACCTCTTCAGTAGAGGCGCTCACCACAGTTTTACCGCTCTGAAGCGCTATAAGTAACAGGCAATCCCATGATCCAAACCAATCATTTTTAAAGTATGGATTGCAGAAGCGTAGGACTTGCATCAGCGACCTGCAAGGTCAACACACTCAACCCCGCTCGCTCAACCACAGACTTAAAGGTCAACACACTCAACCCCGCTCGCTCAACCACAGACTGAAAGGTCAACACACCGAACCCCGCTCGCTCAATCACAGACTTACAGGTCAACACACTGAACTCCGCTCGCTCAATCACAGACTTACAGGTCAACACACTGAACCCCACTCGCTCAACCACAGACTTAAGGTGAACACTCTCAACTCCGCTCGCTCAATCACAGACTTACAGGTCAACACACTGAACTCCGCTCGCTCAATCACAGACTTACAGGTCAACACACTGAACCCCGCTCGCTCAATCACAGACTTAAAGGTCAACACACTGAACTCCGCTCGCTCAATCACAGACTTAAAGGTCAACACACTGAACCCCGCTCGCTCAACCACAGACTTAAGGGTCAACACACCGAACCCCGCTCGCTCAATCACAGACTTACAGGTCAACACACTGAACTCCGCTCGCTCAATCACAGACTTACAGGTCAACACACTGAACCCCACTCGCTCAATCACAGACTTACAGGTCAACACACTGAACTCCGCTCGCTCAACCACAGACTTAAGGTGAACACTCTCAACTCCGCTCGCTCAATCACAGACTTACAGGTCAACACACTGAACTCCGCTCGCTCAATCACAGACTTACAGGTCAACACACTGAACCCCGCTCGCTCAATCACAGACTTAAAGGTCAACACACTGAACTCCGCTCGCTCAATCACAGACTTACAGGTCAACACACTGAACCTCGCTCGCTCAATCACAGACTTAAAGGTCAACACACTGAACCCCGCTCGCTCAATCACAGACTTAAAGGTCAACACACTGAACCCCACTCGCTCAACCACAGACTTAAAGGTCAACACACTGAACCCCGCTCGCTCAATCACAGACTTAAAGGTCAACACACTGAACCCCACTCGCTCAACCACAGACTTAAAGGTCAACACACTCAACCCCGCTAGCTCAACCACAGACTTATCACACCGTATTAAGCACAGGAGATGTTGGCAGATCAACGCAGTGTGGCACAGGCAGCTGAAGCTATGGGGCCCAACGGCACGATATGATCCACTGGGGAGGTCGCAATTGGATCCCACGGACCCCATTTCTCCAGCCTGCCACTCAGCAGCGGGCTCCGGTCTCCCATCCCTGGATGAACACCAGCTTTTGTCAACAGATTGGTGAGGCCTAGCACATCTGTGCATCCTGACTTGGAATCAGAAAGGAGGAAAAACGTTCTGCTCTCTGTGGCTGAGCTCACCACAGTCACCTTCGGGACAGACTCTTCGTGAAAGCAGCCGTGCAACAAACACTCACCCGGTTCATCTGGTCCAAGGTCACGAGGCCAGTCTCCCACAGACCCTTCAGCAGCTTCACTATCATCACAACTGGGGCCTCACCGTTGGACTCCAGCACCATCAACAGAGCCTGGAAAGAAACATCACAAAACCTCAGCAACGCCAGGTAAGCAGCCAGAGAAAAACAATACATCCTAGAAACCTCTTCTGAGACAAGAGACGAGAAACAGAGACTAAATCAAAAATCTCAAAGTAGCCCTAGCTGAGCAGCAAGAGGTAAATGAAAACTAGAGGCCACACATGAAACAAACTGGTAACACCAGAACAAAAAGATGAGATGACAAACCACAGAGCAACAAGAAGCAGAGCAGCAAAGTAGAAACAAACCTGAGAAACTGAAATATACAGGAACACAAGAACAAAAGATATTAAAAAAAAAAAACACAAAAACCCACAACGCTTAATGTTGAAGAATAGATGGGAAAATGACCAGTCACAAAGATTCCTCAAAAATAAACTCAGACAAGAGCTGAACAGAAAGTGAACAGCAGACAACAAATACCTAAAAGATGGCGCAAAACAAGCAGCATAAACCAGAGAGTATATCAAAAAGTACAGGGCTGAGAAGAGTAGAACACATGAAGAATTGCAAATGGATCCATTGATACAAACAGGAAAGACTAGGCCACATACTGTAATCGCAGCAGGATTAAGTAACAATCCCACGCGTTGCAAGCGTGGAGTGTAGTGCAAAGATCATCTACACTCAACCTACCTTTCAGTCCTCACGTAAAAAGGCAGCCAACTTTCTCCTTGGACTGCAGTTTCTATCTGGAATCAGCTCACAGACGGCAGTAACTTACCTCGTAGACCAGCTCGTGGTGGAAGTGTGGGACCTCCAGCTCGCGGAGGCAGATCTGAGCCTCTGTGACCTGCCCCGCAGTCAGGTACTCCTTCAGAAGAAGGTTCATCTGCAGGGGAACATGAGAACCACAGAGTCAAGGAGCTACATATGCACTTATTGGAACCAATCATGAGCATGACTATCTGGAAGAGGAGGAGGAGGGGTGGGCATGGTTTACGGGCACATGCTAGGAAGAAGGTTCGGGCGCAACAGCAGTTTGGAGGTTAATCAGCGAAGGCTGGATCAATGAGCTTGGAGATATTTCACTCTATCATGGTGGAGAACTAAGGTTTCATCTACCTATACACACACACCAACACACACACACACACACACACACACCTTTATCTGTGCGAAAAGACTCACAAGGGCTGCTCTGCCTCCCAAAAGTCCCATCAAGAACATAACTCCCACAGCCCCATGAATCTTGCTTTTCCCAGGCAGTACACCCTGCTGTTTGAGCAATGGGACAAACATGGCTTAAGGTGCTTGAAGCCCTCCTCTGCAGTGGAGTTCATTGGCCCTTCATGCCACCTACTACATTACGCTGACATTTCACCACCTGCAGCGCAGTAAGAACGCACCAGTGCAGGGGCTGGAGGTAGGAAGTTAGTGTACGCTCATCAAGTAAAGAAAGAAAAACAACTGCAGGGGATTAGAGGAAGCAGACCCAATACAAAAAAAAAATAACAAAAAAGGAAAAAGAAGGCCGGCTGCAGAAGCCGGGTTCACATTCGGGGCAGTCGGTCCCTACTAGCCACATGAGACTTCTCTTGCAAAACAAAGCGGAAGAGCAGGAATAGAAAGAAAAAGGAAACCAAGACAGGGAAGCAGAGTGAGGGGGAGGGAGAACCAATTGGAAACATGGCGCAGATTGATACCACGCCCAGGCACACAGGAAGCAAAGAAAATGGGGGTGGAGGCAAAGCGTAGAAGATGGACTAGAACAAGCATAACGTGCATTTGTAAAGCGCTCGTTCACCCAAGAGTATCATTCTGCTGAATAAGGTATTTATCACTACTCAACACATTGGTACTCATTTTATCCATCTTAGAAGGATGAAAGGCTGAGTGGACCTGCCGGGTTTTGAACCTGTGACCATGAGGTGGAACACAGGCCCCTGCAGTGGACACATTAGTCCACTAAACCACCTGACATGACCATCTTCCTGATCAAGGCCCATGTTTTTAGCACCAGAACGGAGCAAGCCAGACCTCTCTGATGAGATGCTTGACCGGTCTCTGGCCTCCGCCCACGCCCCAGACGTTGTCCAGGCGGATGATTTCCCTTTTGATGCGGAGGAGGACAGCAGCTCGGTCCAGAGCAGCTCTGCGAAGGGAAAGACAGGGGTACAAGCATGAGAAATGGGAGACAGGGAATGGCTGGTGACAGTCACTGCATATCTCAACTCGCTCACTTCCATCAGGTCATTTTTAATAACGCTAATTGCACCAGTGGACATGCATCACGAGCTCTCGGAGAGCCGAATGGGATGATGTACCGAAGAGTTACGTTGAGCACCCACAACTGGGCATACAGCCCGCTTCCAAGTGGACGACTGAGGCCAAGAGATTCATCATCTATTTCTGTGATCAAAACATTTTATTACATTTTTAGATAAATATGAGAAGACCATACATAAAAGAGCACCGAAAAAGGTAGATGCAAATGTACATCATTATAATAATTGAGTTAATAAATACGTAAACGGTAGAATAATATCAAGTAAGAGTTAATAAAGTGCCTATAAAAACAACAACTATAATTAAGTAATAAAAATAAAAAGGAAAGAAAAAAGGGAATAAAATTATTATACAAATTATTGTTAATAGAGCTACTAAATTTGACCAATATACCTATATATGAAACACTGAATCACTGTTAATACAACTTATTTAAGATGTAAAACTACATAATCATCAGGGGACACTTACTTTGTTTCAGCAGCAGTCCTGTTCTGGGGCCAGAGGCACAGCGGCTTATATTTTAACTTTGTACCAGCGCTCCGAGCACCAAGCCCACATCTCGCCGCACCCGCTTCGCGGGTGCCGCTTCGACGGGAGGAGTGAACACCAACTCAGCGGGGCATCTCTTGTGGCGGTAAGGCGGCAGTGGGCGCGAGGCGTCAGCGGGGCTGCGAGTGTGCGGGGACTTCATTTCCCAGAAGTCCCTGCAAGACCAAGGAAGAGCTTCCGGTCCGCTCTCCCTGCTGGCCCGCCCCCCGCCCCCCCCACGAGGCTTTTTAGAGGCGACCCAGTCCTCTGACGGGTGGGACACTTACTTTGTTTCAGCAGCAGTCCTGTTCTGGGGCCAGAGGCACAGCGGCTTATATTTTAACTTTGTACCAGCGCTCCGAGCACCAAGCCCACATCTCGCCGCACCCGCTTTGCGGGTGCCGCTTCGACGGGAGGAGTGAACACCAACTCAGCGGGGCATCTCTTGTGGCGGTAAGGCGGCAGTGGGCGCGAGGCGTCAGCGGGGCTGCGAGTGTGCGGGGACTTCATTTCCCAGAAGTCCCTGCAAGACCAAGGAAGAGCTTCCGGTCCGCTCTCCCTGCTGGCCCGCCCCCCGCCCCCCCCACGAGGCTTTTTAGAGGCGACCCAGTCCTCTGACGGGTGGGACACTTACTTTGTTTCAGCAGCAGTCCTGTTCTGGGGCCAGAGGCACAGCGGCTTATATTTTAACTTTGTACCAGCGCTCCGAGCACCAAGCCCACATCTCGCCGCACCCGCTTCGCGGGTGCCGCTTCGACGGGAGGAGTGAACACCAACTCAGCGGGGCATCTCTTGTGGCGGTAAGGCGGCAGTGGGCGCGAGGCGTCAGCGGGGCTGCGAGTGTGCGGGGACTTCATTTCCCAGAAGTCCCTGCAAGACCAAGGAAGAGCTTCCGGTCCGCTCTCCCTGCTGGCCCGCCCCCCACACCCCCTATATCATAGTCTCCGCTTCCCGCAGCGCGGGACGCAGCCCGGGCGAAGACAGGGCAAAGACTGGGCCGTTTGAGGCCGTTCGAGGACGGCCGAGGACTGGACTGGCCTACCCTTTTTCGCCCATTCTGCTATATCGTTAAATTGTGGTTGGTGTTGCTACTAATATTTGTAATCCATAGGTGGCCTTATTTAGGTTTTTATTGTGTATAAATATGTCTGTTAGGATAACCCGTAGCAAGACTGGTAAGGGAAACACTTCAATCAGTGGTCCAATGGACGATTTTATCACTCGTACCAACTTGGCCATTGATGAGGAAATTTCTAAATTGCAGACTCGTGTTTCTCTTGAGTTGGCAGCCGCTAGAAGATTATCGGAGGTAATTACGGTTTCAAAAAAATCTTCACTGGGGCATATAGCTACTGCTGTTACCCCGGAGCGACCCGCCACTCTTAAGTCATTAGTCCTGCAGGCAGAGGTTCACCAGGCTCCAACTCTACAACTTGCCTCCCAGGTCCTAGGGCCAGTTGTTGATGCTGGTGATATGATTCCACCTGTATTGTCCCCTGTGAAGAATGTTAGTTTTAATTTTTCTATCCCAGCAACTCCAAAATCTTTCGCTGACACGCAGGTCACTAGCTCTAATTTCCCCGACCCAGTAATTTTTAACTCATCCGGAATTAATTTAAATTCGGGTAATTTCCCAAAAAGGAAAAAGACCTCCCGGTATACCTATTACCGGAAGAAGGCAAGAGTTGCGGTGGCACAGTAATTAAAACCGCTCCCTGTACCAATCCCCGATATAACTGAAGGGATTATCCTTAAGGAACAGACATCTAGAAGGTGCCAAAGGGGGGGTTAGTTCCCACTCAAACCACAACCACACTCCAAGAGGGGGGCGCAACTGTTGAGGGCCAGGAAGGGAAGGACGGGGAATTTATAGGCATAGTTTGGGAAACACTCAAGAAACTCCTTTCCCCTCTTGCTCATAGACTCTCATCCATCGAAAACAGTTTGTTGGAGATGGAGAAAAGCATTATTGCTTTGGCCACTCTTGGCTTGAGAAGTCTAGAAAACCAGGGCATTGGGGTAGAGGATTCGATTTCACAGGTATCTTCTTCTTTTCCTCCACCTGTATTACCACCGGAACGTCCGGTTCCGAAACCACGAACTGTGGGTGTGAACCAAACTGCTGCATCTGTTAAACCTGTTGTCCCCTCCCGTTCTTGTTCCGTACCCATCCTAAACTCTATTGTAGTCCCTCCTGCTAAACCATGCCCCACAGAATCTCGCCAACAGTATTCCCAGGGTACTTCTGTAAAGAATAATTTTAGAGGGGGTTACATTGATCTTCCCCCAGAGGCAAATGATTACGTGGTCGTTTTGACGGGTGTTTCTCAGCTTGAAAATGGCCATTACGAGAACCATTGGTCCCTGAAGAACAAGACAATGCACTGGCTCAATGCGAACCGTGCAATTCCTAATGGTAGGAAGAGCAGAGTGCTGATGGTGCGTCGTGTTCCCTGGGTGGGCCCCACAAAGAAATCTATGGTTGGAGACTGTATAGTGGTGACCTTTGAGGACCCACATACAGCACGTTATATTTGTTCTTGCCCCAATGGTGAAGGTTCCCGTGTTATCCCTAGACTTTTGTCTTTTTTCTACCCTCCACCCCCTAAAAAACCACGGGACGATGGTTGGTCCCTGGTACAGCGCCATCCTTGGAGGATTTATCCCTCCAATTACCAAGATCCCTTTATGTGCTGGAATGGTCCACCCACCCAGAATAGGTTCGGTAGCCTTGAGGAGGTAGACTGACTTATAATGTAACCAACGTCCAATGTAGTAGCAACGGCCTCTACAACTCAGATTGCAGGGCCTCTTGTAAGTCCCCCCGTAATGTCTGATCACAATCTCGGACATATGGAAAGCCATTCAACTTTGACCTTAGCACGTACTGATAATGTTGAGGACTGCGCTGGTGCTAAGACCAGTATTTTATCTGGGGTACCGACTATTGATGAAGAGATAAGGATAGATGACCCACACCAAGATAGTGTAGCCCCCCCCTTGGCACCTATGCTTCTCACTGCCGAATCTGATTCCTCTGGCAGTGAGTCAATCCCAGAGCTGTTTTTCCTGTCATGGAATATCGCTGGAGTGGGCACAAATCTGAAAGACCCAGAATGGGCAGATTATGTCGACTCCAGTGACTTCTGCCTACTACAAGAAACTTGGGCATTGGATATCCCGCACAGGATGGGATACAAAACCTTTGGCATCGAGGCCACCCAGTCCGATAGGGGAAGGCCATGTGGGGGATTGATCATATGGCTTAAAATCACTCTAGCCATAAGAGTTGATCTCAGAGATACAGGAACCCCTGACATTCTGGCTTTAAAAATTGTATCAACTGAAGGGGGCGAATACTATATTATTAATGTCTATAACAGACCTACAGGGCATTCCAAGGCCTCGACCACCTTGGAAATCCTGGATACCTTTCTGAAAAGGGTGGTGGGCGAAGTCCCTGTGATATTGGGGGGCGACCTGAATTGTAAATTCGAACCGATCCTTGGGATTTCCGATGTTTTTCAAGATGAGGATCAAGCATATAATATCCCCCAGCTTGAGACCTCGAACTATGTCCCGTGTACCACTCTGGCGGTTCAATTACTGAGGCTAACAGTTGATCACGGCCTTAGAGCGTGCAATGGTCGTTTTCCCTCAGATCTTACAAAACAACCTACCTTTGGGAAATCAAAAAGTAGACTAGATTTTATCTTTGTTTCTTTAACTATTTGGCATTTTATGATTGATTTTAAAGTATCATTAAGGGTCGAGAGTGATAATTTTCCTCTGGAACTATTTATTGATCCACACATAATCAGAGACACCCACGGCCCCGCCTTAAGTGAGGTAGTTGCTGATGATCAATGTGAGCATGCACATACAATTAATAATAATAGACGTGCTTTAAAATGGCCGCATCTTTTAAGTGAGGGTAAGACCCTGGCTGCAGTTTACTCATTATTTGATAGGACTTTTACACCCCTAGTAGGACAACCCTTGTCTACTGATAATTGCGACCACTTTGTTGAGCTACATAAGGTTTTCTTTGATGAATTAAGAATCCATATGTCCAAATTGCCGAGGAAGAAACAGCAAACTGTACGCGTGGGATGCCACGGAAAACTTTGGTATGATCATGCTAGTAAAATGGCTAAGAGGAAGCTCCTAAATGCGATTAGAAGTAAATCCCAAGATGATGTTAGACTCGCCAGAGAGGAGTATAAGCGAGTCCAAAGGGTATCGCAGAAAACATGGGAAGAGTCAATTTGGGCTGACATGTTGTTTGCTGCAAAACATAACGATAATGTTGGCTTTTGGAGGTTGGTTGCAAACGGGGGGCATGCTGGTAGACCTGTGAAGGACTCGTTCATTGACGAAATGACATGGGTGACGCATTTTTCCAATTTGTACAAACCATATGATAATGGTAAGGAGGAGGAGCTCCCATGTTCACTTCCACTACCTGTATGTCTTGATTTTACTTTGGAAGAAACATATAGGGCAATTAGTGAATTAAAAAATAACAAAGCTCCCGGCCCAGATAAAATATCGGGTGACCTCTATAAACACGTACCTGAAGTTTGGGCTCCCTATATCAATCGTTTGTTTAATGCTCTGTCCGTAAGTTGTAATTTTCCTGATAGTTGGCGTGCAGCAGAAGTTGTCCCGATCTTTAAAAAGGGAAAAAGATCTGTTCCCTCTAATTATAGACCTATTAGTTTAATGGACATCCTGCAAAAACTCTATGCTAAGCATCTACTATTTAGGATAAATGACTGGTTGGAGGAGTCGGCTATACTTTCCAAATTTCAGGCAGGCTTTAGGTCTAAGACCAGCACGATAGACCAGGTCTTTAGATTTTGCTGTCTGTTTTGGAAGTATGTTCACATTAGGAAAGGTCATTTGTATGTAGCCTTTATTGATTTGAGGGCGGCATTCGACCTTGTTCCCTGTAATCTGCTCTGGAGATAGCTAAACACAGCCGGTCTGCCAGAAAGTCTCTTGGTCCACATTATCGAGTTGCACGCTAGAACTCACGCAAACATCAGATGGGGTCCGAAAGGTGAACTGACGCGAGATATCCCGATTAAACGTGGTGTCCGACAGGGATGCGTCCTGGCCCCCACCCTGTTTTCTATTTTTGTCAATGATGTGCCTGATTATCTTAATGCTTGTAACAATGATTCACCGCAGCTGAATGGAGAGAGAGTGCCTGCGTTGCTCTTCGCGGATGATACCATCTTAATATCCCAAACCAAGAAGGGCCTCCAGGCACTCTTAAAGTCCTTCAGCAGCTACTGTGTGACCAAAGGGCTAGAAATAAATGTTGATAAAACAAAATGTATGGCTTTAAATCCTAGTAGACCGGACAGAGGGAACCTGACCCTGAATGGGGAAACTTTAGGTACTGTGGAGAACTTTACTTATCTGGGGGTAGTACTCGATTCTAAGTTAACATGGAAGGCTCAAATCGAAAAAAGTAAGGTGTCATATGCTCATAATGCAAAACCTATAATCTGTAGATTGAATGCTAGTACAAGCAAAAGTATAACTCCTGTACTTGAACTCTTCAAATTTAAAATTCAATCTGCCGCCTTATATGGGGCTGAGATATGGGGACCTTGGGCCAGGGAGAGTTTTCAAGGCCTTGATAACAAATTTATGAGAACAATTGTAAAGGTCCCAACCAGTACACCACTAATACCTCTCCAGCTCGATTTGAATTTCAAACGAACCGACCACCTAACTATCATAAGACCATTAATGTTCTGGATAAGGATTTGGTCCACTCCAGAACTGATAGATTACAGGAATGGTCTTCAAGAAGTATTGAATTTAGATTCTTTCAATTCCCTTCGGTGGTTCGGGCATGTTAAAAAATGGTTCGATAATCTGGGTTTGTGTTCGTTCTGGGAAAACCCAGAGAATTTACCAGCCTCTGCTAAAACCATGGTAAAAAGAGCATATTGGTGCTTTATGAACAACAGACATGCTCATGAAAGTAGAATCGGCACCTTAACTAAACATTTTTTATCCTTCAAAAGTGAACCGTGTTTTGAATCCTTCTTGGACGAAATAGAGCCTCCTGTTGCCAAGACCCTCTTCCTGAAGTTTAGGTATGGGAACCTCATGCTGAATTCCAACACCGAGCGTTGGACAAATAAAAAACTGGATTGTCCTAATAGTACAAGTGAGAGATGTCCTATGTGCTCAGATTTATGCAAGGAGAATGAGGTCCATATGTTATTTATATGCAAAGCGTATTTGAAAGCTCGAAAAAGATGGCTCAAACCTATGTGTGTTCTCTTAGGAACCAGATCTTGTTTTACAGCATACAGGATCTTAAAAACAAATACTGCACAGTTCATTGTATTCAGTATCAGTAGGTTTCTTCATTCGGTTTTTATTGTCCGAAAGAAATTGGGACAGGTGCTTTGAAGCTGGATTGATTTTAAATACTGAACTTTGCTGCTAAAAATTGTACTTCCCTGTTAAATGAATGATGCTTATGATTCAATTGGTGAAAATAAATTTTGCACCTTATTATTGAAATTATTGTCCTAAATGATTTGATGCACGTATATTGTTAAGATATATGAGTTAATGAATGTATATATGTGTGTCTTTTATGGCCGTTGGCCGAAATAAATAAATAAATAAATAATCATCAACTGGTTTCCAAAATAAATGATAATTAGGAGTGTTGTAGGGGACGCAGGATAAAGTCAAATTAGCTCCTCTTCTAGTAAACATCATCTATGCCCACCGTGCATGAATTGACAGTAATGAGGCATTTTTCCAAATGGAAGGAATTGATTTTAAAGCTACAGAAATCAGTAAATATAGAAGTTTGCTATTAATGACAGAAAATTTGGTGGAAAGTGTAGTTGACCCACAAATTAATATAGATATTGAAATTTTATTTTTGTGATATTCAAAAGTTTAGTAACAATCTTCCAAACCTCTTTCCAAAATGCATCAACAATATGACATTCATAAGCATATGTCGTAACAAGCCTGTATAGAGAGAACTATTCCAACATTTGGGTGAATTCAAAAGTTTTCTATTAAATAACCTTAAAGGCGTCCACAGACAATTGAATAGTGTAAAGTAATTAGTTTGGTTTAGAGAAACATGCAGCAATCCAGAGATACTATTCAACCAAATGTTCCTCCATATATCTATGGAGAATGACCAATCTAATTCCTTATTCCAAAATAATGAAATAAAGTTCATATTGTGCCCTTAATAATTGTTCCATTTTTTTTTTTGTATTAAACAGTGACACAGCGTGGGATGACGAAGAAAGTGTTTGAATTTACAATTCTAAACCAGAGGTAGCATTTATAGGAAAATTATTTGGCAATGAATCAGGGATTGAATTACATGAGCGTGCCTATTTATAAATATCTGATGGTTGAAACTTAAATGTTTGCTGTAATTCATCAAAAAGCATTGTTATGATAAATATTTTATACATAAAAAAATACCAGCTTTAATCCAGGGTTGTCAAAAGTTTGAGTGGCGAGCTAGTTTTAACACAGGTTTATACCAGAACGACAAATTTAATGTAAGTGATACAAGATTTAGAGCAAATTTTCCAATTTCCTATAATATTAATTTTGTAGACTACAGTATTACTGATCTTTTTAGCAAAGCATTAGAGTTATTCATGGTGAGCAATGCAGGTAAAGGGAATGGCGATATCAAACTTCGTTCAATACGAAGCCATGAAGGTGAATTAGGAAGCTCCGTATGCTAAAACCATAAGGTACTCTCTTTTAAAATAAACACTTTCTGATAATTAAGGAGATTCGTTAAACCAAAATCACCATTGCTTTGAGCCAATTTTATGAGATTTGTTATTCCACATAACGTTAGAAATTAATGTGTCCATATTTTTATAAAAATTAAAAGGAAGTTGAATAGGTATCATAGAAAGAAGATAGAAAATTGTTGGAGCAATATACATTTTTATAGCACCAATTTCCCCCACCTGGATAAATGTAGTGCAGACCATGTAAAGATTGCTTAATGGTATGGGAAAATAATATACCATGATATTTAAGTTGGTCTTTCCGACAAATAATTTCTTTGTTTGGGAGCATATCAGGTGTACAATGAGCATTTAAAGGAAAATAACATCTGTTGTATTAATGTTTAGCGTATGTCCTGAAATCAGAGTACGTGCTAATTAAATATAATAATGGAAGATTCTCGATAACCAATATATAGGAGTATATCATCACGTTTTATTACGGACGTTATTTATAGTGAGGACCTCAATGTCCATACAGTTCCTAATGACAAATAGTAAATGTTCAATCGCAAGAAGAAAAAGCAAAAGGTGATAAGGGGCAACCTTGTCTAGTGCCCCGAAACAGGAAAATATTATTGGATATTTGACCGTTAACCAAAAGTCTGGCAGACGGACAAGAATATAGAGCTGAAATCATAAGAATAAAAGAAGTGCCAAAATTAAATGCATACAAGGTACGGAAAAGATACTGCCAATTAACTTTATCAAAAGACTTTTCCGCATCTAATTCCAGGACACCGGCTTACAGTGATAGTGATGATGCAACTTCAATCGCATGAAATAATAATCTTACGTTACTCACAAAATGTCTATTTTTCATAAAACCAGATTGGTCAATTTGCATGATGGTAGGAGTACAGAGGCCAACCTAAGTGCAAGAATATTTGCATAAAGTTTAGGGTCTTAATTAATTAAAGAAATGCAGTGATGATTTGAAACAATAGCCAGATCTTCATTAGGTTTCGGGAGGACTATAGTAAAAGCTCTAGTAAAGGACCCAGAAGTTGATCCTGTACTAGAAAGGTAAGTAAATAGTTTGAGTAAATGAGTTGAAAGGTTAGGAGGAAATTCTTCATAAAATTTAACCGGGATACCATCTGGACATGGAGATTTAAGTAACTTAAGACATTTAACAGCTACATAAACTTCATCTAAAGTGATTGGTAAATCTAAATTATTTCCGACGGAGAAATTTTAGGTAAACCACACTTCTCTAAAAAATTATCACTATGCAACGTATCATTAGGAGGAGGTTTAATATATAAAGTTTAAAAGTAATTCATAAATTCATTAACTATTTCTTTATGGGATAAAGTGATTTGACCATTAGAGTTATGGTTAGCATTAATTTGAATGTTATCCTTCTTAGTACGAAGATAATTGGCTAAAAATCTTTCATATCTATTAGCAATAAAACAGAATTTAGCTTTTTGATTAGAGATTTGAATGCCTGCCCTACTGCTTAATGTGGAGTTTAATTCATAACGAAGTTGTTGTAATTGTACCTTATATTTGATGTGGTCAGAGGTGAGGAAGAGATGTTCATACTTAGCTATTTGCTTATCTAATTCTTTAATTTTAGAGTTCAATGATTTATTATTATGTGCCATAATAGATATTGTCTCCTCTCTAACATATGGCTTAAATGCATCCCATCAATTTACACCGGACGTAAAACCCTAAGGATTAAAAGGAAAATAGTCATGTATTGGTGATAAAAACATTTTTTTTCATTAAGGATAAACATTGGTATTTATGCGCCATCTACCTTGAGCTTTTTGACATAAAATGCATGAAAATAGCGCATAATTAGAGATATCAATATTCTGGATAGTAGGATTAAAAACTGAATGTATTAATTGATGGGATATTAATAATCAATTTGAGAATAGGAATTGTGAGGATTAGAAAAAAAGTAAATTGTTTCTCCGTTTGATGGTTCAAACGCTAAGCACCTAAACAATTTGGTAGTTATAAAAAAAGGATTTAAGAGTGAAGTAAGTCTTTGGAGGGCGATATTTGGTTTGGGAAGTCCCATCTAGAAGAAGAAAAGAAAATACTTTATTGTTGATTAATAAAAATCATTACAACGAACAAGTTACTTACCTTCCGTAACGATATATCTGTAGGCAAGATTAGTAGTGATAGATTCCTTACCTTAAAATTACCCACCAGGTGTCAGACTGGATCCTGAAAGTTTTTGTCAGCAGTACCCCTTCGTGTAGGAAGGTGGCGTTGTGCGACTCCGGGTCCGTCGTTGGCGTCGTGGTCGCTGAGATAACGTCGTGGTAGCTACTGACACCGCGCGGACATCAGTTCTGAGCACGACTTTCCGAGCCAGCCATGCAAGATACTGACCACTGCTGCCTTGAAACTAGGGCCTGAAAAGGATGACCTTAACCCTAGAAATCAGTTCGCAGAACGGGGAGGATGGGTGGGGCGGTAAGGAATCTATCACTACTAATGTTTCTTACAGATATATCATTACCGAAAGTAAGTAACTTGTTCATCTGATAGAAACACATAGTGATAGATTCCTTACCTTAGAATAGACACCCCAGCAATACCAACCCCGGGGCTGGGTCTGCGAACCAAGATCACACCAGGAAGTCCCAGAAAACAGAATGGCCAAAGAAGCCGTCTCTACGAACTAGGCTGTCCAGACAATAGTGCTTAGTAAAAGTGTGCAGCGAGGCCCACTTAGCAACCTGACAGATGTCTTGTAAGGGGACACCACGTCCTAATGCCGTAGTGGCTGCCATCGCCCTGGTGGAATGCGTGCGCAGCCCCACCGGAGGCTCCTTTTTAGCCAGAGAATAACAGGCTTTAATACACAAGACGACCCATCGGAAGATAGTCCGCTTGTGTACGGCCTGACCTTTCTTGACGCCAACGTAGCCAACAAAGAGCTGGTTATCCACCCGGAACTGTTGTGTGCAGTTCAAGTAAAACGAGAACGCACATTTTGGGTCCAGAAGGTGGAGCCTCTCTTCCTTCTGGAAGGATGTGGAGGCGGAAAGAAGGTGGGCAAAGTGATGGTTTGCCCGATGTGAAAGGCAGTGACAACTTTTAGCAACAAGCATTTGCAATGCAATAGGTCTCGCATTAGGAAAGTTTGAGCTATTGGTATTGTAAATGACAAATATTTTATTTATGTGTTGGTTTTGAAAATAGCGAAATTAATAGCTTTGTCATTTACAATGCCAATAGTTTTAACTTTCGCAAATGTGACATTGTATTTACATGACTTAGATGTATTGATATTACAAATAACAATGGCTTTTATTTTTTTAAATACTGCTTAATACATATGGCCCAAATCACTCAGCTCTTCTTATCAATGCACACCAATCCCTGCCTGCCTTTGTTACTGGATAGTTATTAGCCCTACTGCAGTCTCCATCGTCACGACACGCCCTCATGGAATTTTCAGCTCTTCTAATTCACTTCCGTCGTGAAATGCAGTAGCGCCACCAGAGTGTCTAGGCCACATAGTTAGAGCAAGAAAGGAAATCATTCCCCCCTGCCCTGCCAGCCGCTGTTTCAATGATAAAATACAGCAACAAAATCCATGCGGGCCTCTGAGCAATGGTGCAACGGCGCCTGCTGCGTCAACGGAAGCTTCGCACCTGATGACTGACAGGCCAGGCCTATGACTGATTACTGCAGCTCAGTCGCGACCCGTCTTGGTTGTTGACTCCTGCTCTCCCAGCCACTGTTAAAATTGCAAAAATAGAAACGCAGGTACCGTGTGCCAGAGTACCTGCTTGTTTCTGAGAACTGCTGGTACTCTCAAAAGTATTAGGTGACTCGAGAAGTGCAGGTATTCTCACTGTCACAATAAAAAAGAGCCGGTACTCAGTACCGGACAGTACCGGCCCAATTAAAGCAACGCTCCCAGCAGTGCACATCAATTGTGACATGCCTCAACTTCTGAAAACTCCCACGTCACTCAGAACAGGTGAAAACAGGCAGCTACACCCTTTTACTTGTAGGACCTGGCGCCCTTCAGCATGACAATCTGCCCCACCTCAGCCTCCCCTCAAGTGCCCGGTAAATAGATTGTGATCCTTTCCCACCACCAACCCCCTACCCCCGTTACCTTTCTCTTTAATAGATCCACTCCTGAGGAGCACTCGATGTCGCCCACGCGCCGCTCTTTTCATCAAGTTCGCCCGCCAGGTTCCAAGTAAGTCCCAAACTCTGACAGGGTCTGCGCCTTGAACGCCTGCCTCCCTTCATGGGACCATCTTCCCCCTCAAGACATTAATTAGGCACTTCCGGTAGGACACTCTTCTAATTCAATATGTCTTAATTCACATGACTTCGTATGATCGTCCTCCCAAGGGCAGCGCGGGTCACCCCGTCTCTTGGTCATCGCCAGACCCGTCCTCCTGTCCCGACACCAAGGCATCAGCAGAGAATCTGCCAACAGCCTTTATCGCCGACAGACTCCAACCAATAACGCGGACACAACACTATTTACGTGATGTAGAAACGGGCATTCAGCAGAGCACCCACCATATACTTAAATGAAGGCCACACGAGTCGTGCAGAAAGTGCAATAAAGTGTCCAATTAAGTACCTTCCCTTATTATGATGTCACATGTAGGAAGAGGGTGGCATCAGAGAGAAACAAGTTGCTAGGACTGAAACCGAAACCTTCCATGGGGCGGGACTTCCGTCTTCGGAAGCCCGCGCGCCCACGGAGAGAAGCAGTGCTGGTGATGCGGGGCTCCCATGCCCGAGGGAGAGCCCCGCGAAGGCTGCAAGAGTTTAGAATGGCGGTAAGTGGGGCTTGGTGGGTAGGGCGCTTGTATGTATGCCGTGGCGGCGGGGGGGGGGGGGCGCTTGTATGTATGCGCGGCGGGGGGGGAGCGGGGGTGGTGTCTCTGTATGTGTGTGTTCGTGCGTGTGTGTAGGTGCGCTACTGTGTGTGTGCGGTGGGGAAGTAGGGGGGGTGCGCGCGTGTGTGTGTGTGTGTGCGCGCCTTCCTGCCTGCGTGTACATGTGTGTATGTGTGTGTTCAGGGAATCTGTGGCAGGGGACGTGCACGGCGCCGGGCTGGGCGTGCGCGCACACGAGGTCAAATCTCCGGCAGGAGAAGCGCGTGACAGTCTGCTGTCCACATTCCCCCAAAAGTGATAACATAAGTTGTCTCGCAGACAGCAAAAGCTTCGCTTTTGCCTAGGCGAGACCTAAAAAGGATGGACGGGTTCTGAGCACAACCTTGTCCGGATGGACAGAAAGAAAAGGAGGTTTACAAGAAAGAGCCTGGAGCTCGCTCACTCTCCAAAGCGGAGGTAATGGCAACCAGGAGAGCAGTGTTCGAGGTTAATAGACGTAGAGGACAGTTGTGAAGAGGTTCAAAGGGAGCGCACATCAAATATGTAAGAACCAAATTCAAGTCCCACTGTGGCATCACAAAAGAAATAGGAGGGAAACGTTGAGTAATGCCTTTGAGCAACCTATTTACAACAGGCGACTTGAAAAGAGAGGGCTGATCAGGTAGCCTGAGAAAGGCTAAAATAGCAGAAAGGTAGCCCTTGATAGTACCCAGATTAGAGCCCTGCTGGGCCAAAGAAAGAGGGAACAATAGAACTTCTGAAAGAGGGACAGAAAGGGGATCCACAGCCTTTGCTGAGCACAATGCCACAAAATAGTTCCACCTGCAGGCGTATACCAACTTAGTGGAGGGACACCTGGCTGCCAGAATGACATCACAACCTTCAGGAGGCAAGTCGAAAGGAATCAACTGCCGCCGCTCAATCTCCACGCAAGGAGGTGGAGACTGGACAGGTTCGGGTGGAGGACTCTCCCCTGCTGCTGCGACAGAAGATCCTCCCGAAAAGGCAGACGGATCGGGGATCGATGCTCTTACTGAGTAGCTCGGGATTCCAAACTCTTCGAGCCCAGTCCGAAGCCACAAGAGTGACTTGGGCCCGGTCACGCCTGATCTTCTTCCGCACTCGGGGCAGAAGTGGTATAGGCGGAAAGGCGTACAACAGACCGCAACTCCACTTGCGTCGAAAAGCGTCGCCAAGCGAGTGCCGCCTTGGAAATGCCAATGCGCAGAACTGCTGACATTGCGCGTTCTCTTTGGTGGCGAATAGATCTAACCAAGGCTCTCCCCACTGCCGAAAAAGGCCTTGCGCCACGTCCGAGTTCAGACACCATTCGTCATCCATCATGCACCGATGGCTGAGTTCGTCCGCCCTGGCGTTCAGGGAACCTGCCAGGTGTCGAGCCACCAGGGTCACGCCCTGGTGTTCCAGCCATTGCCAGTGGCGCAGAGCCTCCTGGCAAAGGGTCCACGACCCCACCCCGCCCTGTTTGTTGCAGTACCACATGGCGGTGGTGTTGTCTGTGAACACCTGCACTACTCTCCCCTTGACAGAGGGAAGCAATACCTTCAGTGCAAGTCGGATCGCCCGTAGCTCCAGAAGATTGATATAGAGCCGGGACTCCGCCGAAGACCGGAGGCCTCTGATTTCCACCTCTCCCAGGTGGCCGCCCCATCCCAGGAGGGACGCATCCGTCACCACTGTGTGCTCCGGTTCGGGAAGGGAGAGGGATCTGCCAATGCCGGTTTGTGAGCCACCACTGCAATTGTCGTGCAGTGCCCTCCGAGATCTGGACAGACTGGGCCAGGTTCCCCTGATGCTGAGCCCACTGGAACTTCAGGGCCCACTGCAGAGCCCGCACATGCCATCTGACATGATCGACCAGCAGGATGAGGGAGGCCATGAGGCCCAACAGCCTCAGGGTCATCCTGACCGATATCAGAGCCTGAATATCCTGGACTCGCCGTTCGGGAGTATAGACCCGAAAGAGCCTGGCAGTACCTGAAGCCAGTCACTGGTGAAGAGCTCAATGGGAGAATCTCCTTAAAACAACAAAGACGAGCTGCAGCAGCTACACTTCTGGAAAGCGTTAGTCACGACAGACTACTGCTGAGTAAAAAAAGCATTAAGACTAGCCTAATATCTTTTAAAAATTGTCAATAAAAAGGAGATCACAGCGGTGATTCAGCGGGAGGCAGCCATCTTCTCTCATCATTTATTTTTGATCGCTAGTAAATACCTCTCATCTCCTACTACAACAAAGTCATCCTAACGCCCATCACAACCTTCACTTCTTTTGAGGGGAAGGTCGTTAAGACCGGACTCTTTGACACAAGCCGCAAAACAGTGCCCGCTGTAGGGGTTTCCTTTGTGTTCAAAGTGAAGGTTTGCAGATGTGGCAAGCATTGAAAACCAACATCTAGTGAGAGGAAGAAGCAGATACCAAACTCAGCACGGATAACTCCCAGAGTCACACTTTGAACTTTTGATGTCAAGACGTCCAAGAATAATTTTCCAGATTTCACTTGTTTAGCTTCAAAGCTGTATTCATTCATTTCCTGGGTTCTTATGATAATCACAAGCAAATCAAAAGCCTTTGCTCTTGCCAGCCACCATAGATTTTTATTTTCTTCTAATTGCAGGGATGCAAAAGGAACAATATAGATTGAAATAGTGCATACGACTACACAGAAGCTGACAACCTCAGATGTTTTTTAAAAATGGTTACTTTTGTTTTCACCGTGAGACCCTAGATCAATTTCCTAGTACAAAAAAGGCAGCGCGCTCTACAACATCTAGAAGAATGAGAGGGAGCGACTAAGAAAAATGTTCCTTGCCCTGTAACCACATGTTTGTAGCGATTAGTGCTGTAGAGTCACATACACCGCATGCTCCTGCCATCTCGTGTTGGGCGCGCAGACCTACGCGAGCGTCGCTGCTTTTGCTTGAATGCAGACGGCAGAACTTACAGAGAAATGACTGGATCCAATTAAAGACATCTGCAAGGGTGAGATTCCCGCAAGGTTTACCTCTGCTCTATAGGGCCTGCTTTCTGATGGGACACGCTGAAGGCGGCGAATTGGGTCGACAGTACCAAGATTAGTAGCAGGCCACAGCAAAGCATGTGGGTTTGGGACTGCCTTATGCTCAATAATGCTACTTGTTACAGCTGCACAGTAATCCTGAAAATCACTGCTCACCAAGACAGCTCCCAGGAGCCCCTTCAGGATCCAGTGAACATAAAGACAACTCACTGGAGCAATTAGATTCATAAAGATAACTGCAGGAGATTGGCAAGGCAAGTAAATAAGGCACTGTTCTGTAAAGCCACTCTCAGATTTTTCTTTAAAAAAAAAAAAATCTTGATGCAAATGCAAGATTCGGACAACTGTACCCCCATCATTCTGCCCAGGGTCCACGTTGCTTACCGTGCATGGTCGCAGTCCACCTGGCCCTTGTAGCGATCCAGGAAGTTCATTGGAAGCGCATGGTCAGCAATCGCCCTGGCTATGAACTGCCCCAACATCTGCAGAGGATGAAACAAAAGCACATTTAGAACTAGGCTGTGCCCAAAGCTGCTTCACAGGTGCTGAACCTCCATCTTAAACCAGAATTCACTCCATGCAGCAACAGCCCAGGCTCCACTGAGCACCAAGGCATGCTGGCTATCGATCGCTCACTCCCAAGCGCACTTACTTGCGGGGCCTCCGGAGTGTCCAAGATGAGGTCAGGGAGATCCTTCAATATTTTATCAAAGGCTTGAGCGATATCCTCCGGGTCCATGATCTTGCCCACAAGGTCAGAGAGGAGCCGGGATGTGAGCTCTCGGTGACTGGCCTTCCCTTCCAGGGAGAGGGAGACAGCCAGAGAAGGAAACTCATGCCTCCTCCTGCCCAGATTCAGCTCCTTCAACAAGGCCTGTGCCGGAAGAAAAGCACAGGGTTAGATGCAGCATCACATACAGGCAACCAGCCTCGAGCAGCGCAAGTACCCAAACTGGACCTGGCAGTGAGAGGCACGTGCGGCCTCCAGAGGGCCCATGCCTCACCCATCAGTGTCTTGCTAACCTGTTTGATGGGATTTAAACTTGACCCAAGTGAAGAGGATGGAAGGTTGATAGAAGTGGATGGGTTCAGATTAATTGTCAATATATCATCCGAAGCCAACCAATCGTACAAGCTACCAGCTATCTATCAATCAATCAATCAAGGATTTATAGAGCGCTCGACTCACCCGCGTGGGTGTCAAGCTACCTTCTCCACGAGTGGCCAGATGCCCAATATGAAACAAATGATATCCCAATAACTAACATTCACCTGCGCTAAAGGTGTGGGCCACAGGAAAGAAAGTAGGAACACAGATAAGCAGGCTCGCATGAAAGTTCATTACAGGAAAGAGTTTACGGCTCTGCTGCAGATACGGACATCACATTGTTCATTCAGACATGGCGATGCCAACTTCGAAATAGGTCTTCTTAGCCGACAGCTTCAGGTTAACAAAACCAGCTAGAACAGGATGTCCGTCCTCTGGCAACCGTCTAGTGGCGCCTGGTGGAGGAAAACCCAATCTTCCTTGACTCAGACAGGCTGATGCACTGCCCACCCAACTGCCTAATCCCTCTCAAATGTTGACTATGTATAGTATGGGACCATTTCCATGCTATATTCTATTTTTAATGCATCTGAATCCAAGACTCTGAACAGGTCGTTGCTCTGTGGGTTTATCGACTTTTGTCAGTCGATAAAGTAAAATAAAGCGAGTCGCTCCCAAGGTTCATTTGGGCTCTGCTTATCTTAATGTTCTTTTGAAGAGTTCGATACAGTTTACTAGCAGGTAGGATTGTAGCAGGGGAGGTCTTATCTGGGGCCTCTGGACACCTTTCACTGTCATCTCACACCCTCAAGGTGGGTTCTGTTTTGGGTCATGCAGTGAGAGATGTTTCGACATTCCCCTCTCTCGATAAGTAAAAAGGTGTTTTGACAGGTCAGCTAGACTGAGAAGCCATCACTATCGCCATGCGAGAGATCACATCACACCTCACAAACCTACCATGCACCCCAAAGCCTCACAACACTATTTCACATCACACCATTTGTCCTCTCGCCTCCCTCATAAATGATTCTAAGAGCGCACACTTACCTACACTGACCCTCAATTAGGCCAGTTCACCTCCATCAACACATGCCCAGGTGTGGCCACACCTGTGGTAAGTGGACAGTTAACAGGCCACTTCCTGGCGCTTCGTTACTAGCAGCACAGATGCCACCACCCACCATCTAGTGCAGTCACAGATCAGCACAATGGCTCCCCGAGATTACACAAGCCAGCCGCATTATCCCATGTGGAAATACAGCTTCGGCAAACTTGTGTCCATTTTCCACTGCACACCAACAGCTTCCTGTTTATAAGAGCGCCCACCCATGTACTGATTGATCAGTAACAACCTTTTGGAACATACATCCCTTCTCCATTAATAATACACTCTGTAAAATGTACTGTCAATCCTTGCAGGTTTAGCCACCATGCCTCAACACATTTCCAAGCTAGGGTCTGCATCTTCCCTGAAGCTTGGTAATGCCTCGTAAACCTGTTCTGAATGCTTCGACTTGGTAGCCTTTCTCTCATCACTAGCTCATCAGATCCCACGGTGTCATCAGATCACACATAATTTCCTACGCAGACTACTCCAAACTCATCCGGTCACTCACCGACGAACCCACCACCACCAGAACCCACTTTCACAGATGCATGACAAACGTTGCCGACTGGATGAAGAACAACTGCCCGTAGCTGAACACAGACAATATGGAAGTACTAATATTCTCCTGGTGACCATCAGACCTAGGACCCACACCCAAACCCTCCAACCACACCAGAAAACCTTAGAAATCATCATTGTTAAGCTCACCATGAAATCACAGAAAAACGCAGTCTCCTCTGCCTGCTTCCTCACTCTGCGTATGCTACGTAAGATCTTCAAGTGGCTACCCCTACACACAAGAAGCACCCCTCATCACTAGCCGACTGGACTACGGCAAAGCCCTCTACATAGGAATCGCCGCACACCCCCTGAAGAGACTTTAGACGATACAGAACGCCTCAGCCGGACTCCTCCTCGGCCTTCCCTGATAAACCCACATCACACCCCACCGAGGAAACTCCACAGGCTTCCTGTAAGGAAGAGATGCCAATACAAGCTGCTGACCCATGCACACAAGGCTCTACACAACAAAGACCCCGCCTACATTAAACACCCCCTGAACTTCCACCAACCTTTGAGAAGACTATGACCACCTCATTTTCACACACTCCCCGCATCTCCCGAAGAAGAAGTGGAGGACGCTATTTCTCCAACATCACAGCAAAGGCCCGGAACATCCTCCCCACACACCTCCAGAGCATCACCTCACTTCCAGAATTCTGAATCGCCCTCAAGACCTGGCTGTTCGAATAAGCCTTCGGGGCCTGCAAGTGATGATTAGCTGCACTTTAAAAAATTCTGATTGATTGACTTGCTAGCCTTCCTCTCATCGACTTGCTAGCCTCTCTCTGTTATTACTAGTTAATCACACAACCGCCACGCACCTCCCCATTCCCACGATACACTCAAAACACCGTAGACCCCCCACACTAAACAACAGAAGCTCCGACCCGAATAACCTTAGAAAAGTCCCCCTCTCACTAGTACCCTCGACCTCCTCTGACACACCCAGTCTCAAATGCACTCTCCTCAACTGTAGATCGGCTTCTAGACACTCCTCCGCCATCGCCAATCTCATCCTATCATTGGACCTTGACCTAATCATCTTGACTGAAACCTGGATAACTGAATCTTCTACACCTATAATGGACATTCTGGTACCCCCCAACTACCACATCGTTAGGCTTGACAGGTTGGCAAGATAGGTGGTGGAATTGCATGCATATACAGGAACAACGTCTCTGTTCTGAAAGTCTCCGCACCTTCCCTACCCTCCTCAACGTCCTGCGAATACATTTGCCTCGACAATATAAGTGAAGGCAAACCGATATGCTCTCTTCACGGCATTTACCACCCACCCAGAGACAACCTCACCTTCGCCCAACAAATCATGGACATGATTTCAACTAACGCTGGACGACAGCTCACCCAAATATACCTTGGTGACTTCAACCTCCACTGGAACGATCACAATGATGCGGTGGTAAATAGTCTCAAAAATTTCCTCAAAGCCCTGGACCTCACACAACTATGCAACAGCCCGACCCATGAGAAAGGTTCTATACTCAACCTCATCATCGCCAAAGAGAACGCTATTCAACTTGAATCTATCGAACCCTGTGACTGGTCAGACCATCACATCGTCACATTCTTTATCAATGAAAAAATCAAACTCAATACGACTCAATCCTCCAGACCTAAAATTTGGAAAAGAGACCTGAAAAAACTCAACCCAGACTCCCTACCTCCGAACAGCCGCGACCTACTGCTCCCTCCTACAGGCGCTACAGATGTCCAATCCTTGACTGACCACTATCTCAACGCCATGACGTCAATAATTAATGAGGCTGCTCCCATGCAGCTAAAAAAAGAGTCTCCGCTAAAATATCCAATCCATGGTACGACGGGAGTCTCAATGAAGATAGACGAGCCATGCGAATGGCAGAGCGCACTTGGAGAACAGCTCCCTCTGCACTGCACCTGAAAACCCTGAAGAAAAAGAGAAACGCCTACTTCAGGAAAATAAAACGCTCAAAAGCAAACTTCTTCAGCCTCCAGCTCGACCAAGCAAAAAACCGACCAAGAAAACAGTTTGAGCTAATCAGAACACAAGCCAAGGAACAACCCCAACCTATCAGCTCTTTGGACAAAGCACCCTCCTGTGAATACTTCGCCGCTTTCTTTACCCAAAAAACTGACAACATAAAGAGTGATCTCCGCATTGACGCAAGCCTCTACACCACTTCCAACAGCATAACACCCACCGAACTAAAAAACAATGCTACATGGTCATCCTTTGACACCTACTCCGAAGAAGAAATAGGCAAACTGCTCAGCACCTTGAAACCGTCCAATCACCTCACGGATCCCCTCCCGGCCAACGCTGTCAAAGACTTCACCCCATGGCTCCTTCCACTGTGGACTAAAATTATCAACAGCTCGCTCCAACAAGGATTCATCCCTGACTCCCTCAAAGTTGGACAAGTCACACCTTTACTAAAGAAACCTACTGCCGACCCATCCGACCTAAACAACTACCGGCCCATTACCAATATTCCCACTCTCGCCAAACTATTGGAAAAATGCGCACAACTACAGCTGACTAAACACATTGATCAGTTTGATCTCCTCAACCCTCATCAATCAGGCTTCCGAGCAGGACACAGCACTGAAACTGCTATGACTCACATAATTGACGACGCCCTTCATATCCTAGATCAAGGTGATACCTGCCTCCTCATCCTTCTTGATCTCTCATCAGCATTCGACACTGTTAAACACAAGAATGGGTCTATCTGGGACTGTTCTCAAGTGGTTCACCTCCTTCTTACACAACAGGTCGCAGAAATTCAAGAGTAACAACTTGATGTCCTCGCCAATACCTGTTTCGTTAGGTGTCCCCCAAGGATCCTCCCTATCACCAACTTTGTTCAACCTAGTTATGGAACCCCTCACCACCTTGCTACAAGCATCCAATGTACTTTTTCACATGTACGCCGATGACACCCAATTATATCTCAAACTACAATCTCCCAATGACATTTTACTCCTCAGCTCAACGATCAGAAGCACCCAATCTTGGCTTGCAAATAATCATCTCAAACTCAATGCTCTGAAAACAGAGTTCCTTTTGATCTCACCTCCCGCGAAGATCTCTACCACTCAAACGTGGCTTAAACAGCTAACTGCACTCAATGTCCTACCCACCATCGTGGACTCAGCAAAATCTCTAGGCATAACTCTCGACTTCAATCTCAACATGCAGCAGCATATCGGCAAGGCTACTAAGGGAGCGAACTACTAAATCAATACCCTGAGGAAACTTAAACCCTTCCTACCACCCAAAGACTTCCAAACTGCAGTACAAGCACTAGTAATCCCGCGAATTGAATACGGCAGCATCGCCCTCTGCGGTCTCCCGTTAACCACTACTGCACCCCTAAGAGCCTCTTTAAACGCTGCAGCGAGACTCATCACTGGGTCAAAAAAACACTCGCATATCTCCCCTGACTTGAAAACACTGGACTGGCTGCCTTTTGAAGCCAGAATACATTTGAAAATCGCCTGCATGACACACAAGGCTGTACACCTGAGCTCTCCCGGATACCTCACTCAGAAGCTGTCAATCTCTGGCGGCTCTAGATACACTAGAGGCACAAACAATCTACTGCTAAAACCTCGAAGATTCAGGAAGGAAAAAACGTATAAGCGCTCTTTCTCAGGAATGGCACCCAGGATCTGGAACTCACTCCCTCCTGAAACAAGGCTCATCTCCTCGGTCACACTTTTTAAGAAAGAAGTAAAAGCTCTTCTCATGGCCAAATACAATTGAGCTTTTAACTTGGATCTGTAAAGTATCTGCACCGATCTATATTACCCAGCTCGATCCCGACGACTATGTGTTTTTCCAGTATTATTCTGCTAGATCCTTACGAATATGTGCTGTACCTGTATTATTGTTTAACTTACCGGACTATTTACTTACATTATTGATTTACCTGTACTATTATGCTCCCTCACGTTTTTCATTCTCCTGTTCTGGTATTCCCTGCTTTGTAAAGCGCTCTGATATCTGCAAAGATCTTGTTCGCGCTATATAAAACTTTCAAAATAAAATAAAAAAATAAAAACACCAACGCTTGATGGCCTTTCCCACGTGCACCGATGCCCAATCGTCTTCGGTGGGCCTACAGACTATTCATGCAGTCTTACATCTTCCCTACAGGCCATCACCATCACCTCACGGTTCACGAATACTCCTCGAATACTCACTACGACTTCACCGGTGTCCCCGTGCTCAAAGTATTCCTGCACCATGGGGTGCACATTTTTCTCCAGGTCGCGTTCATCCAGCTCTGGCACCACCTTCTCGTACACTGTGTCACCCTGGAGAACGAGGCGGAAAACGTAGAAGGGTTTAAAGCAAATACACCTACAGTGAAACTGGAACTCACAGCAGGCACATGAGGCAGACTAACAGGTTGTGGGTACGCACACGTAAAATTTACACACGATTTGCAAGACGTTTCTTGAAACAAAACAGCCCCCCCCATTAGCAAGTAAACATGTCCTTGCCTGGAAGTGGAAAGGGTAGAGGCAGGAGACAGTACCTTGGGGTAATCTTTTTGCAAGCAATGCCTATAAAACCTGCAAGGGAACAGAATTCACGGGCCTGGGTGGTTGGGGGTGGTCCTGGCAGCTTACCTGAGAAGACTCATCATAGTTGGGGTCATGGGCGTCCGGCTCTTGGTATCCATAGACCACTCCGGGGGCACCCCAGACCCCCTTTCCTCCTGCACCTCCTGCAGGAGAAGCAAGCACATGCATCAGAAGGCAAGTAGTAACATGCAGAAAGAATAAACAAGAGGCTGCATCATATACTTTCTGAGGGACACAAACAGATAAGAGCAGCTACAATAAAAGTCTTCGGGTCGGTGTTCAAGGACCTCACGTAGAAAAACCCAAAGTATGAGCCAGGCACCCAGCAGACTGTAACCCTCCTTCCACTTTTAAGAACTCATCAAGCCAAACACCACCACAAACCCCAGGAAAAGGAAAGCCCACAACGGACGCTGAAGTCTTGAACCACTACCGACCAATCACCTGCATGAAGCACCCCAGTTAAAACCAGGGCTTCCAACACAGCCCGCGAGCGCTTCCAACACAGCCCGCGAGCGCTTCCAACACAGCCCGCGAGCGCTTCCAACACAGCCCGCGAGCGCTTCCAACACAGCCCACGGGCGCTTCCAACACAGCCCACGGGCGCTTCCAACACAGCCCACGGGCGCTTCCAACACAGCCCACGGGCGCTTCCAACACAGCCCGCGAGCGCTTCCAACACAGCCCGCGAGCGCTTCCAACACAGCCCGCGAGCGCTTCCAACACAGCCCGCGAGCGCTTCCAACACAGCCCGCGAGCGCTTCCAACACAGCCCACGGGCGCTTCCAACACAGCCCACGGGCGCTTCCAACACAGCCCACGAGCGCTTCCAACACAGCCCACGGGCGCTTCCACCACAGCCCGCGAGCGCTTCCACCACAGCCCGCGAGCGCTTCCACCACAGCCCGCGAGCGCTTCCAACACAGCCCGCGGGCGCTTCCACCACAGCCCGCGGGCGCTTCCACCACAGCCCGCGAGCGCTTCCAACACAGCCCGCGAGCGCTTCCAACACAGCCCGCGAGCGCTTCCAACACAGCCCGCGAGCGCTTCCAACACAGCCCACGGGCGCTTCCACCACAGCCCACGGGCGCTTCCACCACAGCCCACGGGCGCTTCCAACACAGCCCACGGGCGCTTCCACCACAGCCCACGGGCGCTTCCAACACAGCCCGCGAGCGCTTCCAACACAGCCCACGGGCGCTTCCAACACAGCCCGCGAGCGCTTCCAACACAGCCCGCGAGCGCTTCCAACACAGCCCGCGAGCGCTTCCAACACAGCCCGCGAGCGCTTCCAACACAGCCCGCGAGCGCTTCCAACACAGCCCGCGAGCGCTTCCAACACAGCCCGCGAGCGCTTCCAACTCAGCCCTCGAGCGCTTCCAACACAGCCCGCGGGCGCTTCCAACACAGCCCACGGGCGCTTCCAACACAGCCCACGGGCGCTTCCAACACAGCCCACGGGCGCTTCCAACACAGCCCACGGGCGCTTCCAACACAGCCCACGAGCGCTTCCAACACAGCCCACAAGCACAGGACTTCCAACCACACCAACTGCTACACAAACCCCACATCGAGGGCACCAAGGTCGCCATCATCTCCACAACATCAATTTGACAATTATGGCATTTTGGATCTTTCCTCATTTTCTCTGAAACCAACACAGAGCAAAAGTTAATCTCACTGGCATTGAGCAACTTAGAACACAACCCATATACTGCCCACCCCTTCACTGTTAGCCCGAAATGCCCCGTGTCGCAGGGTCCCACCTCCCTGGCAATGCATTCACAGTGCATAAGACCAACCGAACTATTCATTACACCACAAATACACAGACCCTCGTGCCACTTCACCTGGCCCCCCAGAGGTTCACAAAGGCCCCGCTGCTTGCATTTTAACTTCAGCCCTGAATCTGCAAAGCTCCACAGCTGTGGGGCAGCTCCAACCCATGCAGTAAAGCGCTTTCAGAGCACCCACTGATCCAAGGCGCGCACTCCAAGAGTACCAGTTACACCGCCCATACCAACTCTCACTGTTCTGGCACGCTCAACCTCAGCTCTAGGTTCCAACAAGCCGGGAACATTTGTGGGAATCAGTTGGTCTCCCATCAAAAACCAATCTGCTTAAACGAGTTTCAGACGAGACTTGAAGCTGGCTCCTCTTGAAGCGGTCTACATCCCTCGTCTACGCTTTCTAATGTTGGAAAACAGAGAAGTTTATGTTTAACATTATACGGTCTATAGATCAGCCACAGAGAAAGCTGCACAGTCCCAGAAGCTGCCTTGCAGAAGGCGGCCTCCGCTCCCTGCCTCCATTCCTGGAAAATGTGAAATACCATTTCATGCCAAGTGACCAAGGACGCTCACTGACTATCTACATTCACACATGGCAGAGGCGCTGCCATGTACAGTGTGCCCCAGAGGTGCCCTGCCAATCACATGAGGCATCACTGTGCCATCACCAGTCCCAGAGGCATTACTGTCGCACTAACAAAGGGCATGGGTATGAGCAGAGCACTGGCAATCACACCGGGGCTCATGGGGGGCACTGCCAAGAATACTTAACATCAGCAGAGCACTGCCAGTCATCATGGGGGCACTGCCAATCACACTGGGCATCATGGGGGCACTGCCAATCTCACTAGGCATCATGAGGGCACTGCTATTAATACTAAGCATCAGCAGAGGACTGCCAGTCACACCAGTCATCATGGAGGGCACCGCCAATCACACTGGGCATCACATGGGGCACTGATATTAATACTATGAGTCAGCAGAGCACTGCCAATCACACCAGGCATCATGGGGGAACCGCCAATCATATTGGGCATCATGGGGGCACCGCCAATCACACTGTCAATCCCACCGCGCATCATGGGGGCACTGCCATTAATACTAGGCATCTGTGGAGCACTGCCAATCACAGGGCATCAGAGCACTGCCAAACACACGGGGCATCCTGGGTGGCACTGCCATTAAGACTAGGCATCTACAGAGCACTGCCCATCACGGGGCATCGGGGGCACTGCCAATCACACCAGGCATCATGGGGGCACTGCTCATCACCCAGGGGGTACAGCTAGCTGCACCTGGCATCACTGTGGCACTGCGTTTATACTTGGTATCAGTGGAGCATGCCAATTCTTTACATTTTTGGGGGTGGATCTACAAACACGGGGCCTGGATGGCTCACCATGGCCTAAGTAGAAACTCTGTATTAGGTGCTTTATCAAGCTGTTGGGTATCGGCTGTATCTGCAGTCTGTTGACTGTTGTGTTACTGTCTATACCTACAAAACTAAATAAAATGTGTCTATTAAAAATAAATTTTAAAAAAGGGAGGGATGAGGTAAACACTAAGATTTTGCAAATTAAACTTAATTTTGAACTGTTTACGCTCAGGTACACTAGTTTCTCTCTGTCTACAATTACAAAAGCGACCGACCTTTCTGTACTATCCCGTGGCACAGGTGTGGCGCTACCTGTCCAACCTGTTACACGTCAGAAACACTCCTGTCACTTTAAAGACGTTGGCCCCATTTAAAGCCAGAGGCAAAAACTAATGTAACACTGCACAAAACACAACACACACACCTATTTTTTGGCATTTCACTGGAAATTCCAGAAAGTTAGTCACTACACTCACAAAGGGCTAGAGCCCTAACAATGCATCATTCAAGACCTCCTCCTGGTCAGGAAGAAGGCTATATATCTATTCACTGAAAGTCCCAAAGGTTACAGGGACGTTATAGTTAAGTTCTGAATGTGCTTGCACAGAAATTCAGCAGTTCCGAATAGCTGAAGTAACTAACTTATTCCCTAAGGTAACTATAACTCGTGCCCTAAGGGAACTATAACTCGTGCCCTCGCTATGCTCAGTTTTCTCCGCAATAATTTTACTGCAAACGTTACAGTGATCGAATCACTGATGTGATAAACGATGTCACAAGTCTTGTAATATGTGTGCTAATTGGCAGCGCATGGCGAGGGCGTGAGTTATAGTTACCTTACCAATTGCCATTCATGTGATGTCATCAATTGTTTATGTTGTCCCTGTGACCTCGCATATATAGGTCAAACAACACAAATGAAAGTCAAGGATATCACAACACAAGAGCAGGATCCGCTGCAGGCACGTACAGCTCCACTGGTTGAACATTTTGTGGAAAATGGTCGCTCGGAAAATGGTTTCATGTGGCAGCTTAGTGACATCCTGAAACCAGAACCTAGAGAAGGCAACAACCAAACGCTACTCAACAGATGGGAGTGTAAATGGATTATCAAATGTCAGTCGATCAGCAATGGACTCAACACACAAGAATAGGGATATGCTACTTACCAGTATGCATCTGTTCTTGGCATGTAGGGCTGCTGACATTTATATCTATGCATAGATCGCCGCCTAGTGTTGGGTCCGGATGATTGCACATTGTTGTCCTGGAAGAGTCTTCGAAGTATCACGAGATAGGTGGCTCCTCCCTTGGACTAGTGCGCATGGGCATCCCCTCCATGCTCAGATTGTTTTTCGCCATTGTGGCAGAGATGGAGTGTGATAGAGTAAGTGATGACCATGCATGAGAATAAGTGAATGAATTCTGAGTGCTACAGCTGCGACAGGCACCGGGGAGGAGGGCGGGTGATATAAATGTCAGCAGCCCTACATGCCAAGAACAGATGCATACTGGTAAGTAGCATATTCCGTTCGAGGCATGTGGGCTGCTGAATTTATATCTATGCATAGAATAAATAGTAGAACCCTCCTTAGCGGTGGTTGCCCATGCCAGCTGCAGCAGTCTGAAAGAGAGTTCTGAGAACAGCCTGACCTACAGCAGCTTGCTGTTTTGAGTGTACATCCACGCAGTAGTGTTTGGTGAATGTGTGTATGGTGGTCCATGTGGCTGCTCTACATATGTCCTCTAGAGGAATGTTACCTAGGAAAGCCATGGATGCCCCCAACTTGCGTGTGGAATGCGCTCCGGGGGGAATTGTTAACGTGCGTTTAGCTTTTAGATAACAGATTTGGATGCACTTAACAATCCATCTGGCTATACCTGATTTAGAGACAGGGTTGCCCTTGTGTTGTGGAGAGAAGGCAACAAACAGTTGTTTAGTTTTCCTGAAATCTTTAGTCCTGTCGATGTAATACAGGAGAGCTCGCTTAACATCGAGTGTGTGTAGTGCTCTGTCAGCTACTGAATCAGGATTTGGGAAGAATACCGGTAGTTCAATAGTCTGGTTAGTGTGGAACTGTGACACTACCTTGGGCATAAATTTAGGGTTGGTGCGCAGCACAACCCTATTAGCATGAATTTGGATGAAAGGCTCCTGAATAGTAAGTGCGCGCAGCTCGCTAACGCGTCGTAGCGACGTAATTGCCACTAGAAAAGCCACCTTCCATGTGAGAAATTGTATCTCACAAGAGTGAAGAGGCTCAAATGGTGGGCCCATGAGCCTGGTGAGGACTATGTTGAGGTTCCAGACAGGCGAAGGCGGGTGTCTTGGAGGAATGACCCTTTTCAGTCCCTCCATGAAAGCTTTAATGGCTGGCACTCTGAAAAGGGACAGATGCTGTCTATTTTGAAAGTAAGCCGCCATTGCAGGTAAATGTATTCTGATGGAACTATACGCTAAATTACGCTTGTATAGGTGCAGCAAGTAACTTATGATGTTTTGTGTGGAAGCATCAAGTGGATTTAGGTTATTATTGGAGCAATAGATAACAAAACGCTTCCATTTTGCCGCGTAGCAGGCCCTGGTGGTAGGTCGCCGAGCCTCCTTTATGATGTCCATGCAGTCAGGAGGCAGGTTTAGGTAGCCAAACTCTATGACCTCAGGAGCCATATTGCAAGGCTCAACTGCTGCGGATCTGGGTGCTGAATGTCGCCATGGGACTGGAGGTGAGACGTAGACGTTGGTGTGGAACCACGGAAAGTTCTAGGAACTACATTTGCTGTTCGTCAAGATGTCTTAAAGGTTCAGAGCGTAACTACTCTGTGATAGAGAAGGAGTCTCTTGCTATTTTATGGGTATTGAGGAAATTTAATTTGGGGTACAAAAGTGTGCATTCTATCTGATCACAAGCCATTGAGAGAAGTTTTCTTGAAGAAAGGTTTCGATGCTATATCCTCTAGAATCAGAAGGTGGATTGTTTCTCTACAGGAATTTGATTTTGAAGTTCAGTATATTCCGGGTGTAGCAAATAAGTCAGCTGATTGTTTATCTAGATTGGTTGATACGGTGAATTTTAATGAGGATGATATGAATGAGTCGGATGAATACATCAATGTGTGTGAGGTGACTGATGGGGCAATAGAAGAGTCTGAATGGATGAAGGAGTTGGAGAAGGATGAAGAGATCTGTAAGGTTATTTCTTCTTTGAAGAAAAATTCTCGTTTGGAAAAGCCGTGGTTGTTGGTCTCTGATGAACTTTCTGTTACTGAAGGTTTATTAACTCGTGGAACAAAACTTGTTCCTCCTCTTGGTATAAGGAAAAAATTGTTGTCTCATGCCCATTGCGGTCATTTAGGTATTGTGAAAACGAAGGAGATTCTTCGTATGCAATTCTGGTGGCCTGGCATGGATTTAGAAATAGAGAGGTTGGTCAGGGATTGTGTTGAATGCTGTGCTAGTGACAACATTTTAAAGACAAAACAAATGCCTATGGTTAAAAGAGTTTTGCCAAGTCACCCTTGGGATGAGGTTGCGATTGATATTTTGGGTCCTTTATCTGGTGTTTCAGATACCCCGTATCTAATTGTCATCATTGACCTTTACTCTAGATGGATTGAAGTTTGTGCTGTTAGAGAGATTACCTCTGATTCTGTCATTAAGTTTTTGGAGGGTCTGTTTAATAAGGAAAGTTTTCCTAATAGCTTGCTGTCCGATAATGGACCGCAATTCTGTTCAACTCTGTTTACTGATTTTTTTTTAAAAAGTGTGGTGTGGTACATAAGAGGTGTTCCTTATACCATCCTGAAACTAATGGTGCTGTTGAAAGAGTCAACAAGACTTTTAAGGAGTCAGTACAGTTAGCTCGGTCTTCTGGTTTGAACTGGAAGACAACTCTTCAGGACAGGATTAATACTTATAGATTTGCTCCTCATTCTTCTACTGGGAGGTCTCCATTTGAATTATTCAAGGGGAGGGTTCCCAATACTTTGTGGTGCCCAGGGTGGATGAGTTTCAATAAAGGTCTGGTGGATAATGACATTGGAGAATGGAGAAGCAAAGAGTTAGATAAACAAACTGCTCGTAAGGTTTATTTTGATAAGAGAAAGTGTGTGGCATATCAAGAGGTCAAGGTGGGTGATTTTGTGAAAATTAAGACTCCTGTTGGACGTAAACCCTGGTCTAAATACACTGATGTTAGAGCTGTTATTAAGATTTTTAAGAACGCCATTAAGACGGAAGATGGGAGAATATGGAATAAGAGTCGTGTGGTTGTGGTTGATCCTAAGTTACCTGTTTCTGATGCTTCTGTGCACAATGATGACTCATGTAGCAAATTTCATCATGTCGATAACAGCCTTCTTGATGGGTCCAACATATTGGTATCACACAAGAGGAGTCAAAGAGCTCGTAGGGCTCCCACTTATTTGAAAGACTATGTTTAATTGTTATACTGAAGTTACATCACATGTCTTATTTGAAAGACCATGTTTAATTGTTATACTGTAGTTACATCTCATGAAAATTGTTCTTTCTTTTGTTTATTTCTTTTCTTTGCATTCTTTTTCTTACTTCTATTTTGTTAGGAAGGAAGATGTGTGATATTGTTCTTTCTTCTCCTTTAAGACCTTAGAATCCTTGATCTGTATTCTAAGACCTTAGAACCAGTGATCTGTATTCTAGCTTGGAACATCATAGCTTGATTTGTCAGTTGATCTTTGCGGTTTGTGGATGAGGTTATTAAACCCACTTACCGACCTTACTTTGTCAAGTCAACTTATTTAATGTCCTTTAACTACATTTTAGTGGTGTACCACGCCTGCCGTGCCCACGTTGGAGCAACCAGGATGAGCGTCATGGAGTGTTGCCTCAGTTTGCGTGCCACCAGCGGTATTAGTGGTGCTGGAGGAAAGGCGTACGCAAATCTGTTCGACCAGTTCATCCATATCGCATTGCCCCGAGACTGCGGGTGTGGGAACCTGGCGGCGAAGGTGCGGCATTTTGCGTTTTCGTGAGTGGCGAATAGGTCGATCTCTGGATGACCCCACTGCTGGAAATATGGTCGGAGCACTGAGGGATGTATCTCCCACTCGTGCATCTGATGGCTGTGCCTGCTGAGCAGGTCCGCTATCTGGTTGTCCCTGCCTGGGAGGTGTTCTGCCATGAGAAACATGTTCCTCTGAATGGCCCACTTCCACATGCACTGTGCTAGGTGTGATAATTGTGGAGAGTGTCCCCCCCCCTGTTTCTGGATGTAATACATCGCAGTCATGTTGTCCGTCCGGATCAGCACGACTTTGTTGCAGAGATGCAACTTGAATGCCTTCATTGCCATGAAGATTGCCATCAGCTCCAGTAGGTTGATGTGCATCTTCTGCTGTTGCGGTGACCATAGTCCCTGCACTGTATAATGGAGGACATGCGCTCCCCAGCCCTGGAGAGATGTGTCCGTTGTCAGCAAAATCTGTGGTACAGGCTCTTGGAACAGTCGGCCCCTGCAAAGGTTTTGTGTGTTCCACCAATGCAGAGAGTGATATGCACGACCGGTCACCAACACTAGGTCTTTTAGCTGTCTCTGAGCCTGAATCCACTGACGTGCTAAGCATTCCTGAAGCGGACGCATGTGTAGCCTCGCGTGCGGGACTATAAAGATGCAAGAGGCCATCATGCCTATCAGTTGCATGAACACCTGCGCTGGGAGAGAGCGTTGTGGCTTGAATTTTTTAATGAGCACGTGCTTGCTGTTGACCCTCGCTGAGTTTGGCTGCGCCGTGGCAGCAAGCGTGTTTATTTCCGCGCCTAGGTACTGTTGTACCTGTGCGGGGTGAAGGTGGGACTTTTGGTAATTGAGCGAAAATCGTAGACTGTGCAGGAGGTGGATTGTGCGGGACATGTGGTCGGCACACTGCTGGGCCGACTTTGCTTGCACCAGCCAGTCGTCTAGCTACGGGTAGACATGGATGTGTTGTCTCCGAAGATGCGCGGCCACAGTCGCTAAGCACTTCGTGAACACCCTGGGGGCAGTAGTGACCCCAAAAGGCAAGACCTTGAACTGGTAATGCTGGTTGTTGATGGTGAACCTGAGATATTTCCTGTGACTGGGGTGAATGGGAATGTGGAAGTAGGCATCCTTCAGATCTAGGGTTGCTAGGAAATCTCCTTGACTTAGCAACGGGAGAACCTGCTGTAATGTTAGCATGTGAAAGTGTTCTGATAGGATGTATAAGTTTAGAGGCCGGAGGTCGAGAATGGGCCTGAGAGACCCGTCCTTTTTGGGGACTAAGAAGTACAGTGAATACACCCCTTGTCCTTGTTGGTCCAAAGGCACGAGTTCTATGGCCCCTTTTTGCAGCATGGACAAGACTTCCTGCTGCAATAAGTGCATGTGCTCTGCGGACATAGGACGGTGCCATGGGGGTATGTTGGGTGGAGTGGAGGTTAGTTCTACACAGTAACCGTGTTGTATAAGTTGTCTCACCCACCTGTCCGTGGTAATGCTTTCCCAGACTGGCAGGAACTGTTTGGGTCTCCCCCCGACGGGTGTTACATGGTCGGGGGGCAGTGACAAGTCGTCACTGCTTGTTAGCGGCAGAGGATCTGGCATTATTATTTCCACGTCCCCTGCCCTTGGTGCTGTTTCCACGGTATCCACCCCTATTGTTCTTGTTATAGGTGGTTTGGGTGCCACATTTGGTGTACTGTGCTTGTTGTGACGCTTGTCCTCTAGAGGCTCCCCTGTTACCGGAGCGACGAAAGGAACCGCCCCTTAACTGCTGAGACTGCAGAGCTCCCATGGATTTCGCAGTTTCAGTGTCCTTCTTAATCTTCTCAAGAGTGGTGTCTACCTCTGGGCCGAACAGGAAGTCAGGGTTCACTGGCTGATTGAGTAGGGTAGTCTGAATTTCAGCCTTAAAGCCAGAGATACGGAGCCAGGCATGCCTCCGGAGCATAACGCTAGTGTTTATGGCCCTTGCTGCTGTGTCAGCTGCGTCTAACGCGCACTTAATGGACACGTTGGAGATTAACTTCCCCTCCTGTATAAGCATTTCTGCCCCTTCCTTATAAGTATCAGGCAGGTGTTGCATGAGCTGCTCTAACGTGTCATAGTGTGCCCTGTCATATCTTGCTAACAGGGCTTGGGTATTGGAGATCCTCGAAATACTAGCAGCTTGAGCTGCCACACGTTTCCCAGAGGCTTCTAAGATCTTTGATTCTTTGTCCGGAGGAGGAGCATCACCCGTAGTCTGAGAGTTCGCTCTTTTGCGAGCATTAGCCACCACTAAGGAGTCCAGCGGGAGTTGGCCCTTGATGTAGGTAGGGTCCACGGGCGCTGGCCGGTACTTTTTTTCAATTCTAGGGTTCACCACCCTTGCTTTAGTGGGCTCTTTAAAAATGCCACTGGCATGTTTGAGCACACCTTTGAGCATTGGCAGAGTTTTCATAGACCTTTCTGATGTGGAGAATGTATCAAAAAGAAAGTCCTCCTCCACGGGGTCAGCGTGCATATCTACGTCATGGTTAAGTGCCGCCCTCTCAATTAGTGCGTTGAAAGCAGCAGTGTCTTCAGTAGGCGAAGTCTTGACGGCAAATGAAAGAGTATCAGGAGTGGCATGTGGGTCAGGGTCCACAGAATCAGCACAGGGCTGGGACTCATCTGGATCAGCATCCATGGTGTAATTGAACTGGTCCTCATTGTCTCCCCCCTCCACATCCTCAGTGACATATGTGGGAGAGTAGGAATAGCCCTGATCATATGATGGCGTGGGCTAAAAGAGAACAGGAGAGGTAGAAGAATCCCTCTTTTTCTTCAGAGGTATTCTATAATGTTCCATAGGCGTTTCAGGCCTGATTTTACTCTGGTAAACAGTGAGTCGACCTGACTCGGAGTCGATGTAGAGTTTCGACTGGTTGTCGTGGGACGGTGGCTGGAATACAACGTCCTCCGACCGTGGCTGAGTTGTTGCGGCACCCGACGTCGACTTGGCAGAGTCGGTAGTCTGTTGAACAGTTTTAGGCCGCGCCGTCGGGGGTAGTCCGAACTTTATTGGCGCCGAGAGCGTCGGCGACGGACTGACGGTTTGCGATGGAGGCGTTTTCTTCGACTCGACCGACCGACTTCGACGGTTCAGCGCGTTTGAGGCCTTGTGTCGATTCGAGCCGTTGTTGCTTTGCAGGGACGCGCCTTCGTGCTGCGACGCGGCAGGGTGTTTCGATCCGACTTTTGGCTTCGGGTCGAAGGACTTGACTAATATCGGCTGGGCCTCGAGTCCTTTGGAAGAGCCGCCATCTTTGGAGCTGGAAGTCGACGTCGAAGGGAGCGTGACGCGCTTCACAGCAGACACAGGCGTAGTCGATCCGGTCTTCGGCTCAACACCCCCTTTCGACCCCGAGGGTTCGAGTGCACGCTTGGACTTGGAAGGTTCCGAAGTCTTCGAGCGGATGGTTGTTTTAACCAGTTTCGGTTTCGATTTTGTGTCTTTTGGTTTCACTTTTGACATCTCCACCGAGTGGGGCCTATCGACCGATGGCTCTTTGGAAATGTTCTTAGTCAGGCCCGGAAGCGGGACTAGAGAACGGTGTTGAAGATCTTGGCTAAGGCCTTCCGGCGATGCCTCGACCTGAGCCGTGGAAGAGTCTTTATGGGTCCCCGCAACTGCGGTGGGGCCTAGCTCGTCACCTGAGTCGTCGTCGACGGCTCCGGTAGGTGGTACGTCGTCCCCTACCTCGACGATGTCTTCATCATGGACGTAGAGTTCTTCCTCGTCGTTGGTGGAGTCGGGCTCCGAAGCGGGATCCGAGAACTCCGGATCCTCTTCATGAACAGTGTCTCCGTCGTCGCCACCGAAGATGTTTTCTGGGTCCGGTGCCGATTTTCGCACCGACTGTCGTGCAGCGCGTCGAAGACGGAGAGTCTTCTTTGATCTGAATTTCGAACAGGCCATACAGCTGGCCTCGTCGTGGTCCGGTGAGAGACATTTGTTGCACACCGGGTGCACGTCGATGTGGGGATATTTCGAGTTGCAGACGGGGCAGCGCTTGAACGGGCTCCGTTCCATCATCGATCGTCGAAGGGCCTGTGGCGTCGAAAGGCAAAAGTCTTCCGACGTCGAGTTGAAAGAACTGGAAGGTAAAAGGCACCGAACGAAAGACAATACCGACGCCCCTAAGGCCTTTTGGCCTCGAAAAAAGCAACTATAATAAGTTCCGAACGTGAGTTAAGAAGTACATCCGAACCCAATGGCGGAAAAAAAAATCTGAGCATGGAGGGGATGCCCATGCGCACTGTAGTCCAGGGGAGGAGCCACCTATCTTGTGATACTTCAAAGACTCTTCCAGGACAACAATGTGCAATCATCCGGACCCAAGACTAGGCGGAGATCTATGCATAGATATAAATTCAGCAGCCCACATGCCTCGAACATGGAATTCTATAATAACCCTTTCTCTCAGTTCCCTTACCTTCACTACTCTCTATAATAAGCCATTAATTATTCAGTAAGGCAGGTCTTACTGACTCTATACCTCCATTAGCATGACAAACTAAGTATACATATCACTAGGGTTAAGCCATTAAGGGTGCACCTATAAACGATATAACTTAGACCGTGCCCGTTACCTGGAACTTTACATACGAGTGCACCTGCCTTTAAGTAAGTGATTCTTCAACGTCGATGATCATATTGGGTTTTTTCAATTTTAAATAGCCTTGGTCCAATGAGTAATTTAGGCCGCGAGTTCTGACAGGTACCCTAAAGATGCGTTGTCTGAGCCACTTTAAGAATTACCCTTTGGCAAGTTAAATAAGTGAATAAAAATAAGAAGTCACTTACGGTCCTCTGTTCTGACCACCACTTTTCTCTTTTTATTCTAGTGATACGAGGTGCTCACACACCTGTCCTGATGAAGAGCTCAACTGAATGAGATCGAAACGCCGCCGACCTTAGAACAACCTAACTCCTTGTTTTACTATATAAAATAATCAAAAGGGAGTTCAGTGTCTTGTTGTTGTAAAGAGTTGTATGTTTTGACCTTTCCACTCACTAGAGCACTTTTTCTTTATTTTTTGGTGAGCACTGGATTGTGATAAGTATACAAAAAAAAAAAGTAAAAAATGAGTTGGTATTTCACAATGAATAAATTAATTGCACTATAAATTCTGGAGGATGTCCTGCTTTATACGTGCCTTGCTTGATTGAGTGTGTATATTTGAGTCCCAAATGAAAATGTATAGGACTCAATGTAAAAACTCTCCTTTTTTCTCCAAAAATTGACTTCTATGGGACCAATTGGCCCCAATGAACAACTGTTCACTCAATATTCTTATAGTGAACAACTGTTTGCTCAATATTCTTATAGTGAACAACTGTTTGCTCAATATTCTTATAGTGAACAACTGTTCGCTCAATATTCTTATAGTTACGTTGGGGCACGAGTTACAGTTACTTGATGACGATAGCAATTTAAAGCGTGCACAGCTACTCCCAGGAGTGTCCCGAGGCAAGCCAGCAAAGATCGGAGGATGAACAATAGAAGATTAGGCCTGCACATAAAGCTAAGTGTTACATTTTTTTCTTAAACATTACAGCATCACTCGCTGCCCGCAGCTGCGGAGGAAGCAGATTCCAGGCTACTGACCCCAGATACTTTATAGACCTTCCTCCTGCATGCTGAATTCTGGGTATCTCTGCAAATAATTTGTTGACGGATGTCAACTGTCTCGTAGGATTATGGAAACCAAATCTGGCTCGGAGTTAAGAGCCGTCCGACTGATAAAGGGCATTACGCACTAGAACAAGAGCCTAGAATGCGACTCTTTCCCTGATGAGCAGCCAATGTAAATAAATCCGCGTTCAAGGGCACATTTAACAGGAGACGGGCAACCGCATTTGGATGACTTGGAGTCTGTCCGACAGGTACTCCGGTAACCTAAAGCATAATACATCACATGGAATGGTGGAGCATGGGGGAATTCAAACTTGTTGACTCCTTTTAGCTAGAAATTACGTTAGCCGTCCAAGGCCTGCCCAGTCACTCTAATGGCCTGAAGATGGTCCAACTTCAGCTAACCATGACTAGAACTGCTGAATTTCTATGGTTTTGTGCAAGTAAATTCAGAAACTAACTAAAAAGTCCCTGTAACCTTAGGTTTTTTAAAGTGAATTTTTATGTATTTGAAACGTTTTCCTAACTATAACATCCTTGTAACCTTTGTTTTTTTTCAGTGAATTTTTATGTGTTTTTAATGTTAAGAATTTTAATTACTTTCCGTTAACCCAACCACTGCTGCGCACAGCCTTCGGCCTACGTTGGTCACAGCACCCAATCCCACCCCACACACACGGCCTTCGGCTGTGGCCCCTGCTAATACCGGGGGCCCGTGATGGTCCATGCCCCCCCACATTAGTATTTATTTAGCTTATTTAGGATAACGAGGTCCGCTCTGGCCGTTGTCGCCTCCGGAATCTACTGAGTTGAGGGGGAGGTCAAGAGTCGTTTCTCTCCTCACGACTATTTTAAACTTCACACACTTGTTTTTTTGCACTGCCCTTAATTCCCAGGTGGTCATGGAACCAAAGAATGCATAATCTGTCCTTTTCTTTGGTGCTCCTGCTCGGATTCCATTGAGCGAATCCCTTTCTGACAGTTTGTCTCTATGATTGAGAGACATATCATCCATATGGGTGGATAACCAGATGATAAGATTGATCACACTGATAATGGATGGGAATCCAAGCTCTGCTCAATGATTTCCTTTCTTTCACGACACTCCTGTTTCTTTGCTTTTTCATCTTTGTCTGTAGCAGTTGGAGGCACTTGGCGGCATTGAATCTATTAGACTCCCAGTTCAGTTGGTTATTGTTATTGTGTATATTGGGGATTGGAACTGTGGCAGGTCGTTAAAATATCCCTTTGACCCCATTTCTCTCTGGTGTGTTATTGATATAAGCAGAAGCTTCACAGAAATAGGTGTGTTTTCAACTTCCTCTTGAACACGGCTGGGTCCTGGATGGTATGCGGGGCCAGAGGAAGAGCATTCCAAGCGACCGCCGCTTCAGGTGATAATTAAGAGCAAGAAAGGAGAGGAGCTTCACTTGTACGCTTCTTTACGGGAAAATAATTTAGACTTAAGAAACATCACTATTATCGAAACATGCAAAACATTAACTCATCACCAGGAGATGAGACACAACAGCCCAACATGGTGCCGGGTGAAACCAGGCCCTATTCCATGTGCAGGGAGACGAAGCAGTCAGACCTTGGTCACATCCACAAATGAGCAGATTCAGCTCTCAACCTAATCTTAAAGAGGGAACGCCCAGGGCTCAATCTAATCCGCTTGCTGGAGAATCCCGGCCTCTACTTCACTTCAATGACTGATGACAAAGCATAGTCCACCCTCCATAGACAGGACAAGCCTCACCGGGTACCCGCCAAGGACTTCGTTTTAGATGCCCCGGCCACCAGCCAATTACTCAGTGCAGGAGACCCAATATCTGCAAAGGGTGGACCCTTTCCCTCAAGCTGTATGTTGCAGTGGGCGGAGCACAATGAGATTGACAGTTCAACAGACCAATAGATGAAGTGTGTTGATGAAAAGCCTTTCTATTCATCTTGTTTTACTACCCAAGGTTAATGACACAGCCTTTGGGGTCTGTGGGCCAGACCTAAAAAAGGGTCTTTAACTCAAAACCAGCTATAAGCTCAAGACACAACATTCCATCAACAAATAAAATGAATGCCACAAACGCAAGCTTTTCTCACACATGTACAGGTAAAAAAAACGATGAACTGCAACAACTAGAAGCTATGAACACTTTGTCCCAGCCACACAACCTCCTTGCTCTTACACACACAGCACCATTAATACTGGAATACTACGCCAACGCAGCCTGTGACCCTCATGCTTAGGAACAAACTAAATGTCGCTTCATGCATTCACCACCTTGCTGCAGACAGAGCAGTGTTGAAATCCTTGCACCCAGAGGCAGGTTCTGGGAGCTTGCAGCTCATACACTGTAAAGGCAATCTCTCTCTCACACTCTCTCTCTGAGAGCCAACACTTCCAGGACCACTTGGACCAGCTCTGGGCATCTCCAGGGCTTCTAAATCTACCCCCAATTCAAATAAAGGCAGGCTTTAGAATCTTGAGTAGGACCACCAACACACCCCACACGCTGCACACTCAACCTTAGCTACATGGGGCGCAGGCTCACCTTTTTTGGGGAGTCCTCGTCCCTTTCCCATGCGTGACTTCCGGTCATGGGTCTTCCCTTTGGTACCTAGTGGGTCGACCTCAATAGGTTCACCGGTCTCCGACAGCGACTCGCGTGTGGAGTCGCGCGAGGATGTCCTCTTCAGGCGACGCTTGGCCTTCGCCTTGAGGCGAGCTTCGTGCAGCGCCTTCTCCTGCGGGGTCCAGTTCTGGTTCACATCTCCGTCAATGATCTCCTCCTCCAACTCCTCATCTCCAGATCCCATACTGTTCAGTTATCTAGGTGAGAAAGGCACAGCGATGAGACGGGTGGTGGTGGCTTCACCTAGAGTGGATGTGAAGTCTCTGACAACCATAAGCAGTGCGATAGACACTCAGGCCAGTGGTGCTCCACAACCCTCCCCGGTGGGACCGGAGCGTATCAACCTCTATCCTTCTCCGTCATATCGGAGGCTTTTACCTTTTTGACACTCTTAGCAACAGCCAGGCATCGGCTTGGATGCCAGCAGTCAACTAGACACACACCCACCCCGGAGCAAAGTCTGCAAGGTTAGAGGAGATACATTCTGTCTTCTATTTCCATGAAGACAAAAGATCAATTTCTCAATATGTACACAGATTATGAACAAGACATTCAGAGATAAAGCAATACAGTTTAAGAACAGTTTCGCAAAAATAAACTACAATATTAATAATACTAACAGGGCAAATAACTTGAAACTAATTTTAAGAAAAATAATCATTTAAGCTTTTAGAAATCTATGTTTTAGTAAAAACAACCACAAACTCTTAATGGGAGCTTATTCCCACCCTTCTGATAAAATTGCATTATTTAAGAATATATGAACATAGTCGGCAGACATTGGCATCGCCTGCATTTCTCACAATCCAAAAAGCCAGGTTTTTCCATTTCGTGGGTCCTGTAAATTTGCACGACTCGATGCATTCACACAGACTGCAGGTGAACATTGGTCCAGATTCCGTAGATATCTGAACCATCCTCATACGGTTTCCTTTCTGAATCAAAGGCGGTGGTTTAAAGTGACTCTTTAGCCGTAGAATCAAGGTGACCTTTCTGAACTTACTTCTCCTTGAGAAAATATCTTTGAATTATTGATAAGGGCCTGATTTAGATCTTCGTGGACGGGTTACTCCATCCCAATGGTGACGGATATCCCGTCCTCTGAAATATAAATGCTATTGTATCCAAGGCCCTGATTTAGATCTCGGCAGACGGGTTACTCCATCACAACGGTGACGGATATCCCGTCCTCTGTAATATAAATGCTTTTGTATCCTAGGGCCTGATTTAGATCTCGGCGGACGGGTCACTCCATCCCAATGGTGACAGATATCCCATTCTCTGAAATATAAATGCTATTGTATCCTAGGGCCTGATTTAGATCTCGGCGGACGGGTCACTCCATCCCAATGGTGACGGATATCCCATTCTCTGAAATATAAATGCTATTGTATCCTAGGGCCTGATTTAGATCTCGGTGGACGGGTTACTCCGTCGCAATGGTGATGAATATCACAACGGTGACGGATATCACAACGGTGACGGATATCCCGCCCTCTGAAATATAAATGCTATTGTATCCTAGGGCCTGATTTAGATCTCGGAAGACGGGTTACTCCGTCGCAATGGTGACTAATATCACAACGGTGACGGATATCACAACGGTGACGGATATCCCGTCCACCGAAATATAAATGCTATTGTATCCTAGGGCCTGATTCAGATCACGGCGGACGGGTTACTCCATCACAACGGTGACGGATATCCTGTCCCCAGAAAGAGAAATCCTATTATATCCAATGGGATTTATATTTCGGCGGCTGCTATACCCCTCCCTGTTATGACAGAGTAACCCGTCCGCTGAGATCTAAATCAAGCCCAGAGCTCCTCACTGGGAAGAACAGATCTGGTTTTTATTTCAGTGAATGAGATGAGCTTAATTTTGGTCATAAACCTGTTTGCAGCAGAAAACTGCTCTATCTAAGCCAGTCAAAAATCACAAAGGGACTTCTGAGAGACAAAAATGGTTCAGTATTTCCGAGAACACCCAGAAACAGCGTACGTACGGGTGCAATCGTAGAATTCCATCTGACGTTTACATTTATCTTTGTGAATTGGTCACCGTTGTGATGGAGTAACCCACCCGCCAAGATCTAAAACAGACCCTTAAAAATAATTTGAAGATATTTTCTCAAGGAGAAGTAAGTTAAAAAAGGTCACCTTGATTGTACGGCTAAAGAGTCTCTTTAAACCACCGCCTTTGAATCCGAAAAGAAACCGTATAAGGATGGTCCAGATATCGACGGGATTTAACTGGGACAAATGTTAACCTGAAGTCTTAGTTGTGCTTGAAATCTTGAGATTTCTAGCTGAATGAATGTTCACATGTATAGATATTTTTGCATACCTACTTTTAATTGTTTTAGTAAACTTTTCATCCAACTTAGCAAATTCTTCCCTAATATCCTCGGTATTACCAGACACCGAATCCTGCCTTTGTGACTGAAAGTTTTACTTTGCCATTTTCTTACCACTGTCTTTTTAAGGGGCCAATTCAGCTTAGCAGAGATAAAGTTTATTCCATATTTCAAGGTTTACACTTTTCCCTTAAGATCACTTATCAAATCTCTGAGGTGAATACTTTTTAAGTTCTTGTTTAAAGTGTCTATCTTTAGTACGTCTTGTTTTTTAAATCATGGCCATCTCTGCTATAAACAAACTTTTTTTAGTAGACCCACAACATTTCCTCTAATAGGATCATGAGGGAAGATCTGGGAGAAAGGGAGCTTCAGGAAAGTCAAACAGTAAGGCCGGGTGGTTTTACCCATCACTGGAGGACTTTCAGACACCAAACGTGTAACAGAAGGCGCCTCCCCTTCTGCTATGAGTCTCTGAAGGCAATGATAGGTTATTGGGAATGCAAGGGGTGATCTTCGTCAACTTCTAGTGAGATGTAAGAGAACAATGTATCACTGGGTGGTCCTCAATGCACAGGATTGGATGTAGGTTCCTCCACCGTTTCAAGAAGTTGGTTGGCCAGGACTGAGTCAATACAGGAGAAAGGAGATCGGTCACTCAGGGATGAAACTAAACGTGGTAGAAATATTAGTGCTATCGAGTCACCCACAAAGGCGCGAGAAGGCACGTTCATTTATGAGGTCGAGATCAGCATTAAAAGCCTACAGTTGTGCAATTCAGAACATTTTTCGAAGCTGATGAACAGCCGGTGATTATGCGCAGACACCAGTAGCTATTTGTCCAAAGGTACAATGTCAGGTGTTAGAAATGGGACCCCCAGGTGATGACCAGCTGAAGGGATTATTAGGAAGGAGCGGTTAGATTAGGTGAACTAGTGCGAAGGGGGGGGCAGGGAGAGGGGTAAAGAGAATGTTACAAAAAGGTAAAGCTCGGAAAAGGGAAAAACAGTGGGTATCCGACAGTAAAGAAAGCGTAGACTGCCCCTCAGAGCCAGCCAACACCCAGGAACTGGGCGCGAAGAGGGGGCCGGGGAGATGGTAGGACGACCATCGAACCACTGGGAAACCAGCAGGTCAGAGGGCAGGAGTCGTGGAAAGAGAGTACCTGAGGGCTGGCGGACAGCGAGTTTGAGGAGAGTTCCACACTCAAGGAGCCAAGTCCAAGCTCAGGTTTGAGAGCAGTCAAGGAGCACAGAATAGTGAGGCAGGCTACATCATTGGGGATGAAAAACCGCAAACTTGAAATGGGGCTTGCGGAAGAAAAGTTATCATTCGGGAGCCAGGAAGGGCTGAGCTTCATATAAATATGTATGAGGCGATACCAAACCTATGGAACAGGGTGCACCAGGAGAAGATGCCGGCATCAGCATTACCCATATAAACATATATATCAAGCGATACCAAACCTATGGAACAGGGTGCACCAGGACAAGATGGAGGCAGCAGCATCACCCATATAAACATATATATCAAGCGATACCAAACCTATGGAACAGGGTGCACCAGGACAAGATGGAGGCAGCAGCATCACCCATATAAACATATATATCAAGCGATACCAAACCTTTGCAACAGGGAGCATCAGCACGAGAGGCCGGCAGCAGCATCACCCATATAAATATATAGGAAGCGATACTAAATCTATGGAACAGGAAGCACCAGCACGAGAGGCCGGCAGCAGCATTACCCATATAAATAAATATGAAGCAATGACAACCTATGGAACAGGGAGCACCGCGAGATGCGGACAATCATCAGTCTTGAACTGTCTGAAGCATTTATAACCTACGCTAATTAGGGCTTTGTTTTTCTCTCTATAAATACAGGACCAAACCTCGGAGTCTAATAATTGTTTTAATTTCATTTTACCTAAGAGAAAGTCTCGGATTTCTAGAATGGGGAGGCGTATACTTTCTAACAACATCTCAACATTCTTTCAACGTATTAATAGCCTAGTTCATTCTTCTAGCCTTCAATTACAAGCTCATAAAACGGTTTGTCAGTTATACTACACCCCCTTAAGAGTTTCTAAGTGGTCTGGAAACACTACTCCAAGCGACCGTACTAAATGCCCCAAATGCGACCTTGCGGGTGCGGATCTGGAGCATACGCTCTATTCATGCCCATTGCTCCGTGTATTCTAGGATGGGATAGAAATTATTTTGAGGCAGAAACTATTACTCTCTATCTCTATTACAGCTGAGATGGTATTACTTGGAATCTCGTTCTCCACTTGTTTACTTACGGATCTGCTATTTGTTTTGATCTCATGTGCAAGATTGGTTATTGCAAGGGCATGGATTTTAGTTAAATCACCTCATGTTACCGAATGGTGGTTCTTGGTGAATGAAATTTATGATATGGAACTTTCTATAGCAAAAACAAGGAGGGGCACAATCGATTGAAAAATTAGATCAAATCTGGGGAACTTTTCTTCTGCTGTGAATCTAATGGTTGTTTTTTGACTTTATGCATTTTCGTTTCTTCCTTTATATTAGTTCGCGGGTGTAAGTTTTAGTCTCTTACGCAAAAATGATGGGTCTATATCAAATTATGATTGTTGGTTTATTTATGTGTTTGTAACTGATTCTCTGTTTTTCTTTACTGCTTGTGTCATTAATAAAAAAATTATTAAAAAATAAATAAAAAAATAAAAAAAGGAACAGGGAGCACCAGGAGAAGATGCATGCAGCAGCAGCATTACCTGGGACTGGAGCGATGAGGAATCACGAGGCAAAGTCTTTCGTCAGCAGCGGATACCAATCTGTGGAGGAAAAAAGGTAAAAGTCAAATGTTTGTTTCGATGAAACTACTACCTAAAGCAGTTGGGGGAGAAGCAAAAATAAACTTGTTACTGCGCCAGGAATTGAAACACCGGAGCACAACTTTTGTACTCAACGCATGCAAGTAAAGTTCCCATTTTTAAGAGTCCATCCTAACGTCATCAAAGCTTTGCCCACGTGGCCGGCTCGGAATCGATTCACTTCATGAAACTGAACTTGTGACAATCCAATACCGTAAAGAGATTTCCTTCCTGCTTCCTTCTCGGCGGAATTACATAAATTTCCCCAGGGGCACAACCGGTGTTCGCGCCCGCTTTGTGTGCCCCCGGGGCACTTTGATATTACAGAAGGGGCCACAGATGCTTGGGAGTCCCCTCCTGTAATAGCGATAGCGCTGGCCCATATACAGCGCCAGCGGTATCCGCAGGGGGCGTTCCCAGATTTACATGGGGGCGTGCCACATGCAAATGAGGGAGTCCCTTTGCCTCTGCGCCCGCGCCGTATTACACTCACACGCGCAGAAGCAAAGAAGCTCTCAGGAGGTGCATTGACAGTGCGCCCCCTGATTGTACCCTTCTGGCGGGGTCCCATGGACCCCCAGACATCCCCTTACAGGTGGGTGAAGTCACTCACTCCACCTGCCTTCAAGGGGCTCCCTAATCCCCTGCAGGTGGGTTGCGTTGTGCACTGCGAAAAAAAATAAAGCATCTGTAAAGCAGGCGCTCCATTTTTCACAGGAATGCACGGTCCCGGCGGCAGCGCATTCATGGTAATAGAGCGCATTTTCAATCTTCGCGTCGGGAGCACTTTTTTAAACAATGAAAATGCGCATTTGCTGTAATACGGCCCCTGGTGGTAGCATGGCTCAAGTACCAGCGCTCTCTTACAATGGGCCATTTTGAGAGGTTGTACGCTTGGATCCAGATCAGAATGAGGGTCCAGCACTGGTCCAAGACAGGATACGATACAGAAACCATAGGGCCGTATCACCGTAAATGTGCATTTTCATTGTTTGCGCCAGGCGCACCTTTTTAAAGCCAATTTGCGCCTCTTGAATGGACTACGAGTCCTCCAAATTAACGGTGGTGGGGTAGGGCTGTGGTAAGATATGAACCCATCACGATCAACGCTCGTCACGGTCAAGCAACCGTGCTGCCTTTCCTGAGACCAGATGAATCTGCTTCCCATGAAACCTGGAATGGCTCTGCAACGGAGGCTCGCTCTTAAATGCAGGTTCCAAACAGGTGGGAGAGGTGGGGTCATTTTCACTTTGGCAGGGGAAGGGTATAGACCCCTGTGGACAGCCTCGTTCCACCCACAGGAACAACTAGTTGTGGTGTCCATGCAGGCTCCGGAGTCAGAGAGGCGCTAGCGGCCACACACAGAGCTGGCCACCCTCCAGAGCAGCACACACAGGGGCTTCAATGAACTCCACCCTGTACCTGTCCAGGTATTTTTTTTTTTTATTTAATGCATTCTTATAAAGCGCGGACTTTACCCGAAGGTGTCAGAGCGCTGTACAATAGAACCAGTTACGATACATGAGAACTGTTGCAGGAATAGAACAAACAAAAATAGCCTGAACAGACTGTACAAGCAAAAGTAAGACATCTTGTATGTAAAGGACTCACAGTATGAGAGATTTTAGTTGGATGGAGCGGTACACCATTGCTCTTGTAGGGACACTGGTAAAAAGGCCAGTACCACCAACCACAGATGCATGGAGAAGTGTGGCTCATTGGTTAGAGGAGGCAGACCCTGAAGCAGAGGTCAGACCCGGGACCAGGGTTCAATTCCAGACGCGGCAGGGTCTTGAGCCCAAATGCCATGGACTCGATAATTCTCGCTTCGGTGCCTACTCGAATCACGGGTTCACACTCTGCAACTCTGGGCAATAGCTTGCATAATCTCCACTACGCCCCCCCCCCCCCCCCCCCCCCCTGCGGGATGCCTGGCTTTCACCTTGGGGATGCCCAGTAGGGGTTATCTCACAGGGAAAAGCCAGGACGGGTTCCCAAAGCAAGCGCCTTGAGACCTTGCGGTGATAAGGCGCTATTATAAGAACCATTGACATTGACATGCTACCACCAGAGCAAGTCTCTCCTAACCAGGGTCGAGAGGACAGTGGTCTCTCACAAAGGGGGTACACACTGGGAGGTCACTTTACGCTGGAGCCCACCTCTGCTCGGTCACAGCATTAAAGGGGGCACCTCCAGTGAGCTTGTGTAAATGTAGGGCTCACTTGATAAACAAAACGCACATGGCGGTCCATCCGTGGGAAAGTCTTCAAGTCTTCCCAGGCCACATCGAGCTCTTTTACCCCAAGAGCTGGTTCATTCCGAAAGGATGGATTCTGGAAAGACCCTTCATTTCGGCGTTAAGGTTCCTTTAGCACTGGCACACATTGGCTCTTCTTGAAATGTTATGAGCCCCACTCTGTTGACTTCAGTGTCTTGTCCAAGCCATTGGTGAGCCAATGTGACTATTGGCTTCTAGGCCCACCTAGCCCCTCACATCTTATTCCTCGCACGTCTTGTGCCTGAGCACAGGTGGCCAAACGTCTTCGTATGCGGCACCTAAAGTTGCTGTTGGCGCTTTACCTCTGGCTCACAAAGAGCACTTGTCCTACAAATTCTTCTCCGAAAACTTGGCCTAGCTTTTCTTGCACAGCTGAGATATGCCTTCAGTTTGGCAGCGCCAGGTTTACCGTGAAGGTCAACATTGTTGTTCAATTAATCCTTGTGACTGAAGCCAAAAAGAGGGAAAAGTAGGCAGACCAACTGCAAGTCTCCAGCAAGTCTGCTGGATGCCACTTAGAAAGGAGTCAATTGATGGATTTTCCAAAAACAGGCATCTGAGTTGCACCACTGCCCCGCCCCCTATTTATGCAAACCAAACAGCATCAATTTAAAGGCAGGTGACTTCTGGAGAGACATGAAGAACAAAATAAGACTGTGAACTGTATTTTTAGGATTATTGCTGAGAAAGTAAAACAGACAAAACTTGTCAAGTTTCACTGAGAAGTCCAAAATATCCTGCTCTCCCTCCAGTCAGTACATAGCTCCCCCCTCCATCCTGTACCTCCATGTCTCCTTTACGCCCTGCCTCCCCCCTTCTCCCCTCACACTAGATGTAAGTGCACGTCTCCCACCTCTCCATGGTTTCCCCCCCCCTCACACCTAAGTGAGGGCTCCCTTTCCACCCAATGCAGCTTCTGGACCAGTGTGGGAGAAGGCACGGCCGCCTGGGTGCAGTGAATAAACTCACAAAGCGCCTGCGCGTTGCATGGTATTTCTGCATGCTTTGACATACTAAACACGTGACCCTGGGTCCGATCTTCTTTTTAGTATCTCAGAGAAAAACATCTTAGAAGATCTTGCTATAAAGCGCCTGGATGCCCACCTTGTGTTTTTTGCGTTAAGTTAACTGTAAAAAACTAAAAGTTGGTCTGCGGTGACGATTAATAATTAGTGCTACAAAGCGAGTAAAAGAGTGATTTGCTGGTGTTTACCTTCATCCTAGTTTTAAATCAACATCACAACTGCACAAACGTTCTCTTGCTGGTAGATTGTAATAACGAAACATGACATCCCTACTAGGTGTTGGATCTTGTGTACAGAAGCAGGCCTGGGCACTGTGGGGTCTGCACAACAACCATGCTTGTGGTTTTCAGGGCCCGCTACCTCGGACTCCTACCTTTACTTCCTTCTCCACCAACAACATCCTGGTGTCACAGTCCAGCACAGCTGCCGGCTGCTCAAGCCAACTCCTTCCTGGGTGCTGCTGCTCCAGCCTTGGACCCTGCACCCTGGGACTCGGTGCCAGCCTCACACCTGGCATATTCTCACGCCAGCCTCGAGGTGCCTCCTCCCATCCACAAAGGTTGGATAAATGCCAACGGCCAAGATCAAGAATCGAAACCTTGCACTGAGACATCATCCACCAGAGGCACTGTCATGGGGTCAAACAGCACACCCCGCTACGAAAGGCACCAAAGTAGGTGAAGAGGGGGAAATGCTAGTGACTGAACAGGGCTGCTTTGGCCAGCCTGTAAGCCCTCTGACCCCAACAGGACACCCATTAGCAAAGTGAGCAGCAGTGTGACGTTTCTCCCTACGTACAGGGAGCTGTGCCTGCTACAGTTAGCAGACATCACTGCATGCCACCAGGACTCTCAGAAATATGAGCACTTACCCCCGTCAGCCTCCTACAAGAGGCGCGAGCACCAGAACCGATAGAATACTACCTGTAACCAAAACAGGAATGCTACTGTGGACAGCGGAGGGTTTAAGGTTTCCCTCTGATCACAAGAATGGAGAAACAAAGTCTTGGCAACAACCAAAACAGTCAGTACTCACGGACCTGGCAGAGTATCCCACCCAGAAGGGCAGCTTATCAATGGGACTGGCCAGATTCTCCTCAACCTTAAAGCTGCGGGGAGTACTCGGTAAACCGACAGCAGGTCCAGGGTAACCTCAGTCTAAAGGCCCCATCACTCCTTCAGCTGTATCTGCAGGGTGTCAACCTCGTCTTGCGGTATTACTGCTACCCGGGGGTATTGGTAAATTACGACTGCATTACTCTGTGGGTTCACAACTAATGCCCTGAGGATAAAAGGCAGAAATCTGTGCTACAAAACGATTATTTCATGCCGCCTTCCTGGTTAAAATTCCTTCAGGTTTAACTTGGAGGCTTTGTTTGAGAAACCGGTATGGTATTACCGCGTGCAGTAATACTGGATGGTATTGAGCAGGAACTCCTGTTTCCGCCCAAGACGGCATTAAGTGCTGCGCTTAATGAGGGCCTAACATGTCCTTGGGTGATACTGAAGCTTGACTAGGGTAAAATAGTTTCCCTAAATCTTTGACTGTCGAAGGGCTAAGAGTCCGCCCTCTGCAGCAAAGCACCTCTGAACACCATTTTCTCAATAATTCTAAACATTTGAAATGAGGAAGAGATAGAAAATATATATATATATATATATATATATATATATATATATATATATACACACATACACACACACGCTATACACACACACACACACACACTTCAGGAGGCATAATACATTTGCGAAAAACTCCTAAACATGAAAAACTCCACTATAGATCTTGATTGCGAAGAACGCTTTTGAGAAGATATAACCACAAGGTGAATAGGAAAAGTTACAGCCCTGGAGTCACCAGAGCAGCGCCTTCTAACATCCATAGCCATACCCCGAACCCAGGCAACCCTCAAATACTCTCAGCATGCCTCCACCCACATCAAGACACCACTACCCCGGCCCACCCAGTGCCTCCCGACAAAACAATCCCCTACCACATAATGTGCCTAACTACCCCTCCTCCACTTTAAACCACAACAACCCTTTACTACTCCACCTCCAACCAAAAACCTTTCCTTGCCCCACCTTTAACCACAACCATGCTGACCTACACCTAACCACAATCACACCTGAGACAACTAGAAGAACCACATCGCCAACTATAACCACCCCGTCACACTTCAAGCAAAAATAAATCTCTCAAGGAAATAAAAGAACCTCCCACTATTTCAGCTTCAATTCCTACACCACCATGGTCACCTCCCACTACCAGACACTTCTAAGCCCACCTGCAACCTTCCCTGCTCTTACCTCCAAGTACTACAACCCCTCTGGTCTCACCTCTGAACTACATAAATAAACACAAGTCCTAGCACAGCCGGTAGGTGTAGCTGTTTGAACCAATTGGCTTTGCAAATGCAGTTTGCCAATGCTGTGCAGAATTGGCTCAAATAAAAGTGCAGTTTGCCAATGCTGTGCAGAATTGGCCCAAATAAAAGTGCAATGACAAGACTTTTATTGCGCTCATTTAATTCCCATGGTATGCATCAACACACGTGTGCACCACTACAGAATAATGCAGGGGACATTCTCCTAGTTTAATTTATTTTTTAAACATTTATTTACAGATCCAAGGCATGGGGTGGTAAATAAAAGGATACTCTGCAAGGGAAGCAGTACTTGGGCCATACTCCAGGGTAGGGACAAACACACAATAAGGAGGTGAATCTGGTAACAGCTGACCAAAATGAAGCAAGGAAATGATTGACAATGAGGGCAGCCAATAAGCTCCCAGTAAACAAATAAAATGCCTTCAGGCAAGACCTAAAGTAAGGGGGGGAAGGACTGTGAATGAAGCAAAGTTATTTGCCAAAATAGTGAAGTCCCCAAAACATTTAGGGTCTCAAAGAGAGTGTTTAAGGAAGGGTAAGGATGTGTCCTGACTGAGGGGAAACAATCTTTACCTCGCAGCATTTACCATGCAGGAATTTAGTAAGCATTTGTTGAAAAAAAAAAAATTAATAACATTTTGCGTTTTTTTACAAATGATTTTCGGGTTCGGGGCTTGGTAGAAGCACAGGAGGTGAGGGTGACTTGAAGATTCAGGAGGGTAACGAGAGATAGGTGCGACTTGAGGGTTATGGGGTGGGTAACGAGGTAAAGAGAGGTAGGAGTGACTTGAGGGTTATGGGGTAGGGAGGCGGGGCCGACTTGAGGGTTCATGAGGGCGTAAAGGGAGCAGAGGGTGACTTGGGGGGTTATGGGGTGTGTAGAGGTAAGGGGATGACTTTAAGGTTCAGGGGTGGTTGTATGTAAGGGAGGTGAGAGTGACCGGAGGGCACGGGGTTGGGTAGAGGTACAAGGAGGGGAGGGTGACTTTAGGGTTAAGAGGTGGCCAGAGGTAAAGGGAGGGTTCAGCATTGGGTAGAGGTAAAAGGAGGTATGGGTGACATGGCAGTTTGGGGGTGAGCAAAGGTAAAGGGGATTTTTGGGATTTAGGTATTGGTTGAGGTGAAGGGAGATAAAGGGCATTTTAGGGTTATGGGGTGGGTTGATGTAGAGAGAGGCAAGTGGGAAACAAAACTTTTGAAATCCCTGCATACTTGATGATAAATAAAACAGCTTTTAAATTATAAAACCGGTAGCCAACAAATAAGGAAATGAGAGATATAGATATACTATCTGCCAGGAGTCTTAAACTAAGGGAGTAGGTTTACAGCGTCATCATCAACAAAAGCGACAGGAGGCCAAATTGTATGCTTTGGAAATTGGTCCTTTGCCACAAAGTTTGGTTATTGCTAGAGGTTTGTGTTCAGCTCTTGGAAACACCCAGAAGGGCGAGCTTCAACTTGATGGTTTCGGGTTCTCTTGCAAGCAAAGGCAACAACAACAACAACAAAAGGCATAATCCCAGCACACTAAAGTATGCAAAAAGATAGAATGCTTCAATTAATCTCAGCCACTTGTAATCGCTCCGGGCCGCGTCCTTTCGAAGACTGATAGTGAAAAGGAAGAAAAGAAGAACAACAACAAAGCCAAACAATGGTAAGTCATGGGTGTGCTAAGAGCTCATTTTAAGAGTTATTTTTTTGTTTTGTTTTGTTTTTTAGAAACAGAGGGTCGCAAGCGTCAGCGCGTGCAAGCGGTCTCAGGCAAGAATGTAAAAAAAATTTAATTAGTTCCCAAAAAGTGAGCAGTGGCAGGATACAAGTCAGCCAATCAACAGGAGGCTACGCTCAAGGGGAGGGACAAACACCATAAAAGGAAGGCAAGACATTGACTAAGAAGCAAATAAGAGTGACAATAAAGCCAACCAAAGGGCAGGTTGAACCAGAGTGCTTAGTAAGCTCACAATACATCTTCAATATCCGCTGCCCCATCTCCAAGTCAAATAACCCGCCTGCTGCCCCACCTTGTACTACAATACCCCTTGATGCCCCACTGCCATCTAAACAACCCGCCCGCTTCCCAGCCTCCATGAAAAAAACAACCCGCCAGGCCTCTGAAAGAAAGAACCCTCCTGCCGTCCAGCCTCCAAGAAAAAACCGGCTCGCTGCTGGGTCTCAAAGTAAAAACAACCCGCCCACTGCCCTGCCTCAAAGTAAAACCCACCTGCTGCCCCGCCTCCATCCCCCGACGCAGCCACATCTCTGGACACCTGAGGGACCTGCACTGGCTCCCCGTCAGCAAGAGAATCACGTTCAGACTCCTCACCCACGCACACAAGTCCCTCCACGACCTGGGCCCCAAGTACCTCAACGACCGCTTGACCTTCTACACGCCCACCCGCCAGCTACGTTCGACGAGCCTCGCCCTCGCCGCCATACCACGCATCCGAAGAGCCACCGCCGGAGGAAGATCCTTCTCCTACCTGGCGGCCAAGACATGGAACTCCCTCCCCATCCACCTCCGGCTGACCCAGGACCATCTCGCCTTCAGGAGACAACTCAAGACCTGGCTGTTCGAGCAATAGCAGACCCCCCCTCCCCCAAGTGCCTTGAGACCCTCCGGGTAAATAGTGCGCTATACAAATGCTATGATTGATTGATTGATTGATTGAAAAAAACAACACACCTGCTGCTCTGCTTCCATGTCAAACAACCCCGCTGACCCACCTTCAAGTAAAATGACCCCTGCTGCCCCACCTACTACTAAAATACCCCTTGCTGCTATTATTATTATTATTATTATTATTATTATCATCGATTTATTAAGCGCAGTTGCTGCCCAGGGGCGTCCAAGCGCTGAGTTTAGACAGAAGACGTGGCAGAGCACACGAGGAACTAAAGGGGCTTCACGAATAGTATGGTTTTCAGTTTCCTGCGGAATGAGAGTAGGTCGGGTGTGGATCGAAGAGCAAGGGGGAGGGCATTCCAAAGCTTGGCGGCATTCAGCGAGAACATCCTGCCCCCGGACCTGGCTCTCTTTACTCTGGGTACCACTGCCAGAAAAGCACCGGTAGACCGGAGGTTCCTATTAGGGTGGTAAGGGGTGACAAGGCTGGCGTTGATTGCTGATCCGGTCTTCCAGAAAGCCCGATGTGTGATGCACAGAGCCTTGAATGCCACTCTCTGTCTCACAGGCAGCCAATGTAGGCTTTTCAGTCCCTGTCTGACGGACTGAGACCGTGGAATTTGGAGTATGGTACGTGCTGCGCAGTTTTGTACCACCTGCAGCTTTCGGAGAGTCATCTCAGGCGCCCCCAGGTATAGGGCGTTGTTTGAGTCCAAACGGGACTGGATGAGGCCTTGTACCGCCACCTTCTTGGCATCCAGAGGTAAAAGTGGAAGGACCTTCCTCAGCGTTCTTAATAGTCCAAAACAGGTGGCAGACAACTTGGTGGCCTGAGTGGAGAAGGAGAGTTTGTGGTCTAACCAGACTCTTAACACTGTCCTTGGGGGTAGGAGGTGCCCCTAGGCCAGCGGGCCACAGGGAAGAAAAGGATAGTGGTGAGGCTGGGCCTAGGAGCATGAGTTCAGTTTTCCCTCCGTTCAGTTTGAGGGAGGAGTTGGTCATCCACTCCCTCATGCTCTCCAAGCAGTTCAGCAGGCCGGCCGAGGCTTGCCCACCGTTCTCTTGGGCCAATGAAACCACTAGCTGGGTATCGTCGGCGTACGACACGATTTTAATGCCGTACGGTTCTACTACCCCAGCCAGCGGTTTCATGTATGCGTTGAACAGTACAGGGCTCAGCGATGAGCCCTGCGGAACTCCACAGCTAAGAGGCTTGCTGGTAGATGTTGTGTTACCATCAAAGATCTGGAAAGATCTGTCAGCCAGGAAGGAGCTGAACCACCTTAGTGCGTTTCCCGAGACTCCGATGTTCTGGAGACGGTTCAGCAGAGTGGCATGGCTGACCGTATCGAAGGCAGCACTTAGATCAAGGAGGATCACTGCCACTGATCCTCCCTGATCCAGTATTCTTCGAGACTCTTCGGTAACTGCTAGCAAGGCGGTTTCAGTCCCACGGCCAGGTCTGAAGCCTGTCTGGGAGGTGTGCAGTAGGGAGTGATTCTCCAAAAACTGGACCAAGAGGGCATTTATGTGCTTTTCCAACACCTTGCCCGTCCACGGGAGCAATGAGATGGGGCGATAGTTGGAGTAGTCGTCAGGGTCCAAATTAGTTTTTTTTAAGAGCGCCCGTACAGAGGCTTGCTTCCAGGCAGTGGGAACTGTGCAAGTGGACAAAGATGAGTTTAGCAGTTCCAGGACTACAGGGAGGATGGCTTCGCCTGCCTGCATCAGGATATCTGGGGGGGCTGGGTCACGGGGGGAGCCCGACTTAACCTGGCGAGCCACTTTATCTAAAGTGACAAGGTCCAGGAGAGGGAAATGATCAAGAGTCGGCACAGTAGTAGACAGGCCTAAACAGGGGAGATTTTCCGAGTTGGATGAGTCGGGCACCTCATGGTTCAGGGCCATGGCTGGAAAGGTGGAATATATGTTCAGCACCTTGTCGTGAAAAAATTCCGCCAGTTCATTACATTGCTCTTTAGTCTTGGTTAAAGGGGGAGCAGTGAGGACATTAGTGCATTGCTTTACTATGTTAAAGATTTCTTTAGGCTTTGTTCTGGCTTCCAAGATTTTGTCGGAATAGTAAGTTGCCTGGGCTGCCTTGACCCCTTCTTTATAGCTTCTGATCGCCTCTCTATAGGAGGCCTTTTTTTCCCGGAAGGAAGTCTAAGCGCCAGGCTCTCTCCCGTTGCCTACATCGGCGTTTTAACTCTCTCAGCGAGTCAGAGAACCAGGGGGCTGATGTCTGCGCTCGCTTAGAGGACGATTTGCGAAGAGGCAGGAGTGAGTCTAAGGAATTTGTGATCCAGCTAACATAGTTTGCATATGCCCGATTGGGGTCTGAGCAGGGTGGCGGGCGGGTGGCGTCTAGCTCACGCCTCCAGAGGTCGCCGGGGAGTTTTTTCCAGTTTCTTCTCATAGAGGTTTGGGGGGATAGTTGGGGGGTTTTATGGGTGGACCAGGTAAACGGCACCAGGTAGTGGTCTGACCATGGAAGGGGGATGGGTTGGGCCGTTATTAGATCCATACTATTGCTGAAAATAGGATCGAGAAGGTTCCCTTTTTCGTGGGTAGGGGCTGTGACCAACTGGGCCAGTTGAAGGGCTTCAAGGTCATCTATTAACTCCTTGGCAGAGTGGTCGGACGGCGAGTTAAAATGCAGGTTGAGATCTCCCAATACTGTATAATTAGCCGCCGATAGGGATCTTTTTGCTACAATCTCTGGTAGTGCTCTAAGGAATAGTTTTGCAGACTCAGGGGGGCGATAGATCAGCGTACCAGAGAAGGAGTAATTGGCGTTAAACTCTATACAGAATTCCAGACTCTCACAGCCAGGGATAGTGGCTGTTGTGGTGCGGCAGTGGTACTGGTCCTTTATGATGATGGCCAGCCCACCCCCTCTCCCTTCTGGTCTGTCGAGTCTAAGAATGTGATAGCCCGCTGGTAAGGCTATAACAATGTCGGGCTCGGATTGGGCCGTGAGCCATGTCTCTGTTAAAAAGAGCGCGTCTGGCTTGTGCTCCTCAAGCAGCATGGCGATTTGTGTGCAGTGCTTGGGCAGTGATCGGCAATTTAGTGCATACATACAATATTTCGGAACAGCGGCCAAGGGGTTATTCCGGAAGGGATGTTTACAATCTGGGCAGCTGAGGGGAAGTTCTGTAGGGACGTATATATGCGTGCACTGGTCAGCGACGTTTCTTCCTATGGAGTGTAGGGCTGCCGCGCTATATGGCCTGCCCTGGGGGGTCGGTGAACCAAGGTTTGTGGCCCCTGGTCCCGTCCGGTCGCGGACGGGCGCAGACGGGCTTGCCTTTGGCGCGCCTTCGGCGCACCGCCGGTGCGCCCGCTGCGCCCGTCCGCTGTGCCTCCTGGAGCAACACATTGTTATAAGTCAGGAGGAGGAGGGCGTGGCCTGGGTCAGTGGGCGGTGCCCGAAGGTCACGGTGATTCCCTGCGACCCGCTGCAGCGCCTGACTCGGCTGCGCAGGGAGGAGAATCACGAAGGAGGTAAGCGGTCAAGTAGTTTACAGAAAACACAAGAATACAATCCCCAATTTCTAAAAAAGTAGTCTTTTTAAAAACGGAGTTCTTCTCTTAGGTTTTAAAACACACAGAATAAGCAATACAATTTTTAAAAATGCAAGGTCTTAAAAGTTTTCTGCTCTCGGCTACAGCCTCAAGAGCTCTATCTAATGCGTGCGTATTCCCCAAGCGCGGCTTACATAGAGTGGGGGCGTGGCCTGGGTCAGTGGGCGGTGCCCGAAGGTCACGGTGATTCCCTGCGACCCGCTGCAGCGCCTGACTCGGCTGCGCGGGGAGGAGAATCACGAAGTAGTCTTTTTAAAAATGGAGTTCTTCTCTTAGGTTTTAAAACACACAGAATAAGCAATACAATTTTTAAAAATGCAAGGTCTTAAAAGTTTTCTGCTCTCGGCTACAGCCTCAAGAGCTCTATCTAATGCTCCGCCTCCAACTAAAACACTCACCCTGCCATGTTTCCAACTAACACCTCCCTCTGCTGCCCCACCTTCAACCAACACAAACTTTCTGCTGGGCAACCTGCAACCTGCTTACCTAACTAAACCCATCTGGCTATCCCATTTGCCTCACCTCCAGCCAACGCAACCTCTCGCCCCGCCTCCAAAATGCTGCCCACCCCAACCTAAACATCCTCCCTGCTGCCCCACCTCCATTCAGAACAGTCCTCCTGGAGTCCTGCTGCCCACCTCAGCCTCCACGCAACAGCTCCAGGCAAAACCAAGACCCCCAACAGCAACAGCATCACACCTCACCCCCGCTCTGCCTCGAACAGAACATGAGACAAGAGATCAAACTGACAACCTATAGTAGCGAGGAAAAACTACTGGACAAAAGTAGAATGCAAAAGTATCTAATCAGGTCAAGTCTCAAACATCACCTGGAGACAACTGCCGTCCTGGTTCACAAACTATATTTCAAGAGAGAACATGAGACCCGGTGTCCCACACTAAACCTTATAATAGATCACCACAACATCTTCCCTTTTTCGCAATGAAAACCCAACAAATGACAATAAGAAAACTTCAAAGTATACAAAATGAAACCATAAGGTGGAAAGAACACTGACAAACAAACTTAAAAGGAAACTTCAGACACATGCTTTTCATGCATAGAAGGATTCTAATATCGCTATGCACAAGTATGAAATATTCCCAACAATACCTTGAAGGTTTTCTGAGGACTCTCCTCGGCCAAACCTTATTCTGTGGAGAAGGAGCTTCATTTCTAAACAAACCATCCTCCTCTTGTGCTTCCACAACATCACTGTTTTTGACTTTCACTACCCTGGAGCAGTTCCATCACTCACTTCCTTTCACTTTAACAGAATAAATCACAAACCGCTTCAACTTTTACAGGTTCCCTCATCTTAGTCTTCCCTTTCAGCACATGAGAAGGTTCTCTTATGTGGATCCAACCTACTTTCATGATTTCGTTCCCATGATTGTCCCCACCATGTCTCTCCTCAAAACTCAGCTTAGTTCCCTTTGTGCCATTTCTACTATAGGGCGGTAATTCTCATCTACGTCTCACCATGAGAGGAACTAGACCTGTACTCTCAACCATACTGGAAAAAAAAATACTCTGGCACTCATGATTTCGAAAGGTGTCTTACTTATGAGTGCATTGGGACTGGTGCGATGAGTCCTCAAATGCCACGCGCACACCAACACTTTTCTGAACCGCTACTGGAAACAGTCTACCAACATTCTAGTCATTTTTCCCACCAAACCATTTGGCTGTGGATGATACAAGGCCACCCTCGTATGCTTAATTCCAGCTTTACTAAGAAATCCTCTAATTTCTCTTGACACAAACTGAACTCCACTGTCAGAGACCAGCTCTTTAGGTAACCCTTCCCTCTTAAAAAAACTTGCTGACAAACGATATAACAGCATTAGTATTTGGTTCTGGGACAAATTCCACCTCCCACTGTTTGCTGTAATAGTCCACCAAAACAATGGCCATGATGGATGAATACGCTCGAGTGGGAGAATCCCAAACCTCTCGCATGCCCAGGGAGTATAGCAGCTTTTTGAGATTACTAAACCAAGCAATCCTGTGAAATCTGTCCAGCTTGGTGACATCCTGCAGGACTTCAGCATAAAGAGATAATTCAGGTGTAGACCATAATCTCATCCAAAACAGGCGTTGGCATAATCTAGCTCGATCTTGGATTGATTTCCTCCCCATATCACGTTTTAAAGGATATAACGGGGTGCCAGGAGGACTAGATTTCTTAGGAATTAGTGCTCTGATACAGTCATATCGATTATACTGGAAAATCTCCAGAGTTTAAAGATACTAATAAATGGCACTCACCCTCAAGTTTTCGTGGCATGCTTCATCATGGGTACACCCTAGTCTCTGAAAGTGGGACCCCCCCCCCCCCCAGATTCCGTGCTGGATGGGGGCCACAGGTCTGTGGGAAAGCTCTCTCACCAACTCCATGCATGAATAAAAGTCATACATGAAAGCAGAGGGAACAGAGTCTGGGTCACTTGCCAGTGACCAGGGGCACGATAGTTGAATGCCCACAGATGTCGGGCGATTTCAGGTAAAGAAGGTGAAGCTTGACGCTTCAGCCACGAGGACCAGGAGGCATCGACGATGACCAGGTGCTGGAATCAAGCTGTCCCACGAAGGATGTTGAGTGCTGCGGTGTCGGTGCCTGGATTGGACCCAACAATCCTTGGCAACAGCAATCCACGCAGAAAGAAGATCGGCTTCGGTGCAGACCAGCAAGGTCTGAGGGACTCACCCTGTGGAAAATTAGTGCGTTTTGGTGAACATTATCTGCGCCATCTTGCCTCTTCCCCTGATGCCACACTTTTGTCGTGCGCGCCCGCCATTTTAAGATGCCCCGATCAGAACAAACCCTTTTGCATGCCGCTGGCCCCTGACATAGCCCTTTGCCTTCACTAAGCCTGCACGCTGACCACCCCCTGCTTGCACCTGCCTTGAGTCATAAACCCCTCTTCGGCGCTGCTCTGCCCCAGGCCCTCATCCTGTTCCCAGCGCGACACCTCCCTGCTTTCCTTTCATGATCTCCGGCCCTTAGATGCAAACCCCCTTTTTTCCCCGTGTGCCCGTTTTGTCCTCCCCGTTCCCAAGCCGACACCCAGCTCTGCCGATACCATCCTTGCCCCTCCCCGTACAATAGAAAGCTTCCCCCATCAAAGAATCCCCGGGTTGATCAAAGCCCCCACCCCATGAGATCCGATCAAACTCCCCACATTCCGTGAATCGGCGGATTATCCAGCTGCGCGATGCTCATCACCTGTTGTGACTAGGGTGGGGACTTCAACTGTAAATGTGTGTGGGAACGGGCCCAAAGGGGAGTTCCGAGAATGTCTTTTCCGTACATCAAAGCTTTAACATGTATGTGTAATCTACAATAAAGTCATAAATGTGGGTATAAGAGGCCAGGCCTCAGAAATACAGTTAGAGCACCTCAGAACGATACCTTCTGTCCGTTTCGTTGTGTTCTCCTCCGGAGAGAATAAAAAACCTTGTTTCCTGCTTTCCAGTCTCCAGCGCCTGCCTCTTCATTGATTTAAATAACTAGGGGGTCACAGAGGCAATACCGCCGGGCAAATATCGATTGTCCCCGACCCGATTGAACTTTTTACAATTGGCGTCCCAAGCGTGGGGCCCATCAGCGACTCGTGGATCCAGTGGGAGAGGTCCCGACGACAGAGTGAACGACTGCAACGATCGGGAGAGCTCTTGCCCAATAGACCCTCGTCTGGCAGCCGATCATCCGAACTTCACTAGTTCCGAACAGACCTCTCTCGAGTGATCTACGGTCCTGACTGGGAACCATCAGGAGTGCCGTGAGAAATACGAGAAAAAGAGGACGATCGGGCGCTGGATTCGGAAGACAAGAAACTGTCCACATGGTCCGGGTAAGGTCGTGTTGCCACGACAAGTTGCGAAAAAAATTTGTTTGATTGCTTGATTGTTCAAAATACTAGTATTGCTCTGTTTATTTTTATTTGGAGATTCACTGTCTGCAAACGGAGAAACAACAGGCTCTCTCTCCCTTTGCAAGCAGTGGAGGATAGGTAGGGTAGCAGCCGTGCTTGTTCTTTTTCTCCCCCACTCAATAATTGCTTGAAACTGAACTGTTGTTCACAAAACTATTGTTTCCTGGAGATTCCCTGTCTGCAAGCAGGGAAGAGACCACCCTTTTTGCAGATAGTGAAAAGGGTAGGTAACGCAGATCTTTGCGGACCTACTCATTCTCCCCATTGTTATTTATTGGTCGTTTGGTTTTATATTTTTTTTTGATCCATGAGGTATTCACTACCTGCAAACAACGTAGAATAGAAATATTCTGTCTAGTCTTTGCACCTAGTGATAAGATAGGCAGTGCTGACTTTTTAGTCCCTCGATACGAGCCGTCATGTCTGTCTTCTCCCCACTGATAAATAGCCTGTTTAGCCCGGACCGGGTGTTAGAGGTGGACCATATAGCTCCACTAGAAGGCACCCCTAATAAGGACATGTTCATAAACTATGGGTTAGTCACCATAGCTTATAATAAATTACGGCACAGGTATACCGAAGATAGCCAAGACAAACAGTGGCCACTGGCAGGATCCTTTGACCTTGATAAAATAGAAACGTTAGAAATAGCCCTTCGAAATAATAAGACGACGCCAATTATGCTCGACAGTCTCGGTATGTGGCGCAGAGAGGCTACGAAACGACAGAGAAAAGACGAGGATAAACCAAGTAGAGAAATATATCGACAGGACAACCCCAGGACACCGCTACCCACGACTTATCCTCCGACACTATGCAAAGGACGACCAGACTTAGGGTCAAACCAATGCGCTTTTTGTAGGTATGTCGGACACTGGAAAGCCCAATGCCCGACTCTACTGAGCGTGAGTAAAGGCAAAGGGCCGACAAGAACGACAGACCGACAGTACGAGAAAAGGCGCGAGACAGAGAAGAACCCGACTTACATAGACAGACCAGACAGAACCACCACGTTTGATTATGCCCGATGGCACAGATTTCGCCAGGAAAATCTCAGCGGCATGCTCAAGTTCTCCTAGGTCGGGCAATGTCAAGACGGGAACCCAGCCTCGTTTAAAATTCACAGACGGAAAGAGATAATTATGACCAATAACTGTTTTTATATTTGTCTTGGGTCTTTGTATGTCGTACTTGTACTGTCCCCCGTCTGAGTTCGTGTGTATGTAATGTACAAATCTGCGTCATCCCTCTACACGTGTTTCCGTGTTACTCGACCTCTGTTAGCAGAAACTTAGCATAAAAGCAACCTGGAAAGAAAGAAATGGTAAAACAAAATCCGTAGACCATTAATAAACTTGAACTTTTAATTTAACACAACAAACAAGGAATAATAACGATAAACTGTAGAAAATGAAAGTCAAACAGAACATTCGCCCCCCCCCATTCTGGAACCTTCCAAAGTAGGGCAGGGTTACGGCTACGCCCAACCAACGGCAACCCATATAAGGCGAGCCCCGCCGCCAACTCTTGGTCAGGAAATCTTAACGTATGGGGGAGCCGGAGGAGAGGCAGGAGCCCGCAGCCTGGGCATTTGCAGGTAGTCCCGCCACATGTCTCCTTGGCCGGCCGCAACGGGCCTGGAAAGACTAAGGTAGTCCCGCCACATGTCCAAAGGAGAACGAGGCACCTCTTCCTTTTCTCTTCCGTCACAGCCGCAGCAGTCCTGGACGGCGGGATGTCCTGCACGTACCTCCACAACAATTTGTCCAAGTTGGGCTGGGAGGGAGAGGCGACGCGGACGAGCCTCTCCCACCTCCACCGGTAGGAGGTTTCCCAGCCCCCAGCCCGACGCCGAACATCCCCAGTCAGGCGATGGTGCCCATACTTCCACAGCACCGAACACACCATGGTGGCACCCCAGTACTTGCGCAGCACCGAACGTACAATGGTGGCACCCCAGTATTTGCGCAGCACCGAACGTACAATGGTGGCACTTGGGGAACACCGGATGTGGAGAGGCCTTCATGCGGGGCGATGAAAAGGAGCGGCATGGAGTGCACCGGGAGAAGGAGACGATGTGAACGAGTCTCCCTCGCCCCCCCCCAGGTGGGGGCATCACAGCTGCACCCCAGCTGAACGTCCCGCTCTCACAAAACAGGGACCTCTTCCTTTCACTCCGAAGGGTCTCTTCCATTCTTGCAAACTCGACGAGAGTGGCCCCTGTAGGGCCTCAAAATGGCGTCTGGATCCGCTGGAAGGCGGGCCCCGGCCACTAGAGTAACTTTGGCCAGCCATACAACTCGAACATTTGTCCCATGGAGCACGAGCCCCCATCTCCGACAGCATCTCCGCAGCCTTGAAGATCATACAAAGGTCCCCGGCGGAACCTTCGGCCTTTGCAGGTTTCCGGTAAGGGACGGCTGCCTTGATCGCCAACGAAACAAACATGACATTGCCACACCTTCTGTTAGCGTGAATTCTAGAACTGCCGAAAAGGACTCTGGTCCAAACTGCCAGTAATGGAAACATTTCCCCCTGATGCTGCTTCCGGACTGTGCCGGCCCCGCCCAAAATGGCGCTGGTATCAATCGGAACTTACGAACACCTCGTGGTGTTCCTTCGCACTAATATAAACTTGATGTTCTGAGATTGTATATGATCCTTTGTACACTTGGCTAGAAAAGACGAAGAGAACTCACTCGACGAATAGTGTGAAAAGATCCCCGTTACAAATGTTGATTACGAATGTACAATGTATTATATTTTTATAACTGGTGTAAACCCCATTTACGACGCACACGTACGGTATGCATATAGGAAATCTGATTACAACTGTTATGATTATGCTTCTAAATTATGAAAATATATGCCCCCGAACCCCCAGCCAATTAATAGACGTTTTAGTCTCTTACAAATGAATGAGTAAAACTTTCCGATGTTTTTATTGCTGCAAACGACACCCCCCACTGTACGCACTTTAGCCATTGCCACGACCGACCAAATACGACCGCACCCTCATAATCCATATGCTGAAATGATTTTGCAAAATAAAGTCTTTGAAACTATGGACGGGTATTGCATGCTTTATTTTAAAACAATATGGGATGGGTGGGAAAGTTCTTTTCTGTGCACCCTACTCTGCTCTCTCTTTAAGGTTAAAGGAAGATGGTTACCCAGCCCTGGAGGACGGATCGGATCAACAACACGACACTCCGCCTTCAAAGTACGCAACTGACTCGTGAACTCTCGCGTAGAGGAAGACCTTGACTTCCAAGGATGGGTAAAACGAATGGTGTAAATGAGGGAATGTAAAAGGAGGGTGAAATGAAATAATGTAAATATTATAAAGTACAACGTTCCAAAGTAGCAGGGACCCAAGAACCGAAGAACTTTAGAACGCCACGGCGTTGAAAGAGGTTTAAGGATCCCGATAGTGAGATATATCCTTTGACTAGATACCTCGCACTAGGCACCTCTGGTTTCCTTTTTATGTTTCCCCGCACACGCCCTACATGAACGCACTACCCCCCCTCGACTCCGGAAACCATATCCCCGGGGACCCTGCCCCAAGGAGGAAAGACGAGTAAGAGGTAAGTAAAGGACTTATGAATCCATGTATTTGAATGCGCACGAATGCTGTCTCCCCCACCCCCCCCCCTTTTTCCTCCTTCTGCAGGTTACATCAGAGATTACAGCCGAGGTGTGGCGAAGATCTGAAGCCTTGCCACGTCTAATACACGAAGCGGACTAGCGCCGCAAGGTGGTGTCTAAGCACGCCTGCAAGCTACTCACGTATCGAACAAACCCGAAAAATTAGCACAACCTGATAAAAAGTGATCACCCTTAAACCAGACCGGACGAATGAACCCATGTCACGTATGATGCGAAACTGTGAGGGAATGTGTGTGTGTGTGACTGAGGCGTTGACCCAACTGGTCAAAGGACCGAGAATGCGAGAAAGTGCGACAAAATGGTACCTCCTTTCTTCTTTCCTTTTTTCTCAAAGCATGTCCCCTCTACCCTGTCTAATGCGCAAACTGCATGATTACAAGATCCTAACGCAGACCCGTGAATGCCCTTTACTGTGTAATGCACTAAATAGCCTTTCTTGAATACACTGCCACCCTCTCTGTTGCACGTGTACTATTTAGCCTGCCGTTGCACTCTCTCTCTCTCTCTCTCTCTCTCTCTCTCTCTCTCTCTCTCTCTCTCTATTTCTGCACTCCCACTCTTCCGAGTGGTTAGCCCCGAAATTGGCAGATTGCCACCCCTAGCACACCACCTAATTGGCTTCAAATACCGTCAGTATTTGCACAAAAACTTGTCTCTAATACAATCACCCTGAAGCCGCGTCATTACCTCTCCTTTTCCGCTAGAAGTCAATGAACCCAGGTTGGGCCGTAAGGGAAAGGACAGGTAAGACGACAGAGGTTCCCTAATCTGACCCGAAATAAGGGAACTACATGTCAAACGGCTCCTATAGTATAAAACAAGGACCTCAGAATACGCGACCCTCCCCTCCCCGAATTGTCGCAATACCCAAACCGGAAAAGTGACCACCCCCGTTACCTCCCCTGTCTATGTCCCTGGTTGTTTCCCATAAAACCCCTGTCCTTCCTAGTTAAGTAACCGGGCTGTAAAAGGTTACGTAGGACCCAGAATGATGTTTTACAAGGTTAACAGACTAGACCAAGGTAAAGAAATCATCAAAATGAACCCCGCAGTAGTTGAAAAACAGGATGCACCGATAGAAAGGAAATGTTTAGCCATGTTCGTCTCTCAGCAAAATACCTGTGTAGTACCATGTTGACGACTCACTGTACCCTTTTGTAAATGTAAAACTCTAGAGAACGGCATATCTTTGCCAGATTTGTCTCCCGAAGGTGGGTTACCATCAGATGAACTGTCATGCCTGTAATAAATAATTATGAAGGAAAGTCATAGTAAATCCAACAGGTCCGCCACCGGTCATTCATATGCCAGTTGTGAACATTAAATATAACGGACATTTTCATTCTTTGCCTGGAGCTGGGAGAGAAATAGACTTTTTGATTATCTTCATCTGCAAATTTTCTAAAGACTGTCTTTTCAAACTTGTTTAAGGGTACTGCTGTTGGAGGAGAGAAGGACCGGATGTGGGAGCACGAGGCCCGACTGCAGACTAAGGAACACCTGCGACATTAGCCAAGGCGAGACCACGACTGAAAAGAGCTGCAGGACGAGGCACTGTTTTCGACAGCATGAAAAGAAAGGGTCGACCTGATGCCCCTGCTCGACGTCCAGTGCCTGTCGACAAGTCCCCGCTCTCTGAATTCCGTCACACGCCCGCCTATTTGAAGTCTCTCGTTCCCCTAGTTTGTTCCCAATTTGGCCTTGCTCCATCCCCCTTTTTCCTCTGACCTACCCTATGGACTGTTTTGAACGCTCTTCTTCCATCTGAACTTTCTGACAATCACCTCAAAGGACACAGGGCGAAAAGGACCTTTTCGACCGGAGACGCGAGGAAAGGGTCGTGCCCTGCAACGCAGAACTTAGAACAGAGCTGGACTCGTAGCTCCACCGCCGGTGCTCAACAGCGCCAACGAAAGACCACAAAGAACAATGAGAACTCGTAAACTTCGAACATTTGACATCCTCAACCACCGTTTTGCTACGCCTCATTTCTCTCCCAGCCGCCATTGTATTGATCCTGCTCCAATCCGAATCCGAAATATGTAATAACCTGCCAGTTCACGTTATGATATGTACTTGCTGCTCTCGCTGCAGAACCGTTTTTTGTATTTCATTCCTATGACTTTCCTGCTGAACAAATTTATCAAAGTTTATCAAATAGGTGCACCTCCTAAAAACTAGAAACCTCAAAATGTATTGTTTACAACTCTTTTTCATCTAGGGTTCCTACCGTTTTCTTTCTCATGCTCACCACAGTAGAACCGAATAGAAAATGAACCAGCAAGATGTCTTGAATATGTTAAAGGGAGGACTGTGTAAAATTAGTGCGTTTTGGTGAACATTATCTGCGCCATCTTGCCTCTTCCCCTGATGCCACACTTTTGTCGTGCGCGCCCGCCATTTTAAGATGCCCCGATCAGAACAAACCCTTTTGCATGCCGCTGGCCCCTGACATAGCCCTTTGCCTTCACTAAGCCTGCACGCTGACCACCCCCTGCTTGCACCTGCCTTGAGTCATAAACCCCTCTTCGGCGCTGCTCTGCCCCAGGCCCTCATCCTGTTCCCAGCGCGACACCTCCCTGCTTTCCTTTCATGATCTCCGGCCCTTAGATGCAAACCCCCTTTTTTCCCCGTGTGCCCGTTTTGTCCTCCCCGTTCCCAAGCCGACACCCAGCTCTGCCGATACCATCCTTGCCCCTCCCCGTACAATAGAAAGCTTCCCCCATCAAAGAATCCCCGGGTTGATCAAAGCCCCCACCCCATGAGATCCGATCAAACTCCCCACATTCCGTGAATCGGCGGATTATCCAGCTGCGCGATGCTCATCACCTGTTGTGACTAGGGTGGGGACTTCAACTGTAAATGTGTGTGGGAACGGGCCCAAAGGGGAGTTCCGAGAATGTCTTTTCCGTACATCAAAGCTTTAACATGTATGTGTAATCTACAATAAAGTCATAAATGTGGGTATAAGAGGCCAGGCCTCAGAAATACAGTTAGAGCACCTCAGAACGATACCTTCTGTCCGTTTCGTTGTGTTCTCCTCCGGAGAGAATAAAAAAACCTTGTTTCCTGCTTTCCAGTCTCCAGCGCCTGCCTCTTCATTGATTTAAATAACTAGGGGGTCACAGAGGCAATACCGCCGGGCAAATATCGATTGTCCCCGACCCGATTGAACTTTTTACAACCCTTTGGTGGGGAGTCAGGGCACGTCTGGAGCAACCAAGGAAGCCCACAGAAAAGTAGAGTTACCTTCGTGGGGAACCACCAGCCGACGGACCAGGGATCGCAAAGGAGCCTCGAGAGGGAATGCAGGAAGCAGGCCCATGGAACACTCGTGGAGTGTAGGCCCACAATCTTCGGTGCAGATGGTGCTCGGGGCTTGGGCTACAAGCAACCCATAGCACAACTTCAGGAAAGCTCTGGAAGTCAATGTACTTAGCAAATGTGCATGGTGCCCAGGGATTCCAGTTCCAAGTCTCTCGTGAGGGCTGCGGGACTCAGCTTTGCTGGGGACTCGGGTCGGCCTTCGAGAAGTCTGGAAATCCTCTTCCTGGGCTGCAATTACTTAGGAGTCCGGCGGGCGCTTCGGAGATGCAGACCGGCAAATGCTTAGTTGGTGCCGGTTTGAACAGGGGAGTCACTCCTTGACCCAAAGGGAGATTCTTCGTACGCTAGTCTTTAGTAGAGCGCGAAGTTCCAGGATTCAGTTTCAGTTTTGTCCAGGAGTAATCTAAAGTCCTGTTGCCAGGGTTCCCTTACTTATACTAAGAAAAGGGGTTGGACATACTCTGGGGACCCACCTATGAGAGGGTTTGGAAAGAGGGGTGGCTACACCCATTTCCTTTGTCCAGTTTCGTGCCAGAGCAGGGGCTGGTAGCCCTTGCAACCGGTTTGGACTGGACTATGCACAGGGACACCAAATGTGCCCCCAGTGCAGACATCAAGGCACTCTCAGAGTGCACCCACCCAGCTCCAATCCACTAACGCCTGTCTGGGAGGTGGTTACACCTCCCTGTGACAGGAAACCTATTGTCCAGGCCTCCCCTGCCGAAGTTTCGGTCAGCAGCAGGAGGCCAGACTCGTGTCTGTGGCTGCAGCATCCATTTTGTGATGCCAGGGCTCTTTTAAACTATTACTGGTTAGACCAGTGTGTACATGTCTCTCACTCTAGAAGGGTGGAATTCTACCCCTGCCGCCAGGGCTGGCAGGGGATGGGGGGTGGGGGGTGGTAGGATTTCAAAGTGTTTGACACCAAACACGACAGGTTTGCATGCAGCCATTCCAAAGTTAGCATTTACCGCGAGGTTATAATGCACTTAAGAGTATATGGTCTGGCTGCATGACAGAACAGCTTCAGAGAATAGACTCCGAACACTGCAGAGGGGTCCTGCTCATGCAATGGCACCCTCTCACACAAAACCAAGCACTCTGCCTTCAGGATTGACAAGGCCTGCCATAGGAGTGACTGATAGGCTTATATGTGTCAGTGATTTTAGGTAGATATAGGTAACCTATATCTTAGTAAGAGGAGCATGCACCATCTTACCCAGGCTGCAGTAGCTGTCCTGTGGTGTCATTTTGGAAGGCTTCCCAGGGGTGGCATAATACATGCATCAGCCCCTGGTAGACCTCTGGGGTGCCTATGCCCTTAGTACCTAGTGTACCATATACTAGGGACTCACAAGGGTACCCCAGTTACCAAACTGGAGTGTACCTATACTACGCGGAATCAATTTAGAGAGGAAATCAGATTGGCTGGTATCCTGCTATTCAGGGCCCCAGCCTAACTAAGTCAAAAACCATCAAAACGCCAGAACAAAAAGTGGGGGCAACATGTACCCAGATTCCACCTTCCTACACCTAGTTCTAAGACTAGGAGACCCCTATTAGGGTGGATGAGATACCGCTCAGGAGTTGTGAAAATAAGTCTAGCCCCCCCAGGCGTTTGCACGAGTGAAGACCCACTGTCCCAGCTGTTTACACGAGTTTTGGCAGACAAACTCTATACCAAGACATTCAGATGGGTATCTGAATGGAAAAGGACCAACATTGATAACGCAAATTACTGTAATAGAACTTATCACGCGATCTATGATTGTACTGGCACTATGAAAATATTTGTTCCTAATATGGCACCTTCCCTTTGTGTGTTCTACTATCCTAGCAAAACATATATATTTTCCATTCTACTCTCTTTTACTATGACCCACTCCACTTAAGATGGCACCTGCCTCCACTCCACGCTAATGCACTTAATTCCTTGGGACCACTTCAGGGTTAAAAGACGCTTCCTTCACAAACTACCGCCATAATATTGGCGCTCACGCTGAACGTGCACTGGGACCGCACGAATACCACGACCCCGCACGTGAACCACACTGGGACCGCACGAATACCAACCCGCATGCTGCACGCACACTGGGACCGCACGAATATCACCCCGCAACCATTCTTCACTACACGCTGTATTACAGGTACGATTATTTGTTATGGCCATTACAGCCTGAATCACAATTTTAGTATCCTTAGCTTTATCAAGTGTCGCTTTGTTGGGTGCAGAGGTGGAACCAGGGGCAGGCTGTGTGGTTCTTTAGGTCACAGAGTTCTTCCTTTGAAGATGCTTGCCCGGTGAACAGGTCTGATGTTCTCTGGAGTCTTGATCTTTGTCGAATGCAGGCAGTCCTCCCAAGGCATTGGAGGTTGATGGGCTGCAGCACAGGTCGTCTTTTGGTGCAGGATCATCGAGGGCCGCAGACAGGCTGGTAGGGCTGGGGCCAAGTCAGTTGGTGTCTGCAGTCTTCTCTGCTGGTGCGACTCTGTAGTGTTTGGCTCTTCCTAGGTCATCAGGAACTGAAGTTCAGGGTCTGGGGATCCCACCTAAATAGTAGATTTTGGGGTGTTACAAGGGAGGAGCAGGTAGTGGCCAATGGGCCACTAACCTGGGGGGATGCGGGACCCTTGATTATGCCCACCTCCTGTGGGAGGGGGCATAGACCTAGCCCTAATTGGATAAGTCCTACCATCTTCAAGATGGGTGCACTTGTAAATAAATCCGACACTGGAATCAGCGCAGGTTTACTACGCTGAGATGTTGGGTACCAAACATCTCATCTCTTAGTGTAGCTTTCATGGGGCTGGGGAACTCGTAATGACGGGTGTCCAGCCCACGTACTTATAAGGACATTGCAGGGGCATATCTGCTCATGTAGTTATGCCCTCACAAGAGCTATAGTGCACCCTGCCTTATGGCTAAGGTCTAATAGAGAGGTCTCTTACCTATATCTCATGCAGTGTCCCTGGGCATAGCACACAAGGATGCATGCCACGTCGGCTCTTCCGTTTTGTCTGCACCAAGACACGCAGGTTGGAGTTGAAACGTGCTTGGTGAGGGTCCCTTAGGGTGGCACGTTTTGTGCTGCAGCCGTTATGACAATTCTTTAACTGCAAAGGCCTTTGGCACCAAGGGTACCTTTTACTAGGAACTCGTATGTGAGCTACAGGGGTGCCAATTGTGAGTTTAGGGAAGGAGATCTGGCACAGGGGACCTGGTTGGCAGGGACCCTGTGCACTTAAAGTCGAACTACATCATTTTCCAGACAAAAAGTGGGGGCTAACCATGTCCAAAAGAGGCACTTTCCTATATGCACATTTCTGCGCAAATGTTATTAGGACCGGAGTAAAGATAATAGGGTAACCATCGGATTTAGCCACTGATGCACGCTTTTGGTTCTCCTAGGGTTGATTTCGCTTCTAGGTTGCCCCAGCATATATGGCACTACGCACGGATACCTCACTATGCACGGACTAACTACAATGCCCCCTGATTCACGTCAGTCCCTATTTCCACGAGATAATGAAGTTCAGAACGGACACCTTATTCCCTACCCCGATTGTGCAGAATGCGACGGGCACACCAGCAGTCAGTATTCCTTCATTTCTTTCCCTGACTCTATGGTATTTACCATATGTGGTTAACCCCTTCGGGGCTGATGACGAGCTCAGCTCGTCATGGGCGTAACCAGCGCTACGCGGATGACGAGCTGAGCTCGTCACGTAACGTGTTTTTTTTTTTTTTTAACGCAGCGCGCAGCGGGAAAACCGCTAGCGCGCATGCGGTTAACTTGATGTCCTCTAGATACTTGACTGGACCTACTTTGTACCATTGACTCTGTAAGTATGTTATGCAATAACACATTATAAGGTATTCTAATTCAGGGTAATTTTAGCTATTTTCTATCTACTGACACTGTTGCTTGATATATGTGGAGTGGAGAAGTGTGGCTCACCGGTTAGAAGCGGCAGACCCTGAAGCAGAGGTCGGCCCGGGACCAGGGTTCGATTCCCGACGCGGCAGGGTCTTGGGTCAATGTCCGCGGACTCGATAATTCTCGCTTAGGTGCCTAAGCTAACCATGTGTCCCACTCTGCAACTCTGGGCAATAGCTTGCTTAATCTCCACAACGGCCCCAGCAACGCCGGGGATGCCTGGCTTCACCTTGGGGTGCCCTCTCACAGGGAAAGCCAGGATGGGTTCCCCAGCGGTATACAGCGCCAGGACGCCACGTAACGAGGTAACAGTGCGCTTTACAAGTATACATACATTACATTACATATTACCGCTATGACAGTTACAACTTCTATGGTTGTCTGGTTACCCTTACTTAACTCGTACGATTTCTGGAGTATTGTATTATGCGACTAATGTTTCACTGCAAATTATAATCGTTTCTTGGGTGTGGTTCAACATCCTGTAAGGGAATATGTTAGGAGTTTTGTTCTGTTATTAAAATTTTACATTTGCACGCATTGGCAACCATCTTGTGTTTGGTTTGCCTCCTGTACTACTCCTAGCCTTAAAAAAGCCCCAGGAATGCATGCCACAGCGGGTGAAACACGTGTTGGCTGCACTTTTTGCTTCACACTTTGGCTCACCAAAACAATTTGGGTCATAAAAGAAACACTGATAAATTGGACTTCATCTTGGAAGGACCTCTGACCTATTTTCATGGGTTATCCATTAGGATAAAGGGTTGACCACCACATCTTATTACCAGCTCTGTCCATCAACCTAGTTTAAGGCAAAGCTCCAGCTGTTTACACATTAGAGAAGCCCCACAGATCCCAGCTGATTACACAAGTGAAGACCCAGAGCCCCTCAAATGGTTATGATGAATGACGACTCAAAGTCCCCGTGAGTTTACACGGGGGAAGACCCACAGTCCCGGCTGCTTACACAAGTGAAGACCCAAAGCCCCCCAAATGGTTACGAAGAATGACGACCCACAGCCCCAGCTGTTTACACGAGTAAACCCCCAGCTCTTTACATGAGTTAAGCCCCAAAGCCCCAGCTGTTTACACATTAGAGAAGCCCCACAGCCCAAGCTGTTTACACGAGTGAAGCCCCAGCTGTATACACGAGTGAAGCTCCCCAGCTGTATACACGAGTGAAGCTCCCCAGCTGTATACACGAGTGAAGCCCCAGCTGTATACATGAGTGAAGCTCCCCAGCCCCAGCTGTGTACACGAGTGAAGACCCCCAGCTGTTTACACAAGTGAAGCCCCAGCTGTATACACGAGTGAAGCCCCAGCTGTATACACGAGTGAAGCCCCAGCTGTATACACGAGTGAAGCCCCAGCTGTATACACGAGTGAAGCTCCCCAGCCCCAGCTGTGTACACGAGTGAAGACCCCCAGCTGTGTACACGAGTGAAGCCCCAGCTGTATACATGAGTGAAGCTCCCCAGCCCCACCTGTTTACACGAGTGAAGATACACAGCCCCATCTATTTACACGAGTGAAGATCCACAGCCCCATCTGTTTACACGAGTAAACCCCCAGCTGTTTACCCATTAGAGAAGCCCCACAGCTCCCAGCTGTATACACAAGTGAAGCCTGAGCTGTATACACGAGTGAAGCCCCAGCTGTATACACGAGTGAAGCCTGAGCTGTATACACGAGTGAAGCCCCAGCTGTATACACGAGTGAAGCCCCAGCTGTATACACGAGTGAAGCCCCAGCTGTATACACGAGTGAAGCCCCAGCTGTATACACGAGTGAAGCCTGAGCTGTATACACGAGTGAAGCCTGAGCTGTATACACGAGTGAAGCTCCCCAGCCCCACCTGTTTACACGAGTGAAGATCCACAGCCCAAGCTGTTTACACGAGTGAAGCCTGAGCTGTATACACGAGTGAAGCCTGAGCTGTATACACGAGTGAAGCCCCAGCTGTATACACGAGTGAAGCCCCAGCTGTATACACGAGTGAAGCCCCAGCTGTATACACGAGTGAAGCCCCAGCTGTATACACGAGTGAAGCTCCCCAGCCCCACCTGTTTACACGAGTGAAGATACACAGCCCCATCTATTTACACGAGTAAAGACCCAGAGCTGCCAGGTGTCTGGAAGAGTAAAGGCCCACATCTTCTTCATGAAAGTGAAGATCCACAACCCCATCTGTTTACACGAACGAAGACACACAGCCCCCCAGTTATTACAAGAGTGATGACCCACAGCCCCCACTGTTTACATGAGTAAACACCCACAGCCCCCCTGTCTGCACAAAGTAAGACCCACAGCCCCAGATGTTTACACAAGTGAAGATCCACGGTTCCAGCTGTTTACACAAGTGATGACCCAAAGCCCCAGATGTTTACACAAGTGAAGATCCATGGCTCCAGCTGTTTACACAAGTGATGACCCAAAGCCCCAGATGTTTACACAAGTGAAGGTTCAACAGCCCCCCTGTTCACACAAGGCAGGACCCACAGCCGCAGCTGTTTACACAAGTAAAGATCCACTGCTCTAGCTGGTTACCTAAGTGAAGACCCATAGCCCCCAGATGTTTACACGAGTGAAGGTTCAACAGCCCCCCTGTTCACACAAGGCAGGACCCACAGCCCCAGCTGTTTACACAAGTGAAGATCCACGGCTCCAGCTGTTCACACAAGTGATGACCCAAAGTCCCAGATGTTTACACGAGTGAAGGTTCAACAGCCCCCCTGTTCACACAAGGCAGGACCCACAGCCCCAGCTGTTTACACAAGTAAAGATCCACTGCTCTAGCTGGTTACCTAAGTGAAGACCCATAGCCCCCAGATGTTTACATGAGTGTAGACCCACAGCTCAGAGTTAAGACCCACAGCCCCATATTTTTACAAACGTAAAGATCCACAACCCTATCCGTTTACACGAGTGAAGACCCACAACCCCCACAAGTTTACAAAAGATCCAAAACACCATCTATTTACACATGTGAAGACCCACTGCCGCCCAGTTGTTTACAGAAGAAAAAAGCTACAGCTCCCAGCGGTTTACACAAGTAAATACCCACAGCCCAATCCATTTACACAAGTAAAGGCCCAAAGCCCCCAGCTGTTTACAGAACCCCAGATGTTTAGAAGTAAAGACCCACAGCCCCATCTATTTACAAAAGTGAGGACCCACAGCCCCAGCTGTTTACACGAGTAAAGACCCACAAATGTTTACACGAGTGAAGACCAACAGCCCCCAGCTGTTTACACAAGTGAAGACCCACAGCTGTTTCACGAGTGAAGACCCACAAATGTTTACACAAGTGAAGACCCACAGGCCCATCCATTTACATGAGTAAAGACCAACAGCTGTTTACATGAGTGAAGACCCACAACTTTACACAAGTCAAGACACATAGGCCCATCCATTTACAAAAGCGAATACCCACAGCTCCCATCTGTTTACAAAAGGGAATACCCAAAGCCCTCATCTGCTTACATGAGTGAAGACCCACAGCCCCAGCTGTTTACCCAACCCCAGCTGTTTACATGAAGAAAAAAAAAAACTCCATCTGTTTACAAAAGTAAAGACCCGCAGCGTCAGCTGTTTACACGAGTGAAGACCCACAGCCCCCAGCTTTTTACACGAGTGAAGATCCACAGCCCCAGATTTTTACTCGAGTGAAGACCCACAGCCCTCCAAATAGTTACGAAGAATGAAAACCCACAGCCCAAGCTGTTTATACGAGTGAAGACCGCCAGCTGTATACATGAGTGAAGCCCCAGCTGTATACACGAGTGAAGCCTGAGCTGTATACACGAGTGAAGCCTGAGCTGTATACACGAGTGAAGCCTGAGCTGTATACACGAGTGAAGCTCCCCAGCCCCACCTGTTTACACGAGTGAAGATACACAGCCCCATCTATTTACACGAGTGAAGATCCACAGCCCCATCTGTTTACACGAGTAAAGACCCAGAGCTGCCAGGTGTCTTGAAGGGTAAAGGCCCACATCTTCTTCATGAAAGTGAAGATCCACAAACCCATCTGTTTACACGAACGAAGACACACAGCCCCCCAGTTATTACAAGAGTGATGACCCACAGCCCCCACTGTTTACATGAGTAAACACCCACAGCCCCCCTGTCTACACAAAGTAAGACCCACAGCCCCAGATGTTTACACAAGTGAAGATCCATGGTTCCAGCTGTTTACACAAGTGATGACCCAAAGCCCCAGATGTTTACACAAGTGAAGATCCATGGCTCCAGCTGTTTACACAAGTGATGACCCAAAGCCCAAGATGTTTACACAAGTGAAGGTTCAACAGCCCCCCTGGTCACACAAGGCAGGACCCACAGCCGCAGCTGTTTACACAAGTAAAGATCCACTGCTCCAGCTGGTTACCTAAGTGAAGACCCATAGCCCCCAGATGTTTACACGAGTGAAGGTTCAACAGCCCCCCTGTTCACACAAGGCAGGACCCACAGCCCCAGCTGTTTACACAAGTGAAGATCCACGGCTCCAGCTGTTTACACAAGTGATGACCCAAAGTCCCAGATGTTTACACGAGTGAAGGTTCAACAGCCCCCCTGTTCACACAAGGCAGGACCCACAGCCCCAGCTGTTTACACAAGTAAAGATCCACTGCTCTAGCTGGTTACCTACGTGAAGACCCATAGCCCCCAGATGTTTACATGAGTGAAGACCCACAGCTCAGAGTTAAGACCCACAGCCCCATATTTTTACAAACGTAAAAATCCACAACCGATTACACGAGTGAAGACCCACAACCCCCACAAGTTTACAAAAGATCCAAAACACCATCTATTTACACATGTGAAGACCCACAGCCGCCCAGTTGTTTACAGAAGCAAAGAGCTACAGCTCCCAGCGGTTTACACAAGTAAATACCCACAGCCCAATCCATTTACACAAGTAAAGGCCCAAAGCCCCCAGCTGTTTACAGAACCCCAGATGTTTAGAAGTAAAGACCCACAGCCCCATCTATTTACAAAAGTGAGGACCCACAGCCCCAGCTGTTTACACGAGTAAAGACCCACAAATATTTACACGAGTGAAGACCAACAGCCCCCAGCTGTTTACACAAGTGAAGACCCACAGCTGTTTCACGAGTGAAAACCCACAAATGTTTACACGAGTGAAGACCCACAAATGTTTACACGAGTGAAGACCCACAGGCCCATCCATTTACATGAGTAAAGACCAACAGCTGTTTACATGAGTGAAGACCCAAAACTTTACACAAGTCAAGACACATAGGCCCATCCGTTTACACAAGCGAATACCCACAGCTACCATCTGTTTACAAAAGGGAATACCCAAAGCCCTCATCTGCTTACATGAGTGAAGACCCACAGCCCCAGCTGTTTACCCAACCCCAGCTGTTTACATGAAAAAAAAACTCCATCTGTTTACAAAAGTAAAGACCCGCAGCGTCAGCTGTTTACACGAGTGAAGACCCACAGCCCCCAGCTTTTTACACGAGTGAAGATCCACAGCCCCAGATTTTTACAAAAGTGAAGACACACTCAGCTGTTTACACAAGTGTAGACTCACAGCCCCTCAGCTGTTAACTTGAGTGTAGGCTCACAGCCTTAGTTTACACAACCCCAGCTGTTTATGAGTAAAGACATACAGCCTCCATCTGTTTACACGAGTAAAGACTACCAGCTGTTTACAAAACTGAAGACTCAAAGCACCCCAGCTGTTACAAGAATGAAGACCCATAGCCCCATCTATTCACACGAGTGAAGACCCAAAGCCCGCATCTATTCACCCGAGTGAAGACCCATAGCCCCATCTATTCACACGAGTGAAGACCCATAGCCCCATCTATTCACACGAGTGAAGACCCATAGCCCCATCTATTCACACGAGTGAACACCCATAGCCCCCATATATTCACACGAGTGAAGACCGGTAGCCCCATCTATTCACACGAGTGAAGACCGGTAGCCCCATCTATTCACACGAGAGAAGACCCATAGCCCCCCCATCTATTCACACGAGTGAAGACCCGTAGCCCCATCTATTCACACGAGTGAAGACCCGTAGCCTCATCTATTCACACGAGTGAAGACCCATAGCCCCATCTATTCACACGAGTGAAGACCCATAGCCCCATCTATTCACACGAGTGAAGACCCATAGCCCCATCTATTCACACGAGTGAAGACCCATAGCCCCCATCTATTCACACGAGTGAAGACCCATAGCCCCAATCTATTCACATGAGTGAAGACCCATAGCCCCCTCTATTCACACGAGTGAAGACCCATAGCCCCCTCTATTCACACGAGTGAAGACCGGTAGCCCCATCTATTCACATGAGTGAAGACTCATAGCCCCATCTATTCACACGAGTGAAGACCCATAGCCCAATCTATTCACACGATTGAAGACCCATAGCCCCCATCTATTCACACGAGTGAAGACCCATAGCCCCATCTATTCACACGAGCCAACACCCATAGCCCCCATCTATTCACACGAGTCAACACCCATAGCCCCCATCTATTCACACACGTGTAAAACCATAGCCCCATCTATTTACACGAGTAAAGACCCATAGCCCCATCTATTCACACGAGTGAAGACCCATAGCCCCATCTATTCACACGAGTGAAGACCCATAGCCCCCATCTATTCACACAAGTGAAAAACCATAGCCCCATCTATTTACACGAGTAAAGACCCATCCATAGCCCAATCTATTCACACGAGTCAACACCCATAGCCCCCTTCTATTCACACAAGTGAAAAACCATAGCCCCCATCTATTCACACGAGTGAAGACCCATAGCCCCCATCTATTCACATGAGTGAAGACCCATAGCCCCATCTATTCACACGAGTGAAGACCCATAGCCCCCGTCTATTCACACGAGTGAAGACCCATAGCCCTATCTATTCACACGAGTGAAGACCCATAGCCCCCATCTATTCACATGAGTGAAGACCCATAGCCCCATCTATTCACACGAGTGAAGACCCATAGCCCCCGTCTATTCACACGAGTGAAGACCCATAGCCCCATCTATTCACACGAGTGAACATCCATAGCAGTCCCATCTATTCACACGAGTGAAGACCCATAGCCCCATCTATTCACACAAGTGAAGACCCATAGCCCCATCTATTCACACAAGTGAAGACCCATAGCCCCATCTATTCACACGAGCCAACACCCATAGCCCCCATCTATTCACACGAGTCAACACCCATAGCCCCCATCTATTCACACACGTGAAAAACCATAGCCCCATCTATTTACACGAGTAAAGACCCATAGCCCCATCTATTCACACGAGTGAAGACCCATAGCCCCATCTATTCACACGAGTGAAGACCCATAGCCCCCATCTATTCACACAAGTGAAAAACCATAGCCCCATCTATTTACACGAGTAAAGACCCATCCATAGCCCAATCTATTCACACGAGTCAACACCCATAGCCCCCTTCTATTCACACAAGTGAAAAACCATAGCCCCCATCTATTCACACGAGTGAAGACCCATAGCCCCCATCTATTCACATGAGTGAAGACCCATAGCCCCATCTATTCACACGAGTGAAGACCCATAGCCCCCCGTCTATTCACACGAGTGAAGACCCATAGCCCTATCTATTCACACGAGTGAAGACCCATAGCCCCCATCTATTCACATGAGTGAAGACCCATAGCCCCATCTATTCACACGAGTGAAGACCCATAGCCCCCCGTCTATTCACACGAGTGAAGACCCATAGCCCCATCTATTCACACGAGTGAACATCCATAGCAGTCCCATCTATTCACACGAGTGAAGACCCATAGCCCCATCTATTCACACAAGTGAAGACCCATAGCCCCATCTATTCACACGAGCCAACACCCATAGCCCCCATCTATTCACACGAGTCAACACCCATAGCCCCCATCTATTCACACAAGTGAAAAACCATAGCCCCATCTATTTACACGAGTGAAGACCCATAGCCCCATCTATTTACACGAGTGAAGACCCATAGCCCCATCTATTCACACGAGTGAAGATCCATAGCCCCCATCTATTCACACGAGTGAAGACCCATAGCCCCCCATCTATTCACACGAGTGAAGACCCATAGCCCCAATCTATTCACACGAGTGAAGACCCATAGCCCCATCTATTCACACGAATGAAGACCCATAGCCCCCATCTATTCACGAGTGAAGAGCCATAGCCCCATCCATTCACACGAGCGAACACCCATAGCCCCCATCTATTCACGAGTGAAGAGCCATAGCCTCATCTATTCACACGAGTGAACATCCATAGCAGTCCCATCTATTCACACGAGTGAAGACCCATAGCCCCATCTATTCACACGAGTGAAGACCCATAGCCCCATCTATTCACACGAGTGAAGACCCATAGCCCCATCTATTCACACGAGTGAAGACCCATAGCCCCCCATCTATTCACACGAGTGAAGACCCATAGCCCCATCTATTCACACGAGTGAAGACCCATAGCCCCATCTATTCACACGAGTGAAGACCCATAGCCCCATCTATTCACACGAGTGAAGACCCATAGCCCCATCTATTCACACGAGTGAAGACCCATAGCCCCCATCTATTCACACGAGTGAAGACCCATAGCCCCCATCTATTCACACGAGTGAACATCCATAGCAGTCCCATCTATTCACACGAGTGAAGACCCATAGCCCCCTCTATTCACACGAGTGAAGACCCATAGCCCCCTCTATTCACACGAGTGAACATCCATAGCAGTCCCATCTATTCACACGAGTGAAGACCCATAGCCCCCTCTATTCACACGAGTGAAGACCCATAGCCCCCTCTATTCACACGAGTGAAGACCCATAGCCCCATCTATTCACACGAGCCAACACCCATAGCCCCCATCTATTCACGAGTGAAGAGCCATAGCCTCATCTATTCACACGAGTGAACATCCATAGCAGTCCCATCTATTCACACGAGTGAAGACCCATAGCCCCATCTATTCACACGAGTGAAGACCCATAGCCCCCATCTATTCACACGAGTGAAGACCCATAGCCCCATCTATTCACACGAGTGAAGACCCATAGCCCCCCATCTATTCACACGAGTGAAGACCCATAGCCCCATCTATTCACACGAGTGAAGACCCATAGCCCCATCTATTCACACGAGTGAAGACCCATAGCCCCCATCTATTCACACGAGTGAAGACCCATAGCCCCCCATCTATTCACACGAGTGAAGACCCATAGCCCCATCTATTCACACGAGTGAAGACCCATAGCCCCCATCTATTCACACGAGTGAAGACCCATAGCCCCCCATCTATTCACACGAGTGAAGACCCATAGCCCCATCTATTCACACGAGTGAAGACCCATAGCCCCCATCTATTCACACGAGTGAACATCCATAGCAGTCCCATCTATTCACACGAGTGAAGACCCATAGCCCCCTCTATTCACACGAGTGAAGACCCATAGCCCCCTCTATTCACACGAGTGAAGACCCATAGCCCCCCATCTATTCACACGAGTGAAGACCCATAGCCCCCTCTATTCACACGAGTGAAGACCCATAGCCCCATCTATTCACACGAGTGAAGACCCATAGCCCCCATCTATTCACACGAGTGAAGACCCATAGCCCCATCTATTCACACGAGTGAACATCCATAGCCCCCCATCTATTCACACGAGCCAACACCCATAGCCCCATCTATTCAACGACTGAAGACCCATAGCCCCATCTATTCACACGAGCCAACACCCATAGCCCCCATCTATTCACACGAGTGAAGACCCATAGCCCCATCTATTCACACGAGTGAACATCCATAGCAGTCCCATCTATTCACACGAGTGAAGACCCATAGCCCCATCTATTCACACAAGTGAACACCCATAGCCCCCATCTATTGAAATGTGTGAACACCTATTGCCCGATCCGTTGACACGAGAAGACCCACAGTCCCATCTGTTCACAAGAGACCTACAGCCCCCCAACTGTTACATGAGTGAAGACCAACAACCCCCAGCTGTTTACAGGAGCAAAGGGCCACAACCCCCCCAGCTGTTTACACGAGTGGAGACTTACAGCCCCCAGCTGTTTTGTGAGTGAAGACCCACAGCCCTCAGCTGTATAAATGAGCAAAGAATGCCAGCCATTTACAAGAGTGAAGCCCCTCAGCCCCCCAACTGTTTACACAAGTGATGACCGCCAACCCCATTTGTTTACGTGAGTTAAGACCAACAACCTACTGTTCTTTACGATAGTGAAGTCCCCATCTGTTTATTCGAGTGAAGACCCACAGCCCCCTCTGGTTACAAGGGTGAAGACCCACAACTGCTTACTACAAGAGTGAAGACCCCCAGCTGCCACAAGAGTAAAGACACACAGCCTGTTTACACAAGTGATGACACCCCCCCGAAGCCCCATCTGTTTACAAGTGTAAAGACCCACAGTCCCTAGCTGTTTACATGAGTGAAGACCCGTAGCCCTTCTCTGTTTACATGGGTAAAGGTTCACAACCCCCCTGTGTTTGCACCGGTGAAGACCCACAGCCCCTGCAGCGGTCACAAGAGTGAAGACCCATAAATCCATCTGTTTATAAAAGTGAAGACCCAGAGCATCATATCTTTACACGAGTGAAGACTCACAGTCCACCAGCTGTTTACAAGAGTGAAAACACAGAGGCCCCAACTGTTTACACAAGTGAAGACCCCCAGCTGTTTACACAAGTGAAGACTCACAGTCCCCTAGCTGTTCACAAGAGTGAAAACCCAGAGCCCCCCCAACTGTTTACACGAGTGAAGACCCCCAGTCCCGCAGATGTGTACACAAGTGAAGACCCATAGCCCTCATCTGTTTACACAAGTGAAGACCCACAGTCCCCCAGCTGTTTACACAAGTGAAGACCCATAGCCCTCATCTGTTTACACGAGTGAAGACCCACAGTCCCCAGCTGTTTACACGAGGGGGCTCAGCCCCCAGCTGTTTACACAAGTGAAGACCCATAGCCTTCATCTGTTTACACAAGTGAAGACCCACAGTCCCCAGCTTTTCACACTGGTGAAGACTCACAGTCGCCTAGCTGTTCACAAGAGTGAAAACCCAGAGCCCCCCAACTATTTACACGAGTGAAGACCCACAGTCCCCCAGCTGTTTACACAAGTGGACTCAGCCCTCCATGTCACAAGAGTGAAGCCCACAGCTCTCCGGCTGTCACACGAGTGAAGCCCACCTCTTGCTATAAGAGTGAAGCCCAGAGCTCTCCAGCTGTCACACGAGTGAAGCCCACAGCTCTCCAGCTGTCACACGAGTGAAGCCCACAGCTCTCCAGCTGTCACACGAGTGAAGCCCACAGCTCTCCAGCTGTCACACGAGTGAAGCCCACAGCTCTCCAGCTGTCACACGAGTGAAGCCCACAGCTTTCTGGCTGGCACACGAGTGAAGCCCACAGCTCTCCGGCTGGCACACGAGTGAAGCCCACAGCTCTCCGGCTGGCACACGAGTGAAGCCCACAGCTCTCCGGCTGTCACACGAGTGAAGCCCACAGCTCTCCGGCTATCGCAAGAGAGAAGCCCACAGCCCTCCAGCTGTCGCAAGAGTGAAGCCCACAGCCCTCCAGCTGTCACAAGAGTGAAGCCCACAGATCTCCAGCTGTCACAAGAGTGAAGCCCACAGATCTCCAGCTGTCACAAGAGTAAAGCCCTCCCACTGTCACAAGAGTGAAGCCGACAGCCCTCCAGCTGTCACAAGAGTGAAGCCCTCCAGCTGTCACAAGAGTGAAGCCCAGAGCCCTCCAGCTGTCACAGGAGTGAAGCCCAGAGCCCTCCAGCTGTCACAGGAGTGAAGCCCAGAGCCCTCCAGCTGTCACAAGAGTGAAGCCCACAGCCCTCCAGCTGTCACAAGAGTGAAGCCCACAGCCCTTCAGCTGTCACAAGAGTGAAGCCCACAGCCCTCCGGCTGTCACAAGAGTGAAGCCCACAGCCCTCCGGCTGTCACAAGAGTGAAGCCCACAGCCCTCCGGCTGTCACAAGAGTGAAGCCCACAGCCCTCCGGCTGTCACAAGAGTGAAGCCCACAGCCCTCCGGCTGTCACAAGAGTGAAGCCCACAGCCCTCCGGCTGTCACAAGAGTGAAGCCCACAGCCCTCCGGCTGTCACAAGAGTGAAGCCCACAGCCCTCCAGCTGTCACAAGAGTGAAGCCCACAGCCCTCCAGCTGTCACAAGAGTGAAGCCCACAGCCCTCCAGCTGTCACAAGAGTGAAGCCTACAGCCCTCCAGCTGCCACAAGAGTAAAGACCCACAGCCCTCCAGCTGTCACAAGAGTGAAGCCCACAGCCCTCCAGCTGTCACAAGAGTGAAGCCTACAGCCCTCCAGCTGCCACAAGAGTAAAGACCCACAGCCCTCCGGCTGTCACAAGAGTGAAGCCCACAGCCCTCCGGCTGTCACAAGAGTGAAGCCCACAGCTGTCACAAGAGTGAAGCCCAGAGCCCTCCAGCTGTCACAGGAGTGAAGCCCACAGCTCTCCGGCTGTCACACGAGTGAAGCCCACAACTGTTTACACAAGTGAAGACCATCAGTTTCTAGTTGTTTACAGGAGTTAAAACCCATAGCCCCATCTATTACAGAAGGGATGTCTCACAACTGTTTGCACGAGTGAAGCCCACAGCCCTCCAGCTGTCGCAAGAGTGAAGCCCACAGCCCTCCAGCTGTCACAAGAGTGAAGCCCACAGATCTCCAGCTGTCACAAGAGTAAAGCCCTCCCACTGTCACAAGAGTGAAGCCGACAGCCCTCCAGCTGTCACAAGAGTAAAGCCCAGAGCCCTCCAGCTGTCACAAGAGTGAAGCCCACAGATCTACAGCTGTCACAAGATTAAAGCCCTCCCACTGTCACAAGATTGAAGCCGACAGCCCTCCAGCTGTCACAAGAGTAAAGCCCAGAGCCCTCCAGGTGTCACAGGAGTGAAGCCCACAGCTCTCCAGCTGTCACAAGAGTGAAGCCCTCCAGCTGTCACAAGAGTAAAGCCCACAGCCCTCCAGCTGTCACAGGAGTGAAGCCCACATCTCTCCAGCTGTCACAGGAGTGAAGCCCTCAACTGTTTGCACAAGTGAAGTCCATCAGTTTCTAGTTGTTTACATGAGTTAAACCCATAGCCCCATCTATTACAGAAGGGATGTCTCACAACTGTTTGCCCGAGTGGAGACCCACAGCCTTCCAGCTGTCACAAGAGTGAAAGCCCACAGCTCTCCGGCTGTCACAAGAGTGAAGCCCACAGCTCTCCGGCTGTCACAAGAGTGAAGCCCACAGCCCTCGGGCTGTCACAAGAGTGAAGCCCACAGCCCTTCGGCTGTCACAAGAGTGAAGCCCACAGCCTTCCAGCTGTCACAAGAGTGAAAGCCCACAGCTCTCCGGCTGTCACAAGAGTGAAGCCCACAGCTCTCCGGCTGTCACAAGAGTGAAGCCCACAGCCCTCGGGCTGTCACAAGAGTGAAGCCCACAGCCCTCGGGCTGTCACAAGAGTGAAGCCCACAGCCCTCGGGCTGTCACAAGAGTGAAGCCCACAGCCCTCCGGCTGTCACAAGAGTGAAGCCCACAGCCCTCCGGCTGTCACAAGAGTGAAGCCCAGAGCCCTCCAGCTGTCACAAGAGTGAAGCCCAGAGCCCTCCAGCTGTCACAAGAGTGAAGCCCAGAGCCCTCCAGCTGTCACAAGAGTGAAGCCCAGAGCCCTCCAGCTGTCACAAGAGTGAAGCCCAGAGCCCTCCAGCTGTCACAAGAGTGAAGCCCAGAGCCCTCCAGCTGTCACAGGAGTGAAGCCCACAGCCCTCCAGCTGTCACAAGAGTGAAGCCCAGAGCCCTCCAGCTGTCACAGGAGTGAAGCCCACAGCTCTCCGGCTGTCACAAGAGTGAAGCCCACAGCCCTCCGGCTGTCACACGAGTGAAGCCCTCAGCTCTACGGCTGTCACACGAGTGAAGCCCTCAACTGTTTACACAAGTGAAGACCATCAGTTTCTAGTTGTTTACATGAGTTAAAACCCATAGCCCCATCTATTACAGAAGGGATGTCTCACAACTGTTTGCACAAGTGAAGCCCACAGCCCTCCAGCTGTCACAAGAGTGAAGCCCACAGCCCTCGGGCTGTCACAAGAGTGAAGCCCACAGCCCTCGGGCTGTCACAAGAGTGAAGCCCACAGCCCTCGGGCTGTCACAAGAGTGAAGCCCAGAGCCCTCGGGCTGTCACAAGAGTGAAGCCCAGAGCCCTCCGGCTGTCACAAGAGTGAAGCCCAGAGCCCTCCGGCTGTCACAAGAGTGAAGCCCACAGCTCTCCAGCTGTCACAAGAGTGAAGCCCAGAGCCCTCCGGCTGTCACAAGAGTGAAGCCCACAGCCCTCCGGCTGTCACAAGAGTGAAGCCCAGAGCCCTCCAGCTGTCACAAGAGTGAAGCCCACAGCTCTCCGGTTGTCACAAGAGTGAAGCCCACAGCTGTCACAAGAGTGAAGCCCACAGCCCTCCAGCTGTCACACGAGTGAAGCCCACAGCCCTCCGGCTGTCACACGAGTGAAGCCCTCAGCCCTCCGGCTGTCACAAGAGTGAAGCCCAGAGCCCTCCAGCTGTCACAAGAGTGAAGCCCACAGCCCTCCAGCTGTCACAGGAGTGAAGCCCACAGCTCTCCGGCTGTCACACGTGTGAAGCCCACAACTGTTTACACAAGTGAAGTCCATCAGTTTCTAGTTGTTTACATGAGTTAAAACCCATAGCCCCATCTATTACAGAAGGGATGTCTCACAACTGTTTGCACGAGTGGAGACCCACAGCTCCACGTGCACGCGAGCCTCCAGTGGTTTTATGCGTGAGGGCCGAACCCCATGCTTGCACGACGGGGCTCTTATGTTGTGCTCCAGGGCCACGCCCCCTCGCTCAGTGCACGAGGGATGCCCCGCCCACCGCTTTCCCTGCACGGCCTCAAGGGACACGTCGACCAGTGTGCATGCACGTGGGGCACCACGGCCCCCGCCCCCCCCTTCCCAGCTCTGTGACGGCCCTCGTGCCCCTCAACCCCCCCCTCCCCCCCAAAAAACACGTGGGAGCAATGCCCAGGGGTGCCAAGGGGCCATGCGTGCACCCCAACCCTGCTTGCATGCACGCACGCACGCCCTACCTGCAGCTCACGCACCCTACCTGCAGCTCACGCACCCTACCTGCAGCTCACGCACACCACCTGCTGGTGCACACGCACTCACAAGCAGCGCCCGCTCCGCACATGCAGAGCCCGCACCAGAAATAGCTGCAGGAAGTGAGCTCACAGGAAAGAGGCAGGGAGGGGGGGGGGGCAGGGGGAGGGTCCGGGGCGTGCACACAGGAGGAGGGCACAGGGGCGTGCACACAGGGGGCGTGCACTCACACCCACAAACACTGCCAGGCGCTGGGGAGAGAGGGTCAGAGGGAGGGAGCTGGGGTGTGCCCACCCGAAGGAGGGCCTGGGGTAGGCCCCAGGAGGGAGGAGGGCACAGGGGCGTGCACACAGGAGGAGGGCACAGGGGCGTGCACACAGGAGGAGGGCACAGGGGCGTGCACTCACTTAAAAACACTTCCAGGCGCTGGAGGGCACTGGAGAGGGAGGGCCCGGGGGGGGGGGGGGGGGGGGAAGCGTGCACTCACTTGAAAACACATACCGAACTCGAGGGTGGGCACTGGAAGTAGAGGGGCGTGCACGCACATTACACGCAGGCGTGCGTGCACTCTGACTCAAAACAAGGGGGCGAGGGGCTGGGGGGGGTCATTAGAGAGAAGGGGGCCGAGGGGGCGTGTGCTCACCAGGGGGGGGGGGGGGGGCAGGGGTCGTGTGCACACCGGGGGGGGGGCAGGGGGCGTGTGCTCACCACGGGAGTCCAGGGGGGGCACTCCACAAGTGTCCATGGAGCTGGGGGGGGGGTCACTAGAGAGAGGGGGGGCCAGGGGGCGTGTGCACACCAGGGGGGGTCAGGGGTCGTGTGCACACCGGGGGGACAGGGGGCGTGTGCACACCAGGGGTCGTGTGCACACCAGGGGGGGGGCAGAGGGCGTGTGCTCACCAGGGGTCGTGTGCACACCAGGGGGGGGCAGAGGGCGTGTGCTCACCAGGGGTCGGGTGCTCACCAGAGGGGTCCAGGGGGCGAGTACTCACCAGGAGGGGGGGTTAGGGGGCGTGTGCTCACCAGGGGGGGGCAGGGGGCGTGTGCTCGCCAGGGGGGGCACTCCACAAGTGCCCATGGGGCTGGGGGGGGTCACTAGAGAGAGGGGGGCCCAGGGGGCTAGTACTCACCACGGGGCCCAGGGGTCATGTACTCACCAAGGGGGGGGGAGGGGGCAGGGGGCGTGTGATCTCCAGGGGGGGGCACTCCACAAGTGTCCATGGGGCTGAGGGGGGTCACTAGAGAGAGGGGGGCCCAGGGGTCGTGTGCACACCAGGGGGGGGGGCCCAGGGGTCGTGTGCACACCAGGGGGGTCCAGGGGGGGGGCACTCCACAAGTGTCCATGGGGCTGGGGGGACACTAAAGAGAGGGGGGCCCAGGGGGCGTGAGCTTACCAGGGGGGGGGAGCCCAGGGGTTGTGTGCACACCGGGGGGGGGGGGCAGGGTGCGTGTGCTCACCAGGGGTCGTGTGCACACCAGGGGGGGCAGGGGGCGTGTGCTCACCAGGGGGGGCACTCCACAAGTCTCCATGGGGCTGGGGGGGGACACTAGAGAGAGGGGGGCCCAGGGGCGTGTGCACACCAAGGGGGTCCAGGGGGGGCACTCCACAAGTGACCATGGGGCTGAGGGGGGTCACTAGAGAGAGGGGGCCCCAGGGGTCGTGTGCACACCAGGGGGGGCAGGGGTCGTGTGCACACCAGGGGGGTCCAGGGGGTCACTCCACAAGTGTCCATGGGGCTGGGGGGTCACTAGAGAGAGGGGGGCCCAGGGGGCGTGAGCTCACCAGGGGGGGGCCAGGGGTCGTGTGCACACCGGGGGGGGCAGAGGGCGTGTGCACACCAGGGGGGGCAGGGGGCGTGTGCTCACCAGGGGGCGTGTGCTCACCAGGGGGGACACTCCACAAGTCTCCATGGGGCTGGGGGGGACACTAGAGAGAGGGGGGCCCAGGGGGCGTGAGCTCACCAGGGGGGGGGGGCAGGGGTCGTGTGCACACCGGGGGGGGCAGGGGGCGTGTGCTCACCAGGGGTCGTGTGCACACCAGGGGGGCAGGGGGCGTGTGCTCACCAGGGGGCGTGTGCTCACCAGGGGGGGCACTCCACAAGTCTCCATGGGGCTGGGGGGGACACTAGAGAGAGGGGGACCCAGGGGGCGTGTGCACACCAGGCGGTGTTGAATAAGCAGATTTTCCCCAGATATCCTCAAGCACTGCTTGGGGTTAGTCGCCTCTAATTCACTCCGTATTTAACAAATAAAGAGGCGGGCGCTGGCAACTGGAAAGCAGGAAACGGATTTATTTCTTCGAAGGAAAACACGTCTGATCGGACAGGCAGGGTGTCGTCACGAGGTGCTCTAACTGCATCTCTGTGGCCTGGCCATTTATACACAATCTTAACTCTTTATTGCAGTGTAACACATTCCTGACATTACTTTGATGCATTGTAAACCATCTTTGGAATCCCCGCTTCAGGCCCGTTCCCACACATATCAACAGTAACTGTCCCCACCCCGGTCTCAGTAGGTGATTGCTATCGCGCAGCTGGGCATTCCGGCAGGAGCTGAAATACGCACAATCGGTCGGATCTCATGGGGTCGAGTCATTGATTAATTCCGGCTCCTTTGATGGGAGGCGAAATCCTACTGTACGGGGGCAATAAACTGTATCCGCAGGGGTTGGTTATGGTCTGGGATCGGATGGAACAGCCAGGTGCAGGGGAGGAGATTATCGAAGGGCCTGTTCGTGCGCAAGGGATGAAAGGGCATTTGAGTTCGGCACGGGAAGTGGCTCCGGGGCAGGGTCGCGCTGAGGATGCTTTATGACTCTAGCATGGGTGCTTGGGGGTTGCCAGCATGCGGGGGATGATTGCGAGGTCGGGGAGACGTGCAGGCGATCGGCAATGTTAAGGAATGGCCACAGTGTCTAAAACGGCTGCCGCTTACGCGCTCGCAGAGGCCTAAGTGGGACAAGATGGCGCCGGTAATGTTCACATCACATTCTAATATTTAACAGTCCTTCCTTTGAACATGCCTTGTCATCTTGTCAATATATGTCGATGTTCATAATATTCTGTATCTCTCTGTCATACAATGCTTTCATATTTTCAAATTTAGTGTCCAAAGTCTTAGGGCATATTGAGTTCATAAAAAGAGAGCATAAGGGCGGTATGCATTGTATCCCCAGGCAGCAACCACATATTACAAAAACTGGCACCAATATTATCATCAACAGTTTCCAGCCCCAGTCTTTCAATATGTTCCAAAACCAGCTTCCAAGTGTCCAACCTCCTTGTTCCTGGTGAATCTCTGATGCCGGTCTGTGAAGGTGTTCGATTGCTTTGTAGACGGAAGGTGAGTAGTCTGGGACGAAGGTGCAACAGCTGGCACCAATGGGCAGCATGCTCCTCCACGATCCGCTAGTACCACATCTAGAACAAGGCGGTTCTGCAAAGCCACCAGGCGGACCGCCTGCAGCTCCGCTGTGTTGTTGGTGAGGATGCCGGCTGTGATGTTCAAAGCTGTTTCGACTGCTTGGGTCAGATGTCGGATGGCTCGACTATTCGCCATCGGACCCCACAGAGGGATGAGTCCTTTTGCTGCATCGAGGAACTGTGATGCGGTGGAGTCTGCTTGCTCTGTGTCTTTTGAGCGTTTCTGCCGTGATAGCTTGCTGGTGCTACGTATGTTGGAGGAAGGATAAAGGCAATGTAGCAGGTGCCCCCCCAGCCTTTTGGGAGCCAGGTGTAAGCTTTTGCACCGCAGACATATTTGGTGATGCAACAAATGAAGGGGGATCGTCAGTGTTCAGAGTTCTTTTTATGGGGCAGGAGCTGTGGCCCACGATTTTCGTCCCATGGCCCTCAATGCAAACAAGGCCTGAGACGTTCACCACAGATAGGGCCACAGTCAGAGTTGCAGCAGTCCGTTTTCGTAGATATGAGAAGGTGGGTCTGGCTGGGTTGTTGAACACTTGCATTTCAATTAGTTCTTTTTCCGGAATGTTCATTAGAAAGGTTCTGTTTGAGGTCAGAGGGCAACAGGGAGCAGATGTTTTTCCAGTTTTGTTCAGCCAGACTCGTTGTTGAACTGTGTGATTGTTCCATCAGATGTAGTATTGTCTTTGTAGCTCGCTTGCAGGAGCATTAGCCAGGCAAGGCAGGACCCATGAACAGAGAAGGGTGAAGTGATGAAGGGAATGGAATGTTCAGTTGCATGTGGTAGCAGCCCACAGACCCAACAGTTCGGGGCATTAGCAGCAAGGTTGTGTTGATGCAGCAGTTGTACAAAGGAGTTGTTCCAAAATTCTTTACGTCGTACTCGGAGATGGGGTGACGGTGAGGCCAGATAATGTTCTTTCTTGGTGGTGGGCTGCATAGTGGGTGATATTGTCCGGAGAGCAGGAGCACTCTCTTCTATGATCCAGACTGTGACCATTAGTAAGAGGCAGATGAGGGATGCAATGAAAAGTACAATTGTCTTTGAACTATGCAGTTTGGCAGTCTTGGAGTCTTTGCGGTGGGTCTTCGGTCGTGTGGGATCTTCCATCACCTTCAAGAGGCTCGGTGACTGGCAGGACCACATACTTTGTCTGGCGTCTCTCCTGGTAGCCTTTGTAGTGTTAGCTACCGCTCTGAGATTTTTGACTCAGTTAGTGGTCTGCTTTGCCGAAGCACTCTTCTTTTGTCGCAAGTTGTACCCTTTTCTGGATGGCACAGTGGGATCAGGAAATTCTGCCAATTCGAGTATCTCTGATTCTGGGTAACAACTCAGGGCTGGTCTGTCTTTTGTCAGGAGCTCTTCTTGGGTGTTCACGTCTTCATTCGTTGCCAGTGTCGGGGAGATTCTTTTGCAGTGATGTGCATGGAGCCAGTTTTTCTTTCCCTCCACTCGAAGTGCAGTTCGGGTGGTGATCAAGACTTGCCAGGGGCCCGTCCACCTGGGTTCCAAACTCTTTGACCTCTGGAAGTTCCGTGTCAGGACGAAGTCTCCAGGCTTGATATCATGTCCGGGGCCCCTGGATGCGTCTGGTATGGCTTGCTGCACCTGTTGGTGGATAACAGTTAGTTCATTCATTAATTTGTGCAAGTAATCAGACATTAGTATGTCCGGGACGTCGTGGATGGAGGTTGGCTTCGGCGCGGCCCAAATATTCATTGGCCGGCCAAAGACAACCTCGTACGGAGTCAAGTGGTGTCTGGTTGGGGTGGAGCGCATTGATAGCAATGCCAGTGGGAGGGCGTCAGGCCATTTCAGTCCTGTGGTGGCAACTATCTTTGCTAGTTTTAGCTTCAGTGTGGCATTGTGTCTTTCTACCAGGCCTGCAGATTGGGGGTGAAAAACTGCGTGGAACTTTTGTTTTACTCCCAACCCTTTCAATATGAGTTGGATAACCTCGGCTACGAAGTGGGGGCCATTGTCGCTCCATAAAATTCTACAAAGGCCATAGCGTGGGAAAAACTCTTTCAGCAACACCTTTGCAGTAGCGGTGGCGGTATTGTCGCGAGTGGGGTAAGCTTCCACCCATTTGCTGAATGCGCACACAATAACTAGGACGTATTTCAGACCATGGCACCTTTCTAACTGAATGTAATCCATTTGGAGGATTTCAAACGGATGGTCAGGGACCCCAAACCCTCCCCGTGGTACTACTGTCCCTTTCAATGGATTGTGTTGTAGGCATATCATGCATTGTTGAACTAGGCGTTTTGCTGAATCTGCTATCCTGATATTATGCCATACCCTAGTAATCAGTTCGGTCATGGGAGCGGATCCTATGTGGGCGGGTAAGTGTGCCATGGTCAATATAGGGATCAGATACGGGTTAGGTAGCAGCCACTTGTCTTTGTCTTTTGTCCTCCAGCAGCCTTCATCGTCTTTTAGTCCCGCCCGAGCCCATTCAGTTAGTTTGTGTGGTGTACTTGTCAGTTGGATATCTCTTATAGTGGTCCTAGCGTCTGTCCATTTCTCTGCTTGTGACCTGGTCACATACATTCGTGTCGTCGTTCTGTTTTCAGCTGTGGCTCGGGCAGTAATGTCAGCTAGTGCATTTCCCTCTCCTATAATGTCTGTTACTTTCTTATGTGCTTGGCATTTGATTACTGCTAGCTGCTTGGGGAGGAGGACTGCTTCGATCAGGGCGGAGACTAGATCTCCATGCAAAATCGTTGTGCCGTGTGAGGTCAGGAATCCCCTTTCTCTCCATAGGAGCCCAAAATGGTGAACCACCCCGAAGGCATACTGGCTGTCCGTGTAAATGTTTACTGTCGTCCCTGCTGCTAGGATACATGCTCATGTGAGGGCAATCAGTTCTGCCGCCTGTGCGGATCGCTGGGCAATGCGGGCGGTTTCAATAATGGTTCGGGCCGTGGTGACGGCATATGCAGCTGAGGTGGTGCCATCGGGGAGTTTGATGCATGAGCCATCTACCCATAGTTCCCCATCAGGTTCTGGGAAGGCAGTGTCTCGGAGGTCTACTCTACTCTTGGTCTGTTCGTCAGTAAGGGTCACACAGTCATGTAGGGGAGTTACATTAGGGTCGTTTTCAGGCAGTGGTAACAATGTAGCTGGGTTCAGAGTGGTGCATCGTTTCAGGGTAATGTGTGGTGCCAATAGGGTCAACTCGTATCCGGTCAGTCGTGCACTAGTCAGGTGCTGGGTCTTAGTCTGATTCAGGAGGGTGTCAACAGCATGGGGTACTAATACTGAAAGGGGGTTGGAAAGCACAATTCCTTCACTCTGTCGTATCGAAACTGCTGCAGCTGCAACAGCTCGTAGGCAAGCTGGTAGTCCTCTGGCTACGGGGTCAAGAGTGGCTGAGAAATAAGCGCAAGGCCGCTGCTTGGGGCCAATTGATTGTGTCAGGACAGATAATGCACATCCCTCTCTTTCGTGTGTGAAAAGGGAGAATGGTTTGGAGTAGTCTGGGGTTCCTAGAACGGGCGCCGAACAAAGGGCGTCTCGCAATTCTTTGAAAGAGGTCTGGCGTTCAGGGGTCCAAGGGAGGGGAAAAGGAACATCTTTGGCTAGAATGGAAAGCAGGGGCTTACCAATGAGACCAAAGTTCGGCAACCACTGTCGACAGAATGAGGTGAGGCCTACCAGAGAGCGGACTTGCTTCTGGCTCTTAGGGACGGGAGTGTCTAGGATAGTCTGGATTCTGTCAGGCATGAGTTTCCTCCCTTCCTTTGATAAGAGGTGTCCGAGATATGTCACTTGGGATTTACAAAACTGCAACTTCTTTCGGGAAACTTTGTGACCATTCTCTGCAAGGAAGTGTAGGAGCTGGATGGTGGCTGTGATTGCAAGTGGAGTGGTGTCGGCTGCTAAAAGGATATCATCGACATACTGTATCAACACCACTCTGTCCGGTAACTGAACTGCATCTAGCTGTCTTTTGAGCGCCTGGCTATAGATACTCGGGCTTTCGGTTTACCCCTGGGGTGCTCTACAAAATCTATACGAGCGGGATCTTAGGGTGAATCCGAAGAGGTAGCGGCTGTCTGGGTGAATGGGTATGGAGAAGAAGGCAATTTTGAGGTCGATGACAGTGAACGTGGTGGCAGTGGACGGGATCAGGGTCAGGATGGTGGTGATGTCAGAGACTACAGGGTACTGTGGCACAACTATCTTGTTGACCTCTCGTAGGTCGATAATGAAGCGGTACGCTTTCTCACCTCCCTCTCCTTGTCTTTTGATGATCGGTAGAATTGGACTGTTGCAGATGTTGCTTACTACTTCTTCTACCACTCCTGCGTCCACTAGCGACTGTATTATTTCAATCAGTGCTTTCTCACCTTTTGGTGATATCTTGTACTGGGGTACTTTCGGTAGGGTCGCGTCCTGTCGTACAGTCACATGCACTGGGTCTATCATCATTCGTCCTACGTCTGAGTCAGCTTTCGCCAAAAGTGCAAAGGTAAAGTATCAAGTAGGGACATGTCTGCGTCAGTAATGGGGTACATGTGTCGTGAAGGGCAAGATCTGAGTAGGCTGGGGTTGTCATATAGGATGACTCGGACTCCGTCGGGCGAGCACCTAATAGTTGCTCGAAAATACTTCAGCAAGTCAAGACCCATAATGGCGTCTGGGGTATTGGAAAAGAGGAGGAATGTCGTGTCAGTGATATTGTTTTCAAGGTCAAAAGGGATCGGTTTGGACAAGGGGTTGGTGGAGGGCGTACCATCAAATCCTATTGATGTCACATGTGAGCCAGACAAGGGTGCCCTTGGAATCAGTCGTTTGGATAATGCACTACGTGTTGCTCCCGTGTCTACCAGAAATGGAGACTTTGTGCCTAGGACCTTTGCGGCAACATAAGGGCCTTGCTGGTCAACATAGAGCTCGACTGGATCCCTCCCTTGCCCTTTGCAGTTCTATGAAAAGTCGTATGCGTTATCGCAGTCAGATTGCTGGTACTGATTCTGTCGGGGACGGTCAAATGTATTCGTTCTACCTGGCCTTTTGTCACTAGCGTCAGTTGAGTACCCCCGTCCACGTCCTCTATTTCCCAGTCCATTCGCTAGTTCTCTTGTCTCTTTGTTCCTATTCATTTCTAACAGGACCGGACATTGAGACTTCCAATGTCCGTACTCTTTACAAAATGCACATTGGTTCTCGCTTAAGTCTCTACGTCCAGCGTAGGGTGCGGGTGCATTGTTTCTGGGCGGTGGAGTTCTAGAAGTATTCTGTTGATAACCGGCCTTGTATTGTTCTTTCCCTATATTCACGCCTTGTAATTGGGCTATCATAACTCGTTCCTTTAAATCTTTCTTTTTCCTTTCAGAAGCTCTATCGATTTCGTTCTTCTGATGTTCGTATTACTGGGCCATTTGGAGGATGGCCGCGGGCTTTCAGGCAGCCCAACTGCTTTCAGTAGTTTGCAATTTCTGCGAAACTTCCGGTAATAGACCTTTAACATAATTCTGTACAAACAAGTGATGTCCGGTTGCAGTGGTCATGTCCTGTCCACTGTAATCGGAGAACACCGTTTCGAACTGGGAGAAGTATTCAGAGACGTCTTCTTGGGATTTCTGGCGGCAAGCTGTTACTATAGACCAGTCTACCATTTTCTCGGGGATTAGGGTCTTTACTTTTTGTACGATCTTATCTGGGAGGTCTAGTATGGCTTTCAGGGGTTTCTGTCCAGGGTTTCTTTGCTTATCTAGATTGCCGAGTTGTTCCCAGGTATGTCCGAACAGGTCAGTGTGGTCGATTTTCCGGATTTGCTTCCACACGTCAGCTGGCAGACATAGCCCAAAGAACAAGTTGATGTCGGCAAGGGTCATAATTGTCGATCCTAAAGTGGTACCTAATTCCGTGTAGAACGCGGTGGGATTCTTTCGCAAGTCTGGCAAGGATGTGCGGAACCTCAGGATGTCCTGTCTATCCCAGGGCTGATACACTCAGTTGTATACTACTCTTCCTTTGGCGTCCTGATGATTTATGTCGTCGTGAGTTCCCTGTCCTCTAGGGGGAACCCAGTAGGGGGCAGCTTCCTTTATGGGCATCATATTGTCTAATTTCTGTATCGGGGGTTCTGCTATTACAGGTGTGGCGCTCTTGACTATTCGCTCTTGTTCTTTAAGGTGGCGGAAGACGTCTAAGGTGTAGGAGAAGAGTTCTGCTACGTCACATTCGCTCTTGTCTCCCGTGTCCACCTTTCTATATAGAGTCATGTGGCGGTCAGGTCCTATATTCTTGTATTTCTCTTCGTACGCTGTGAGGGTACGATAGCAAAAACGCACGATGAAATGTCGTTTGTAATTGTCAGCGTAAGAGTTTCACTCGTCTGTTATATATTCTTCGGCTTCTTTCCTATCAACTAAGGTCTGAACTATTTTCTCGATGCCGGTCCGTTCAGTTTTGCTCAAACGGGGAATTCTCGCCAGTTCTTTCGCTTTGGTTTCGATCTTTTCTGAGGTGCCTTTTGACGAGGTGTTTAGCACGAGAGGCTCTGTCGGCGCGGAGGCCGTGGGTACCGAGGCCCTGGCGCTACCTTCAGTTAAGTTCTGGGGTTCTAGATGCTGTACTAAGGGATGATTCATAAAGGGGGGTGGTGATGGACAGAGTATCTGCATTAAGCAGAACACTCCTACTCAGTCAAAAGATCAAGGCTTGATCCATCACCGTTTTTTAGCTCACTGCACAATCCCAGTTCAGAACCTGGCTACATGCAAATTAGTCTGTCCCTGGCCCAGTGCATCATGGGAACAGGGCAGACCAAACTACCAAGCCAATTCTTTACTGGAAAGGAAACAAGCTTCCGAGGACCGGTTTCTGGCATTACAGCCGTCTTCGGCCCGGCTTGCTTGAATCCTGATGGTGCAGTGAGCAAGGGACTCACATCTGAGCATACCCTTCCACGCTTGTGGTGGCCAAAACGATTCATAAAGGGGGGTGGTGATGGACAGAGTATCTGCATTAAGCAGAACACTCCTACCCAGTCAAAAGATCAAGGCTTGATCCATCACCGTTTTTTAGCTCAATGCACAATCCCAGTTCAGAACCTGGCTACATGCAAATTAGTCTGTCCCTGGCCCAGTGGATCATGGGAACAGGGCAGACCAAACTACCAAGCCAATTCTTTACTGGAAAGGAAACAAGCTTCCGAGGACCGGTTTCTGGCATTACAGCCGTCTTCGGCCCGGCTTGCTTGAATCCTGATGGTGCAGTGAGCAAGGGACTCACATCTGAGCATACCCTTCCACGCTTGTGGTGGCAAAAACGATTCATAAAGGGGGGTGGTGATGGACAGAGTATCTGCATTAAGCAGAACACTCCTACCCAGTCAAAAGATCAAGGCTTGATCCATCACCGTTTTTTAGCTCACTGCACAATCCCAGTTCAGAACCTAGCTACATGCAAATTAGTCTGTCCCTGGCCCAGTGCATCATGGGAACAGGGCAGACCAAACTACCAAGCCAATTCTTTACTGGAAAGGAAACAAGCTTCCGAGGACCGGTTTCTGGCATTACAGCCGTCTTCGGCCCGGCTTGCTTGAATCCTGATGGTGCAGTGAGCAAGGGACTCACATCTGAACATACCCTTCCACGCTTGTGGTGGCCAAAACAATTCATAAAGGGGGGTGGTGATGGACAGAGTATTTGCATTAAGCAGAACACTCCTACCCAGTCAAAAGATCAAGGCTTGATCCACCACCGTTTTGTAGCTCACTGCACAATCCCAGTTCAGAACCTGGCTATATGCAAATTAGTCTGTCCCTGGCCCAGTGCATCATGGGAACAGGGCAGACAAAACTACCAAGCCAATTCTTTACTGGAAAGGAAACAAGCTTCCGAGGACCGGTTTCTGGCATTACAGCCGTCTTCGGCCCGGCTTGCTTGAATCCTGATGGTGCAGTGAGCAAGGGACTCACATCTGAGCATACCCTTCCACGCTTGTGGTGGCCAAAACGATTCATAAAGGGGGGTGGTGATGGACAGAGTATCTGCATTAAGCAGAACACTCCTACCCAGTCAAAAGATCAAGGCTTGTTCCATCACCGTTTTTTAGCTCACTGCACAATCCCAGTTCAGAACCTCGCTACATGCAAATTAGTCTGTCCCTGGCCCAGTGCATCATGGGAACAGGGCAGACCAAACTACCAAGCCAATTCTTTACTGGAAAGGAAACAAGCTTCCGAGGACCGGTTTCTGGCATTACAGCCGTCTTCGGCCCGGCTTGCTTGAATCCTGATGGTGCAGTGAGCAAGGGACTCACATCTGAGCATACCCTTCCACGCTTGTGGTGGCCAAAACGAATTATAAAGGGGGGTGGTGATGGACAGAGTATCTGCATTAAGCAGAACACTCCTACCCAGTCAAAAGATCAAGGCTTGATCCATCACCGTTTTTTAGCTCACTGCACAATCCCAGTTCAGAACCTGGCTACATGCAAATTAGTCTGTCCCTGGCCCAGTGCATCATGGGAACAGGGCAGACCAAACTACCAAGCCAATTCTTTACTGGAAAGGTGTGGCAGGGTATACTCAGACATGAGTCCCTTGCTCACTGCTCCATCAGGATTCAAGCAAGCCGGGCCGACGACGGCTGTAATGCCAGAAACCGGTCCCCGGAAGCTTGTCTCCTTTCTGGTGAAGAATTGGCTTGGTAGTTTGGTCTGCCCTGTTCCCATGATGCACTGGGCCAGGGACAGACTAATTTGCATATAGCCAGGTTCTGAGCTGGGATGGGGCAGTGAGCTAAATAACGGTGATGGATCAAGCCCTGATCTTTGGACTGGGTAAGAGTGGTCTGCTTAATTCAGACACTCTGTTCATCACCGCCCCCTTTTCTGAATCGTTTTTGGCCACTATAGGTGTGGCAGGTGTTTGACAATTTGTGTCTAACTATCCTCACTGTGTATCGTCCACCTAACTCCACCTCGGCTTTTAATGATTTATTCATGTCTAGCATGTCTGATATATGCTCACGGTACAAAAATATAGTAGTTACAGGAGACTTCAATCTCCATTGGGACAGGGAAAGGAAAGACTCTACAGCCGAGTCACTAGAGACAACCATGTCCTCTCTGGGCTTTAAACAGCTGGTAGACTCCCCCACGCACATAAAGGGTCACACCCTTGATCTGATTTGGACCCTAGATCCTAAAATTACTTTAGTGAAAGTGCTTCCCTGTATATGGTCAGACCACCATCTGATTTATTGTGATGTTCCTATCGGCACGAAACCTCCGCAACCATCACCTAAAGTTAAAATGATCCGTAAGTGGAAAGATGTTGACCTGCAAACGCTGACCACTAAACTTTCGGATTTTGTCCAACCTATAGATCCTGATGCTGATGTAGACCAGGAGTGTAATGCTATAATAGATTGCCTGATTGGAGCAATAAATCGGATTGCACCTGAGAAGCCTCAAAAGATTAATAGCGGTGGGAAAGGCGCCCCCTGGTTCACCCCCACTCTGAGGGAGCATAGGAAAGAACTACGTAATGTAGAAAGAGTCTGGAGGAGGAAAAAAGATGAAGAATCCTATGAAGAATATAGGAAGCTGTTTCGCACCTATAAAAAACATATACAAGAGGCTAAAGCCACATTTTATGAAAAGCGGATTAATGAGGCGGACAATGTCCAGAAGGAAACCTTTAGAATACTTGCGGAATTAACTAAGAGAGTTCAAGACACGGACACCACAATTAGCTGTGATGCCTTTCTGACATATTTTCTGGACATGGTTGACATTATTTTAAATGAGATAAAAAATAATGCCACCGGCTCTATGGATCCGCAGGTATCTCAAACTCCGGTGGGAACTTACATGTCCAACTTCCCCCGGATAGATTCATTAGGCCTTGAAACTCTGATGAGAAAAATAAAGTCAGGCTCTCCAGCGGACCCATGCCCCCCAAGTGTGTTTCGCCTAGCTCGCCTTAGTCTAGAGGACCACATCCTATCGATGTTGAACAAATCACTAGACATAGGCCGGCTACCAGCCAGCTTTAAGGAAGCTAGGGTGAAACCGCTAATAAAGAAAGTAGGGGCAGACCCTAAAGTGTTGAAAAATTACAGACCAATCTCCCAGCTACCATACCTGTCCAAGGTTCTTGAGCAACACGTGCTGATATCCCTGACATCGTTTCTGGAGTCTAACCATCTTCTCCATGAGATGCAGGCAGGGTTTCGAGCACACCATAACACCGAGTTGGTCATGCTCTCGGTGATGGACGATCTTAGAATGATGGCTGACAGTAATAAACCAAGCGCGCTGATACTTTTAGATCTGTCAGCGGCGTTTGATACTGTCAGCCATTCTTTACTCTTGGACAGGTTGGTTGGCTTTGGGTTTCGAGATTCAGCATATCATTGGCTGGAATCTTTTTTATCGGGGAGAACCCAGAGAATTCAGTTGGGAGACATGGTATCAGGAGTAGGAGAACTTACTTGTGGGGTCCCCCAGGGCTCTGCCTTATCTCCCCTCCTGTTCAATCTGTATCTACAACCTCTAATAAAAACTCTGACTGAGATGGGTTGCCGCGTATTTAATTACGCGGACGATACTCAGCTGTTGTTGAGTATGGACGACACTGAACGGGCCCAGTTACAGGCACAGGAGGTACTCAGATACACAGTTAAATGGATGTCGAGAAACCTCCTGAAGATTAACCCTGAAAAAACTGAGGTGCTGATAGTCTCATCCACTTGCTCCCCTTGGAGTGACCTGTACTGGCCCCAGGAATTGGGTACTACCCCCAAACCAGCCGACTCGGTCAAAAGCCTTGGCATTAAGGTAGATAGTGCTCTTTCAATGGTGAGCCAAGTCTCTACCGTTGTAGGAGTCTGCAACGGTCTTAGAAGACAATTGCGTAAATTAGTCCCGCTCCTTTCCCAGTCCATGCTTCGTACCGTAGTCTCGGCCACTATACTTTCGAGGCTGGACTACGGAAATGTTCTCTACCTGGGTCTACCAAAGGTATTGACTAACAGACTGCAGGTGGTCCAAAATTATGCAGCAAGACTTATCTTCAAACTTTCAAGGAAATCACATGCTTCCCCCCTGCTGCAGAGCCTTCACTGGCTGCCAGTGACGCAAAGATCTGTTTTTAAAAGTCTCTGCATAGCCCATAAGTCTATCTATGGGCAAGCCCCCGCTTATGTTAAAGAAAGGCTGGAGATCTACCGACCTGAAAGAAGGCTAAGGTCATCCGAGGCTCAACTGCTTGCGTGCCCTCGGTTTAAATTGGCCACAAAAGGTGGAAGAGCTTTTTCGGTTCTGCTGCCGAGGATCTGGAACAAACTACCTGAAGCTCTTCGTAAGGATGGAAACAGGCTCCATTTTAGGAAGACCCTAAAGACCATCCTGTTTAGGGCAGCGCTGAGCCTAGTTTAGCCTCTGTTCTTCCCTGACGTTGATTAGGCCGTTATGTTTTGTGGTCAAAGCGCCCTGAGACCTGCCGGTGAGTTGGCGCTATACAAACCCATATTAACAATAACAATAACAATACTCAGACATGAGTCCCTTGCTCACTGCTCCATCAGGATTCAAGCAAGCCGGGCCGACGACGGCTGTAATGCCAGAAACCGGTCCCCGGAAGCTTGTCTCCTTTCTGGTGAAGTATAGGCTTGGTAGTTTGGTCTGCCCTGTTTCCATGATGCACTGGGCCAGGGACAGACTAATTTGCATATAGCCAGGTTCTGAGCTGGGATGGGGCAGTGAGCTAAATAACGGTGATGGATCAAGCCCTGATCTTTGGACTGGGTAAGAGTGGTCTGCTTAATTCAGACACTCTGTTCATCACCACCCCCTTTTCTGAATCGTTTTTGGCCACTATAGGTGTGGCAGGGTATACTCAGACATGAGTCCCTTGCTCACTGCTCCATCAGGATTCAAGCAAGCCGGGCCGACGACGGCTGTAATGCCAGAAACCGGTCCCCGGAAGCTTGTCTCCTTTCTGGTGAAGAATTGGCTTGGTAGTTTGGTCTGCCCTGTTCCCGTGATGCACTGGGCCAGGGACAGACTAATTTGCATATAGCCAGGTTCTGAGCTGGGATGGGGCAGTGAGCTAAATAACGGTGATGGATCAAGCCCTGATCTTTGGACTGGGTAAGAGTTGTCTGCTTAATTCAGACACTCTGTTCATCACCACCCCCTTTTCTGAATCGTTTTTGGCCACTATAGGTGTGGCAGGGTATACTCAGACATGAGTCCCTTGCTCACTGCTCCATCAGGATTCAAGCAAGCCGGGCCGACGACGGCTGTAATGCCAGAAACCGGTCCCCGGAAGCTTGTCTCTTTTCTGGTGAAGAATTGGCTTGGTAGTTTGGTCTGCCCTGTTCCCATGATGCACTGGGCCAGGGACAGACTAATTTGCATATAGCCAGGTTCTGAGCTGGGATGGGGCAGTGAGCTAAATAACGGTGATGGATCAAGCCCTGATCTTTGGACTGGGTAAGAGTGGTCTGCTTAATTCAGACACTCTGTTCATCACCACCCCCTTTTCTGAATCGTTTTTGGCCACTATAGGTGTGGCAGGGTATACTCAGACATGAGTCCCTTGCTCACTGCTCCATCAGGATTCAAGCAAGCCGGGCCGACGACGGCTGTAATGACAGAAACCGGTCCCCAGAAGCTTGTCTCCTTTCTGGTGAAGAATTGGCTTGGTAGTTTGGTCTGCCCTGCTCCCATGATGCACTGGGCCAGGGACAGACTAATTTGCATATAGCCAGGTTCTGAGCTGGGATGGGGCAGTGAGCTAAATAACGGTGATGGATCAAGCCCTGATCTTTGGACTGGGTAAGAGTGGTCTGCTTAATTCAGACACTCTGTTCATCACCACCCCCTTTTCTGAATCGTTTTTGGCCACTATAGGTGTGGCAGGGTATACTCAGACATGAGTCCCTTGCTCACTGCTCCATCAGGATTCAAGCAAGCCGGGCCGACGACGGCTTCAATGCCATAAACCGGTCCCCGGAAGCTTGTCTCCTTTCTGGTGAAGAATTGGCTTGGTAGTTTGGTCTGCCCTGTTCCCATGATGCACTGGGCCAGGGACAGACTAATTTGCATATAGCCAGGCTCTGAGCTGGGATGGGGCAGTGAGCTAAATAACGGTGATGGATCAAGCCCTGATCTTTGGACTGGGTAAGAGTGGTCTGCTTAATTCAGACACTCTGTTCATCACCACCCCCTTTTCTGAATCGTTTTTGGCCACTATAGGTGTGGCAGGGTATACTCAGACATGAGTCCCTTGCTCACTGCTCCATCAGGATTCAAGCAAGCCGGGCCGACGACGGCTGTAATGCCAGAAACCGGTCCCCGGAAGCTTGTCTCCTTTCTGGTGAAGAATTGGCTTGGTAGTTTGGTCTGCCCTGTTCCCATGATGCACTGGGCCAGGGACAGACTAATTTGCATATAGCCAGGTTCTGAGCTGGGATGGGGCAGTGAGCTAAATAACGGTGATGGATCAAGCCCTGATCTTTCGACTGGGTAAGAGTGGTCTGCTTAATTCAGACACTCTGTTCATCACCACCCCCTTTTCGGAATCGTTTTTGGCCACTATAGGTGTGGCAGGGTATACTCAGACATGAGTCCCTTGCTCACTGCTCCATCAGGATTCAAGCAAGCCGGGCCGACGACGGCTGTAATGACAGAAACCGGTCCCCAGAAGCTTGTCTCCTTTCTGGTGAAGAATTGGCTTGGTAGTTTGGTCTGCCCTGTTCCCATGATGCACTGGGCCAGGGACAGACTAATTTGCATATAGCCAGGTTCTGAGCTGGGATGGGGCAGTGAGCTAAATAACGGTGATGGATCAAGCCCTGATCTTTGGACTGGGTAAGAGTGGTCTGCTTAATTCAGACACTCTGTTCATCACCACCCCCTTTTCTGAATCGTTTTTGGCCACTATAGGTGTGGCAGGGTATACTCAGACATGAGTCCCTTGCTCACTGCTCCATCAGGATTCAAGCAAGCCGGGCCGACGACGGCTGTAATGCCAGAAACCGGTCGCCGGAAGCTTGTCTCCTTTCTGGTGAAGAATTGGCTTGGTAGTTTGGTCTGCCCTGTTCCCATGATGCACTGGGCCAGGGACAGACTAATTTGCATATAGCCAGGTTCTGAGCTGGGATGGGGCAGTGAGCTAAATAACGGTGATGGATCAAGCCCTGATCTTTGGACTGGGTAAGAGTGGTCTGCTTAATTCAGACACTCTGTTCATCACCACCCCCTTTTCTGAATCGTTTTTGGCCACTATAGGTGTGGCAGGGTATACTCAGACATGAGTCCCTTGCTCACTGCTCCATCAGGATTCAAGCAAGCCGGGCCGACGACGGCTGTAATGCCAGAAACCGGTCCCCGGAAGCTTGTCTCCTTTCTAGTGAAGAATTGGCTTGGTAGTTTGGTCTGCCCTGTTCCCATGATGCACTGGGCCAGGGACAGACTAATTTGCATATAGCCAGGTTCTGAGCTGGGATGGGGCAGTGAGCTAAATAACGGTGATGGATCAAGCCCTGATCTTGGGACTGGGTAAGAGTGGTCTGCTTAATTCAGACACTCTGTTCATCACCACCCCCTTTTCTGAATCGTTTTTGCCCACTATAGGTGTGGCAGGGTATACTCAGACATGAGTCCCTTGCTCACTGCTCCATCAGGATTCAAGCAAGCCGGGCCGACGACGGCTGTAATGCCAGAAACCGGTCCCCGAAAGCTTGTCTCCTTTCTGGTGAAGAATTGGCTTGGTAGTTTGGTCTGCCCTGTTCCCATGATGCACTGGGCCAGGGACAGACTAATTTGCATATAGCCAGGTTCTGAGCTGGGATGGGGCAGTGAGCTAAATAACGGTGATGGATCAAGCCCCGATCTTTGGACTGGGTAAGAGTGGTCTGCTTAATTCAGACACTCTGTTCATCACCACCCCCTTTTCTGAATCGTACTAAGGGATGGGTAGGGGCATAAGGAGGAGGCATATAGATGATTGGGGGACCTAAGAGTAAATCATCGTCTGTCTTTTGCTTCGATGGGAGCTCAGGGTAAAGCGCTGAGGGTGTTCTGACAGGGCATTGGCCTGAGGTTTCTGATTCTCGTTCTTTTCTTGCTTTTTCTCTTACCTTTATTTCTTCTTCTAACTTTTTACCAGCTAAGTGAGCTGCTTTTCGTAGCTCTTTATCGATCTTTGCTTCGTCTCTCTTCTTATGTTGCGTTGCTTCTTTGTGCCACATGCCGAGACTATCAAGCATGGTTGGCATTGTTTTGTCTTTGTGAAGGGCTATCTCTAGCGCTTCGATTTTAGCGAGGTCAAAAGATCCCATCGGTGGCCACTGACTTTCTTGATCTCTCTTAGTATTTTTATGCCATAGTTTACTGTAAGCTACGGCGACTAGTCCTAACATACATGTCCTTATTAGGGGCGCCTTCCAGTGGAGCTGGATGATCTACCTCTAATAAACGATCCGGGTTAAACCAATTACCAATCAGTGGGGAGAAGATAGGCATGACGTATATCGGACAAATTAAGATCTCAAATAATGGTGGACAAAGGTCCGCACTACCTATCCTTCACTACCTGCAAAGACTAGACAGAATATTCCTATTCTTCGTTGTTTGCAAACAGTGAATATCTCAAAAAGAACCAAATATCCTAAGAACCAAATAGCCAAAGAACCAATAGATCGAGTAGCAACGAAGGCTAAACGAACCAATCAGTGAGTAATACTAGTATTTTCTAAACAATCAATCAATCAAAAACAGTCGTGCTGCACGACCTTACCCGGACCGTATGGACTGTTTCTCGTCTTCCACTTCCAGCGCCCGATCGTCCTCCATTCTCCGTTATTGCCACGGCACTCCTGTGGGATCGCAGTCAGGACCGTAGATCACTCGAAAGAGGTTCGTTCAGAACCGGTGAAAGTCGGATGATCGGCTGCCAGACGAGGGTCTATCGGGCAGGAGGTCTTCCCGATCATTGCAGTCGCTCACTCCGTCGTTAGGACCTCTCTCACTGAACCCACGTGTCGCTGATGGGCCCCGCGTTGGGACGCCAATTGTTGAATAAGTAGATTTTCCCCAGATATCCTCAAGCACTGCTTGGCGTTAGTCGCCTCTAATTCACTCCGTATTTAACAAATAAAGAGGCGGGCGCTGGGAACTGGAAAGCAGGAAACGGATTTATTTCTTCGAAGGAAAACACGTCTGATCGGACAGGCAGGGTGTCGTCACGAGGTACTCTAACTGCATCTCTGTGGCCTGGCCTTTTATACACAATCTTAACTCTTTATTGCAGTGTAACACATTCCTGACATTACTTTGATGCATTGTAAACCATCTTTGGAACCCCGCTTCAGGCCCGTTCCCATACATATCAACAGTAACTGTCCCCACCCCGGTCTCAGTAGGTGATTGCTATCGCGCAGCTGGGCATTCCGGCAGGAGCTGAAATACGCGCAATCGGTCGGATCTCATGGGGTCGAGTCATTGATTAATTCCGGCTCCTTTGATGGGAGGAGAAATCCTACTGTACGGGTGCAATAAACTGTATCCGCAGGGGTTGGTTATGGTCTGGGATCGGATCGAACAGCCAGGTGCAGGGGAGGAGATTATCGAAGGGTCTGTTTGTGCGCAAGGGATGAAAGGGCATGTGAGTTCGGCACGGGAAGTGGCTCCGGGGCAGGGTCGCGCTGAGGATGCTTTATGACTCTAGCATGTGTGCTTGGGGGTTGCCAGCGTGCGGGGAGACGTGCAGGCAATCGGCAATGTTAAGGAATGGCCACAGTGTCTAAAATGGCTGCCGCTTTCGCGCTCGCAGAGGCCTAAGTGGAACAAGATGGCGCCGGTAATGTTCACATCACATTCTAATATTTAACAGGGGGGGCAGGGGGCGTGTGCTCACCAGGGGACATGTGCTCACCAGAGGGGTCCAGGGGGGGGCACTCCAGAAGTGTCCATGGGGCTGGGCGGGTCACTAGAGTGAGGGGGGCCGAGGGGGTGTGTGCTCACCAGAGGGGGGGCTCAGGGGGCATGTGATCACCAGGGGGCATGTGCTCGCCATGGGGGGCACTCCACAAGTGTCCATGGGGCTGGGGGGGTCACTAGAGAGAGGGGGCCCAGGGAGCGTGTGCTCACCAGGGTGGGGCCCAGGGGGCGAGTACTCACCAGGGGGGGGGGCAGGGGTCGTGTGCTCACCAGGGGGGTTCTGAGGGGGCACTCCACAAGTGTCCATGGGGCTGGGGGCGTCACTAGAGAGAGGGGGACCCAGGGGGCGTGTGCACACCAGGGGGGCCCAGGGGGCGTGTGCTCCCAACGGAGGTCCAGGGGGGCACTCCACTCCAGGCAGGCGTCCACTAATATCTCCTGAAATGAACCTCCTTTCACCCCCTGACTCCGAGCCCTCAATAGGACAACAACGCACCCCCATAACAGAGCAAATCGATCACAGGACCGTCTAACCCCCCTTCTAACCAACTCAGCACATGGCTTAAAACCCCATGGACGGAACTCATTTTCTGTCATCTACCCCCACCCCCCTCCCCAATCTCTCACCTAAAGAGAAAAGAAATTTCAAACACAGGCTGAGAAGACCGCATCAAGAAGCATGAATTGCAGACATATACCCCTGCTCCGCAAAAGGCATGCAGAAAATGGACCTTATTTTCCACACCCAAAATCCGTCGGGATGGAACTCCATTCTCAGATCCCGCCTCCACATCTCTAAAACTATTTGCACCCCGCAGCTGCAAACTAATGTTCCTAATTCCTAACCTCCACACATGCAAAGGCGACACCTTTGCAACCATTTATAGCAATGGAACAGTCCTGATCCAAGCCAACAATGACAACCTGGATGCATTTGACTCACTCTTCCCCACTCCATGCATCGCCTTCACTCACCTATGCCACTCTCACTCGAAAGTAACCCTAACGCCGAGCCAAACGTCCCTGGAAAACTATCAAAACAATCCTTCGATTCAAACCCCAAGCCTCACCATCCCACTCAACGCCCCCAACCCCCCCCCATTCAAAATGGATTTTAATATCAAAAACTGGTACCATGTGGCAGTGGCCTTAGGCCTTTGGCTTAGGCCTATATGCAGGGTGTTCAAGGGATCTGTGGGTTTCCATTTACTGACTGTGTATGGTAAAAAATAGACACTTTAGCATATTTTCAGATTTTCTCTAGCAGGCCCATGTGAGACCTTCATTCTACCCAGGTCGATCAAAATGCCATATTGGGTAAAACTTGATCCTGCATCACAATTCATCCCTATTAGACACGCCAAACACAAGGCTCGTTCAAGATTTTACAATACAGCCCTTCTCCAGTCTCCCCCTCTCCTTATACCACCAATCAGCAGCCAACGAAACCGACCCGCAGGCAACAGCCCCAAACTCCCTCCCTGCACCAAAACCAGTCAAATCGCCACACAGTTCCCGAAACAACCTTTCACAACCCACCCCCATGATTTTCCCCAAAAGTCACACAGCTACTAGTAGCTCTGGGTGCCTCACCCACACAGATAAGCTGTCCCCTTCCCGAACACAACCAAGCGATCCCCATCCATAGAAGACCAGACTCTGGACACACCGAGACCAAACTCCCCCACTCCTACCTCCATGAGTACACCCAAAGATTGGCCCGACTGGAATACCAACTCGAAATAGTTATACAGGGTATTAATAAAATCTTATCTACCAGCACCACTTCCACCACCCAACGCCCACCCCCTACACACATAGGCGCTCCCAACAAACACACATACCACCACAAGACGCAATGACCCCGATGGAAGACAACCCCCTTTAGAATCCAACCACACAGGCCCAAAAGGACTAGCGCTGTAATGTCCATGCAAGAGGCGAGGGATCTCGCGGAATCCTATAAAGCAGCTCCAACGGTCGCCCCCAGCTCTGCGATACAAGTAATAACTGGATTTGGTAAAGAACATACCGCAACAGACCTCCAGCTCACCTCTCCAATATTCCTATGACCCCCCCAAATGACAAGCACAACAACAAGAAGGCGACTAACTGCATGCTCATAAACTGCAGATCTGCGAACGAACACGCAACCAAACTGGCAGAAACCATCCTAACACACGACATTGACGTCACGTTCATCACAGAAACCTGGTTAAGACCTCAGACAACAAAATGCTTCACTGTCACCCCCTCTACCATCCACCAGGCAACACTCCCGCATTTATGAGAACATCTGGCAGACCGGATCTCACAATGCTCACTATCAGACGCGAATTACACAATTCTAGGAGACCTAAACCTCCACTGGAACGAGGTAAACAACCCTCTGATACAAACTTTAAATGAGCTCCTCCAAAATAACAATCTGACCCAACACTGCTCCGAACAAACACACAACAAAGGCTCAATTCTTGATGCCATCATAGCTCAGGAAGATGCAATTACCATTGATTGTACCCTCCCTGTTGACTGGTCAGACCACCATCTCATTCTTTTTCATATCAATCAAAAGACACATCGACCGCCTAGCACAAATGATGACTTTCACTGGACGAGAAACCTGAGACAGACCCCCCTCGAGGTACTAGAAGAAAAGCTGAGTACACTACCCCCCTCCACCGCAGACGACAGGTCCACAACAGAACTCACCTCACAGTACAATGCGGCTCTGACCGCCATGCTGGCCAAATAGCCCCCCTGAAACGAAAAAAAACCAAGACCCTCCCATGGAGATCGTGGTTCAACACTGACCTAAACCTGGAAAAAAGACAACTAAGAGCTCCAGAAAGACTTTGGCGCAAAAACCCGTCGACAACCCACCTTGAGCAACTCAAAAAGGAACGTAGGAAATATAAAAAGCACATCATAAAAGAAAAATCCACCTTCTTCTGTGGTGCACTCAATAATGCTAAAAATCGCCCCAAAGAACTGTTCAACATCATCAGACAACAAACATCCAAACCATCACCTTCTGCAATTCCGCCCTCCAAAGACCTATGTAACAAATTTGCCAATTTCTTCAATGAAAAATATCAAAGATTGAGCTCTCACTTAAGGATCACCTCCGTCCTCCCAATGAAGGCCCACTACTGTACAAAGAAGACATGAACCCACTCAGGCATTCCACAAACAACTGGATAACATTCGAACCCGTCACTGAAACTGAAATTATTGAACTGACTACCGGATCCAAGCCTTAATCACACATTGAGGACCCTCTCCCCACACAACTGGCTAAAAATCTCAAACTCTCTCTAGCCCCACGCTGGTCGGAGATTATAAATAGCTCCCTGGAAACAGGAATCATACCTGACTGCCTCAAAGTCGGTCAGGTAACACTATTACTGAAAAAAAGATGGCGCTGACCCTAACGACCTCAACAAGTTCAGGCCTGTCTCCAATGTCCCATTCCTAGCAAAAAATGTGTTCTCCGTCAACTCACTCATCACATGGACAACAACGATCTCCTTGACCCTCACCAATCAGGCTTTACAAAAGGATGCAGCACTGAGACTGCCATCTTGAATGTCATTGATGACCTGCACAAATCACTGGACATGGTGTGGAAAAGTAAATTTTGTCATGTTCTGTGTCCCTACGTGTCATCCATCATATGTTATGTGTGCATGACCAATATGCATATGTTATTCCCCATGTCCGATTAATGACGCAATTATAGTTGTGTCCTCCTCTAGTATGCCAGTTTCCAGTCCTCGTGAATACTACGAATACCAGGCCTATGTAAAGCTACGTTGCCACGTTTCTCAGTGTGCACGTTATTTCATTATAAAGTCCCCGTTTCCAGGCCTCAACAGGGCCCGGACATCAGATTCAGCTCCTGTCTCCTGAAGCCTCGCTGAGGAGCGATCCAGCCCCCACCTGTATCCTCGACCTTTCACTTACTTCCTGCCCCGCAGTGCCCGGTGCAGCTTGGCTCTGCCTCTGAGTCTGCCAAGACTATGTTATGATTCCAGCTATCAGTTCAGTCTTCCTTCTCTGCATTCCTAAACTACTGAACTGCATCAATAGTTTCCGTCATTGTCTAGCCTATGCGGCTCCATGTTAAGAGAAATACTGTATTTAATGGTCATTTAATATTCTTCATCACGCACTACATGTAGAATAAATGCATGCTCTAGCCTTAGAGTCAGTTAGCTTTTCCCCTCATGACTTCTAGTTTATATCAACATGTTCCCTAAACATAAGATACTAGATAGGGTTTAGGTACATGTCGCTCCGACCCTCCAGACTTTAGTCTCTGCTCCTAGCACAGAGTTCATAGCCCCCAGCTTCTCCTCGTAACACGTCATTGCCAGTTTGCGCGCACCATCAGGTTAGAGGTCCCGGCTCCTTAGGTAGCCCCCTCCTATGTTTCCGCCCATTCATGACATATCCTGTTACGTCTGCACCACATGTCTATGTATACGCCCAGTTACACCTCTTTTTACTCTTATCTTTCGCGACTGCTACGCGTCACACCCACTGCTACGCCTACTGCAATGTAATGCTATGTGTTTGCGCTATGTATATATGCTCGTGTATTGTTATTAAAAGTTAGCGCGCTCATCCCAGACCCAGCCCCAGCAGCTGCTGGGCCCTGTCATCCTATTCCTATGCAGGTTGTCCTGTTCCTGTCCTTATGCTGTATTAAACCTGCAAAACTCCTACTACCTCGAATCTTGACTCTTATTTATTGAGCTATCTGTTATGATATATGTCTAGTCAAAAATAGGGTATTATTTATTTATTTACCACATAATGGCGCCCGAATAGGGACTTGCCCTTTCCCCACGCGTCGGTGAAGCCACGCCGACCCCCTGACCCTCTGCAGTCGTGACGGAACTCTTCTGCGCAGTGGCAGATATTTCTGCTCAAGTATCCCTCAGGCCCACGGAGGAGACGGAGGAGGCGGTCCAGCATCCAGACGAGACGGTGGAGGAACGCGGCGAGTCCCGACCAGAGCCCAAGCCAAGAGTCCAAGGTCCGAGGTATCCGGAGGTCCACCCGTAACTGAAGTCCGAAGTTCGTCGTCGTAGCAGTCCAGTCCAGTCCGAGGCCTTCCGTTCTTGCTGCCCGGTGAGTACCGTTACTGGGGTGGTATCTAGACAGGGTCAATTTAATTGACTCTGGTCTGTGGGTTGGTGGTACACAGTCCCACAAACGAAGTGTCCACTTCGGTGGATGCGGGTCCTGACGTGTCTCTTTATGAGACCGGTAAGTTTCGTACTGTTTCAGCAGTGCATCTCGTTTCTGTTCTAGTCAGTTTCTGTTCTCGAGAAAATTCATGTGTTCTGTTCTCAGTATTTCCAGGTAGTATTCTGTTCGAACTGTTATTTTAAATGTTTTTCATGTATTTCAATGTCGTGGTATGAATGGAGTATAAGTATCGTGTTTATTGTGTATTGTATTGTGTCTAGATTACAGTTCAGTCATGCCTATATTTTCCAAGTTACGTCAGTTAAAAACTAGAAAGGGTCTGCTGGAAGCAGCAGTTCCCGTCCCGCCTAGGGACAGTCCAGGTCACTTTATGTATCAGAAACATGGCATAGGTGCCATATTGTATCTAGATTTATGGGTAGAGTATACCAAACAGTTAGAAGAAAAGTATAGATGGCCCGTATCGGGTACATGGGATGCCGAATGCATCATGCGAGTAGAGGAAGCATTATGGAAAAAGAAAGCCAGACAATCACAGAAAGATGCCATCGAGTTATGGCGCAAAGAAGCTCATAAGAGAACCGAAAAAGAAATCAGAAAGTCAGAACTAAGTAGAGAATCCCAAGAACGAGCCCAAGAAAGAGAATTAATCGAGATAGGTGAAAGAGTTAGAACTGAGCAATCAGACAGACAGAGGAATGCCCTCATTAAGGGTATGTATCCTCTTCTTGCTGAGGGCTTGCCAAAAGCGACCCCGGAGGCATCCAGTAATTTCCCGCCACCATTAGTTCCGACCAAGCTACGTCACAAACCGACCGCAGCTGATATTTTTATTTCGTCCTATCTGGACGACACAGTCCCCGAATATGCAAATCCTGTTCGCACTCCGCCAGTCCCTGTAAATCAGGTAATTCCTGCTCCCCCAGATACCGGGGTGCCCTTAACAGTTCCCCCAGGTCAGCCCGCCATACAAGTCCAGCCCACGTTACAATTACCCACCCTGCCAGGACGAAAAGCATCAGTTGATGATTCTAGTTTAGGGGCCGCAGGAGGAGGTCTTCCTCAAACTCCGCCGCCATACAAGCGTTTATCAGCACTCGAATTACATGCTCAAGCATCACAGCGTACTCCCAAGAGTAATAAGTCTGTTGCAGAAATCAGGCAAACCCTTGGCGAATGTGTCTATGACCCAGTTCCAGGCGAGTTTAATATGGTTTTATATTCCGTACGCGTAAGGAGAGTGACCGAGTATCTAGTCACCTTGCCGAATATGAAAGAAGATCTAGACAGGATATATCGTTTCATCCGTACAGGGGATGACCCACAAAGTATTAGTGATGCCATGTCTCAAAGGAAAGCCGAGATTCAGCGTATGATATTAAAGTTCTTAATTAACTGTCTAATAAGAGAACAAGATTACCCGTCTAAAGACCCGGAAGAAATGAAAACTCTAACAAAGTGGAGTGATAATATAGCCGAAGGAAAGCACAATACCATTGGTGCCATGGAAAGTATGTACAAGAAAATCCGTAGAGAGATAATAAAGATACACGAACAGCGTAAAGCCGCACAAGTAAGCGAGAAAGAAAGTACCTCTGATCCTGAAGAGGAAGACGACGAGAATACTGCCAGAATAGCGTATGTAGGAAAACCTAGATTTCCAGATCGCCATTTACGTCTAGAACACAAGTCTACTTCCCATCATTCAGCACCAGAACAAGGTTCCCTAGAACAAGTATTTCAAGCTACCGATCACATTCTGAAATCACGAATCGGTTATAGTGAGTTAAGTACCATGCATGAACAAGAAATAGTCCGATCAGCAGTCAGATGGATTACTGATTCTACCACTTTTCCAGACGAAATAGTGGCACAAATGTTTCTGAAAATGCCCCCAGCCGAGCAGCGACTGGTGGGTATGTATATGATTCAGCACCTCATTACTCTGTATGAGGGTCAACATTCTGATCCAGGTCCGTTACACGATATCCTGAATGAATTACTCCAGTACAGATGGAGAGGTCTAGGTACCGATTTAATTAGTGTCATTTTAGAACAGCGTCACAAATATAGAACATTCTTGAACCCGCATTTTGTTCATGTTTCACCCCCAGAAAGTAAATCATTCTACATAGACAGACAGAATCCGTTACGAGAAGTCCACCCAGTCAGAGGAACGGGTGGCGAAATGCAGCGAGTGTTTGTATACACTCCGATCACAAAGATGGAACTCCTCGAAATGAAGAAATTAATTCCCTGTCATGACAAAGATCCAGCAGGGTTCCATAGAGAATTAAAAGACATGCTCCGTATGGGAGAATACACTTACCCAGATATCATTAAAATGTTAAAGGTTCTGCTACCCGCAGGGGTGTATGAAAAGCTAAAGGAAAAAGAATGGGAGGTGGGAGAGAAAAAGATAGATTGGGCAGTCCTAGAAGCAGAAGATAAGATACGTGTACCAGGTACTGGTCTAGGAGAGAAATGTAAAGAATTACCAGAATTATTAATACAAGTTTTACCCAGATTATTAACAACGAGAAAAGAAGACTGGGATGCAATCTCAGCCTGTAAACAGAAACAAGATGAAGATATTAGTGATTTTTATTCTAGGTTTGAAAAGTGCTTTAGTATCAACAGTGGTCTCAAGACAAGTAGTGAGTCATACCCTCACCTTTTCGTTACTAAATTAGTCGAGAATTCAAGTCCACCAATTAAAAACCGAGTTTTGAAAGTCGAAAGCACCTGGCAAGCAAATACTCCGTCCCAGATGCTCCAGATGCTCCAGTACCACCAGAATAGAATCAGAGAAGAACAAGAACACGAGAGAAAACGTATGAAAGACACGAAGATGAAAGTACTAGTTGCACAATCTGTTCCTCAAGACAGTCAGAAGAGGGGTCCGAATCAAGCCAGTCATCCTGCAGCTCCCGTTAAAGGGAACTGCAATTATTGTAAACAGCCAGGTCATTTTATAAATGAGTGTGCAGTTCTGAAACATAACATAGCTACTGGTAAGACTAAAGAAAGACCACGTCCGCCTAGACAAGAACAAGTTTCACAGACTCCTCAGCCACAGAATGCACAACAGACAGTTACAGCACCGCAGCCTATTGCTGCAACCCAGCATGTTACATCGCAGATGTACCAGTATGCACAGTCTGAGTATCCAGAGTACCAGCCATATTCATGAAACAGCCTAGAGAGGGAGGTAGGCTTGCCTCTCATCGAGATACCTGTAGATCAAGAAGGTCCCTATGTTCATAGTCAAGTATTAGGGAAAGACAGAAAGTTTTTGATTGATACAGGGGCAAGTAGGACCACAATTAGTCATGCCGAAGTTCCAGGGGCTCCGCTCTCAGGCTCAAGAAATGTTTCCCTTGGATTTTCAGGAAAGCCTATCGTTAATGAGATTTCAAAGCCAGTCACTCTAGAAGTAGGTCCATTGTCCCGCACTACTGATCTGTTACTTACTAAGTCATGTCCAGAAAATCTATTAGGCATTAAAACACTGAAAGAGTTAGGTGCAGTTATATGTTGTTCCCCAGAGGGAATACGTCTGTTCCTACGTGACTTTAAGGGTCACTATGTATTACGAGATTTTGATTCAAGACTGTCTAAAGTCCCGCAGCATTTATGGGCGCAAGGTCCAACTGATGTAGGTTATATGCAAATCACACCCCATCGTGTGACCCTGAAACCAGGTGTAGTGTTACCACGAATCAGGCAGTATAGATTGCCACCTGAGGCTGTAGCAGCCTTATCCAAAATTATTGACGAGCTCATGGCTCAAGGAGTAGTTGTAGAAACTGACTCCAACGTATGTAACTCTCCGATCATTCCAGTCATGAAACGTACTGATCCAAATGCACCCCCAGTATATCGATTAGTGATTGATTTACGAGAACTTAACAAATGTATTATTCCGCAGTACCCAGTTGTCCCAGATATCTCTTCCCTATTGACAGCCATTGATTCCGAAGCCACGTTCTTCACTGTCATAGACCTCAAGAACGCATTTTTTAGTGTTCCCATCCATCCAGACAGCCAGTTTCTTTTCGGATTTTGTTTAAATGGAAGGAGCTATATGTTCACACGCGCTCCTCAAGGTTTCACAGAAAGTCCTAGTATTTACAGTCAAGCACTCAAGAGACAACTAGACAATATTCACATGCCAACTGACACTGCCCTGCTCCAGTATGTCGATGATCTACTGATCACAGCCCGTTCTGAACGTGACTGCGAGCGAGCGTCACTCACGGTTCTGTATTTTCTAGCCGAGATGGGGCACAAGGTGTCCCCTTCGAAGCTTCAATTCTGTGTCCAGCAAGTGGTCTACTTAGGACACTTACTGTCCAAGAGGGGTAGGCAGTTGACACCAGACCGTATCCAGTTGATAGCGAGTCTTCCCCAGCCCAGAACCCAGAAGGAGGTACGTGCCTTTATCGGCCTTACTTCTTATTGCAGACAATGGATTCCACAGTATGCATTTCTAGCCAAGCCACTGATACAGTTAACGACACAGGAGGCAGCCGTATCGACTGTCCTCCCTTGGACATCTGAACATACACTTAGTTTCAACGAGTTAAAGAAAGCTTTATGTCAAGCTCCAGTTCTAGCTACACCGAACTACAGTAAGCCTTTTACACTTTTCGTTACTGAACGTGAAGGTACAGCATTATCTGTTCTCACACAAGATCAAGCAGGACAATACAAGCCTTGTGCTTATTTTTCTAGCACACTAGATCCAGTCGCCCAGGCGTTGCCTGCGTGCCTCAAGTCAGTTGCAGCCACAGCACTAGCTATCAGACAAAGTGATTCCATAGTTTTAGGACACTCCTTGACAGTACAAGTCCCACACTCCGTGGAAGTTCTTTTAAACCGAACACAAACACAGCACTTGACAATTGCACGTTTAACAGGTTATGAATTGACACTGTTTCAGCCACACATAGATATTAGACGCTGCAACATCCTGAATCCTGCTACACTGTTACCATCAGTTAATTCAAATTCTGCCACACATGATTGCGTGGAAGTAGTTAACATTACGACAAAGCCAAGACAAGATCTGACAGACATTCCGTTACCAGATCCTGACCTGACACTTTATGTGGATGGTTCATGTATGAGAACTAGTACAGGAGAACTAGTAGCCGCGTATGCAGTGACTACTGACACTGAAGTTATTGAAACACACCGTATTGATACCCTGTCCGCTCAAGCAGCAGAGCTAGTTGCTCTGACACAAGCCTGTATACACGCCAAGAACCTGAAAGTTAATGTTTACACAGATTCACGCTACGCATTTGGAGTTGTACACGACTTTGGAGTGCTCTGGCAGGAGAGAGGTTTCATGACTTCTCATGGAACCAAGATTCAGCATGGTCTCCTTATTCAAGCTCTGTTAGATGCCATACACTTACCGACATCTATTGCTATCATGAAATGCAAAGCACATACGAAAGTTACTGACATTATTTCCCAAGGTAATGATCTAGCAGATCGCACAGCCAAGCTTACAGCACAGACTCCAGACATTCAAGTTAATCCGACACAGACACAAATTCCAGATCCGACTACATGTATGACAGTTAAAGACCCTACCCAAGATGTCATAGATATCCAGTTACATGCTACTCCCGATGAAATCAAGAAATGGTCTGAACAAGGAGGGGTCCAGACAGATCAAGGATGGTTAACAAAGGGTAGGACCGCATGGTTTCTCCCCGACTCTATGGTTCAAGTCATTATTAATACCGCACATAGTCCAGCACATTTAGGAGAAAAAGCTATGTTAGACAGTATCCAGAACATTTGGTTCAACAAGCATTTACGAGCTGCAGCCAAGCAGAAAGTCCGTACCTGTATGATATGTTGTCAGTTTAATCCAGGTAAAAGTGTCCCGGTGGAACAAGGGGGATTCCAGCCTCCTGACCACCCTTTTGAAGTCCTCCAGATGGATTATATTCAGATGGAGCGATGTCGAGGTTTCAAGTATGTCCTTGTAGTTGTATGCGCTTTGTCCAGATGGACAGAAGCATATCCAGTCCCAGATTACACAGCCGCGACCACTGCCAAGCAGTTGGTTCGTGAGTTCTTCCCTCGATATGGACTCCCTAGAGTCGTATATTCTGATAACGGTCAGCCATTCTCATCTGAGTTGATGAAGCACGTTTCCCTGTTGTTAGGGTATCAGTGGAAGTTCCATTGTGTACGCCATCCTGAAGCAGCCGGTCTAGTCGAGAGACATAATCAGACTCTGAAAATTCGAATTGCAAAAATATGTAAAGATAAGGGTGTGGACTGGCTAGTAGCTCTGCCAGTCGCTTTGTTTTATATGCGCATGGTCGCACATTCCAGATCAGGTCTGTCCCCGTATGAGGTCGTATTCGGCCGCCCCCCTAACATGTGGGGTACTCCTAGACCCCGAAGTATTACTGATGTTTCATGTAATATGCTGACAGATTACCTAGCTTCCTTGATGTCTGCCCTCAACTCATGTCGTTCACAGGTTGCCGCCGCATTTCCAGACAATACCGAGGCGGCACCGCATGAAATCGTTCCAGGTTCGATGGTGCTCGTCCGGAACTTTGACAGATCAAGTCCGCTGGAGCCACGTTGGAAGGAGCCCCGTCAGGTCCTCCTCACCACCCGTACAGCTGTGAAATTGGAAGGACGCCGCGGCTGGGTGCACCTTTCGCACGTCAAGAAATTCTACGGATTAAAACCGGTCTCCAAGAACATTTCCCAGGATATCAAGACTTGTCAAAACATTGTTCCTAAGGACTGTCCCGCAAATGACATTGACACAACCCCTCCCTTGGTAGAGAAAACTCCGCAGCAGGAGTATAAGCAAAAACTCCGGTCTAGTAAAATAAGTCAGTCAGTTTGATTGTCTAAGTCCTCCCCTAGGTGAAACGGTTAGACTGTTTCTGACATGTATAAAATAGACCCCCATAGTGAGAGAGTTATTTCAAACTCAAACCGATGTATCGTTTTTCTAAGTTTCATATTATTTATCAGCATAATGATTTCCTGCACTAGTTACGCATTCTTCCTGTGTTTTCCAGTTCCTCATGTAAATAAGCCTTCTAATGTTACAATAGAACACACGTTTAGTGATCTGCCTCCTCACGAATATTCATACCGCCTCGCTATGCGCAATAACTCATTTATCCGCATGTTACATTATTCACACCAGACCAGCAATGCCACTAATTGTTGGGTGTGTGGTCGACTCCCCCCTTTCCAGACGTCAAAGGGAGTTCTGCCACTCTTTCCTTATCCTTTTTCACATAATGGTTCGTGTGGAGCATGGTCCACGTTAACGTCATCCTTAACAGATATGTCTTTTCTTAACAGTACATGTTTCCCAGACAAGAAAGGTCTCCCCCACAGAACAGGTTTAGATCTAGAAAATGAAGTGTACAATTTAGGTAACTATTCGTCGAATTTCATGGTCCTGAATGTTCAGTCTGATACTACTCCAGACTCACCTGCTATTTCAGTACTACCAGTCAAAGGCGAATTATGTGTCCGAAATAATGGTTCTGTACACGTAGGACATAGTGATTGTACTACTATTATCCAGTATAGTGACAGTGGGAAATCTATTTTCAAAGCTTCACGTCATTCTTATTTTGTTTGTGGTCAAACTGCATATGTTCGTCTGCCCCTCGATTGGGAGGGAACCTGTTACATTGCCTTCCTACTGCCACCTGTTTTTCTAGCCCCACCTGACTACCATAGGAATTCCTTCCTAGTACATACCAGACACAAGAGAAACCTCCCGATTGTCGATTATACTGAAACTGCTGCAGAGCAATTCATTGATATTGATAAAGGTGTGTTCCCTTATTTAGGCACAGTTGTAAATAGTAAGCTAATCCGTAGGTTAACAAGAACCCTTGAAGCAGTAGTAGATGAGACTGCCTCCGCTCTAGGTAACTTAACCGAAGAGCAATCCTTTATGAGAATTGTTGTGCTCCAGAATCGTCTCGTCCTTGACGTCATATTGGCCGATAGGGGCGGGGCCTGTAGAGTCCTCGGATCCAGTTGTTGCATTTTCATTCCAAATAACGCGCCGTCTGTTTATTCAGCTATAACCAGACTCCATAAAATTGCCCATCTGTTACACCAAGATCCAGGCACCTGGACATGGTCCGGTTGGTTCTGGAATATAATTTCCGCCTGGGGATGGAAAGTCCTGTCCTTTCTAGGTATCGCAGTAGCGATCATATTCAGCTGCTGCCTCTGTATACAATGTGGCCCTGCGATTTGCGGCATGTGTGCTACCTCTTGTATTCCTAGTCCCAAGCCCCGTTCTAAATCTCGTTCCAAGACAATTCGAGATGAACAAATGGTACTGTATGAAATGATAGATGGTATCATGAATATTGATGTTTCCTGATGGAAACGTAGTGACAAGGAGGGAATGTGGAAAAGTAAATTTTGTCATGTTCTGTGTCCCTACGTGTCATCCATCATATGTTATGTGTGCATGACCAATATGCATATGTTATTCCCCATGTCCGATTAATGACGCAATTATAGTTGTGTCCTCCTCTAGTATGCCAGTTTCCAGTCCTCGTGAATACTACGAATACCAGGCCTATGTAAAGCTACGTTGCCACGTTTCTCAGTGTGCACGTTATTTCATTATAAAGTCCCCGTTTCCAGGCCTCAACAGGGCCCGGACATCAGATTCAGCTCCTGTCTCCTGAAGCCTCGCTGAGGAGCGATCCAGCCCCCACCTGTATCCTCGACCTTTCACTTACTTCCTGCCCCGCAGTGCCCGGTGCAGCTTGGCTCTGCCTCTGAGTCTGCCAAGACTATGTTATGATTCCAGCTATCAGTTCAGTCTTCCTTCTCTGCATTCCTAAACTACTGAACTGCATCAATAGTTTCCGTCATTGTCTAGCCTATGCGGCTCCATGTTAAGAGAAATACTGTATTTAATGGTCATTTAATATTCTTCATCACGCACTACATGTAGAATAAATGCATGCTCTAGCCTTAGAGTCAGTTAGCTTTTCCCCTCATGACTTCTAGTTTATATCAACATGTTCCCTAAACATAAGATACTAGATAGGGTTTAGGTACATGTCGCTCCGACCCTCCAGACTTTAGTCTCTGCTCCTAGCACAGAGTTCATAGCCCCCAGCTTCTCCTCGTAACACGTCATTGCCAGTTTGCGCGCACCATCAGGTTAGAGGTCCCGGCTCCTTAGGTAGCCCCCTCCTATGTTTCCGCCCATTCATGACATATCCTGTTACGTCTGCACCACATGTCTATGTATACGCCCAGTTACACCTCTTTTTACTCTTATCTTTCGCGACTGCTACGCGTCACACCCACTGCTACGCCTACTGCAATGTAATGCTATGTGTTTGCGCTATGTATATATGCTCGTGTATTGTTATTAAAAGTTAGCGCGCTCATCCCAGACCCAGCCCCAGCAGCTGCTGGGCCCTGTCATCCTATTCCTATGCAGGTTGTCCTGTTCCTGTCCTTATGCTGTATTAAACCTGCAAAACTCCTACTACCTCGAATCTTGACTCTTATTTATTGAGCTATCTGTTATGATATATGTCTAGTCAAAAATAGGGTATTATTTATTTATTTACCACAATGGACCGCTGCTGTCTACTCATACTCCTGGACCTTTCGGCGGCTTTTGAAACAGTTGACCACAAACTACTCATCAATGTACTCAGAGAAAGGGTAGGAGCAGCAGGGATGGTCTTACAATGGTTCACCTCCTTCCTGCAAAACTGCTCTCAAAGAATAAAAATCAGAAACTTCACGTCCGACCTACACTCTATAACCAGAGGCGTTGCCCAAGGTTCAGTTCTCTCACCCGCACTGTTCAACATTTACATGGAGCCCCTCAACATCATCCTAAAAAAAGCCAACATTCCCTTCCACCTGTACGCTGACGATTGTGAGAAGTTGGCCTGATATGTGATGTCCACTATTCTAGTGGGCACCTTGTATCAGTCCAAACAACCCTTATGGTGATGGTTGTAAAGTCAACCTTATAGACCAGCTATCCTAGTGGTAGCATGGACAAAGCAGTCTTAGGCTAAACTAAAGAGGGCATGTGAAGCCAGCTGTTTTACCATATGCAATCCCTTTAATACCAAGTGAAAGGACACCACACAGGTTGTATATCAAAATATATATGTATTTATTACTAAATTAATCCTCTGAACTCTTTATGAGGTCAGAGGCACAAGCACATAACAAGATACTTAATCAGCATACAATAAGTTGCACAAAATACAGTAATGCCCTAGGGGCACTTCGAACCATATACTAAAATAGTGGTATAAGAACCACGTCACAAACAAAGGATAGGCCTAGGGCCTGGAGAATCGCTGGGGCTACGCTGTACTACCGAAGGATAGGGAGCAGGAGACCCGTGTACAGTGTCTTTACACACACGCGAGTTACCATAGAGTTAGAATGGGAACAAAATAATTGGAAACTAGTTCTTTTAGGTCACTTCCGGATGGACTAGGAGAAAGCTACTTGAAACTAGGACACTAGGATAGTCAATACCCATAGGAGTACCGAAATACTTGCGTTACCTCACCCACATGACGCGGGTGCATAGGTGTCAAAGTGTGTCGGGTTTCGTCGCTGAATCCTATGGAGCCTTGAGGAAAGATGCTGCAGGCGACCAGGAGGGAAGTGTCCGGTTGGATCCAAGGGTGGATCGAAGATGTAGAGTACCTGAAAGAAGAGGGGACAGAGTCTGGGTCACTAGCCAGTGACCAGGAAGGAACCAGGAAGGAACGAGGCGATGTCGCGAAGCAATCAGGTGATGTCGTGAAGCTTGTCTCTGCAGCCACGTGGACCAGGAGGTGTTGACGATGACCAGGAGCTGGATACATACTGTCCCACGAAGGCTCTCGGCGGTGTCAGCTTCCGGATTGGAGTCAACAAACCTTGGCAAAGGCAACCCACGCAGGAATCGAAGATGGCTTATGGATCAGACCAGCAAGGTCTGATGGGCTTCTCCTTTTCAGGGGCCAGTCTGGAGCAACCAGACCAGCAGTGTAAATCAAAGGGTTCGTCGTCACAGAGGCCACTAGCCAACGGGCAAGTGACCGGACAGACGCGTCGAGCAGGAAAATGCAGAAGGGCCCCACGCAGAACTCGTGGAGTGTGGAGGGCTGATCTTGGGTGCAGTTGGTGCTCGGGGCTGGGGCTTCTCAATCCCCAATGCACAACTTCGAGGGTGCCTCAGAAGTTGCACGGAAAGCAATTAGATGGCTTTCCAAGATGGCCGGTCCCACGTCTCTCGTCGCCTCCACGGGTCTCAGCTCTGCTGTGACTGTGGATCGGGCTGTTGGAAGTCTGGAAGTCCGGGTCTTGTCAGGCTCTGTGCTCGGGCTCCGGCGGGAGCGTCGACAAAGCAAACCGTTGTCCGCTTGATGGTGCCTGCTTGCACAAGGTGGTCACTCCTTGACCACAAGGGAGATTCTTCAGTCTTCTATGTCGAGTAGAATGTTGAAGGTCCAGAGTTTCATTTCAAGTTTCAGTCAGGATAAATCTAAAGTCTTGGGACTCAGCTCCTACCTATATACCAAATCTAGGGGCTGGATTACCTGCTAGGTCCCTCCTATGGGTGGGATCCAGGAAGGGAGTGGTTACACCTCTTTCCCTTTGTCCAGTTTCGCGCCAGAGCTGGGGCTGGAGTGCCCCAGCACCGGTTTGAACTGGACTATGCATGGGATTCCTTGTGTGCCCCAGGCAGTGTCTCATTTCATTCAGCCCTCCCTGCCCCAATACACTATAGCCTGTCTGGGGTGGTGCTCGCACCTCCCAAGACAGGAAACCTATTGTCCAAGCCTCCCTCGCTGGAAGGACTCCCAGCAGCAGGAGGTCAGACTTGTGTCTGTGGCAGCAGCATCCATTTTGTGATGCTGAGGCTCTGGTTCACTTTAACCGGGATTAGTAGGAACAACATGTCTTCTCCCTCTAGAAGGGTGGAATGCTACCCCCGTCGCCAGAACTGGTGACGGGGGTAGTATTCCAAAGCGTATGACACCTTACACGACATGTTTTGATAAAGCCAAACCAAAGTTAGCATTTAACCGCGAGGTTCATAATGCACTTAAGAGTATATGGTATGGCTATATCTTAGAACAGCTATAAGGACATGGTTCTGAAAGCTGCAGACAGGCTCAGCTCATGCTAGAGCATCATCTCACATAAAACCAAGCACTGTGCCTTCAGGGTTGTTAAGGCCTGCCATAGGAGTGACTTATAGGTGTATACGTGTGTAGATATAAGGTTAGATATAGGAATACTATATCTAAGCAAGGGGTGATTACACGACCTTGCACAAGCTGAGTGATCAGCCAGTTGTGTTAGTTTGGATGGCCAGCCAGGGGTGGCAAAAGATATGCTGCAGCCCCTGGTAGGCCTTGGGTGCACCTATGCCCTGGGTACCTATGGTACACTGTACAGGGACTCACAAGAGTGACCTGGTGATGTACCTAAAGTACATGGTGTGAATTTAGAAAGAGAACAGCAGGGCTGTGGGTCTGATTATCAGGTCCACAGCAACATCTAAAGCGAAAACCAGTGAAGCAAAAAGCAAAAAGTGGGGTGACCATAGGAAAGCAGACCCTACTCTCCTACAACGATATCCAGATCTACCTCGAAACCTCCACCATAGCGGACATGCAAAGACTCAATGTTACCCTAATAGAAGTCTGTAAGGGCGGGGTTAGTAATAGGCTGTAGGCTTCTTTTTGGTAATGCAGGTTTTATTTTCACATATAGTTTTTTTCGGCGAAATGTCAATCTTTCCCGGGCAAACTCTGAGGGATCCGTGGTGAGGCTGTCTCTGTTGCACCCCTTCTTTTCTGGGTAGTCGCACTCCTGGCAGTTCCTCGGAGCCCTCTCTCGACGTGGCCGTGTAGGAAAACACAAACAGAAGGATCGTTAGTCTCACGTCCTTATACCGTGTCCATCCCGAGGGGAACCGGGGAAGTGAGGGACACCGCTGACTGGTGCTACATACGGCAAGCAATAGTGGAGGTTTTGTGGTGGGGAAAGAGTGATGGGGAAAGGAGGTAGACAAGGGAGACGGGTTCAGGTATATTTACACTATGTACAGCTATGTACAACCGGGTGAGATGTGACTACAGTATGTCCGGTTCTATGGCGGTACTGAACTCCTCCTCCCCGCCCAGCTCGAAAGCTTCTGCCGTACCTGTGTCAGCCACACTCCTCCCTCGGGAGTGTGGCATGGCGAAGCGTGGATCCGTTGGCCTCCTGGCTCGTCTGCTTCTCCTCCTGGTTTTTACCGTCCTCCATTTTCGTCTTCTCCCGCACTCCTCACTCCGTCTCCTCTGGTGTCGTCACACGCTGACTGGTGTTCTTCCTGGTCTTTACCCACTGCCGCGAGATCTACGTCATGCTGGGGTAGTTCCTCGTCTGTAGTACACGCCCACTTAAAGGCGCCGCTCGGAATTCTCTCCCTTTGCGGAAGTGGTTGCCAAGGTTCCTGGTAGTCCTGAGGGGAAGGAGGGGAGGAATCCATGAGCCACCATTCAACCCCTGCGTCCTGTTTTTCCACCCATTCGTGGCGGTGTATCTCGTTGCACTCCTCCCCCCCTGGATTCTCCCGTTCGGGGAGAGAAGTTGCCCTGGACAGGAAGTCTGCATTACAGTTGTCCCGCCCCTTTTGGTGTTTCACTGTGAACGGATAGGGTTGGAGGAATAAAAACCACTGCAGTACTCTGTGGTTTTGTGACTTATTCCTCTGCATCCATTGAAGAGGGGCTTGGTCAGTAAACAATACAAAGGTACGTCCCTCTAGGTAGTACTTTAGCTTGTCAATGGCCCATCGTATGGCCAAGCATTCCTTCTCGATTGTTGGGTAGTTCCGTTCCCGTGGATGTAACTTTCGGCTAAGAAATAATATGGGATGTTCGGTACCGCCTTCCCCTTCTAGTGACAAGACAGCCCCCAGGCCCATGTTTGAGGCATCTGTAGGTTGCGTGAAGGGCCTATTAAAATCAGGAGGTATCAGGACCGGGCTGGTCGTTATAGCACTTTTGAGATATTCAAACACCTCTTTTGCTTCGTTGGAGGGCTGAATCAGGTCAGAGGGTTTCACAGTCTTTTTTAACAGGTTGGTCAGAGGACTGGCGACCGCTGCAAAGTTCTCGATAAATCTTCTGTAGTAGCCGATAAGCCCTAGGAACGCTCGTAAGTCTCTTTTTGTTGTCGGAAATGGAGTTTATGCTATGGCCCTCACTTTTTCCTCCTGGGGGGCTATCACGCCTTCACCTAACAAAAACCCAAGATACTTAACCCTGGGATAGGCTGCTCGTGATTTTTTTGCGTTTATGTGTAGGCCTGCTTTCTGGAGTGCCCCCAAGACATGTTTTATGTGGTCTAGGTGTTGTTCCCACGTTTTGCTGAATATAACAATATCGTCCAGGTATACTGAACTATAGTCAGTATGGTTTTTCAGGACGTTGTTCATTAGTCTTTGAAACGTGGCCGGGGTCCCGTGTAACCCAAACGGGAGAACGTTAAATTCATACAGCCCGTCTTCAGTGGCAAGCGCAGTCTTTCGCCTGTCCTCTTCTCTCAGGGCGACCTGCCAGTAATCCTTCGTCAGGTCTAGGGTGGTTATATACCTGGCTTCTCCTATCCTCTCCACTAACTCATCCACCCGAGGTATGGGGTAGGCGTCAAAGGCAGATATGGCATTCAGGGCCCTAAAGTCCATGCAGAACCTTGTTGATCCGTCTGGTTTTGGAACCAGCACTATGGGCGAGGACCAGTTGCTGCGTGAGGGCCTGATCACACCTAACCCGAGCATGTCTTGTACTTCCCTTCTAACATCTGCTCTCCTTGCAGCAGGGATCCGATATGGTCGTTGTTTTATTATTTTACCTTCTTCAGTGTCTATTCGGTGTTCAGTCAAGTGTGTCAATCCCGAGGTGTCGGAGAACATTGAGAGAAAAGGGCATAGGGCACTTACGAATTCCTCTTTCTCCCTTGGGGTTAGGTCAGGGTTGATGGGCAACTGCTCTAGAGTGGACTGGTTCCCACTCACTGGTAGGCCAAAATGGGTAGATCGTGGAGGGGGCCCAATCCATTTTTTAAGCATATTAATGTGATATGTTTGTTGTCTCATTGGAGATAATTTAACTCTGTATGTCGTATTTCCTATCGTTTCAACAACAGGATATGGGCCCAACCACTCGCTCTTGAACTTCTGAGTTGAAGAGGGAAGTAACACCAATACCCAGTCACCCTTTTCTAGCTTCCTCCACTTCTTGCCCTTATCGTAATGGGACTTCTGCTTTCACTGGCTTTGTTCAAGATGCGAATAAGCCAGGTCCCTCAGTTTCCCTAGCTTGGACCTGAGTTGTTGGGTGTAGTCTAAGAGGGACCTTTGTTCCTCTGTCTCCTCTTGCTCCCATGCATCCTTTGTTATCTCTAGCAGAGAGAGAGATTGTCTGGCATAAAGCAGCTCGAAAGGCGAACAACCGATACTGCTCTGAACTTGAGCCTGAAGGACATAGAGGGCTAGTGGTAATACTTTGTCCCAGTCTTTGTTCTCCACAGTCAACATTTTCTTCAGAGTTGTTTTTAGCGTACGATTATATCTCTCAACGAGACCGTCCGTTTGTGGATGGTAGGCTGACATTTTTATTTGGTGTAGGTTTAACATTTTACACATCTCTTTCATCATTCTAGACACGAAAGGAGTCCCCTGGTCCGTGAGGATCTCCTTGGGGAACCCCACCCTGGAGAATAGTTCCAACATTTTGTCTGCTACGTTTTTCGTGGTAGGTGCCCTCAGGGCAAAGGCCTCGGGGAATCGTGTGTGATAGTCCACCACAACCAGTGCATAAGTGTGTCCCCTTGAGGAACGAGGTAGAGGGTCTATAAGGTCCATTCCAACGCGTTCGAAAGGTTTGCCTATGAGGGGCAGGGATTGTAGGGGAACGGCCTGGGGCCTGGTCATATTCTTCTTTTGGCATATCTCACATCTCCTACAGTATATTTCGTCTCTTTGTAAATGCCGGGCCAAAAGAAATGTCTTGTGATGTTTTGCGTGGTTTTCTCCGTCCCTGAGTGTCCTGCAGTGATGTGAAAGTGAGCATAATATAAGACCTGCTCTCTGAAGTCAGTAGGGATCACCAATTGGGGAGGATCACCGGCTTTCCCTTCCCTGTAGAGAAGATTATTGCTTATGACGAACCAAGGGTAGGTCACGACTGCGTTGGCCTGGGCTGTATGTGCCGCTTCCCAGGTATTAAATAGGGTGGCATCGTTGGCTTGTGCGAACCTAAAACTTCTGTCCAGGACCCAGGGTTCTGTTGCTAAAAAGGCAGGCATTTTGGTTGGGGGGCCTTCTGGGCTGTTAAGGAACTTGGCACCGAACAGAGACATGAAGTCAGGGTTGTCTACCTCTATTATAAGGTCTTCAGAAAGGGTTGCTACAACACCCACTTTAACCGTGACAGGGGTTCTGTTTTGGGGTACTATAGTGATCTGAGCTACTGGATAGGGTCTCACATCACCATGTACGCACCTAATGTGCACTAGCGCGTTAGGGAAGAATCTGGGAAGGTAAAACTAGTTTTTGTTGTACAACGGACTGGCGGCACCCATAGTCTAACAACCCCAAGATATGTCTCCCGTTTATTGATATACGTACATAGAATGATGGGCCCATCTCAGCTGTATACATGACGGCCCTGGGGATATACCCCACCTCCATGGGTTCTTCCTGTGGTTTCCTTCGTGGACACATTCTGGCTATGTGGCCCCATTCGCCACAATCGAAACATTGAGGACCCTTAAGGGAGGTAAAGTCCATCTTTGTCGGGCGGGGTTTCATGATTGGTGCTGGTTCTTGTTTCTTCTTTTCTTGCTTTGGAACCAGACTTGCTTTAGGATTTTTGTCGGAGTCCCAGGTAAAGGTCTGGGGTTGTGCTCTAGAATAATTAGTGTCCATTTCGATAGCTTGTGCTACCGTCAGTCCGGAGTGTTGTCGCAACCATCTTTGCGTGCCGTAGGGCAAGGCCTCCATGAACTGCTCCAAGATAATGCTGTTCATAAGGTCTTCTTTGCTCCTCTGCTCTGGTCTTAGCCATTTTTCCCCAGCCACCTTCAACCGTAGGTATAGGGTCTTGGGATTCTCTCCCGAGACTCCCTTCTCTTTGCGGATCCAACCCAAGATGGTCAAGGATGACCTCTTTGATTTCTGCATAAGGAGTGTTTCCAGCATGGTTGGCCACATGATAGGCCGCTTGTGCCTCCCCGGATAGCAGCGGGGCCAAGAAAAACGGCCATTTCTCCGTAGGCCACCCACATGCCTGGGCTGCTCTTTCAAAATTGGACAGGAAGGCGTCGGGGTCTTCCCCTTGTGCATACTTTTGGAGGGAAACCCCTGAAGGGTGCGGCATTTTGGTTCTGCGTTCAGGCACTGGGCCAGACGCTTGTGCGGCCTTCTGGAAGTTTTCAAGTTGGGCGCTTATGGCATTTTTAAACAGTTCTCTATCTGCCTCCGCCGTCGTTATCTGGGAATTTATGGCCCATTCTAGTTTATCTTGTCCCTCAATGAGGTGTTGAATCACTTGTTCCATCAGTGGTTGCTGGTGGGGGTCAGGAGATCCCACTTCTGACACCAATGTAAGGGTGGGGTTAGTAATAGGCTGTAGGCTTCTTTTTGGTAATGCAGGTTTTATTTTCACATATAGTTTTTTTCGGCGAAATGTCAATCTTTCCCGGGCAACTCTGAGGGATCTGTGGTGAGGCTGTCTCTGTTGCACCCCTTCTTGTCTGGGTAGTCGCACTCCTGTCAGTTCCTCAGAGCCCTCTCTCGACGTGGCTGTGTAGGAAAACACAAACAGAAGGATCGTTAGTCTCACGTCCTTATACCGTGTCCATCCCGAGGGGAACCGGGGAAGTGAGGGACACCGCTGACTGGTGCTACACACGGCAAGCAATAGTGGAGGTTTTGTGGTGGGGAAAGAGTGATGGGGAAAGGAGGTAGACAAGGGAGACGGGTTCAGGTATATTTACACTATGTACAGCAATGTACAACCGGATGAGATGTGACAACAGTATGTCCGGTTCTATGGCGGTACTGAACTCCTCCTCCCCGCCCAGCTCGAAAGCTTCTGCCGTACCTGTGTCAGCCACACTCCTCCCTCGGGAGTGTGGCATGGCGAAGCGTGGATCCGTTGGCCTCCTAGCTCGTCTGTAGTACACGCCCACTTAAAGGCACCGCTCGGAATTCTCTCCCTTTGCTGAAGTGGTTGCCAAGGTTCCTGGTAGTCCTGAGGGGAAGGAGGGGAGGAATCCATGAGCCACCATTCAATCCCTGCGTCCTGTTTTTCCACTCATTCGTGGCGGTGTACCCCGTTACAAAGTCCAAAAATGGCTGTCCCAAAACCGTCTGAAACTAAACCAAGATAAAACGGAAATCCTCCTCATAGCCAACAGAGCAGACCCCCCGAATCACTGAATGGTTAAAGTCCATTGATGCTCTCAACTGCACTCTCATCACAGCAGATTCTGTGAAGTCACTGCGAATAACTTTAGACCCCAACATTGACATGGTCAAACACATCAAGAACACCGCAAGATGTGCTTTTTTCAACATAAAACTACTAAACAAAATCAAACCCTTCATCCCTCCAAATGACCTGAAGCAAGTCACACAATCCCTCATGCTATCCAGATTAGACTACGGGAACGCCACCCTCACAGGCATGTCTTAGCTAAACCTAGCTCCTCTTAGGGCTACCCTAAATGCAGCAGCCAGAAAGGTGACGGGAGTGAAGAAATATGAACACATCTTCCCCGCTCTCAAATAACTCAATTGGCTCCCAGTAGAACTGCGGGCTAACTTCAGAACTGCTTGCCTCACCCACAAAGCTCTGCACACTGGCAAACCCACCTATCTAGCCGCCAAACTCAACAAAGCGGGACAGACAAGAAATCTCTGGAGCACCAACTCTATGCTACTCGTCCCCCCGAAAACCCGTAAACAAAGGACCGTATCTCGGTTTTTCTCTGGAAATGCACCCAGAATTTGGAATGCCATCCCTATACATATCAAGACAAACCCTTCCTTCAAAGAATTCAAAAGCCAGCTCAAAGTGCTCCTCCTCAATGACAAAGGTCTTACAATTGCTGATCCGCCATTAACTTGGGATCCAGTTACTACGATAAGAACAACTCCTTACAGTATCTTACTCTTGCCCGCACATTACTCTCCCTGACTATTACCACCCCACTACTACTCTGCATTTGATTGCTATGTGACTTATTATGATCAATGGCTCATCTTTGAACAATGTGTTCACTGTTCCATTCTTTGTTTACTCAACTGTTATTTGACAAATGTTGTATAGCGCTCTGATACCTTCGGGTCTGGCTAGCACTATATAAAACTCCCAAATAATAAATAAAAAAAAAGTGGGCATGGGGCTGGGAACTCTTTAAAGAGACGAGTGGAGAGCTGAATATTTCTTTCACTGCCCCTTAGTGCCTGGAGCAGGAACCCACCCCCCGTCCAGGCACAGGGGGAGGGCCCAGTGGTGTCTCTCACTCCCCCTTACTGCCTCAGTGCAGTGACAACTTACTGTCCCTCAGTGCACGGGTGGAGAGCCTAGTGTCTGCCGCTGCCCCTCAGTGCACGGGTGGAGAGCCTAGTGTGAGAAGTTGGCCTGGTATATGCTGTCCACTAATTAAAGAGGGCACCTTGCACCAGTCCAAACAACACTTATTGATGAGTAGGGTAAAGAGTAAAGACAACCTTTATTGAAAGCTATCCTAGTGGTAGCTGTGGAGAGCAGCCTTCAGGCTAAGTCTCGAAGGAATGTAAATCAGCTTGTTTTACAAGATAAGAACCTCCTGAATGACCAAATGAAATGAGAACCACGCAAGAGATATATAAAATATATGTATTTATTACTAAACATTCTCTACTAACCGCTTTATGAGATTAGAGCACAAAGTACTCAATATTAAATCACTAGAACGACAGTAAATAGCACAATACACAGTGGGCTCCTGGGGGAGACCAAACTGTATACTAAGAAATTGGTATAACAACCACGACTTAACTAGGCACAGTGCCTAGAGCACGTAGAATCGCTGGGACCCCAAGGAACCACCCAAGGTAGTGACACAGGGGACCCACGGAGGACGGGTGCAGTGTGGGTACACAGGCGCGAGCTCCCTACAATCCTATGGGAAAGTCGCCGTTGGAATTTTAGAGTTTAAGGACACTTCGGAGAGGCCTTTAAGCAAACCCCGTGGAACATAGAAGGTTCTAAGGCCAGCACCCTTGAGAGTACCGAGGTACCCGTGTTACCTATCCCAGAGGAGCCGGGTGCATGGGGGTCAAGTGATGTCGGAAACCTTTGTTGTTTTCAGTGGAGTGATGCGAAAAAGTGCTGCTGCCTGGAAGATGAAAAGTGTCCGGTGGAATCCAAGCCAGGATCCGAGGTGAGAAGAACCTGAAAGCAGAGGGGACAGAGGCTGGGTCACTTCAGGGTGACCAGGAGTTCAGTAGATGAATGCCCACTGATGTCGGGTGCTTCAGGTGATAAGATAGGATGCTTGACTCTCCAGCCACGGGGACCAGGAGACGTCAACGATGACCGAAGTCCAGAGGGGAGCTGTCCCACGAAGGATGTTGAGTACTGGGGAGGTCAGTGGCCAGATTGAACACCAACAAGCCTTGGCAACTGCAACCCACGCGGGCAGAGGAAACAAGCAACGGTGAGGACCAGCAAGGTCCTGGGGACTCTCCAAGCAATTTAGAGTCAGGGCACATCTGGAGCAACCAGGGAAGCCCAAGGAAAGTCCAAATTACCTTCACAGGCACCCACAGGCCAACGGACCAGGGTTCACGAAGGGACCTCGAGCTGAATCACGAAATACCAGCCCACGGAACACTCGTGGAGTTTAAGCTGGAAATCTTCAGTGCAATTACTGCTCGGGTCAGGACTACAAGTAGCCCAGAGCACAGCCTCAGGGATTGCCAAAAAGCATATGCTGCTGCAAAAGTACACGGTGCACAGAGGTTCGGGTTGCCTGGTCCCCATGAGGGATACTGGTCTCAGAATTGCTGAGAGGTCAGATCAACTCAGGGATGCTCAGGAACCCACGTCCTCTGTTGCAGAAATCTTCGGAGTCCTCAGGAGCTCGAGAGATGCAAACCGGTCATATGCGTTAAAGGTGCCTGCCTTGCAGGGGAGTGACTCCTTTACTCCAAGGGAGATTCTTCAGTCATCCAGCATAGTGTAGATCGTCGTCGAAGTACTTGGTTTCTGTAGCAGAGTTTAGTCCAGGTCAAATCTAAAGTCCTGTAGTCAGGGTTTCCTACTTCATACCCAGGGAAGGGGTGGGACAAACTCTGGGGACCCACCTATGGGAGGGTCAGGACAGAGGGGTGGCTACACCCATGTCCTTTGTCTAGTTTTGCACCAGAGCAGGAGCAAATGGCGCCTGCAACCGGTTTGAACTGGCCTATGCACAGGGACACCAAATGTGCCCTGAGTGCAGACTTTCTGGCACGCTCAGATCGCACCCACGAAGCCCCAATACACTAAATCCTGCCTCTGACCCGCTCACCTCCCTGTGACAGGCTACCTACTGTCAGGCCTTCCCCTTCTCGAGCTTGGCTCAGCAGCCGGAGGGCAGTCTGTGGCTGGAGGCATCCATTTTATGATGCCCAGGTCGAGAAAGCTGGTACCGGGTAGCCCGGTGTGTCACATATGTCCCTCTAGAAGGGTGGAATCATATCTCCTCCGCCAGTTACTAGAGGGGAGGTATGATTCCAAGGTGTTTGACACCAAACACAACATGTTTCTAAGCAGCTATTTTAAAGTTAGCATTTACTGCAAGGTTATAATGCACTTAAATATATATGGTTGTCTGCACTACACATGGCCAACCACTGGTAATGCAGCTCCCTCCCATAGAAAAGAATGGAGTAAGGAACTTAAAGTAAAACCCATTGGAAATAATATGAAATTAAACTATTTGAAATAATTAAAGATATAAATGAATAAAATTTAATGTTAAACATAATATTAAAATAATTGATATCTTTAATGTAATTACACATTATTATGTTAATAACCTTTTTAGCATTTGAAAATAAATGTAAACATTATATTAAAGTATGATTGTCTTAATTTTACATAATTCTTTACATCACTTTTAATAATTATTAATGCATATTTTGTTTACTTTAGGTGTTTTTTTTTATTTAAACTTCAGCAAAATCATTGTAAGTTAATTTAATATGTTTAAATTAAAGAACGTATTTGAAATGGTTATTAAAGCTGTTGCATATTTTAATTTAGCTCTGTATTTTAATATACTATTAATTTGTGTTAATATGTATTACAAACTTTTTCTATGTTCAATTAACTTTTTAAAGTTTTTCACATACTTTACCATAGGGAGACTCCACAGCTGTGGCGGAGAAAACTACAGAGAACCAAACGTTAAGCATACCACCGATGAAGGACCCTCGTCGAAAGAGTCATTAGCAAATAAGAAGTGTGGGATCATGGAGGAATCTATTTTTGAAAAATGAATTTAATAACATCAATGTTTACTAGTGATTGCATCAAGATGATTACTGATTTCAATATTTTTCCGGTTAAGAAAGTTCAGAAACAACAAAGATAAGGGGAGTGAATATAAACCTTGCAGAGTGACTGCAGCAAGCTTGCTGGGAACGAGCATGGCATCTGTGGGAGTGACTTTTTTTTAGGACAGCTGGCTTTAGAATTGACTCCTCTGTTTGCCAAGAGGTTTATTTAGCAGCTGATCCTTTTAGAAAGAACCCACAAATCTATCGCATTGAGTGGCCGGAAGCTGGAAAAGACACAGAACGTCCTACAGTGAACTGAGGGCCCAAGTCACAGAACTAACTTAAGACAAAATACTAAACTTACTAGCATTTTGGTATTCACAGAAGTTAGGAGTCCTAACTTTAGGACTCCTAAACTGAGAAAAATCCTAACTTTAAGACTTTCGGTATTCACAGAAGGCGTTTAGGAGTCTAAAGTTAGGACTCCTAACTTCATGGCATACCGAAATGAGTAAGTACCTTCTGTGAATACCGAAATGAGTAAGTGCCTTCTGTTATGTTATGTTATGTTAATAACTTTTATTCGGCGCACAGCTGCCCCAGCGAAGGGGCGTCCTGGCGCCTGATCAGAAACCACAACATAACAGGTCAAAGCTGAAAAGAAGAGGGCCAGCTGGCAGCGCGACCTGCGCTGATGCAACTGTGAATACCAAAATAGTAAGTTTAGGATTTTGTCTTAAGTTAGTTCTGTGAATCGGGCCCTGTGTGTTTAAAGATGCATTTAGTGAAGACCAAGTGGGAATTTTCCACTGCATTGCAGTTATGATTGCGAAATAGGTCTGATCTCAGGCTCCAGAGTTCCTTGCAGTTGGATCTGTGCCCTTACTGAAAAGACAACCGACATCTGAGCGAATAAGAACTTGAAGGATGTATTTATCTGGCCATCACAGTATCAGGGTGAAGAATCACTGCCGCCCGCCCCGCAAATCAAAAGAGGTACGACCTGCCAAAATCTACACCAAGTAGGACCTTCGAGGGGTGTACCATTTAGTAAGGATGCGTCCTGGGAATGAATGGAAAAACATCTTTCGAACGGGCTTCGGTGGGTTTGAATACTGCGTATTGCCTTTCGGGCTGTGCAGTGCTCCTGCGGCATTCCAGTATTTTATAAACAATGTGCTAATGGAGTTTTTGGACCAATTCCTCATCATTTAAAAGGATGACCTTCTCATTTATTGACCCTTGGAAAAGGAGAATATCTGGCATGTATGATTAGTTCCATCCATCCTCCAGACGCACGGACCATATGGCAAAATCTCGAAAGGAGAGTTCCTTGTTCTGAGGTGGGATTCCTGGGAGGAGCTCAAGAACTGGCTCTTCGACTGAACCCAGACGGATCAGCAGCCCTAGTCTCCCCGGAAGCGCCTTGAGGTCCTCACGGCTGAGTACATGCACTACACAAACCCCTGATTGATTGCCTCATGGTTCAGGATGGCAGAACAAAAGATCAAGGCACTCCTAGAGTGAAATGTGAAGTATCTACAGCGTTTTGTGGGGTTTGCCAATTTCTACAGATGATTCATCAATCATTTTTTGTTGCAAGTAGCCCCTTTCACCCAACCATTGAGATAAGGTAAGAAATTTGCTAGGACTATAGAAATAGAGGTACTCTTCCTAGACCTTAAAAGGTGTTTACATTTGCGCTTGTGTTCTCACACGCAGCAACCTTTTTTGGTAGAAACCCATGAATCGGAAAGCTCCATAGGTGTGATTCTATCCCTATGACATCCTGAAACCAGGCAGTTACATCCGGTGGCAGTTTTATCCCAAAAAGTTAATTCTGAAGCCGACATATAGTCAAAGTACATACGGATCACAGAAACCTTCAGTTCTTAGTGTGTGGTAAGGCATTAACCATGAGACAATTGCGCCGGACATTATTTTTCGCAGAATATGATTTTGTTCCACCCAGGTGCTGCTGATCAGAAGGATAATTCTCTGTCCAGGCCTGACAGTTCTTAAAGTTTAGATCAACAACCATACCCTTCACTCATAATACCTAAAGACCAGATAGTGGGTTCAATTCAGAAGCAAGACTTTATGAGCCATGTTAGGAAAGCCTTACCCACGCCTCATTAACCTCAGTGGCAATCGTCAGATCCTTCCCATCTAATCCACGCAGAATTACAATTTCAGGGAAACACACTGCATGTTCCAATCAAATATCTGCAGATAAAGGCTTCACAATGGTGCAATGATTCAACTATGATGCGACATCCAGGTCAAGCACAAAACACTGAAATGGTTTCATAGTATTTTACGTGGACGAAATGGCGTAAAGATGTAAAACTATTTCTGCAAAGATGTTCGGACTGTGATGGATCGATCCAGACCCAGAGGGCTTCTGCAACCACTGCTCACTCCCACTCAGGTGTGGAAAACTCTGTCCTTGGACCTCATATAAGAATTGCCTAATGGCAATCATGTTGATTCCATCGTGGTAGTAATAGATGGACTTACTAAGATAGCTCATTTTGTGCCTTGTAAAGGCCTTCCTTGAGCATCCACTGTGGTACAGGAACTTTTAATCAGCCTAGTACAACTGCAGGGCTTGCCAGTCGCTATAGTGTTGGACCGAGGACCTCTCACTTCTGGAAAGCGCGGTGTCCCACATTTGATATTCAGGTGAAACTCTCAAAAGGTTTCCAACCCCAAATGAATGGGCAGACTGAAAGTGTAAATCAGTCTCTCAAGCTATTTATACATTGTTACATTGTAGACTCCCAAGAATCCTTGGTTGAGAAACTTTGGATTGCATAATTTGCATATACCAATGTTAGCCACTCATCAACGCCGTATTCACCATTTTATGCCAATTACAGTTTCCATCCTCAAGGTTGGACACGGCCCTTCTTAGGGGGATTTCCCTAAAACTCTAAAATGTTTGGCCTGGTTTTTGCCAACTCTCTTTTCCTGACCTTAGGACTCCCGGCACTTTCCCACGGATGTATGACATCACAACGCATGCTTTCACAACGCATGCCATTACGACGCAACTTTTACAACGCATACCATTACAACGCATAGTGCTTTGGGGCGCTGGATAGTTAGCGCCCCAACTAAAATCCAACGAAGATTTTATCCTTCTAGGGGATTTTAATACTCATGTAGATCAACCAACTCTACCTGAATCTCACTCCCTTATCACCGACCTGTCAAATCTAGGTCTAGAGATAAAAAACACCGGACCCACGCACAGTGGTGGCCATACACTAGACCTTGTCCTCTCCAACTGTGCAAAGATTAACTGTCTTCCAGCAAGAGAGATCCTATGGACAGACCATTTTCTTCTACAATTTTCATTCTCAATTCCCAAAAAACGTAGTAACAAAGGACCCTTTCCTCAGACCTGGCGCCGCCAATGGCACAAAATCTCCTTAAGTAACCTACGGGAAATTTGGGTAGAACCCATCATATTAGCAGAAGACACAGCAGACATAGCACTGGAAAAATTCACAGGCTCAATTAAGCGAGCCATTGACACCCTGGCCCCTTTAAAACTATACAAAGAGTTCCCCTCTTCTAAACAAGAAAGTTGGTACACTCAGGAGCTAAGGGAGCAAAAACAGAAATGTAGGCAAGCCGAAAAAAAATGGAGGAAGCATAAGACTGAGGAGATTAGAGCGGTCTTCCGTCTTGCTCAATCCATTTACTACAAAAACATCAGAACGGCCCGAAAAAATCGTCTTCTGCAACAGCTGGAAGAAGCTGTTAACTGCCCTAAGGAGCTTTTTAAAATCCTTCAAAACTTCATCAAACCCGCCGCATGTGAGAGCCCTGAGGAGTTCTCACAGATTTTATGCGACGACATATCATCGTTTTTTGAGAGTAAAATAAACAACATATATGAGAAAATAGTGGCCGCCAATAACAGCATGAACAGCATGAGTGACACCAATAAGATCACATCTTTAATTCTGCCTAAAGATAACCCACACCCATTGTCATTTTTTCCCCCCATTGAAAGCACGGATCTCCCTCGTCTCATTACTCATATTAAATCAGGATCTCCAAATGACCTCCTCCCTGCCAAGATGGTTCCTCCCCTGATCCCTCTCCTGGGCCCCTTTATACAAAAGATAATTAATATCTCTCTTACTAAAGGACATGTCCCGGCAGAGTGGAAAAGGGCGGTGGTAAACCCAATACGCAAGAAAGCTGCATCCCCATGGACCGACCTCTCCAACTTGCGCCCCATCTCGCTCCTGCCACACATCAGCAAAATAGCTGAGAAGCACGTGAACACCTATCTGTCACAACATCTCGAAGCGACGGAGGGCCTGGACTATTCCCAATCTGGTTTCAGGCCGGACCACAGCACCGAATCAGCCCTCCAGACAGTGACCAATAACATCAGAATGGCACTGGATGGAGGTAGCTCTATGATTCTGGTGCTGTTGGATCTCTCCGCCGCCTTCGATACGGTGTCTCACGAAGTGCTTCTTGAACGACTAAAGGGCGTAGGACTGGAGGGAGTGGCACTGACATGGATGAAGAGCTTCCTGTCAGGCCGTTCTCAAGAGGTCAGGTTGGGCTCCCACAAATCCATCTATAGGGAGCTCAACAAGGGAGTGCCACAGGGATCTTGCCTAAGTCCCACACTCTTCAACGTGTACGTGGCCCCTTTGGCCGCCTTAGCAAGATCATTTGGGTTTACACCAGTGTCATATGCTGACGACACCCAACTCCTCTTTCCCTTTAAAGATCTAACCCCTGCAATACAAAGATCTTTTGCAGAGGGGATGAAAGCAATATCCACATGGATGTCATTAAATTGCCTCCAATGTAATATCGGAAAGACTGAGGTAATGTTGTTTGGGCATGCAGCTACACACTGGACACCGGATTGGTGGCCCCTGGAATTAGGCCCTGTTCCCACCCCTAAAAGCATGGTGAGAAACCTTGGAGTGTTATTAGACCAGACACTCACCTACAAGGACCATGTAAACCAGGTGGCGAGCACCTGCTTTCAAGCTATTGGAATGTTAAGAAGAGTGTTCCCCTATCTGCCAGACTGCCATAGGAAAACACTCGTGCAGGCATTAGTCATCAGCAGAGTAGATTACTGCAACGGCCTCCTTTTAGGAGCGAACGAAGGGCAGCTTAAAAAGTTGCAAGTGATTCAAAATACGGCAGCGAGGGTAGTCCTCAATGCCCCTCCTAGGACTCCCTCCATCCCTCTGCTGATTAGGCTCCACTGGCTGCCAGTGAGGGCACGAGTACATTTTAAGACCTTATGCACTATCCACAAAAGCATGATAGGCAAAGGCCCAAAATATCTGGCCAACCTCTTTCTGCCCTATGCCCCTGGACGCACCCTTCGTTCCGGCAGCCAGCAGCTTTTGCAGGTGCCCAGAATAAAGAGGTCCAGACAAGGAGGGCGAGCTCTGGCCCATCTTGGACCAAAGCTCTGGAACTCCCTACCTTCTGAGATGAGAATACTCACTAACCATCTGACCTTTCGTAAGGTCTTAAAAACGTACCTATTCCCTAGCATCTGATCCCTCTCTGTTTATATGCATTACGCACATCTATCTGAGGATATTCTTACTGGCAAAGCGCGGAGATACCCCTTCGGGGGTCTATTCAGGCGCTATAGAAGAATATAAAATAAAATAAAATAGTGAATAGTTTAATTTACTATTCCAACTCCAGTCCCCGTGGATAGTAGGGAAGGTGTTGGATAGTAAATTAAACCTATTCCCTATCCTAGAGCGCCCCCCAGCGCAATGCGTTGTAATGGTTTGCGTTGTAAAAGTTGCGTCGTAATGGCAGGTGCGTAGTAAAAGTTGCGTTTTAAAGGTTGTCTCCCCTTTCCCACTGTACTGCAACAGTAAAGTAAGAGCGCCTTTTCTGCCCATGCCAGGATCGGGTGCTGACTTGATTGGTTTTGGTGTTGTGCCTGTGAGTGCCCTGTAAGAAGGTAAACCACGTACCCAGGGCGGGTGCGAAACTGGCTAATGGGGGGACGCCACACTGATTGTGCCACCCACCTGGACAGCCTGTCAAAAGTTTGTCATGGTCAGGTTGGTCGGTCTCACTTGTTAGCCTACCCTGAGGGGGTTGTTCACTACCACCAACCCTGTGTAGGTGACTTCCCGGGTGTGGCTGATTCCCTGGGTAGGGCCCTAGGGCACTTTCCCACTATAAGTGCAGTGTGAAAGAGCGTGCGTCCTTCCTACACACCGAACACTGGTGCATGAATAAACATGCAGAGTTTCTCCCCACTTTTTTGACTAATGACATCATGAACCCTGGACAACTGGTACTTCTGTTACGTACCTTATGACTCTATTTATGTCCCTTTGGCAGGAACACACCATCCCATACGTCCACGATGCCACATGGGTTTATACAATTTTCCATACCTCTCTGTGCTGAGGATACGTGTGTTACCTGATCTACTTGCTACAGCACTTTGTGATGTGCACTGAGTCAAACTGTGGAGTGGTGTGGCTCACTGGTTAGAGGCGGCAGGCCCGAGAGCAGAAGTCGGCCCGGGACCAGGGTTCAATTCCGGACGCGGCAGGGTCGTGGACCTTGGTCAGCGGACTCGATAATTCTCGCTTCGGTGCTTACTCTAATCAGGGGTTCCACTCGGCAACTCTGGGCATTAGCTTGCCTAATTTCCACAACGGCCCCACCAATTCCGGGGATGCCTGGCTCCACCTTGGGGACTCCCAGCAAGGGACCATCCCACAGGGAAAGCCAGGACGGGTTCCCCAGAGTTAATCAGCGCCAGGAGACCTATGGGCGGGTAGCAGTGCACTTTACAAGCTCATTTACATTTACAAATGTGTTGTTTTTTTAAATTTGTTTTATATAACTAATGGTTCACTTTAACCTCCACTAGCTGCCACTGGTAGCAACAAGTAAACGCATGTATTTACTGCAGTTGTTGATTATGTTGCTATCCAGACACATCTCTAGGAGTATGGGAACTGTAGTAGTTTCTATCCCAAACAGTTTTTTATTGTTTCAGGTCTCAACCATCCAGGCCCTCAACCCTGGAACACCAAGAGCAACGCTGGTGAATGGCCGGTACTCAGCACCGGCTTTGCTGTAGTGTTAGAGGTAGGACAACTATACTCCTTTTTAAACACCGTTCCTGAAGAATTGACGATTGACCCGTTAGGGGCGGAAGGCAAGAAACATGTTGATCGTTTACACTATCTAGACCCTGTGGGATCATTAGCTCCAGACAGGGCTCTTACATTTTCAGTTAGGTTAGTACACCCCCAGAATAAAATGTGTTCCACACAGGGCAGTACTAAACCTACTTAACTCACTTTGCACTCTCAATTTACTACCCTGATCACATACCCTCACGCACCCAACGGCTGTCTCTTAAAAGATCTCCGGCAAAGAGCCCCTTCGTGGGTGCCCGTCGGGCATTGAAGCGCCGGCCCGACGAGGAGCACAGCCCAATGATGAAGCATGACATCCTTCGGGGTGTGTGAGGGCAATCCACAAGAGACCTGGGCACTCCCCCTTCCCCCTTAGGAACTGCACTTCCATTTCACTTACTTACCTTTTAGGAGCACTGTGCAGGACCTAGCTAAAAAAGCTCCTGGTTCCTCCTTTTTGATTAAAACAGGTATGTGTGCAAAGTCGACTCTTCACTTTGTTCTGAACCAAAACACGCAGCCTGCAATGGCAGTATATGTGTGTTAAGGTGCAGGGCTTCTAAGGGTGGCATATTAAGTGCTGTAGCCCTTAGTGGCCTTCCCTGGTCACAGTGCCCCTGGTACCCATGGTACCTTTCACAAGGGATTTGTATGTGGCCAGAGAGGTGCCAATTGGGGGTACAAAGATACGGTTTTGGGAACGAACACCAGCCCTGGGAACCTGATTGGCAGCGACCCAGGCGACATCAAGTCAAAGTGCATCAGAAATCTGGGAAAAAGTGCTGGGGGGGTTACTGCAACAGAACCCAGCTTCCTGCACCTACCACCAGTCTTTGAATGTTTAAACCAGTACAGAAATATGAGTAATCACTTGAAACCGGTGGATGTATATACTAGAAAATGACTCAGCGCTGAGCTGCAAGCCATCTTGCCGTACCGAGCTGTTTCATTAGGACAGTGCAGGGATGCATCGTATTTACAGCAATACGGTGCATTCCTATCCTTTTTCTGTGCGCTGGTGCATAATTGGCTGCCTGGCGCCAATGCAGCCACCCTTGCACCATTAGTGCAAGGGTTCCTGTGCTGCAGGGATGATAGATTTTGTGTAGGGAGGGGCACCTTCCTGCACTAAAACAATCTTAATGGTGTTTTGCTCCTTCTGTGTGTGCTGCACAATGCAGCGTGCACAGAAAAAAAGACAAGCATTTGCAATGCAATAGGTCTCGCATTAGGAAGGTGTGAACTATTGGTATTGTAAATCACATTTTTTAAAAATATTTGTTGGCTTTGAAAATATATAAATTAATAGCATTGTTATTCACAAAGCCAATAGCATACTCTTTCCTAATGCGACTCCTATTGGCTATGGCAATGCTTGTTGGTAGCAAGCAAGGACAGTCCTGTTGTGGTGCTGAGTGGTGCTGTTGTGATGCTGAGTGACGCTGTTGTGGTTGGGCTGAGTGATGTGGTGGTGTATTAGAGTGATGTGGTGGTGTCTGTGAGTGATGTGGTGGTGTTCCGTGAGTGATGTGGTGGTGTCTGTGAGTGATGTGGTGGTGTCCCAGAGTGATGTGGTGGTGTCCCAGAGTGATGTGGTGGTGTCCCAGAGTGATGTGATGGTGTCCCAGAGTGATGTGGTGGTGTTCCTGAGTGATGTGGTGGTGTTCCCGAGTGATGTGGTGGTGTCCCAGAGTGATGTGGTGGAGTCCCAGAGTGATATGGTGGTGTCCCAGAGTGATGTGATGGTGTCCCAGAGTGATGTGGTGGTGTTCCCGAGTGATGTGGTGGTGTCCCAGAGTGATGTGGTGGTGTCCCAGAGTGATGTGGTGGAGTCCCAGAGTGATGTGGTGGAGTCCCAGAGTGATGTGGTGGAGTCCCAGAGTGATATGGTGGTGTTCTAGAGTGATATGGTGGTGTCCCTGAATGAAGTGGTGGTGGTGTGAGTAATGCAGCAGTTTGAGTAATGCAGCAGTGTGAGTAATGCAGCAGTGTGAGTAATGCAGCAGTGTGCAGCGTGCAGCTGTGTGAGGCGTGCAGCAGTGTGAGGCGTGCAGCAGTGTGAGGCGTGCAGCAGTGTGTGGCGTGCAGCCGTGTGTGGCATGCAGCAGTGTGAGTAATGCAGCAGTTTGAGTAATGCAGCAGTGTGAGTAATGCAGCAGTGTGAGTAATGCAGCAGTGTGAGTAATGCAGCAGTGTGCAGCGTACAGCTGTGTGAGGCGTGCAGCAGTGTGAGGCGTGCAGCAGTGTGTGGCGTGCAGCAGTGTGAGTAATGCAGCAGTGTGTGGCGTGCAGCAGTGTGTGGCATGCAGCAGTGTGTGACGTGAAGAATAATGCGGGCTAACAAATGCGGGGAAGCTAGACTAAAACAAACCCTAAAACATCAGCTCATTCCGAAAGCAAATCTGTTACTGCGGGGGGTGAGGGAGAGGGGGCTGTAGCTGAAACTAAATAAAGGTGACTTCGTACATTATGGGAATGCTTGCATATTGATTAAAGCCCAGGCCATGGTTGAAGAAGCAGCACAGACGTGCTACGTTTATAGGAGGAGTGATGTTGTGCTGTCTATGAGTGATATGGTGGTGTCTGTGAGTGATGTGGTGGTGTCTGTGAGTGATGTGGTGGTGTCCCTGAGTGATGTGGTGGTGTCCCTGAGTGATGTGGTGGTTCCCCTGGGTGATGCCCCAGAGTGATGTGGTGGTGTACCGTGAGTGATGTGGTGGTGTTCCGTGAGTGATGTGGTGGTGTTCCGTGAGTGATGTGGTGGTGTCTGTGAGTGATGTGGTGGTGTCCCTGAGTGATGTGGTGGTGTCCCTGAGTGATGTGGTGGTGTTCCTAAGTGATGTGGTGGTGTCCCAGAGTGATGTGGTGGTGTCCCAGAGTGATGTGGTGGTGTTCCTGAGTGATGGGGTGGTGTCCCCGAGTGATGTGGTGGTGTCCCTGAGTGATGTGGTGGTGTCCCAGAGTGATGTGGTGGTGTCCCTGAGTGATGTGGTGGTGTCCCTGAGTGATGTGGTGGTGTCTGTGAGTGATGTGGTGGTGTCCCTGAGTGATGTGGTGGTGTCCCTGAGTGATGTGGTGGTGTTCCTAAGTGATGTGGTGGTGTCCCAGAGTGATGTGGTGGTGTCCCAGAGTGATGTGGTGGTGTTCCTGAGTGATGGGGTGGTGTCCCTTGAGTGATGTGGTGGTGTCCCAGAGTGATGTGGTGGTGTCCCAGAGTGATGTGTGGTGTCCCAGAGTGATGTGGTGGTGTCCCAGAGTGATGTGGTGGAGTCCCAGAGGGATGTGGTGGAGTCCCAGAGTGATGTGGTGGTGTCCTAGAGTGATGTGGTGGTGTCCCTCAGTGATGTGGTGGTGTCCTAGAGTGATGTGGTGGTGTCCTAGAGTGATGTGGCGGTGTCCTAGAGTGATATGGTGGTGTCCTAGAGTGATGTGTGGTGTCCCAGAGTGATGTGGTGGTGTTCCTGAGTGATGTGGTGGTGTTCCAGAGTGATTTGGTGGTGTCCCAGAGTGATGTGGTGGTGTCCCAGAGTGATGTGGTGGAGTCCCAAGGTGATGTGGTGGAGTCCCAGAGTGATGTGGTGGTGTCCCAGAGTGATATGGTGGTGCCCCTGAGTGATGTGGTGGTGCCCCTGAGTGATGTGGTGGTGTCCCTGACTGATGTGGTGGTGTCCCTGAGTGATGTGGTGGTGTCCCCGAGTGATGTGGTGGTGTCCCAGAGTGATGTGGTGGTGTCCCTGAGTGATGTGGTGGTGTCCCTGAGTGATGTGGTGGTGTCTGTGAGTGATGTGGTGGTGTCCCTGAGTGATGTGGTGGTGTCCCTGAGTGGTGTGGTGGTGTTCCTAAGTGATGTGGTGGTGTCCCAGAGTGATGTGGTGGTGTCCCAGAGTGATGTGGTGGTGTTCCTGAGTGATGGGGTGGTGTCCCTTGAGTGATGTGGTGGTGTCCCAGAGTGATGTGGTGGTGTCCCAGAGTGATGTGTGGTGTCCCAGAGTGATGTGGTGGTGTCCCAGAGTGATGTGGTGGAGTCCCAGAGGGATGTGGTGGAGTCCCAGAGTGATGTGGTGGTGTCCTAGAGTGATGTGGTGGTGTCCCTCAGTGATGTGGTGGTGTCCTAGAGTGATGTGGTGGAGTCCTAGAGTGATGTGGCGGTGTCCTAGAGTGATATGGTGGTGTCCTAGAGTGATGTGTGGTGTCCCAGAGTGATGTGGTGGTGTTCCTGAGTGATGTGGTGGTGTTCCAGAGTGATTTGGTGGTGTCCCAGAGTGATGTGGTGGTGTCCCAGAGTGATGTGGTGGAGTCCCAAGGTGATGTGGTGGAGTCCCAGAGTGATGTGGTGGTGTCCCAGAGTGATATGGTGGTGCCCCTGAGTGATGTGGTGGTGCCCCTGAGTGATGTGGTGGTGTCCCTGACTGATGTGGTGGTGTCCCTGAGTGATGTGGTGGTGTCCCTGAGTGATGTGGTGGTGCCCCTGAGTGATGTGGTGGTGCCCCTGAGTGATGTGGTGGTGTCCCTGAGTGATGTGGTGGTGTTCCTAAGTGATGTGGTGGTGTCCCAGAGTGATGTGTGGTGTCCCAGAGTGATGTGGTGGTGTTCCTGAGTGATGTGGTGGTGTTCCTGAGTGATGTGGTGGTGTCCCAGAGTGATGTGGTGGTGTCCCAGAGTGATGTGGTGGAGTCCCAGAGTGATGTGGTGGAGTCCCAGAGTGATGTGGTGGTGTCCCAGAGTGATGTGGTGGAGTCCCAAAGTGATGTGGTGGAGTCCCAGAGTGATGTGGGGGTGTCCCAGAGTGATATGGTGGTGTCCCAGAGTGATGTGGTCGTGTCCCAGAGTGATGTGGTGGTGTCCCAGAGTGATATGTTTGTGTCCTAGAGTGATATGGTGGTGTCCCTGAGTGATGTGGTGGTGGTGTGAGGCGTGCAGCAGTGTGTGGCGTGCAGCAGTGTGTGGCATGCAGCAGTTTGAGTAATGCAGCAGTGTGAGTAAAGCAGCAGTGTGAGTAATTCAGCAGTGTGCAGCGTGCAGCAGTGTGAGGCGTGCAGCAGTGTGAGACGTGCAGCAGTGTGAGGCGTGCAGCAGTGTGAGTCGTGCGGTAGTGTGCAGCATGCAGCAGTGTGAGGCGTGCAGCAGTGCGAGGCGTGCAGCAGTGCGAGGCGTGCAGCAGTGTGAGGCGTGCAGCAGTGTGAGGCGTGCAGCAGTGTGAGTAATGCAGCAGTGTGCAGCATGCAGCAGTGTGAGGCGTGCAGCAGTGCGAGGCGTGCAGCAGTGCGAGGCGTGCAGCAGTGTGAGGCGTGCAGCAGTGTGAGGCGTGCAGCAGTGTGAGGCGTGCAACAGTGTGAGGCATGGAGCAGTGTGAGGCGTGCAGCAGTGTGTGACGTGAAGAATAATGCGGGCTAACAAATGCGGGGAAGCTAGACTAAAACAAAACCCAAAACATCGCCTCACGCCGAAAGCAAATCTGTTACTGCGGGGGGGGAGGGGGCTGTAGCTGAAACTAAATAAAGGTGACTTCGTACATTATGGGAATGCTTGCATGTTGATTAAAGCCCAGGCCATGGTTGAAGAAGCAGCACAGACGTGCTACGTTTATAGGAGGACTGGTTCTGCCTTGTGTTGCCGACACCGTGCATTGGTCACAGTTAATGTGTGGTGCAGAGTGGAAGCACGTTGTGGAGCATCAGAGCAGAGTCAGCTCTCGCAAATAGAAATTCCTCTGTTGTCTCTGTGTTTATTTCGGTTCTAATGCAAGGAAAACCTCCATTTTAAAAGTTTAAGATGGAAGGACTAGCGCATTGTCGCATGTACCTATGTGGGCACTAATCAGGAAATACGATAAAAAATGTAACTGGTCTGGTGTGAAAGATGAAGCGGGCGGCCGTGAAGGGGCGCCGCGCTGATTAAGGCAAAGGAAATACGAACACTTGCATGCAGAGCTTATAATGGGAGAAGTTTGTATGTCACAAGTAATCATGGTGATCCTTGGGGGAGAACAAACAACAACAAGCTCTCGGCATTGCTGTGGCGGGGGAGCGTAGCGGGAGCGTATCGTTTGAAGTCTAATGCGGGGGCGGGGGAGTGGCAGCCTTTCAAGTCTGATGCGAGGCACAGACAAATGGTGGTGTGACGTATTATTAAATTATTAAATGAAATGTATAGGTAGCGCAACTAAACCCGTAGGCATCAAGGCGCTGATGATGGAAAACGTGGCTGGTTTGTGCACGCGCATAGCTCACATGAACTGTGCGTGATTCGCAAGTTTGGTAGAGTTTTTGAAGTGCTTACTATAATTCTCGCCTATCTATCCCAGCGGCATAGAATAGTCGACACCTAAAAAACGAGGAGAAATAAAAGTATTTCTCCTTTTTGCGCCTCCTTATGCTTACCCGCGGGAGGAGTAAGACTGAAGCATTCCTAGGTTTACGATACCTTGTAAATCTGGAAATGTGTCAGGTTCCATGGGTGCTGCATGGTAACACCCCTTGAACACCCCTTGCAGGCAGAGTAATGGTGGCCATATTTACAGGGTCATGAAAATACACACAGGGCGGCTTTACGCGGCTTTGTAAATATGGCTCAGCATTGCGCGCCACCGGAGCGTAAAAAAAAGTGACTCACCAGCTGTGCATGGGTGTTGTAAATATGTTGTGTATTTTTAGCCTCTATCTGTACATACTTCAACAGCAAATATAAGTAGAAAGCCCTTTTAAATGTGTTCTCGAGCTGCGATAACGAACCCGGACTAATAATTAAAGTAACACAGCTGAAAAGCAAGGTTACAAATGAATGTGTAGGAATTTGTTTAAAGATCTTTTTAGTATCCTGTCCGGGCCTCGGAAGGCTCACACATGGGCGCGTGTGTCCACTGGCGGGGCGCCCCCCCACCCCTCCCTGCCCCCTGTGAAGAGGCCAGGGCAGTCTAAGACAGGCAGGGGGGAGGGGAGGGGACACACCGGCCCACTCGAGCCTGTTACACCATAAACCACGGAGGCACGAGTCCTGGAGGGGCAGCTGTAGCTGCCTGGGGGGTCTTCTATCATTACAGAGCCGTAGACAGGAGAGGGGGGGGGCTGCCTCGGAGGGACCACTGGGCCCTGGGCCCTGCCTGAGGCCCCCCAGAGTGGACACGTCCTGCAGTTGCAGCAATCTCTGTTAGCGCCTCCAGTGACCAACCCCCCTCTCCACGGATTTCCTCACTACCACCCCCCACCAGCGCCCCTCACCCCCCAAGCCCCTCTCTCATAATGGATTGCATTGGTTTTATAGCGCTACTCATACCAGAGCAGGGTGTCACAGCGCTTTGCATCACACTCACATTCTGCAGAGACAATGAATTATGTGTGAAAATAAATATATAGAAAATGTTTCATTCGCAAAGAGGGCTACAAGGTGTAGGGGTCACGTGTCATCCCTACTGGTGCACAGTAGTGGAGAAGTGTGGCTCAATGGTTAGAGCGGCAGACCCTGATGCAGAGGTCTAGCCCGGAACCAGGGTTCAATTCCCCGGTCTTGGGCTCAAAAATTCCACGGACCCGATAATCCTCGCCTCGGTGCCTATTCCAATCATGGAGTCCCACTCTGCAACTCTGGGCAATAGCTTGCTTAATCTCCACAACGGCCCCCACAACGCTAAGGATGCCTGGCCTCCACCTTGGGGTTGCCCAGGAGTGGACACCTCACAGGGAAAGCCAGGATGGGTTCCACAGCGGTATTCGTACAAGCACCTTGAGACCCTTGCGGGTGAGTAGTGCGCTATACAAGTATCAATTTTACATTTACATTTACAGTATAATTAAAGTGTGCTCTATTTATTTATTTATAAAGTTTTATATAGCGCTAGCTAGACCCGTAGGTATCAGAGCGCTTTACACACACAAAGGAAAATAAAGATTGCATAACATCGCAGGACATGAGGGCGCATAAAGATAAAAGCAAAGACATAGGGCCTCATTTATGAGAAATGACGCGTCGCTGCGTGAAAGCAGCGATGCGTCACTTTTCATTGCGCACTCCTTGCGACATACCTGATGCGTCATATTTAATGTATGGCGCATCATGTCGCAAGGAGTTACAGATACGTCAGTATTTCTGACGTATCTGTAAGCGCAAAAGTGACGCATTGCTGGAGTATGTCACAAAAGTGACGCAACTCCAGCAATGCGTCCTTTCACATGGGGAAGCCCCATGTGAAAGGGCCTGCGTCAGTCTTACGCCTGCTGTGAGGCAGGTGCTAGATTTTGACGCAACAGCGTCCTAGAAGTGGCAGAGTGAAATCACATATATTTCACTGCGTCACTATTACGAGGCTTACTTATGGGGAGCGCCCACCCTGCATACATTATACCTGGCGCAGGTATAATGTAGCGCAGGGGTTTGCAAAGTGACGCATCTGCTTAGATGCATCATTTTGTAAATAGTGCGCAACAGGAGGCATGTTTTACGCCGCCGATGCGTCACAAAAAGTGACGCATCAGCAGCACAAAACTGACGCAAGGCCTCATAAATGAGGCACATAATACTTAAGTATCCAGTGAGGGGAGGAAGACGCAGGTGGTTTACACCATCAGATAATCACCATCCTTGCAGGTCAGAGCGAGGGGGGAGTCCACTAGGTTATTGATGCCTAGGACGGTTGACTTGGTCAAGAATTGAAGCAGGAGAAGGAGGGGTTGCATCTGAGGTCGATAGGATGCCTGAGAAAGATCGGCACTGGGTCGTTTTCTTTTCCAGTTTCGGAGGGATGAGACGAAGAGAGTTCGTCCTTCTCAAGGTTCTGGATTTCTCTGCTTCTACTAGTTTGCTGTTTAGGTAGTTTGGGGATTGGGCATGAAGGGTCTTGTGAGTGATGCAGGCCACTTCTCAAATACATCTACCTTCCATGGGAAGCCAGTTGAGAGCGTTGAGGGTTGGTGAGATGAATTTGAGATGAGTTCAAATCTTTTTACACCAGTTACGAGTCGGTCTGCCATGTTCAGCACTGACCTTAGTGGGGTTAGGTGAGCTTTCGGTGGCCCGGTTAGGATGGCGTTCCCGTAGTCCAGCTTAGAAAGGACTAGGGATTGTACGATTGTCTTGAGATCATCTTGAGGAATTAAAGGTTTCAATTTCTTGAGGTGTTTTGGAGAGTAAAGCGCACTTTTTCCAGAGTTCTTGATGTGGTCTTTCAATGACAAGTTCTAGTCCAGGGTAATGCCACGTGACCTTACCAAGTCAGATAGTTCTTGGTTAGAGAAGCACAGACGCAGGATTTAAAACGTACTAAGTGTTTGGTATTGACTTTACTAATATATTTCTACCCAAAGGAATACTTTTTAGCAACATTAGGAAAATAAAAGCCTGGAGAAAACAGAACATTCTATCCTACACCATGCTATTTGTATGCAGCTCTTTGAAAGTGAAAAATCTTTATTCTTTCAGTTAATAAAAAGCATACAATATCCAAAATACTTATACCCTCTATATCTTAAAATTTTTAGCTAAAGAATTCATAAGAAAATTATTAAAAGGTGATTTCATGAGAAAATATACCGTGTTGCTGACTTTCTAAACAAAAACAAGACATAGAATCCCTTTAAAACCCATTATATCAGGAGGTTCAAGATCAACAAGAAGTTCGGAAAACTTTTGAAACCACAAAAATTCAATAAGGAAAAAACCTTTCAAACTGGAAGTAAAAGGCATCCTGATGGCGAAATTTACGTAAACATTGCCTTACATGACTGGTTTTAAGAACCCCTATTTCACCCTTTTCACCTACCATGCTAAAGCCTGGCTTGTTTATATCCAACACTTTGGTCCATTTATTTTGATGTTATATTTTGATATTCACTTGTTCTATGTATTCCCATCATCCTTCTACACCGAGCTAGTTTCTGCACCTTATCTGATTTTGCCCTGTTATCTAGGATTTCCTCTACCACCATGCTCTATCGCCTTGTTTTACTTCCTGCACGTTTCTTTTGTTTTGTGTTTAAGATTTTGATGTTATTCTTACGTTCCTTTTATTTCCTCATATGTCCTGCCTATTTACACTTATTGTAAAGCGCTCGGATACCCGTAAGGGTCTTGTTCGCGCTATATAAAACTTAAAAAAAAAAAAAATAATAAATCCAAGGACCTCACCTAACACATTAATACCAAAACACGGTCCGATATAAATTTGCTGAGAAACTGAGCTTTCATCAGTCCCAATATTGCAGCTCTTTGATGGCACTTCATAGCTCACTGTGCTATTGTAGGGTTGTAATTTATGAACTGCAAGTCACAAAAGGATCTCTGTGGCTAAAGCAGTAACCAGCGGAGCTATCCACATAAAATACAGTTCTGTGATGTGCATGGTACTCATTCTTTGCAGCAGGCACATTAAGCCTCAGCAAGACCTCTGGCAAAAACTCCCTCCGACTGACTACCTCCATCTCAAACGATGTCTCGCCCCCATGGAACACCCCACTTCCAGATCCAGCCAAAACAAACACCATCACAGCCTACATTGCGCCCCACGCCCTTGCCTCCACAGACTACATGCTGCTCGGAGACCTGAATTTCCAAACTAACAGCCTCAGTGACCTCAACTCCACCGTCCTCCTAGCGAACCTCACCAACATCGGACAAGCAGCTTGTCACCACCCATCTTCACCAGAGGAAACAACATTCGCTTCAGTCACACCATGCAACCACTCTGGACGGCCCACCACTGCCTCCACTTCTGCTTCTCGAACCCGCCACACACAAGCCAACGACATGCCTCCAATGCAGAAAATGAAGCAAGATTACCAAAGAGCAACTTACCTCCTCCCTCAGCTGCACTACCCCCAAGACGACTGGCGCCAACTCCACAGCCAACGACCACCACCAATGGATCACCGACTGTGCAAACACTCTCACCCCCCGCCGGAACTCCAACAGGCGACACAATACGAAAGCCACCTGGTTCACCATGGACCTCCAAGAATCCAAGCACTTGTGCCGACGACTGGAGAAACCATAGAGGAACAGCAAAACCCCAGAAGCATGCATGGCCTACAGGTCTGCCACAATGGCACACCACCACTCTTCCGATCTATGAAGAGAAACTTCATCCAGGACCGAATCCTCTCCAACTCCCACAACTCCAAGGAACGCTTCACCATCATACAAGAATTCACCTGACCCCACAGCGAATCCTCTGAAATAATTTCCTCCCGGGACCTCCGCAATAAACTCAGCTCTTTCTTCCACCACAAGATCAGGACACCCTACGACAACTTCGACGACCGAAGACCAAGGCACTGATCCAACACCATCCACCAGCAACGCCCGCCAGCTGTCCCAGCCATCCCTCCTCACCTGGATCCCGGTCACCACAGAAGACACACCAAAGACTATAATGAGCATCTACTCCGCAACACCCACTGACCCCTGCCCACCGCACATCTACCACAGAGCCACCTCCACCATCGTACCAGAACTACGATGATCAACTGCACCCTTGAAGTCAAACCCCTCCTCAAGAAGCCCTCCACAGACCCTATGGACCTAAAGAACTTCAGGCTCATCTCGCTCCTCCCCTTCGCCGCCAAAGTCACAGAGAAAATCGTCAACACCCAGCCAACGCACTTCATAGAATCCAACAACATCCTCAACTCATCTCAATCCAGATTACGCAGCAACCACAGCACCAAGACCGCCCTCCTCACCCCCACAGACGACATCTGCACATTCCTCGATCGAGGCCACACTGCAGCCCTCATCCTACTAGACCTCTCAGCAGCCTTCGACACCGTCTCCCACCGCACACCAGCCACCAGACTCCACGATGCCAACATTCAGGGAACTGCCCTAGACTGGATCTACTCCTTCCTCTCCGGCAGAACTCAGAGAATAACTCCCGCCCTCCCACTCCAAACCCACAGAGATCAGATTCGGAGTACCCCAAGGATCCTCCTACAGCCCCATGCTCTTCAACATCTACATGGCCCCTCAAAACCATCGTCAGAAAACATGGACTCTGCATAGTATCCTATGCCAACGGCACCCAGCTTACTCACCAAGGAACCCCACATCAACGGGCCAGTTTCCAGGAAGGAATGAAGGATTGTAGGAAGGTGGATACCTGACTATGGTTACCCCTGATTTTTTGCCTTGTGTTTAGCTGGTTTTCGACTTAGTTGGCCTGGTTCCCTGCTAATCAGGGTCCCAGGCTATCTGCTCTCTCTTTAAATGGACTCCATGTACTATAGGTACATCACCAATTTGGTACTGGACACCTTATCAGCCCCTGTACAGTGCACTATAGGTGCCCAGGGCATAGATGCATCCAAGGCCTACCAGGGGCTGCAGCATATCTTTTGCCACCCCTGGCTGGTACTTAAATCGACACAACTGGCTGTTCACACAGCTGGGGCAAGGTGGTGTACTCACCCCTTGCTTAGATATAGTATACCTATGTCTAAACCTATATCTGGACACATAGACACCTATAAGTCACTCCTATGGCAGGCCTTTACAGTCCTGGAGGCAGAGTGCTTGGTTTTATGTCAGATGGTGCTCTAGCATGAGCTGAGCCTGTCTGCAGTGTTTGGACCAATTCCTTGATGCTGTTCCAGTGATACTGCCATACCATACACTCTTAAGTGCATTATAATCCTCGCGGTTATTGCAACTCTGGTTTGGCTGTATCAAAACATGTTGTGTTTGGTGTCATACACATTGGAATACTATCCCCTCGCCAGTCCTGGTGATGAGAATAGCATCCGACCCTTCTAGAGGGAGAAGACATGTTACATTACTGAAAACGCGGTTAATCCTAACCAGAGCCTCAGCATCACACAATGGAGGTGCACTCCAGATTGGTTACTGGGGTACCCTTGTGAGTCCCTAGTATATGGTACACCAGGTACTAAGGGCATAGGTAACCCAGAGACCTACCAGGGGCTGAAGCATGTATTATGCCACCCCAGGGTAGCCTTCCAAAATGGCACCACAGGACTGCTACTGCAGCCTGGGTAAGGTGGTGCATGCACCCCTTACCAAGATATAGGTTACCTATATCTACCTTTAATCACTGACACCTATAAACCTATCAGTCACTCCTATGGCAGGCCTTGTCAATCCTGAAGGCAGAGTGCTTGGTTTTGTGTGAGAGGGTGTCCATGCATGAGCAGGACCCCTCTGCAGCTTTCGGAACCTATTCTCTGATGCAGCCAGACCATATACTCTTAAGTACATTATAACCTCACAGTAAAGGCTAACTTTGGAATGGCTGCATCGAAACATGTCTTGTTTGGTGTCAAACACTTTGGAATCCTACCCCCCCGCCCCACCAGTCCTGGCGGCGGGGGTAGAATTCCACCGTTCTAGAGGGAGAGGCATGTACACACTGACCTAACCGGTAATAGTTTTAAAGAGCCCAAGCATCACAAGATGGATGCTGCAGCCCCAGACACAATTCTGACCTCCTGCTGCTGGACGAAACTCCGCAGGGGAGGCCTGGACAATAGGTTTCCTGTCACAGGGAGGTGTAACCAGCTCCCAGACAGGCTTTAGTATATAAGGCTGTGGTGTGATTTGAAAGTCTGCACTGGGGGCATATTTGGTGTCCCTGTGCATAGCCCAGTTCCAACCGGTTGCAGGGGCTACCAGACCCTGCTCTGGCGTGAAACTGGACAAAGGAAAATGGGTGTAGCCACCCCTCTTTCCAGACCCTCCCATAGGTGGGTCCCCAGATTATGTCCAACCCTTTTTCTTAGTATAAGTAAGGGACCCCTGGCAACAGGACTTTAGATTACACCGGGACGAGACGAAACTCTGACACTGAATCCTGGAACTTCGACGCTCTACTAAAGACTAGAGGATGGAAGAATCTCCCTTGGGGTCAAGGAGTGACTTCCCTGCTCAAGCAGGCACCAACAAAGCATTTGCTGGTCTGCATCTCCGAAGCTCCCGCCAGACTCCGAAGTAATTGCAACACAGGTAAAGGATTTCCAGACTTCTCAGAGGCCGACCTGAGTCCCCAGCAAATTTGAGACCCGCAGCCCTCACGAGTGACGTGGAACTGGAACTCCTGACACTGTGTACATTGCTAAGTGTATTGACTTCCCGAGGTTTCTTGAAGTCGTGCTTTAGGTTACTTGTAGCCCAAGCACCGAGCATCATCTGCACCAAAGATTGTGGGCCTACACTCCATGAGTGTTCCGTGTGCTTGGTTCTTGCATTTCCGCTTGAGGCTCCTTTGTGATCCCTGGTCCGTTGACTGGTGGGCCCCCTCAAAGGTAACTCTATTTTTCCTTGTGCTTCCTTGGTTGCTCCAGATGTGCCCTGACTCTCCACTGCGTGGTGGGTCCCTCAGAACTTGCTGGTCTGCACCGAAGCATTTCTTTGATTCCTGCGTGGGTTGCTGTTGCCAAGGCTTGTTGGGTCCAATCCGGAAACCGACACAGCAACACTCGACATACTTTATGGGACAGCTCGAATCCAGATCTTGGTTGTCATCTCTGCCTCCTGGTCCTCGTGGTTGAAGAGTCAAGCTTCTCCTTCACCTGAAATCACCCAACATCGGTGGGCATTCGACTGTCGTGCCCCTGGTCACTGGCAAGTGACCCAGACTCTGTCCCCTCTGCTTTCAGGCTTTCATCTTTGATCCAGGCTTGGATCACATCAGACACTTTCCACTTGGATGCCAGCAGCACTTTGCAGCAGATCGCCATTGAAAACGACGACGAAACCCGGCACTAAAAGACACAAATGCACCCGGCTTCCCTGGGTGAGGTAACTCGAGTACTTTGGTGCTCCCATGGGTGTTGGCTCTAGAAACCCCTAGTTCTAAAGGGGCTTGCTCCAAGTCCTCTTCTAAGTGTCCTTTATCTTCAAAATTCTAACCGTGACTTTCCCCATAGAAGTTAATGGTGATTCGCAGCTGTGTTCACACACTGCACTTGTCCCCCGTGGGTCCCCTGTGTCACTACCTTGGGTGGTTCCTGGTGGCCCCAGCGGTTCTAAAAGCTCTAGGCCTTATGTCTCTGCAAGTCGTGGTTCTTATACCACTTTCTTAATATATGGTTTGGTACACCCCTAGCGTTCAGCGTATATTGTGCTAATTTACTGTGTGATATTAAGTTTACTGAATGTATTTTTGCCTCTAGCCTCATAAAGGGACTAGAGGGATGTGTTTAGAATAAATACATATATTTTATATATATACCTGGTGTGGTTCTCCTTTCATTTGGTCATTCATGAGATTATAGACTGGTAAAACAAGCTGCTTTACATTCCTCCAAGACTTAGCCCGAAAGGTGCTCCCCATAGCTACCAATAGGATAGCTTTCTATAAGGCTGTCTTTAACCTACCATCAATGAGGGTCGCTTGGACTGGTGCAAGGTGCCCACTAGAATATAAGGCCACCTTCTCACAATAAGTTCATGTATCAAGGGTGCAGTCGTTTGAAGATGCGAATGGACCATGTGGTCCTTAAGATTCTTGTTGCACCTATGCGCAAACATAGGACGAGGCATGCGCTGATTCTGTCCATTTTCCGTATCCAAAATGTGCCAGTCCGCATATATTGTCTGGTGAATCTGATCATTGGGAACAGTGTGTTGTGTGACGCATACACATTTGGATTCTGCACTGTGATGTTGCTTCTGTGGGAGATGATCTCTATCCTAGTAGCGGGCACATCTGTAAGCCTCGCTGACTCGTCTCCTGGGATATCCTCGCATGAACCTCTCTTTCATCGTGCTCGATCTGAGTTCATAGTCTGCCAGGTTGGTACAATTCCATCGTAGATTGAGAAACTGCCCAAAGGGAGTGCTTTGTTTTTGTGGTCTTGGGTGAAAACTGCTAACATGGAGCAGCGTGCTTCTTGCTGATGGTTTGACATAGAGGTCTACTTTAAGTTGAGGGTTGTGATGTCTTATTTGAATGTCCAGAAACTCGACAAGATTTTGACTACTATGTGCCGTGAACTTCAAGTTAATATCAGACAAATGAATCCAGTTGAGGAATTCACGGAGTTCCTCAGATTCGCTGCACCAGATCAAGAATATGTCACCAATGTATCGAGCCCAATGGGTAACAGCCTCAAAGAAAGGAGCCACCTCGTTGTGGATAAACCTTTACTCGGACTTGGCCATATAGATATTTGCTACTGTGCGGGCACAAGATGCCCCCACGCTGAGATAGAGCTTCGATGTCAGAAAATGTCAGATGATGTTTGACTTGCACCAGGCAATCCAGTCACAATGAACCAAACGTTGAGCTCGCCATACCTCCCTGGAATAGGGGCACAACGTCTTATGCACGATGCTCCAGGTCGCACCAGACAAACCAGTGCCAACTTAACCACCAGTCGGGATTGCCGTACCTCCATGAAATGAGGCACAACATCTGATGCATATGATACGAGTCGCACCAGACAATCCAGTCCCACACACACAGTCGCAAGTTCAGTAGTACCGCTTGAGGTAGAAAGAGGCACGGCTACAAATGCACCCTCCCTCCGAGGGTCACAACCTGTGTATTACAATGGGAAAGTGCCCAGAGTCCTAATGCCATGAAGAGAGAATCAGCAAAAACCAGGGGGGAAAAACAAAACCTTTTATGGAAATCCCCTGAGAAGAGAATCAGCCAGAACCACCATGAGGCTACTCCCTGCTGTAAGCTAAAACTGTAGTTTAAAAGTCAGTCAGCAACCCCCCTTGCTGACCCCTGGGAAGAGTAGACCGCCTAGGTAGGGAAAACCCACATGGTGATTATTCACTACCTGGGCAGGGACACACATGTGTACCTGCCCTGCCTTTATCCTATCACTTGTTCTACACCCCCAGGGCTCACCTCAAGGGTGCGTTAGTGAAAGTCACCCTCAGCACTGGCTACCAGTTTATAAATGTTAACCGGAGCATACGCCCAACTGCACACATAGGCCGGCCATGGCAGGCCTGATACATGTTTAAATGCTATTCTAGTGGGAGGCACAATCAGCGTTGCAGACCATGAGTAGTCAGTGCAGTACCTGCCTGGGTAAGTGGTGCAGCTTTTTACAGGGCACTCACAGGTACCACACCTAAACCGAACAGATAAGCACCACTTCCTAGCATGTGAAGAAAGGGTGTGCGCACTTTCACACTACATGACAGTGGGAACGTGCCCAGAGTTCTAAGGCCACAAAAAGAGAATCAGCAAAAAAACACCAGGTGGAAAAACCAAAAGTTTAACGGAGATGGGCCATGCCCAACAACACACCTCTGCTCGTGTGTTGTGAACCTTTCACTTCTCAGCACTATTTTTGATGGCACCAGGTGCCAGGGATGGGTCCTTGTAAATATGCGAAATGAGTTTTGTGGTCTCCATGCAGCGCCCACTGAGTATCTTTTATGGCACTTTGGTTGTTGGTGTGGCAGCCAGGCAGTGATCAGGCTCGTGCCGGGAGCGAGAGGCCAAGGAACGCCGGGGCTGTTGGCACACTGCCCTTTCTGTCCCTGGAAAGGCTCAGTCCAGTCATTGGTTTCCAGGTGAAGAGGGCTGTGGATCTGGAGTGGGGGTGCAGCTACCAGTGTTACGTCACTGAAGTCACAGGGATTGTGAAAAATCCAAGCGTGACACAAAGAGCAAGTGTGTCAAATGAGCCCCGCCCCTTCGGCAGGAGAGGGGTGAGGGTGTGGTGTGCAGCCAGTGGTACATTTTGGAAGACACTGTCGCAAATATATTGCTAAAGCATCATGTGGTCGCGCACCGTCATTTACAGACACCTCAGTTTCCATTCAAACTGCTCCGAAATGTGCACAGACACAGTGTAAAGGTCACATTTGCATGTCACTAAGGGCCAGATGTAGGTAAATGGCATTTACCTATTTGTAAATACCGAATTTTACCGATTCGGTATTTACAAATCGGTAAATATTCAATAACATTTACCGAATCGTTAAGATTCGGTAATTACCGAATCGGTATTTACCGATTCGGTAATTGCCATTGATTCCTTTAGGCCTTGAGGCCCATAGGAATGAATGGCAATTACCGAATCGGTAAATACCAATTTGGTAAAATTACCGAATTGTCAAGGGGGACAGGGAGTCATTTTGACACCCTGTTGCACCCCTGATTCTGGCTTGTGTGCCATGTGACACACATACATGCCCTTAGGGCACAGATGTGCATGTACACCGGAATTCGTTATTTACCACTAAATATTATTTCGTGGTAAATATCGAATTCTTAAGGGCCTGTGGCACTGTTTTCAGTGCCACCTACATCTAGATTTACCGATTCTGTAAATTTACCGTTTCAGTATTTTACAGAATCGGTAAATTTACGCCCCCTACATCTCAAACTCCAAATGCCGGTCGGTAACGGATGAAATCGGCCGTTACCGACTGGTATTTGGCCACCTACATCTGGCCCTAAGTGTCTTTATTTGTGTTGATCCCATTCAAATCTTTGTTTCCATCACACTTCTGAATTACAAAAAAGTGATTCATTTGTGCTTTTGCAACTCCTGATATATTATTAAACATTTGTACAGTTCATTTGAATGTATGTAAATGTTGTTTGTTAGGAAAGCTGACATTCCACAGTCTTTCCTTTCACAGACTCTGGTCCCCAGCACGATTATCAGATGGTTCACTTTACAAAATCCTCTAACTTTGCAGTCTGAGAAAGGAATGTGAACAGCAATATCGGTCTTAAAAGGAGATGCAACAATTTGTCGCGAGCGATAGCCTGACGCTGGACCTGTCATACAATTCACCTCAGACGTGGGGAGAGGAAAAGAAAATGTAAAACATATTTTTTGCCTTGGAACTCCAGCATGGTTATTTTGGGGGGTGCTCCCCCTGGACTCCTTCTTCCACCGTCTATTGGTGAGTAAGTGTGTGCCACGTGTGATGTGCAAAAGCTTCCACAAGAAGTGTAAACATCCGCATTCTTGACAACCCTGCTTCACTCAAGAGTGCACTGGAAACACATTAAGCATTGGCTCCTTCGGTGTGAAGAAAGCTTTGTTGGTGTCACAAGTCACAACATGGCTGGCATTAGGGGGGCGTGTTCAGTAATAATGTGTGGGTTTAAAAGCACCTGCTGCAGAGATTCCTGTGTATCCAGCAATTTTCAGGCAACAATAAAAATGTCAAGATAACTCCAGTGATTAAGGTTCCTACTGAGGAGAGACCAGAGTTTTGTCTGGTGGCAGCTTTGCCTCATCATGAAACAGAGCTCACTCAGTCAGGGGTTTATATAGCGCACTACTCACCCGTGGGGGTCTCAAAGCGCTAGAGGGCGGGGGTTTCGGGCAGCTCCAAGATAATCTGGAGAGCCAGGTCTTGAGGACTTTTCTGAAAGTTTGCAGTGTGGGGCTTCATCTGAATATGAGGGGGAGTTTGTTCCAGCTCTTGGCCTGTTCTGGCTCTGTGGTTGCGGGGGATTTTGACCAGGGCTAGGTCAGCGGAGCGGAGGTTTCTCTTGGAGGTGTGGAAGGAGATTCTTTTGTTGAGGTATTGGGGTCCGGTGTTGTGGAGGGCTTTGTAGGCGTGTGTGAGGAGCTTGAAGGTCACTTTTAGACGGGAAGCCAGTGGGGATCTTAGCAGTGCCGGGTGATGTAGATGCTGAGGACGAGTCTGGCTGCGGTGTTCTGGACGGTCTGAAGTTTGTGAGGGAGAGAATTGTTGATTCCTGCATAGACGGTGTTTCCGTAGTCCAGTCTGTTGGTGATGAGTGTGTGGGTGACGGTCTTCCTGGATTCGGGGGGGATCCATTTGAAGGTCTTGCGGAGTATGCAGAGGGTGTTGAAGCATGTGGAGTGTCCGGCGTTAATCTGTCAGTTCATGGTGAGGGAGGAGTCGAGTATGATTCAGAGGTTGCAGGCAAGGTCCATGGGAATGGGAGGGTTTCCGATGGCAGGGGGCCACCTGGTGTCGTCTCATGCGGTAGGGGTTGATGAAAGAATGAGGACATGTATTCTCCGAGTTGAGCTTCAGGCAGCTACTTCTCATACAGGGTGCAACATCCTTGTGAGAAGTTGGCCTGATGTATGATGTCCACAGTTCTGTGGGCACCCTGTATCAGTCCAAACAATCCCTTATGGTGGTGGTTGTAAGTCAACCTTATAGACACGCTATCCTAGGGGTAGCATGGACTGAGCAGCCTTAAAGGCTTAACTCCAAAGGACATGTGAAGCCAGCTGTTTTACCATATACAATCCTGTAATATCAAATGAAAGGACACCACACAAGTTATATATTATCAAAATATATGTATTTATTCTTAGAATAATCCCCACTACTCTTTATGAGCAATGAAGCACAAGCATTTAAATAAAAGCACAGTATAACATACACAAGTTGCACAGTTATGGATGAGGCCGGTGGCCACTCAAACCATATATCAAAAAAGTGGTATAACAATCACTAATCGAACAGGGGTAAGGCCTAGGGCCTTGGGAATCGCTGGGACTACACTGGACTAACAGCAGTTAGGACGGGAGTAGCCCGCGGGATTCGGGTACAGTGCAGAAAGCACACGCATGCACCAATGCAAAGTCAATGGTGCGTAAAAGTTATCGAGTTACAGTTTTAAGAGACTTCCGACTGGACTAGAAGGACAAAACTTTAGACTTGTGTGGTAAATAAATAAATAATACCCTATTTTTGACTAGACTTATAGCATAACAGATAGCTCAATAAAATAAGAGTCAAGATTCGAGGTAGTAGGAGTTTCTGCAGGTTTATTACGGCATAAGGACAGGATCAGGACAACCTGCATAGGAACAGAATGACAGGGCCCAGCAGGACAACTGGGGCCCAGCAGGGGAAAAGAGGCCCAGCAGCTGCTGGGGCTAGGTCTGGGATGAGCGCGCTAACATTCAATAACAAAACACAGGCATATATACATAGCGCGAACACATAGCATTACATTGCAGTAGGCGTAGCAGTGGGTGGAGCAGAAGGCGTGACGCGTAGCAGTCGCGAAAGATAACAGTAAAAAGAGGTGTAACTGGGAGTATACATAGACATGTGATGCAATACGTAACAGAATAGGTCATGAATGGGCGGAAACATAGGAGGGGGCTACCTAAGGAGCCGGGACCTCTAACCTAATGGTGCGCGAAAACTGGCAATGACGTGTTACTAGGAGAAGCTGGGGGCTACGAACTCTGTGTTAGGAGCAGAGACTAAAGTCTGGAGGGTCGGAGCGACATGTACCTAAACCCTATCTGGTATCTGATGTTTAGGGAACATGTTGATATAAACTAGAAGTCATGAGGGGAAAAGCTAACTTGATTCTAAGACTGGACCATGCATTATTCTACATGAAGTGCGTGATGAAGAATACTAAATGACTATTAAATACAGTATTTCTCTAACGTGGAGCCGAGTAGGCTAGACAATGACGGAAACTATTGATGCAGTTCAGTAGCTTAGGAATGCAGAAGGAGGACTGAACTGATAGCTGGAACTATAACATACTTTTGGCAGACTCAGAGGCAGAGCCAAGCTGCACCGGGCACTGCGAGGCAGGAAGTAAGTGAAGGGTCGAGGATACAGGTGGGGGCTGTATCGCTCCTCAGCGAGGCTTTCAGGAGACAGGAGCTGAATCTGTGGTCCGGGCCCTTTTGAGGCCTGGAAACGGGGATTTTATAATGGAATAACGTGCACACTGAGAAACGTGGCAACATTACTTTACATAGGAACATATTCGTAGTATTCACGAGGACTGGAAAATGACATACCAGAGGTGGACACAACTGTAATTGCGTCATTAATCGGACATGGGGAATAACATATGCATATTGGTCATGCACACATAACATATGATGGATGAGGCGTAGGGACACAGAACATGGCAAAATTTACTTTTCCACATTCCCTCCTTGTCACTACGTTTCCATCAGGAAACATCAATTTTCATGATACCATCTATCATTTCATACAGTACCATTTGCTCGTCTCGAATTGTCTTGGAACGGGATTTAGAACGGGGCTTGGGACTAGGAATACAAGAGGTAGCACACATGCTGCAAATCGCAGGGCCACATTGTATACAGAGGCAGCAGCTAAATATGATCGCTACTGCAATACCTAGAAAGGACAGGACTTTCCATCCCCATGCGGAAATTATATTCCAGAACCAACCTGACCATGTCCAGGTGCCTGGATCTTGATGTAACAGATGGGCAATTTTATGGAGTCTGGTTATAGCTGAATAAACAGACGGCGCGTTATTTGGAATGAAAATGCAGCAACTAGATCCGATGACTCTACAGGCCCCGCCCCTATCGGCCAGTATGACGTCAAGGACGAGACGATTTTGCAAAACGACAAATCTCATAGCAGATTGTTCCTCGGTTAGGTTACCTAGAGCAGAGGCAGTCTCATTTACTACAACTTCAAGGGTTCTTGTTAACCTACGGATCAGTTTACTATTCTGGACAGGTCCTACGAAGAAGAAGAAACCTTTATTGAAATCTGTATACTGTTCTAGAGTAGTTTCAGTATAATCGACAATTGGGGACTCCCTTCTATGTCTAATGTGTACTAGATGTGTGTTTCTGTGATAATCAGATGGCGCTAGAAAAACAGGTGGCAGTAGGAAAGCAATGTAACAGGTTCCCTCCCAATCGAGGGGCAGACGGACATATGCAGTTTGACCACAAATAAAATAAGAATGACGTGAAGCTTTGAAAATAGATTTCCCACTGTCACTATACTTGATAACAGTAGTACATTCACTATGACCTATGTGTACAGAACCATAACTACGGACACATAATTCGCCTTTGACTGGTAGTACTGAAATAGCAGGTAAGTCTGGAGTAGTATCAGACTGAACATTCAGGACCATGAAATTCGACGAATAATTACCTAAATTATATACTTCGTTTTCTAGATCTAAACCTGTTCTGTGGGGGAAACCTTGCTTGTCTGGAAAACATGTACTGTTAAGAAAAGACATATCTGTTGAGGATGACGTTAACGTGGACCATGCTCCACACGAACCATTATGTGAGAATGGATAAGGAAAGAGTGGCAGAACTCCCTTCAGGTCTGAAAAGGGGGGAGTCGACCACACACCCAACAATTAGTGGCATTGCTGGTCTGGTGTGAATAATGTAACATACGGATAAATGTGTTGTTGCGCATAGCGAGGCGGTATGAATATTCGTGAGGAGGCAGATCACTAAACGTGTGCTCTACTGTAGCATTAGCAGACATATTTACATGAGGAACTGGAAAACACAGAAAAAGTGCGTAACTAGTGCAGGAAATCATTATGCTGAGAAATAATATGAAACTCAGAAAAACGATACATTGAAGTGAACTTCGACTGACTCTCTCACTATGGGGGTCTATTTTATACATGTCAGAAACAATCTAACCGTTTCACCTAGGGGAGGACTTATACAATCAAACTGACTGACTTATTTTACTAGACCTGAGCTTTAACTTATACTCCTGTTGCGGAGTTTTCTCTAACAAGGGAGGGGTTGTAATAATGTCTTGTGCGGGACAGTCCTTAAGAGCAATATTCTGGCAGTCCTTTGAATCCTGGGAATCCTTGGAAATGTTTTTAGAGGCTGGTTTCAATCCATTGAAAAGTTTTACATGAGAAAGGTGGACCCACCCCTTCCTGCCTTCCAACTTGACGGCAGTTCGGGTGGTCAAGAGGACCTGACGTGGCTCCTTCCAACGTGGTTCCAGCGGACTTGATCTGTCAAAATTTCGGACCATCACAAGGGAGCCTGGAACGATCTCGTGCGGTGCCACCTCGGTATTGTCTGGAAATGCGGCGGCAACCTGTGAACGACATGAGTTGAGGGCAGACATCAAGGAAGCTAGGTAATCTGTCAGCATATTACATGAAACATCGGTAATACTTCGGGGTCTAGGAGTACCCCACATGTTAGGGGGGCGGCCGAATACGACCTCATACGGGGACAGACCTGATCTGGAATGTGCGACCATGCGCATATAAAACAAAGCGACTGGCAGAGCTATTAACCAGTCCACACCTTTGTCCTTACAAACTTTTGCAATACGGATTTTCAGAGTCTGATTATGTCTCTCTACGAGACCGGCTGCTTCAGGATGGCGTACACAATGGAACTTCCACTGGTACCCTAACAAAAGGGAAACGTGTTTCATTAGTTCGGATGAGAATGGCTGGCCGTTATCGGAATATACGACTCTAGGGAGTCCGTATCTAGGGAAAAATTCACGAACCAACTGCTTGGCAGTGGTCGCGGCTGTGTAATCTGGGACTGGATATGCTTCTGTCCACCTGGACAAAGCGCATACTACTACAAGGACATACTTGAAACCTCGACATCGCTCCATTTGAATATAATCCATCTGGAGGACCTCAAAAGGGTGGTCAGGGGGCTGGAAACCACCTTGTTCCACCGGGACACTTTTACCTGGATTAAACTGACAACATATCATACAGGTACGGACTTTCTGCTTGGCTGCAGCTCGTAAATGCTTGTTGAACCAAATGTTCTGGATACTGTCTAACATAGCTTTTTCTCCTAAATGTGCTGGACTATGTGCGGTATTGATAATGACTTGAACCATAGAATCGGGGAGAAACCATGTGGCTCTACCCTTCGTTAACCATCCTTGATCTGTCTGGACCCCTCCTTGTTCAGACCATTTCTTGATTTCATCGGGAGTAGCATGTAACTGGATATCTATGACGTCTTGTGTAGGGTCCTTAACTGTCATGCATGTAATCGGATCTGGAGTGTGTGTCATGTTAACTGGAATGTCTGGAGTCTGTGCTGTAAGCTTGGCTGTGCGGTCTGCTAGATCATTACCTTGGGAAATAATGTCAGTGACTTTCGTATGTGCTTTGCATTTCATGATAGCAATAGATGTCGGTAAATGTATGGCATCTAACAGAGCTTGAATAAGGAGACCATGCTGAATCTTGGTTCCATGAGAAGTCATGAAACCTCTCTCCTGCCAGAGCACTCCGAAGTCGTGTACAACTCCGAATGCGTAACGTGAATCTGTGTAAACATTAACTTTCAGGTTCTTGGCATGTATACAGGCTTGTGTCAGAGCGACTAGCTCTGCTGCTTGAGCGGACAGGGTGTCAATACGGTGTGTTTCAATAACTTCAGTGTCAGTAGTCACTGCATACGCGGCGACTAGTTCTCCTGTACTAGTTCTCATACATGAACCATCCACATAAAGTGTCAGGTCGGGATCTGGTAACGGAATGTCTGTCAGGTCTTGTCTTGGCTTTGTCGTAATGTTAACTACTTCCACACAGTCATGTGGGTCTGGATTTGAATTAACTGATGGTAACAGTGTAGCAGGATTCAGAACGTTGCAGCGTCTAATTTCTATGTGTGGCTGGAACAGTGTCAATTCATAACCTGTTAAACGTGCAATTGTCAAGTGCTGAGTTTGTGTTCGGTTTAAAAGAACTTCTACTGAATGTGGGACTTGTACTGTCAGGGAATGTCCTAAAACTATGGAATCACTTTGTCTGATAGCTAGTGCTGTGGCTGCAACTGACTTGAGGCACGCAGGCAACGCCTGGGCGACTGGATCTAATGTGCTCGAAAAATAAGCACAGGGCTTGTATTGACCTGCTTGATCTTGTGTGAGAACAGACAATGCTGTACCTTCGCGTTCAGTAACAAAAAGTGTAAAAGGCTTACTGTAGTTCGGTGTAGCTAGAACTGGAGCTTGACATAGGGCTTTCTTTAACTCGTTAAAACTAAGTGTATGGTCAGATGTCCAAGGGAGGACAGTCGATACGGCTGCCTCCTGTGTCGTTAACTGTATCAGTGGCTTGGCTAGAAATGCATACTGGGGAATCCATTGTCTACAATAAGAAGTAAGGCCGATAAAGGCACGTACCTCCTTCTGGGTTCTGGGCTGGGGAAGACTCGCTATTAACTGGATACGGTCGGGTGTCAACTGCCTACCCCTCTTGGACAGCAAGTGTCCTAAGTATACCACTTGCTGGACACAGAATTGAAGCTTCGAAGGTGACACCTTGTGCCCCATCTCGGCTAGAAAATACAAAACTGTAAGGGATGCTCGCTCGCAAGCACGTTCAGAACGGGCTGTGATCAGTAGATCATCGACATACTGGAGCAGGGCAGTGTCAGTTGGCATGTGAATATTGTCTAGCTGTCTCTTGAGTGCTTGACTGTAAATACTAGGGCTTTCTGTGAAACCTTGAGGAGCGCGTGTAAACATATAGCTCCTTCCATTTAAACAGAATCCGAAAAGAAACTGACTGTCTGGATGAATTGGAACACTAAAAAATGCATTCTTGAGGTCTATGACAGTGAAAAACATGGCTTCGGAATCAATGGCTGTTAACAGGGAAGAAATATCTGGGACAACTGGGTACTGAGGAATGATACATTTATTAAGCTCTCGTAAATCAATCACTAATCGATATACTGGGGGTGCATTTGGATCAGTACGTTTCATGACTGGAATGATCGGAGAATTACATACATTGGAGTCAGTTTCTACAACTACTCCCTGAGCGATGAGCTCGTCAATAATTTTGGATAAGGCTGCTACAGCCTCAGGTGGCAATCTGTACTGTCTGATTCGGGGTAACACTACACCTGGCTTGAGAGTCACACGATGGGGTGTGATTTGCATGTAACCTACATCAGTTGGACCTTGCGCCCATAAATGCTGCGGAACATTAGACAGTCTTGAATCAAAATCTCGTAATACATAGTGACCCTTAAAGTCACGTAGGAACAGACGTATTCCCTCTGGGGAACAGCAAATAACTGCACCTAACTCTTTCAGTGTCTTAATGCCTAACAGATTTTCTGGACATGACTTAGTAAGTAACAGATCAGTAGTACGGGACAATGGACCTACCTCTAGAGTGACTGGCTTAGATATCTCATTAACTATTGGTTTTCCTGAAAATCCAAGGGAAACATTTCTTGAGCCTGAGAGCGGAGCCCCTGGAACTTCGGCATGACTAATTGTGGTCCTACTTGCCCCTGTATCGATCAAAAACTTTCTGTCTTTCCCTAATACTTGACTGTGAACATAGGGACCTTCTTGATCTACAGGTATCTCGATGAGAGGCAAGCCTACCTCCCTCTCTAGGCTGTTTCATGAATATGACTGGTACTCTGGATACTCAGACTGTGCATACTGATACATCTGTGATGTAACATGCTGTGTTGCAGCAATAGGCTGCGGTACTGTAACTGTCTGTTGTGCATTCTGTGACTGAGGAATCTGTGAAACTTGTTCTTGTCTAGGCGGACGTGGTCTTTCTTTAGTCTTACCAGTAGCTATGTTGTGTTTCAGAACTGCACACTCGTTTATAAAATGACCTGGCTGTTTACAATAATTGCAGTTCCCTTTAACGGGAGCTGCAGGATGACTGGCTTGATTCGGACCCCTCTTCTGACTGTCTTGAGGAACAGATTGTGCAACTAGCACTTTCATTTTCGTGTCTTTCATACGTTTTCTCTCGTGTTCTTGCTCTTCTCTGATTCTATTCTGGTGGTACTGGAGCATCTGGAGCATCTGGGACGGGGTATTTGCTTGCCAGGTGCTTTCGACCTTTAAAACTCGATTTTTAATTTGTGGACTTGAATTCTCGACTAATTTGGTGACGAAAAGATGAGGGTATGACTCACTACTTGTCTTGAGACCACTGTTAATACTGAAACATTTTTCGAATCTAGAATAAAAATCGCTAATATCTTCATCTTGTTTCTGTTTACAGGCTGAGATTGCATCCCAGTCTTCTTTCCTAGTTGTCAATAATCTGGGTAAAACTTGAATCAATAATTCTGGTAATTCTTTACATTTATCTCCAAGACCGGTACCTGGTACTCGTGCCTTGTCTTCAGCTTCTAGAGCTGCCCAATCGATCTTTTTCTCTCCCACCTCCCATTCCTTTTCCTTTAACTTTTCATATACCCCTGCGGGTAACAGGACCTTTAACATTTTAATGATGTCTGGGTAAGTGTATTCTCCCATACGGAGCATGTCTTTTAATTCTCTATGGAACCCTGCTGGATCTTTGTCATGACAGGGAATTAATTTCTTCATTTCAAGAAGTTCCATCTTTGAAATTGGAGTGTATACAAACACTCGTTGCATTACGCCACCCGCCCCTTGGACTGGGTGGACTTCTCGTAACGGATTCTGTCTGTCTATGTAGAATGGCTTATTTTCTGGGGGTGAGACATGAACAAAATGCGGGTTCAGGAACGTTCTATATTTGTGGCGCTGTTCTAGAATGACACTAATTAAATCGGTACCTAGACCTCTCCATCTATACTGGAGTAACTCGTTCAGGATATCGTGTAACGGGCCTGGATCAGAATGTTGACCCTCATACAGAGTAATGAGGTGCTGGATCATATACATACCCACCAGTCGTTGCTCGGCTGGGGGCAATTTCAGAAACATTTGTGCCACTATTTCGTCTGAAAAAGTGGTAGAATCAGTAATCCATCGGACTGCTGATCGGGCTAGTTCTTGTTCATGCATGGTACTTAATTCACTGTAACCGACTCGTGATTTCAGAATGTGATCGGTAGTTTGAAATACTTGTTCTAGAGAACCTTGTTCTGGTGCTAGATGAAAAATAGACTTGGGTTCTAGACGTAAATGGCGATCTGGAAATCTAGATTTTCCTACATACGCTATTCTGGCGGGATTCTCGTTCTCTTCCTCTTCAGGATCAGAGATACTTTCTTTCTCGCTTACTTGTGCTGCTTTACGCTGTTCGTGTAACCTTATTATTTCTTTACGAATTTTCTTGTACATACTCTCCATAGCACCGACGGTCTTGTGCTTACCCTCGGCTATATTATCACTCCACCTTGTCAGGATTCTCATTTCGGCGGGATCTTTAGACGGGTAATCTTGTTCTCTTATTAGACAATTGATCAGGAACTTTAATATCATGAGCTGGATCTCGGCTTTCCTCTGAGACATAATCTCGCCAATACTTTCTGGATCATCCCCTGTACGGATGAAACGATATATTCTGTCTAGATCTTCTTTCATATTCGGTAAGGTGACTAGATACTCGGTCACTCTCCTTACACGTAAGGAATATAAAACCATAGTATATTCGCCTGGAACTGGATCATAAACACATTCGTTAAGGGCTTGTCTGATTTCTGTGACAGACTTATTACTTTTAGGAGTACGCTGTGATGCTTGAGCATGTAATTCGAGTGCCGATAAACGCTTGTGTGGCGGCGGGGTTTGAGGAGTAGCTCCTCCTGCGGCCCCTAAACTGGAGTCGTCTACTGAGGCTCTACGTCCTGGCAGAGTGGGAAATGGAACTGTAGGCTGGACCGGGGGTACCGTAACAGGTACTCCGGTGTCTGGAGGAGCATGAATTACCTGGTTTACAGGGACTGGCGGAGCGCGGACAGGATTTGCATATTCGGGGACTGTGTCGTCCAAATAGGACGAAATAAAAATATCAGCTGCGGTCGGTTTGTGACGTAGCTTGGTCGGAATTAATGGTGGCGGGAAATTACTGGATGCCTCTGGGGTCGCTTTTGGCAAGCCCTCGGCAAGGAGAGGATACATACCCTTAATAAGGGCATGCCTCTGTCTGTCTGACTGTTCTGCTTTGACTTGTTCACCTATCTCGATTAATTCTCTTTCTTGAGCTCGTTCCTGGGATTCTCTACTTAATTCTGACTTTCTGACTTCCTTTTCCGTTCTTTTATGCGCTTCTTTACGCCATAACTCGATGGCATCTTTCTGTGACTGTCTGGCTTTCTTTTTCCATAATGCTTCTTCTACTCGCATGATACATTCGGCATCCCATGTACCCGATACGGGCCATCTATACTTTTCTTCTAACTGTTTGGTATACTCTACCCATAAATCTAGATACAATATGGCGCTTATGCCATGTTTCTGATACATAAAGTGACCTGGACTGTCCCTAGGCGGGACAGGAACCGCTTCCTCTAACAGACCCTTTCTAGTTTTTAACTGACGTAACTTGGAAAATAGCGGCATGACTGAACTGTAATCTGGACACAATACAATACACAATAAAAACACGAAATCACATCGCACTCATACCACAACAGTAAATTACATGAAGAACATTATAAATAACAGTTCGAACAGAATATTACCTGGAATACTGAGAACAGAAAGAGAACAGATTTTCTCGAGAACGGAACAGACTAGAGTTACTGGATGCACTGCTGTAACAGTACGGAACATACCGGTCCCATAAAGGGACGCATCAGGACCCGTATCCACCTAGGTGAACACTTCGTTTGTGAGTCTGGGCACCACCAACCCACGGACCAGGAGTCAATTTAGATTGGTCCTGTCTAGATACTACCCCAGCAATGGTACTCACCGGGCAGCACGGAACGGAAGGCCTCGGACTGGACTGGACGACGGACGACGAACTTCGGACTTCAGTTACAGGTGGGCCTCCGGATACCTCGGACCTTGGACTCTCGGCTTGGGCTCTGGTCGGGACTCGCCGCGTTCCTCCACCGTCTCGTTCGGATGCTGGACCGCCTCCTCCGTCTCCTCCGTGGGCCTGAGGGATACTTGAGCAGAAATATCTGCCACTGCGCAGAAGAGTTCCGTCACGACTGCAGAGGGTCAGGGGGTCGGCGTGGCTTCACCGACGCGTGGGGAAAGGGCAAGTCCCTATTCGGGCGCCATTATGTGGTAAATAAATAAATAATACCCTATTTTTGACTAGACTTATAGCATAACAGATAGCTCAATAAAATAAGAGTCAAGATTCGAGGTAGTAGGAGTTTCTGCAGGTTTATTACGGCATAAGGACAGGATCAGGACAACCTGCATAGGAACAGAATGACAGGGCCCAGCAGGACAACTGGGGCCCAGCAGGGGAAAAGAGGCCCAGCAGCTGCTGGGGCTAGGTCTGGGATGAGCGCGCTAACATTCAATAACAAAACACAGGCATATATACATAGCGCGAACACATAGCATTACATTGCAGTAGGCGTAGCAGTGGGTGGAGCAGAAGGCGTGACGCGTAGCAGTCGCGAAAGATAACAGTAAAAAGAGGTGTAACTGGGAGTATACATAGACATGTGATGCAATACGTAACAGAATAGGTCATGAATGGGCGGAAACATAGGAGGGGGCTACCTAAGGAGCCGGGACCTCTAACCTAATGGTGCGCGAAAACTGGCAATGACGTGTTACTAGGAGAAGCTGGGGGCTACGAACTCTGTGTTAGGAGCAGAGACTAAAGTCTGGAGGGTCGGAGCGACATGTACCTAAACCCGATCTGGTATCTGATGTTTAGGGAACATGTTGATATAAACTAGAAGTCATGAGGGGAAAAGCTAACTTGATTCTAAGACTGGACCATGCATTATTCTACATGAAGTGCGTGATGAAGAATACTAAATGACTATTAAATACAGTATTTCTCTAACGTGGAGCCGAGTAGGCTAGACAATGACGGAAACTATTGATGCAGTTCAGTAGCTTAGGAATGCAGAAGGAGGACTGAACTGATAGCTGGAACTATAACATACTTTTGGCAGACTCAGAGGCAGAGCCAAGCTGCACCGGGCACTGCGAGGCAGGAAGTAAGTGAAGGGTCGAGGATACAGGTGGGGGCTGTATCGCTCCTCAGCGAGGCTTTCAGGAGACAGGAGCTGAATCTGTGGTCCGGGCCCTTTTGAGGCCTGGAAACGGGGATTTTATAATGGAATAACGTGCACACTGAGAAACGTGGCAACATTACTTTACATAGGAACATATTCGTAGTATTCACGAGGACTGGAAAATGACATACCAGAGGTGGACACAACTGTAATTGCGTCATTAATCGGACATGGGGAATAACATATGCATATTGGTCATGCACACATAACATATGATGGATGAGGCGTAGGGACACAGAACATGGCAAAATTTACTTTTCCACACTTGGACAATAGAGGTGTAAACCACTACAGGAGTGTTCAAGGGTTACCTCACCCACAGGAAGCGGGTGCACAGGTGCAAAGATGTGTCGGGTTTCGTCACAAAGATCTAGGGTGCCTGGAGATGAAGATGCTGCAGGCGTCCAGAAGAGAAGTGTCCGGTGCGATCCAAGGGTGGATCGAAGTTGTAGAGTACCTGAAAGCAGAGGGGACAGAGTCTGGGTCACTAGCCAGTGACCAGGAAGGAACCAGGCAATGTCGGGCGCAATCAGGTCGATGTTGTGAAGCTTGTCTCCGCTGCCACGTGGTCTCTGGGGCACCGAGGATGTCCTGGAGTGAATCACGAGCTGTCCCATAAAGGCTCTCGCTGTCGGCGGTGTCGGCTTCAAGATCGGAGTCAACAGGCCTTGTCAAATGCAACCCACGCAGGATTCGAAGATCGCTTCTTACTCAGACCAGCAAGGTCTGAGCGGGTGCTCCTTGTCAGGGGAGCGAGGGCCAGTCTGGAGCAACCAGACTAGCAGAGCAAATTCAAAGGTTCGTCGGTACTGGGGCCACTAACCAATGGGCAAGTGACCGGACCAACGTGTTGAGCAGGTAAATGCAAAAGGGCCCCACGCAGCACTCGTCAAGTGTGAAGGGGTGAGCTTTAGTGCAAAAGCTGCTCAGGGCTGAAGCTTCTCAGACTCCAATGCACAGCTTCGAGGGAGCCTCGAATGCTGCACGGTCAGCGCTTCGTAGTTTTTCCAAGATGGCCGGCCCCACGCTTCAGGTCGCCTCCACGGGTCTCAGCTCAGCAGGGACTGTGGATCGGGCTGTTAGAAGGCAGGCACGCTGGGTCTTGTCGATCTCTGTCGCTCGAGTTCCGGCGGGAACTGCAACAAAGCATGGATGGTGCCTGTTTGCACAGGGTGGTCACTCCTTGACCACAAGGGAGATTCTTCAGTCTTCCACGTCGAGTGGGATGTTGAAGGGTCCAGAGTTTTGTTTCATAAGTTTCAGTCAGGATAATCTGATGTGCATCTTCACAGCTCCTACTTTTAAGTCAAATCAAGGGACTGGATTACCTTTTAGGTCCCTCCTATGGGTGGGACCCAGGAAGGGGGTGGTTACACCCCTTTTCCTTTGTCCAGTTTCGCGCCAGGACTGGGGCTGGATGGCCCCAGAACCGGTTTGATTGGAATCTGCCCAGGGACACCTTGTGCGCCCCAGGCAGTGTCTAGTTTCTTTCAACCCTCCCTGCTACAATCCACTATCTCCTGTCTGGGGTGGTGTGACACCTCCCTGTGACAGGAAACCCTTTGTCCAGGCGTCCTCTGCCAAGTTTCGGTCAGCAGCAGGAGGCCAGACATGTGTCTGTGGCAGCAGCATCCATCTTGTGATGCTTGGGCTCTTTAAAACTATTACCGGTTAGGTCAGTGTGTACATGCCTCTCCCTCTAGAACGGTGGAATTCTACCCCCGCCGCCAGGACTGGTGGGGGGGGGGGGTAGGATTCCAAAGTGTTTGACACCAAACAAGACATGTTTCGATGCAGCCATTCCAAAGTTAGCCTTTACTGTGAGGTTATAATGTACTTAAGAGTATATGGTCTGGCTGCATCAGAGAATAGGTTCCGAAAGCTGCAGAGGGGTCCTGCTCATGCATGGACACCCTCTCACACAAAACCAAGCACTCTGCCTTCAGGATTGACAAGGCCTGCCATAGGAGTGACTGATAGGTTTATAGGTGTCAGTGATTAAAGGTAGATATAGGTAACCTATATCTTGGTAAGGGGTGCATGCACCACCTTACCCAGGCTGCAGTAGCAGTCCTGTGGTGCCATTTTGGAAGGCTACCCTGGGGTGGCATAATACATGCTTCAGCCCCTGGTAGGTCTCTGGGGTACCTATGCCCTTAGTACCTGGTGTACCATATACTAGGGACTCACAAGGGTACCCCAGTAACCAATCTGGAGTGCACCTAATGTACATGCAATCGATTTAGAGAGGAAGCAGCTAGGCTGGGGTCCTGGATAGCAGGGCCCCAGCCAGACTAAAGTCGAAAAACAGTGAAACACCAGCAAAAAAGTGGGGGTAACCATAGTAAGCAGATCCTACTCTCCTACACCTATTGGTGGAAAAAGTCCATCTCAAGCAATCACAAATGTGCACAGTGCAAGGCGTGTGATTCTGCTACTGTGACAGACATCTTTGTCTTAAATAAACACAGTGTGACACTAAAAACAGTCACCAATTGCAAGACCAAGAATATAACCCATCTTTTGCTATGTCCCTGTGAGCTTGGATATGTAGGTGAATCGGCTCACTCATTTGCCACACGTCTCATAGAACATTGCTCTGCCATCCGCAACCACAAACTCTCCGCCCCCCTTCTCAAACATTATCTAAAAATTAATCACAAACCAGAAGACATCAAGGGCCAGATGTAGTAAAAGCGTATTTACCGATTCATAAATACCGAATTTTACCGATTCGGTATTTATGAATCGGTAAATATGAAGGTAGGAGATGTAGGAAGATTCGGTAATTAAATTACCGAATCTGTAAAAATCGGTATTTACCGAATCGGTAAATACCGATTCGGTATTGCCCATTAATTCCTATGGGCTTCAATCAATGGGCAATACCGAATCGGTAAATATCGATTTTTGCACTTTTTACACTTTGACACCCTCTGGCACCCCGAATACAGGCATGTGTGCCATGTGGCACACAGACATGCCCTAAGGGCATGTCTGTCTGTCACATGGCATAGGTGTGCATGCACACATGTGCATGCACACCTGGGTTCGGTATTTTACCACCCAATTGAATTGGGTGGTAAAATACCGAATCTGTATGGCCTTTGGGACTCAGAAGAGTCCCACCTACATTTGGATTTACCGAATCGGTAAAATTACCGAATCGGTAAATTTACCGATTCGGTAAATTTACCGAATCTGTAAAATAAATGCCCCTACATGCCGATTCTTAAATACCGGTCGGTAACGGCCGAAATCGGCCGTTACCGACCGGTATTTAGGCTCCAACATCTGGCCCCAAATGGGTCATTCTCAAAAATATTGACAGTAAACCTGGAAGTGATCCTGACCAAGTACATATATGTGCCCGTACGGTTTAAATAAAGAAATTCTTTGGGAACATGCCATCCATTACAACACTGGTTAAGGAACTTCTGTGTGTTGTAACATTGCTTGAACGAGCCTGGGAGACACCTGGTTACAACACACATGTTGTATCATCGGGATACATGTACCTGTTGCTTATCTTCAATCAGTACATTCCAGAGGGATCTCTGGTTATGTTATCTGTTTTTGTTTTTGTCCCCTCCTTATTATATATCTGTCACTATACACGTTTGGTGATACCGCCAGTTTCCCTTTTTTAGCATAGCACTGTCGATATTCTATCATGGCCGCCTTGAGGCATGCACGTTTACGGGGTTTTGTAAACTACTTCATCTCGCTATGCACGTTATCCACTTCATAACCGGTTGAAATGATGAATGGGAAAACCCCAGGCTCGTTTTTTTATCAGCAATTTAACTTACCATCAACAAATGAACCTCCACTGACAGGAGAGTCAAGGTTGGGATTCACAGCCATGGTTGCCACTGTTGGTTTCTCACTATTGAAGGAAGTGGCCCGATTAGGGCCACCCGAGTCGCTCGCGACCACCTCCCAGCCTTCCATACAAATGAAGAGTCGGTCAGACAGTAGAGAATACAAACCAAGTATATGTTTATTCAGATACACTCGAGTGGAGCCGCGTCTGCCCAATCGCTTAGGGGTGCTGCAGAGAGGACTGACATCCGAAAACATTGTGATATTTTATGTATGATTCAGAACCAATGAAGGCACGCCCAGACTGGACATTTCCAGATGGAGACAGCTACGCAAAGGAGGTACAGAAGGATAAGTTTGATCCAGGGTCAGGGCACACTATCTCTATGCCAAGGTCGTTCTGGCTGAGTCCATCGCTGGACTAGTGGGGGCAGGCCTCTATCTAGCGGGAAAGGCATGTGCTACTAAGAACAGTGCATTCATTAGTACAGCAAGGTCCAACCTTGAAGGAAACGAAAACTACCAAGGCTGTTTCTCGCAGAGATAGAGAGAGAATTAGTTTCGATCATGACTCAAAATGATGGCCAAACATAAAAATAGTGCCACTAATGCTAACTTATGCAAAACAGTATATAAACAATACAGCTAAGAAATGTTATTGCAACACTATGTCCTGTATAGTTACGAAGGTTTTTTTCCAACGTCTCCAGTTCCTCATCTCTCATTCGCCTTTGCATTTAAACATACAATCTTATAAGTGCAGGAATATTGCCGGGCTGGTGAGTTCTCTTCTGGCTGCAAATATCTTTCTACACCAAGTACACCCGCACATTCCATGTTTGTAATTATTTTCTTATGTTGACAGGTATCACACTGGTGTCTCTTTATGCACCTAGCTGGGCACTAGTGCTCCTGATACACACAACCTTAACGAGGTGTGCTTGTGACCTGTGGAAATTGCTCTCTTTTAATCTCCACTTTGCAAACAAAGAAGCCAGTAGTCTGAGGTCTGGACAAAGTACCTCGTATTTAATATTGATGAGCGGGTGCATTTAATCACAGCGGTAGGATGGCTATGACAAGAGTGGACATCATACAAAGATCTGCAAGGTTATTTATGCATGTTGCTCTGCTGGTGATGTGCAGAATATTTACAGCAGGAACAATCCTTTACTAGGTAAGAAGGTTAAGGTTTGTTTGAGATTCTCACATCCTGACAGACAATCGAACAAACGTGCATCAACATTATCAGTGGACATTGCTGGTTTCTTTATACATTGGAAGACAAATGAACAAATGGGTATAAACATTATCAGTGGACATTGCTGTTTTCTTTATACATTGGAAGACAAACGAACAAACGAGCATAAACATTATCAGTGGACATTGCTGTTTTCTTTATACATTGGAAGACAAACGAACAAACGAGCATAAACATTATCAGTGGACATTGCTGGTTTCTTTATACATTGGAAGACAAACGAACAAACGAGCATAAACATTATCAGTGGACATTGCTGGTTTCTTTATACATTGGAAGACAAACGAACAAACGAGCATAAACATTATCAGTGGACATTGCTGGTTTCTTTATACATTGGAAGACAAACGAACAAACGAGCATAAACATTATCAGTGGACATTGCTGGTTTCTTTATACATTGGAAGACAAACGAACAATTGGGAATAAACATTATCAGTGGACATTGCTGTTTTCTTTATACATTGGAAGACAAACGAACAAACGAGCATAAACATTATCAGTGGACATTGCTGTTTTCTTTATACATTGGAAGACAAACGAACAAACGAGCATAAACATTATCAGTGGACATTGCTGGTTTCTTTATACATTGGAAGACAAACGAACAAACGAGCATAAACATTATCAGTGGACATTGCTGGTTTCTTTATACATTGGAAGACAAACGAACAAACGAGCATAAACATTATCAGTGGACATTGCTGGTTTCTTTATACATTGGAAGACAAACGAACAAACGAGCATAAACATTATCAGTGGACATTGCTGGTTTCTTTATACATTGGAAGACAAACGAACAAACGAGCATAAACATTATCAGTGGACATTGCTGGTTTCTTTATACATTGGAAGACAAACGAACAAACGAGCATAAACATTATCAGTGGACATTGCTGGTTTCTTTATACATTGGAAGACAAACGAACAAACGAGCATAAACATTATCAGTGGACATTGCTGGTTTCTTTATACATTGGAAGACAAACGAACAAACGAGCATAAACATTATCAGTGGACATTGCTGGTTTCTTTATACATTGGAAGACAAACGAACAATTGGGAATAAACATTATCAGTGGACATTGCTGGTTTCTTTATACATTGGAAGTCAAACGAACAATTGGGAATAAACATTATCAGTGGACATTGCTGTTTTCTTTATACATTGGAAGGCAAACGAACAATTGAGAATAAACATTATCAGTGGAAATTGCTGGTTTCTTCATACATTGATAGACAGTTGAACAAAAGGGTATAAACATTACATGTGGACATTGTTCGATTGTCTTCCAATATATGTGAAGGGACAAGCAATCAAGTAGAAACATTGTAAGTGAATCCTAGATTAATCTCAGATGAGCATAGAGCAGGTATGCCAACACCAGGCGTGTAAAGACACGAGCAAAACAAGTCTGTTTGTACTGACTTGAAAACGCGTCAGAAAGGCACCAAAGACCTCTGAGGAAAATACAAATGGAAGAACTGATGTTCAAAACACTGAACAAAAAGACATTTTTCACTCATTCCACTAAGTTGTTGCCCTCGTCATGGTCATCATGTCTGATCTGTCGGCTCAATAGACTATTATCAGTGAAGTTATTGGGCTATTACGCTTTGTAATCATTTTCTTATGTTGATAGGAATAACCATGTCTTTTTACATATCCAGCCGGGCATTTGTGAATCGACTACCAAACCTTCAACGAGATGATTTGCGGTTGATCTGGTGACTATCTGTTTAGCATTTGCCCTCAGCATCGTTATCTTGCCTCATCTGCCGGCTTTATGGACTATTGGCAGTGAGGTGATTGGGTCACTTTGCCATTGTAGAATATAGTCCCAGATTTTGATCCTTCTGCCAGCTTTGGAGGAGGTGTGTTGTTTCATGGCTTATATTTTATGTGCTATGTAGTAGTATGTAACAGGTGTATATACATATTCATTCTTTCGCTCTTGTTTCCATCGCTGTAGGACCCCCTTTTGTTCATCCATTCAGGGAGTTTGTATTGATATCCCTTCCAGAGGCCTTGGAGTCTCCAAAGACTGATCTTTGGGTTTGTGTTCATCTGCTTACCTGTACACTATTTTCACTGATGCTGATTGGTCAAAACAGCATCACTTAGGCGCTTGCCTATCTCACTTCGTCGGAATTATAGTCGCTTCATGTTCTACCAACACTAGTAACTTTGGGATTTCCTGGGTTCTTTTTTTCTCTTTTCTTTTCATATTCTCCCATTTAAAGCATACGTAACACATTTGGGGTGATTATCCAGGTGTTGTTGGCCGATAGACACAAACTGTGTTGTAATCTGTTTTCATTATGTATCATATTCAATTAGGGCACTCATTCTTGACATATAATTGCAGGTACCATTCATTTCTTTAAAAGTGGCTTTTCTGAAGAAGGCTCTCCTGTGTCGAAACACATATAGATGATTGAAGACGGGTACACAAATCCACGGATCCACAGGTCCCGGTCGGGTAGAGTGGTCCTCAATCAAGAGCCTAGAAAGGACACGTCCTCCCAATTTTATATACTTTTTACCACTGGAATGTCCCTTCTGTAGTTTGATTGTTTCTTTCTCTTCAGTTAGGATAAGCAACGAAAGAGTTATCAATATTGGATGGGGGGGTTCTTAAGTGTGTAGGGGTGATCCTCTCCAGAACAAAGTTCACAAGAGAAACACATGAAATATGTCCAACCCATTGTTACGGGTGGGAAGGGAAAGAAACCCTTTTCTTTAAGTAGCCCTCACTCACTCTGATAGTGACATGCTTCATCATAGGGCTCACCCCTACTTCTAAAAGTTGGGGTGGGCTTGACCGTGTTTCAGGGAGCACTTAAAGATACTGTGTATGGGGGCGTACTGTTAAAGATAAAATTCATCACCCACTCCTAAATAATTTTTTTATGATGGAGTGGGAGGGAAGGTTAAAATATATAACAATAGGGTGTCGAGGATGTGATGGTCCTGTGACCCTAACTTTAGCACCCACATGTTTCAGCCCTTCCTATCTGGCCTGAATAGGTCCTGGGCTTTCATCAGGGTGGGACATAAAGAGGTTACTTCCCCCAACGACGTTAGTGTGTGTGAACTATTTGTTTCAGGTACTCCTAGGTGATTAAAAGCTGAAACAAGCCTAAAACGTGGCACTGGTCTCGATGAGGAGTTACCTATATAAAGGAAAAACATAATATATGCATTTGTTAATACATTGTGATTAACATTTGATCACCAGTTTCACACGGATCCCTCTAGATCCATTGTTGTGGTGAGTTGGGCGTTTTTACCATTGTGGCACGGAGGAGAAGCAGACCAGGACAACTACGGGGTTTACAGGGGTTTTTGGTTTATTGATGCTATGCTTTAATAAAAAAAAGTTAATGTTCTGGGGCAGATAGTCCTCAACGCCAGGAATTCTGGGACTTGTAGTCTGTTCCGGTTTTCTCCTTCTCCTTTGGTGTTGGCTGGTAGTCAGGAGCTTGATCCCTTGTATGGCGACTGGAGGGATTGTTAACCAGGTACTCATTGGTGGACAGGACCTTGGAGGGGAGGGGGGAAGGAAAAACAAAGGGGCAGAGAGGAAGGAAAGGAAAAGAACGTAAGGAAGGTGTTTTCACTTTTATCAAATGTCGCGGGAAGCCAGGGGTGAAGGGACTTGCCACCTCTACCGTCACCAGTGTTTTTTTGTGCCCTTAGTCTAGGTGTAGGAGTCGGGGTCTCTTCCTCCCATTTCACCCCCACCCCTGGGTCTTTCAATTGCGCGGCCCCACGCAAACCCGAAGAGTTCCCCGTACCTTGTGGAGCCACGACCCTCCTCCTGGGCCGTGGCTGGAGATTCCGCATTGCCAGTTAGGGTCTGGCTGCCCATTCGGTTCGCCTTCCGATGCTGATCCCTTGGCGTGCTCCTCTCGGGACAACGCGACGTCCTGTTCCTCTCGAGCGTTTCTTCCTCCGTCCATTGGGGGTATGTGGAAGGTTTCCACCAGAGTCTCCTCCTGACTCGTCCAGTGGATCGGTCCTATCGAACGCCGAATTCCTCTCGGTCTTCCGTCTTGAAGCCGTCGAGACCACGTGACTCCGTCACCTGGTGTGGGAAATCCGGTGCCTTAAAGGGCCAGTCCACTTCCTGAAAGGTCTGTAAATATAGAAGGGGAAACGGGGAGAGATAATGTGGAAAGTGTCCCGCTGAGGCGTCCTCAGAATGCGCATCCTCACAACCATATAACTCCATTGTTTCAGCATCTTGCTGTAGTGGTTGTATCCTTTATACTTCAAGTATACACTACCAATACACTCTTGTGACTTTCACATGTGCTATGGGTGAGTGCAAGCATGCATTATTCCTTTATTTAATTTGTATTTTATTTGTCAACAAGAGGGTAGAAACAACATAATTTACATGTACAGAAAATACCAAAAGAAAATTGCAATATAGAGAAAAACAATATCGCAAACATACATGAAATTAACATCCAATTCAATCCTTACAGTTGTAAGAAATGCGAGACTCCTAAAATAAAAGTCCCCAAATAGCATTAAGTTTACTCATAGACTGAATGCCCCCGGCCTTTGCCAATGCATACTCCATTTCATACATTTCCTTGACTAACGTCCACCAGTCGCTTATAGAGGGAGGATTTGGGCTAATCCAGAACCGGGCAGTTACTAACCTGGCAGCAACAATTAAAATCATAGCTAGCCGAGCGAGTCTATAGCTCCTATTTTCTAGACCTATCATGATTACCCTAATCGAGAAATTTGGATCTATTCCCAATCTTTGAGGAGTTGAGGGGTGAAGTCTGTTGTCCCTGAGACTTCAGCACGAGGCAAACTCTTTTCCAAGCCTTTGGAGATCCTTTACAAGTTGAAAGCAAAGTTACTCAAAAGTTCCTTTCTCCTTCCTTTGGCAGTAAGGCAACCACTGCAGGCCAATCCCCCAAGCAGCACTTCAGCTTGGGAATAGTCTCTCCTCAGTTTCTTCAGGTTCCTCTCCTCAGTCAAGGTTTCTTCTTGTTGTTCGGAGTGATCTAATTTCATGGGAGCAGGGTCCCAATAGTTATACCCCAAAATCCTTTGTTCTCTGAGGGGAGAGGGGCCTGTGCCTAGTCCAAACCAGTGCCTGAGCACTTTGCTTACCAGACTTCTCCTTTCCTTTAACCGTGCAGGGCAGAAACATCAGAAGCCCCGCAGTAGGTGGAACCAGCATTGTGGAAGGCAAGTACAGTCCTGGAGCACTTTGTTGACAGGACTCCTTCTCTTCTTTCAGTGTGCAGGGCAGAGACATCAGACACACCACAGGAGGTGGAGCCAGCATTGTGGAAGGCAGGCACAGCCCTATTCAGAGTTCAGGTGCACTCCTCCCTCCCATCAAGAGGCAGATCTCTCTATTCACCACTGGGTGACTCAGCCTGTCTCCTGGAATTCCCCAGCCCTGTCACTTCATGAAACCAGACATAGGAATACACATCCTAGCAGAGGCAGGTTTGAATAGTTAGACAAGCAAAGACCTACTTTCCAAAAGTGGTATTTGCAAACACAGAATATTAAAATGAACTTCACTAAAAAATGTATTTTATTATTCCGAGTCCAGGAATACTAAACTCGAATTTCTACCATGGTCCCTGAGCCTGTTAGGATTATAAAATATAACAATTCTAACAGCCCATTCTGGCCTATGGAGAACAGGTAGCCTTGCAATCGTGAAAAACGAAAATGGCTGTAATTCACTATTAGGACATGCCACTCACACCAGGGCTTGTCCTACCTTATCCTTACAATGCACCCTGCCCTTGGGCCTACTATAGGGGTGACTGATATGAAGAAAAGGGAAGGTTTAGTGGCTGGGAAGTGGGTGCACTTGCCCAGTCAGCATGACAGTACCAGACTGCACGCAGGCTCTGCAATGGCAGACCTTAGGCACATTTTACAAGGCTGCTTCTGTGGGTGGCACAACCAGTGCTGCAAGCCCACCAGCAGCATTTGGATTAAACGCCCTGGCACACTCAGTGCACTAGACTAGGGTCTGACAAGTAAACCAAATAGCCAAACATGGAACCAATGATTAATACATCGATTTACAATAGGGAGCACTCACACTGTGGCACTGAACAGCAGTGGCACAGTGCCCAAAGCAGCTAACACCAGCAAAAACACATGAAGCAACAGCAAAAATGGAAGAGAGACCCACGCCAATGGTGCCAGGTCTAACACTAAGCTACTCAACCATGGACTCTGGACGAGACAAAACCTTACTTGTTATTGATTGTGATTGCGAGGAGGCATATTCAGGTATTTCTAAACAGGCTTTGATAAGATTTAAAAATCACACAGTGCTGGGCCACAATTGGCAACAGGATTCAGAAGGAAGCCTGTGTCTCATTGGCCAGCAGGGCCGGGATTGGCTCCCTGCCAAAGCCAGGGCAAAGTTCAGAAGTTTGTGTCTCACTTTCATATCAGCACTTGGAGATATTGGCATCAACACATCTGCGTAAAAGATAAAACTTAACATGCAGCCAGGAACATGGGATGAAAACCCGTACACCCAGACACCTCTCTCTCTTCCAGGTAAGGGCAGATGTGGGCCGGACTCCTTAAGAATTGTACCCAGACACCCCTTTCTCTTCCAGGTAAGGACAAACGTAGGCCGGGCTCCTTAAGACTTGTACCCAGACACCTCTCTCTCTTCCAGGTAAGGGCAGATGTGGGCCGGCTCCTTAAGAATTGTACCCAGACACTCCTCTCTCTTCCAGGTAAGGACAGACATAGGCCGGGCTCCTTAAGACTTGTACCCATGATAGAGCAAGATTTCTCATCGCGACTTGCTCGATTCATGAACCTCGAAACCGTTGTAACCTCATAACGAATTGTACGTTTTACTAATATCTTTTATTTCCAATATATATGTATGATAGAGAAGCTTGCTTATGTGTTTTATTAATACGAATCACTTTTGTAATTCTAAAATGGCCGCTGCTTGACTTTCCTCTTCTGCGCATGCTTCAGTCACACTCACGTGACTTCGTGTAGAGATAGTTTTTGGAGGGAAAGGGTGCGCATGCGTAATAAGCAATATGATGGCTGTGCTTTGATAACGTGGTGAAGCCTTGTGCTGCTGCTCTTGTGACATTGTTCGTTGCACTTACCATTAATGCATAGTATATTTTTATAATGATGAAACCTGAAATGTGAAATCATGACATGTAATACATTCATTCATTTCTATGTTTTAATTTGTTTTCGCTTACTTTTCATGTATCACGGGAAATGGGGGTCCGAATGGGTCGTGAGCCATTTTGAAGGTCCGTTCTGCGCATGCTCAAGATGCGAGGCCACAGACAAACTTGGACCGTGGAACTCAGCCAGCTGGCAGCCACAGTCGAGATGCTCCTGAGAGAATTACCTCTGACCCAGGAGGATGGAGCCAATGTCCCTATATTGTTACAAATGTATAAGTTTTCATTGTATTCCGTGGGACTTCTCGTGGGAACCCCAATCTTGCTAGGCGGCACCCAAAAATGTAAATTAGGCCTTAGAATAGTCTGTTCAATTTGTTTTGAAAAAAAAAAGAATAGTCTGTTCTGATTGGTGTGTTAACCAAATCCTACCTTAGGACCAATCCAAATTGAGGATTCTGACACTTTGCAACATTTGGGGGGTGGTACCCTGTCCCAAAACAGTATATCTAGCCTAGGTTTAGCTAGAGAAATTGTCCGACTTGTCTGAATAGCTGACCTGTCACTGACCCAACGCACTCAATAGGTGACTTGATACAGAGGTGCTGCGGAGCTCTCTGTCCGAAATCTGACCATAGACTCTGAAGGTTTTACTGAACCTTAAGTGCTGGCGGAGCACTTTGCTGGGGAATTCGCTGACCCAATCGGGGTCCTGACTGATAGCTGCAGAGAGGGTGGAGCGCAGGCGTTGCTTCCGAACTGCGGGTGCTGGTCGTATCCTGGTGGTCCTGTCCTGATCCGAATCTGGGTTTCCTGTCCCGTTCTGGGTGTCCATTCTGCACCTGCTGTCCCACTGAGGGTTATCCTTCCTTGAGGGTTTTCCTGTCCTTAAACTGAGCCGTGGCCAGGGTTGGTTTTCACACCAGTCTAGGTAAAAATCGTTCCGAGTTCTTAAACGGCACCTTTCTATTTTTCTGTCTTTGCTTTAATAAAGACATACCTTTGCACGTGAATAATTTTCCATGCTTTCTCCTGCAACCATTGCATTTCATAAAATCGTTTGCATTTTTATTTCATAGCGTGTTCCTATGTTACCCTACCTTTTTAGAAATCATTTTCTGTATTGCAGTTTGCAACTTCTTGTTATTATCTTGGTTTTTCTCTCGTAAAACTGACTAAAGTAACTCGGATTTATAGCGTGTTCACTTTGCCCCTTATCTTAGTTTTCCTCTCACTTAGCGGGTTCCCTGTCGCACTAGTATTCTTTTGATAAAGCTGTATGACTGCCCTTTATTTGAATTTAAGATAAAGCTTTCAAAATTTCCAGTTGTCCGTGGTCATTTCATAAAAGTAAAGTCATATGTTGAATAGTATATTTTGCTGCCTTTTCCTTTTACAGCTAGTTCCCTGACCCATCGTTGTCATAGGTACCCATAACGGTGGATGGTAAGTTGGGTACACTGGAAAATCGAAAGGGAACTCACAATTATTGGTAGTAGATTGTGTGGTCATCTGATCAATGTATATGATAAAGTAAAGTATATGGGCCCGAAGCCAGAAGTGGCGAAATTATTGGTCGAGGTGACCCGCGATCTCTAGCAGTAATTTTCTGGTAGCAGAGTGATGGTTAGGGACTAGTTAAAGGATAGGTAGGACTAGTTAGTCTAGCCAAGTCGGATGCTGCTATAAGAGTAGGCGCTTCAAGGGAAATTGATCACTCACTTGAAAATCGTTTACTTTGAAAAAATTATGAAATGTTTTAAAATTGTTATTCTTCTTATCATACTGTTATATGTATTAATCCATTCGTACGTAAAACGTCTTGCATGTTGTTAAGAATCCCCGGGGAATTGAATAGCGAGTGGTGAATAGAATCCACTTGCTTTGAGGTCACTGGCCCAAGGAAAGTTGGTGCAGGTTAGGCAGAACTGGAAGCACTAACTAGGGTTTTTCTGAATGTATGATTGAATAAATGTTAGTGACGAGGTTCATTGGCAAAATTCCTACTGTGGCATAACCTAGTGAGGGTCGCACCGGAAGAGTAGCAGGTTCATCGGAGCTCGAGTGAAAGCAAAGGGGTTCGCTAGGGAAACTTTAGGCTCGGATATATCCCGGAAAGGTGGATGAGTCTAGGGGAGTAACAGGTTCTCCAATGCTAGTGTGAAGGGTAGGCAGAAGAGATCTACTCGTAGTGAGTGAAAAGTAAATGGAAGTAGTTTACTTGCAGTAAAACAAATCTTTCTTGTCTAGACACTTGAGCACAGTGGCGAATGTGTATTCGTTGTAAAATAACCAAGCACTAAGCACTTTAAAAAGAAAGAAAGTTTCCGTTACCTTGTGAAGGAGGGAGTCAGTCGCGAAGCTGCTCTGACGTCACTCTGTGCCGCGCGGGGATTGGTAGACGCAGCGGGCTGGTAGCGGAGCTGGAATTGTAAAGGAGGGGCGAGCGCCGGAGCGTGGGAACTGTCTCGCGAAAGGGCCGCGCACCCATTGGTCGAGATTATTTGAACTCGTGCATTTCATTGGTCGCACGAAAATAAAAGACGCACTCGGATTGGAAGTGATTTTGTAAACAAAATCACTCGTAATATCGTATGTGGCATTCGTATAGACCGCATACCAGACCTGATCCACGTTATATGGGATTTGAGAACTCACTTGAAAATCGTTTACTTTGAAAAAATTATGAAATGTTTTAAAATTGTTATTCAGATCAGTGGAAAGGAGTTAAAAACGACATTATGTACGGAACTAAGAGAAAAGTATCTCTTGTAAATAAGGTGAAGAATTATTTCAAAAAGGACAAGCCGATTAAAACTAGAGAAGGTGTTGTCATACCGCAACCTAACACTCCCGCATCTTTCATGATGTTCGATAAAGGGTACAACACATGTGTATGGTTGGAGAATTGGGTGAAATACACGAAAGATGACGGAGTATTGGCGTTCCCGTTAGATGGAACATTTAACAGCAGAATTCTATTTAATTTGAGAACCCGAATGAATGATTTACATCCCAGACCTAGATTAACGCAGTATGAAGCGCTAGAGGAATGGGAAATCGAGGCTTTCGAAAGGGATAAGCCACGGATGGATAAAGGTTAACTAAATTTTATCCAAAGTTGAAGCAGGAAGCACGAGCTAAAAAGATGAAACAGTGGAGGCAGAATATGATAGTGGAGGGATTGTTTCCCATGATGCCAGCAGATGATCCTTCTGGGGGACAGAAACGGTTGGAAAAATCTAAACATTGGGTACCCATCGGAGAGTCGGATGATGAATTATTAGATGACCTATGTACAAGAAGTCCGCCTCCTTATAATGAGGGACATGGACCTTCCAGTACAGGAGATATTTCCCGAAGACTTCCTCCTCAGGAAGAAGTTAGGTCCGCAAGTGTAGGAGGGGGTTACCACATTCCTCCCTATACCGAGAGTCTAGGACCAGTGGATACCAGAAACATTTACCCCAGGATGTCAGCTAGTGGGGAGACAGGATATTCCCGTGAAGGAGATTTTTGTTCGGCGAGATGAGACCCTCAAGTTCAGGAATGCCGTTATTACAGTCACAGTATGAGGAAGAAAGAAGATCCCTAGGTACAGGAAGTTTATTCCCAAGACCAAATTATGGTGAAGGACCTAGTGAAACTCATCCCACTGCCCCAAGTTATGCTCCCACACTAACCCCGCAGGTGTTACATGACAAATCCATAGAGAGATTACTGGAAGAAAAGGAGCGGGAGGTTCTAGCAAAACAGAGAGCCGAGATCATTCAGAAAATAACCCAGTTAAATACCAGTCCTGAAGCATTGACAATCCCAGTAACAATCAGACCCGTAGTTTCATTGTACGGGGATCGGCATGAAAGTCCAAAACCTCTAGTCATTACTCCCGTAATAGCACAACCCAGACCAGAACCCTTAATTGTAGATGAACAGACGAGTGAGTGTGAGTCTGAAGTCTCACTGCTGGATCTGCCCATTAGAAATACAGGGAAAAGAATGCAGAAAAGACATAATCCTTTCAATGCGAGGGAGATTCAAATGGAATCGACTTCGGGTACTAGAAGTGTCACTTTGGTCACACCTGAGGAAATTGAAAGATGGAGTCAAGAATTAGAGAAACAAACTTCGCAAACGAAACCTTTAGACCTCTACAAACTGAGAGTAGAAATAGAAGAATTAATGGCAGGAAACGTGGGATTAGACAGATTAAATACCTACTCTGAAGAAGAGCTGTTGTTTATGTGCAAAAGTCTTACCCGCAATGTCCGAGTACTTCATGAAAAATTGACCGATACTGCTGCTAGTATGGGAATAGACATTTCAAAATCGAAACCCTTGCAGAAACCCTACCGAGCAGAATTTTCAGACAAAGATTTGGAAAACCTGAATGTGTCAGGGAAAAAGGCTCAGGTCAAGGAACTATTGACAGTATTGCAGAAATGGGGAGACGTGGAAAAATGGAAAGCCAGATGGGCTAGGAAGAAAGATGAGGCCAGGTCTAGGCAGGTAACTCCCGAATTCGCTCTAAGAGAAGCTGAAAAGCCAGAACAGTTATGCCCTATGCGTGAAGTACCAGGGGGAAAATATGTACATGTCCCATGGTCCCGTCAGGATATTGTGTCCTTCACAAATGACTTCCCAAAATTACGAGAAAAACCGGTCGACTGGTACCGGCAGGTAGAGAGATTCGTAAAAGTGCAGAAATGCCTATGGAAAGACCTGGATGGGTTCTTCGACATAGTGGTCCCTGTAGATCTGTGGACTGAGTGTAAAATAGCCATCGCCTGGCCTAGTGAGGAATACCCGAGAGATGACAAAACAGGGGAACCATCGAAGGAAGTGATGAGGAAGTATGAACAAGTAATTCAACATTTGAAAATAAAAGTACCTGCAAAGGAAACTGATTGGACCAAGATAGATAGAACAACGCAGGAAAGGGACGAGACTGTGCATTCCTTTTATGAAAGGCTGTTGCAGGTATTTAAAACATACAGTGGTATAGATAACATCGAGATGAAGGACATGACCCACTTCATTTACAGGTTTGTAAACGGTTTAAGACCCGAAATTTGTCAATGGATAAAGGATAATAAAATCTGTTGGCATACCAAAAAGATAGATGAGGTCCTACGGTACGCAAAGTACTGTGAGGACGAAATGGCAGAAAAGAAAAAGGCCCTGAAGGAGAAGGTGATGTGGGCTCAAGTAAAGCTCGCAGAACAGCAAGAAAAACAACTGAGTAAATTAAATAAAGTTACTCAGAACCAAGGTCCTGGGGGAGGGAATGGAGGAAAGCCCCGACCTAAAATGAGTAGGGAGAAAGCCAAAAAGAAATTTCCCTGCCATCAGTGCGGAGAAATTGGACATTGGCGAGACGAGTGTCCGTATTTACAAAATGATAATGCCCAAACACCTGATTTAATTCCACAGACGCAGAATGAAAAGCAAAGAAAGACCCAGCAGCAGGTAAAAACGATTCAAGTGCCTCGAGCGCCAAAGCCTATATTTAAAGGGAAGTCACCACAGGGTGATGATGTAGAAGTCTGGGGAGGCAATGAGGATAGAAATACAGCAACTTCGCAGTATTTGTTGAACGACACCTTTTTCTGTGATGACCAATACTGACGGGGCCTGAGAGGGGAGGACGAGGAGTGCGTACTTGGCGCCTCTTTGCCGGTAGACCAGTCAGGGCCATACATTGAAGGAAAGGTTGATGGAAATGATGTCACCTTTCTATTGGACACTGGTGCTACCCGTTCTACTGTGAGAACAGTGGACGTTCCAAACCCACCCCTCTCGGGAGAAGCAATCCAAGTAGTAGGAGTATCTAATCAATTGATTAGTACACCTGTTACCGAACCCATGGAGATCTCAATTGGAAACTTTAAACAAATGCACAGATTTGTTGTCTGTGATACCAGTCCGGTAAATTTGCTGGGACGTGATTTGCTGTGCAAAATGAATTGTACCATCTTTTGCACACCAAAGGGCGTCGAAATTCAAACCCCAGATGAAGACGGTATCTACAAGCTAATGCTAATTAGACCTGACTCAGAAATAAAACGAATGACTATCCAGGACTTGCCTGAAGAACTCCAGCAGACAGTGAAGTCAGAAGTGTGGGACTTTACTGGAAAGGATGTGGGATTAATGAAAAATATAGATCCAATACAGATAACAATGAAAGAAAATGCAGTTTACCCTAACACTAAGCCTTACAAAATGAGTGCCGAAGTGAGAGCAGGTGTTGCTATTGAAATACAGAAATTGCTAGAAGCAAACATCATACAGGAAGTAATGAGTAGCCCGTGTAATTCACCCATTATGGGCATTAAGAAGCCTAGTGGCAAGTACAGAGTAGTGCAGGACCTGAGAAAGATAAACAAAATTGTGGTTCCTTGCTGTCCCATTGTCCCAAACCCAGCAGTCATCCTGTATCAGATTCCCTGGGATGCTGAATGGTTCACTGTGATAGACCTATGTCATGCTTTCTTTTCGATCCCATTGCATCCAGATAGCAAATTTCTTTTCTCATTTGCTTTCAACAGTAACGTGTATGTCTGGAACAGGGTCCCCCAGGGGTACACAGAAAGCCCCTCTATCTTTAATCAGATCTTGAAAAAATGCCTTGAAACTTTAGTCTTACCTGGAAAATCTGTTCTGGTACAGTACATTGACGACCTATTGGTGGCGTCTAAAAGCCATAGGGATTGCGTGGTTGACACCATTGCCCTACTGAATCACCTGAGTGAAAAGGGACATAAAGTGGCACCTGAAAAATTACAGTTCTGTTCGAAATCAGTGAAATATCTGGGACACCAGATAGAAAAAGGTATCAGAAAAGTCACCTCAGAGAGAGTCAGAATAATTCAAAATATGCAGTTACCCCGTACTCAGAAAGAAATCAGAATGTTCCTCGGAGTTGTAGGTTATTGCAGGCAATGGATTGTGGGATTTGCAGTTCTTGCAAAGCCTTTGATACAAATGACAAAGAAAGGAGCAAAGGACCCAGTTGAATGGAATGACGAGAGCCTAACAGCTTTCACACAGTTGCAAAATTGCCTGTGTACAGCTCCTGCTCTGGGAATGCCTGACTACTCCAAGGAGTATGGCTTATTCTTTGAAACTCGTGACAATTGTGCATTGTCATTCCTGACTCAGGAGCATGGGTTGACCAGAAGGCCTGTGGCATATTTTTCTGCCACTTTGGATCCAGTGGCTGCTGGATTACCTGGATGTCTGAAAGCAGTAGCTGCAACTTGCACCAGTTTAGAACAAAGTGAGTCTATCATTATGGGACATCCTGTAACTGTATATGTTCCACATGCAGTTGTGATACTATTGACTCGTACAAAAACTCAGTATCTCACCCCTAGTCAGCTGACTAAATATGAGAGGATTCTCATGGGGGCTGCAAATATAGTTATTACCCGATGTAACATTTTAAACCCTGCCACTCTACTCCCTGACTCAATGGTAATGGAAGATAAGGGAGATAATGAGCATGACTGCATTGACCTGACAGAGTTCAGTACCAAACCTCGCCCAGACATCAAAGAAACTCCTTTGCCTGTACATGATGTGGAATGGTTCGTGGATGGTTCATGCCTAAGACATGAACTAGGAGGCCTAAGTGCTGCCTACGCTGTGGTCACGTTAGGCAAAATTGAAGAAGCATCTTATCTATTTGGAGTAAAGTCTGCACAAGTAGCCGAATTGATCGCCCTGATAAGAGCTTGCAAATTGGGAAAAGACAAAAAAGTAACAGTGTATACTGATAGTCAGTACTGTTACGGGGTTGTGCATGACTTTGGCCAATTATGGCTACAAAGAGAATTCCTGACTTCTTCAGGTACCCCCATTCGGAATGGAAAAGTTGTCCAAGACCTTTTAGAGGCAATCCAATTACCAAAAGAATTGGCAGTGGTCAAATGTGTTGCTCATAAGAAGGGCCTTGACCCTGTATCTTTGGGAAATGATTTCGCTGATCGGGTGGCAAAACAATGTGCTATGGATCGACTGAGAATAAATCCCAATCGGGGTGGGGTTGGAAACAGCTGCCAACTTAGAATGTTTGAAGAAGTGCCTACTTGGGATGAAGTGAGAGAATGGCAACATGTGACGCCCTGGGAAGAGAAAGAGAAATGGAAAGAACAAGGTTGTAAACCGAGACGTGAGGATGGTGTCATGGTGGGCCCAAATGGTATGCCTGTGTTACCAAGACACCTGCTTGCCCCAATGGCTCGATTGATACATGAGGGATCACACATTGGGAGGGACGCCATGGTTCTGGTATTTCAACAGACTTGGTACAACAAGAAATTCAGGAAGGTAGCAGAGTCCCTTTGCCAGAGGTGCTTGACATGTCAGCAGTTAAACGCTGGCAAGAAAACAGAAGTTGAACTGATGAAAATTGGGAGATCAGGGGGTCCCTTTGTGAGAATACAAATTGATTTCATTACCATGCCACGATGTGAGGGAAAAAGATATGTCCTTGTCATTGTCTGCTTATTTTCAAAATGGGTGGAAGCTTACCCTGCCACACAGAATGACGCCATAACAGTAGCTAAGCTCCTACTAAAAGAGTTGACACCTAGATTCGGGGTTCCAGTCTTTATTGACTCAGATAGAGGCGGACATTTTCAGAATGAAATTTTGGCCCAGCTTTGTAAAGCATTTGGGATCACACAAAAGCTGCACTGTGCATATCATCCAGAGGCTTCTGGAGTGGTAGAACAGATAAACGGTACTATAAAAAATAGATTGGCAAAAATATGTGATTCTACTGGCTTGAACTGGATAAATGCCCTGCCTCTTGTTCTGATGGGACTCAGAAGCATTCCAGATCGAAGAACAGGCCTGAGCCCCCATGACATATTGATGGGAAGAGTGATGAGACAAGCATGGGTACCAGGATACAAACTGTTAAGCATTTCTGATGATTTGGTACTTGAATACTGCAAGCAACTGGGTGACCAAGTGCGTTCTATCTCTCGCCAGATTGGGGCAGACGCCGTCGCCAACCCGACAACTCCAGTTCACAAATTGGTTCCTGGTGACTGGGTTAAGATAAAGAAGCATACTCGTTCAAGTTGCCTTGAGCCAAGGTGGGGAAAAAAGCGCCAAGTAATCCTGGTAACGACGACAGCAGTGAAGTGTGCAGGCGTTCCCAAGTGGATCCATGCCAGCCATACCAAGAAGGTGATACCAGACGAAGAGCCTGGAGCTGAAGGTTGTCTAGCTGAGGGGTCTACAGACATTGGTCCTGAAGTAGCTGATATCAGACGGCCGAGCACCAGTCCCGTTGAGGGTCCGTTAGGCAATGGTCCAGAGGTAGTCTATGACGTACGGCCAAGCACCAGTACTGCCGAGGATCCCACAGACGTTGGTCCAAAAGTAGCTGATGACGAGCTGCAGAGGATTTGGCCAGAAGATTGGATACCCATAATCGATCTTACTGGAGATCCACTGAGAACAAGAGAGCGAATAAGGGAAGACAGAGAGTGGAATAGAGAGGTCGAGCAAGGCACAGGCGAAGACCCTCAGATCATTGAGATTCAAATCAAATCTGAGGATGGAGAAGAAGGTCAGACAGGGACAGAACAAGTGATCGATACTCCTCCACGGACTCCTGATACTAGACATAGTGTAATAGTTCGAGCAGGAGAAAATCAAGGGATCGAAGTGCTCGAGCAGGATCAGACAGAACTAGGAGAACATGTTCAGGACATAGAAACAGAGACATTTGAAAGCGAAACGCAAAATATACCTGAACCAGGCCAGCTTAGTAACCAGGCAGAAGAAATAGATACAAGACCTGGGACTAGTCAGACATAAAGGGAGAAGACAGAAATTGAAGTGCCACAAACAAGTGAAAATAAAAGGACATTAGAAGAAAGCCAAATAACAGTGCCAGCCAAAAGACTCAAGAAAAAGAAGCACATTGAGCCAAGGTATATTAAGAGACTAAGATTAAGAATAAAAACAGTCCAAGAGAAACTTGCAGACATAAGAAAAAGTCCCCGAATTGCAGAAATACCTGAAGATAACTCCAAGAGAAGGAGTGAAAGAATAAAAAGACAAAACGAAAAATACAAGGATCCAGAGTGGACCTACTTAATCTTGGAAAACTTTGAGGATCTTGATATTACTGACGAAAGCGACGGAGAACGGATTACTGATTACTCTGCAGAGGAAGAAGAAGAACCTCCGTGAAATTGGTCAGCCATAAAAATACCTGGGAAAAGCTGCAAGGAGGGGTTAAAATTTCCTTCTGAGCCAAAATGTCTGATACAAACGTGAGTGGTAGACCTAGCCGCAGTTGTTGCAAAACATGCTGCAAAGTGTGTATATGTAGTATAGTTATAGTAATATTAATTTGGATCGGATTAACAGTTTTCATTCCCTTTATGGTTAGCAAAAATACTAATATTGACCCTACTCAGATTACCGACACTGAAGAACTGACAACACGAAGTGTAGAAAGACGTGAGAAAGCACTCAGACAGACAAAACGAGACTTAGAAGCATCAGATGAGGAAGGACTACATTACCACGGAGTTAGAAACAAGACACATTTAAATGTTTTCGCGAATTTGTTAGTGCATTACGTAGAAACTATGGAAATAGAAGATTGTTATGTCTGCATGAAGCTACCTACTTCTGTGGCTGAAGGCGTGACATATCATCACCTACCTCTGACCTATGGAATCTCCTGTAGTATTTTAGCAAGCTTATTTTACAAAAGAGGACCGTTACAGTACTATTACTCTAATAATGACGTGATCTTTTCTGAACTTCCCATTCGTGGAAATCTGAATCCTGTACATATCAAAAGTGACGTAATACGATATATGGGAGACTGTTTTCTGACTATAGGAAATATAGACATAGCTGAAGCACACAGATATAACTTGACCTGTTCATTACATGAACAAGAGAAAATATTTTTAAACATGGCAGAGAAAAGAAGGGAGAGTTTCCAAAGAAAGGCAAATGACAAAAGACAGAAAACTCCAAAGTGGGCTGAGAACATGGAAAGCACCTCAAATGGCGGGGCAGGGCCTGCTCTGTTGCTGGATTTCGAGAAGAGAGGGAAACTCTGTCTTCACCGTGAGAAGACTAGTTATTATAATAACATTTTCATTGGTTCCAGTCAATGTGAACATAATTACAAGGTAATTAGAGGTTGGGGATTCAAAAATGGGTCAGAGCCTGTGTTTTCTGGAATTTATTATATATGTGGAGACAAGGCTTATTTCAAATTGCCGGATCACTGGTATGGAAGCTGCTATTTTGGCATTGTCTTCCCGAAAATATACCATGTGAATGAAATTGCTGGAAGCAATGAAAATACTAATGGCTTAGTGCGTAGTAAAAGAGAAAGCGTAGGTGAAATAATGGGTAGTATTTTTAGTGCACTGATACCTGGAGTGGGAGTGGTTCTGAACACTCACAGAATTTGCAAATTGTCCACAATAGTGGATGTGTTGTCTACTGACACAGCTCATGGATTTCTGCTGGTCAATACCGAAATGGTTGCGATCAGATCAATGGTTTTGCAGAACAGACTTGCTCTTGACACCTTATTAGCAAAAGAGGGCGGAGTCTGCCGGATGTTGAAGGCGCAACATTGTTGCACTTACATTCCGGACAAAAGCGTACAGCTCAAAAGATATGTGAAAAACATTACTAATTTGGAAAAGGAACTCAAACCACTCGAGGTTGACAGTGCCTGGAAGAGACTAGTTGATGGTCTCTCCAATGTAGGTCATTGGTTTGCTAGTTTAGGTAAAAGCTTATTGTTAAAGGTACTGATGCCAATTGGAGTGATAGGTCTTATCCTATTTCTCATATTCGTCTGTTGCAAATGTCGCAAACACAGAAAGAAATACCAAGTGAATGCGAGAGGAGTGAAACGAAGTGCGGATGAGCTTGAATTAGAAGAAATGAATAATAAGATTTATAAAAAGGTGAAAAATTCTCACCCTACTTTAAATGAGAAAGAAAAATTGAATCGCCTGTTGGAAGAGATAGAAATGTACAAGGTGTGAAAGAAAGTTGGCATCTGGTTCCATTTTTTGTGATGATAGTAAATATCATCAAAGAGGGGATTGATAGAGCAAGATTTCGCATCGCGACTTGCTCGATTCATGAACCTTGAAACCGTTGTAACCTCGTAACGAATTGTACGTTTTACTAATATCTTTTATTTCCGATATATATGTATGATAGAGAAGCTTGCTTATGTGTTTTATTAATACGAATAACTTTTGTAATTCTAAAATGGCCGCTGCTTGACTTTCCTCTTCTGCGCATGCGTCAGTCACACTCACGTGACTTCGTGTAGAGATAGTTTTTGGAGGGAAAGGGTGCGCATGCGTAATAAGCAATAAGATGGCTGTGCTTTGATAACGTGGTGAAGCCTTGTGCTGCTGCTCTTGTGACATTGTTCGTTGCACTTACCATTAATGCATAGTATATTTTTATAATGATGAAACCTGAAATGTGAAATCATGACATGTAATACATTCATTCATTTCTATGTTTTAATTTGTTTTCGCTTACTTTTCATGTATCATGGGAAATGGGGGTCCGAATGGGTCGTGAGCCATTTTGAAGGTCCGTTCTGCGCATGCTCAAGATGCGAGGCCACAGACAAACTTGGACCGTGGAACTCAGCCAGCTGGCAGCCACAGTCGAGATGCTCCTGAGAGAATTACCTCTGACCCAGGAGGATGGAGCCAATGTCCCTATATTGTTACAAATGTATAAGTTTTCATTGTATTCCGTGCGACTTCTCGTGGGAACCCCAATCTTGCTAGGCGGCACCCAAAAATGTAAATTAGGCCTTAGAATAGTCTGTTCTGATTGGTGTGTTAACCAAATCCTACCTTAGGACCAATCCAAATTGAGGATTCTGACACTTTGCAACATTTGGGGGGTGGTACCCTGTCCCAAAACAGTATATCTAGCCTAGGTTTAGCTAGAGAAATTGTCCGACTTGTCTGAATAGCTGACCTGTCACTGACCCAATGCACTCAATAGGTGACTTGATACAGAGGTGCTGCGGAGCTCTCTGTCCGAAATCTGACCATAGACTCTGAAGGTTTTACTGAACCTTAAGTGCTGGCGGAGCACTTTGCTGGGGAATTCGCTGACCCAATCGGGGTCCTGACTGATAGCTGCAGAGAGGGTGGAGCGCAGGCGTTGCTTCCGAACTGCGGGTGCTGGTCGTATCCTGGTGGTCCTGTCCTGATCCGAATCTGGGTTTCCTGTCCTGTTCTGGGTGTCCATTCTGCACCTGCTGTCCCACTGAGGGTTATCCTTCCTTGAGGGTTTTCCTGTCCTTAAACTGACCCGTGGCCAGGGTTGGTTTTCACACCAGTCTAGGTAAAAATCGTTCTGAGTTCTTAAACTGCACCTTTCTATTTTTCTGTCTTTGCTTTAATAAAGACATACCTTTGCACGTGAATAATTTTCCATGCTTTCTCCTGCAACCATTGCATTTCATAAAATCGTTTGCATTTTTATTTCATAGCGTGTTCCTATGTTACCCTACCTTTTAGAAATCATTTTCTGTATTGCAGTTTGCAACTTCTTGTTATGATCTTGGTTTTTCTCTCGTAAAACTGACTAAAGTAACTCAGATTTATAGCGTGTTCACTTTGCCCCTTATCTTAGTTTTCCTCTCACTTAGCGGGTTCCCTGTCGCACTAGTATTCTTTTGATAAAGCTGTATGACTGCCCTTTATTTGAATTTAAGATAAAGCTTTCAAAATTTCCAGTTGTCCGTGGTCATTTCATAAAAGTAAAGTCATATGTTGAATAGTATATTTTGCTGCCTTTTCCTTTTACAGCTAGCTCCCTGACCCATCGTTGTCATAGGTACCCATAACGGTGGATGGTAAGTTGGGTACACTGGAAAATCGAAAGGGAACTCACAATTATTGGTAGTAGATTGTGTGGTCATCTGATCAATGTATATGATAAAGTAAAGTATATGGGCCCGAAGCCAGAAGTGGCGAAATTATTGGTCGAGGTGACCCGCGATCTCTAGCACCCAGACACCCCTTTCTCTTCCAGGTAAGGGCAGATGTGGGCTGGGTGCCTTAGGAATTGTACCCAGACACCTCTGGTCCATTTAAGGATGGATGTAGGCCAGTCACTTTAGGAATTGTATCCAGACACCCTCTCTCTTCCAGGTAAGGACGGGTGTAGGCCAGGCTCCTTAAGACCTGTACCTAGACACCCTCTCTTTTCCAGATAAGGATGGATGTGGGCAGGTGCCTTATGAATCTCACTGTGTTTGCTTTGTTCACCCTAAGTCGGCAGGGTATGCCCAGACGTGGGTCCCTTGCTCACTTTGCCACTGGATTGAAGCTAGCCTGACAGAAGAGGGGTGTTACCCCAAAACTGGTCCCAGGTTGCTTGTTTCCGGTCCAGGGAATACCTGGCTTGGAAGTTCGGGCTGGACTGTTCCCATGAGGCACAGGGTCAAGACTGATTTGCATATAGCTGGGTCTGAACTGGGGTGGCAAAGTGAGCTAAAGAACGATGATGAATTCAACCCTGATCTGTCACTGAGGGTGAGTGTCTGAAAAGTTTCGGCGCTCTGTCCATCATTACCTTATGTTTGCTTTGTTCGCCCTAAGTTGGCAGGGTATGCCCAGATGTGTGTCCTTTGCTCACTTTGCACTGGATTCGAGCTAGCCTGGCTGATGAGGGGTGTTACCCAGAAACTGGTCCCAGAATGCTTGTTTCCGGTTCAGGGAAGACCTGGCTTGGCAGTTCGGACTGGACTGTTCCCATGAGGCACAGGGTCAAGACTGATTTCCATATATCTGTGTCTTAACTGGGGTGGGTGGCAAAGTGAGCTAAAGAATGATGATGGATTTAACCCATATCTGTGACTGGGGGTGAGTGTCTGAAAGGTTTCAGTGCTCCGTCCATCACCTCCTTGTGTTTGCTTTGTTCGCCAGTTGGCAGGGTATGCCCAGACGTGGGTCCTTTGCTCATTTTGCAACTGGATTCAAGCTAGCATGGCTGATGAAGTATGTTACCCCGAAACTGGTCCCAGGATGCTTGTTTTTGGTCCAGAGAAGACCTGACTTGGCAGTTCGATGCTAGACTGTTCCCATGAGGCACAGTGTCAAGACTGATTTGCATATGGCTGGATCCAAACTGGGGTGGGGAAGTGAGGTAAAGAACAATGATGGATTTAACCCAGATCTGTGACTGTGGGTGAGTGTCTGAAAGGTTTCAGTGCTCCGTCCATCATCTCCCTGTGTTTGCATTAGGAATTGTACCCAGACACCCTCTCTCTTCCAGGTATGGGTGGATGTAGGCAGGGTACCTTAGGAATTGTACCCAGACGCTCTCTCTCTCTTCCAGGTAAGAGCAGACGTAGACTGGGCTCCTTAAGAATTATACCTAGACACCCTTTCTCTTCCAGGTAAATGTAGGTGTGGGCAGGACACCTTCAGAATTGTACCCAGACAATCTCTCTCTGTTCCAGATAAGGACAGACGTAAGCCGGACTTCTTAAGAACTGTTCCCAGATACCCCACTTTCTTCCGAGTATGGGTGGGTGTAGACTGGACGCTTTAGGAATTGTACCCAGACATCCTCTCTCTTCCTGGTAAGGATGGGTGTAGGTGGGTGCCTTTCAGAATTGTACCCAGAATGCCCTTCTGTTAGGGAACATGAGTTGGGCACAACTCGGAGGGCACTGTGTAAAAGAGGAGATTATGTTTTTTGACCCAGTTTTAAGATGAGGGCCTAGTATAAGTAGGGTCCAATTTACTACCCTTTATAAACCCTTTGAATATATATTCATATCTCGCCCTACACGCTCAGTACACATGATACCCAACCTGTGGCACGAAAACACGCATACTATTATACACCTTGAATGCTCTTCTTTTTTTCGGTCATGCCAAGAAGGCCCCCGCTCAGTGCCACAAGTATTTCCCTCCGCACACTAGGTGCAATGCCTTATGTTCATTCAGCTACTTATAGTTCACGTTAGATTTCTCAACATTTGTGTGCAACTTCCAGTAAGTTCAATTAAGCAGTTGGGGTACCCTCACAGAAGTGCTACTGTGAAGGTGTGACAATGTTGTGCCATGTCGGGGAACCCCCTCAGGAGTGCTACTTTGAAGGTGCAACCATCATACCATGTCAAAGTGAAGTTGTGGGAAAGTAGGATCTGCTTCTTATGGTTGCCCCCACTTTTAGCTTCATGTGATACTGTTTTTGACTAGTCTGACTGGGATCCTGCTAATCAGGACACTAGTCTATCTGCTTTCTCCCTAAACTGTTGTGTCATGTACTTAGGTACATTCCAGATTGGATAATGGGGTACCATTGTCAGTCCCTAGTATAAGGTACCCATGTACCCAGGGCATAGGTACCCCAGTGGCCTCCCATGGGCTGAAGCATGTATTATGCCACCCATGAGAGGCCATTTAAAATGGAACTACAGGCCTGCCATTGCAGTCTGTGTAAGTTGGTGCCAGCATCACTTACTTAAGATATAGGTCTACTATATCTAAGGTTCTCTACACTTAAAACCTAAAAGTCACCCCTATAGCAGGCCTTGACAATCCTGAAGGCAGGGTGCTTGGTTCTAAGTGAGAGGGTGTCACTGCATGAGCAGGACACACCTGCAGCCTACGGAGTCCATTCTCCCGGGTTGTTAGTGTTGCAGCCATTTACGCCTTAGAGAGTGGCATTATATGACCGCGTGATGACCAACTCTAAAACAGCTGAAAGTAACCCTATTGTGTGGGAGGTATAATCCGCCCCTCAGAAACGAGCTTTGTGAGGCCCCTGGTGTTCCGGGTACCTGCCTTCTGGTCTTGGGCAGCCCAACATGGTTGCTGCTAACCAGAGACACATTTCTACCCTCATGCTGCTGAGCCAAGCTCGAGCAGGGGAAGGCAGAACAATAGGCATCCTTTCACAGGAAGGTATGACCACCTCCCAGACAGGATTTAGTGTATTAGGGCTGGGTGTGGGTGCTTGCCAGCATGAGGGGCACATTTGGTGTCCCTGTGCATAGCCCAGTTCAAAACAGTCTTGGGAGCCTCTGGCTCCTGCTCTGGTGCGAAATTGGACAAAGGACATGGGTGTAACCTCCCCACTGACCAGACCCTCCCCTGGGAGGATCCCCGGAATCTGTCCAACCTTCCCCAGTGGGTACAAAAGGGCTTACCTGGCTGTAGAACCCTACATTCGACGTGGACAAGATTCTGAACCAGAAACCACTGAACTTTGACCGTAGGGACACTCTGGACTTCGCTGGACTTCGTTTGGGCCCGACTTCATCTCTCTCTCAGTCTGAAGCATCGTCTGTGCCCGTGCACCATACAGGCTCCGTGCAGGACCTATGAAGCATCAAGGACAACCAAATATATCTCCCTTGGAGTGAAGGAGTCACTCCCCTGCAACCGCAGGCACCACATCTTGACTGACCAGTATGCTGCTCCTAAGCTCCTATGGACTCTGAAGGCTCCAGCAACAGGGGAGGTGAGTTTATATGTCCCTTGTGGTCTGAGCTGCCCTCTCACCAAGTTTGAGGCCAGAATCCCTCGTTGGGGCTGCAATACCCATACCCCATTACACCGCGTTCATTTGCAAGTGCATATGCTTGTTGGCATTTTCCGAACAAGTGCACTGGGCTCCAAGTAGCCCCAATCTCTGGCAACATTTCCTACAAAGAACTTTGGCATCCTTGCACTGAGTGCTCCGTGGGCTGCTGCTTAGTGAAACTGCTCAAAGTCCCCTCGCGACTACTGGGCCTCCGGCCTGTGGGTCCCCTTTAGGGTCAACTTTTCTTTTCTTGGGCTACCCTGGTTGCTCCAGGTCTGCCTTGACTCCCCTGTGTTTGATGAGTCCCCTGGACCTTGCTGATCCGAACTGTAACCTTCTGTGACCTTCTGCGTGGGTTGCCTTTGCCAGGGCTTGTTGATGCCCCCGCCGGACATCGACCCCTCAGCACTTGTCCCCCTTCATGGGACTGCTCACATCCGGCTCCTGGTTGTCCTCGACATCTCCTGGTCCTGTGGATGCAGAGTCAAGAATCCCCTCAACGCACTTGAAGCACCCGACATCAGTGGTCATTCATCTACTGAGTCCCTGGTCACTCCTGAGTGACCCATACTCTGTCCCCTCTGCTTTCTGGCACTCTTCAACCAGAATCCACATTTGGATTCCAAAGGACACTTTCCCTCCCTCTTCTTTGAAGTCCTCCATTGGGTTCGACAGCTGTTTCCGATGCCACTTCAGGCCTAAATACCCAGCTTCCCTGGGATAGGTAACTCTGGTACTATGGTGGCTCTCCAACCTCCTAAGTTCCATGGGGTTTCTTCTAAGGGTCCTTAAACTTTATAACTTCAACCGCGACTTCCCCATAGAATTGAAGGAGCACACAATCATGTTCCCACACTGCACCAGCCCTTGGGGTCCCTATTTACTCATCTTGGGTGGTTCCTTGGGGTCCCAGCGATTCTTTATCCTCTAGACACTGTCTTGACTCGAGACATGGTTCTTATACCACTTTTTTAGTATATGGTTCGGTCTCCCCCTGGAACCCACTGTGTATTAGTGCTATTTACTATTGTTTCTATGCTACAGTATTGTGTGATTTGTGATTATCTGTGTGTAGCAGATACTGTGTTGTACTAGAGAGTGTTATATTAATAAATATATATTTTTATAACTACTGTGTGGTTCTCCTTTCATTTAACCAATACTATAAAGTTGCATTCTTGTAAAACAGGTGCTTAACATTCCTTCAAGACTAAGCCTCAAGGCTGCTCTCAACTGCTACCACTTGGATAGCTTTCCAAGGTTATCTTTGACCTCTTAAATCACCATTTGGGTCGTTTGGACTGGTGCAAGGTGCCCACTAGTGGACATCATATACCAGGCCAACTTCTCCCAGAAGGTGACAGTGTTACTCATTCACTGGTTCATACTTTTCACAGGTGAGCATATTCCAAAGCACGTCATCCGTGTGTGTGTGGGGGGAGGGAGATGTTATAAGAAGTCCATTCACTTGAGGTCAGGAATAATTTATATTGATAGGTTTTGGTCAGGAGTGACCCTGACAAGTGACGTCATCCCTCTTGTGGTCAGGAGTGACCCTGCCAAGTGACGTCATCCCTCTTTTGGTCAGGAGTGACCCTGCCAAGTGACGTCATCCCTCTTTTGGTCAGGAGTGACCCTGCCAAGTGACGTCATCCCTCTTTTGGTCAGGAGTGATCCTGCCAAGTGACGTCACCTCTCTTTTGATGCCCTTTGGACATAAATCGGTGTATCCCAGACATCTGTCCAGGTCGGTTAGCCAATTGGAGCATCTGTGGTACCTTCCCCTTCTGGTCAGTGCACAACCTCTACAACATATCAAAATAAACAAAAACCATAACACAACATCTGACATGCAGCACCCTGTATTCGATCATTACAAACTAGGGCATACTGAATTCTATCAAATAGAAGTACTCCTAGCTAAAAGCATGAGATGTATCTGCTGATCCTATGTAAAGTATCCTGTAAAAGTGATCATAACTTATAGAATTGTATCAAATAAACACACTCCCATGTAAAAGCATAGAACCTATGTGCTCATCCTATGCCTGGCATCCCCATGCCAACGATGGAATAATGCGGCCTTGGAATGTTGTTGACATCAGTGGCATATTTTGTGTTATCTTGGAATTTTGGTGACCATTATTGGCCTAATAATCCATGGCACACTATGGACAACCCTGGTATTCCAGTCTCTTTCTCGGCGTAGAGACGGGCATTCCATTCATAGTGGTCACCCAGAGTGTACTGAGGGTATACCCGCATAGTGGGGGCTATTCACAGCCTGGCACAATGGCGACTTCCTCTAGAATACGGTGGCCCTCCTTGGTTTTGATTATATTCCCTGGCTCTGGAAGGGCATGCTTTATATCAGGGTGGTCCTTGCGGATGTATGACATTACAACGCATGTTTTTACATCGCATGCTTTTACAACACAAGTTTTACAACGCATACCATTACAACGCATAGCGCTTTGGGGTGCTGGATAGTGAATAGTTTAATTTACTATTCCAACTCCAGTCCCCGTGGACACTAGGGAAGGTGTTGGACAGTAAATTAAACTTATTCCCTATCCTAGAGCGCCCCCCAGCGCAATGCGTTGTAATGGTTTGCGTTGTAAAAGCTGCGATGTACAAGCATTGCGTGGTAAAAGTTGCGTTGTAAGTGATGTTTCCCGCTCCTTGCTCATGGTGGCTATCCCTGGCATGTGATACAAATGATGTTTCTGTAGAGCAGCAGCCTATCTGAGTACTTGATGGAAATGGCATGCTGAAAGTGGGAGCCAACACCATATTTTGTCAAAAATTGAAAGCTGCTATTTCAAAAACACTCACTCTGCAACCCGCCATGCACCAGACATCTCAGACCCCATCACCGATTGCAAGCTCCCTCTCCTCAGCACAATAACAGGATATGCCCCTTCATCTTCACAGATCCTAGACGTCTTGCGTCCCACAGCCTGCACCGTCATGTGAATCGTGCACATAAAAAGGGAGGAGGCCTCTCTGTCATCCATATTTACTCCTGGTCGTGCACTCTAAGCACACAAGTAACATCCAACCCCATGGAGCTACTCACATGCCATTTCCCTCTTGTTGCAACTCTGTCTGCCACCTTCCATCTCATCTACAGACCTTCCAGGCACAACTAGGACTTCATGAAGAATTCTTAGATCTCCTCACTGCATCAACCATTTGACATGCCCACACCACTATCTTGGGAAAGGTCAGCATTCCTACAAAACACAAGGTCATAGAGACACCCTCCTTAACCTCATCGATACAGTCAACGTGATACAACACGTCAAACAACCATCACACTCCGAAGGCAGCATCCTCGACCTTGACAGCTCATCACACAGCTAAGGCAAAGTAGTATGCCACCACCATCTGTGAAGCCACCAACAGAAATAGAACGCTATTCAAGACAAACAAGCATTGCACCAACTCCCTGACAGACTCACCTACTCCTCATTCCACAAAAAAGGCAAAAGCATCAACCTCTTCTTCAGTGAGAAAATACAGAAGATCCAAAAACATATCACCGATACCAAGCCTACTTCATCTCTTACACCGACTCCCTTCACGTAGAATCCCGCAGTGGTTAACCTCCAAAGCCTGATCCCTGCCCGACCTTGATGTCCTACTCAACTCCATCAAAGCAGCTTCTTATGAAAATTATGTCTTTTCCTCATCCTTCATCAAAGTTCTCTCCAGAGATGCTCTTTTACCCTCACTGTGAGAGGCTGGCCTGGTATATGATGTCCACTTTTGTAAGTGATACAAAAGGGGATGATGGACGGAGCGTTTGAGCAAATCAAACACTCACCCCCAGTCAACTGATCTGGGTTTAATCCATCACCATTCTTTAGCCCACTCAGCCACCCCATTTCAGACATGGCTATATGCAAATCAGTCTGACCCTGTGACTCATGGGAACAGTCCAGCCCGAACTGCCAAGCCATGTCTTCTATGGACCGGAAACAAGCATCCTGGGACCAGTTTCGGATTCATAATCCTCATCAGCCAGGCTATCTTGAATCCAGTGGCCAAGTGAGCAAGGGACTCACGTCTAAGCATACTCTGCCACACTTAGGGCGAACAAAGCGATACAAAAGGGGATGATGGACGGAGCGTTTGAGCAAATCAAACACTCACCCCCAGTCAACTGATCTGGGTTTAATCCATCACCATTCTTTAGCCCACTCAGCCACCCCATTTCAGACTTTTGTAAGTGGGCACCTTGCACCAGTCCAGACAACCCTTATGGTGATTTACGAGGTCTTAGACAACCCTAGAAAGCTCTCTAAGTGGTGTCTGTGGAGAGCAGCCTTCAGGCTTAGCCCAGAAGGAGTGTAAAGCAGCTTGTTTTACCAGAATACAATCTTCTAGGCATAGATTAAATGAAAAAGAACCACACAAGATATTTATAAAAATATGTATTCATTATATAATACTCACTAACACGTTTAGATATCTCCTATCCAGAGACAAACACAATGCACACAATACTTTGCATAGAAATCATGTAAATAGAACAGAATACTCAGTGGACCCCAGGGGGGGACCAAACCATATACTAAGAAAGTGGTATAAGAACCACGACTCGTGTCAAGATAATGTCTAGAGGACGTAGAAGTGCTGGGGACGCAAGGAACAACCCAAGGTGAGTGACTAGGAGCACCACGGAGATCGAGTGTAGTGTTGGAACACGACCGCGTTCTCCGTACAAATCAACATGTGAGTCGCTGTTGCAATTTTAAATATTAAGGACCCTTCTCAGTGGACCTTGAAGAAACCCTGTGGAAGACAGAAGGTTGGAGAGCCACCCAACCCGTGGATGCCCTAGTACCCACTTTACCTACACCAGGGAAGCAGGGTGCATACGTGTGAAGCGGTGTTGAAACAGCAGTCGAACCCAATGGAGGACTTCAGGAAAGTGCAGCTGCTGGAGAAGGAGAAAGTGTCCAGTGGAATCCGAAGGTGGATTCTATTTGAGAGGTATCTACAAGCAGAGGGGACGTAGTCTATGGCACTCAGGAGTGACCTGGAAGACGAATGCACACCGATGTCGGGTGTTGCAGGAGAGTTGAGTGTGACCTTGACTCTGCAGCTGTGAGGACCAGGCAATGCTGAGGAAGACCAGGAGCCATGCACAAGCTGTCCCACGTCAGATGACAAGAGCTGAGGGGTTAGTGTCCGTCGGGAGCACCAACAAGCCTGGGCAACTGCAAACAACATTGATGTCAAAGAAGGTGCAATGTCGGGACCAGCAAGGCCCATGGGACTCACGACAAGCAGGAGAGTCAGGGCAGGTCCAGACCAATCAGGGGAGCCCAAAAGAAACAAAGGTGACCCTCAACAGGACCCACAGGCCGGAGGCATTGGAGTCGCAAGAGGACCTTGAGCAGCTCACCAAAAGATGCAGGCCAGAGGGGAGTGTCCAAGCGTCGGACCAAGATGGCCGCCTAAGACCTCGGCTCCGTTGAGACAGTCTCCCTGACCCAACTATCCTGTCATTGATCCTACCTCTCTAGGTCCCTGAATCATAGCTGAAGGCAAGCGGAGTAATTTTGTGTAACTCGGACTCCTGAGCGGCGCCCGGGACCGGAGATACGAGGCCCCGTCTAATTGGGCCTAGACAACTATTGCAAGCCGGGGCTGGAGTGGTGAGGCTGCTGGTGAGGCGCGAGGTGGGGTCGGCCGCTCGGACCGGAAGTTGCCAGTTGGCGTGAAATCTGCGGTGCTGGTCGCATCGCTAGATCCAGTGGCGGCGCCTTTGATCACAACAATAGCGTTGTATTGAGGCTCCCCCCTGAGATCGTGTGTGGGGGTGGTAGCTCCCACTGGAGTACGCCGGAGACCGGAGCTGCAGCCCGATAGAACTGGCGCTTCACTGACCTGCCCGCCGTGCGAGTGTTAATTGCCCCTCGCTTCACTCCAACGGTCCTGTGGTGTCTGTCGACGGGGTGTGTTCGGAGGCTGGGAAGGGATCGCCTCATTACCTGCAAGCACCCGCTAGCTTTCCTGCTGCTGATTTTGCTGTGCAGTTCCGGGGCACCGGTGCGCAGCAACAATAGAAGAGCCCTCCATGTGACCAGGGATCCATCGGAGCTGTTAATCTCGACGCACGACCACTGATGTGACACAATCAAGGCAGGTCGCGGCAACGTGTGGGTGAATGCGTGCGGTTGCCCTCGCTTCCCTGCTGAAGGCCATCTCCTGTATACTAAGGCGGCTTTCCTGTATTCGCATATCACCTACCCTGGTCTGAGCAGCTGCCACAGTGGAACAGTGACTTCCAAAGGTGAAGGGTGCAGTCGCTAGCTCACCATCTGGATATAGGCGCATAGTGTGATCGTGTCTCCTGCGCCCACTACATCCGATCCTGATACCCGCTAAAAACAGACATCTCAAACACAGAGGTCCTTCCATCTTTACTGTTCCTCCCAACGCCTGCGGCAAAGGACTCAACCCAGACGTGGCCGGAGTGAATAGGGGCACAGAAGAACAATGGCAGGTAGGCCAGAAATAGATAAGGGCCCTGTCAGGGGTCCCGAAGGTACGAGGCAGGTCCAATCAAATAAACTTGATCGATACACGCTACCCAAGGGCTCGCCGATGGGCCTGTGCCATACTCCTAAGGTGGTGGAAGACTCCGAGAGTACCACCTCAACCCTGACACTGCAGGACGTCATGGCTGCCATCGAAGGGGTTAAATCATCTCTAGAACACAAAATGGACTTTATCTCCATTGATGTGAACCTCATTCGGGCCGACCTTACGAAAATGAACGAGAAAGTAAAATCTCAGGATATGAAGGCGGCCAGTTTGACGGATGACGAGTCTCAGCTCCAACAAGAAGTGCAAGATCTTAAATCCTTCTGTGAGACGGCCGAACGTAAACTGGATGATTACAAAGACCGGTCTCGACGCAATAACGTCCGCATCTTGGGAGTACCATAAAAATCGGAAGGACCAGGGCCAGACCTGTTAGTTGAAGACCTCATCTTAAACCACCTCAAACCCAAAGGCCTTGGGGAAATTTTTCACCATAGAGCGCGCACACAGAGTCCCGGGTGGACGACCTAAGCCTGGCGCACCTCCGCGCCCCTTAATAGCTCGTGTCCTAAACTTCAAGGACAGGGACGTTATTCTGCAGTATGCACGGTCTGCACCCCCTTTGCGCTTTGAGAATGCCGTCCTCTCCCTTTTCCCAGACTTTACACAATTGATGCAGATGCAACGTCGAACGTTCATGGCCGTCAAGAAGAAACTCAGAGACAAGGGACTTAAATACACCTTGATGTTCCCAGCTCGTCTCCGTGTCTAAACTGGGGGAAGGGCATGTTTTTTTGATAATCCGGAAGTGGCTTCGGACTGGCTGGACAATTGAATCATCGGCGGCCCCAGAGGGAGGAACGGGGGTGAAGATCAAGAGTTGCAGGACCAAGAGTGAGAATGAGTGCCCTTATCGTCCACATGAACACACTCAGGTAACAGGGTCCATGAGGCTCCACAGTTGGACATAAACTCATTGCGTTCCGTATTGCACCAGTAAAGCCCATTGTGAACCTAACGGGGACACTTGCTTTACAATTTTGGGTTGGGGGCGGGGAGATGGAGTGTCAGCTTTCCACCTCTATTCTACCTTTAGTTATTTTCTAATATTAGAAATTGGGTGACAGGCACTCTGCCAGTTCGTAATGGGCAGTTCTAAGTCCAGAGGGCAGGGAAGTGGGGAGAGGGGTTGTAGGTGGGGGGCTTTGTTGGGTTTTTTCATTGTTAGTTTCTTCTATCAACGCATAACTATATGTACAGTGAAGGAGTGAAGGCACAAAAGACTCACTACGGGTTTCATGCACATACACTGGGGAAAAAGCATTAAAATATTAAGTTGGAATGTCAATGGGCAGGGGGATAAAATTAAGCGGAGTGTAGTCCCGCAATATATCAAGAAGCAGGGCCCGGATGTTGTGCTACTTCAAGAGACACACCTCACGGGTCACTCCTGTAGGGCAATGAACCGGTATGGATACAAACTAGTGGCTCATGCAGAATTCACGACTGGCTCCAGAGGGGTGGTCATAATGGTCAGAAACTTGTTCCCTCTTGGTGTAGACTCCACTTGGACCGATGACAGGCGTCGTTATGTAGGTATATCTGGCTCCTGGGAGGGATGGATCCTCACACTGTTCTCTATCTTTATCCCACCCGGCCTTCAATCAACTACGTTCCAAGACCTCCGTACTGCTATTCTCTCGCTACCGGAGGGTCTGTTGGTGTTGGGGGGTGACTTTAATTCAGTGTGCCCGGGTGAACTGGACCGACATCCCCCTCGTGAGTTGGGGCCCTCTTTTCCGTGGATTACCAGACCTCCTGGAGGCCATGGGACTAATAGATGCCTGGCGCAAGTTCAACCCCGAGACAAAGCAATACACATTCCATTCTGAAGCCCACCACAGCTTCTCCTGCCTCAATTACATCCTGGTTCCCAGCTCTCAAACCTCACACATCTGGGAGGTCCGACACTTAGCTAAAGGCATCTCTGATCACTCGCCGCTCTGGGCACACTTTCTCCTAGACCACATGCGGGTAGGTCGTATCACCCCCATCAACCCTTGGCACCTTCGTAACCCTAAAATACGCAAAGATCTCCTAGCCGCAACAGATAGCTGCTTCACCGAAAATGTGAATTCAGACAAGATGGAAGTCCTCATCCTAGGATCATCCCCCTCTGCATGGGACGACTCATGGTGGCCACCGGCCCTTGGCAGCGCGCCCAAACCAACGGACCATGCTCGCAACCTGGGATTCATCCTAGACTCCTCCCTCTCAATGACCAGACAAGTCAACGCCGTCTCGTCATCATGCTTCAACATTTTAAGCATGCTCAGAAAGATCTTCCGATGGATCCCCACCAAAACAAGAAAAACGGTCACCCGCGCACTTGTCACAAGCCGACTGGACTACGGAAACACCCTTTACGCCGGGACCACAACCAAACTGCTGAAGAAACTCCAACGCATTCAGAACGCCTCCGCCCGACTCATCCTACACATACCCTGCCACAATCACATCTCCTATCACCTAAGAGACCTTCACTGGCTCCCCGTCAACAAGAAAATCAAGTTCCGTCTCCTCACCCACATACACAAGGCACTCTACGACCTAGGACCCAGCTACCGCAACACGCGCCTGACCTTTTACTCCCCCACCCGCCAACTACGCTTGTCCAACCAAGCCCTCGCCACAATCCCACGAATCCGAAGAACCACCATGGGAGGTAGATCATTCTCCTACTTAGCGGCCAAAACCTGGAGTTCCCTCCCCACCCACCTCCGCCTTACACAGAACCACCTCTCCTTCAGAAAACAACTCAAAACCTGGCTATTTGATAAATAACGAAACCCCCCTCCCCCAAGCGCCTTGAGACCCTCTGGGTGAGTAGTGCGCTATACAAATTCTGACTTGACTTGACTTGACTTGGGAGGCCTTTAAAACGGTGATCAGTGGGGAAGCCCTGTCCTTAATATCAGGTCACAAACAAGAGCATCAGAAAGCGGTGACTGACATAGAAACCGACATCCTTCAGCTTGAGAGAGAACTGGAGGAGCGAGACTCTCCTGAGATGCTCCACCTACTGCGGCTTAAGCAGACTGAATATAAAGCTCTTGTCACAGATGCAGCTTGAACTCTGGGACAGGAAAAGCTTGGAAGAATTTATGACTTGGGAGACAAGGCAGGAAAATTGATAGCTTGGCTGGATAAGCGAGAATGGGCAAATAGACTGGTCCCGGCCCTCCACGATTCCTTTAACACCAATATAGTAGAACCCCAAGGCATAGCTTCTCAATTCTCCGCACATTTTGAAGCGGTTTATAGGGCGGGGACGCCCTATGCTGAGGTAGATTCCACCGAACTGCTACGAGACATTACCCTGCCCACCCTCACCTCGACTGATAAACAGCTAATGGATAGTTCTCTGACCACAGATGAAATCGCCCAGGCCATTACATCGCTTCAATCTGGTAAGGCCTCCCTCCCCAATGGGATACCCATAGAATTATATAAACTCTGCCCGGACAAAATATCAGCATACCTTAAAGCCATGTTCGGGGAAAGTAGGGAGTTAGGGGAACTTCCGCTAGATCAACGCATAGCTAACATTGTTGTAATCAACAAAGAAGGCAAACCAAAAACTAACTGTGCATCATATTGGCCCATTTATTTTCTCAATGCTGAGCCGAAAATCCTCGCGAAGGTTCTTGCCAATCGCCTAGTTAGAGTCATATCAACTCTCATACACCCAGATCAATCTGGCTTTATCCCATTGTGGAAAAGTAAATTTTGCCATGTTCTGTGTCCCTACGTGTTCCCCATCCTATGTTGTATGTGCATGATTAATATGCATATGTATTCCCCATGATCGATTAAAGACGCAATTACAGTTGTGTCCACCTCTAGTATGCCAGTTCCCAGTTTTCGTGAATACAACGAATATCAGGCCTATGTAAAGCTACGTTGCCACGTTTCTCAGTGTGCACGTTATTTCATTATAAAGTCCCCGTTTCTAGGCCTCAAAAGGGCCCGGACTCAGATTCAGCTCCTGTCTTCTGAACCCTCTCCGAGGAGCGATACAGCCCCCACCTGTATCCCTGACCCTTCACTTACTTCCTGCCTCACAGTGCCCGGCTCGGCCTGGCTCTGCCTGCCAGTCTGCCAAGAGTATGTTATGATTCTAGTTATCAGTCTAGCTCTCCTTCTCTGCATTCCTAAGCTACTGAATCGCATCAATAGTTTCCGTCATGGTCTAGCCTTTACGTCTCCATGTAAGAGAAATACTGTATTAATGGTCATTTAATATTCCTCAACACGCACTACATATAGAATAATGCATGCACCAGTCTTAGAGTCTGTTAGCCTTTACCCTGATAACTTTTGGATTCTATCAATATGTTCTCTAAACATCAGATACTAGATAGTGTTTAGGTACATGTCGCTCTGACTCTCCAGACTTTAGTCTCTCCTTCTAGCGCAGAAGTCATAGCCCCCAGTTCCTCCTAGTAATACGTCATTGCCAGTTTGCGCGCACCACTAGGTTAGAGGTCCCGGCTCCTTAGGTAGCCCCCTCCATGTTTCCGCCCCATTTATGACATATTCTGTTACGTTTACATCACATGTCCATGTATATGCCCTGTTCACGCCTCTTGTTACACCTACTTTCTGCCTTATCTTTCGCGACTGCTATAGGCCCTGCCTACTGCTACGCCTATTGTGTTGAACATCATGTATTTTGTTTAAGTATATATATGCTTGTGCCCTGTTATTAAGTGTTGTGCAGCGCTGCCATCCTATTCCCGTGCAGGTTGTCCTGTTCCTGTCCTTTATGCTGTATTAAACCTGCAAACTCCAGCTACCTCGAATCTTGACTCTTATTTATTGAGCTATCTGTTATTGTATATCTAGTCAAAAATAGAGGTATTATTTATTTATTTACCACATAATGGCGCCCGAACAGGTACTTGCCCTTTCCCCATGCGCCGGTGAAGCCACGCAAGCCCCCTGATCCTCTGCAGCCGTGACGGAGCCATACCGTGCACGTGCAGATATTTCTGCTTCAAGTATCCCTCAGGCCCTCGGAGGAGACGGAGGTTGCGGTCCAGCATCCAGACGAGGCGGTGGAGGAACGCGGCGAGTCCCGACCAGAGCCCAAGCCGAGAGTCCAAGGTCCGAGGTATCCGGAGGCCCACCCGTAACAGAAGTCCGAAGTTCGTCCGTCCGGCGTCGTAGCAGTCCAGTCCAGTCCGAGGCCTTCCGTTCTTGCTGCCCGGTGAGTACCGTTGCTGGGGTAGTATCTAGACAGGGTCAATTGCATTGTCTCTGGTCCGTGGGTTTGGGTACACAGATCCAACACGAAGTGTCCACCCAGGTGGATGCGGGTCCTGACGTGTCTCTTTATGAGACCGGTAAGTTTCGTACTGTTTTAGCAGTGCATCTAGTTTCTGTTCTAGTCCGTTCTGTTCTCGAGAAATTCATGTATTCTGTTTTCAATATTCCAGGTAGTATTTTGTCCGAACTGTTATTTTAAATGTCATTCATGTATTTCAATGTCGTGGTATGAGTGATCAGTCTCAAGTCATTATTGTGTTCATTGTGTATTGTATTGTGTCTAGACTACAGTTCAGTCATGCCTTTGTTCTCAAAATTACGTCAGTTAAAAACTAGAAAAGGTCTGTTAGAAGAAGCAGTTCCTGTCCCGCCTAGGGACAGTCCAGGTCATTTTATGTATCAAAAGCATGGCATAAGTGCCATATTGTATCTAGATTTGTGGGTGGAGTACACCAAACAGTTAGAAGAAAAGTATAGATGGCCCGTATCGGGTACATGGGATGCCGAGTGCATCATGCGAGTAGAAGAAGTATTATGGAAAAAGGAAGCCAGACAGTCACAGAAAGATGCCATCGAGTTATGGCGCAAAGAATCTCATAAAAGAACCGAAAAAGAAATCAGAAAGTCAGAATTAAGTAGAGAATCCTCAGAAAGAGCCCAAGAAAGGGAACTAATCGAAATAGGTGAACGAGTTAAAACCGAACAGTCAGACAGACAGAGAAATGCCCTCATTAAGGGTATGTATCCTCTTCTTGCCGAGGGCTTGCCAAAAGCAACCCCGGAGGCACCCAGTAATTTCCCGCCACCTTTAGTTCCGACCAAGCTACGTCACAAACCGACCGCAGCTGATATTTTTCTCTCGTCCTATTTGGACGACACAGTCCCAGAATATGCAAATCCTGTTCCACCAGCTCCTGTAAATAATGTAATTCATGGTCCTCCAGTCACCGGGGCACCTGTTGCAGTACCTGTTACGGTACCCCCGGTCCAGCCCGTAGTACAAATTCCCGCCACATCAGCCACTCTGCCAGCACGAAGAGTATCAATCGACGATTCCAGCTTAGGGGCCGCGGGAGGAGGTCCTCCTGGTACCCCGCCGCCAAATAGACGTCTAGGGCCAGTCGAGTTACATGAACGTGCATTACAGCGTACGCCCAAATATAAGTCTATTGCAGAAATCAGGCGAGTTCTTACTGAATGCTGTTATGATCCAGTCCCAGGCGAGGATAGTATGGTTCTATATTCCGTACGTATAAGACAGGTGTCCGAGTATTTGGTCACCCTACCGAATATGAAAGAAGATCTAGACAGAATGTATCGTTTCATTCGTACAGGACAAGATCCAGAAAGTATTGGTGAAGTCATGTCTCTCAGGAAATCTGAGATCCAGTTCATGTTATTAAAGTTTCTGATCAATTGTTTAATTAGCGAACAAGATTCCCCGACTAAAGATCCGACCGAAATGAAAGTTCTGACAAGGTGGAGTGATAATATAGCCGAGGGTAAGCACAAGACACTCAATAGTATAGAGAGTATGTACAAGAAAATACGTAAAGAAATAATAAGGTTACACGAACAACGCAAAGAAGCTCTAGGAAGCGAGAAAGAAAATGACTCTCCTACTGAAGAGGTAGACGACGAGAATACCGCCAGAATAGCGTATGTAGGTAAATCTAGATTTCCAGACCGACATTTACGCCTAGAACACAAGAAAGTCTTTCATCTTCCAGCACCAGAACAAGGCTCTCTAGAACAAGTATTTCAAGCTACCGATCACATTCTGAAATCACGAATCGGTTATAGTGAGTTAAGTACCATGCATGAACAAGAACTAGCCCGATCAGCAGTCCGATGGATTACTGATTCTACCACTTTTCCAGACGAAATAGTGGCACAAATGTTTCTGAAACTGCCCCCAGCCGAGCAGCGACTGGTGGGTATGTATATGATCCAGCACCTCATTACTCTGTATGAGGGTCAACATTCTGATCCAGGTCCGTTACATGATATCCTGAACGAGTTACTCCAGTATAGATGGAAAGGTTTAGGTACCGATTTAATTAGTGTCATTCTAGAACAGCGCCACAAATATAGAACGTTTCTGAATCCACATTTTGTTCATGTCTCACCCCCGGAAAGTAAACCGTTTTACATAGACAGACAGCATCCGTTACGAGAAGTACACCCAGTTAGGACAGCGGGTGGTGAAATGCAACGAGTATTTGTTTACACCCCAGTTACCAAGATGGAACTCTTAGAGATGAAGAAATTAATTCCCTGTCACGACAAAGATCCAGCAGGGTTCCACCGAGAATTAAAAGACATGCTCCGTATGGGAGAATACACGTATCCAGATATTATTAAAATGCTAAAAGTCCTGTTGCCTGCGGGCATATATGAAAAACTCAAGGAAAAGGATTGGGAGGTGGGAGAGAAAAAGATTGATTGGACAGCTCTAGAAGCTGAAGATAAGATACGAGTACCAGGTACCGGTCTTGGAGATAAATGTAAAGAATTACCAGAATTATTGATACAGGTTTTGCCTAGGTTATTAGCCACTAAAAAGGAAGACTGGGATGCAATCTCAGCCTGTAAACAGAAACAAGACGAAGACACTAGTGATTTTTATTCTAGATTTGAGAAATGTTTTATAATCAACAGTGGTTTGAAGACGAGTAGTGAGTCATACCCTCATCTTTTTGTTACTAAATTAGTCGAGAATTCAAGTCCACAAGTTAAGAATAGAGTTTTGAAAGTCGAAAGTACATGGCAAGCTAGTACTCCGTCCCAGATGTTACAGATGCTCCAGTATCACCAGAATAGAATCAGAGAAGAGCAAGAACACGAGAGAAGACGTATGAAAGACACGAAAATGAAAGTACTAGTTGCACAATCTGTTCCTCAAGACAGTCAGAAGAGGGGTCCGAATCAAGCCAGTCATCCTGCAGCTCCCGTTAAAGGGACATGCAATTATTGTAAACAGCCAGGTCATTTCATAAACGAATGTGCAGTTCTGAAACACAATATAGCCACTGGTAAAACTAAAGAAAGACCACGTCCGCCTAGACAAGAACAAGTTTCACAGACTTCTCAGCCACAAAATGCACAACAGACAGTTACAGCACCGCAGCCTATCGCTGCAACTCAGTATGTTACACAGCAGATGTACCAGTATGCACAGTCAGAGTATCCAGAGTATCAAGCGTATTCATGAAACAGCCTAGAGAGGGAGGTAGGCTTGCCTCTCATCGAGATTCCTGTAGATCAAGAAGGTCCCTATGTACACAGTCAAGTATTAGGGAAAGACAGAAAGTTTCTGATTGATACAGGGGCAAGTAGGACTACTATCAGTCATGACGAGGTTCCAGGGGCTCCGCTCTCAGGCTCTAGAAATGTTTCCCTTGGATTTTCAGGAAAGCCAATTGTAAACGAGATATCAAAGCCAGTTACTCTAGAAGTAGGTCCATTGTCCCGAACTACTGATCTATTACTTACGAAGTCCTGTCCAGAAAATTTGTTAGGTATAAAGACATTGAAAGAATTAGGAGCAGTAATATGTTGTTCCCCAGAGGGAATACGTTTGTTTTTGCGTGACTTCAAGGGTCACTATGTTTTACGAGATTTTGATCCAAGATTGTCTAATGTTCCGCAGCATCTATGGGCGCAAGGTCCAACTGATGTTGGTTTTATGCAGATCACACCCCATCGTGTGACTCTCAAGCAAGGTGTAGTGTTACCACGAATCAGACAGTACAGATTGCCACCTGAGGCTGTAGCAGCCTTATCCAAAATTATTGACGAGCTCATGGCTCAAGGAGTAGTTGTAGAAACTGACTCCAATGTATGTAATTCTCCTATCATTCCAGTCATGAAACGTACTGATCCAAATGCACCCCCAGTATATCGATTAGTGATTGATCTTCGAGAACTCAATAAATGTATCATTCCCCAGTATCCAGTAGTTCCAGATATCTCATCTCTGTTGACAGCTATCGATCCTGAGGCAATATTTTTCACAGTAATCGACCTCAAGAATGCATTTTTTAGTGTCCCAATTCATCCAGACAGCCAGTACCTTTTCGGTTTTTTATTAAATGGAAGGAGCTATAAATGTACACGAGCTCCTCAAGGTTTCACAGAAAGTCCTAGTATTTACAGTCAAGCACTTAAGAGACAACTAGACAATATTCACATGCCAACTGACACTGCCCTACTCCAATATGTCGATGATCTACTGATCACAGCCCGTTCTGAACGTGCTTGCGAGCGAGCATCACTTACAGTTCTGTATTTCCTAGCCGAGATGGGGCACAAGGTGTCCCCTTCGAAGCTTCAATTCTGTGTCCAGCAAGTGATCTACTTAGGCCACTTACTGTCCAAGTGGGGTAGGCAGTTGACACCCGATCGTATCCAGTTAATAGCGAGTCTTCCACAGCCCAAGACACAGAAGGAGGTACGAGCTTTTATTGGCCTTACTTCTTATTGCAGACAATGGATTCCTCAGTATGCATTTCTAGCCAAGCCACTGATACAGTTAACGACACAGGAGGCAGCCGTATCGACTGTTCTCCCTTGGACATCTGAACATACACTTAGTTTTAATGAGTTGAAGAAAGCTTTATGCCAAGCTCCTGTTCTAGCTACACCGAACTACAGTAAGCCTTTTACACTTTTTGTCACAGAACGTGATGGTACAGCATTATCTGTTCTTACACAAGATCAAGCCGGACAATACAAGCCCTGTGCTTATTTTTCGAGCACACTAGATCCAGTAGCCCAGGCTCTGCCTGCGTGCCTCAAGTCAGTTGCAGCCACAGCACTAGCTATCAGACAAAGTGATTCCATAGTATTAGGACACTCCTTGACAGTACAAGTTCCACACTCCGTGGAAGTTCTTTTAAACCGAACACAGACTCAACACTTGACAATTGCACGTTTGACAGGTTATGAACTGACATTGTTCCAGCCACACATAGAAATCAGACGCTGCAACGTTCTAAATCCTGCTACACTGTTACCGTCAGTTACTTCGAATCCGGCCACACATGACTGTGTGGAAGTAGTCAACACTATGACAAAGCCAAGACAAGATCTGACAGACATTGCCTTACCAGATCCCGACCTGACACTTTATGTGGATGGTTCATGTATGAGAACCAGTACAGGAGAACTAGTAGCCGCGTATGCAGTGACTACTGACACTGAAGTTATTGAAACACACCGTATTGACACCCTGTCTGCTCAAGCAGCAGAGCTAGTCGCTCTGACACAAGCCTGCATACACGCCAAGAACCTGAAAGTTAATATTTACACAGATTCACGCTACGCATTCGGAGTTGTACACGACTTCGGAGTGCTCTGGCAGGAGAGAGGTTTCATGACTTCTCATGGAACCAAGATTCAGCATGGTTTCCTTATTCAAGCTCTGTTAGATGCAATACAGTTACCGACAGCTATCGCTATCATGAAGTGCAAAGCACATACGAAAGTTACTGACATTATTTCCCAAGGTAATGATCTAGCAGATCGAACAGCAAAGCTTACAGCACAGACACCAGACATACCAGTTAACAAGACACCGACATCCACTCCAGATCCAACTACTTGTATGACAGTTAAGGACCCTACTCAAGATGTCATAGACATCCAGTTACATGCTACTCCCGAAGAAATCAAGAAATGGTCCGAACAAGGAGGGGTCCAGACCGACCAGGGATGGTTGACGAAGGGAAAAGCCACATGGTTTCTCCCCGACTCAATGGTTCAAGTCATTATCAATACCGCACATAGTCCGGCACACTTAGGAGAAAAAGCCATGTTAGACAGTATCCAGAACATTTGGTTCAACAAGCATTTACGAGCTGCAGCCAAGCAGAAAGTCCGTACCTGTATGATATGTTGCCAGTTCAATCCAGGTAAAAGTGTCCCGGTGGAACAAGGTGGATTCCAGCCCCCTGACCACCCTTTTGAAGTCCTCCAGATGGATTATATTCAGATGGAGCGATGTCGAGGTTTCAAGTATGTCCTTGTAGTTGTATGCGCTTTGTCCAGGTGGACAGAAGCATATCCAGTTCCAGATTACACAGCCGCGACCACTGCCAAGCAGTTGGTTCGTGAATTTTTCCCCCGCTATGGACTCCCTAGGGTCGTGTATTCTGATAACGGCCAGCCATTCTCATCTGAACTAATGAAGCACGTTTCCCTTTTGCTAGGGTACCAGTGGAAGTTCCATTGTGTACGCCATCCAGAAGCAGCCGGTCTCGTAGAGAGACATAATCAAACCTTGAAAACCCGTATTGCCAAAGTCTGTAAAGAGAAAGGTGTAGACTGGTTAGTTGCCCTGCCAGTTGCATTGTTCTATATGCGCATGGTCGCACATTCCAGATCAGGTCTGTCCCCTTATGAGGTCGTATTCGGCCGCCCCCCGAACATGTGGGGTACACCTAGACCCCGAAGTATTACAGATGTTTCCAGTAATATGCTGACAGATTACCTTGCTTCCTTGATGTCTGCCCTACACTCTTGTCGTTCACAGGTTGCCGCTGCATTTCCCGACAATACTGAAGTCAAGCCACACGAGGTCCTTCCCGGCACCCTGGTTTTAATCCGGAATTTCGATCGTTCAAGTCCGCTGGAGCCTCGCTGGAAGGAGCCGAAGTTAGTCCTTCTGACCACCCGCACAGCCGTGAAGTTGGAAGGCAGGAAAGGCTGGGTGCATCTGTCTCATGTTAAGAAATTTCACGGACTGAGACCTAAACAGCTCAAGGACACTTCTATAGACACTTTCAAGTCTGAACATTGCCCTATTATCAAGGACTGTCCCGCTAATGACTTTGCCTCAAATCCTCCCCTGTTAGAGAGAACTCCGCAACAGGAGTATAAACAGAAGCTTCGGTCTAGTAAAATAAGTCAGCCAGTTTAATTGTCTAAGTCCCCCTGGGTGAAACGGTTAGACAGGTATCTGACATGTATGAGATAGACCCCCATAGTGAGAGAGTTAGTCAAAACTCAATCCGATGTATCGTTTTTCTAAGTTTTATATTGTTTTTGAGTTTAATTATTGCCTGCACAAGTTATGCATTTTATTTATGTTTTCCAATTTCTCATGTAAATAAGTTTTCTAATGCTACAGTAGAGCACACGTTTAGTGATCTGCCTCCTCATGAACTATCCTATCGTCTTGCTATGCGCAACAATACATTTATCCGTATGTTACATTATTCACACCAGACCAGCAATGCCACTAATTGTTGGGTGTGTGGTCGACTCCCCCCTTTCCAGACACCGAAGGGAGTTCTGCCACTGTTTCCTTATCCGTTTTCACATAATGGTTCATGTGGAGCCTGGTCCATGTTAACGTCATCTTCAAATGATATGTCCCTTCTGAACAGTACATGTTTTCCAGACAAGCAAGGTCTTCCCCACAGAACAGGGTTAGATCTAGAAAATGAAGTTTATAATTTGGGTAATTATTCTTCGAATTTCATGGTTCTGAATGTTCAGTCTGATCCTACTCCAGACCTACCTGCTATTTCAGTACTACCAGTCAAAGGCGAATTATGTGTCAGAAATAATGGTTCCGTACATGTAGGACATAGTGATTGTACTACTATTGTCAAGTATAGTGACAGTGGGAAATCTATTTTCAAAGCTTCACGTCATTCTTATTTTGTTTGTGGTCAGACCGCATATGTTCGTCTGCCCCTCGATTGGGATGGAACATGTTACATTGCCTTCCTACTGCCACCAGTTTTCCTAGCCCCATCTGATTATCACAGAAACACACATCTAGTACACATTAGACATAGAAGGGAGATCGAGTCCCCAATTGTCGATCAAACTGAAACTGCTCTAGAACAGTATACAGACTTCAATAAAGGTTTCTTCTTCTTTATAGGACCTATCCAGAATAGTAAGTTAATACGTAGATTAACCAGAACCCTTGAAGCAGTAGTGAATGAGACTGCCTCTGCTCTAGGTAACTTAACCGAGGAGCAATCTGCTATGAGATTTGTCGTGCTCCAGAATCGTCTCGTTCTTGACGTCATACTGGCCGATAGAGGAGGAGCATGTAGAGTCATCGGATCTAGTTGCTGCATTTTCATTCCTAATAACGCGCCGTCTGTTTATTCAGCTATAACCAGACTTCATAAAATTGCCCATCAGTTACACCAGAATCCAGGCACCTGGACATGGTCCGGTTGGTTTTGGAGTATAATTTCTGCCTGGGGATGGAAAATATTGTCCTTCCTAGGTATAGCAGTAATGATCATATTCAGTTGCTGCCTCTGTATACAATGTGGCCCTGCGATTTGCGGCATTTGTGCTACCTCTTGTATTCCTAGTCCCAAGTCCCGTCCTAAATCCCGTTCCAAGACAATTCGAGACGAGCAAATGATACTGTATGAAATGATAGATGGTATCATGAATATTGATGTTTCCTGATGGAAACGTAGTGACAAGGAGGGAATGTGGAAAAGTAAATTTTGCCATGTTCTGTGTCCCTACGTGTTCCCCATCCTATGTTGTATGTGCATGATTAATATGCATATGTATTCCCCATGATCGATTAAAGACGCAATTACAGTTGTGTCCACCTCTAGTATGCCAGTTCCCAGTTTTCGTGAATACAACGAATATCAGGCCTATGTAAAGCTACGTTGCCACGTTTCTCAGTGTGCACGTTATTTCATTATAAAGTCCCCGTTTCTAGGCCTCAAAAGGGCCCGGACTCAGATTCAGCTCCTGTCTTCTGAACCCTCTCCGAGGAGCGATACAGCCCCCACCTGTATCCCTGACCCTTCACTTACTTCCTGCCTCCCAGTGCCCGGCTCGGCCTGGCTCTGCCTGCCAGTCTGCCAAGAGTATGTTATGATTCTAGTTATCAGTCTAGCTCTCCTTCTCTGCATTCCTAAGCTACTGAATGGCATCAATAGTTTCCGTCATGGTCTAGCCTTTACGTCTCCATGTAAGAGAAATACTGTATTAATGGTCATTTAATATTCCTCAACACGCACTACATATAGAATAATGCATGCACCAGTCTTAGAGTCTGTTAGCCTTTACCCTGATAACTTTTGGATTCTATCAATATGTTCTCTAAACATCAGATACTAGATAGTGTTTAGGTACATGTCGCTCTGACTCTCCAGACTTTAGTCTCTCCTTCTAGCGCAGAAGTCATAGCCCCCAGTTCCTCCTAGTAATACGTCATTGCCAGTTTGCGCGCACCACTAGGTTAGAGGTCCCGGCTCCTTAGGTAGCCCCCTCCATGTTTCCGCCCCATTTATGACATATTCTGTTACGTTTACATCACATGTCCATGTATACGCCCTGTTCACGCCTCTTGTTACACCTACTTTCTGCCTTATCTTTCGCGACTGCTATAGGCCCTGCCTACTGCTACGCCTATTGTGTTGAACATCATGTATTTTGTTTAAGTATATATATGCTTGTGCCCTGTTATTAAGTGTTGTGCAGCGCTGCCATCCTATTCCCGTGCAGGTTGCCCTGTTCCTGTCCTTTATGCTGTATTAAACCTGCAAACTCCAGCTACCTCGAATCTTGACTCTTATTTATTGAGCTATCTGTTATTGTATATCTAGTCAAAAATAGAGGTATTATTTATTTATTTACCACACCATGACGGAATACGGCATTAAACCTTTGCCGTGTTCACGGGGTGCTTGGCAGAGCAGATACGATACGCGAACCAGCGGTCTTGGATTCCCTAGACGCTACTATCGCGTTTGATATGGTCGAATGGCCTTATCTCTTCGCTCTACTCCAGAAGCTGGGGTTTGGTTCACACCCACAGTTAAGCCCTTAAGTACCCTAAGGAAAGGGTTGGGAGGTTTCAGAGGACCCTCCCAGGGGAGGGTCTGGACAGTGGGAGGTTACTCCTATGTCCTTTGTCCAGTTTTGCACCAGAGCTGGTTTGAACTGGACTATGCAGGGAGGCACCGAATGTGCCCCTCGTGCAGACTGAGTGGCGCTGGCAAGCGCACCCACCTGTCCCCAATACACTAAATCCTTTCTGGGAGGTGGTCACACCTCCCTGTGACAGGATTCCTATTGTTCTGCCTTCCCCTGCTCGAGCATGGCTCAGCAGCAGGAGGGCAGAATCGTGTTTCTGGTCGGCAGTAACCATTTTGTGCTGTCTGTGTCTAGAAGACTGGTACCAGGAGCATGGAGAGCTTAATGGAAGGCTCTTCCAGTGCTTCTAATCATACCCCCACACTGTGTATGGTGTGGGGGTATGATTCCAACATATTTGATACCAAACATGATAAGATTCATTGCATCCGATTTAGGGATGGTCATCGCGTAATTATGCGGTGCCCCTCTATATGTTTTATGGCTGCTTCACTTACAAGCCGGGTGAATGGACCCAGTAGGCTGTAGGGGTGTTCTGCTCATGTAAGGGAGCCCTCACACTTACAACCAAGCACTCTGCCTTCAGGATTGCAACGGTCTGCTATAGGGGTGACTTATAGGTTTTAAGTGCAGTGACCCTAGATATAGGAAACCTATATCTTTTGTAAGTGATGCTAGCACCAGCCTACACAGGCTGCAATGGCAGGCCTGTAGTTACAGTTTGAATTGTCTCCCAGGGGTGGCATAATACATGAGTCGGCCAGGAGGCACCTCTGGGGTACCTATGCCCTGGCTACCTTCGTACCATATACCAGAGACTGATAAGGCTACCCCAGTATACAATCTGGGATTTAGCTAGGTACTGAACACAGCAATGTAGGGGAGAAAGCAGAGAGACAGGGGTCCTGATTGGCAGGATCCCAGTCAGACTAATCAAAAACAGCTTAGCACCAGGCAAAAAAGTGGGGGTAACCATGCAGACGGACCTATCTTCCTACGCTCACTTACCTTTGTCAATGCCTCCACCACTCAAACTATCTTCCCAGAAGCTCTCAAGACAGGCTAGATCCTCCCACTCCTAAAGAGACTACACTCAACCCCAATGATCTTGGCCAACCATCGGCCCATCGCTCACCTGCAATTCATCACGGTAGTCACTGATGTTCAGCTCCCAGATCACATCAGTGCTAACCGTCTCCTGCGCGACTACCAGTCTGGCTTCGGATCACGCTGCAGCATGGAGGTCGCCACCTCACACACCATAGACGCTTATCAGTGCTAACTGTAGGAGGATTTATATCTGACTATGGTTACCCCAGATTTTTTGCCTAGTGTTTAGCTGGTTTTCGACTAAGTTTGCCTGGGATCCTGCTAATCAGGGCCCCAGGCTATCTGCTCTCACTCTAAAATGGACTCCATGTACTCTAGGTACATCTCCAATTGGATATTGGGTCACCTTATCAGCCCCTGTATAGTGTACCATAGGTACCCAGGGCATAGGTGCATCCAAGGCCTCCCAGGGGCTGCAGCATGTATTATGCCACCCCTGGCTGGCCATCTACACTGACACAACTGGCTGATCACTCAGCTGGGGCAAGGTCGTGTAATCACCCCTTGCTTAGGTATAGTATTCCTATATCTAACCTTATATCTAGGCACATATGCACCTATAGGTCACTCCTATGGCAGGCCTTAACAATCCTGGAGGCAGAGTGCATGGTTTTATGTGAGATGGTGCTCTAGCATGAGCTGAGCCCCTCTGCAGCTTTTGGAACCATGTCCTTATAGCTGTTCTAGGATATTGCCATACCATATACTCTTAAGTACATTATAATCCTCGCGGTTATTGCTAACTTTGCTTTGGCTTTATCAAAACATGTCGTGTAAGGTGTCATACGCCTTGGAATACTACCCCCTCGCCAGTTCTGGTGACGGGGGTAGCATTCCACCCTTCTAGAGGGAGAAGACATGTTACTTTCATTAAGCCCGGTTAAAGTTAACCAGAGCCTCAGCATCACAAAATGGATGCTGCTGCCACAGACACAAGTCTGACCTCCTGCTGCTGGGAGTCCTTCCAGCGAGGGAGGCTTGGACAATAGGTTTCCTGTCACAGGGAGGTGCTAGCACCACCCCGACAGGCTATAGTGTATTGGGGCAGGGAGGGCTGAATGAAATGAGACACTGCCTGGGGCGCACAAGGTGTCCCATGCATGGTCCAGTTCAAACCGGTGCTGGGGCACTCCAGCCCCAGCTCTGGTGTGAAACTGGACAAAGGGAAAGGGGTGTAACCACCCCCTTTCTGGGTCCCACCCATAGGAGGGACCTAGCAGGTAATCCAGCCCCTAGGTTTGGTATATAGGTAGGAGCTGAGTCCCAAGACTTTAGATTTGTCCTGACTGAAACTCTGATACGAAACTCTGGACCTTCGACATCCTACTTGACGTAGAAGACTGAAGAATCTCCCTTGTGGTCGAGGAGTGACCACCCTGTGCAAGCAGGCACCATCAAGCGCTCAACGGTTTGCTTTGTCGTTGCTCCCGCCGGAGCCCGAAAACAGAGCCTGACAAGACCCGGACTTCCAGACTTCGTTCAGCCCGATCCACAGCCACAGCAAAGCTGAGACCCGTGGAGGCGACACGAGACGTGGGACCAGACATCTTGGAAAGCTTACGAAATGCTTTCCGTGCAACTTCTGAGGCCCCCACGAAGTTGTGCATTGAGGATTGATAAGCCCCAGCCCCGAGCACCAACTGCACCAAAGATCACCTCTCCACACTCACCGAGTGCTGCGTGGGGCCCTTTTGCATGTTCCTGCTCGACACGTCTGTCTGGTCACTTGCCCGTTGGCTAGTGGCCTCTATGACGATGAAACCCGAAATCTACACTGCTGGTCTGGTTGCTCCAGACTGGCCCTTGCTCCCCTGAAAAGAGCAGCCCATCAGACCATGCTGGTCTGACCCAGAAGCCATCTTCGATTCCTGCGTGGGTTGCATTTGCCAAGGCCTGTTGACTCCGAATCGAGAACCGACACCGCCAACAGCGAGAGCCTTCGTGGGACAATCCGTGCTCAGCTCCTGCTTGTCGTCGACACCTCCTGGTCCACGTGGCAGCGGAGACCAGCTTCACGACAGCACCTGATTGCTTCTCGACATCGCCTGGTTCCTTCCTGGTTCCATCATGGTCACTGGCTAGTGACCCAGACTCTGTCCCTTCTGCTTTCAGGTACTCTTCATCCTCAATCCGCCCTTGGATACAACCGGACACTTCTCTCCTGGTCGCCTGCAGCATCTTTCTCCAAGGCTCCATCGGAATCCACGACGAAACCCGACACACTTTGAGACCTATGCACCCACTTCATGTGGGTGAAGTAACGCACGTACTGCGGTGCTCCTGTGAAGATTAACTATCCTAGTGCCCTAGTTTCAAGTGGTTAGTTCCTAGTCCAGTCGGAAGACTCCTAAATCTGTAACTTTCTAACTTTACGCACCCATTGACTTCTATGTGTGCACGCGTGTGCATTTAGACTCTGCACCCGCATCCCGTGGGCCTCCTGCTTCCCAACTATTGTTAGTCCAGTGTAGTCCCAGCGATTCCCAAGGCCCTAGGCCTTACAACTGTTCGTAACATGGTTCTTATACCACTATTTTAGTATATGGTTTAGCGGGCCACCAGGGCCTATCCATATTTGTGCAACTTATTGTATGTTATATTGAGTTACTTGTTAGGCGCTTGTGCCTCTGCCCTCATAAAGAGTTCAGAGGATTGATTTAGAAATAAATACATATATATTTTGAATATATAACCTGTGTGGTGTCCTTTCATTTGGTATTAAAGGGATTGCATATGGTAAAACAGCTGGCTTCACATGCCCTCTTGATTTTAGCCTAAGACTGCTTTGTCCATGCTACCACTAGGATAGCTGGTCTATAAGGTTGACTTTACAACCATCACCATAAGGGTTGTTTGGACTGATACAGGATGCCCACTAGAATAGTGGACATCACATATCAGGCCAATTTCTCACATTGGTGTGCAGCGGTGGGATTTGAGCTTGCTGTTGTTTTACCAATTGTAATCTTTGAGATATCATTTGAAAGATCACAATAGGTACCATAGGTACATTTAACAAGACTTAGAATACATACGTTCTACTGAACTTAGTTGTTGTAGACCAAAGGGCCTAGCACACCCTGACTACAACTCCTAGAGAGGTTATAGTAGAAAAGACATTGTGTAGGTAGGTGCACACACCACACCTCACTAGAATCATGTCTACCACAGGTGAGCCAAGTGTGACTCTCCCTGTGGGGAGTGACCCTCTCAGGGCACCCTCTAGATATGAAATGCTCAACTTCCAAGAGATGAGACACTTGTGTACCTCAAGGAGATTGAAACAGGGTTCCAACCCTACCATTTCCCACCTAATGGAACTCTTAGAGAGAGCTTATGCTGAGAAGGCCTCTAGACAGGGTCCCTCAGTTCATGCAGAAGAGGTCTTACCCTCTACAGATGATGCATCAGGTCCCACTGTTGTAGGTGAAGAAGGAGAGGAACCAGAGGAAGAATCTGAAGAAGAAATCTTCCAAGATAGCCAGGTCCAAATTGGGAGACTTAGCCAGGCTAACTTAAGCCTACATGGGGCTGAACATGGGCTAGCTCCATACAGACCTATTAGTAGACTTAACCAGAGGTATGAGAGGAGAAGGTCCCACTCAGGTGAGTCCCTCCACTCTAATGGCTCTAGGGGATCCCATCCCCCTGCTCAGAGAAGGATGACCTCTCTTGAAAGGAGGGAGCATCAGGCTAGGATGAGGGAAGCTAATCTAAGGATTCAGAGGCAAGAACTAGAAGTTGCCCTTGCCAAAGAGAAGCTTGCCCTAGCTAGAGAGCAGAAGTTGAGTGGGTCAAAGCCCACTGGTGGCAGCAATATCATTAAGGATAAAGACAGGTCCTGTGACAATAGACACCTGAGTAAGATTGTGCCCCCCTACAAAGATGGGGATGACATCCACAAATGGATAACTGCTTTGGAGAGAGCTTGCAAAGTACAGCAGGTACCCCAAAGTCAGTGGGCAGCAATCTTGTGGCTCTCCTTTTCAGAAAAAGGCAGAGATAAGGTCCTCACAGTTAGTGATGGGGATGCTAACAACTAATCTGTCCTGAAGAGTGCTCTGATTGATGGGTTTGGCCTAACCACTGAACAGTACAGGTTGATGTTCAGGGACACCCAAAAAGCACAGACTCCGGACTGGACTGATTTTGTAGATTGTGCTACTAAGGGTCTGGAGGGCTGGTTATTGGGCAGCAAAGTACAGGACTTTACAGGATTGTATAATTTGATTATGAGGGAGCAGATCCTTAGTAATTGTCAAAACCAGCTTCTACACCAGCACCTGGTGGACTCTGATCTGACCTCTCCACAAGAATTGGGTAAGAGGGCAGACACATGGGTCAGAACCAGGATTAGGCCTAAAAATCATGGTGGTGACCAGAAGAAAGATTCTACCAAGCCTCAAGAGAAAGGTGGGGATAAATCAAAAGACAAGTCCTCCACAGGGCCCAAAACTCCAATGGTGGGGGTGGGTCCAAAACAGTTCCTCTAACCAGAAGACACCTTATTGCCATGTCTGCAAGCAGCCTGGCCACTGGAAGACTGACAGCAGTTGCCCAAGGGCCAACAATAAGGAAAACATTCCCCGAAGTAATACTCCCAGACCTCCTGTTACTGTTAGTAGTAATCCCCCAGGTGGTGGGAGTGCCCCCAAGAATTTGGCTGGGTTTACTTTGGGAACTAACCAGGTCCCCTACATCAGCTACTCTTGTCTGTGAAAATGGCATGGGGTTTGCCAACTTCACTGCTTGTCCCAACACTTTGGGCAAGTACAGACAGGAGCCCCACATCAATGGCCAGAAAGTTGAAGCCTACAGAGACACAGGGGCTAGCATCACTATGGTGACTGACAGTCTAGTTCCCTCAGGACAACGTTTAACTGGGTTCACCTACCAGGTGACAAACATTGATGGAGTGCAGAAAGATCACCCCATGGCAGTAGTAAATCTCAGCTGGGGAGGTGTCACTTGCCCCAAGAGAGTGGCAGTGTCTACAAACTTGCCTGTAGATTGTCTACTGGGGAATGATCTAGAGATCTCAGCCTGGGCTGAGGTAGAACAAGAAACCCATTCCAAAATGGTAGGCCATCCAGAAAAGGTTAGTGGGGCTGTGATGGCCACAGCCCCAGCTCAAGCAGAATTCCTTCCTAAAGAGGTTAGAAGGGCTTTGACGGTCACAGCCCAAGCTCAGGCAGACTTCCCAGAAAAGGTTGGCAGGGCTGTGATGGTCACAGCCCACACACAAACGGAGTTCCTTCCTGAAAAGGTTGATAGGGCTGTGATGGTCACAGCCCAAACTCAAACAGAGTTTAGTGTTGTGAAGCCTGACACTATGGATCACTCCACTCAGACAGAGAGCATTGGGGAGGAAGAAAAGTCTCCCTCCCACCAGACATTAGGTGAGAGTCAGCCTCCTCAGGGAACTGACCCTACCCCTTGTGAAGGAACTGCCCCAGAGGTAGTCAGGCCTGGCCTGGCAGAGCCCCTGATGTCAGTGGACCCTTCCAAGGTGGGACCCAGTCTGGAGCAGGTATCCTGCCCCTCTCTACCCTGCCTCAGTCAGCCCAGGGCTGTAGAGGACAGGGAGGCCAGTGGACCCCAAAGGGCCCCCTGTCCACCAGAACACCCCCAGCAGCAGATTAGGGGCACCAAAGCTAGCAGCCCTAGCAAGGTGGAAATTACACAAACTCCTGAGGGATCTCCCTTACATTTAGTTAGGAACCTCCCCCAGATGGACACTGTTGGGCACAGCCAAACATGTGACCTGATGGCCCCAAACCTGACCTGTCCCCCCAGTAAAACAAAAAAAGGGACCCAGCCTCCAGCTTTAGGCAGCCAGAGGTTGGCCCTGAGAGCACAGTGCAACTCAGTCAAGGAAAGAAAGGCACACATGGTGGACAGTAAACCAAAGCACACAGCAGCTGACCAAGGTTTCGCACATCGACTTTTCCTGTTTCAAAATTATTTGGTGGTGCTGCTACTCTCACCATCCGCTGCCAAGGATGTGTATCAAAGCAAATAGAAAAAAGAGTAGAGAGGCGCACTCAATGAAATTAGTAGCTCAAAAAAGTCCATTAAATACGTGGATCTTCTGTCGTTTTCTTAAATATATTCTTTATTTTCATTCGCATAAAACGGCACAGCCAACGCGTTTCATCCCCAAAATGTGCCTAGGGAATTTCGTCAGGGCATATACTGAACAGTCAGGTTAATGAAGTGGTCTTAGAAAAGATCGCTCTATCGACGCTGTTATACGATGCAGCTGCCACTAATCCACGAGGAGGAGCAGTGGAGTACGGGTACCATATCAGAGGTACCTTCCGCAATAACGCGAAGAGTAGGCACCACACGAGCCGGTTACCCCCTGGAGGACGCTGAACGCCCGTTGCCGTGAAGTTCCCCTAAGGCATTATATGTGTCCAGGATCTATAGACACCCTGTCCGTCAAAATCTGCATCTTCGGCCAACTCGGGGGACATGAACTTTTATCTTATTTGGACCTGAACGACATATCTTTCCCAGGAAAATACTGAGATTTACTGCGATCAAGTTCGTATAACAGCGTCGATAGAGCGATCTTTTCTAAGACCACTTCATTAACCTGACTGTTCAGTATATGCCCTGACGAAATTCCCTAGGCACATTTTGGGGATGAAACGCGTTGGCTGTGCCGTTTTATGCGAATGAAAATAAAGAATATATTTAAGAAAACGACAGAAGATCCACGTATTTAATGGACTTTTTTGAGCTACTAATTTCATTGAGTGCGCCTCTCTACTCTTTTTTCTATTTGCTTTGATACACACACATGGTGGACAGTGATTGGAGGAAGCTGAGCCCAACATTAGTGGAGCCTCACTTCAGTACTCCATCTCAACACCAGCCTTTTACTTTGCCAAAACACACCACAGGTAGGGATTTCCTATGGTGGAGACCCTCTGATACCCCTAGGGTGAGGGATTGCTTAATGGACCATGAGACAGGGGATAACCATGCCAGTGCTGGTACTTCCTTATATGGCCACTTAGGCAATATAGGCTTACCTGGTCAAGGATAGCCTTATCTCCTTTCGTTTGGGGGGGGGGGGGGTTATGTAGGAGGATGGATACCTGACTATGGTTACCCCCAACTTTTTGCCTGGTGTTTAGCTGGTTTTCGACTTAGTTGGCCTGGGATCCTGCTAATCAGGGCCCCAGGCTATCTGCTCTCTCTGTTAAAATGGACTCCATGTACTCTAGGTACATCTCCAATTGGATATTGGGTCATCTTATCAGCCCCTGTACCATGCACCATAGGTACCCAGGGCATAGGTGCATCCAAGGCCTCCCAGGGGCTGCAGCATGTATTATGCCACCCCTGGCTGGCCCTCCAAACTGACACAACAGGCTGATCACTCAGCTGGGGCAAGGTCGTATAATCACGCCTTGCTTAGGTACACTATTCCTATATCTAACCTTATATCTAGACACATATGCACCTATAAGTCACTCCTATGGCAGGCCTTAACAATCCTGGAGGCAGAGTGCGTGGAGTTATGTGAGATGGTGCTCTAGCATGAGCTGAGCCTGTCTGCAGCTTTCGGAACCATGTCCTTATAGCTGTTCTAGGATATTGCCATACCATATACTCTTAAGTGCATTATAATCCTCGCGGTTATTGCTACATTTGGTTTGGCTTTATCAAAACATGTCGTGTAAGGTGTCATGCACTTTGGAATACTACCCCCTCGCCAGTTCTGGTGACGGGGGTAGCATTCCACCCTTCTAGAGGGAGAAGACATGTTACTTTCATTAATCCCGGTTAAAGTTAACCAGAGCCTCAGCATCACAAAATGGATGCTGCTGCCACAGACACAAGTCTGACCTCCTGCTGCTGGGAGTCCTTCCAGCGAGGGAGGCTTGGACAATAGGTTTCCTGTCACAGGGAGGTGCTAGCACCACCCCAGACAGGCTATAGTGTATTGGGGCAGGGAGGGTTGAATGAAATGAGACACTGCCTGGGGCACACAAGGTGTCCCATGCATAGTCCAGTTCAAACCGGTGCTGGGGCACTCCAGCCCCAGCTCTGGTGTGAAACTGGACAAAGGGAAAGGGGTGTAACCACCCCCTTCCTGGGTCCCACCCATAGGAGGGACCTAGCAGGTAATCCAGCCCCTAGATTTGGTATATAGGTAGGAGCTGAGTCCCAAGACTTTAGATTTATCCTGACTGAAACTCTGATACGAAACTCTGGACCTTTGACATCCTACTCGACGTAGAAAACTGAAGAATCTCCCTTGTGGTCAAGGAGTGACCACCCTGTGCAAGCAGGCACCATCAAGCGCTCAATGGTTTGCTTTGTCGTTGCTCCCGCCGGAGCCCGAACACAGAGCCTGACAAGACCCGGACTTCCAGACTTCGTTCAGCCCGATCCACAGCCACAGCAAATCTGAGACCCGTGGAGGCGACGCGAGACGTGGGACCAGACATCTTGGAAAGCCAGCGAAACGCTTTCCGTGCAACTTCTGAGGCCCCCTCGAAGTTGTGCATTGAGGATTGAGAAGCCCCAGCCCCGAGCACCAACTGCACCAAAGATCACCTCTCCACACTCACCGAGTGCTGTGTGGGGCCCTTTTGCATGTTCCTGCTCGACACGTCTGTCTGGTCACTTGCCCGTTGGCTAGTGGCCTCTATGACGATGAAACCCGAAATCTACACTGCTGGTCTGGTTGCTCCAGACTGGCCCTTGCTCCCCTGAAAAGGGGCAGCCCATCAGACCTTGCTGGTCTGACCCAGAAGCCATCTTTGATTCCTGCGTGGGTTGCATTTGCCAAGGCCTGTTGACTCCGAATCGAGAACCGACACCGCCAACAGCGAGAGCCTTCGTAGGAAAATCCGTGCTCAGCTCCTGCTTGTCGTCGACACCTCCTGGTCCACGTGGCAGCGGAGACAAGCTTCACGACAGCACCTGATTGCTTCTCGACATCGCCTGATTGCAACCCGACATCGCCTGGTTCCTTCCTGGTTCCTTCCTGGTCACTGGCTAGAGACCCAGACTCTGTCCCTTCTGCTTTCAGGTACTCTTCATCCTCAAGCCGCCCTTGGATCCAACCGGACACTTCTCTCCTGGTCGCCTGCGGCATCTTTCTCCAAGGCTCCATCGGAATCCACGACGAAACCCGACACACTTTGGGACCTATGCACCCGCTTCATGTGGGTGAGGTAACGCACGTACTGCGGTGCTCCTGTGAAGATTAACTATCCTAGTGCCCTAGTTTCAAGTGGTTAGTTCCTAGTCCAGTCGGAAGACTCCTAAATCTGTAACTTTCTAACTTTACGCACCCATTGACTTCTATGTGTGCACGCGTGTGCATTTAGACTCTGCACCCGCATCCCGTGGGCCTCCTGCTTCCCAACTATTGTTAGTCCAGTGTAGTCCCAGCGATTCCCAAGGCCCTAGGCCTTACAACTGTTCGTAACATGGTTCTTATACCACTATTTTAGTATATGGTTTAGCGGGCCACCAGGGCCTATCCATATTTGTGCAACTTATTGTATGTTATATTGAGTTACTTGTTAGGCGCTTGTGCCTCTGCCCTCATAAAGAGTTCAGAGGATTGATTTAGAAATAAATACATATATATTTTGAATATATAACCTGTATGGTGTCCTTTCATTTGGTATTAAAGGGATTGCATATGGTAAAACAGCTGGCTTCACATGCCCTCTTGATTTTAGCCTAAGACAGCTTTGTCCATGCTACCACTAGGATAGCTGGTCTATAAGGTTGACTTTACAACCATCACCATAAGGGTTGTTTGGACTGATACAGGATGTCCACTAGAATAGTGGACATCATATATCAGGCCAATTTCTCACATTGGTGTGCAGCGGTGGGATTTGAGCTTGCTGTTGTTTTACCAATTGTAATCTTTGAGATATCATTTGAAAGATCACAATAGGTACCATAGGTACATTTAACAAGACTTAGAATACATACGTTCTACTGAACTTAGTTGTTGTAGACCAAAGGGCCTAGCACACCCTGACTACAACTCCTAGAGAGGTTATAGTAGAAAAGACATTGTGTAGGTAGGTGCACACACCACACCTCACTAGAATCATGTCTACCACAGGTGAGCCAAGTGTGACTCTCCCTGTGGCGAGTGACCCTCTCAGGGCACCCTCTAGATATGAAATGCTCAACTTCCAAGAGATGAGACACTTGTGTACCTCATGGAGATTGAAACAGGGTTCCAACCCTACCATTTCCCACCTAATAGAACTCTTAGAGAGAGCTTATGCTGAGAAGGCCTCTAGACAGGGTCCCTCAGTTCATGCAGAAGAGGTCTAACCTTCTACAGATGATGCATCAGGTCCCACTGTTGTAGGTGAAGAAGGAGAGGAACCAGAGGAAGAATCTGAAGAAGAAGTCTTCCAAGATAGCGAGGTCCAAATTGGGAGATTTAGCCAGGCTAACTTAAGCCTACATGGGGCTGAACATGGGCTAGCTCCATACAGACCTATTAGTAGACTTAACCAGAGGTATGAGAGGAGAAGGTCCCACTCAGGTGAGTCCCTCCACTCTAATGGCTCTAGGGGATCCCATCCCCCTGCTCAGAGAAGGATGACCTCTCTTGAAAGGAGGGAGCATCAGGCTAGGATGAGGGAAGCTAATCTAAGGATTCAGAGGCAAGAACTAGAAGTTGCCCTTGCCAAAGAGAAGCTTGCCCTAGCTAGAGAGCAGAAGTTGAGTGGGTCAAAGCCCACTGGTGGCAGCAATATAATTAAGGATAAAGACAGGTCCTGTGACAATAGACACCTGAGTAAGATTGTGCCCCCCTACAAAGATGGAGATGACATCCACAAATGGATAACTGCTTTGGAGAGAGCTTGCAAAGTACAGCAGGTACCCCAAAGTCAGTGGGCAGCAATCTTGTGGCTCTCCTTTTCAGAAAAAGGCAGAGATAAGGTCCTCACAGTTAGTGATGGGGATGCTAACAACTAATCTGTCCTGAAGAGTGCTCTGATTGATGGGTTTGGCCTAACCACTGAACAGTACAGGTTGATGTTCAGGGACACCCAAAAAGCACAGACTCCGGACTGGACTGATTTTGTAGATTGTGCTACTAAGGGTCTGGAGGGCTGGTTATTGGGCAGCAAAGTACAGGACTTTACAGAATTGTATAATTTGATTATGAGGGAGCAGATCCTTAGTAATTGTCAAAACCAGCTTCTACACCAGCACCTGGTGGACTCTGATCTGACCTCTCCACAAGAATTGGGTAAGAGGGCAGACACATGGGTCAGAACCAGGATTAGGCCTAAAAATCATGGTGGTGACCAGAAGAAAGATTCTACCAAGCCTCAAGAGAAAGGTGGGGATAAATCAAAAGACAAGTCCTCCACAGGGCCCAAAACTCCAATGGTGGGGGTGGGTCTAAAACAGTTCCTCTAACCAGAAGACACCTTATTGCCATGTCTGCAAGCAGCCTGGCCACTGGAAGACTGACAGCAGTTGCCCAAGGGCCAACAATAAGGAAAACATTCCCCCAAGTAATACTCCCAGACCTCCTGTTACTGTTAGTAGTAATCCCCCAGGTGGTGGGAGTGCCCCCAAGAATTTGGCTGGGTTTACTTTGGGAACTAACCAGGTCCCCTACATCAGCTACTCTTGTCTGTGAAAATGGCATGGGGTTTGCCAACTTCACTGCTTGTCCCAACACTTTGGGCAAGTACAGACAGGAGCCCCACATCAATGGCCAGAAAGTTGAAGCCTACAGAGACACAGGGGCTAGCATCACTATGGTGACTGACAGTCTAGTTCCCTCAGGACAACTTTTAACTGGGTTCACCTACCAGGTGACAAACATTGATGGAGTGCAGAAAGATCATCCCATGGCAGTAGTAAATCTCAGCTGGGGAGGTGTCACTGGCCCCAAGAGAGTGGCAGTGTCTACAAACTTGCCTGTAGATTGTCTACTGGGGAATGATCTAAAGATCTCAGCCTGGGCTGAGGTAGAACAAGAAACCCAGTCCAAAATGGTAGGCCTTCCAGAAAAGGTTAGTGGGGCTGTGATGGCCACAGCCCCAGCTCAAGCAGAATTCCTTCCTAAAGAGGTTAGAAGGGCTGTGACGGTCACAGCCCAAGCTCAGGCAGACTTCCCAGAAAAGGTTGGCAGGGCTGTGATGGTCACAGCCCACACACAAACGGAGTTCCTTCCTGAAAAGGTTGATAGGGCTGTGATGGTCACAGCCCAAACTCAAACAGAGTTTAGTGTTGTGAAGCCTGACACTATGGATCACTCCACTCAGACAGAGAGCATTGGGGAGGAAGAAAAGTCTCCCTCCCACCAGACATTAGGTGAGAGTCAGCCTCCTCAGGGAACTGACCCTACCCCTTGTGAAGGAACTGCCCCAGAGGTAGTCAGGCTTGGCCTGGCAGAGCCCCTGATGTCAGTGGACCCTTCCAAGGTGGGACCCAGTCTGGAGCAGGTATCCTGCCCCTCTCTACCCTGCCTCAGTCAGCCCGGGGCTGTAGAGGACAGGGAGGCCAGTGGACCCCAAAGGGCCCCCTGTCCACCAGAACACCCCCAGCAGCAGATTAGGGGCACCAAAGCTAGCAGCCCTAGCAAGGTGGAAATTACACAAACTCCTGAGGGATCTCCCTTACATTTAGTTAGGAACCTCCCCCAGATGGACACTGTTGGGCACAGCCAAACATGTGACCTGATGGCCCCAAACCTGACCTGTTCCCCCAGTAAAACAAAAAAAGGGACCCAGCCTCCAGCTTTAGGCAGCCAGAGGTTGGCCCTGAGAGCACAGTGCAACTCAGTCAAGGAAAGAAAGGCACACATGGTGGACAGTGATTGGAGGAAGCTGAGCCCAACATTAGTGGAGCCTCACTTCAGTACTCCATCTCAACACCAGCCTTTTACTTTGCCAAAACACACCACAGGTAGGGATTTCCTATGGTGGAGACCCTCTGATACCCCTAGGGTGAGGGATTGCTTAATGGACCATGAGACAGGGGATAACCATGCCAGTGCTGGTACTTCCTTATATGGCCACTCAGGTAATATAGGCTTACCTGGTCAAGGATAGCCTGATCTCCTTTCGTTTGGGGGGGGTTATGTAGGAGGATGGATATCTGACTATGGTTACCCCAGATTTTTTGCCTTGTGTTTAGCTGGTTTTCGACTTAGTTGGCCTGGGATCCTGCTAATCAGGGCCCCAGGCTATCTGCTCTCTCTGTTAAAATGGACTCCATGTACTCTAGGTACATCTCCAATTGGATATTGGATCACCTTATCAGCCCCTGTATAGTGTACCATAGGTACCCAGGGCATAGGTGCATCCAAGGTCTACCAGGGGCTGCAGCATGTATTTTGCCACCCCTGGCTGGCCATCCAAACTGACACAACTGGCTGATCACTCAGCTGGGGCAAGGTCGTGTAATCACCCCTTGCTTAGGTACACTATTCCTATATCTAACCTTATATCTAGACACATATGCACCTATAAGTCACTCCTATGGCAGGCCTTAACAATCCTGGAGGCAGAGTGCGTGGAATTATGTGAGATGGTGCTCTAGCATGAGCTGAGCCTGTCTGCAGCTTTCGGAACCATGTCCTTATAGCTGTTCTAGGATATTGCCATACCATATACTCTTAAGTGCATTATAATCCTCGCGGTTATTGCTACATTTGGTTTGGCTTTATCAAAACATGTCGTGTAAGGTGTCATGCACTTTGGAATACTACCCCCTCGCCAGTTCTGGTGACGGGGGTAGCATTCCACCCTTCTAGAGGGAGAAGACATGTTACTTTCATTAATCCCGGTTAAAGTTAACCAGAGCCTCAGCATCACAAAATGGATGCTGCTGCCACAGACACAAGTCTGACCTCCTGCTGCTGGGAGTCCTTCCAGCGAGGGAGGCTTGGACAATAGGTTTCCTGTCACAGGGAGGTGCTAGCACCACCCCAGACAGGCTATAGTGTATTGGGGCAGGGAGGGTTGAATGAAATGAGACACTGCCTGGGGCACACAAGGTGTCCCATGCATAGTCCAGTTCAAACCGGTGCTGGGGCACTCCAGCCCCAGCTCTGGTGTGAAACTGGACAAAGGGAAAGGGGTGTAACCACCCCCTTCCTGGGTCCCACCCATAGGAGGGACCTAGCAGGTAATCCAGCCCCTAGATTTGGTATATAGGTAGGAGCTGAGTCCCAAGACTTTAGATTTATCCTGACTGAAACTCTGATACGAAACTCTGGACCTTTGACATCCTACTCGACGTAGAAAACTGAGGAATCTCCCTTGTGGTCAAGGAGTGACCACCCTGTGCAAGCAGGCACCATCAAGCGCTCAATGGTTTGCTTTGTCGTTGCTCCCGCCGGAGCCCGAACACAGAGCCTGACAAGACCCGGACTTCCAGACTTCGTTCAGCCCGATCCACAGCCACAGCAAATCTGAGACCCGTGGAGGCGACGCGAGACGTGGGACCAGACATCTTGGAAAGCCAGCGAAACGCTTTCCGTGCAACTTCTGAGGCCCCCTCGAAGTTGTGCATTGAGGATTGAGAAGCCCCAGCCCCGAGCACCAACTGCACCAAAGATCACCTCTCCACACTCACCGAGTGCTGCGTGGGGCCCTTTTGCATGTTCCTGCTCGACACGTCTGTCTGGTCACTTGCCCGTTGGCTAGTGGCCTCTATGACGATGAAACCCGAAATCTACACTGCTGGTCTGGTTGCTCCAGACTGGCCCTTGCTCCCCTGAAAAGGGGCAGCCCATCAGACCTTGCTGGTCTGACCCAGAAGCCATCTTTGATTCCTGCGTGGGTTGCATTTGCCAAGGCCTGTTGACTCCGAATCGAGAACCGATACCGCCAACAGCGAGAGCCTTCGTAGGAAAATCCGTGCTCAGCTCCTGCTTGTCGTCGACACCTCCTGGTCCACGTGGCAGCGGAGACAAGCTTCACGACAGCACCTGATTGCTTCTCGACATCGCCTGATTGCAACCCGACATCGCCTGGTTCCTTCCTGGTTCCTTCCTGGTCACTGGCTAGAGACCCAGACTCTGTCCCTTCTGCTTTCAGGTACTCTTCATCCTCAAGCCGCCCTTGGATCCAACCGGACACTTCTCTCCTGGTCGCCTGCGGCATCTTTCTCCAAGGCTCCATCGGAATCCACGACGAAACCCGACACACTTTGGGACCTATGCACCAGCTTCATGTGGGTGAGGTAACGCACGTACTGCGGTGCTCCTGTGAAGATTAACTATCCTAGTGCCCTAGTTTCAAGTGGTTAGTTCCTAGTCCAGTCGGAAGACTCCTAAATCTGTAACTTTCTAACTTTACGCACCCATTGACTTCTATGTGTGCACGCGTGTGCATTTAGACTCTGCACCCGCATCCCGTGGGCCTCCTGCTTCCCAACTATTGTTAGTCCAGTGTAGTCCCAGCGATTCCCAAGGCCCTAGGCCTTACAACTGTTCGTAACATGGTTCTTATACCACTATTTTAGTATATGGTTTAGCGGGCCACCAGGGCCTATCCATATTTGTGCAAATTATTATATGTTATATTGAGTTACTTGTTAGGCGCTTGTGCCTCTGCCCTCATAAAGAGTTCAGAGGATTGATTTAGAAATAAATACATATATATTTTGAATTTATAACCTGTGTGGTGTCCTTTCATTTGGTATTAAAGGGATTGCATATGGTAAAACAGCTGGCTTCACATGCCCTCTTGAGTTTAGCCTAAGACTGCTTTGTCCATGCTACCACTAGGATAGCTGGTCTATAAGGTTGACTTTACAACCATCACCATAAGGGTTGTTTGGACTGATACAGGATGCCCACTAGAATAGTGGACATCACATATCAGGCCAACTTCTCACATTGGTGTGCAGCGGTGGGATTTGAGCTTGCTGTTGTTTTACCAATTGTAATCTTTGAGATATCATTTGAAAGATCACAATAGGTACCATAGGTACATATAACAAGACTTAGAATACATACGTTCTACTGAACTTAGTTGTTGTAGACCAAAGGGCCTAGCACACCCTGACTACAACTCCTAGAGAGGTTATAGTAGAAAAGACATTGTGTAGGTAGGTGCACACACCACACCTCACTAGAATCATGTCTACCACAGGTGAGCCAAGTGTGACTCTCCCTGTGGCGAGTGACCCTCTCAGGGCACCCTCTAAATATGAAATGCTCAACTTCCAAGAGATGAGACACTTGTGTACCTCAAGGAGATTGAAACAGGGTTCCAACCCTACCATTTCCCACCTAATAGAACTCTTAGAGAGAGCTTATGCTGAGAAGGCCTCTAGACAGGGTCCCTCAGTTCATGCAGAAGAGGTCTTACCTTCTACAGATGATGCATCAGGTCCCACTGTTGTAGGTGAAGAAGGAGAGGAACCAGAGGAAGAATCTGAAGAAGAAATCTTCCAAGATAGCGAGGTCCAAATTGGGAGACTTAGCCAGGCTAACTTAAGCCTACATGGGGCTGAACATGGGCTAGCTCCATACAGACCTATTAGTTGACTTAACCAGAGGTATGAGAGGAGAAGGTCCCACTCAGGTAAGTCCCTCCACTCTAATGGCTCTAGGGGATCCCATCCCCCTGCTCAGAGAAGGATGACCTCTCTTGAAAGGAGAGAACATCAGGCTAGGATGAGGGAAGCTAATCTAAGGATTCAGAGGCAAGAACTAGAAGTTGCCCTTGCCAAAGAGAAGCTTGCCCTAGCTAAAGAGCAGAAGTTGAGTGGGTCACAACCCACTGGTGGCAGCAATATCCCTAAGGATAAAGACAGGTCCTATGACAATAGACACCTGAGTAAGATAGTGCCCCCCTACAAAGATGGGGATGACATCCACAAATGGATAACTGCTTTGGAGAGGGCTTGTAAAGTACAGCAGGTCCCCCAGAGTCAGTGGGCAGCAATCTTATGGCTCTCCTTTTCAGAAAAAGGCAGAGATAAGGTCCTCACAGTTAGTGATGGGGATGCTAACAACTAATCTGTCCTGAAGAGTGCTCTGATTGATGGGTTTGGCCTAACCACTGAACAGTACAGGTTGATGTTCAGGGATACCCAGAAGACACAGACTCAGGACTGGACTGATTTTGTAGATTGTGCTACTAAGGGTCTGGAGGGCTGGTTATTGGGCAGCAAAGTACAGGACTTTACAGGATTGTATAATTTGATTATGAGGGAGCAGATGCTTAGTAATTGTCAGAACCAGCTTTTGCACCAGCACCTGGTGGACTCTGATCTGACCTCTCCACAAGAATTGGGTAAGAGGGCAGACAAATGGGTCAGAACCAGGATTAGGCCTAAAAATCAGGGTGGTGACCAAAATAAGGATACTTCCAAGGCTCAAGAGAAGGGTGGGGATAAATCAAAAGACAAGTCCTCCACAGGGCCCCAAAACTCCAATGGTGGGGGTGGGTCCAAAACAGTTCCTCTAACCAGAAGAAACCTTATTGCCATGTCTGCAAGCAGCTTGGCCACTGGAAGACTGACAGCAGTTGTCCAAGGGCCAACAATAAGGAAAACATGCCCCCAAGTAATACTCCCAGACCTCCTGTTACTGTTAATAGTAATCCCCCAGGTGGTGGGAGTGCCCCCAAGAATTTGGCTGGGTTTACTTTGGGAACTCATGTGGACTCTGGCCTAACCAGGTCCCCTACAGCAGCTACTCTTGTTTGTGAAAATGGCATGGAGTTTGCCAACTTCACTGCTTGTCCCAACACTTTGGGCAAGTACAGACAGGAGCCCCACATCAATGGCCAGAAAGTTGAAGCCTACAGAGACACAGGGGCTAGCATCACTATGATGACTGACAGTCTAGTTCCCTCAGGACAACTTTTAACTGGGTTCACCTACCAGGTGACAAACATTGATGGAGTGCAGAAAGATCATCCCATGGCAGTAGTAAATCTCAGCTGGGGAGGTGTCACTGGCCCCAAGAGAGTGGGAGTGTCTACAAACTTGCCTGTAGATTGTCTACTGGGGAATGATCTAGAGATCTCAGTATGGGCTGAGGTAGAACAAGAAACCCATTCCAAAATGGTAGGCCTTCCAGAAAAGGTTAGTGGGGCTGTGATGGGCACAGCCCCAGCTCAAGCAGAATTACTTCCTTAAGAGGTTAGAAGGGCTGTGATGGTCACAGCCCAAGCTCAGACAGACTTCCCAGAAAAGGTTGGCAGGGATGTGATGGTCACAGCCCACACACAAACGGAGTTCCTTCCTGAAAGAGTGGTAGGGCTGTGATGGTCACAGCCCAAACTCAAACAGATTTTAGTGTTGTGAAGCCTGACACTATGGATCACTCCACTCAGACAGAGAGCATTGGGGAGGAAGAAAAGTCTCCCTCCCACCAGACATTAGGTGAGAGTCAGCCTCCTCCGGGAACTGACCCTACCCCTTGTGAAGGAACTGCCCCAGAGGTAGTCAGGCCTGGCCTGGCAGAGCCCCTGATGTCAGTGGACCCTTCCAAGGTGGGACCCAGTCTGGAGCAGGTATCCTGCCCCTCTCTACCCTGCCTCAGTCAGCCCAGGGCTGTAGAGGACAGGGAGGCCAGTGGACCCCAAAGGGCTCCCTGTCCACCAGAACACCCCCCACAGCAGATTAGGGGCACCAAAGCTAGCAGCCTTAGCAAAGTGGAAATTACACAAACTCCTGAGGGATCTCCCTTACATTTAGTTAGGAACCTCCCCCAGATGGACACTGTTGGGCACAGCCAAACATGTGACCTGATGGCCCCAAACCTGACCTGTCCCCCCAGTAAGCAAAAAAAAGGGACCCAGCCTCCAGCTTTAGGCAGCCAGAGGTTGACCCTGAGAGCACAGTGCAACTCGGTCATGGAAAGAAAGGCACACATGGTGGACAGTGATTGGAGGAAGCTGAGCCCAACATTAGTGGAGCCTCACTTCAGTACTCCATCTCAACACCAGCCTTTTACTTTGCCAAAACACACCACAGGTAGGGATTTCCTATGGTGGAGACCCTCTGATACCCCTAGGGTGAGGGATTGCTTAATGGACCATGAGACAGGGGATAACCATGCCAGTGCTGGTACTTCCTTCTATGGCCACTCAGGTAATATAGGCTTACCTGGTCAAGGATAGCCTGATCTCCTTTCGTTTGGGGGGGGGGGGTTATGTAGGAGGATGGATATCTGACTATGGTTACCCCAGATTTTTTGCCTTGTGTTTAGCTGGTTTTCGACTTAGTTGGCCTGGGATCCTGCTAATCAGGGCCCCAGGCTATCTGCTCTCTCTGTTAAAATGGACTCCATGTACTCTAGGTACATCTCCAATTGGATATTGGATCACCTTATCAGCCCCTGTATAGTGTACCATAGGTACCCAGGGCATAGGTGCATCCAAGGTCTACCAGGGGCTGCAGCATGTATTTTTCCACCCCTGGCTGGCCATCCAAACTGACACAACTGGCTGATCACTCAGCTGGGGCAAGGTTGTGTAATCACCCCTTGCTTAGGTATAGTATTCCTATATCTAACCTTATATCTAGACACATATGCACCTATAAGTCACTCCTATGGCAGGCCTTAACAATCCTGGAGGCAGAGTGCATGGTTTTATGTGAAATGGTGCTCTAGCATGAGCTGAGCCTGTCTGCAGCTTTCGGAACCATGTCCTTATAGCTGTTCTAGGATATTGCCATACCATATACTCTTAAGTGCATTATAATCCTTGCGGTTATTGCTAAATTTGGTTTGGCTTTATCAAAACATGTCGTGTAAGGTGTCATGCACTTTGGAATACTACCCCCTCGGCAGTTCTGGCGACGGGGTAGCATTCCACCCTTCTAGAGGGAGAAGACATGTTACTTTCTTTAATCCCTATTAAAGTTAACCAGAGCCTCAGCATCACAAAATGAATGCTGCTGGCACAGACACAAGTCTGACCTCCTGCTGCTGGGAGTCCTTCCAGCGAGGGAGGCTTGGACAATAGGTTTCCTGTCACAGGGAGGTGCTAGCACCACCCCAGACAGGCTATAGTGTATTGGGACAGGGAGGGTTGAATGAAATGAGACACTGCCTGGGGCACACAAGGTGTCCCATGCATAGTCCAGTTCAAACCGGTGCTGGGGCACTCCAGCCCCAGCTCTGGCGTGAAACTGGACAAAGGGAAAGGGGTGTAACCACCCCCTTCCTGGGTCCCACCCATAGGACGGACCTAGCAGGTAATCCAGCCCCTAGATTTGGTATATAGGTAGGAGCTGAGTCCCAATACTTTAGATTTATCCTGACTGAAACTCTGATACAAAACTCTGGACCTTCGACATCCTACTCGACATAGTAGACTGAAGAATCTCCCTTGCGGTCAAGGAGTGACCACCCTGTGCAAGCAGGCACCATCAAGTGATCAACGGTTTGCTTTGTCGTTGCTCCCGCCGGAGCCCGAACACAGAGCCTGACAAGACCCGGACTTCCAGACTTCCTTCAGCCCGATCCACAGCCACCGCAAAGCTGAGACCCGTGGAGGCGACGCGAGACGTGGGACCGGTCATCTTGGAAAGCCAGAGAAACGCTTCCCGTGTAACTTCTGAGGCACCCTCGAAGTTGTGCATTGAGGATTGAGAAGCCCCAGCCCCGAGCACCAACTGCACCAAAGATCACCTCTCCACACTCACCAAGTGCTGCATGGGGCCCTTTTGCATGTTCCTGCTCGACGTGTCTGTCCGGTCATTTGCCCGTTGGCTATTGGCCTCTGTGACAACAAAACCTCAAATCTACACTGCTGGTCTGGTTGCTCCAGACTGGCCCTTGCTCTCCTGAAAAGGGGCAGCCCATCAGACCTTGCTGGTCTGACCCAGAAGCCATCTTTCAATCAATCAATCAATCAAGCCATTTGTATAGCGCACTACTCACCCGGAAGGGTCTCAAGGCGCTAGGGGGAGGGGGTCTGCTATTGCTCGAACAGCCAGGTCTTGAGTTGTCTCCTGAAGGTTGAAGGCGAGATGGTCCTGGGTTAGCCGAAGGTGGATGGGGAGGGAGTTCCATGTCTTGGCCGCCAGGTAGGAGAAGGATCTGCCTCCGGCGTTGGCTCTTCGGATGCGTGGTACTGCGGCGAGGGCGAGGCTCGTGGAACGTAGCTGACGGGTGGGCGTGTAGAAGGTCAGGCGGTCGTTGAGGTACTTGGGGCCCAGGTCGTGGAGAGACTTGTGTGCGTGGGTGAGGAGCCGGAACGTGATCCTCTTGCTGACGGGGAGCCAGTGCAGGTCCCTCAGGTGGCCGGAGATGTGGCTGCGTCGGGGTATGTCCAGGATGAGTCGGGCGGAGGCGTTCTGGATGCGTTGGAGTCTCTTCTGTAGCTTGGCTGTGGTTCCAGCGTAGAGGGTGTTTCCGTAGTCCAGTCGGCTAGTGACGAGTGCCTGGGTGACCGTCTTCCTGGTTTTGGTCGGGATCCAGCGGAAGATCTTGCGGAGCATACGCAGGGTGTTGAAGCACGACGAGGAGACGGCGTTCACTTGTCTGGTCATCGAGAGGGAGGAGTCCAGGATGAAGCCCAGGTTGCGTGCGTGGTCTGTTGGTTTGGGAGTGGTGCCCAGGGCGGGGGGCCGCCAGGAGTCGTCCCAGGCGGAGGGCGATGATCCCAGGATGAGGACTTCCGTCTTGTCTGAGTTCAGTTTCAGGCGGCTGTTCTTCATCCATTCGGCGACGTCTTTCATCCCTTCGTGTAGGCTAGTTCTGGCGGCGTCGGGGTCTCTGGTGAGGGAGAGGATCAGCTGCGTGTCGTCGGCGTAGGAGATGATGTTGAGGTTGTGCTGGCGTGCGATGGCTGCAAGAGGTCTCATGTAGATGTTGAAGAGGGCGGGGCTGAGCGATGATCCTTGCGGGACGCCGCAGATGACTTCGGTGGCCTTGGATTGAAACGGGGGGAGGTGGACTCTCTGTGTTCTTCCGGCGAGGAACGAAGTGATCCACTCCAGTGCCTTCTCTTGGATACCGATGTTGCTTAGGCGTTGAACTAGGGTGCAGTGGCAGACAGTGTCGAACGCTGCCGAGAGGTCCAGGAGGATGAGTGCCGCTGTTTCCCCGTGGTCGAGCAGGGTTCGGATGTCGTCGGTGGCTGCGATCAGGGCGGTCTTTGTTCTGTGGTTGGCTCTGAAACCGGACTGCGAGGGGTCGAGGGATCCGTTCGTCTCGAGAAAGGCGGCAAGCTGTCTGTTGACGGTCTTCTCGATGACTTTGGCAGGAAAAGGGAGGAGCGAGATGGGGCGGAAGTTCTTGAGGTCGGTGGGGTCCGCTGTTGGTTTCTTCAGTAGGGCGCTGAGTTCGGCATGCTTCCAGCTATCCGGGAAGGTGGCGGTGTTGAAGGAGGTGTTGATGATGTTCCGGAGTTGGGGTGCGATGGTGGATTCGGCCTTGTTGAAGACGTGGTGGGGGCAGGGGTCAGTTGGAGATCTGGAGTGGATGGTGCTCATCGTGCGGGCTGTGTCTTCGGTGGTCACTGTGGTCCAGGTGCGGAGGGTGGCGGTGGGGGGCGTTGGTTCGACAGTAGGGTGCGTGGATGGTGCATCGAAGCTGTTGTGGATGTCGGCAATCTTGCAGTGGAAGAACGAGGCGAGGGAGTCGCAGAGCTCTTGTGAAGGAGTGATGTCGTTGTTGCCGGTGCTGGGGTTGGAGAACTCCTTGACGATGTTGAAGAGATCCTTGCTGTCGTGGGTGTTGTAGTCCAGTCGTTCCTTCAGGGATTTCTTCTTGGTGGTGCGGATAAGCTGGTGGTGCTTGCGGGTGGCGTGTTTGAGGGCGCTCATGTTGTCTGTGGTCTGGTCCCGGAGCCAGGCTTTCTCGAGGGTGCGGCAGTTCTTCTTGGAGTCGTTGAGTTCATCGGTGAACCAGGAGGCCTTCTTGCCTCTGGGTCTGCTGGGAGGGTTCTTTAGTGGCGCGAGGTCGTCGGCGCAGGCGGACAGCCACTGTGTGAAGTTGCGGGCTGCTTCGTTGGGGTCCGTTGTGCTGGCGGGTGGGTTCTGGCTGAGGGAGGTGGTGAGCTGCTCGGCGGTGATCTTGCTCCAGCTCCTGTGAGGAATCTGTTGCGGGTGGTGGTGGGTCGTGGTTCTTCTGAAGCTGAAGTGGACGCAGCTGTGGTCGGTCCAGTGGAGTCCGGTGGCGTGGCTGAAGGTGATGTGCTCGCTAGAAGAGAAGACGGTATCAAGCGTGTGGCCGGCGTAGTGGGTGGGGGTGTTGACCAGTTGCTTGAGTCCGAGGTTGGCGAGGTTGTCCAGCAGGGCAACGGTGTTGTGGTCCTTGTTGTTCTCCAGGTGGAAGTTGAGGTCCCCTAGGAGGATGTAGTCAGCGGAGGGGAGGGCGTGCGGGCTGATGTAGTCTGTGATGTCATCGCTGAATTGTGTGCGTGGTCCCGGGGGTCTGTGGACGAGGGTGCCTCTGAGCGTCGTCTTTGGGTCGGCGTGTATCTGGAAGTGGAGGTGCTCTGCGGCGGAGAAGGTGTCGTTGGAGTCGGTCGTGATGCGGATGGTGTTCTTGTGTACGATGGCGATGCCTCCTCCGGTCTGGTTGATGCGGTCCCTCCGGTTGATCTTGTATCCGTCTGGGATGGCGATGGCGATGTCGGGTGCAGAGGAGGCGTTCGTCCAGGTTTCCGTGAGGAAGGCGACGTCTGGTGAAGTTGTGTCGAGCAGGTTCCAGAGTTCGAAGGCGTGTCTGTGGATGGAGCGGGTGTTGAGCAGGATGCACTTGAGGTGGGTCTTGCTGGTGGTTGGCTTGGCGGGTGCGGTGCAGGTTCGGAGGCAGGTGAACTTGCAGGCCTTGCAGGTGAAGGGTCCGTGAATGCGTTTCGGGGTGGCCCGGCAGCAGGCGGGGTTCCGGCCGGCATTGAGTGCGTTGAGGGTGGCGACGTGGTAGGTCTGTCAGGTGGTCTAGCATCGGCGGGGGCCAGGGGTCCTGGCACTGGGCACGGTTCAGGCGCGGACGGGCGCAGACGGGCTTACCTTTGGCGCACAATCGGCGCGCCTGCTGCGCGTGACTGCTGCGCGTTCGCGTGGGCGTCATTGAGGAGCCGGGAGGGAGGAGCAGCTGGGTGGCGGGAGCAGGGCGGCGAATGGGCAGGAGGGGGGGCGGGGCCGCAGGGAGTCAGCGGCGGGAAAAGGAGGACAGAGGGCGGCTCAGCGGCGGCTGGGTCGTCCGGGGAGCTAGAAAAAACGGAGGCAAAAAGGAAATTAAAGCGAAGGGCAAAACACAATGCAAGGCAAGCAAAACGAGTCAGAAGCAGTGGTGTGTGGGGTCGACCTCGCCTGGAACAGGCTCGGCGATCGCTCCCTGCACCTCAGCGCGATCCCCTTAAGTGAGGAGCCGGGAGGGAGGAGCAGCTGGGTGGCGGGAGCGGGGCGGCGAATGGGCAGGAGGGGGGCGGGGCCGCAGGGAGTCAGCGGCGGGAAAAGGAAGACAGAGGGCGGCTCAGCGGCGGCTGGGTCGTCCGGGAGCTAGAAAAAATGGAGGCAAAAAGGAAATTAAAACGAAGGGCAAAACACAATGCAAGGCAAGCAAAACGAGTCAGAAGCAGTGGTGTGTGGGGGCGAACTCGCCTGGAACAGGCTCGGCGGTCGCTCCCTGTACCTCAGCGCGATCCCCTTAAGTGAGGAGCCGGGAGGGAGGAGCAGCTTGGTGGCGGGAGCGGGGCGGCGAATGGGCAGGAGGGGGGCGGGGCCGCAGGGAGTCATCGGCGGGAAAAGGAGGACACAGGGCGGCTCAGCGGCGGCTGGGTCGTCCGGAAGCTAGAAAAAACGGAGGCAAAAAGGAAATTAAAACGAAGGGCAAAACACAATGCAAGGCAAGCAAAACGAGTCAGAAGCAGTGGTGTGTGGGGGCGACCTCGCCTGGAACAGGCTCGGCGGTCGCTCCCTGTACCTCAGCACGATCCCCTTAAGTGAGGAGCCGGGAGGGAGGAGCAGCTTGGTGGCGGGAGCGGGGCGGCGAATGGGCAGGAGGGGGGCGGGCCGCAGGGAGTCAGCGGCGGGAAAAGGAAGACAGAGGGCGGCTCAGCGGCGGCTGGGTCGTCCGGGAGCTAGAAAAAATGGAGGCAAAAAGGAAATTAAAACGAAGGGCAAAACACAATGCAAGGCAAGCAAAACGAGTCAGAAGCAGTGGTGTGTGGGGGCGACCTCTTTGATTCCTGCGTGGGTTGCATTTGCCAAGGCCTGTTGACTCCGAAGAACCGACACCTCCAACAGCGAGAGCCTTCGTGGGACAATCTGTGCCCAGCTCCTGGTCATCGTCGACACCTCCTGGTCCACGTGGCAGCGGAGACAAGCTTCACGACAGCACCTGATTGCTTCCCGACATCGCCTGGTTCCTTCCTGGTTCCATCCTGATCACTGGCTAGTGACCCAGACTCTGTCCCCTCTGCTTTCAGGTACTCTTCATCCTCGATCCGCCCTTGGATCCAACCGGACACTTCTCTCCTGGTCGCCTGCAGCATCTTTCTCCAAGGCTCCATCGGAATCCACGACGAAACCCAACACACTTTGAGACCTATGCACCCGCTTCCTGTGGGTGAGGTAACGCGAGTACTGCGGTGCTCCTGTGAAGATTAACTATCCTAGTGCCCTAGTTTCAAGTGGTTAGTTCCTAGTCCAGTCGGAAGACTCCTAAATCTGTAACTTTCTACCTTTACGCACCCATTGACTTCTATGTGTGCACGCGTGTTCATTTAGACTCTGCACCCTCATCCCGTGGGCCTCCTGCTTCCTAACTATTGTTAGTCCAGTGTAGTCCCAGCGATTCCCAAGGCCCTAGGCCTTACAACTGTTTGTTACGTGGTTCTTTTACTACAATTTTAGTATATGGTTTAGCGGGCTACCAGGGCCTATCCATATTTGTGCAACCTATTGTATGTTATATTGAGTTACTTGTTATGCGCTTGTGCCTCTGCCCTCATAAAGAGTTCAAGTCAAGTCAAGTCAAGTCAATAGATTTGTACAGCGCGCTACATACCCATAGGGTCTCAAGGCGCTTGAGGAAGGGTGGGGAATTACTTGTCGAAAATCCAAGTTTTGAGTTGCTTTCTGAATGCTAGGTGGTTCTGAGTAAGGCGAAGGTGAGTGGGAAGTGAGTTCCATGTTTTAGCTGCCAGGTAGGAGAAGGATCTACCTCCCATCGTGGTTTTGTTGATGCGAGGAACAGTGGCCAGGGCTTGGTTGGAGGATCGTAGCTGACGGGTGGGGGTGTAGAAGGACAGTCGTGTGTTGAGGCATTCGGGTCCAAGTTCGTAGAGTGCTTTGTGTGCGTGGGTGAGGAGGCGGAACGTTATCCTCTTATGTACGGGGAGCCAGTGGAGGTTTTTCAGGTGACCAGAGATGTGTTCTTTACGCGGGATGTCTAGTATGAGCCTGGCTGAGGCATTCTGGATGCGTTGGAGTTTTTTCTGGAGTTTAGCGGTGGTACCGGCGTATAGGGTGTTTCCATAGTCCAGGCGGCTCGTGACCAGTGCGTGGGTGACCGTTTTTCTAGTTTCGGTGGGGATCCAGCGAAATGTTTTTTTGAGCATGCGAAGAATGTTGAAGCAAGAAGATGAAACGGCGTTGACTTGTTTGGTCATCGAGAGTGAGGAGTCCAGGATGACGCCCAGGTTCTGTGCGTGGTCCGTCGGGATGGGTGCTTTTCCGAGGGCCTCTGGCCACCAAGAGTCGTCCCAGGCGGAGGGGGAGGTGCCTAAGATGAGGACTTCTGTTTTGTCTGAATTCAGTTTCAGACGGCTGTGCTTCATCCATTCGGCTACTTCTTTCATTCCTTCGTGTAAGTTGGTTTTGGCGGTGTTAGGGTCTTTGGTGAGTGAGAGGATCAGTTGAGTGTCGTCAGCGTAGGAGATGATGTTGAGATTGTGTTGGCGAGCGATGGCCGCAAGGGGGCTCATGTATACGTTGAAGAGGGTGGGGCTGAGTGACGATCCTTGTGGCACGCCGCAGATGACTTCAGAGGCCTCTGACTTGAATGGTGGGAGGCGGACTCTCTGGGTTCTTCCGGTGAGGAACGAGGTGATCCATTCCAGTGCTTTTCCTTGGATTCCGACGTTTCTGAGGCGCTGTAGAAGGGTGCTATGACAGACTGTGTCGAAGGCAGCGGAGAGGTCGAGGAGGATGAGGGCGACTGTGTCTCCATTGTCCAGTAGAGTTCGAATGTCGTCTGTGGCTGCGATGAGGGCGGTCTCAGTGCTGTGTTTGGCTCGGAAGCCAGACTGTGAGGAGTCGAGTGATTTGTTGGTTTTGAGGAAGGCGGCGAGCTGGTTGTTGACAGCTTTCTCGATGACTTTGGCCGGGAATGGAAGGAGCGAGATGGGGCGGTAGTTTTTGAGTTCGGTGGGGTCAGCTGTGGGTTTTTTCAGAAGGGCGCTGAGTTCTGCGTGTTTCCAGCTTTCCGGGAAGGTGGCGGAGTTGAGGGAGCAGTTGATGACATCTCGGAGGTGTGGTGCTATGATGGAGTCTGCTTTGTTGAAGATATGGTGAGGGCATGGGTCAGTTGGGGATCCTGAGTGGATGGAGTTCATCAGGCGGATCGTGTCCTCGGTGGAGATTGGGTTCCAGTCGTTAAGGATGTTCAAGGGGGGTGAAGGTCCTGCGGAAGGTTGGGTGGGTTGGTCTCCGGGTCGGTTGTCGAAGCTGTTGTGGATGTCTGCGATTTTGTTGTGGAAGAAGGAAGCTAGGGAGTCGCAGAGGGCTTGGGAGGGGGTGATGTCGTTGGAGTTGGCTGAAGGGTTGGTAAATTCTTTGACGATGTTGAATAGTTCCTTGCTGTTGTGGGCATTGTTATCTAGACGATCTTTGAATGCGGCTTTCTTGGCAGATCGGATTAGTTGGTGGTGTATGCGGGTGGCGTTTTTGAAGGCGTCTCTGGTGCTGGTGTTTGGGTCTTTTTTCCAGGCCTTCTCAAGGGATCGACAGAGTTTCTTAGAATTCTTAAGATCATCGTTGAACCAAGAGGCGTTTTTGCTGCCTAGTTTGCTTTGACGTTTTTTCAACGGTGCTAGGATGTCGGCGCTGTTGGATAGCCATTGGGTGAGGTTAGTGGCTGCTTGGTCGGGGTTTGAGGAGTGGGCGGGGGGGTTTAGGAGAAGCGATGAGGAGATCTGGTCGATGGTGATTTTGTTCCAGTTTCTTCGCAGGGTAGGTTGAGGATGGTTGTGGATTGTGGTCTTATTGTAGGTAAAATGAACGCAGCTGTGGTCCGTCCAATGAAGAGCTGTGGTGTGACTGAATGAGACATGTTTGCTGGAGGTGAAGATGGGGTCGAGTGTGTGACCTGCAATGTGGGTGGGGGTAGTGACAAGTTGTTTGAGTCCGAGGTTGGCAAGATTGCCCAGAAGGGTGGTGGTGCTGCTGTCATTGCTCTTTTCCAGGTGAAAATTGAGGTCAGAGGATTGATTTAGAAATAAATACATATATATTTTGAATATATAACCTGTGTGGCGTCCTTTCATTTGGTATTAAAAGGTTTGCATGTGGTAAAACAGCTGGCTTCACATGCCCTCTTGAGTTTAGCCTAAGACTGCTTTGTCCATGCTACCACTAGGATAGCTGGTCTATAAGGTTGACTTTACAACCATCACCATAAGAGTTGTTTGGACTGAATCAGGATGCCCACTAGAATAGTGGACATCACATATCAGGCCAACTTCTCACATTAACCATCTCCTGCACGACTACCAGTCTGGCTTCAGATCACGCTGCAGCACGGAGGACAGCACCGTTAACAATGTAGACAATGCCCTCTTGACTGCCGATCAAGATCACCGCTGCCGTCTGACATAGATGAACCCCTCAATTGCCTTTGGCACAGTCGCCCACCCCACGCTCACACGCACCCTAGAATATGGAGACTTGTCGGCAACATCCTTCACTGGTTCTCCTCCTGCATTTCTAACCAACACCGTTTGTTCACATGGGCACCTCCAAGTCTCAAACAATCCCTCCCATGTGGGGAGTCCCCACGCTGCCGCGTGCTCCACTCACGGAGAACAGCATCAAGATTCATCAGTGTGTCAATGATGCACGATGCCACTCCGTCAACCTCTACGTGGAGCCTCCCAGAGCTCGCACACAGATGAGAGCATCAAGAGTCACCAATGTGTCAATGATACAGAACGCCACTTCACCGACCTCTAAGTGGAGCCGCCCGGGGCTCACACACAGATGAGAGCATCAAGAGTCACCAATGTGTCAATGATACAGAACGCCACTCCACCGACCTCTACGTGGAGCCGCCCGGGCCTTACACACAGATGAGAGCATCAAGATTCACCAGTGTGTCAGTGATACACAACGCCACTCCGTCTACCTCTACGTGGAGTCGCCCGGTGCCCGCACACAGATTACAGCATCAAGATTCACCAGTGTGTCAGTGTTGGAAAGGCGACCCCAGGGGAGGCAGAAGATGTCTGACTGCCTGCCCCGAGACTCACCTCTCTCTATGGAATAGGCCGAGCGCCGTAGGGAGGCCTCCTTGGCGAGGCTCCTCTCCTACAATCATACCAGCTGAGCAATCACACTACTACAGACGGACACCACACGACGGAATATTCACAAGTATCTTTATATAAGAAATGACGGCACGTTCTTAGCAGGTTAGCAGGCAGGGATCGAGGGATCCATAAAGTCGTGGTTTCGGGAATAATGGGGTAGCGGGACAGTCTTGGCACCAACTAGTGCGTGGATAGTTCAAGGGGTCAGGCCGCGACAGCGTCAGCAGGGCCTCGAAGGTGGTTCAGCTTTGGTCAGGCCGCGACAGCGTCAGCAGGGCCTCGAAGATGGTTCAGCTTTGGCCAGGCCGCGACAGCGTCAGCAGGGCCTCGAAGGTGGTTCAGCTTGGTCAGGCCGCGACAGCGTCAGCAGGGCCTCGAAGATGGTTCCGCTCAGTCAGGCCGCGACAGCGTCAGCAGGGCCTCGAAGGTGGTTCAGCTTGGTCAGGCCGCGACAGCGTCAGCAGGGCCTCGAAGGTGGTTCAGCTTGGTCAGGCCGCGACAGCGTCAGCAGGGCCTCGAAGATGGTTCAGCTCGGTCAGGCCGCGACAGCGTCAGCAGGGCCTCGAAGGTGGTTCAGCTTGGTCAGGCCGCGACAGCGTCAGCAGGGCCTCGAAGGTGGTTCAGGTGCACGAGTTCAGATCAGGATCAGCCGCGACAAGGTCAGCAGGGCTTCGACCCCAAGATACAACTGGAGTCCTAATCCAGGGCTGGCCCAGATATAGGACTGGAGTCATTTGATGTCCGGACCCTCGCGCCTGGGGGGTCAGAGGGGCCGGGATGAAGGTGTCCAGACACCCAGCAGGGGGGTGGAGCCAGGGCCCAGGGAGGCTAAAGGGCGATCGATACCAGGCGCCCGGGGATGGCTGGAGGCCCATCGAAACTCCCCTCCTCCGGGATCCGCCAAGTGGCCACTCTACCACCTGGGAGGATCTTGGTGCCTCGATGTCGGGGCTTCGCTGGGGCCGGGGCCAGGGATGGCTGCGGCCACGTGCTCGGGACGTGATGGGCCCAAGATGGGGTCGGGCCGGAAATGGTGGCCTGGCATGGTCGCCAGACCGGCAGGGTTGACGAGCAGGGTCCGCTGGGGTCCCAGGGGGGGAGAGCCGTGGGTTGCCCGGGGGCTGCTCTCGTCGATGGTTCGTGTTCAGGGGGGTCGACGGCGGGTCCACGGAGGCCGATGTCCTCCCGGGCCCGCCATGCGGGAGGGGTAGGACCACGCCACGAGGCCGGGTCCAACACACGTCCCCTCCAGCTGAAGGCGGGGAGAGTCACCCATCTTCCTGGGTATTCTCCTCGTCGAGGCGGAAGAAGCGGGACAGGCCGTCAGCGTTGGCGTGGTAGTTGCCAGGGCGATGCTCCACAGTGAAGTCCATCCCTTGGAGGGAGATGGACCATCGCAGCAGCTTTGGGTTTTCGCCACGCATCTGCATCAGCCACCGCAGGGGCCGGTGGTCAGTCTGGACCCGGAAGTGGGTGCCGAAGAGGTAGGGCCTGAGTTTCTTGAGGGCCCACACGACGGCGAAGGCCTCTCTCTCAATGGTGCTCCATCGCTGCTCTCTGGCCAGCAGCCGCCGGCTGATGAAGGCCACAGGATGGTCAATCCCCTCGGGGTCAAGCTGAGATAGGACCGCCCCAATGCCGTGCTCCGAGGCGTCGGTCTGTACTACGAACTCCCGGCTGTAGTCAGGGGCTTGGAGCACAGGGGCGGTGCACATGGCTGTTTTCAAAGTCTCAAAGGCCACCTGACATGCGGGTGTCCATGGTACTTTCTGTGGCCGGTTCTTCGAGGTCAGTTCAGTGAGGGGACCCACAATGCTCCCATAGTTCTTTATGAAGCGCCGATAATATTCAGTGAGCCCCAGGAAGGCTCGGACGGCTGTCTGGCTGACCGGGGGCTCCCAGGCCACGATGGCGTCAATCTTGGGTTGGAGGGGAGCCACGTGGCCGCTCCCCACTTGGTGTCCCAGGTAGGTCACGGACCATTGACCTATTTGGCACTTGCTGGCCTTTATTGTTAGTCCGGCCCGTCGGAGGGCCGTCAGGACCTCCCAGAGGTGCTTCAGGTGCTCGGCCCAGTGGAGGCTGTACACTGCAATGTCGTCTAGATAGGCGGCGCTGAATTCTTCTAGCCCCGCCAGCACTTTGTTCACCAGTCTCTGGAAAGTTGCTGGGGCGTTTTTCATGCCGAAGGGCATCACCTTGAATTGGAAGTGGCCATCGGGTGTGGAGAAGGCCGATCGCTCCTGGGCGCCAGGAGTGAGGCCGATCTGCCAGTACCCTGCTGTGAGGTCGAAAGTACTGAGGTACTTGGCGGCTCCCAGGCGGTCGATTAGTTCATCGGCCCGGGGGATGGGATGTGCGTCGGTTCTGGTAACAGCATTTAGTCCCCGGTAGTCGACACAAAACCTGAGTTCTGGAGGGGTGCCAGGTGCGGCGGCTTTAGGGACCAGGACAACTGGGCTGGCCCAGGGACTGTCGGAGGGTTCGACCACCCCCAGGGCCAGCATTTTGGTAACTTCTGTCTGGATGCAGGCCCGAACTCGGTCGGGAACTCGGTAGGCCCGGTGTCGCACTGGCTGGCTGTCCCCGGTGTCGACATCGTGGACACACCACTGGGTAACCCCGGGGGTGAGGGAGAACAGGTCCGTAAATTGCCCCAACAGCTCTTGGCAGTCTCGGCGCTGTGCGGGGGTCAGGTCGGAGGAGAGAGAGATTCCCTCCACGGAGCCGTCTTTCTCAGCGCACCTTAGGAGGTCGGGCAGGGGCTCGGAGTCGTCTTCGGCCCCATCATCGGTAGCTAGCAGCAGGCTCAGTTCTGTGCGGGCAAAATGAGGCTTGAGCCGGTTGGCGTGCAGAACCCGGAGGGGGTTTCGGGGTGACTCCATGTCCACGAGATAGGTGACGGGGCTCTTGCGCTCGATCACTTTGAAGGGGCCCGACCATTTGTCCTGGAGGGCACAAGGTTCGACCGGGGACATGACCCAGACCTGCTGGCCCGGCTCGAACTCGATGGATGAAGAGTTCTGGTCATACCAGCGTTTCATGTCTTCCTGACTGGCCTCAAGGTTGGCCTCGGCAAGGGCCCGGAACTTCTGAGTCTGGCTTCGGAGGGTCAGGAGGTACCGGTAGACATCCGGCGGTGCGTCTTGGACTGTAGTTTCCCAGCCTTCTTTGACCAGGCTGAGGGGACCTCGGACAGGGTGCCCGTACAAGAGTTCGAAGGGGCTGAACCCCAGGGATTTCTGTGGTACCTCCCAATAGGCGAACAGGAGGCAGGGCAGCAGGACGTCCCATTTGCGGCGGAGGGGTTCTTCTAGGCCCTGGATCATCCCCTTGAGTGTTCGGTTAAACCGCTCCACAAGTCCATTCCCTTGGGGGTGATATGGGGTGGTGAACTTATATGTGACCCTGCACTGTTGCCACAGCGACCGCATATACTTCGATATAAAGTTTGTGCCCCGATCGCTCACAACTTCTCGGGGGAACCCCACTCTGGAGAAGATCCCCATCAGTGCTCGGCCCACCACGGGAGCTGTTATGGTTCGTAGGGGGATGGCTTCGGGATAGCGGGTGGCATGGTCCACCAGGACGAGGATGAAGCGATGCCCTTGTGAGGTTCGGGGGTCCAGGGGCCCCACGATGTCGATCCCCACTCGCTCGAAGGGAGTGGTCACCACTGGAAAGGGCTGGAGGGGGTCCTCTTCTGGTCAGGGTTGGCGAAAGTTTATTCTGGGGGGACCCCCGAGGCGGGCTCCGGCCCGGGGCCGACGGGAAGTCCCGGCTCCTGTTCTGGCCTCCTCCGCCGCCACGCTGGCGGCGGTGCCCCTGGCCGTTCCGTCCCGTTTCTCCTATCGGTGTCCGGGGGACCCGGGTGCTCACCCATCGATCCGCCTCGACGGCGAGTTTTCGGGGCTCGGTCAGCTTGCTGTCGAGGAGATGCTGTCTGAGCTCGACAAAGCAGTTGTTGGAGAGGTGCTCCCAAACGATGAGGTCGAACAGCTGCTCGTAGGTGGACACTTTGCTGCCCTTTATCCATCCTTCCAGGGCCCGGCTATAAAAGTTTACGTATTCCACCCACGTGGTACCGGGGATCTTTTTGCAGTCTCTGAACCTCTGTCGGTACATCTCGGGGGTGAGGCCATACCGGGTGAGCAGGGCGTCCTTCATGTGGTCATAGGAGTACATCACTTCTTCGGCCAGCTCGAGCAGGGTGTCTCTCCCTTCGCTGACAAATCTCCCCCATAAGCCGGCACCCCAATCTTTTCGCGGGATGCGGTGCGCGGTCATGGCAACTTCATACCCCTTGGACCATTGCTGGATATCGTCATTCTTGTAGTATTCCTTGACAATATCTTTGGGAATGTGGACCCTCGGGTCGGCAGGAAGTGGAGGGTCTCGGGTTATCGCGGCGCCAGCCTCTTCGGTCTTGGCCTTGATCTCTAGTTCTTTGAGGCCACGCTCGTGTTCGTACGTGAGCTTTTTTTCTTCCAATTCCCTTTGCCTCCGCCTCTCTTCCAGATCTCCTTCTAATCGTAGTTGCTCAATGGCCATTTTCTTTTCTGCTAATTGAAGTTCTCCATCCAGCCGGAGTCGGGCGAGCTCTAGTTCATGGAGCCGACTCCTCTCTCGCTCCCGGGCGTCTTCGTGGGAGAGGCCCGGTTCTCTGTTAGCGGTTCTTTCTTCCACTGGGGCTATGACCGTACTCAGGGGTACTTCTAGGATAATGTCATCGTTAGCCTGGGGTGGGGTCGCTCCGGTCTCCACCCACGTTTGCAGCGCGTCTTTGAAATCGTCTTTTGTGCTTAGTCCGGTGGTAGCGATACCCAGGGTTTTGCAGAATTGTTTGAGTTCTTTATGGGTGTACTCCTCTAATCGTTCCTTCTGGAATTCTGTGGTCGTTCCGGTTTCCTTAGTAGTCATCGTGGTTGTGGGTCTCTGTTAGTAGTGGCGAATTACTCGCTGTACGATTTGCGCGGGCTCGGATCCCGTCGCTTGCCACCAATGTTGGAAAGTCGACCCCAGGGGAGGCAGAAGATGTCTGACTGCCCGCCCCGAGACTCACCTCTCTCTATGGAATAGGCCGAGCGCCGTAGGGAGGCCTCCTTGGCGAGGCTCCTCTCCTACAATCGTACCAGCTGAGCAATCACACTACTACAGACGGACACCACACGACGGAATATTCACAAGTATCTTTATATAAGAAATGACGGCACGTTCTTAGCAGGTTAGCAGGCAGGGATCGAGGGATCCATAAAGTCGTGGTTTCGGGAATAATGGGGTAGCGGGACAGTCTTGGCACCAACTAGTGCGTGGATAGTTCAAGGGGTCAGGCCGCGACAGCGTCAGCAGGGCCTCGAAGGTGGTTCAGCTTTGGTCAGGCCGCGACAGCGTCAGCAGGGCCTCGAAGGTGGTTCAGCTTGGTCAGGCCGCGACAGCGTCAGCAGGGCCTCGAAGATGGTTCAGCTTTGGCCAGGCCGCGACAGCGTCAGCAGGGCCTCGAAGGTGGTTCAGCTTGGTCAGGCCGCGACAGCGTCAGCAGGGCCTCGAAGATGGTTCAGCTCGGTCAGGCCGCGACAGCGTCAGCAGGGCCTCGAAGGTGGTTCAGCTTGGTCAGGCCGCGACAGCGTCAGCAGGGCCTCGAAGGTGGTTCAGCTTGGTCAGGCCGCGACAGCATCAGCAGGGCCTCGAAGATGGTTCAGCTCGGTCAGGCCGCGACAGCGTCAGCAGGGCCTCGAAGGTGGTTCAGCTTGGTCAGGCCGCGACAGCGTCAGCAGGGCCTCGAAGGTGGTTCAGGTGCACGAGTTTGGATCAGGATCAGCCGCGACAAGGTCAGCAGGGCTTCAACCCCAAGATACAACTGGAGTCCTAATCCAGGGCTGGCCCAGATATAGGACTGGAGTCCTTTGATGTCCGGACCCTCGCGCCTGGGGGGTCAGAGGGGCCGGGATGAAGGTGTCCAGACACCCAGCAGGGGGGTGGAGCCAGGGCCCAGGGAGGCTAAAGGGCGATCGATACCAGGCGCCCGGGGATGGCTGGAGGCCCATCGAAACTCCCCTCCTCCGGGATCCGCCAAGTGGCCACTCTACCACCTGGCAGGATCTTGGTGCCTCGATGTCGGGGCTACACTGGGGCCGGGGCCAGGGATGGCTGCGGCCACGTGCTCGGGACGTGATGGGCCCAAGATGGGGTCGGGCCGGAAATGGTGGCCTGGCATGGTCGCCAGACCGGCAGTGTTGGTGAGCAGGGTCCGCTGGGGTCCCAGGGGGGGAGAGCCGTGGGTTGCCTGGGGGCTGCTCTCGTCGATGGTTCGTGTTCAGGGGGGTCGACGGCGGGTCGACGGAGGCCGATGTCGTCTCGGGCCCGCCATGCGGGAGGGGTAGGACCACGCCACGAGGCCGGGTCCAACAGTCAGTGATACACAACGCCACTCCGCCAACCTCTACGTGGAGCCGCCCGGGGCTCGCACACAGATTACAGCATCAAGATTCATCAACTCTGCAGGAACGTCTCCTCTACGTCAGGCATCCAACGCCTCAAACACAGCCTCCGCCTCATCCAGCCCTGAAGCTCAACACGTCCAAGACAGAATTCCTGTCATTTGTCAAGAACAATGAGTGGAGGCAAAGCTGACTTAATGACATGGGCCTCGACAGCTTCAAACCGCAACTTCGCCACGTCACTTGGATTCACCCTGGCGCTAACTTCCCTGAAGGAACCCTCAAGGAGCACATTGATGAAAAACAAAGACGGCCTGGTACCTGTGGGCTGACCGACGTCCCTGAAGGGGACCCTCATAAGAGGGCGGCCCCTTTAGTGCCACAGGATGGCACACTGGACAGCCTAGTGTCTGAAGACCCCTTTGGGGTCCGCTCGTCACTTCCGGCCTAGGTGGGGGAAGAGGAGAGGTATAAGTTCCTCCCCCGCTCGCCTGGCAGCCTCTTTGTCCCTCACCACAGACGCCGAAAGGTACACAGAGGCGGAAAGGGACTTAGGGGTACCCTTTTCAGGAGCACAAAGGGTGCTGAAGCCTAATGTCCACAGGAAGTCTGTGCGGTGGACCCTGAAGTGCGATGGCGCCCCATCTGTCCTACGGCAGTTGGAAACCTGTACAACTGGGGGTCGCTTGAACGCTCTGCCCCTCAGAGGGGGGGGGGGGGGCGTGAGTAAGGGGGTGGACCGACGGTTCACTGGAAGTGGGAGGGGCTATCCCCTCACCACAACCGCTAAGCACCGATTGGATAAGGCCACGATGCAAGTTGGCCCATCAGGTGGTAGGCCGCGAGGGGCGGCTTGCCTTTGGATCGCCCGTAAGATAACCCACCATGTTGGCATAGTTGGTATGCTAATAAACCTGCAGCAATTTTCCACACCAAAAAGTTGTCTTTTATTTATGCTACCTGTACGTTGCTGCGGGAGGGCTGGGGAGTGTGGCCGATATTGGCACTATGCCCCCCTCGTCATCCAACATCTTACAACATATGGAGGGGGGTTTGAAAACAGATGGAAGGGGGTTTGAAAACACATGGAAGGGGGTTAGAAAACACAAGGAAGGGGGTTTGAAAACACATGGAAGGGGGTTAGAAAACACATGCATGGAAGGGGGTTAGAAAACACATGGAGGGGGGTTTGAAAACACATGGAAGGGGGTTAGAAAACACATGGAAGGGGGTTAGAAAAAACATGGAGGAGGGTTTGAAAACACATGGAAGGGGGTTAGAAAACAAATGGAAGGGGGTTAGAAAACACATGGAAGGGGGTTAGAAAACACATGGAGGGGGTTTGAAAACACATGGAAGGGGGTTAGAAAACACATGGAGGGGGGTTTGAAAACACATGGAGGGGGGTTTGAAAACACATGGAAGGGGGTTAGAAAACACATGGAAGGGGGTTAGAAAACACATGGAAGGGGGTTTGAAAACACATGGAAGGGGGTTAGAAAACACATGGAGGGGGGATTGAAAACACATGGAAGGGGGTTTGAAAACACATGGAGGAGGGTTTGAAAACACATGGAAGGGGGTTAGAAAACACATGGAAGGGGGTTAGAAAACACATGGAAGGGGGTTTGAAAACACATGGAAGGGGGTTAGAAAACACATGGAGGGGGTTTGAAAACACATGGAAGGGGGTTAGAAAACACATGGAGGGGGGTTTGAAAACACATGGAAGGGGGTTTGAAAACACATGGAAGGGGGTTAGAAAACACATGGAGGGGGGTTTGAAAACACATGGAAGAGGGTGAGAAAACACATGGAGGGGGGTTTGAAAACACATGGAAGGGGGTTAGAAAACACATGGAAGGGGGTTAGAAAACACATGGAAGGGGGTTTGAAAACACATGGAAGGGGGTTAGAAAACAAATGGAGGGGGTTTGAAAACACATGGAAGGGGGTTAGAAAACACATGGAAGGGGGTTAGAAAACACACGGAAGGGGGTTTGAAAACACATGGAGGGGGGTTTGAAAACACATGGAAGGGGGTTAGAAAACACATGGAAGGGAGTTAGAAAACACATGGAAGGGGGTTTGAAAACACATGGAAGGGGGTTAGAAAACACATGGAGGGGGGTTTGAAAACACATGGAAGGGGGTTAGAAAACACATGGAAGGGGGTTAGAAAACACATGGAAGGGGGTTAGAAAACACATGGAAGGGGGTTAGAAAACACATGGAGGGGGGTTTGAAAACACATGGAAGGGGGTTTGAAAACACATGGGGGGGTTTGAAAACACATGGAAGGGGGTTAGAAAACACATGGAGGGGGATTTGAAAACACATGGAAGGGGGTTAGAAAACACATGGAGGGGGGTTTGAAAACACATGGAGGGGGTTTGAAAACACATGGAAGGGGGTTTGAAAACACATGGAAGGGGGTTAGAAAACACAAGGAGGGGGTTTGAAAACACATGGAAGGGGGTTAGAAAACACATGGAGGGGGGTTTGAAAACACATGGAAGGGGGTTAGAAAACACATGGAGGGGGGTTTGAAAACACATGGAGGGGGGTTTGAAAACACATGGAAGGGGGTTAGAAAACACATGGAAGGGGGTTAGAAAACACATGGAAGGGGGTTTGAAAACACATGGAAGGGGGTTAGAAAACACATGGAGGGGGGTTTGAAAACACATGGAAGGGGGTTAGAAAACACATGGAAGGGGGTCAGAAAACACATGGAAGGGGGTTTGAAAACACATGGAGGGGGGTTTGAAAACACATGGAAGGGGGTTAGAAAACACATGGAAGGGGGTTAGAAAACACATGGAGGGGGGTTTGAAAACACATGGAAGGGGGTTTGAAAACACATGGGGGGGTTTGAAAACACATGGAAGGGGGTTAGAAAACACATGGAAGGGGGTTTGAAAACACATGGAAGGGGTTTGAAAACACATGGAAGGGGGTTAGAAAACACATGGAAGGGGGTTTGAAAACACATGGAGGGGGTTAGAAAACACATGGAGGGGGGTTAGAAAACACATGGAGGGGGGTTTGAAAACACATGGAAGGGGGTCAGAAAACACATGGAAGGGGGTATGAAAACACATGGAAGGGGGTTAGAAAACACATGGAGGGGGTTTGAAAACACATGGAAGGGGGTTTGAAAACACTTTAAAGGGGGTTAGAAAACACATGGAGGGGGTTTGAAAACACATGGAGGGGGTTACATTTTGAAAACACATGGAAGGGGTTTAGAAAACACATGGAAGGGGGTTAGAAAACACATGGAGGGGAGTTTGAAAACACATGGAGGGGGGTTTGAAAACACATGGAAGGGGGTTAGAAAACACATGGAAGGGGTTAGAAAACACATGGAGGGGGGGTTTGAAAACACATGGAGGGGGTTTGAAAACACATGGAAGGGGGTTTGAAAACACATGGGGGGGTTTGAAAACACATGGAAGGGGGTTAGAAAACACATGGAAGGGGGTTTGAAAACACATGGAAGGGGTTTGAAAACACATGGAAGGGGGTTAGAAAACACATGGAAGGGGGTTTGAAAACACATGGAAGGGGGTTTGAAAACACATGGAAGGGGGTTAGAAAACACATGGAGGGGGGTTGGAAAACACATGGAGGGGGGTTTGAAAACACATGGAAGGGGGTCAGAAAACACATGGAAGGGGGTATGAAAACACATGGAAGGGGGTTAGAAAACACATGGAGGGGGTTTGAAAACACATGGAAGGGGGTTTGAAAACACATGGAAGGGGTTTGAAAACACACGGAAGGGGGTTAGAAAACACATGGAAGGGGGTTTGAAAACACATGGAAGGGAGTTAGAAAACACATGGAAGGGGGTTTGAAAACACATGGAAGGGGGTTAGAAAACAAATCGAAGGGGGTTAGAAAACACATGGAAGGGGGTTAGAAAACACATGGAGGGGGTTTGAAAACACATGGAAGGGGGTTAGAAAACACATGGAGGGGGGTTTGAAAACACATGGAGGAGGGTTTGAAAACACATGGAAGGGGGTTAGAAAACACATGGAAGGGGGTTAGAAAACACATGGAAGGGGGTTTGAAAACACATGGAAGGGGGTTAGAAAACACATGGAGGGGGTTTGAAAACACATGGAAGGGGGTTAGAAAACACATGGAGGGGGGTTTGAAAACACATGGAAGGGGGTTTGAAAACACATGGAAGGGGGTTAGAAAACACATGGAGGGGGGTTTGAAAACACATGGAAGGGGGTTAGAAAACACATGGAAGGGGGTTAGAAAACACATGGAAGGGGGTTAGAAAACAAATGGAGGGGGTTTGAAAACACATGGAAGGGGGTTAGAAAACACATGGAAGGGGGTTAGAAAACACATGGAAGGGGGTTTGAAAACACATGGAGGGGGGTTTGAAAACACATGGAAGGGGGTTAGAAAACACATGGAAGGGGGTTTGAAAACACATGGAAGGGGGTTAGAAAACACATGGAGGGGGGTTTGAAAACACATGGAAGGGGGTTAGAAAACACATGGAAGGGGGTTAGAAAACACATGGAAGGGGGTTAGAAAACACATGGAAGGGGGTTAGAAAACACATGGAAGGGGGTTAGAAAACACATGGAGGGGGATTTGAAAACACATGGAAGGGGGTTAGAAAACACATGGAGGGGGGTTTGAAAACACATGGAGGGGGTTTGAAAACACATGGAAGGGTGTTTGAAAACACATGGAAGGGGGTTAGAAAACACAAGGAGGGGGTTTGAAAACACATGGAAGGGGGTTAGAAAACACATGGAGGGGGGTTTGAAAACACATGGAAGGGGGTTAGAAAACACATGGAGGGGGGTTTGAAAACACATGGAGGGGGGTTTGAAAACACATGGAAGGGGGTTAGAAAACACATGGAAGGGGGTTAGAAAACACATGGAAGGGGGTTTGAAAACACATGGAAGGGGGTTAGAAAACACATGGAGGGGGGTTTGAAAACACATGGAAGGGGGTTAGAAAACACATGGAAGGGGGTCAGAAAACACATGGAAGGGGGTTTGAAAACACATGGAGGGGGGTTTGAAAACACATGGAAGGGGGTTAGAAAACACATGGAAGGGGGTTAGAAAACACATGGAGGGGGGTTTGAAAACACATGGAAGGGGGTTAGAAAACACATGGAGGGGGGTTAGAAAACACGTGGAAGGGGGTTAGAAAACACTTTAAAGGGGGTTAGAAAACACATGGAGGGGGTTTGAAAACACATGGAGGGGGTTACATTTTGAAAACACATGGAAGGGGTTTAGAAAACACATGGAAGGGGGTTAGAAAACACATGGAGGGGAGTTTGAAAACACATGGAGGGGGGTTTGAAAACACATGGAAGGGGGTTAGAAAACACATGGAAGGGGGTCAGAAAACACATGGAAGGGGGTATGAAAACACATGGAGGGGGGTTTGAAAACACATGGAAGGGGGTTTGAAAACACATGGGGGGGTTTGAAAACACATGGAAGGGGGTTAGAAAACACATGGAAGGGGGTTTGAAAACACATGGAAGGGGTTTGAAAACACATGGAAGGGGGTTAGAAAACACATGGAAGGGGGTTTGAAAACACATGGAAGGGGTTAGAAAACACATGGAGGGGGGTTTGAAAACACATGGAAGGGGGTTAGAAAACACATAGAAGGGGGTCAGAAAACACATGGAAGGGGGTATGAAAACACATGGAGGGGGGTTTGAAAACACATGGAAGGGGGTTAGAAAACACATGGAGGGGGGTTTGTAAACACATGGAAGGGGGTTAGAAAACACATGGAGGGGGGGTTAGAAAACACATGGAAGGGGTTTGAAAACACATGGAAGGGGGTAGAAAACACATGGAGGGGGGTTTGAAAACACATGGAAGGGGGTTAGAAAACACATGGAGGGGGGTTTGAAAACACATGGAAGGGGTTAGAAAACACATGGAGGGGGGGTTAGAAAACACATGGAGGGGGGGTTTGAAAACACATGGAAGGGGGTTAGAAAACACATGGAAGGGGGTTTGAAAACACATGGAAGGGGGTTAGAAAACACATGGAGGGGGTTTGAAAACACATGGAAGGGGGTTTGAAAACACATGGAAGGGGTTTGAAAACACACGAAAGAGGGTTAGAAAACACATGGAAGGGGGTTTGAAAACACATGGAAGGGAGTTAGAAAACACATGGAAGGGGGTTTGAAAACACATGGAGGGGGGTTTGAAAACACATGGAAGGGGGTTAGAAAACACATGGAGGGGGGGTTAGAAAACACATGGAGGGGGGGTTTGAAAACACATGGAAGGGGGTTAGAAAACACATGGAAGGGGGTTTGAAAACACATGGAAGGGGGTTAGAAAACACATGGAGGGGGTTTGAAAACACATGGAAGGGGGTTTGAAAACACATGGAAGGGGTTTGAAAACACACGGAAGGGGGTTAGAAAACACATGGAAGGGGTTTAGAAAACACATGGAAGGGGGTTAGAAAACACATGGAGGGGAGTTTGAAAACACATGGAGGGGGGTTTGAAAACACATGGAAGGGGGTTAGAAAACACATGGAAGGGGGTCAGAAAACACATGGAAGGGGGTATGAAAACACATGGAGGGGGGTTTGAAAACACATGGAAGGGGGTTTGAAAACACATGGGGGGGTTTGAAAACACATGGAAGGGGGTTAGAAAACACATGGAAGGGGGTTTGAAAACACATGGAAGGGGTTTGAAAACACATGGAAGGGGGTTAGAAAACACATGGAAGGGGGTTTGAAAACACATGGAAGGGGTTAGAAAACACATGGAGGGGGGTTTGAAAACACATGGAAGGGGGTTAGAAAACACATGGAAGGGGGTCAGAAAACACATGGAAGGGGGTATGAAAACACATGGAGGGGGGTTTGAAAACACATGGAAGGGGGTTAGAAAACACATGGAGGGGGGTTTGTAAACACATGGAAGGGGGTTAGAAAACACATGGAGGGGGGGTTAGAAAACACATGGAAGGGGGTTTGAAAACACATGGAAGGGGGTAGAAAACACATGGAGGGGGGTTTGAAAACACATGGAAGGGGGTTAGAAAACACATGGAGGGGGGTTTGAAAACACATGGAAGGGGTTAGAAAACACATGGAGGGGGGGTTAGAAAACACATGGAGGGGGGGTTTGAAAACACATGGAAGGGGGTTAGAAAACACATGGAAGGGGGTTTGAAAACACATGGAAGGGGGTTAGAAAACACATGGAGGGGGTTTGAAAACACATGGAAGGGGGTTTGAAAACACATGGAAGGGGTTTGAAAACACACGAAAGGGGGTTAGAAAACACATGGAAGGGGGTTTGAAAACACATGGAAGGGAGTTAGAAAACACATGGAAGGGGGTTTGAAAACACATGGAGGGGGGTTTGAAAACACATGGAAGGGGGTTAGAAAACACATGGAGGGGGGGTTAGAAAACACATGGAGGGGGGGTTTGAAAACACATGGAAGGGGGTTAGAAAACACATGGAAGGGGTTTGAAAACACATGGAAGGGGGTTAGAAAACACATGGAGGGGGTTTGAAAACACATGGAAGGGGGTTTGAAAACACATGGAAGGGGGTTAGAAAACACACGGAAGGGGGTTTGAAAACACATGGAAGGGGGTTAGAAAACACATGGAAGGGGGTTAGAAAAAATAAAATCCGGGTAATCTCATTTCTTTACTAATTCACACTCAAGTGGAGAACATTTTAGGCTGAAGGAAACTAAAACAAAGGCACTGCTGATTTAACAATCAAGGAATCTGTTGATGAAACCTGGATTGTTGGCATGTACGATTACACCCCCATTTCCCGGAAATATTGGAGTTTTCAGAGTGAAAGGAGCCCGTTTCTTCTTTCCATGAGCAGGAGCCAGACAGTGTTTGGCCCCCGGGAGCCCCCAGCGCGTGCCCCGGGCGGGGCCTGTGGTCAGAGGGTGCAGCTCGGCCCACTATCGCCCCTGCCCGAGTTTGTTGACGAGAGATTGTGCAACGGTGATAAGAGCTCGGCTCTCCTCCCTGGAATGTGTTCACTCATTCCTTGAAACCGGCCCAGGTGGCAGGTCCTGGGAGGTGTGTGCACGTGAGGCTCAGCAGATGGCCTGGGGTCAGGGGGAGGGGTCTGCTGACCCTTGCAGCCTCCGTGTCCCCTATCCATCCATCCATCCAGCCATCCAACCTTCTTCTACTCTCCTATCCATCCAGCATAATCCTCTCCCACCCAGACACTATCCATCTATCCATCCATCCAACTTTACTCTAATATCCATCCATCCATCATCCACCCACCCACACGCTCATCCATCCATCCACCTTTTACTCTCCTATCCATCCACCCAACCATCCAGCCATCCAGCTTATCCTCTCCCATCCACCCACCCATCCGCCCACCCATCCATCCTTCTTTTACTCTCCTATCCATCCAACCATCCATCCACCTTTTACACTCCTATCCATCCAGCTTATCCTCTCCCATCCAAACACTATCCACCCATCCAACCATCCATCCAGATGTTACTCTCTTATCCAGCCACCCTTCCATTCAACCATCCAGCCACCTTTTACTCTCCTATCCATCCATCCAACCAACCATCCATCCATCCACCTTTTACTCTCCCATCCATCCATCCACCCATCTACCCACCCACCCATCCACCCACCTTTTACTCTCCTATTCATCTATCCATCCACCGACCAATCCACCCACTTTTTACTCTCCCATCCATTCAACCATCCATCCATCCAACCACACACCCATCCAGCTTGTACTCTCACATCTATCCATTCATAAACCCATCCAGCCACCGTTTACTCTCCTATCCACCCATCCACAAACCATCTATCTTATCCTCCCCCACCCACCCACCCATCCATCCAACCATCCATCCAACCATCCAGCCACCGTTTACTCTCCTATCCACCCATCCACCCACCCACCCATCCATCCAACCACCCATCCATCCATCCATACACCTTTTGCTCTCCTATCCATCCAACTTATCCTCTCCCACCCACCCACCCATCCACCCACCCATCCATCCATCTATCCAGCCCCCTTTTACTCTCCTACCATCCATCCACCCACCCCTCCATCCAGCCTGTGCTCACCCATCTATCCATTCATACACCCTCCATCCACTCTCCTTTATTTCAGCCTTTTACTCTTTCTGCTGCTCCTTTCCAGCTTCCTCTCTTCTATCCTCCTTCTCTTATTCCAGCGCCCCTCCCCCCTTCCTTGTCCATGGCATCGGCCCATCTTTCTTTCTTTTCGCCCCTCATTACTTATTCTGTGGCACCTGCTCTGTTTTGCTGAATCTGTGTGTCTTGATCTGTCCTGAGTCTCCTAATTTCATCATTTCTCTTTCTCCATTTTGCTCACTCTGTCTGTGTGTCTTGATGTGTCTCCTGATTTCATCATTCTACGGCTCCTTCCCTGCACGGGGCTCTTCTCGGTGGCAGTGTTGCTTGGGAGCTGGTGTCTGCAGGGGAGAGGTGTGGCGCCGCGGCCAGGGCGACTGACTCCGGAATCTGGGGACCATGGTTCGATCCCCGGCTCCGGCGGCAGGTTAGCCCAGCACTATGTGACTCTGGGCAATAGCTTGCTTAATCTTCCCGACGGCCCCCAGCGCCTAGAGACCCTTTCGGGTGATTGTGCGCTTTACAAATGTGGACTTTACTTTTTTTTTTTTTACTTTGCAGGTAATAGTAGACCTCAAAGAATTAATCAACTTGTTGGTGTCCCATTGGCAAGTCCTGATGCAGTGGATAAAATGAGGAGTCCATGACGCCGCTTTTTGGTGCACACATGGCTATCTCTGTCCCACAGTCCCGGCTTCTAGCAAAGCTGTATTCCCTGGCCCCCCCGCACCTCCCAGGGCTCCTTAATGCTAGCCTGGGGGCCCCAGTGTAACTCCTAGCCCTGCCAGTGCACCTCAGCCCTGACCTGTCCATCCAGCTCTGCCAGCCCTGGGGCCCCTGGTGAGTGGCACGCCCTGGTGCTTAGCTCTGTCAGCCCTGGGGCCCCTGCGGCCACGTAGAACCCGGATGGGAGTCACGCGCCTGGCTGGTGTTGTTGTGGTGTATGGCACACCCTCTGCCCAGCCCTGCAGGCCCCTGGGGTGTGGCACACCTTGCCTCCCAGCTCTGCCAGCCCTGGGGAGGTGGAGGGGGCTGCAGCCACGTCGGTCCAGGCTGGGAGTCACGTGCCTGGCTCTGTGCCCGGCCTTGGCTGCTGTGGGGCGAGGCGCACCCGCTGCGTCGTGGCAAGCTGACCTCAAACCCTGTAAACATCGATTCACAGGGACACAAGTCACAGAAAGGAAACCGGCCTCCCTTTAAAGAGCCCGCGCAGCTAATAGATCTTTCCCACTGCTGGTCTTGGACATTGCATTTAAATGTCAGGAGGGGGTCAGGAAGGCATGAGTGTAGGCTTGCCACCTGACAGTGGAGGGAAGTGCCCCTTTTTGCATGTTTGCCCCCCATTTTTTGCCTAATGATAATGCACGTTGATTGAGTGTGCCCGGGGTTCCTGCCAACCAGGTACCCAGGTACCCAGGGCCTATGCTCTTTCCCTAAACTGCACTGTTGCAAAACCCAATCTGCAACTCTCTGGCCACGTGCAAGTCTCTTGTAAAAGGTACCACAGGTACCCAGGGCACTGTGACCAGAGACGACCCCTAAGAGCTGCAGCACTTGTTGTGCCACCCTTAGGGGCCCTGTACCCTGACACTCACACACTGCCTTTACAGGCTGCGTGTCTTAATGCAGAACAAAGCGAAGAGTCGACAAGGCACACATCCCTGTGTGCCATGCCTACAACCCACTGCCCTGGCATAGATCAGTCACCCCTCTAGCTGGGTGCCTTATGCCAGTGGTGAGGGTACAGGTGCATGAGCCCTGTATCCTTACAGTGTCTAAGTCCATGCTTAGACATTGTATGTGCAGTAAAGCCATAAAGAGTATATGGTATGAGATTTTGTCATTACGAACTCTGTATCTCCATAATGGCTTTACTGAAAACTGGGAAGTTTGGTATAAAACTTCTCAATACATTAAACCCACACTGATGCCTGTGAGAAGTTGGCCTGATGTGCAGTGCTCACTATTCTAGTGATCACTATATATCAGTCCAAACAACCCTTATTGATGATTGGTTGTAAGTCAACCTTATAGACCAGCTATCCTAGTAGCATGGATACGAGCAGTCTAAGGCTAAGACTCTAGAGGGCGTGTTAAGCCAGCTGTTTTACCATCACATTACCCCTTGAACACCCAGTGAAAGGACACCACACAAGTGTTATGAAAATAAACAATGTATTTATTAGAATCACAACAACCCTGTACTCTTTATGAGGACAGGGTGCTAAGCACACAACAAAACTCTTATGAAAATACTTAAGTTAGCACGTTATACACAAATGCCCGAGGGGCACGAAAAACCATATACTCTAAAAGTGGAATGCGAATTACTAGCAGGTAAGTAACGATTCTCAGAGGCTTTGGGATCGCTAGGACTGGACTACTGAACCTTTAGATTACTAGCAGGAGGCCTAGGGAACTCGGGTGCAGAGTGTGCACTCTCACGCGGGATGCGGGACAAAGTCTATGGAAGCTAGAATTCACAAAGTTAGTGTTCACGGGCGAACCCGACCTGGTAGGGAGAAAACGACAGTGGATCCTGACCCTTAGATAGTGAGGCTATGCTGGGGCACCGAAATGCCGAAGTTACCTAGCCCAGGGGCTGCAGCTGCATAGGTCTGAAAAGACGTCGGGAATCCTCGTGCCGGACCAGGAGCCTGGAAGAAGGAAGTTGCTGGCAGGCGACCAGTGAAGGAAAGTTCGATGGATCCAAGCCTGGATCAAGGAAGAAGGAAACCTGAAAGCAGAGGGGACCAAGTTCTTGAATCACTAGCCAGTGATTAAGTGGGCACCAGGAGGGCACCGGGCGAAGTCACCGCAGTCAGGTGAGTGGGCGCTGCTGGGCTCTGCAGTCTCTCGGACCAGGAGGCGTTGTCGGCGACCAGGATGGAGGTGCGAGCTGTCCCACGAAGGTTCTTGCTGTCGACGTCGCTGGACCCAGGATTGGGCAACAAGTCTTGGCAAATGCAAGGCCCACGCGGTGGACCTAAAATGGCGTCTTAGCCGGACCAGGAGGGTCCAGGGTACTTCTCCGATGGAGGGAAGCAAGGGCCAGTCTGGAGCAACCAGACCAGCAGCAGTGTTGTCGTCGGGCGTTGTTCGGAAGGCCACAATTCAGCGGGCTAGTAGCCAAACAACGCGGTGAGCAGCAAAAAGCAGAAGGGCCCCACGCAGATCGTGGAGATGCTGGGAGGCTGCACTTCGGTGCTGGAGCTGCTCAGGGTCGGGGCTTCTCGGACCCCAAAGCACTCACCAGGAAATTACTCGGCGGGCTTGCTGTGCAGAAGTCGTGCAGTCTTGAAGATGGCCGGTCCCTCGAAGTCTCGTCACACCCACGAATCTCAGCGTGACTGATGATGTAGGTAGAGGTCAGAGGTGCCAGGGAAGCCGGTTCTCGTCGAGCTGAGCAGTCTTGATCCGGAGGAGAGACTTGCAGCAGACCGCAGCGTTCTTAAGATGGTGCCTGCGGATGCAGGGTGACTACTCCTTAGTCACAAGGGAGAAATCTTAGGAAGAAGTCTTGAGTTCCTTTCGTGGACAGTAGTTTCAGGATTCAAAGATGATCTGATTTGGAAGGGGCCCAGTTCCTACCTTTATCCTGTAAAAAGGGGCTGGCACGCGACTAAGTCCTGCCCTATGGGTGGGACCAGGAGGGGGGTGGTTACACCCACTTCCTTGGCGGGCTTTTCCCCAGCACAGGGTCTGGAGTGACCCTGGAACTGGTTTCAGCCGGCCTATGCACAGTGAGCACCGGGGTGCCACGTGCAGTCACCTTCCTCTGAAGCCCTGCCTACTTACAATACACAAAACCCTGTCTGGGACGGTGCTGGCACCGCCCCTGGCAGGAAACCCTTTGTCCTTATCTCCTGCTCTGGGAGGACTCCCAGCAGCAGGAGGGCAGACTTGTGTCTCGGTGGCAGCATCCATTTTGTGGATGCTAAGGCTCTGTCTGACTTTAACCGGGGTTAGGGGTTACACACATGTCGTGTCCCTCTAGAAGGGTGGAATGCTAACCCCGTCGCCAGAATTGGCGAGGGGTTAGTATTCCAATTCGTATGACACCTTACTCGACATGTTTTGATAAAGCGATACCAGAGTTGGCATATAACCGCGAGGATTATAATGCACTTAAGAGTATATGGTATGCGATATCATGGAAACGGCTAAGGGATGGATCCCGAAAGCCGCAGACAGGCTCAGCTCATACCAGAGCACCATCTCACACGATTCCAAGCACTCTGCCTTCAGGATTGTTAAGGCCTGCCATAGGAGTGACTGATAGGAGATCTGTGTGTCCATTTTAGGGTTAGATATAGGTATACTATATCTACAGCAAAGGGTGATTACACCACCTTGCCCCAGCTGTCGCGCAGCCAGTTGTGTCAGTTTAGTTAGTCAGCCCAGGGGTGGCATAATACATGTTTCAGCCCCTGGGAGACTCCTGGGTACCTCAGCCCTGGGTACAGGGACTTAGAGAGGGCCCAGTGCCAATTCAGTACCTGAGTACAATTTGGATAGAGAGAACAGCTAGGCTGTGGGTCTGATTAGCAGGCCCACAGCCAGGGAAAGTCGTAAACCAGTGCAGCAAAAAGCAAAAATCTGGGTGATCATAGGATTGCAGACCCTACTCTCCTACATGACCCCCCCCAAACTTTGGGACAATAAACTAACCTTGACCAGGTGAGTCTTCTTGCTCTAAGTGGAAATACCTGGAGAGCCCATCAGCATTGCTGTGATCAGTACCAGGTCTATGCTCCACTGTAAAATCCATCCCCTGTAGGGAAATGGACCACCTAAGCAGTTTGGGGTTTTCACCCTTCATCTGATTTAGCCACAAGAGGGGCTTATGGTCTGTCTGATTGGTGAAGTGAGTGCCAAACAAGTAGGCCCTCAGCTTCTTCAGGGCCCAGACCACAGCAAAGGCCTCCCTCTCAATAGCTGACCAATTTTTCTCTCTGGGTGTCAACCTTCTACTAATGAAAGCAATAGGCTGATCATTACCATCAAAATTCAGTTGAGACAGAACAGCCCCCACACCCAACTCAGAAGCATCTGTTTGGACAATGAATGGCTTGGAGTAATCTGGACTCTTTAGGATAGGTGCTGTGCACATGGCCTGCTTTAGGTCATTGAATGCTTTCTGACAGCTTGCTGTCCACTGAACTTTCTTTGGCATCTTTTTGCTTGTCAGGTCATTAAGAGGGGTCACTATGGACCCATAATTTCTGACAAACTTCCTATAGTACCCAGTCAGGCCCAAGAAAGCTCGAACCTGAGTCTGGGTGATTGGAGGAGTCCAGTCCTTGATGGCCTGTATCTTACTCTCCAGTGGCTGAACCTGGCCTCCACCTACAAGGTGGCCCAGGTATACAACCTGTGTCTGCCCTATCTGGCACTTTGTGGCCTTGATAGTGAGGCCTGCCTTTTGCAGGGCCTCTAACACTTTCCTCAGGTGGACCAGGTGATCCTCCCAGGTGGAGCTAAAGACAGCAATATCGTCTAGATATGCTGCACAGAAGTCATCCAGCCCAGTGAGGACTTGATTCACCAACCTTTGGAAGGTGGCAGGTGCATTTTTCAGTCCAAAGGGCATTACCACAAATTGATAATGCCCTCCAGGGGTAGAAAATGCTGTCTTGGGTTTGGCCTCCTCAGCTAACCTGATTTGCCAATACCCAGCTGTCAAATCAAATGTACTTAAGAAGTTGGCAGAAGCCAATTTATCTATAAGTTCATCTGCTCTTGGTATTGGGTGGGCATCAGTCTTAGTGACTGCATTGAGGCCTCTGTAGTCTACGCAAAACCTCATCTCTTTCTTACCACCCTGGGTGTGAGGCTTTGGCACTAGAACTACTGGGCTAGCCCAAGGGCTATCTGAGGGCTCAATGACTCCCAGCTCCAACATTTTCTGCACTTCAGTTTTGATGCAGTCTCTAACATGATCAGGCTGTCTGTAGATTTTACTCTTGACAGGCAGACTGTCCCCAGTGTCAACATCATGGGTACACCAATTAGTTTGGCTGGGTGTTAGAGAGAACATATGTCTGAAGGATTGCAGAACTTGCCTGCAATCCTGTTGCTGATGTTCAGTGAGGCTGCCACAAAAGACAACACCATCAACTGACCCATCATCAGGATTCTGAGTGAGCAGGTCTGGGAGAGGGTCACTCTCTTCCTCCTGTCCCTCATCTGTGGCCATGAGCAAGCTCATGTCCTTCCTGTCAACATATGCTTTGAGCCTGTTAACATGGAGCACTCTGAGAGGGCTCCTGGGGGTTCCAAGGTCTACCAAGTAGGTAACCTCTCCCCTTTGCTCAATGATGGTGTGGGGCCCAGACCATTTGTCTTTCAGAGCTGCTGGGGCCACTGGCTCCAGCACCCACACCTTCTGTCCTGGCTGGTACACAGTCAGAACAGCCTTTTGGTCATGCCAAGCTTTTTGAAGTTCTTGGCTGGCCTCAAGGTTTTTGGATGCCTTTTCCATATACTCAGCCATCCTGGAGCGGAGACCAAGTACATAGTCCACTATGTTGGTTGCAGGCTTTTTGAGAGGTCTCTCCCATCCTTCCTTCACCAAACACAGGGGTCCTCTTACAGGATGCCCATACAGAAGCTCAAAGGGGCTGTAGCCAACCCCCTTCTGTGGGACCTCTCTGTAAGCAAACAAGAGGCAGGGGATCAGGACATCCCATCTTCTCCTAAGAGTTTCAGGTAGCCCATGAATCATCCCTTTGAGGGTCCTGTTGAATCTCTCAACAAGCCCATTGCATTGTGGATGATAGGGTGTGGTGAACTTGTAGTTCACACCACACTCTTTCCACATGGCAGTCAGATATCCTGACATGAAGTTTGTACCTCTGTCAGAAACGACCTCCTTAGGGAAACCCACTCTGGAGAACACTCCAACTAGGGCTCTTGCCACTACAGGTGCTGTAGTGGTCCTAAGTGGAATAGCTTCAGGATACCTGGTGGCATGATCCACTACCACCAGTATAAACTTGTGCCCTGATGCTGTCTGGGGTTCCATTGGACCAACAATGTCAATCCCCACTCTTTCAAAGGGAACCCCCACCACAGGTAGTGGTATGAGGGGGGCCTTTGTTGTGCCACCTGACTTACCACTGGCTTGGCAAGTGACACAGGAGCGACAAAACTCCTTGGTATTCTCATTCATATGGGGCCAGTGAAAGTGTGAGACAAGCCTGTCCCAAGTCTTTGTCTGACCTAAATGACCTGCAAGGGGAATCTCATGGGCCAAGGTGAGAAGGAAACCTCTCAGAGACAAGGGGATGACCAGCCTCCTGGTTGCACCAGGCTTGGGGTCTCTTGACTCAGAGTACAGGAGTCCATCTTCCCAGTATACCCTGTGGGCACCTGTGGCATTCCCTGCAGCCTCAGCAGCAGCTTGCTGTCTGAGGGGTTCAAGGGAAGGGCAGCTCAACTGTTCCTTCCCCAGGTCTGCTCTGGAGGGTCCCCCTGAGCCCAGAAACTCAACTTGATCAAGTTCAAGCTCTTTAGGCTCAGTTTCCCTCAGCTCTTCCAGATCAGCCTCCTCAGAGACTTGATCCTCAACCTGGGGCAAGGGGGAAGGCAAAGCCTTACCCTTACTGCTCTTCTTCTTGGAAGGTGTCTGGTCCATCATTTCAGGATCCAGCACCTGTTCAGTGGGGCATCTTCTGGCCTGTGACCTAGTCACAGCAAGCACATGTGCTGGCAAGCCTAACATTTCCATGTGAGTCCTCTGCTCCACTTCTGACCATTGTGATGACTCCAAATCATTGCCCAACAAACAATCCACTGGGAGGTCTGAACTGACTACAACTTTCTTTTGTCCCTTCACTCCACCCCAGGAGAAAGCCACAATTGCCATACTATGACTAGTAGTGACATTGCTGGCATTGGTCACCAGGAAATCAGTACCTGGCATGATCTGTCCAGGGTCCACAAAGTTAGGTGTCACCATGGTGACACTGGCACAAGTGTCCCTATAGGCCTGAGCCATTTTGCCATTTATCAAAGGTGTCTGCCTGTATTTGCCCAAAGTATTGGGACTTATTTCAGGGGGCATATCCATATCCCCTGTACAGACAAGGACAGCCTGAGTGAGTGTGCCAACTAAGTTGTCAGACCCCTCAGTTCCCAAGGTTAACCCAACTAATGCCTTGGGAGGTACACTACCACTACTGACTGTACTAGGGGGTGCAGTTGCCTTAGGGGCTGTAGTGGCAGGAGTTTGTCCTCCTCTTTTGGTGCACTCACTAAACCAGTGAGATTTACTTTTGCAGTACTGGCACCACCTTTTTGACTGGCCTTCTTGAGTCTTCTTCTTCTGGGAAGCCTGACCCCCACCCTCTTTGGTTTGTTGGGGACCTGGTGAAGACTTCTGGTCATTTTGCTCATTCTTAACATTACCCTTCTGGTCTGCTTTCTTCTGACCACCCTGGTTCTGGTTCTGGTTCTGCTTGATCCTTGTCCTGACCCATTTGTCTGCCTTCTTTCCCAATTCTTGGGGAGAGGTCAGATCTGAATCAACAAGGTGATGGTGCAACAACTGGTTCTGACAATTGTTTAAAATTTGTTCTCTCATCATTAGATTATACAATCCTGTGTAATCTGTAACCTTGCTACCCAGCAACCAGCCCTCCAAAGCCTTAGTGGCACAATCCACAAAGTCAGACCAGTCCTGAGACTGAGTTTTCTGGGTGTCTCTGAACAGCAACCTGTACTGCTCAGTGGTTAAACCAAACCCATCAACCAGTGTATTCTTCAGGACCTGGTAATTGTTAGCATCCTCTACTCTTGTAGTGAGGAGCTTATCTCTACCTTTACCATCAAAGGAGAGCCACAGTATAGCTGCCCACTGACTCTGGGGAATGCACTGCACAGTGCAGGCCCTCTCCAGAGCAGCCATCCATTTCTGGATATCATCCCCTTGCTTAAAGGGGGGCACTATTTTAGTCAGGTGTTTAGTATCTAAACCCTTCTCTCTATCTCTTGGGAGATTGCTGCCACCAGTGGGAGCTAGCCCACTCATCTGCTGCTCTCTAGCAAAGGCAAGCTTCTCTTTGGCCAGGGCAAGTTCTTCCCTTTCAATCCTCAGTTCAGCTTGTCTCATTCTAGCTTCATGCTCCTTTCTCTGAGGGGAAGTAAATCTCCTCTGTGGAGGATTCTTTCTCCCCTGAGAAGAGGCATTAGAGTGCAGAGATCTATTGGAGTCCCTAGAAAGAGATCTATCTCTCCTAACTCCAAGGTTAGGCCCACTTCGGGTCAGTACTGGGGGTCCCCCAGATCCTAGCCCAAGTAAGTCTAAGTTGGCCCTGGTTAGCCTTCTGACTACCTCAAGACCTTTGTCTACCTCATCCCCAGAGAGTTCCTCTTGATCCTCCTCCTCAACTGCAGTAGCAATGTTGGGGAGATCTGGATCCTCAGAGGTTCCCTCTAAGGCTGGCATGTTCTCATGTAACTGAGAAAGCTTTCTGGCATCATATGTCTCTAAGAGACCTATCAGAAAGGGAATGGTGGGGTTAGACCCCTGCTTCAGTTTCCTGGAGACACAGATCTGTCTCATCTCCTGGAAACTGAGAGCTGCATATCTTGAAGTGACCTGTGGAGGGTCAACACTGACCAGGGGAGTCTCAGTAGATTCTCCCTGGGTAGACATGCTCTTCTAGTGAGGTGTAAGTGGTGCACTTACCTACACTATATGTTTGCCTACTGATCCCTTGCTAGAGTTGTAGTTTAGGGTGTGCTAGGCCCTAGGAGCTACAACAGCTGGTTCAGTAGAACTCAGAGTATTCTAAGCTAAGTTATATGTACCTTTAGTACTTATGTGATCTTTCACAAGATATTCTTAGGGCATGTGTGGTAAAACAACAGCAAGCTCAAATCCCAACCGCTGCTCACCAATGTGAGAAGTTGGCCTGATGTGCAGTGTTCACTATTCTAGTGATCACTATATATCAGTCCAAACAACCCTTATTGATGATTGGTTGTAAGTCAACCTTATAGACCAGCTATCCTAGTAGCATGGATACGAGCAGTCTAAGGCTAAGACTCTAGAGGGCGTGTTAAGCCAGCTGTTTTACCATCACATTACCCCTTGAACACCCAGTGAAAGGACACCACACAAGTGTTATGAAAATAAACAATGTATTTATTAGAATCACAACAACCCTGTACTCTTTATGAGGACAGGGTGCTAAGCACACAACAAAACTCTTATGAAAATACTTAAGTTAGCACGTTATACACAAATGCCCGAGGGGCACGAAAAACCATACACTCTAAAAGTGGAATGCGAATTACTAGCAGGTAAGTAACGATTCTCAGAGGCTTTGGGATCGCTAGGACTGGACTACTGAACCTTTAGATTACTAGCAGGAGGCCTAGGGAACTCGGGTGCAGAGTGTGCACTCTCACGCGGGATGCGGGACAAAGTCTATGGAAGCTAGAATTTACAAAGTTAGTGTTCACGGGCGGACCCGACCTGGTAGGGAGAAAACGACAGTGGATCCTGACCCTTAGATAGTGAGGCTATGCTGGGGCACCGAAATGCCGAAGTTACCTAGCCCAGGGGCTGCAGCTGCATAGGTCTGAAAAGACGTCGGGAATCCTCGTGCCGGACCAGGAGCCTGGAAGAAGGAAGTTGCTGGCAGGCGACCAGTGAAGGAAAGTTCGATGGATCCAAGCCTGGATCAAGGAAGAAGGAAACCTGAAAGCAGAGGGGACCAAGTTCTTGAATCACTAGCCAGTGATTAAGTGGGCACCAGGTTGGCACCGGGCGAAGTCACCGCAGTCAGGTGAGTGGGCGCTGCTGGGCTCTGCAGTCTCTCGGACCAGGAGGCGTTGTCGGCGACCAGGATGGAGGTGCGAGCTGTCCCACGAAGGTTCTTGCTGTCGACGTCGCTGGACCCAGGATTGGGCAACAAGTCTTGGCAAATGCAAGGCCCACGCGGTGGACCTAAAATGGCGTCTTAGCCGGACCAGGAGGGTCCAGGGTACTTCTCCGATGGAGGGAAGCAAGGGCCAGTCTGGAGCAACCAGACCAGAAGCAGTGTTGTCGTCGGGCGTCGTTCGGAAGGCCACAAGCCAGCGGGCTAGTAGCCAAACAACGCGGTGAGCAGCAAAAAGCAGAAGGGCCCCACGCAGATCGTGGAGATGCTGGGAGGCTGCACTTCGGTGCTGGAGCTGCTCAGGGTCGGGGCTTCTCGGACCCCAAAGCACTCACCAGGAAATTACTCGGCGGGCTTGCTGTGCAGAAGTCGTGCAGTCTTGAAGATGGCCGGTCCCTCGAGGTCTCGTCACACCCACGAATCTCAGCGTGACTGATGATGTAGGTAGAGGTCAGAGGTGCCAGGGAAGCCGGTTCTCGTCGAGCTGAGCAGTCTTGATCCGGAGGAGAGACTTGCAGCAGACCGCAGTGTTCTTAAGATGGTGCCTGCGGATGCAGGGTGACTACTCCTTAGTCACAAGGGAGAAATCTTAGGAAGAAGTCTTGAGTTCCTTTCGTGGACAGTAGTTTCAGGATTCAAAGATGATCTGATTTGGAAGGGGGCCAGTTCCTACCTTTATCCTGTAAAAAGGGGCTGGCACGCGACTAAGTCCTGCCCTATGGGTGGGACCAGGAGGGGGGTGGTTACACCCACTTCCTTGGCGGGCTTTTCCCCAGCACAGGGTCTGGAGTGACCCTGGAACTGGTTCCAGCCAGCCTATGCACAGTGAGCACCGGGGTGCCACGTGCAGTCACCTTCCTCTGAAGCCCTGCCTACTTACAATACACAAAACCCTGTCTGGGACGGTGCTGGCACCGCCCCTGGCAGGAAACCCTTTGTCCTTATCTCCTGCTCTGGGAGGACTCCCAGCAGCAGGAGGGCAGACTTGTGTCTCGGTGGCAGCATCCATTTTGTGGATGCTAAGGCTCTGTCTGACTTTAACCGGGGTTAGGGGTTACACACATGTCGTGTCCCTCTAGAAGGGTGGAATGCTAACCCCGTCGCCAGAATTGGCGAGGGGTTAGTATTCCAATTCGTATGACACCTTACTCGACATGTTTTGATAAAGTGATACCAGAGTTGGCATATAACCGCGAGGATTATAATGCACTTAAGAGTATATGGTATGCGATATCATGGAAACGGCTAAGGGATGGATCCCGAAAGCCGCAGACAGGCTCAGCTCATGCCAGAGCACCATCTCACACGATTCCAAGCACTCTGCCTTCAGGATTGTTAAGGCCTGCCATAGGAGTGACTGATAGGAGATCTGTGTGTCCATTTTAGGGTTAGATATAGGTATACTATATCTAAAGCACAGGGTGAGTACACCACCTTGCCCCAGCTGTCGTGCAGCCAGTTGTGTCAGTTTAGTTAGTCAGCCCAGGGGTGGCATAATACATGCTTCAGCCCCTGGGAGACTCCTGGGTACCTCAGCCCTGGGTACAGGGACTTAGAGAGGGCCCAGTGCCAATTCAGTACCTGAGTACAATTTGGATAGAGAGAACAGCTAGGCTGTGGGTCTGATTAGCAGGCCCACAGCCAGGGAAAGTCGTAAACCAGTGCAGCAAAAAGCAAAAATCTGGGTGATCATAGGATTGCAGACCCTACTCTCCTACAATGCCAGTGTGGGATTTAATGAAAAATGCACTGAGAGGGCATCTTAGAGATGCCCCCTGAAAAACAACCTAACTCTAGTGTCCTGGCTGAGTGGCTGCCGAGGCTGCCACCACCAGGCCTGTTTCTGCACCCCTGGGTCGAGAGCCTGCCACTCTCAGGGTCCTGAAACAAAGCACATCTCGGGTCGAGGAGCCAAGCCTCCTCCCCATGATGGGCAGGGTCCATGAAGGGGAAGCGTCAAAGGCTTACCGCCTTCGTGAGCTTCCCCAGCCCTTTGCTGCTCTCAGCAACTGGCCCCCACCTGTTCTGATCCCCGCTTTTGGCAGGAGAATCAGCGGGGAAACCAAGTTAGGAGGAGAGGTGTACCCACGTTTGCAAACACCACCCCTCAGGTGGGAGGCGAGGTGAAGCACAACTCTCAGTCCCCGCCATCTTGAAGATGGGGGACCCAGCCAACCAGAGTGAGGCTTATGCCCCGTCCCACTGGAGGGTGGCATAAAAGGGGGTGTACACACCGCAAGGAATGGACCTGTACCTATCTGTAACGCCCCTAAAATTGGTATTTAGGGGCAACCCTGAACCTTGCCTCCTCAGACAAGAGTGAGAAGAAGGACCACAGAAGCTGTTCTGAAAGAAGAAGTGAAGGGCACCAAATGAGTTGGGCCCAGCCCTACCAGCCTGTCCCGACCTCAACCTGTTCCAGCGAAATCCCGGCGTGTCCTGCAGCCAGCAGCCCCCAAGAACCCGGAGGACCTGCCCTGCCAAACGAGACATTGTCTCCTGTGAGCACCGGATTTGCGCACCTACAGACTCTGGCTTCGCCCAAATCCACAAGTCTGTACCATGTCGCACATAACACCCATGGCCTGAGTTTGAGTAGCCCAGCACCATGAGGAAGTCTCCCTCGTGATCCTGACCTGGTATCTGGTGATCCCTGACTTACCTCAAGTCTCCAACCCACACCTGCAGCCCCTTTCTGGAGGATCCCTCCGACCACGACCGAAGCTGGTAAGAAAATCCTGACGCCAAAAGACCCCTCTTCACCTGATGTCCAATGGCCTTGCGTGGCCCCATCAATGTTGTCCTGGCATCCAAATACACCTCAACGTAACTCTCCAACCGGTGGTCGCCTCTAGGAGATCTTTGTCCCTGAGCCTGAAGGGTTTGTTGCAACCGGAGAATCCCCATTGAAAACAACTTGGCATCCAAAGCCAAAACAGCACCCTGCACCCGGCCACCCCTGCACAGCTGTGGGTGCACCTTATGTGCTAAATTGGTTCCCCCTTTGCCCTAAGCCTACATCCAGGAGTTTTGCTCCCACAACCTTGTGGCCTGCTCATGAGCAGCCACCAACCGGAGTCCCCTTATCCCCATTGGATAACATTGGGCCTCAGCACTCTGCACCCTGCCGCCCTAGTGCCGCTGAGGGTGTTTCAAGAGTGCTTCCTTGACCCTGGAGTAACCCTGGTTCTAACCCCAGAAAACCAATTCCCAAACCTAAGTTTTTATCATTAAACTGATAACATTGTTTTCTCCCATAGAACTGCATTGACTGCTTTCTTGTGAAAACAGTTCTAAGTGTGGGATTGGTTTGTATGAAACCTTAAGAAACTGCATATGTACAAAAACTGATATACTTACCTTTTATCTAGAAAATATCCCAGTGGGATATCCAGGCTGTTGGGGTTCGGGATCGGTAGAGACTGAAGGGAGTGAAGGAAGTGAGTCTGACACCTGAAGTAAGGATTTTAAGGAAGGTTTTATTTTTAGATAAGCCTTTCTTCTGCGGCTAGAGAGTCTCAACCGGGCAAACTCGTCCGGTTCCGTCTTGACGCCTCTGGGGAAGGTGGGACGTTCCAGGGTGCTTCTGCCACGTCGGGTATAGGAGCCCGCCAGACCGGTGTTTCCGTGGAGGTCGTCGGGGCCGGGATGTCCCTCCCAGGTCAGGGCCGTATCAGGAAGACAAAACAAAGAAGGGAGGAGCAATTAGTCTTACGTTCCTCTTTACAGTTCTGTGGGGCCAGGGAAGTGAAGGAAACCAGGTGCTTTAGTGCTTTATTCACTCGGCCGGTCCTGTGCTCTAGGTGTTCGTGAGGGAAGGGGGTGTGGAGATTGAACACTATTTACACTGGTCAATTACACGTTCGATTGGCTGCTACGTGTTACCCAGCCCGCCACTCTGCCCCGTACCTTTGTGAGCCACGCTCCTCCCGTGGGAACGTGGCGGGGCGAATCGCCTGTCCGGTGGCCTCCTGGCTTGCAGTCCACAGCTGGGCTCGTCAGGAGCTCTTCCCCGTCGTACTCCGTCTCCGCTCTCCAGTCGTTCACGCTTCCTCCTCCTCCGGAACTGCTGTTCGTCACCTTCCGGGTCGTGCTACCTTTTGGCTCCGTCACAAGCCAGGGGGGCGGGGTTTCGTCCTCTTCGCCGGGATATTTAAAGGGTCCCTGTGCCTCCTTGTCCAGGTCTTCCCATCGGGTGCTACAGTCCGTCTGAGGCCACTCCTCCGGCCAGGTGGATGCAGGCTGTGAGTTGGAAACAGAAAGGGGTGAACAGGGGGGAACAGCTGACCACCAGTCTACGTCAGCATCCATGACAACACCGTGGCGTCCCACCCCGTGACACAGGCATATGACACTGAGTAGAAAAAGTAACTTAAAAAGAAATCTGAAAAGTAATTGAAAAATAATCAGAAAAGTAACTGCAAAGCAATTCAAACTTTTATAAACAAATGGCTTACTTGTAACCAATCCAATTGCATTCAACTGCATTCAAACTGTATTTAACTGCATTATTCTTGCACAATATTATTATACTTACCTGTTCCAGGCCTGGCTTGGTTCTAGAAAATAAAACACTATAATATTTTGATACAAACAAACTGGCCTGAGTTCAATCTTTGAATGTGTGACATCATTGCTTGCCTGTGTGTGTACAATAAATGCTTAACACTACCCTCTGATGAAGCCTTACTGCTCACCTGCACTATGACAAATAGAGAGTAAGGTATTATCTACTTTTACCTCTGCCTACCTTTGGTGTTTCACTGGATCTCTGTGCACACTATACCTTACTATGGTATTGTACATACAGAGCCAGCTTCCTACAGACAGGTTTTAAACCACATGGTATGACCGGTATTGTAATGTTTTTGCCAGTACACAAATTAGGCAAACACAAGGAGATGATGGACGGAGCGCTGAAACTTTCTTTATCTCACTTCGCCACCTTAGTTTAGACCCAGCCATATGCAAATCAGTGTTGACCCTGCTCCTGATGGGAACAGTCCAGCACGAACTGCCAAGCCAGGCCTTCCTTGGACCAGAAACAAGCATTGTGGCACCGGTTCTGGGGTTTCACCCCTCATCAGCCGGGCTAGCTTGAATCCAGTGGCAAAGTGAGCAAGGGACCAAAGTCTGGGAAGAACGATGATGGTTTCAACGCAGATCTGGGACTGGGGTGAGTGTCTGAAAAGCTCCAGCGCTACGTTCATTATCTCCTTGTGTTTGCTTAATACACAAATTAGAACAAGCATTGGCAAAGGCAATAGGTCTTGCCTATGCAAGATCTATTGACTTTGCCAGTATGTTTTAGCAATGTTGTACACCAGAGTGGCTGCTGTTCAACATTGTTAAAAGTTAGTGGGGTAAAGGAGAGTGACGTGCAGTGGAGTGTCGCAAAGTGGAGTAGAGTGGAGTGAAGTGTTATGAAGTGAAGTACAGTAGAGTTGAGTGGCGTGTAGTGGAGTTAAGTGCAGTGTCCTAGAGTAGCTTACAGTGTTGTGGAGTGTCGTGGCGGGAGTAGAGTGTTGTAGAGTGGAAGGGCGTAGAGTTGAGTGGTGTAGAATGGAGCACAGTGTCAGGGTCGGTTAGAGTGTCATGGAGTGAAGTGGAGTGGTATAGTGTCGTGGAGTGGTGTAGAGCAGAGTGGAGTAGTGTTTTGTTTAGAAGGAGATAGAGTGTTGTAGAGTACAGTGGCGTTCATCGGAGTAGATTGTCATAGAATGGAGTGGAATAGAGTGAGTGGTGTGCCATAAAATAGAGTGAAGTAAAGTGGCATGGAGTGGCATAGAAGGAGTTACGTAGAGTGTCGTAGAGTGCCATAGAGTGGAGTAGGGTGTCCGTGGAGCAGAGTTTAATGGGGTAGAGCATCATAGAATGTTGCATCGTGGAGTGGAGTGTCATAGAGTGGTGTGAACTAGGGTGGAGTAGAGTGGCCTAGAGTGAAGTGGTGTAAAGTACAGTGGTGCAGAGTAGAGCGTCACAGAGTGCAGTGGCATAGTGTGCATTGATTTTGAGTAAAGTGGTGCAGAGTGCATTGGCATAGGGTGATGTGGTTTAGAGTACAGCGGCATAGTGTAGACTGCCGTAGCGTAGAGTGGAGTACAGTGGCATAGAGTGCAATGGTATAGAGTAGAGTAGAACAGCATTGATTGCAGTGGTGTAGAGTGGAGTAGAGTAGCGTGGAGTGCAGTGCAATAGAGTTCAGTGGCGTAGAGTAGATTCTTTCTGAGTAGAGTGGTGATAGAGTGGAGTTGTGGGGTAGAGTCCATTGGCGTAGAGAGCAGTGTTGCAGAGTGGAGTGGTGCAAAGTGGAGTGGCCTGAACTGGTCTCACAAGTTGTTCCACGTACAACTGTACCGCACTGACAACTGAGTCGTCCAAACCATAGAATATACAAAATTCAGTAATTTATGGTAAAAAAAACTTTAGTAGCACACACAAGAGGTGGTAGTGTTGGAAAGCATTGTGCTGAAGAAGCATTCTCTCCACTCCAAAATGGACAACATGTTTTACAGCTGGAATTCCAGGAAGACCAGGAAGTACTCTATGTTTAACCATGTGCCTTAATATAATTATTTGTGGAGAAAGCAACGTCTTTATCACTATTTAATTTAAGGACAGAAGGTAATCTTCTGTTAAAGTGTTTTGGAGAAAATTGGAATATGTGCTGATTGGTATGTCTTGAGCCATGGAACTGCTGTTGTAATTGAGAACGCATGTAACTACATTGATGTGTGTGCCATATGTACAACTCATCCATAACCTAAGAGACAACAGATATTTCTTTCTGAGCCATTGCATAATTATGAATGTTCTATTTCAACACTTTTTGATATAATGTATGACTCTTTGTTTTGCAGATCTCCTTCCCTGTTGTACCCTCCCTAAATACCCTTCCACTCATTTAGCCACCCTGTTCCTCTGTACTGTATATCATATCAGAGACGGAGTTGCTGAAAGTGGGCTTCTGGGATAGTGCTGTTCCAGGGGCTCCAGAGTAGAGTAGAGAATTAGTGCAGTGGTGTAGAGTAGAGTGGCGTAGAGTGCATTGGTGTAGAGTGGTGCAGAGTAAAGTGGCAGAGTGCAATGGTGTAGAGTGGGATAGATGGCAGTGTCGTACAGTAGCATATAGTGGTGTACAGTACAGTGGTGCAGAGTAGCTTGGTATAGAGTGTATTGGTTTTGAGCAAAGTGCTGTAGAGAGCATTGTTTTAGAGTGCAGCGGCATAGAATGCTGCGGTATAAAATTGAGTGGCATAGTGTGGGGTGGCATAGAGTGGATAGGCGCAGATTGGAATAGACTGCGGTGGCATAGAGTAGATTGTTTCAGAGTAGAGTGCAGTGGAATAGAGTGTAGTGGTATTGAGTAGAGTGTCAGAGCGTGCAGTGGTGTAGAGTAGACTAGAGTGGACTGGCGTAGAGTACAGTGGCGTAGAGTGGATCAATGCAGAGTAGAGTGGCATAGAGTTCAGTGGCAGAGCGAGCAGTGTTGCAGAGTAGAATGATGTAGAATAAAGTGGCATAGAGTGGAATGGTGCAGAGCAGAGTGGAGTGGTGCAGGGTAGAGTGCAGTGGCATACGAGTGGAGTGGTGCATTATTGTAGAGTGCAGTGGTGCAGAATACAGTAGAGTGGCATAGAGTGCAGAGGTGTAGAGTGCAGTGGTGTAGAGTGCAGAGGTGTAGAGTGCAGTGGTTTAGAGTGCAGAGGTGTAGAGTGCAGTGGTGTAGAGTGCAGAGGTGTAGAGTGCAGTGGTTTAGAGTGCAGAGGTGTAGAGTGCAGTGGCATACGAGTGGAGTGGTGCATTATTGTAGAGTGCAGTGGTGCAGAATACAGTAGAGTGGCATAGAGTGCAGAGGTGTAGAGTGCAGTGGTGTAGAGTGCAGAGGTGTAGAGTGCAGTGGTGTAGAGTGCAGTGGTTTAGAGTGCAGAGGTGTAGAGTGCAGTGGTGTAGAGTGCAGAGGTTTAGAGTGCAGAGGTGTAGAGTGCAGTGGTGTAGAGTGCAGAGGTGTAGAGTGCAGTGGTTTAGAGTGCAGAGGTGTAGAGTGCAGAGGTGTAGAGTGCAGAGGTGTAGAGTGCAGTGGTTTAGAGTGCAGAGGTGTAGAGTGCAGTGGTGTAGAGCGAGAGGTGTAGAGTGCAGTGGTGTAGAGTGCAGTGGTGTAGAGTGTTGTAGAGTGCAGGGTCCTCGGGGCACATGCATGAAAGTTTCATTTTGCGATTATCAATTAGCAATTTTTAAGAAATCGCTATTTGGTAATCACAAAATGCAATGCAAGAAAGCATACAGCAAATAGCAATTCTCTAATTGCGATTCCTTAAGAATCGCAAACACAATTAGGGAATCGCTAATTACAGTTACAACTCCATTATTTCCCATGGGCCTCAAGGCCCATAGTTGAGAATGGTCTTGCATTACCTAAATTGCGATTACCTAATTGGTAATCGCAAATTAGGTACTGCAAAAGCAAGGGTGCCCTGGGGGCCTAAGGTCCGCCCCCCTGAGGCGTACCTAACAAAAAAGAGGTGCACATGGATGTGTACGTCACCCGGCACTTTGAAAAATGAGGTTTTGTGCATTTTTCAAAGTATGCACATGGTTAACATCAATTTGAGATTGATGTTAATTAGCGTTTCCTAAATGCACAGTTTGCATTTAGGAATGACTTCTTGCATGCGCAATAGGTAATTGCAAATTGAGATTCCCTAATTGTATTTGCAATTTAGGAAATCACAAAATATTGCGATTTCCTAATTTGCGAATCCAAAAACCTTTCATGCATTGGAAAAGGCCATTTTACGAACGCAAACGTCAGTTTTTTACAAATTGCGCTATATGCAACTGCAAAATAGCATGTGCCCCCTAGAGTGGCGTGCAGAGCAGTCGTTTCGAGTGCAGAGGAGAGTTTTGCAGACTGCACTGTTATAGAGTAGTGCAGAGTAGAGTGGTGCAGAGTAGAGTGGTGCAGAGAGCAGTGGCATAGAGTACAGTGGTGCAGAATAGAAAAGAGTGGCATAGAGTGCAGCGATGCAGAGCGCAATGATGTAGAGTGAGGTAGCGTGGAGTGGCGTAGAGTGCAATGGCATAGAGTAGAATGTTATAGAGTATAGGGGCATAAAGTGCATCGGTGCAAAGTTGTTGGCATAGGTACAGTGGCATAGGGTGCATTGGTTTTGCGTAGAATGATGTAGAGTGAACTGGCGTACAGTGCAGTGCTTTAGAGCGGCACAGCGTAGAGTGCAGTGACACAGAGTGGAATGGTGCAGATTGACATAGAGTGCAGTGGCGTAGAGTAGACTGTTTCAGAGTACAGTGAAGTGCAGTGAGAGGTTCAGGGTAGAGTATAGTGGTGCAGGGTAGAGTGCAGTGGCATAGAGTAGTAGCATAAAGCGCAGAGGCGAAGAGGCGAGTGGCGGAGAGTTGAGTCGAGTGGCGTAAAGCGCGGTGGCACAGAGTGCAGTGGTGTGGAGTACATTGTTTCAGAATAGAGTGAAGTGATGTAGAGTGGGGTGTTGCAGGGTAGGGTGAGGTGGTATAGAGTAGTGGCATAGAGTACATTGGTGTAAACTGCATTGGTGTAGAGTGCAGTGTTGCAGAGTGGAGTTGTTTGGAGTGGTATAGAGTGCAGAGGCAAAGAGTGTTTCAAGGTGCAGGGGGCGGCGCAGCTCCTGGGCGTTCAAGTCTGATTCCATATAACACAGCCTTTCAGCCGACAACCCGGGGGTCCGGCGGCGAAATTGTACATCCGAGCGTAACCAAAACAAACAATTGAGGTGGGGGAAGGGGATCATTAGATGTAGACTACCATTTCACCGCTCCATGGGAGCTCTATTGGATCCAGTACTGTGTGTGATCCCCTTATCTAACCCCACCCCTCCCATCAGCCCTGATCCCAATTAGGCCCGAACCAACCAATAACACAAAAAGAACACCACCCCACCCCCCCTCCCATGCACATCTGTTCCCACTTAGTTCCAAGATATACGCCACTTCCTGCATCTAAATCTAAACTACTCCGATGCCCTTCAATTGCCATAATGCATCTAGCCCCCCAGGCACATCCACTAGTACCGCTCCATTGAGTTAGGAGCTATTCTGCCTGGGCTGGCTGCACCCCTTCAAGCACTCTCCCCATCTCTACTGTCCCCTCCGCCCCCGCCGTCTCACCCTCCGCACTCTGCAGTCACGACCTGTAGAGGCCCCAGAAGTTCTTCGGATGACTGGTTGGTGGCAGTAGTTCACTATAATGTTCCGATTGGGTGCAACAATACATCATGTCATGCGCCAAGCTCTTCACTGTGGGCAGGGGTCCACTCATCCAGCACATTGCCAGCACCCGTCTGGCAATCAGCATTCCCATATCTACAAGGCGCCTGACGTTCACCGGAAAGGCTTAGAGTACCCTATCAGCGCCAGCGCTGGATCAGGGGTCAAGTCTGTACCCAGGATCTGGTTTAATTCCGCATAGACACCATACCAGTATTTACTGACCCCCGGGCACGACCACGCCAGGTGTAAGAAGTCCGCTACCTGTGCATGGAAGCTTACACATTCCGCCGAGCTCCGGAGGACATATCTATGCAATCTCTCTGGTGTATAATAAACTCTCTGGAGAAATTTGAAATGTATCAATCTATGTCTACCATTTAGCGATATCTTCTTCGTGCTCATGCAGCAGTATCTCTACATGTCGTCGTCTATGGTGGTCTGCAAGTCCTGTTGCCAGGCGGCCCTGGTCTTCATATACTGGTGTTCCCTATGTGTCACTGCTGTTTTATACAGTGCAGTTACAAGCTTGCGGGGCGTCTCCGTCTTAATTACATACGTTAGTTCCAGGACTTCAGGAGGTTCCGCCAGTTCCGGGCCTAGTAATTCCAGTAAAGCGCAGCGCACCCTGTGGTACTGGAACTTCTGCAACAGTGAGGCCCGGGCTATATCTGTCTCTATCTGGTCCCACTCTTTGACGCTACCGTCCATGAACAAGTCTCCCATTGTGGAAATGCCCAATTTATGCAACGCTTGAGTTACGCCGCGCTCTTTGAGCGGCGAAAGCCAGAGAGCCCATTCTATGGGCATGGACGGCGAGTATATGAGAGCTCCCCCCTGCGTCAGCAGTAGAGAGTGCCAAGCGTGATTCGTGGCCGAGAGTGAGTCCAATATGCCCGTCCTGCGGTCCATTTGTCGGCAGAATGTGGCCGGCAGTGTTAATGGTTCGGCGAATAGCCGCTCCATCCGTAGGTGAGGTATGCGTTCATCCCCATGTATCCAAGTGTGGCGAGGTGCTGCCTGCGCCACTCTGTAGTACAGCTTCAGATCCGGGGCAGCCAATCTGCCCATATTATATGGGAGTGTCAGTAGAGACCACTTTACTCTGGGCTGTTTGCCCGCCCAGGCAAGTTTAACCATTAGCTGCGTCAGAGTCTGAAAGAACGCTTTTGACAGCACCATCGGGATGGCACTAAATAGAAAGAGAAATCTTGGGAGAACCACCATCTTCATAAGGGCAATGTGCCCCATGAGTGAAAGGGGTAGTTGACACCAAGCCTCAACGTCATCTTCTAATTTACTGCAGGCTACACCGTAGTTTTCACATAGCAATGGCTCAGGATCCGTATGTATCCTTACTCCCAGGTACCGGACTGTGTCGCTGGACCACTGCAGAGGGAACTCCATTTCGAATTGCCTCGTTATTGGGGTAAGCGGGAAGGCAACCGATTTTGACCAGTTAACCCTCAATCCAGAGAGTGCACCAAAGTGGACAACCTCTCTTAGCATGGAGGACAGATTGTGTTCCGGATCGCGGACGTACAGCAAGGTGTCATCCGCGTATGTCGAGACGACAATCTTGTAAGACGGAAAGCTGACTCCCTCATATCCATGGTATTCTCGCAATGCACAGGCCAGCGGCTCCGCCACCAGAGCATACAACAGTGGGGAGAGAGGGCGACCCTGTCTCGTTCCTCTGCCGATCTGGATAGGGTCAGAAACCAGATCTCCCAAGCGGAGTCGCGCTGTAGGCTTATAATACAGGGCCCCTATCATTTGAAGGAACGGCTCTCCCAGACCAAACCGCCGCAGCACCAAAGACAGGAATGGCCACTCGACAGAGTCAAATGCCTTTTCCATGTCCAGGAAGACAGCAATCACCTTCGTGTCCTGTCGCACGTGTTGTATGCTACCCAGCACAGTACATATATTGTACATCAAGTTTCTGCTGGGGATGAATCCAGCCTGTTCCGGCGCGACCAGCTCATGCGCCAAGAGGGCAAGGCGAGTCGCCAACACTTTAGCGTATATCTTGGTGTCTACGTTCAGCAAGGAGAGCGGCCTGTATGAGCTGCACTCACTGGGCTCCTTCCCTGGCTTAAGTATGGTTACTATTAGGGCCTCTCTCATCGAAGGCGGCATGGCTCCATCCACACAAATGTCGTCAAATAGCTTAGCTAAGTGTGGAAGTAGCTTATCTTGAAAGGCTTTATAAAATGTGACTGTAAGCCCGTCAGCTCCCGGCGTGCTGCCGGATCGCATGCTTGCTAAAGCATCTATTATTTCGTCTTGTTCTATGGGTGCCATCAAGAATTCCCTATGAGTATTCGTCAGCTGCGGCAGGTCGATGTGATCTAGGTAGTCCTTCGCCTCAGCAGTGAGATCACCACCTTTAGCGGAGTACAGATCAGAGTAGTATCTCCTAAATTCTCCAACTATGTCCCCCTCCTCCGTCACCGTACATCCGTCTGCGGTTCGCAGTTCCGATATCAAGGACTTCCTCCTATTCCCTTTGATTAATCTGGCTAATAGGGAGCTCGGTCGCTCCCCCTCCCCATACATACGCGCCGTGGCATATTTCCCCATGTGTTGTACCTCCCTATCTGCTTCCTCGTGGTATTCGGGGATCAGTGTTTTAATCTCCTTGGTCACATTGTCACATGAGACGGACCGTTGCCTTAGCTCAAGGGCAGCGAGTCTCTGTTCCAGCGTCGCTAGTCGCTATCGGATGGATTTGAGCACACTAGGGTGCTTTGACATTGCTACACCGCGAATAAATATTTTAAAGGCCTCCCATATCGTCTGGAAGCTGTCCACAGAGCCTATATTAGCCTCAAAAAAGACGTCTATCTCCTCCGCCAGCTCTCCCCGAAACACTGGGTCCAGCAGCGAGTAAGGTGGGAAGCGCCAGGTGAATGGAGGTATCGACTTCCAAGGGGTTTCTAGCACCCGTAACAGAGGGGAGTGATCGGACAGGGTCCTAGGTAATACCATGCAGGAACTAATTTGGGCAATCATAGAGGAGGAGGCCAACCAATAATCTATTCTAGTATGTATGTTATGAAAAGCAGAGTAATGCGTGTATCCCCCTTGTTCCCGGTTCCTGCTCCTCCATACATCTTCCAAATCTAGTATGGTGATCGTCTGTTGTATCGCCTGTGCTGCCGCCGAGAGTCTGCGCAATGGGCCTGCAGACCTGTCTAGCGCTGGGTCTAATACCAGGTTCAAATCTCCCCCCCACAGAAGACGTGCCACTGGGTAAGCGCGTGCTACCTTTACCACATTGTGAAAAAACTCTGGGGAATCGTAATTCGGGCCGTACACATTTATTATCACCAGATCAAGCCCCATCCCCACACAACGAGACAAAACGAATCGTCCTTCCGGATCTGCAGTCAAAAGTGTCTGGGTGAGTTTCGATCTAGGGTCGACCCAGGTCAGCACTCCTCTGGAATGGGCTGTGAAGCCCGCAGCAGCTTTATTGCCCGCCCAGCCCCTACCAAGCAGCATTCTACTCGTGAGTGGTAGGTGCGTCTCCTGTAGGAGAGCAAGGTCTACTTTATGTCGCTGTAAGTAGTTCAACACCTTTCTAAGCTTACGGTGGTCATTAAGGCCATGCACATTCCATGTGAGAGCTCGGAGTAAAGTTGGGGGAGCACCCTCAGTCATTGCAGGCGTGGAGGTCATGATAATCATACATATAAAGTGCATGCATCAGATGTTCTCCCAGTGGCTTAAGTGGGGTTGTGCAAAAAGCAAAAAACCGCAATAGACTGCGTTAATCAGACAATATTCCTCCAACCGACCCACCCCCACCCACAGCAGACCGCCCCCAACCTGGCCTTGCCAACCCTGTGTCCAACCCACCCACCCTCAATCCCTTCCCTCATGGTTGGCGACTCAACTGAGTCATTGGGGAGCATTACGCGCAGGGGCCGAGGTTGCCATGCCTCCATCAAACAATGTAGAAACACCGTACATCTCAGCAGCCTCATATGGCTCCCGCCGAAGCTCCATAACCTCACCAACTGACTATACAAAGGGCCATGAGTGGACCACAACTTTATCAACTATTAGAAATCATGCTGAAATTCACGCATCCCCGTTATCCTGAAGGATAGGAAACCCTAAGGGTGCCCGCTTAGAATGTCACAGAGAGCGCCATAAACGTTATCTTAATCGGCACAGGCTGTACGTACATCCTAATCAGTTACTTGTGTCCAGCCGCCGAAGTATATCCCCCTCCCCCGTGGTCCTGTACCACAAATATGGCATCGTCCATAGACCCAGTCCAGAGCATAGCAGTCTCTAGAGAGACCCCCTGTTTGCCTTACTGCCTCACCTGGCCAGCAGCGGCATAGTCTCTACTCCTGCTTGTCCAAATGGTTGTCCGCTTCTACCTCAGCGCGTTGCTCCGGACTGTCTCTGCGGCGCTCCCTTGCCCAGTTCTTCAGAGCTTGCTGCAGTGCGCGAGGGTCTGTGAACAAGTGGGAGTGGCGCTGCCTGTTAACTCTCAGTTTCGCTGGGTAAAGCATAGCATAGCCCAGCCCCTGTTCTCTGAGTTGTTGCTTGTAGGGGGCAAAGTGCTTACGAGCCTCCTGTACCCTGGCCGTAAAATCCGGGTATAGTGATATTTCTGAGCCCTCATATTGCAGCGTCTTCTTCTCCCGGGCGAGCCGCAGCGCAGTGTCTCTGTCCCTGTAGTTAAGTAGTTTGGCTATTATAAGGCGTGGCGGCATGCCCGGGCGCGGGCCCAGCGAGCGGTGCGCTCTTTCCACAATGAAGACCTGGGAGAACGAGTCTTCCCCCAGCAGAGTCACTAATAACTTCTCAACAAAGCGTTCCATATTACCCGTCTGCGTTGTCTCGGGAAGGCCCGTAATACGGAGGTTGGATCGTCGTGAACGTGCCTCCAAGTCTTCGGTCTTGTCCAGCAGCGCCTGCATTGCTTTTTCCACCTTTTTATGGTCAGTGCCCAATTCCATCTGCGACTCCTCTACCTCCGTAAGCCGTCTCTCGGACATATCGAGCCGCTCTGCATGCTTATCTATCCTCTCCGCCATTCTGTCCATCCTGTAAGTCAGTGCATCAATTTTGGAGCCCAGGGCGGACATGCTTGTCTGTAATCCTTTCTCCATAGCAAGCAGGATTGTTTTAATGTCCGAGGTATCAGTAGCCGCATCATCTGGATGCAAATTCTCAGGCTCTGTGACCGCAGTTTCCTGTGATTTAGACCTCCGCTGGCCAAATGTGAGCTTAGACTGAGTCTTGTCTCCCTTACCCATCTCGGCGAATAGCTCCGATCGATGAGTGTGACTGGCAACGCTCCGGGTCCTGCGGTTCAGCTTGGCCCCTATGCGTGGGTCGGGCAAGGGCCCAGGCCGTCTGCTCTCCCTGGCCCTGTAGCTTCCGCAGTCCTCACCGCCCTCCGCCACTTTCCAGCTATTATGGTGAGCAGTAGTGAACTGTATATCCGTCCGGAGGTCCCATCAGTGGCCGCGAACACACCACACCCGGCTATCTCGGCAGCGCCGCTCCTGTTTCTTGATCTGTTGTGAACAACCTCCGCTATTCACTGCAGCAGCCGCTTTCCGCCAGTGCGCCGTGGAGAGAGGGGGGGTCGCCCTGGGCCAAGTTCTGCCAGACCCACCAGTCACAGAGCCGCTGTCTCCGTCGCTATCCACCACTACAACGGCACTGGCCCCTGCTTGTCGCAGTATCCTCAGCAGCGTGCAGATCCAAAGCTCCTCGCCATGGTCTCACAGTGGGGCCAGGCCACCAGCTGCCTCAATGTCACCACCACCCTGCCGACTTTAAATGTTCAAGGCAGACTTTACCACCCTCGGGCATCAGCGCAGCTTCCAGTCCCCCCTCCAAAATGCAGACTGCTCAAATTTCGCCCGCTAGACGGAGTTCGTGGCAGCACACACCCCACGCTCTTCCACACTCACCGGCGATCACCGTCCATGACCAGGGTCACTTGCCAGGGCGGTGCAGGAACTCCACCGTCATGTGGGTTTCACATGCAGGTCCCCGTCGATGCACACCTTACGCTGTTCGGGTACCGCGTTCAAGCCCTACGTCCCTCAAGGCATCAGCCCGAGACCTTTCCCAGCAGCAATCTGGGTCGCAATAGTTTGTGCCTCCACCCAGTGGGTCGCGCTATTTTGCGCTCCCCTCTCGTCTCGTGGTCCGGTGTATCTCGCGCCGTGGGGCAGCCCTCTTGGGTCCAGGAAGTGCGCCGCAGCGCCACACTGCAGGGCAAGTCTCCAATGGCGGCCCCCACCCCACAGCTGCCTCTCACTCCTCCGGCAGGGAGCCGCACCGCGACAACCCCCTGTGGGCGGAGCCTACCTGCCGCACACCGCAGCACGCCCGTTGGCCTTCCGACGTACTGTGGACCGCGGCTCGCGGCCCAGTCCGCTCGCTACAAGTCACACGCTCTTCCAAGCATTCAGCTGGGCTCCGCGGCTCCGAGCAAGCCGCCACCGATGCCACTGCCGATCGTCAGTGCGGGGGGGCCAATCCCTTACGATTTAGCCATCTGTTGGTGCAGGATATTTCAGGATATTAGGAGCCTCCGAGCGGAGCCCTAGGCTTACGCGGCTATCTCGGTAGCCGGCAAGCTCCGCCCCCCCAGTGCTGTAGAATAGATGTCGTAGAATTCAGTTGTATAGAGTAGAGTGGCATAGAGTGCATTGGTGTAGAGTGCAGGGGCATACAGTGGTGCAGAGTAAAGTGATGTGGAGTGCACATGTATAGAGTAGAGTGGCGTTGAGTGTAAAACCATTGAGCGGAAAGGCAAAATAAAGGTGCGAAATGACCAGAAAGAGGCTAAATAAAGGTCAACAGCAAGCAGAAAGAATCAAAATAAAGGTGAGAAACGAGCAGAAGCTGCAAAATAAAGGTGCGAAACGAGGAGGAAAGAGGCAAAGAAAAGTCAGCAACAAGCAGAAAGAAGTAAAATTAAAATTGAGAAGCGAGCAGAAAGAAGCACAATAAAGGTCAACAACGAACAGAGAGAGGCAAAATAAAGGTCAGAAACGAGCGGAAAGAGGCAAAATAAAGGTGAGAAACAAGCAGAGAGAGGCAAAATAGAGATCAAAAACCAGCAGCAAGAGGCAAAATAAAGGTGATTAATCAGCAGAGAGAGGAGCGAGAAAGGTGAGAAATGAACAGAAACAGGCCAAATAAACAGGCGAAACAAGCAGAAAGAGCCAAAATCCAGATAAGAAAATAGCAGCAAGAGTCGAAATAAAGGTGAGAAACACTCAGAAAGACGGAAAATGAAGGTCACCAACAAGCAGAAAGAGGTAGATAAAAGGTCAGAAATGAGCAGAAAGAGACAAAATAGAGGTCAGAACCAGTAGCAAGAGGCAAAGTAAAGGTGAGATACGAGCACAAAGAGGAAAACTAAAGGTCAGCAATGAGCAGAAACAGACAAATCATAGGGCAGAAAACAAGCAGGAAAGCAAAACAGAGAACACTCAGACACACACCCACTCACAGACTCACTCAGATACTCTCACACCAACTCATAGACCTACTCCGAGACTCACACATCCCTTCACAGACTTACTGAGACACTCATGCACTCACTCACTCATATACTCACTGTCAAAGGTTAGTGGTTACATTTAGGAAATAAAATTTAAAAAAACCTTACAAATTCCCATAAAAATAACAAATGTTACAGGGTCGTTATACTTAGGAAATAATCAATCAATCAATCAATCAATCAGAGCATTTGTATAGCGCACTACTCACCCGGAGGGTCTCAAGGCGCTGAATAAAAAACCTTAGAAATTCACTGAAAAAAAACAAAGATTACAGGGACGTTGTAGTGAGGCACAGATTTCACTCGTACAAAACCAATGAACACCCCCACAATGCACTGCTTATGACATCACTGATGGCATCTCAAATTACATCACTAATGACACCACTGATGACATCATCCACAAAAGCACTCACACGCCCACTCACACCCCTATAAAACCTCTCATACGCCCACTCAACAAACCCACACAATCACTCACATACCCATTCAGAGACCCATACAAGTACTCACACAACCAATCATTCAGCCGTAGAGCTACTCATATAACAAGCCACTTACCCATACGGTCATTCACCCATACAGCTACTCACACACCCACTTACTCACCTATACTACCACTCACACAAACACTCACTCACCTATACAGCCTCTTAACACATTCACTCACCCATACAAGCAGACACTCATACAACCACTTACAAACTTGATCACACATCTCTACAAGCACTCACACATCTGCACACTCACTGATACATCCATTCACACAGACACTTACTCTACAATATAGACACTTGCACACCAACTTCCTTAAGCACAGCTACTCAAAGAGCCACTCACTCATACAGCCCCTTACAGAGCCAGTCACTCACTATACAGCCATTCAGATACCCATACAGTCACTCACACGGCCGCTCACTCACCCATACAGCCACTGATACACCCACTCACTCACCAATACACAGTCACTCACACAGCCACTAACTGACCCACACATATCTACTCACACACCTACTTATACACCCATACAGCCACTCACACAGCCACTCACAGACCCACACAGGCACACAGACACCCACTCACACACAGATGCACACACTCACACCGCCACTCACATAATATATGTTAGAAATAGTAACACTTATTAGTAGTACAGAAACTATACTATTTAAACTTTTGCAGTACCTTGATATATATGTTTAACTGTCATAATCTTTAGAGAACCCTCAAACTCACTGGATGATATAATTTGTGATGTCATCAGTGATGTCAATTGAGATTTCGTCAGTGATATCACTGACCATGTCATGAGTGATGTTATATGTGCGGTCATAAGCAGTGCCCTGCGGGGGCATAAGTTATAGTTAGCCCAGCTAAATATAACTACCGAAGTCTTTCTAGTTCTATTTCCTAACTAACGTCCCTGTAACCTTTGTTATTTTCTGTGAATTTCTAAGGTTCATTTAATATTGTTTCCTAACTATAACATCCCTGTAACCTTTGTTTTTTTAAAGTGAATATATATATATATCTTTGCATCACTATATATATTAGAAAAGAGTGGCAACATCGTAGTTAAGGTTGCAAGAGATAGGAAACTCCTCAGATTTTTAACCATTAATAACTTTGCACCCCTTTGACGAATCCCTACGAATCCTTGCAGACTTATATCTTTTTCTACATTGGTGGATGATGAAAAGTTTTGTGGTGATCGGTCAAGGGGGGGAGGGGGGCGCAAAGATAAAAGGAGGGGGGTTCGCAAGAAGCATGTTGGCCCCAATGCATTTTCCATAGACTTTGTACTCATGCGTAGCAGGCAAACACTCAGTTGTATTTGCAGGAAATTTGCCAAGATTGTAGATTATGATGTGATGATGATCTTTTTGGGCACAACAGGTAAATATTTTTTAGCTAAAAGGCATTTACACTTATTGATATCTGTTGTTGCGCTAGTTTCGCAACATTTCATAGATTCTTTTCCGTTATTTCGTGAAACTACCGTGGTACATAGTGATGACAAGGCATTATGTGATTGGCTAATGACTTCTTTTACAAAAACTAAAGGCATCCATGTTGTTTTCAGTAGACTTTGGCTGTGTTCTGCGTTGCGCCCTTAGATACAGGTATGTTATAGGTGTTATATTTTTGCCCTCCCCATTTACCACTTTCCTAACTTGGTAATAGGTAGGGAAAATTATTTATAAGTTTCTACATATTTAAAAAATATATACAGGATATGCAGTACTTCCTACAAAGCACCACAATACTTAAAAGAAATATATATATATATATAAAATACACTGTCTTTGAGGAAGTGTTTCACTAAACTTTTTGCTTTTACCTCGTGGGTTTTGCTGATTCTCTTTGTGTGGCCTTATGGCTCTGGGCACTTTCCCACTGTAATGCAGCGTGAAAGTGTGTGCCCCCTTCCTACACATGTTGGGAAGTGGTGCTTTACTGATGTTTTTAAACATGTCTCAAACCTGCCAATGCAGGCCTGTGTGTGCACATTTGCACTTATACTCAGGTTGGCAGTTCTAAATCATCGGCCAATGCTGAGGGTGTCTTTCACTAATACAAGAGCACCTCTAGGGTGAGGCCTAGGTGGGTGGACCAAGTGATAAGTTAAAGGCAGGGCAGATAGACATGTGTATTCCCTGCCCAGGTAGTGAAGAACCCTCATGTATGTTTTCACTTCCTATGTGGTTTGCTCTCCCCACAGGTGAACATGGGGGAATGGCTGAGATTACTTTAAGCTTCAGAGGTGGCTTACAGTGGAGCAGCCTTGTGTTGTTTACTATCATTGGATTCACAACGACAAATCCTCTCTTGTAGTGAAGGTGGATTTGTCATTAATAACTTAGAAATGGCACTTCTAGAAAGGGGCCCTTTCTCTGCTCAAAAAGTGTTTTGTGTACCTTTTAGTTTGACTCCAGTCCACAAGGGAGGCTGGGGGAGGATGTATGACGTTACAACGCATACTTTTACAACGCCTGGCTTTACATCGTAAGTTTTACAACGCATAATGCTTTTGGGCGCTGGATAGTGATTAGTTTAATTTACTATTCCAACTCCAGTCCCCGTGGATAGTAGGGAAGGTGTTGGATAGTACATTAAACCTATTCCCTATCCTAGAACGCCCCCCAGCACTATGCCTTGTAATGGTTTGCATTGTAAAAGTTGCGTTGTAATGTTAGTTCGTTGTAAAAGTTTCGTTGTAAAGGCTGTATACCGCTGGGGGAGCACATCTGTGCATTCACCAGAGACAGCCATAAATATTGGGCATGCAACTGGAACAACAGACCTCTGCCATTTCATGACTTAGCTGGATAGATTGAGTGAGAGGTTTTGCAACTTGTCTCTGGGACGCCAGATCAAGGCCTCACTAAAGTTTAAGATCTGCATTTCCGAGGCCTTGTAGCAGACAGGACTGAAACAACTCGGATCATCGTGCACCGGATGTTGTGCCTCATTTTCAAGGAGTTATAGCATGCCCAACTCTTAGTTCATTGTGATCGGATTGTCTGGTGTGACTCATATCATTGCACACCAGACGTTGTGACTAATTTCCAAGGAGATACGGAGAACCTGGCTCGTGGTTCATTGTGACCAGATTGTCTGGTGTGACTCAGATCAACACACACCAGACGTTGTGTATGACTTCCGGTGGGGTGCAGGAGCAGCTGCACCCCCAATTCACCGAGTGTTCCATCTTACTCTCAGTGGAACTAATCAACTGCCTTCTGCTCACCGGGCCTGACAATTTCGTAGTGGCAGGTAGTATCACCCGGATGTGGCCTGCGTGGTGACAGTAAGTGAGTGGGCTGAGGAATACTTCCAAGAGCTAATGGAAGTGGGTCGACAGACTAAGTGACTCCAATGTGCTCTGCCGAACTGGGCTTGTGCCAGGAGGCGAATTGAGGGACCTCTTGATTGAAATGGGACAGGCTCTAGCCCGTTCCTTATCCGTATAAAGTGGGTGAACTTCCCGAGTGGTTACCAACCTTCATTTGTTGACTGTTGCCTGGGTACCCTGATAGTTACTCTAAGTATGATTCAGTCCTTAAAGCAGTATAGTAGGGGTGTTTTTTTTTACTCTGTCCTGTGGGCAGAGTATTGGGAAGGTAACTGAGAGGCGTGGAAGAGATTGTGCCACGGGGTCTGCATTCATATTATCAACGTACCTGCCGGATATCATTTGCACCGCGTTTTGGTGCCAAGTGCATGTGTGTGCTAGTGTGCTTCATACAGGCTTGCAGATATCCTTTGCACCACGTTACGGTGGTGTGTGAGTGTGGGAGAGTGTGCTGGATGAGAACAGTCTGCTAATAGTTGTACAGCGCAACGGCGTTGTTTCTCTTGTCTGTTTCATTTACTAACAAATACTCAGTTTTGACATTTGTTTTACCCGTGCGGCCATGGCCCATGGTGCTGTTGAGAAGTGTTATAAATTCCTCTAGGTTCACATTCCTGATATCGTTGTGACCTAGGGTGCACCCTAGAAATGTGTGGATTTGAATTGTGTTACTTGCCAGGGTGGGCCCAGTTCTGACAACATATCGCAACGCATAAGTGTGCTGGGGTAAAGTAGGAGCTTTCCCAAGTGTGCATACTACTGATGTCATTGTAACACTGTTGGGCCTAGTACTGCTAGTATTAATATCAAGCATCATTTATTCCCAGAAATACATGATGTTCATGTTGTGTTAGTTTATGTGTTGAATATAATCTTTATTTACATACATCACGTGTGAAGTCTCTTTTGTAATGCTTAGTGTATTTATTGTGATGTGCCAATGTTTACACGTTGCTTCTTTGTTAAGCCTGATGGCTCAGTGCCAAGCTACCCAGGGGTGAGCGCAGGTTATACAGTGAGTGTAATGTAAATGTAAATGTAAATGTATACTTGTAAAGCGCACTGTTACTCCATCTCGCAGTGTCCTGGCGCTGTAGACCGCTGGGGAACCCGTCCTGGCTTTCCCTGTGAGATGGTCCCTCCTGGGCACCCCCAAGGTGAAAGCCAGGCATCCCCAGCGCTGATAGGGCCGTTGTGGAGATTAAGCAAGCTATTGCCCAGAGTTGCAGAGTGGGACCCATGGTTTGCGTAGGCACCTAGGCGAGAATTATCGAGTCCGCGGACATTGACCCAAGACCCTACCGCGTCGGGAATTGAACCTTGGTCCCGGGCCGACCTCCGCTACATGGTCTGCTGCTTCTAACCAGTGAGCCACACTTCTCCACAAAATCACCCGCTCCTGGTAGGAGTGGTAGGTTCTGCCTGGCTTGGGCACCGCCTCAGCCAACCAGAACGTGCCAATTCCAACCGTACTACACTAGATTTGACAAATATAGTGTCCTACAGTGTATTTCAAATTTTGTACATATTTATTTCTTTACAAAAAAAGTCTACAGAGTACCACGGTAATACCTACAAATGACTGCGTTTCTTTCATATTTTTTTTTAAAGGGCAGTTCACCAGAATGCAGCAAAACACAGAACCCTGCGAAAGTGCGCTGAAAACGACATGACTGCCTTTTATGTTTTGTAAAGATAGCCATTAGCCAATCAGTTACTGCTTTCTCATCAGCATGTACAACAGAATACCGCAAAGTTACCTTGGTATACAGCAGCACAAAATATAATTAAGTATTTTAACACTTATATCTTTAACACTAATCACCCTATTTACACACACTACTAAGAATTAGCACTTACACCTCATAATCTATATTCCTTCCATATTACATCTACAACTGTTTGCCCACTTTCATGCTACATCCTTTTAAAGTACCACACTCCACTCTGTCACTCCACTCTATGCCACTCCCTTCTACTCCACTTCATGCAGTTACACTTTATACCACTCCACTCTGTCATTCCACTACACACCACTCCACTCTACGCTAACCCTCTGTACGCCACTCCACTCTACCCCATTTCACTCTACGTCATTCCACTCTACACCATTCCACTGCTCGCTATTACACTCTATGCCACTTCATTCTGCGATGCTTCAGTCTACAACACTCCACTATACGGCCCTCCACTCTACGCTATTCCACTATACGTAACTCCAGTGTACGATGCTACACTCTCTGCTGTCCCACTCCATGACACTCCACTCTAAGCTACTCCATTGTACATCCCTCCACTGTATGCTATTCCACTGTACGATACTCCACTCTATGTCACTCAACCCTACGACTCTCCACTGTACACTGTTACCCGGCATTCCACTTTACTTTGCACCACTCCAAGCTACTACACTCTACTCTATTCCACTGTACGACACTCCACTCTATGCCATTCTACTCTACACCACTCCACGCCACTCAACTGTGTTCCGCTCAACAACTCTATAATCCAATCAACAACAGTCTGTGCCCCTCCAGTCTACCATGCTATTCTCCACATGATATCACTATACACACTGTACCATAATATACTCCTGTCATTACCCGTTTACCGAGCATTACTTTACTCTATACATCTTCAGATAGTTCTCAGTCAACACCAGAAGGACTACCACGCAGGCCCTCGTCACCAGCAGGCTGGACTACAGGAACACCCTCTATGTAGGAATCATCGCATGCCTCCTGAAGAGACTACAGACAATACAGAACTCTGTGGCCAGACTCGTTCTCGCCCACCCCAGTCGAACCCAGATCACACCCCACCTCAAGAAGCTGCTCTGGCTCCCGATCCAGAAGAGATGCCAGTTCAAGGTGCCGACCATCGCATACAAAGCCCCGCACAACGAAGGACCGGCGTACATCAACAAATGCTTGACATTGCAGCAACCAACCAGCAAAAGAATGATGGATTTAACCCAGATCTCTTGACTGAGGTGAATGTATGACTTATTCAGCATTCCGTCCATCATTTGTTTGCATAGCACTTTTCACCCACTGTACTCTTCGACACTCCACTCTACTCCAATCTGTGCCACTCCATGTCACTCCACTGTACCACACTCCACTTCACTCCATTTTAATCCACTCTAGGACCGGGCACTTCACAACACTCTCCTCCACTCTCCTGTACCTCATCCTACTTAATGATATTCCACTCAACAACACTAAAGGATTTCAAACACATTTTTATTGAAAATAAAAAAAAAACATTCAATGAAATTCAATGAAAAACCCATTTAAACTTTAAACTAAACTGTAAGTATTCTTTTAAAAAGACCAAACTTTAATACCCAAACATTACAAATTCGAAAGTTATAGATGTACCTTAAACTAATAATTTACGCACCACCTTTTTTTTATTTATTTATTTGTCACATTTTTAAAGCGCACTGTTACCAGACGGTGTCCTGGCGCTGACTGACCACTCCTTAGCCTGACCTGAAGCTTATTGTTTAAAGAGCCAAGTTTTCAAGGCCCTCCGAAAGGACATCAGATCCGGTGATAGTCTGAGGACCATTGGCAGGGCGTTCCAGGCTTTCGCTGCTCCCAGGGAGAAACTCCTTCCCCCCCCAATGGGCTTTCCTGACTCTTGGAACCACAATCATCCCCTGGTCGGCTGATCTCAGTGATCTTGCTGGTTGGTACCACTGGAAGAGCTGGGTCATACAATGAGGGCCTACTCCTTTGAGTGCCTTAAATACTACACAGAGCGCTTTGAATGTAATTCTTTTGCGCACAGGTAGCCAGTGTAGTTTCACCAAATCCTGGGCGACCGATGCAAATTTCGGTGTACCCGTAATCAGGCGGGCTGCCGCGTTCTGCAGGATTTGGAGTTTGTTGAGCAGCCCTTGTTGAGCATTAAGCAGCAAGCTGTTGCAGTAATCCAGGCGGGACATAATCAGTCCCGTCACCACTGTCTTCCTGCACTCATCCGGAAGAAAAGGTAAGACTTTACGTACAGTTTTCAGAACGTAGTGGGTTGCAGAGGACAGCGCATTTACTTGAGGCCTGAATGACAGTGTATCGTCCATCAGGATCCCAAGGTTTTTAACCTTAGCAACTGGGGTGGGTGGGGAGCCCATTTCCTCCGGCCACCACCTTGGTGTCCAGAAATTTTCTCTGGCCCCAAACAGGAGAACTTCTGTCTTTGATGAGTTCAGCTTTAGGCAGTTCCCTGCCAACCAACTGCTGACCGCACGCATGCAATCTTTAAACCTGTTGGCCGTGCCTACCTCTCCCCCAGGTAGCAGTGACACCATAATCTGCGTGTCGTCCGCATATGATGTTAAGGTAAAGCCGAATAATCTAATAACTGGGGCCAGAGTGGAGACATATATGTTAGAAAGAGTCGGACTCAGGGATGACCCCTGAGGGACCACACAGGGGAGCCCAAACGGGTCCGACTCTAGATCTCCTAGGGCCACCACCTGGCTCCTGTCGGAAAGGAAAGCCTGCAATATCTTGAGAGCTTTACCCTGAATCCCACAGGCCCCTAAACGGTCCACCAGTAACCTGTGGTGGACCGTATCAAAGGCCGCGGACAGGTCCAACAGGATCAAGGCGGCTCTGCCTCCTGCATCCATCACTGTTCTGATGTCTTCTGCTGACTTAATTAGGGCCGATTCTGTGCTGTGCCCCGCCCGGAATCCATGTTGCGATGGATCCAGATGATGCCCAGTCCCCAGAAAAATACTCTACTGAGTATTCATTATTCCCTCTATGATCTTGGCGGGCAGTGGGAGCCTGGCAAACCTTTAAATAATATAACTTTTATTTATTATTTAGATACAGACCAAACACAAAGAGTATACTTTGTAAAGTTACACTTATACCTCTAGTTAATAATATACACAACACCTTTACATTATTATGATTTGCTCACCTCCATACACACCGTATTCAGCCCGGTCGCCACCATACATTAACTATAACTCGTCACTCTACCATGCACTGGGTTCTCACAAATGATGTGATTTGTGACGTCATACGTTTTACTATAAATTCCATTATTTTAGACGGCATAAGTGACATAATAGAAGCTGTGCACGGAGAAGCGTGAGTTATAGTTAATGTAGAGAGGAAACCAAGGGTAGAAATGAGGCTCTTTCTCCGTTTCACACGTTGTACAGTTCTTCCTGTAAAACTGACAGTGCTGGCACACATCTAGCACCAGCACTGCCATGAGAAGGTGTCTCCTCATTTGCATGAGGGAGTGGCCCTATGCAAATGAGGGAATGCCATTGCCTCGTGCTTGCCCCATATTACGGGTGCATGTGCAGAGGCAAACAGGCCCGTAGGAGGTGCACTCAGAGTGTGCCTCAAAAAGGTAGTGCACTGTTAGTGTGTCCCTGAGGACAGCCCTCTGGAAGGGGAACAGGGGGTCCGATGGACCCCCAGATGTTCCTCTGCAGGCGGGTGCTGTCACTCACAGAACTCACCTGCAGGGAGATTCCTAATCCCTCTTTAGAGTGCAGGGGGCGCTGCCTGCACTGAGAAACAGAGAGTGGCTTTGCAGCAACTGCTCGGTATTTCACTGAATGCGCTGCTGCAAGGGCAGCACGTTCATCATAATAGTCAGCACTTTCTCTGTCTGCGCCCGGCACGGGAAACAACCTGAAGCTCAGTCGCCTGAAGCTGAACTCAGACAAAACGGAGGTCCTCATCCTCTGACAATCCACATCTGCCTGGGACGACTCCTGGTGGCCCACAGCACTGGGCTCAGCGCCAACACCCACGAACCACGCACGCAACCTGGGATTCATCCTGGACTCCTCCCTCACGATGACCAAACAAGTCAACGCCGTCTCGTCCTCTTGCTTCAACACCCTCCGCCTGCTCCGAAAAATCTTACGACGGATCCCCACCGAAACCAGGAAAACCGTCACCCAGGCCCTCGTCACGAGCCGACTGGACTATGGAAACGCCCTATACGCAGGAACCACAGCCAAACTTCAGACACGACTTCAACGCATACAGAACGCCTCCGCACGACTCATCCTCGACATCCCTCGCCACAGCCACATCTCCGCCCACCTGAAAGACCTGCACTGGCTCCCCGTCTGCAAGAGGATCAAGTTCAGGCTCCTCACCCACGCACACAAAGCGCTGCACGACAAGGGCCCCGAATGCCTCAACAACCGACCCTCGTTCTACAACCCCACCCGCCAGCTCCGCTCCACCAGCCTCGCCCTCGCCACCGTCCCACGAATTCGCAGAACCACCACCGGAGGATGATCCTTCTCCTACCGTGCGGCCAAAACATGGAACTCCCTCCACGCGCACCAACGACAGACTCAGGACCATCTCACCTTCAGAAAACACCTCAAGACCTGGCTCTGCGAGCAGTAGCGACACCCCCCTCCCTTCAGCGCCTTGAGACCCTCACGGGTGAGTAGCGCGCTCTATAAATGTATTGATTGATGGTTTGATTTACAACACAGTCAATACATCGCAACATCCTTACATCGCATGCCATTACAACGGAGCCATTACAACGCATGTGATTACAATGCATGTCACTACAACGCAGGCATTACATCGCAAGTCATTACAACGCATACCATTACAGCGCATAGTACCCTTACACTATCCGACACTTACCCTACTGTTGCACTCACTGGAGTGGGAATAGTAATTTGTACCCCCACACTATCCAACACCTACCCTACTGTTGCACTCATTGGAGTGGGAATAGTAATTTGTACCCCTACACTATCCAACACTTACCTTAAATGCGATGTAATGGTATAATACAATGTAATGGAATGCATTGTAAAGGTAGTTTCTAAAAATGCGATGTAATGGCATGTGGTGTAAAAGAATACGTTGTAAAGGTTGTTGCGTTGTAAAGGTTATTGCGATGTAAACACTGTGTTGTAAAGGCATGCGTTGTAAATGTATATGTTGTACATTCGCCCGGCGCACCTGTTTAAAAGTGCGCCATGGCACAAACGGATATAGTGCGCACTACGCGTGATACAGGCCAGTCCTTGCAAGTAAGACCCATGTCTCAAACCACATGTGCTTGGATGCAGAGGATTCGGTATGACGTGTGTGGGTGGACGCCCCCCACCCCCCCAATCATGCTAGAGGAGGGCTCTTGACATGGGAATCCACTGACTGTAACTCTTACATGCAGATTTCACCCAGAAGCAACTAACAGCAAAATAAACTATTGGAAATGTGTAGTAGAGGGTATAGAAATGACAAGGAGATGCCAAGAAAGAGTTTTAAGAGCTTGTTTTAAGGCAGCTCTGATGAAAGTGTCTGACAAGGATCAAACTGGTCTATTTTAAACAAATAACTCAAAATCAAGGATGTAAAGAAGCCAGCAAGGATTGATCAATAGAGTTTCCAGAATTGGTAACTTAAGAAAACAAATCATAATGAAACTTTAGGAAATATGTGGTAATGGCGCCCTCTGGTGGCAGAGAGCTTTCAAACACTGTAAAGAGCAGACATTATTTATTCTGTAAGGAGTTTACAGCCTGATTCATGAAGCTAAATTGCACTCGCAAAGGGCAAGATTCTCAGAATCTTGCCTTTTGCGAGTGCAATTTTGGCATTTGGGATTCACAATCCCAAATGCAAAAATCGCTAATGAAGAATTAGCTAATATGCGAGGATTAGCATTTAAGGAATCTCTATTAGAGATTCCTTAAATGCTATTCATGACACTTTCAAAAATTGCGATTTTGCTAATTTGGGCCGCTATTTACCGAGAGGTCAGACCTCTCGGTAAATAGCAAAAACTCAGAAAAATGCTTTTAAAAGCATTTTTCTAAGTTGCATGTTGCACACACACATGTCCTTTGGACATGTGTGTGCGCAACACCTGTTCAAATGTGCATTTTAGGGGTGCTACAGGGTGTCCTTTGGACACCCCTGGCACCCTTAAAATCGCTATCTTATTTGCGAGTAGTAAATTGCTACTCGCAAATAAGGGATACTCCCCATTCATTCCTATGGGCCTTTTGGCCCATAGGAATGAATGGGGAGTTATTCCTTTTTTTGCGAGTAGGAAATTTCTACTCGCAAATAGAGAACATGTAGGAATCGCTATTTATTTAGCAATTCCTACATGAATGCCGTTTTGCGTGTCCTCAATAGCGAGTCGCTATGATTCGCTATTAGGGCCACGCAAAACGGCCCGTACATGAATCAGGCTGTTAATTCTCTGATGAAAGATAACGCAGTACCCTTAAACTGGTTAAACAGTAGAAGACCAAGTTCAGAAGGTTTATGGAGGAGAGACGCTGAGAGCTGTGAAGGTACAGAGTGGGGAACATGCCCTGGGAACCGATATAAATCATCACAAACAGCAAGACAATATCTGGCACAGCGTCACCAGTCACCACCGTTATTTATGTTTGGAATACTTGAGTGGCCCCGCCCTAGTGGTCCCACCCTCCCCAGGGATGGAGACAGATATAAAAAACACGTGCACCGAAAAGACCCCGTCTGCACCTGGACCTGCTGCCTTGAAGTAGTAACTTGATATGGTTTGGAAATTACCAATTATTTGTGCTTTTCATTTTTTTATATAAATTTATTTCAGACATCCAACAAACATATTATATTTGCAATAAATACACTTGAACAATATACATTTCAATACGTATGTACAAGATGTCAGGTTTTTGTTTAAACACCCTCCCCTCCTCCTAAGCTAAATCACCCCGCCACCCCCTCCCCCTCCTCCCTTCAAAACCAAGGAATTTTAATTGTGGGTTAAATCTTAAAGTGCCCTAAACATTGGTGTTTGGTATGTAGTAGAATCTCATTTCATTCTCTCTTTAGTCTCTCAATGAATCTTATGTCAATAAATCAGCTGAATTAAATCAAATCAAATTATAGCCTCATTAGTCCAATTAGTTATTGGTAACCAAATTCCAAGCCCTCTTTTTTGGGCTTTTAGACCCCTTCGTTTGTATACCGCTTTTTCCCAACAGTAAGTTGCTAGCAATTTCCCCAGCCAACAATGTACTGAAGGAGGTTCTCTGTCTAGCCAGGCATAGCCAGGCATAGCCAGGCATAGCCTGAACACCGTCATAGCTGCGAAAAGCAGTACCCGGTTTGGTTCAGTCATTACTTGGTTGCTTACCCCGGGAAACATCCTTTACAACGCAACTTTTACCACGCAGTGCCTTTACGACGCAACTTTTACAACGCAAACCATTACAACGCATTGCACTGGGGAGCGCTCTAGGATAGGGAATAGGTTTAATTTACTATCCAACACCTTCCCTACTATCCACGGGGACTGGAGTTGGAATAGTACATTAAACTATTCACTATCCAGCGCCCCAAAGCACTATGCGTTGTAAAGGCATGCATTGTAATGTCATACATCCGCTTACCCCCAACACAATTACTTGTGGCATGAGATCTACCTCAAACCCCAGAATAAGCTTAATATAGTTACCCACCTCGGTAACCAAAGATAATAATCGCGGAAAATTTGCAAGCATGTGCACACTATCAGCAGCAAGACACCCGCATCGAGAACAATGTATACCTGTAGAGCCTCCCCATTTAAACATCAGTGCTGGGGTGATGTACAAATTAAGCCAGGTTTTAAAACATTGTACTTGTAGATTTGCTGAAAAAAATTCAGTCTGACTTACAGTAAAGTATCCTCGCATTCCCCTACCCCTGCCTGCAACAAATCCTGACAGCGATGGGTATGTTTCGTAAAATCATCCCCCATTATATTGTTAAATAATCTACCAAATGTAGATATTGGTGATGGAACCCCTAATGCCACATCCAGTAAGGGAACTCTATGACAGCTAATTGCCGTCTTGGATAAATAATCCCTCAATTGTAAATATTTCAAAAAATTGTTAATTGCTATCCCAAGTTTCATCTTAATTCTATCAAAGGAGTGTGTTTTATTGCCCTCCAGAAGATCACCAATATACCTTGCGCCCTTGTCCATCCATATTTTCATATATCCATCTTGGGAAATTTCAGGCAATAGATCATTATCAGCCAAAGGGGGTATATCTGTGTATCCTGTTTATTTGAAATTTCTTCCTAACTGCCATCCAAACCTTAAATGCTCCGAGCAACATTTTAAATGTCACTCTTTTAAAATAAGTGAAATCTATATGATCTCTGGGTAGAGTCATAATTCTTAGTGCTCTGCGGGGTCGTTTCCCGGCCCACAAACATTTCGAGATTATTTGATTGAATGCAGAGAACCAGACCTTTTTTATTTCGACTGGAATAGCTCTTCAAAAGTATAAAATGTAGGTCAGGGATAGCATTTTAACAATGTTACGCATCCCTAGGAGTGTAAGGTACAGGCCATTCATTCTGTTACAATCAGTTTTAGTCTTTTGTAATAGAGGCTCCAGGTTGATTTGCACAATTTCGTCGATATTGGCTCAGATCTCAACCCCCAGATATCTAGTATTTTCCACTACCCGTATAACCTCCAAGTCTATTCTAGAATTTTTGACAATCATCGCCTTGTTCTCATTAAGATAACACCCTGAAATTGTACCAAAATCTTATGCTTCCCTTTCTACCTCATCAATAGCCTCTAATGGATTAGCTGTAATTATAGCTAGGTCATCCGCATATGCTAGAATCTTAGTATCTCCTCCAATAGAGTGGATGACCTGTATCTTGTCATTCTCCACAATTTTTTTAATTAAGGGATCTATATAAAGTGCAAATAATAGCGGGGAACAGGGGCACCCTTGCCGCGTACCTCGAGTCATTTTAATGAGATCAGATGTGAAGCCCATCGTAGCAATTCTAGCCACGGGTTCCTGATACATACATCTGATAGCTTCAATAAAACCCTTGCCCAAACCTTTCCTTTCCATAATTGCCCATAAAAAGGGCAGGGAGACCCTATCGAACGTTTTTTAGCATCAAGAAGTATTGCAGCAATAGGGTCTCATGAAACCTTTGTACAGTCAAATAGCGTGATTATACGCCGAATGTGTTCCGTCATGCCCCTTCCTGGGACAAACCCATGTTGAAAAGGGGATGCTAGCTTCTTGATAACTACGGCTAGCCTATTTGCCAAGATTTTAGAAAAAATGTTTACATCGCTAAAAACCAACGTAATTGGCCGTTACAATCCCAATTACTTTGTGGATTTACCTTTTTTAGGGCAGACTATAATATTAGCATTTTTCCAGGAATCAGGGGCCAACAGATCTGATTATGCTCTACAGAATACCTCCAACATGAGTGCCATAATCTATGTCATAAACTTTTTATAGAAATCTCCAGGTATTAAATCGGTTCCCAGAGCTTTACCTAATGGTATAGAATCTATTGCTGCTTTTAATTCGTCCATTGTAAATGGCGCATCTAAACTATCTCTCTCCTCAGGAGATACCTGATCGAAAATGTGCCCCTTTAGATAATCTTCAATTTCTTGATCCCCACCCGAATATCCTCAGTATATCATCTTTGATACAATTTTTGAAATGCAGTAAGGCTGGCTTCAGGATCACTTACCAGCCCTACGCTAGGGATCTCTAATTTCACTGATCCGAGTTTGTACTATTTTCTCCTACAGCTCTGCTACGCCATATACTTTCCAGCCAATTTCTTGATAGATATCTCGGTAATGGCAGATCTAGCAATGATAATCTTTGATCGGGCTGTCTCTGGTTCTGCCCCTTCAGACATTACCTCTATTCATTTGGCTTCTGCCTTTCCCAAATCTTCATACAAGGTTTGTAACAGGGTTTTATCCTTCCTTTGTGCCTCCGAGCCATACTTAGATGTTTCTCCTCTTACCCTTGCTTTTAATGTATCCCACACCATGCTTATATTAGTGCTCCCTAAATTCTCTCCAATGAACCTAGGAATCCATTCTTCAAAGTGCTGTATATACTCTTTTTCGCTTAATAGAGCCCTATTGAATGTCCATCGTGTCTGTGAGGATTCTAGCCTAATATTTATTTCTATCACCAGAGGATTGTGAACAGACATAACTTTGGGATACCTGCTTATCTTGCAATCTTGAAAAAGCTCCTGTGACACAAAAAAGTAATCTAATCTTGAATGCACTTGATGTGGTGCAGAGAAGTACGTGATACAAGGATCATTCCCTGTAAGAAACTGGCCCTGTATATACTGCACCAAAGTGAGGGACAGTGTGTATAAAGTCCAAGGGTCTCCAGAGGATTGGCAGAGGCTAAAGTAAGATAGAACCTTACTCTCTAAAGTGGTAGCTTGGTCAAGCAGTAAGGCAGTATCAGAGGACAGTGTAAATCATTTGCTGAACACACTCAGTCAGCAAATGGTCTCACGCACTCAAGAACTGACCTCCAGGCCAATTGATTTGTATAAAAAAATATACTGTTGTTTTATTTCTAGAACCAAGCAAGCCTGGTGCAGGTATGGATGAAAATACTTTTCAGTAGTAAATTACTAGTATGAACAATGTTCAAAATAGATGTGTGACTTGTACTGGTTTTGGTTACAGTTTTAAGAAAGCAGTTTGCAACACATTGCAGGTATAGTACATTCAATTGAATGGGTTTTTAAGTAAAATGCAGTTAATTACTTTTCAGATTACTTTTGCTAACACAGGACTGGATCCTAGATTCAGCCCTGGGACATTTCCTGAAAACAGGTGATGAAATGCGCTTTGGTTAAAGGTACGATTTTTAAGGCATATTATTGCATTTCATAAATTGACACTTAGAAACTTTTTCACATAGAATCACCAATGTTATCCTATGGGAGAAAATTCACTTAGCAGGTAAGTTAGGTTATCGTTACTTTTTCTCACTAAGTGCTGGATCCTGGATTCAGCACTGGGGCATTTCCTGAAAACAGTTGAAAAAATGCGTTTTGGTTATTCGGCTGATTTTTAAAGAATATTTGTAGTTTTCAAAAGTCGACACAAACTTTTTGGGAGAAAAATTGCCGATGTTTTCCTATGAGGAAAAATGAGTTATCGGTTTCAAGGTAAGTAATCGGTTTTTTGAGTTAGGGTTCTGGGGTTAGACTCAGGGGTCTCCCTGGGTCAGTGATGCACTGTTGTTGCACCCTCAGCGGCACTCGGGCGGCCGGACGCAGAGTGTTGAGGCCCCATGTTATCCTATGGGGGATTGGGGGACTCCGGTTGGTGGTGGCTGGCAAGTAGGCCACAGGATTGTGGGAGCAAAGCTCCTAGAGTTAAGCTCAGGGCAAGTTGGGGAGCAAGATAGCACCAAAGGGGCACCCTCAGCTGCGCTAGGGCAGCCAGGTGCAGGGTGCTGTTTTGAGGTCGGGTGCCCGGTTTATTTCAATGGAGATTCTCCGGGACAAAGAAACACTGTAGGCTCGCGGACGAGGATCTTCCAGGAGTGACCACCACTTCGCGCGGGTTAATGTTGGGATGTAGAGGGATGGTTAGGCACCGCTGGGTTGGACACACAAGGCCGTGGGCCGTCGGATGTAGGGGTGCCTTTGTGCCTTTGGATGTCGAAGTTTCTTTCCCGCTCTGGTCGCAGTAGGAGGGTCCTCTGGATTGAGGCTGCAGGCATCGTCTGGAGGCTTGAGGCAGGTTAGGGGTCGCTGGATCCTGGGTCAGGATCGCTGGGGGGGACCTCCTCGTGATGTTTGTTCACTCAAACACGGGCCGGGCTCGGCGGGTGCAGAGAGTGCTGGATTTGTGGTTTCTGGCTGGCACCAGAAGCTGCAGTTTAAACACGTCCGGTGTTCATGGGAGAAACAGCTTGGAAAGTGAATGCAGGCATGTCCTCCTGGGTTTTTGAGGTTGCTGGCAGCTGGTTACGCCGGGGTTTCACAGGAGCAGGTTCGAGGGGAGACAGCAAAACCAAAGGTGGTGATGGACGGAGCGTTGACAATACAAGCACTCACCCCCACTCAACTGATCTGGGTTTAATCCATCACCGTTCTTTAGCTCACTCTGCCACCCCAGTTCAGACATGGCTATATGCAAATCAGTCTGACCCTGTGCCTCATGGGAACAGTCCAGCCCGAACTGCCAAGCCATGCCTTCCCTGGACCGGAAACAAGCTTCCGAGGGACCGGTTTCTGGCATTACAGCCGTCTTCAGTCCGGGAGACAGGCCTGTAGGGCTGAGGCCAAGTCAGTGGGCGTCGTCCTCTTGTTAGCTCTGCACAGCTTCTCGTCCTTCTTCTTTTCTTGTTGTTGCTGGATCTAAGGAAGGAAGGTTCAGGGTGCCCCTAAATACTAAATTCAGGAGCGTTATAGGTTGGTAAAGGGCAGGGACCAATGGGTCTCTTCCCTGGGGTGGGTACACACCCTATTCTGCCACTCTCCAGTGGGAGGGGTGCAGGAGCCTGTCCCTGGTTGGCTGGGTCCCCCCTTCCTCAAGATGGTGGGGACTCGAGGTTAAGCTTCACCTCGCCTCCCCCGCCTCAGGGTTGGAGTTGGCAGAGGTGGACACACCTCTCTTCCTCGCTTTGTTTTTCTCGCCGGGTCTCCTGCCCAAAGTGGGGGGTACAACCAGTGGGAACCAGTTGCTGAGTGCAGTAAGTGGTCTGGAGAGGCTCACAAAGGCGGTATGCCTTTGAAGCTTCTCCTTGGTGAACCCTGCCCTTCCTGGGGGAGGAGGCTTGACACCTCATCCCAGGATGTGCATTGTTTCAGGCCCGAGAGCGGCAAGCTCTCGACCCAGGAATCCAGAAACATGTCTGGTGGTGGCAGCCTGTGCAGCCACTCAGTCAGGTCACTGGGAGTTGACCGAGTTTCAGGGGGCATCTCTAAGATGCCCTCTGTTGTGCATTTTACATTAAATCCCACACTGGCATCAGTGTGGGTTTAATGTGCTGAGAAGTTTGATACCAAACTTGTCAGTCTTCAGTTTAGCCATTATGGTGCTGTGGAGTTCGTAATGGCAAACTCCCAGCACTATATACTCTTAATGGCAGCACTGCACTTACAGTGCCCAGGAATGGACCTGGGTACTGTAGGGGTACAGGGCTCATGCACCTGTACCCTCACCACTGGCATAGGGCACCCAGCTAGAGGGGTGATTGATGTATGCAAGGGCAGTGTTTTGTGGGCATGGCACACAGGGATGTGTGCCATGTTGACTCTTTCTTTTGTTCTGCACCATGACACACAGCCTGCAAAGGCAGTGTGTTTGTGTCAGGGCACAGGGCCTCGAAGGGTGGCACAATAAGTGCTGCAGCCCTTGGGGGCCTTCTCTGGTCACAGTGCCCTGGGTACCTGTGGTACCATTTATCAGGGGATGACATGTGGCCAGAGATGCCAATTGGCTTTAGGCTTCAATGCAGGATTAGGGAAGGAACACAGGCCCTGGGTACCTGATTGGCAGGAGCCCAGGGCACACTCAGTCAAAGGACATCGCAATTCAGCAAAAGGTGGGGGCATACCATGCAAGAAAGAGGGCACTTTCTCACATTCCCCTTTTGTTCTGCCCATACATCTAATAGCCCATGCAAAGATCTAAGTTGTGACAGTGATTTAGAAACTTTGGGTTTCCGACCTTCGTACATCCCTCCATTGTGGATGGAAATCTGACAGCTCATGTTAATATTCATATCTCCGCCAAAAATCAGAGGGAGAGGCCAACCAACGAGCTCGATATTCAGCCATTCAAATATTGCAGGACCATCCAACACTGAACCATATACTGAGCAGAGACTAAACATCTTATTATCAATGCAGCAATGCGTAATTACCCGTCCACACATTTTATCTGCAGATGAGAGCGGAAAACTACCCATTCCCTTCCTGCCAGTACCACCACCCCTCTGGTGTAGTGCTAGCTATAACTTGACAACCAGCCATCTCCAGAAGCCCCTTTCTACATGCTTCAATATGTGTCTGTTGAAGACATATAATATCTGCCTTCAGAAATTGAACATCGAGACTAATTCTCCTTCTCTTTAGGGGGTCGTTCAGCCCACAGATATTAATAGAGGCGATTCTAAGCTTCCTCATTGGTGAAGATACAATGATTCCATAACAAGTAACAGTGCAATCTGAGAGATACCCAACTCATATAACAAGTGCTAATACCAGTGCAAAAAAAACCCCCTCCCTTTCTCCCCTTGGTTCCTAACACCCCCCTCCCCGTCTCCCTCCTCCCCATCCCCTTCAAAAAGGCAAAAAAGGTCCAAAGACCCTTGTGATGCCTCCTGCATATTGTTGTGCCCCTAGCCGCGTCCTGCCAAAAGACCAGAAGTGCAAAGGAAAGACAAAACAAACAAAAAAACAGAAAAATAAAAAAAGGTAAACCAAATAATTCAATCCTTCACCCATAAATTATTTCTTGGAGAGTTCCTGCAGGAACTCCTGGGCTTGAATGTCTGACGAGAATACTCTACTTGTACCTTTGCGAGTAACCTTAAGTCCAGCAGGATTCAATAAAAAAGACTTCACAACCCAGTTTCTAAAATGGTGTGATTAGCAGACGATGTCTCCATCTCCTCTCCACCGTTGTGTGGTAGAAGTCGGGCCGGACGAAGAAGGAGTGCCCCTCTGCCACCCTCCTTGCGTTGGGCATGGCCTTTTCAAATATGTACTGACGGAGAAGAAACTTACCAAAAAATATAAGGATGGCTCTTGGATTTTCATCTTGCTCTGGCCTCTTTTTAAACATCAGAGGAAATTGATGCACCCTCTCCTCCTCGAACTCCCAGTTCCAATGAGCCAGTTCGGGAAAGGCCTCCTTAAGTAGCCCCAGTATGAAGCCACGGATACCGTCACCCTCTGCTTTTTCTGCGATCCCAAGAAGTCGGAGATTGTTCAGCCGCTGTCTATTTTCAAAAACTGCAAACCACAAAGGAGCCAGTAGCCAGTCTCTCGCACAAACCTCAAGGGTGTATGGATCTTGGTCAGGTCATGCTCTCGCTGCCCCAATTCAGGTGCAGACCCGGTTAGCAGGTAGCCTCTGAGTTTTCTTGTTGACTAGTTTGGCAATAGTGTAGGACTCCACTCCATGTGTATTTGAGATGGTGTCTGTAAACGCACTTGATGAGGACTGGCGTGGTAGCATGGCCAGCCGTGTGGTGAATCGGGACAACGGCCGATGATGACTTGCCTTGATGGATGCAGGCGTCTCGTCTGGAGTCGATCGCCTGAGGCAGGGCGTGGCCAGCTACCTCCATGTTCTCTGGGGAGGCACTTGCATTCATGTCCTGGGACTTCTCGGGTGGTTGGGACTTTGATGGCACTTGCATTCATGTCCTGGGACCTCTCGGGTGGTTGGGACTTTGATGGCGGAGGAGTGATGAACACACTGAGAAACGTAAGGCTTGAGACTCGGTTCGCGCAGGCTGTGCGGCTTACTCTCGGACTCCCACTGTGTGGTTGCTAGTTCCTTCTCGGGTTATCTCCCTCTTCCCTTGCTGTCGCTGTGTCAGGACTCCCTCCTGTTGTAGCTTGGGTTTTCTTCATCGTCCAGCCTTGCCACTCATGACTTCCTCCTCTGAAATCAGCTGGTTGTCCGATTCTTGGTGTAGACCATCCGGTTACACTTCCACGTTTCTTGTTGAGTGCGGTGTCATGCACATGGCACTGATGACGTAGTTGCCATTGGGCCTGTACGACAGGTGGCGATGATTAACTAGGAGAGGAGGTTTCTGGCTGAACATTGTAGCTACTTGACTGCCTCTTCTGATTCTTCTCTCGTACCTCTGGCATTTGCAGTCCAGAGTAAGGATGCTGTTCGACTCCAACTGCCGATACTCGGGCTGGATGGTCTCACTGTGAAGCGATGGGAGCAACGCAGTTTGCGCTGGCTGTGGCGTGCATGTGGTTCTCCCTTGGTGCTGTCGCCAAGGGCCGTCGGTCCGCCTTGGTGGCTGTCTGGTGTCTTTAGAGGTGTTCTTGGCTTGTGGTGCTACGAGTCCTCGTGCTTCTCCTCTCGTTGTCATTTACACACCTGTGGTTGTCTAGCTCTTCTGGGTGACACGATTTCCACTCTTCTTCTGATTCTTCTCCGGGCGCAGTGACATGCACCATGTTCGCAAAGGCCAACTGGGCCTATTAACTTCAATGGTCTCTTGACCATCCAAGCGAGACTTCTGTCGCTCTTCTCTGCTGCGTGGTGTGCAGCCACTCATTTTGGGTGCTTGTGAGAAAGAACCCCTTTGTAGACGGTATAATCAGGAACTACAACACCCAGAATGCCCAACCGGACAAAAGCGATCTCCTCCACAGCTGGGGAATCGGAAAACACCAAGCTCTCCTGTTTATTCACAGAAGAGTCCGGAGCCAGAAGGAGGAGCCGACCCCGGAAGAAGATGCGGGATGCCAATAAGGACTGACGTGTCCCAGGAAGAGGCGTCTTGGACCAGCGGGAAGGTGGAGCTGAAGACGGAAGAAGACGCGAGCGTGGAGGACGCCAAGGTTCGGAGCCGGGAACAGCGAGCCGAGAGCCAGGGCAACGTTCCAGACATCGAGGAGGCGGGGGAGACCGAAGAACCCTGGTCGGAGGAGTGGTGGTATCCCCGGAGGACGCTGGAGAGCGTGCCGTGACTCTGGAGAGTTACGGCGGGGCCGATGAGTGACACCGCATCTGGGGAACTGTTGAGGGAGGTGGGAGGTATCTTCATTATGCGGTTGAGGGGAGGGAGTACAAGTGGGGATTGAAGCCTTAAAGTACGTGCATGCACCACAGATACCATACTCAGTCATCCTATTATCGTACTCTTCCGTTTGCACAGCTTTTGACCTAGGATTTTGACCTACTGCCACGTCAGACTTTATATCATGGACTATTCCTACCCCCTTCCCTCACGCCTAGTTCTTAACCCTCACTACCCTTTCGTTTCTCTTGAGCACTACTGGGTGTAGGGGTCGGTTGAATATTGTTGACCCAGAACACTGACAGGCCCCATTCTTTCTCTCCTTCTGGTGAGCCTCCGGGTGAAGTTACGCCACGGACGGATCAACATCCCAACCACCTCGTCACCCAACCGAAGAGGGCAGACCAACGCTGGCATCGTCATCTATCCCTTCAGGAAGCGAGAAGACCCCAGAAGAAGAGACTTTTGAACCTGTAGTAACACCTAGATCTGTGTCAACTGCTAATAAAGAGACTCCTATTCGCCAATATATCCAGCCTCCACGTCTGTATATCCGCCCTGCCCTCCCACAGTGCTCCTTCTCCAGGCAGCTTCTCAACACTCCTACTCCGGGCGTTCCCTTTCCAGGGAATGGCTTCCATGGGCGGTGGTGAGCTGTGGTGGTGGCTGGCCACTCGTAGTGTACGACTGTCCTCTCGTCAGCCTTGGGTCACTGACGACTCCTGCTGGAGGCAGTGTGAGGGAGGACACTGTGCTGCGTTTGGCCCCTTCCGGGCTCCATTGCTGCTGTGGAGATGTGTGGGATCTTCCTGCTGATTCCAGCAGTGCTACTTTTGTTATCTTTGGAGAGGTCTCTTTCCCTCCTGGGCATTTGCCCGTGTTGATACGCTTCTGGGTGCCTGTGTCACGCACCTCGGCCTGCGCATGCTTCTCCTTTTCTGGGGCGCCCTCTTCTGGCACCAGGTGCCAGAAGAGCGCCCCAGAAGAGCAGGCACATGAACAGGCCCAGATACACCACAGGTTGCCCCATCCTGTCTTGATGAAGATCAGCACGGCCCAGGAATAAATAAACTCAAGGCCCCAAGACGAAAATGTCGACCCCCCCCCCATTTCAGCTTGGACCACGAAACCGTTTTCCCTCACATGCCTCACTAGAATGAATGTCTAGTTGAATTTGAAACTGTATGACTTAGATTGGGGGAACAGCCTTTACAATGCGGGCATTACCATGCGCTGCCATTACTACGCTGCTTTTACAACGCAAGTCGTTTCAACGACTTGCGCTGGAGGGCGCTGTTGGACAAGGAATAGTTTAATTTTCTATTCCAACACCTTCCCTACTGTAACATGGGCTGGAGTTGGAATAAAAATTAAACTATTCCACTATCCAGCGCTTACAGCGCAAGTCATTGTAACGACTTGCATTGTAAAAACAGCGTTGTAATGGCACGAGTGGTAATAGCCCGCGTTGTACTGTCATACAACCCTTAGACTGCATATTGAAAAGCGTGGCCAGGCCTTGGATTTAAAATATGTTTAGCCTCTCTATGTCACTATTCTGAATATCCCTCTCCCCACAACATTCACCCCTGAGCACTCTTGCTATATGCACGTTCCCTCTGGAGCAACCTCCCTCACTTAAACCTCTTATGATAAACGCATCAAAAAAGAAACTGTTTGATTGTTTTTTACCAATTGTCATGGAAATAAATACATGATTGAGATTATGGTTTGTTGCACATTTTCCTTGGTTTAAAAATAAGTAATGTATTAAATACCCTGAGCTAGCATACTGTTCTTTTATAAGCTCACAACTATGGAATGACATGACTAAGTAGGGATTTATCCCAACACAAATTTATGGTCTGGGACCATTGTTTTTTGTATCGGATCTCCCAGATGCGTCAGATTGTAAATACCCCGCAGCATGGCGCTGGCTTTGCGCCACTACTGCATCACAAAAGTGACGCAACGGCGGCGTAAAAGACGCTCAAGGGGCTTGTAAATCTGCCCCTTGGTGCGTTGTATGGAGCTTGCAGGACAATCGGTGCTGCTTCCTGTGGGGCGCTGCAGTATTCCCAGGCGACCGCTAGGTGGCACGGCGGTCCCGCCGCCGTAGCCATCTCTCCGATCACGAACGTGATGTCGGGATTTAGGCGGTCCTCTTCTTTTTGCGGGCCGCTTCTGGTGCAGGAGGCAGAGGCATTTTCTGGGCCCTTTCTCCCCAGGGCAGTCGCTGCGTGGGGTTGGAACCTTCTGCTGTGGCACGTCCATGCGGGGCAGCTGGCGTCAGCTGAGGTGGTCCACCTGCGCCTGAGCAGGTAGGGGAGCACGGACCCATTCCCCATAATGCTGCACCATTGACACCTCCTCCCCAGCGCTCACAGGGTCGTTTCTCGCATGGGGGGTGCAGCGTGGTCCTACGGGGCAAAGCTAGCCCTACTTCTGGTGCTCTAGCAGCTCTGGTGCACCGGTATCTGCAGGTAGTCCTCTGAGGCAGGGCTCGCTGACGCCTGTGTCCTGCTGGGGTGCCGTAGGGAGACCCACTCTTTTTATGGGCGTGGGTGCTGCAGGGGACGTCCTGCTGCGCCACGATACGTTGCCAGCCGGCTGATGCTGTGGCGGACCACTATTGCACTCGGGGTGATGCAGTCGTCGCAGTGGGGGCCACAGGCTTCTCACCCTCACACCTGAGCTAGGTATCGGCGTCCTCTCCTTTCCACCCACGCTGAGGGTGAGAGACAGCCAGTCTCCGGTCGACACGCCATGACGATGTCGAGCTCGCTTCACGGGCTATGGGAACTTCACATCTCGGGAACGCTCCCTCCCTTCGAGGGACGATGAATCGCTGAGACGCAGGGTCAGACCCGCCTCGACGCCAATGTGGTGTTGTGGGCCCACATGCTAATGAATGACTGACACAGACACAGTGTTCCTGGTTACTCAACTGGCCCAGAGCACGTGCACCCGGGCCCTTTTATTAACAGGCTAACTCGTGACGCCTGTGAGGGATGCGTGTGGACATAACAGCTGGCTCAGGCTCTGCACTTGGGCCTTTCTCACATCTTGTGGCCTTCCATTTCTGTTGCTTTGCAACATTTTTAAGATCTTCTCAGAGTTTTTTCTTGCTCAAATGGATGTAAATTGTGATATATGTTTCCCTCGTCTTCATTGCTTGATTTTGTTCACGAGAAAGTGTCACTCATAGTCCTTAAATGTGACTCATAAGTAGAGTGAAATTATGAAAATGTCACACATAAGCAATCTGAAAGCTTGGCAGCTATAATGTCCTTACTACCATTCTTATGTGAATTTAGAGTTTATCTTTTTGTACCTTTTACGTATTTTCAGTCCTGCCAAGCATCACGCATCACGTGTGACACTAACACATTTCAGTGTGGTGTTCCGCATCACCGCACTGAAATGCATTGTCACGCATTTAAATGCCACTGACTGGACTCTGCTGACAGCGCTGAAACTGCGTACGCCAGGGTGCTAGCGCGTGTGCCTGGGCCTCTGACACCTGTGTGTGCGCGGGCTCTGCAGCTGCTGTGCTCCCCGCAGACTTAAGTTGCCAGCAGCCGGCTCACAAACAGTTAAAGATCCAGCTCAGCTCTGGGTGAATTGAGTGCTACAATGTCAATCAATCAAAACAAATTTGTAGAGCGCGCTACTCACCCGATAGGGTCTCAAGGCGCTGGGAGGAGGGGAGCCGCTACTGCTCGAACAGCCAGGTCTCCTGAAGGAGAGATAGTCCTGTGTCAGCCGTAGGTGGGTGGGGAGGGACTTCCATGTCTTGGCCGCCAGGTAGGAGAAGGATCTTCCTCCGGCGGTGGCTCTGCGAATTTGTGGGACGGTGGCGAGGGCGAGGCTGGCAGATCGGAGCTGGTGGGTGGGTGTGTAGAATGTGAGACGGCTGTTGAGGTATTTGGGGCCCATGTCGTGGAGAGCCTTGTTTGTGTGGGTGAGGAGTCTGAACGTGATCCTCTTACTGACGGGTAGCCAGTGCAGGTCTTTCAGATGGGCAGAGATGTGGCTGTGATGGGGGATGTCCAGGATGAGTCATGCAGAAGCGTTCTGTAGGCGCTGGAGTCTTTTCTGGAGTTTGGCTGTGGTTCCCGCTTAGAGGGTGTTCCCGTAGTCCAGTCGGCTGGTGACGAGGGCCTGGGTGACCGTCTTCCTGGTTTCGGTGGGGATCCACCGGAAGATCTTTCGGAGCATGCGCAGGGTGTTGAAACAGGAAGACGAGACGGCGTTGACTTGCTTGGTCATCATGAGGGAGGAGTCCAGGATGAAGCCCAGGTTGCGTGCATGGTCTTGGGGGTGGTGCCCAGTGCAGGGGGCCACCAGGAGTCGTCCCAGGCAGAGGGGGATGGGCCCAGGATGAGGACTTCCATCTTGTCTGAGTTCAGTTTCAGACGGCTGAGCTTCATCCATTCCGCGACGTCTTTCATTCCTTCCTGGAGGCTGGCTCTGGTGGTGGCGGGGTCATTGGTGAGGGAGAGGATCAGCTGGGTGTCGTCAGCATAGGAGATGATGTTAAGGTTGTGTTGGCGTGCGATGGCGGCGAGGGGGCTCATGTAGACGTTGAAGAGGGTGGGGCTGAGCGAGGATCCTTGAGGAACGCCGCAGATGTCTTCGGTGGCCGCGGATCGGAAGGGGGGGAGGCGGATTCTCTGGGTTCTTCCGGCGAGGAAGGAGATGATCCACTCCAAGGCCGTCCCTTGGAATCCGGTGTTGCTGAGGCGCTGTATCAGTGTGTGGTGGCATACGGTGTCGAAGGCTGCTGAGAGGTCCAGGAGGATGAGGGCAGCTGTTTTCCCCGTTGTCGAGCAGGGACCTGATGTCGTCGGTAGCTGCGATGAGGGCGGTCTCGGTGCTGTGGTTTGCTCGGAAACCGGACTGCGAGGGGTCGAGGGATCCGTTTGTCTCGAGAAAGGCGGAGAGTTGTTTGTTGACGGTCTTCTCGATGACTTTGGCAGGGACAGGGAGGAGCGAGATGGGGCGGAAGTTCTTGAGATCCGTGGGGTCCGCGGTGGGTTTCTTCAGGAGGGTGTTGAGCTTGGCATGTTTCCAGCTCTCCGGGAAGGTGGCGGATGCGAAGGAGCTGTTAATTATGTCCCGGAGTTGGGGTGCGATGATGGAATCGGCTTTGTTAAAGATGTGGTGTGGACAGGGGTCGATTGGAGAGCCGGAGTGGATGGTGTTCATCATGCGGGTGGTGTCTTCGGTGCTGACCAAGGTCCAGGTGCAGAGGGTGGTGGTGGGGGGTGCTGGTTCGGTGGTTGGGTGTGTGGTCTGCGCGCTGAAGCTGTTGTGTATGTCGGCGATCTTGCGGTGGAAGAAAGTGGCAAGTGAGTCGCAGAGGTCTTGCAAGGGTGTGATGTCGTTGTTGCAGGCGCTGGGTTTGGAGAGCTCTTTAACGATGCTGAAGAGTTCCTTGCTGTTGTGGGTGTTGTTGTCTAGTCGTTCTCTGAATGTTGTCCTTTTGGTGGTTCGGATCAGCTGGTGGTGTTCGCGGACGGCGTTCTTGAGGGCTGTCATGTTTTCTGTTGACTGGTCGTGGCGCCAGGCTCTCTCGAGGGTGCAGCAGTTTTTCTTGGAGTCTTTGAGGTTGTTGGTGAACCACGAGGCTTTCTTGCTGCCGGGTCTGCTGGGAGGATTCTTCAGCTGTGCAAGGTCGTTGGCGCAGTTGGTGAGCCACTGTGTGAGGTTCCGTGCTGCTTCGTTGGGGTCCGTCGTGTTGGTGGGAGGGTTCTGTCTAAGGGAGGGAGGTGGTGAGCTGGTCGGTGGTGATCTTGCTCCAGCTTCTCCGGGGAACCTGTTGCGGGTGGTGGTGGGTCGTGGTTCTCCTGAAGTTGAAGTGGATGCAGCTGTGATCTGTCCAGTGTAGTCCGGTGGAGTGGCTGAAGAAGATGTGCTTGCTGGAGGAGAAGACGGGGTCAAGCGTGTGGCCGGCGTAGTGGGTGGGGGTGTTCACCAGTTGCTTGAGTCCGAGGTTTGCGAGGTTGTCCAGTAGGGTGGTGGTGTTGTTGTCATTGTTGTTCTCCAGGTGGAAGTTGAGGTCCCCAAGGAGGATGTAGTCTGAGAAGGTGAGAGCTTGCGGGCTGACGAAGTCTGCGATGGCTTCGCTGAATTGTGTGCGTGGCCCCGGGGGTCTGTAGATGAGAGTGCCTCTGAGGGTGGTCTTGGGGTCGGTGTGTATCTGGAAGTGAAGGTGCTCGGCGGCGGTGAAGGTGTCTTCGGAGTTGGACGTGATGCGGATGGTGTTTCTGTGGACGATGGCGATGCCTCCTCCGGTTTGGTTGATGCGGTCCCTCCGGGTGATCTTGTAGTCATCCGGGATGGCTATGGCGATGTCGGGGCTGAGGAGGCATTCATCCAGGTTTCTGTGAGGAAGGCGACGTCTGGTGATGTTGTGTCGAGGAGGTTCCAGAGTTCTACGGCGTGCCTGTGGACGGAGCGGGTGTTGAGCAGGATGCACTTGAGGTGGTTGGTGCCTGGCCTGGCGGATGCGGTGCTGTTCCGGAGGCAGGTGAACTTGCAGGCTTGGCAGGTGAAGGGTCCGTGGGTGCGTTTTGGGGTGGCTCGGTGGCAGGCGGGGTTCCGGCCGGCGTTAAGTGCGTGGAGGGTTGCGGCGTTATAGTATAGACGGGTGGGCTGGTGTCGTTGAGGGCCAGGGGTTCTGGCCCTGGGCGTGGTCCAGGCGCAGACGGGCTTACCTTTGGCGCGCCTTTGGCGCGCAAGCGGTGAGCCCGCTGCACGAGTCCGCTGCGCGCAGCCGCGCAGTGGCCACCATATAAGGGTAGGAGGGGAGGTGGGGTCAGCTCGGAGGCGGGAGGTGAGGACAGCCAATGGGATCCGGAGGGCGGGGCCGCACGGGAGGCAGCGGCGGGAAAAACGAGCCCGGAGATGCTCGCGACGGCAAATGAGCAAAAGTGGAAACAAAGTAGAAAACCAGTCAACACTCACACGGGGTACAAAAAAGAATGGGTGGGGGCAGGCACGGGGACAGAGAAGGCAAGGGGCACAGGCAGTCAAAGGGGCCAGGCAGCGATGATGCAGGTGAATCTGCGCCGATCTCAGGAAGGAGGCAGAGCTGAAAGAGTGGTCAGGGCAGGCGGAGCTGCAGCGGTGGGGGAGCGACCTACCCAAGGGTCAAGGGTCGCTGTCTCCGCCGTGCAGCAGCCGCCAAATAAGGGTAGGAGGGGAGGAGGGGTCAGCTGGGAGGCAGGAGGCGGGAGGTGAGGACAGCCAATGTGATCCGGGGGGGGGCGGGGCCGCACGGGAGGCTGCGGCGGGAAAAACGAGCCCGGAGATGCTCGCGACGGCAAATGAGCAAAAGTGGAAACAAAGTAGAAAACCAGTCAACACTCACACGGGGTACAAAAAAGAAGGGGTGAGGGCAGGCACACGGGGACACAGAAGGCAAGGGGCACAGGCAGTCAAGGGGGCCAGGCGGCGATGATGCAGGTGAATCAGTGCCGATCTCAGGAAGGAGGCAGAGCTGGAAGAGCGGTCAGGGCAGGCGGACCTGCAGCGGTGGGGGAGCGACCTACCCAAGGGTCAAGGGTTACAATTGCCTGCGTTGAAATTTGTGCCCGTGAGTCACTGAATCACTGCTCAATACCGAGACCCCGGGCGGGGCCTGGCCTGAGCAGGTTGTTGCGTTAATGGCTATGGCGCCGTGGGGGGGGGGGGGTCACCTCACGTCTGGAACAGTTCACAGGAAGGAAGTCGTTAGTCAGAAGCGGCAGGAATCAGATCGGTGCCGTGCCCAAAGAATGAGATCGAGGAGACGCTTGTCTCTAACTCCTTTCTGCAGAGGCACCGCCACCGGCTACCTTCCTATTCCAAATTAATTGAGTTTAAAGAAGGCTTTACAAAGTAGCTGTTTAAACTAGCACCAAACCTGCTTTCAGTATCGGCTCACATTAGGTTCCACGTGAACACAATGTTGGTTGGGGAGGATCCGGTTCCGGTGGGCCCAGGCTGTAGCAGGAATGTTTAATTTCCTGCCCGCCAGCCGGGTCCCAAGGCACCCAGGAATTACTTGCTGTTCTGCTGCGTGCCCTGCTGCATGGCCGAGAAAAGGAGGAAGCCGGTGTTCGAGAACAGATCAACTCTGCTCACCTCCTCTTGACCTTGTCATGTGCTGTTGCTGTGCCCTGTCCAGGTAGAGCCCAACATTTGCCCCAGATTCTCCACTAACAGGATGAGTCTCACTGTGGGAGCAGGTGCACAGGCTGAGGCAGTGCAGCACGGCTCGCTCTGACTCTGAAGAAGAGACGGGCAAGCAATCTCCACGACGCCACAGCAGCTTCCCTCGGTGGATCCTTCTATCAAGAGACTTAGTAAGACACATTTTAATATAATTTACTCCTCCCATTTAAAATGTTTTTACGAGAATGGCGTGGGGGCTCCAGCATAGCATAGCGCCTTGCAAATGGCACACTCAAGTTGTCTGTGCCGTAAATACTGGGTCATCTAAGGCGGGAGTTTTGTCTAATTAGACTAGCAGTTGTTATGCTGATTTATTAGTTTGAAGGGTTTAATAGCCTTTCTTGACATTACGAAGCATCTGATTTTATTTTCGCAACACTAAGAGACTTGCTAAGTGAAAGTCACAGATAAGTAGGGTGATTAAAGTTTCCGCTGGATAGAGGTTATACTATTCTCTACTGGCAGTTTTCACTCTCACCAGTGCAGTGGGTTAATATGCTTGCAATAAAGGAAGTCTACCAGCATATTACAGAACTGTATTGTATGTGGTTTGCGGAGTGGGTAACTGCTTTTGTCACAGAGTTCCCTTTGATTCTTGTGGTTCAGTCCCACCTGGAGGTGAGGTTGGGGTGGAGGGTGCTGATTATTTAGAAATTAAAAAATAGCTTTAAAAGCCGTTGCCGCAGAGTGTTCCTTTCATGTTGTACAAATGAGTGTGTTTTCTGATATTTGAGTGTTTCCATGGATTTCATTGCAGGATTTTGGTTGTAAGAAAGTGTCACTTGAAGTGTCACACATTTAGTCACTGAATGTCTCAGAAATGTCACTGAATGAATGAAATTGTCACGCATAAGTAATCTCAAACATTAGCAGCTGTGCTTTAATTGGTGTCATTTCTGATATGTATATGTTTCCTTTGTCTTCATTGCTTGCGAGAAAGTGTCACTCATATTTGTGGAAATGTCACTCATAATTACACTGAAATTATGAAATTGTCACACACAGTAGTCTGAAACCTTGGCAGCTATGGACTGTATGTGCTCTGAAGTCCTTGTGTAATGTAACTGTTTCTATTGTGAAGCGCTCTGACACCTTCGGGTATAGTACGCGCTATATAAAAACGCATAAAATATATAAACAAGTAAATAAATGAATCCATCAATGGCGCCGCCGCGGGCCCCTCGCCGATGCTCGGTCAGCGCTCTAGCTCTTTCTGGAGCCGCTCGGGCGCACTTTAGCCCTCAGTATGAGTCAGGTCCATGCTCCCGTGCACCCTTGCTGTCAGGGCGCCCCTCCTGTACCCCTGGGGTGCTGTGCATTTCGCTCAATCCCCCGGGGTATCTTCTGTCGCCCCCGGGGTGCCTCAGATCTCGCGGATGCGCACCCGGTCAACGTCGTCCCTCTGACGTCATCGGAGCGCGCCGCCGGCTGCGGTCTGTAGCCAAGGGAACGGAGCCGCTAACGGCGGCGCTGCGGGGAGACACCGGGGCGGCGGGGCTCCCCTGGAGGTCACCAGCGGCCCCGGGACTCCCACCACGGGTAAGGTGGAGCGTGGGGGCTGGGGGGTGCTGCCGCGGCGGGGGAGGGGGGACCGAGGGGAGAGGTGCAGGTGACAGGGGCCCGGGCATTCATCACAGACCAGAGGAGGGGACAGGGCAGTGATTGCAGCATGAGGGCCCGGCCCAGGGACAGGGAGAGGACCCGGATCCAGAGAGTAGGCGATGATGACCAAAGACCAGCGTCCAGAGACTGGGTAAGGACCAAGGTCCAGAGAGAAGGTGATGAATGGGGCCAGAGATTGAAAATGACCAGAACCCTGAAATCTGGTAATGAATGGGACCACAGTCTTAGTAATGACCATAGACCTGCCTCCATAGACTGGGTAAGGACCAGGGTCCAGTGAGTAGGGGATGAATGAGGCCAGAGGTCAGGAGCAAGGGATTGTTCTTGACCAGGACTCTGAAATCTGACACGGAATCGGACCATAGGCCAGGAGCCAGAGACTTGGTAATGACCATAGGCCTGCATCCAGAGACTGGGTAAGGACCAGGCTCCAGAGAGTAGTTGATGAATGAGGCCAGAGGTCAGGAGCAAGGGATTGATAACGACCAGGATCTAAAATCTGACAATGAATGAGATCAGAGGCTTGGTAAAGCCCATATGTTACTCAGAAAGACTTGATGATGGCCTGAAACTTGGACACAGAGACTTGGTAATGAATGGGGCCAGAGGAAAGAACCCAGAAACTCGATAATGACTGAAGACAAGCATCCAGAGACTTAATACTGATCAGAGACCTGGACGCAGAGGCCTGGGAATGACCAGAGAACTAATGATGAAGATGACCTTAATCCAGGACCCAGAAACTGATAATGAATGGGACCATTGACAAGAACCCAGAGACAGAGTAATGACTAGAGACAGCACACAGGATCCAGGTTGTTGATAATGACCTCAAACAGACACAGTGACCAAAATCCTGAGACCGTCACCTGGGAGGAACCTGAGACAGCAACCAGTATGCAGAGGTTTGATAATGACCAGAGAATTAATAAGGATCCGGTGATAAAAACCCCACCTTGATAACCGGGCAAAGATCAGCACCCAAAGACCAATGACCAATGTCTAGACACAGAGAAAGGGACAGATGTCCAGAGACTGATACTGACCAGACATTGTGACCAGCACCCAGAGACATGATACTGACCAGAGATAGTGACCAGCATCCAGAGACATGATACTGACCAGAGATGTATTGGACAGGTACCTTGGTGGATTGGGAAGAGATAACTTTCTTGTTCTAGCCGGAGACCTGAACTGTACCTTTGAGCCGCTTTACGCTGCAGGGGACAGTTGGGGTTCCGCAGAGGACGCAGCTTGGAATATCCCGGATTTGTCCATTGATAAAATTGTTAAAGGGACTGAGGCTGCATTGAACTGGATGGCTCTATGTATGACTTGGGGGTTAAGGGCCGCAAATGGTCGCTCTACATCCGATCTATGCGCCAATAATACTTTTGATAATGGATTAAGGAAAAGTCGCATAGATTATTTTTTGTTAAAGGTGGAATTCTGGCCACTTCTGATAGATATGGAAGTGGTACCCCGCCCAGAAAGCGACCATAACCCGTTGTCCCTTAAACTAAGGCTGCCGGGTATGGCTAGATTGAATGAACCAGATACCTTCCGGACAGGGGATGTCGCTCTGTCTAATGACCGAAGAAGGTTAAAATGGTCTAGGCTAGCGGAGGATGAGACTCTCTTGGAAAGTATTAAGATTGTGGTTTCTAACACGGTAAATGAGTTCATGTCTGCCGATCCCGGGGGGCCTAGTCCTGAAAGCACAATTGAGTCTCACGAATGTTGTTTTGACCAGCTTAAGCTCCTCCTATCTTTACCATGTCCTAAGGGAACCGTTAAAACACATGGCCCCCGCCAGAAATGGTATAATAAGAAGTGTAGGGAGGCCTATAGCTATCTTGTCAAAGCGGTAAAGTCCCGGATCATGTGTGATGTTAAGGCAGCAAGGGTGCAGTATAAGAAAATTCAGTGGGAGGCAAAACGAGAGTGGGAAGATATGCACTGGTCTGACCTCTTGGATGCCTCCACTGCAAATAACCAGACTAAGTTCTGGGAACTTGTAAAGTGGGGCAGAGACCCAGACTCCCATACTCCCACAAACCACGTACCTCCTGACGTTTGGGTGAACCATTACTCTGCCCAATTCAGTGTTGAGAATTTGGAACCCCTCCCAACATCAGGTAGGGTGTTCATAATGCCTGTCCACGGGGAGGAACTGATTTTCACTGAACATGAAGCGGAGTTAGCCCTTGGCCTGACCCAGCGGGGGAAAGCACCAGGGATGGACTTAATTCCCGCTGATTTGTTCAAAGCCAACCCCGATCTCTGGGTGCCGTACATCACCAAGATAGCAAATGCGATATCAAAAGGGGCTAGAATTCCCAAGTCTTGGAAGGGGGCCGAGATCCTCCCAATTTTTAAAAAAGGTGACCGGTCCAACCCGGGCAATTATCGCCCGATTAGTCTTATCGACTCCCTTCAAAAGGTTATTGCACGGATGGTTTTAGGCAGAGTTCAAGGCTGGATGGAACTGGAGGATATCTTGTCTCCCATGCAAGCAGGCTTCAGATCTGGCACGAGCACCATCGACCAGGTGTTTAGATTTTGTCTAATCTACTGGAAAGTGGTGCTGCTTGGCGGTGAAACCATCTTTGCCGCGTTCATTGATCTGAAGTCGGCATTTGACCTGGTGCCGAGGGATAAACTGTGGTGTGTTCTGAGAGATTTAGGACTACCCATGGAACTACTTGATCTAATTGTTAAAATGCATGAGGACAACTTTGCAAGGGTGAGGTGGGGAGGTCAAGGACAGGTGACGGACTGCTTTCCTGTAACTCGAGGAGTCCGTCAGGGGTGTGTCTTGGCGCCCACACTCTTTCTGTTATTCATTGACCAAGTAGTTACATTCTTTGCAGCTACCCCCACTGATGCCCCTTCTCTGGCAGGGACAAGGTTCCCCATGCTCATCTTCGCCGATGACACTTTACTCCTCTCTAAGACCCGTAGTGGTTTACAGCTGGCCCTGGACCGCTTCGAGGAGTTCTGTGCCATCAATGACCTTAAGGTAAATGTGGGTAAAACCAAGTTTATGGTTCTTACCAAGAGTCATTTTTTGCGGAGTTCTGTAAGTATGAGTGGAGTTAACTTGGAGCAAGTTGAGACCATGCCTTATTTAGGGGTCACCCTGGACCATCGTTTACGATGGAAAGAGCAGATAGGAGTACAACAGTTAAAACTTGCCCGACTAACCGGTTGCCTTTTGAGTGAGCAAAAAAGATCGATCACTAAACGGGTCAATCCAGCGTTAAAGATTTACGATTCAAAGATTAATGCTGCAATTTTGTATGGTGCAGATCTCTGGGGACACATGGATCTCTCCAGCTTGTTTAAAATACAGTGTAAGTTCATGCGGAGTTTGGTAGGGCTACCTCAATCTACTCCATCTATACCACTCTGCCTGGACCTGGGATGCAACCCAATTAATGAGATGGCAAGGTTCAGACAGGTGGCCCTCTGGAGGCGCATATGGACCTCTCCCGACCTCGCCCTTTTTGCTAAGGAACTAGCTGAGGTGAGGTCAATTGGGGGTTCCGGGAGAATTCCATGGCTACGCACTGTTAAAACCATTCTGGTCGAAATGGGACTGGAACAGCTGTGGGTATCTCCGGGAACCAATGTTTCCCCCTCAAAACAGGAATTTAGGGCACTGTATTGGGCCTCAGTCCGTCAATCCCTAGTGACTGCTTCCAGTTCTGCTAGTCTAACGGGAAGGTTTCTGACCATCAAGTTGGATCCATCCCGCGAGACCTACTGGGATATCATCACCAGGCCGTTGGATAAGAAACTTTATCACCAGTTTCGTGTGGGATCTTTGCCATTGAATTTCTTTACAAAAAATTGGGTTACTGGAGCAACGGAATTTTGTTGTTGGTGCCCAGGTCACAGGGAAACTGAGGGACACCTTTTATTTGCCTGTCCAACCTACCTAGCACCACGAAGAAAATGGATAAAACCTCTGTTTCAACGCCTCACTTACAGAAGGTCCTCTGAGGCTCTTTGGGTATTAAAAACCAACACCTCAGAGGTGTTCGTGGTGAGTGTAGCGAAATTTTTAGGGTGGGCTTGGGCCATTAGGGCAAAAAGTAGATAAAAACAAGACCAAATTCCAGCTTTTCAATTAATTCACCATTGTCTTTTCTTAATACAGGATAATGTATAACGTACTAAGAATGTTTTAATTCATTCATTGTTTCTACACTCTTAGAACTATCTGGTCAGGTTTGTCTTTGTATTGCTTGGATGTTTAGTAACAATTTTTAAATATATTTAGTTATTGTTAAAAAAACTTTAAACTTGGACAAGTTTACTGTTGTTGTAAAATGTCAGTATATTGGTATATTGTTATGTTGTCCAAATTTTATGTGTTTTTAAATGTTGTCTTTTATGATTTTATTATCGAAATAAAGACTTTAAAACCTGAAACCTGACCAGAGATAGTGACCAGCGTCCATCGACTTGCAAATGATCAAAGAAAACCAATTTGATGGGATTTAATAGTGATCAGAAACATCCAACAGGATCCAGGGCTTTGACGATGGGCAGCGATTAGAGACAGTGGCCAGGGTCCAGAGACCATAGCCAGGCACCCAATACACCAACGAGGATCAAGAGGTCTGATAATGGCCGTGAACCAAATACCAGTGACCAGAGTTGGTTATGGTTCGGGACAGTAAACTGGTTCCTGAGACAGTGATTAGGACCAAAAAACTAGATAATGATGAAGCATCCGAGACCAACCAGGATCTAGAGACTCCAAGAATGACTAGAACCATAGGCAGCAACCAAAATCCAACGACTTATGACCAGGAACTACAGACCGAAGCCAGGGTCGCAAGGCAGAGGCCAGGAATATATAACATTTAAATACAGCTACCCTTATGTACAGGTGAAGTTATATTAATTCAGAACTACGATGGCGCCTGGAATAAAATGACCAGAGATGGCTACCAGGATACAGTGAGTAGGTTCACGACTGAGTGATCTGGTTTCAGATAAGTCCATGGAATATAATTACAGAAATGACATAGCTCTAGTAAGGAGATAGCATCCAAACTGTAATGACTGTCTAATTAGCCCTAAAATCTGTAGAAAGTGGTTAGCTGACCGGTTCAGTGACTGGGAAGCAGGGATGGACCTTAATGTAATGACCATAGTCTGTGACAGTAATGAGTCCAGATACAGGAACTGTGATCTAGTGATTGATCTAGAGAGTCGTTGAAATATAGCACCCTGAAGTCAACAACAAGAATTGAGAGGCCCAGGGAGAGTGTCCAAGATCTAGAGAAACAGTGGACATCAACATGAATCAAGAGACAGTGGGAAGGATCCAGGTACAATGACTGGAGTCCAAAGATAAGACGCAAGATTCAAAGACACTGACGAGTTCCCACAGTTAGTAACATATTCCAGAGAGCAGTATTGTCACAGAGACCACAGGAGGAATACAGAGATCGCTACAAAGATTTTGAAAAAGAGACCTGGCTGCCGAGTTAGTATCCAAGAGCCAGATAATAGCGGTGAATTGTAGCAACCAGTCATTTTTACCTAGATATAGCTATGGAGACTAGTACATGGTAAATGGAATCAGCAGAAGAGCATCAGGGCAAAGCCAGAAAAACAACACAAGTGGGGTGCCAGACGTAAGATCTAGCAATCCAGAATAAATACAGCGAGGGTAGCAAAAATATACTCCAAGTACCCAAGTGTCCTGGGGTAGGGGTGACCTTGATTTTGAATTTTTCTGTTTTGTATTGTTCACATTTATATGTAAATGCACTTAAAGCCACTACCTGGTTTTTCGTGTAGAGATGCACTATTTGTTTGCTGTTAGAAAGTGCTACATGTTATCCTGGTCCGGTACTTAGGTCCTCCTGAGATAAAAGGTCTCAGAAGGAGGGTGAGTGAATCCAGTACACAGGTATCTGTCGGTATTCTGAACAAATACAATTGAAATGTATCGGACTTCCTTCCTCCGATGCAGAGTGTTGTTAATATATGCTGGGTTTGATCTGGTTTCATATGCCAATGTAATAAAAATGCAATTAAGATATTGACAAAAAAATGCACGTGTCCTGAGATCGCGACTAGTCTGTAATGAGTGGAAAGTGAAGTGCTGACTGTATATGGAGAGAAGTCACCAAACGTAGTGGTTTCTTTATAGTGACCAGGGACAAGAATGGATACATCAAAAGTGGAAAGTAAAATGTTACTGGGTTCTAAAATATGTATTCATTAGGAGCCAGAGAATGTGATTGGCCTGTGATGACTTGGGGCATTTGATGGTGGCCAGGTTATAGTGACCTGCATGTATTATCTTGGATTTTAGATGGTGTGCATAATAAAGTGGTTCTTTCCAAAAATAGCTGTCTATATATAGTAACTTTCATTCTTGCAACATCGCTGGGGCGCGATGATTAATGTCCAAAATATTGTCTGGGATATTGTGGTAGAGACTTGAGTTGGTAACCGGGACCCGTGGATAGCGAGTGAGGCCCAGGTGTTTGAGAGGACCTGGGATAGTTATTGAAATATAGTGACTAGGATTCCGAAATATGGGTGTAGATTTTTAGTAGTCTGCGGTTCATAGGTAGTGACCGTGATTTCAGAACTGAGACTAGCAAATAATCTGAGAAGCACATATTGTGACCGGGATATGGAGCCTGAGACTACACACGTGATAACCTAGGATGCACTATTTGTGACCGGGATATAGAATCTGAGACCACACATGTGATAACCTAGGATGCACCATTTGTGAACAGGATACAGAACCTGAGACCACACATGTGATAATCTAAGATGCACCGGTTGTGACTTGGATATATAGCCTGGGACCACACACGTGATAATCTAAGATGCACCATTAGTGACCGGGATATAGAACCTGTAACCTCATACATGAAAACCTAAGATGCAGCATTTGTGACCAGGATAAAGAACCCGAGACCTCACACATGATAACCTAAGATGCACCATTTGTGACCTGGATATAGAGCCTGAGATCACACACAAGATAATCTAAGATTCACCGGCTGTGACCTGGATAGAGAGCCTGGGACCACACACGTGATCATCTAAGATGCACCGGCTGTGACCTGGATATAGAGCCTGGGACCACACACGTGATCATCTAAGATGCACCGGCTGTGACCTGGATATAGAGCCTGGGACCACACACGTGATCATCTAAGATGCACCGGCCGTGACCTGGATATAGAGCCTGAGACCACCCACATGATAACCTAAGATGCACCATTTGTGACCTGGATATAGAGCCTGGGACCACACACATGATAACCTAAGATGCACCATTTGTGACCTGGATATAGAGCCTGAGACCACACACATGATAACCTAAGATGTACCATTTGTGACCTGGGTATAGAGCCTGGGACCACACACGTGATAACCCAAGATGCACCATTTGTGACCTGGATATAGAGCCGGGGACCACACACGTGATAACCTAAGATGCACCATTTGTGACCTGGATATAGAGCCTGGGACCACACACGTGATAATCTAAGATGCACCATTTGTGACCTGGATATAGAGCCTGGGACCACACACATGATAACCTAAGATGTACCATTTGTGACCTGGATATAGAGCCTGGGACCACACACATGATAACCCAAGATGCACCATTTGTGACCTGGATATAGAGCCTGGGACCACACACATGATAACCTAAGATGTACCATTTGTGACCTGGATATAGAGCCTGAGACCACACACATGATAACCTAAGATGCACCATTTGTGACCTGGATATAGAGCCTGGGACCACACACATGATAACCTAAGATGTACCATTTGTGACCTGGATATAGAGCCCGGGACCACACACATGATAACCTAAGATGTACCATTTGTGACCTGGATATAGAGCCGGGGACCACACACGTGATAACCTAAGATGCACCATTTGTGACCTGGATATAGAGCCTGGGACCACACACGTGATAATCTAAGATGCACCATTTGTGACCGGGATATAGAGCCTGGGACCACACACATGATAACCTAAGATGTACCATTTGTGACCTGGATATAGAGCCTGAGACCACACACGTGATAACCTAAGATGCACCATTTGTGACCTGGATATAGAGCCTGGGACCACACACATGATAACCTAAGATGTACCATTTGTGACCTGGATATAGAGCCTGGGACCACACACATCATAACCCAAGATGCACCATTTGTGACCTGGATATAGAGCCTGGGACCACACACATGATAACCTAAGATGTACCATTTGTGACCTGGATATAGAGCCTGAGACCACACACATGATAACCTAAGATGCACCATTTGTGACCTGGATATAGAGCCTGGGACCACACACATGATAACCTAAGATGTACCATTTATATAGAGCCCGGGACCACACACATGATAACCTAAGATGTACCATTTGTGACCTGGATATAGAGCCGGGGACCACACACGTGATAACCTAAGATGCACCATTTGTGACCTGGATATAGAGCCTGGGACCACACACGTGATAATCTAAGATGCACCATTTGTGACCGGGATATAGAGCCTGGGACCACACACATGATAACCTAAGATGCACCGATTGTGACCTGGATATAGAGCCTGAAACCACACATGCGATGATCTGAGATGCACCAACTGTGACCTGGATAGAGAGCCTGAGGCCACACACATGATCATCTAAGATGCACCGGCCGTGACCTGGATATAGAGCCTGAGACCACACACTTGATAATCTAAGATGCACCATTAGTGACCGGGTGTGAGAAGTTGGCCTGATGGGTGATGTTTCCAATTCTGGAACCACCTGATATCAGACCAAACAATCCCTTATGGTGTCTGGTTGTAAGTCAACCTTATCAGACAAGCTATCCTAGGGGTAGCATGGACTAAGCAGCCTAAAGGCTTAACTTAAGAGGTCGTGTTAAGCGAGCTGTTTTACCACATACAATCCTGTAATATCAAATGAAAGGACACCACACAAGTATATATTATAAAAATATATGTATTTATTACTAAAAACAATCCCCAGTATTCTTTATGAATAAAGGGGCACAAGCGTTAAATCAAAAGCACAGTTTAAACATACAAAGTTGCACAATTATGGATGAGGGCGGGTGGCCACTCAAACCATATACTAAACAAGTGGTATAAGAGATGCCACTCGAACAGTGGTTAGGCCTAGGGCCTAGGGAATCGCTGGGAGCAGTCGGGACAAGCAATGCTGAAGTCGGGAACGGCCCACGGGATTCGGGAGCAGTGCGGAAACCGCACGCATGCACCAATGTTAACCAATGGTGCGTAAAAGTTGTAAAGTTAGAGTTCAAGGACACTTCCGCTGAACCTAGAGGAACAAAACTTAAGACACAGACCCTAGAGATGTGTACCAGTGTGGGAACACCGGCGGAGCAAAGTTACCTCACCCACAGGAAGCGGGTGCACAGGGTCGAAGTTGAGTCGGGTTTCGTCACGCAGGCTCTTGGTGCTTGGAGCTGAAAGGGCTGCAGGCGGGGTGAAAGTGAAGTGTCCGGTGGAGTCCAAGGGTGGACTCAAGTCGAAGAGTACCTGAAAGCAGAGGGGACAGAGTCTGGGTCACTCAGCAGTGACCAGGGTGGAACCAGGACGGAACCAGGCAATGTCGGGCGCAATCAGCTGGTCGTCGAGGAGCTTCTCTCCGCTGTCACGTGGGCTCTGGGGCATCTGCGACGTCCAGGAGCAGGTCACGATCTGTCCCACGCAGGCTCTCGCCGTCGGCGCTGTCGGCTTCAAGATTGGAGCAAACAACACTTGGCAAAAGCAATCCACGCGGAACCGGGAGATTGCTTCTCACTCGAACCAGGAAGGTCAGAGTGGGGGCTCCTTTTCAGGGGAGCTGGTGCAGATCTGGAGCAACCAGATTCACAAGTCGTATTCGTAGTTTCGTCGGCACAGGGACCACTAGCCGGCTGGCAAGTGACCGGGCCAACGCGAGCCAAATGGAGCAGAAGGGCCCCACGCAGCACTCGTCGAGTGTGGAGGGCGGAACTTCGTTGCAAGAGTGGCTCAGAGTGGGGGCTTCTCAAACCCCGGTGTACAGCTTCGAGGGTCACTCGTGGGCTGCACGGTCAGCGTCTCGTGGTCAATTCCAGATGGCGTGCCCCACACTTCCTGTCGCCTCCACGGGTCTCAGCTCTGCAGGGACTGTGGATCGGGCTGTTGGAAGGCAGGCAAGCTTGATCTCGTCGATCTCTGTCGCTCGAGTTCCGGCGGGAACTGCAACAAAGTAGACGTCGAGGGCTGGATGGTGCCTGTTTGCACAGGGTGGTCACTCCTTGACCACAAGGGAGATTCTTCGGGCTTCCACGTTGAGTAGGAGGTCCAAGGGTCCAGAGTTTCGTTTCTTATGTTTCGTCAGGAAATCTGAAGTGCATTGGCACTGCTCCCACTCTTATTCGAATCTGGGGGGCGTGATTACCTGCTAGGTCCCCCCCTATGGGTGGGACCCAGGAAGTGGGTGGATACACCCCCTTCCTTTGATCCAGGGCTGGAGTGCCCCAGAACCGGTTTGGCCGGATTATGCAAGGGGCAGCTGTACTAATCAGGGTTCCCAAGGCCTACATGCACCGAAGTTAACCCACTTACACTCAAGAACTGTTGGCACGGAAACTGTAAAAGGCAAAGAACAGGTTTATTAAGACCCCATGGGGTGGTGGTACACTCAAAACAGCACCCTTCGGTAATGCAAGAGGTATCACACCGAACACCGGTGTGACCCTGATTTATATACAGTTTTGGGGCAATAAAAGGTAGGCGGCACAAGTTTAGGACACATTTATATACATATATGGTCATGTTTTGGAACACTGCCAGCTCATTGGAGGGGGCACAACTCCGCTGGTCAGTTTGGCGCACATTCCTGAAGGCTTACTGGTCAGTTTGGACTGCGCAGGTGCAAGCTTGACCAGTACTAACAATAGCCTGTTGCTGGGCAGATTGAAGTGGTCAGTGGAACGGACAACGGACTAAAGGGGCACGCCGGCCACGAGGCCGCTTATGGTCTAAGATGGCCGCCGCAACATTCAAAATGGCGTTTTCATACATAGCCAAGTTAAGGAGGACAGCGTGTAGTTTCAGCTAATCGCTAACGCGGCCATGCCAATTACGACAGACGACCCTTTTAGCGTTTTGCTGAATCTACCTCATAGTGAACATAATCAGGATGTTCGTCCTCGATGTCTATTAACATTATTTGTGTTACTTCCTTATGAAGCATCATTTTGTCATGAGCAAGAGCTCGTCTTGATGGTATGCAAGCAGATAGACACATAGAACATAAGGCTGGGCCACATTGAATACATAGGCATATGAAAAACATTGCTCCCACAATTATACATAGAATTGTCAACAGTTTCCAGCCCCAGGTAGCAAGCATGGACCAGAACCATCCTGAAAGTGTCCAAGTTCCATTGTCCGGATGTATCTCAGCTGCGATCTTGTGGAGCTTGGATATGGCATCATAAACAGATGGAGAATTGTCCGGAATGTATACACAGCAGCTGCTTCCGATGATTCTACATGCCCCCCCACGATCAGCCAGAACTACATCCAACACCATCCTATTTTGGAGCGTAACAATTCTAGAAATCTGTAGTTCTTCAGTGATGTTTCCCAAGGCAATGGCAGTGTCATTCGCTACAGCCTCAACAACACGTGTCAGTCGTCTTATTTTCCGGCTGTTCAGTGCAGCCCCCACGAAGGAAAATAGTCCCAAATTGAAGTCCACATACTGTTGCAAAGCAGTATCGGTTTGGTCTATGTCATCCAAAACAACAGTCCGTTTAACCCTATTCAGGACGAAATCATGATACAAAGTATAATCATTGTGATACATTGGTGGGGCAATGAATACAGGAGGTAGCACAAACGATACATAGCAAGTGCCCAACCATCCCAATGGAAGCTGATGGTAACCCTTCGTTCCACAAATGAAGTACGTGTTTCGTGATGCTACAAATGAGATGCCATTCGGACTATCAAAAGTAAGGGTAGTGTTACATTCGCTTTTCCCCACTGCAATCGAACCCTTATTCCTAATACACAAATCGGCTTTAGTGGCAATAACATTAATAACATGTGCGCTGGATACATTTACATTTCTCTGGTTGCTGTACACACGTGGGGCAGACATATTATCAGGCCTGTACTCCTCCCATTCAAATCGAGTACCCTCAGCCCGCGGAAACCCATCCTTGTCATGGGTGCATACTTTGTTCAAACGGAAAAGCACCCCCCCCTTTGGTTGGCCATCTCAAAGTAAAGAGGAGGGTGTACCAGGCGTTACATGATCCATTGTGCGAAAACGGGAGTGGAATGAGTGGGGTGCCCCCTCTTTTCTGGTGCCCTGGCAACATCCCACACACCCAGCAATTTGAGGTATTAGTCATATTATGTGTGTGATGTAGAATCTGAATAAAACTGTTATTCAGATAGGTTTGCCGATGTCGTTCTTCGTGATAGGGTAATGTAAAGTGAAAATGTTCAGATGGAGCCGGGGTAGTCGGCAGCAAATGTTCACGTACAGGCACCACAAGTTCAACTACCCAGGCTATTACAGCTATCACCACAATAGTCAGAACAAAGAGAAAGGCACCCAATATTCGTTTATCTCGTGATGCCGTTGATTCCATAGTTCAGGAATACTCGTGCAAAAGTCTCAAATAGCACAAATTGTTCACAGAGCTTCAGATACACGTACGTGTATACCTAAAAAAAAAAAGAAAAATGCGGTGCTGAACTCCGAGGTAGCCGTTGTTTTCTTCTCCGGGCCAAGACGGGTGTCGCTACACTGGCAGAACTGATCCCCCCCCTTGGAATTCACAGTTTCCGTTTCATAACCCTGGAGCGGTAACCAACCAGTCATTAAAAAATACAAAAAATCTTCTTATCGAGGACGCAAGTTGTAGCGCTCTCGTCCGGCAACAGCGTGGTCCGGGAAGGCTCCCTCAACTTCGGCCGACGTCACAGCTGGGCTCTTTTCTTTCTCCAAAATCTCCTTGTAGTCGGTCAGCACAGCAGGGGTCACCAGATCCGGAGAGACACGGCGGCAATGTGTCGAATGCACCCACCGCTTCCTGTTGGTCACTCGTACAGCTGTTCGGGTTGCAAGGAGGACCTGTTCGGGGCCTTTCCACCTGGGCTCCAAACTGCTTGCCCTCTCAAACGACCGAATCATGACGTGATCCCCAGGACGGAGATCATGGCCCTCTCCAGTAGAGTTGTCAGGGAGCGCTTCTCGAACCTGTTGATGAATAGAGAGTAAATCATTTGTTAATCGTGCCAAATAGTCGTTCATCATAACACAAGGCACATCATGTATTAATCGCGGCTTAGGCACCCCCCAAATATTCATGGGGCGCCCAAACACCACCTCATAGGGGGTAAGGCCAGTTCGTGAATGGGGTACTGATCTAAGAGAGAGCAGTGCTAGCGGCAAAGCGTCTGGCCACTTCAACGATGTAGATGCCACAATTTTGGCCAGCTTAAGTTTCAACGTAGCATTGTACCGCTCAACCAGACCTGCCGACTGCGGGTGGAATACAGCGTGGAACTTCTGCTGAATCCCTAACCCCTTCAGTACATACTCCACAATCTTTCCGACAAAATGAGGCCCATTATCGCTCCACAGAAATTTGCAAACTCCAAAGCGAGGAAAGAATTCCTTAAGCAACACCTTGGCTGTTGTCAAAGCCGTATTGTCTTTCGTGGGGAAGGCCTCAACCCATTTACTAAAGGCACATACCACCACTAGGACATACTTCAGGTTGTTGCAGCGCTCGAGTTGGATGTAATCCATTTGGAGTACCTCAAATGGTGCAGAAGGTGGAACGAACCCTCCTTTCGGAGTATGGGTCCCCTTTCCGGGATTGTGTTGTAAACAAACCAGGCAGGTCTGCACTACTCTCTTCGCAGTATTAGCGATCTCGGGATGTTCCCAAGCTCGTGTTAACAGCCGAGTAATTGCAAGAGCTCCGACATGCGCCAGTCCATGTGTCATCTGGACCATCGCCTGCAAGTAAGCCGCAGGCAATTTCCATTTCTCCATGTCTTTGCTTCTCCAACAACCCTCGTCATCTAGTACCCCATCTGTTGCCCATGCCGCAAGTTCAGATTCAGTAGCTGATTTTTGAATGTCCAATATTTCTGCTCTAGCATCACTCCATCGCTCAGCCTGTGATTGTATCACATACATGGGGGAGCTAGTTCGGGACATAGCCGTTTGTCTAGCTATGCTGTCTGCAAAGGCATTTCCTTGGCCCACTTTATCCGTGATCCTTTTATGAGCACTGCATTTTACTATCGCTACTTTCTTTGGGCCAAGCAACGCATTTAGGAGATCACGCACTAGCTCTCCGTGCATAATGTGTTCTCCATGTGATGTCAGAAACCCACGCTCCCTCCAGAGTAGCCCGAAGTCATGTGCTACTCCGAAGGCGTACCGGCTGTCTGTGTATATGTTCACACATAGGCCAGCACTCAATTCGCAGGCTCTTGTCAAAGCTATCAGCTCTGCTGCCTGAGCCGATTTCTGTGGTATCCTAGCTGTTTCTACCACTGTCTTAAGTGTCGTGATCGCATAAGCTGCGGAAGTCGTGCCATCTGGCAGCCTTAAACACGATCCATCAACCCACAGTTCCCCATCCACATCTGGAAGTGGCGCATCCTGTAAGTCAACACGACCCTTTGTCTGTTCCTCGGTCAGGAAAACACAATCATGATGTTTTTCTTCCTGACCCTCCTCGGCCGGATAGGGCAATAAAGTGGCAGGGTTCAGGGTAGCGCATCTTTTTAGTGTAATATGTGGCGCCAAAAGTGTCAGCTCGTATCCCGTTAGCCGTGCACTCGTGAGGTATTGGGTCTTTGTTTGGTTTAGCAGAGCATCTACTGCGTGAGGAACTAACACCAGCAGTTTATGCGATAACACTATTCCCTCACTCTGTCGTATGGCCACTGCCGTTGCTGCTACCGCTCGAAAACACCCAGGCAACCCTCGTGCTACAGGATCCAAAATGGCAGAGAAGTATGCACATGGTCTCTGCTTATCCCCGTGTAGTTGCACTAACACTGACAACGCGCACCCATCATTCTCGTGCACGTACAATGTGAAAAGTTTCGTGTAGTCTGGTGTGCCTAACACGGGTGCAGAACAAAGGGCCTGTCTCAACTGTTCAAAAGCCTTCTGACAATCATCTGTCCATTCTAGAGGCATTGGTGTAGCTTTGGACAATAATGCTAGCAAGGGTTTTATGATGTGTGAAAAACCCATAATCCACTGTCTACAAAAAGACGTCAATCCTATGAAGGCACGTACATCTCTCTGCGTGCGGGGGACTGGTGTATCTAAAATTGGTTGAATTCGATCAGATGTTAATGCACGCCCCTCCTTAGACAACAGATGACCGAGGTAGGTCACCTGAGGTCTACAGTATTGGAGTTTCTTTTTCGAAACCTTATGATTGGTTTGTGCCAAAAAGGAAAGCAACGCAAGTGTACTTTCCTCACATTGTGCATAAGTGTCAGCAGCAAGCAGAAGGTCATCCACGTACTGGATGAGAGCAACGCCAGACTGCAATTGAAACGAATCTAGCTGCCTTTTCAAAGCTTGGCTGTAGATGCTAGGGCTTTCAGTATAACCTTTGGGAACACGACAAAATCTATACGATTTATTATTTAACGTGAAGCCAAACAAGTATCTGCTATCAGAATGAACAGGAATGGAAAAGAACGCATTCTTTAAATCAATTACGCTAAACGTGGTGGCCGTGGGTGGGACCAGCGTAAGCAGAGTCGTAATATCGGACACCACCGGGTATTGGGGAATGACAATTTTATTGATCTCTCGCAAGTCAATAATAAAGCGATAGACTTTGTCGTCAGTATCTCGTTTAAGGATCGGAAGAATAGGACTGTTGCAAACATTATAAGGGACCTCCTCCACAACCCCTGCAGAAATCAAATCCTGAACAATATGTGTCAATGCAAGTTCACCTTCTCTCGAGATCTTATACTGTGGTACTCGTGGTAGAGGGGCCCCCTCCTTAACAGTAATGTGTATTGGTGGAATACGCATCTCTCCCACATCCGTATCCGAGGTCGCCCATAACGTATGCGGCAGAGAGGCCAAGGCTGGGATATCTGAGATGGCGTAAAACCTGTCGGGGTCAGGATAATTGTCATTCAGGATAACCCTCACTCCCTCAGGAGCGCAACGTATCGTTGCTCGAAAATATTTAAGCAAGTCAATACCCAGGATGTTATCTGGTGTGTGGGGTGATAACAAAAATTGACCAAAACTAAAGTATTTGTCAAGACATAGTGCAAGGGGCTTGGACAATGGGCTGGGGGAGGGTGTGCCATCAAACCCTACACATGTAATCATTTCGCCAGACAGGGGAGCCCTCGGAACCAAGTTTTTCGACAAAGCGCTACGTGTAGCTCCTGTGTCAACTAGAAATTGATCAGTAGAACCCAGAATACCCGCTGTTACATATGGACCCTGCTGATCTACCGGCACTTCAACTGATTCCTTACCCCATCCTACGCAGTCCTATGCATGCACATAATCCTGATGCTCCACATTCTCACCCTCCGAAATCTGATACTGATTCCGCCTATCAAACGTGTTACGTTCATCCTGGCCACGGCCCCTCTCCTCAACCCTTCCACGATCACTTCCGCCACCTCTCGCTCCCGCATAACCTCCTCTCGACCTTCCGCCTCCTCGACCACGCTGACTACGCTGTTCGCGAAGTACCGGACAATCTTCGGCCCAATGCCCAAACTCCTTACAATAAGCGCACTGATCCCCCGCTATGTCCGTACGACCATACGACGTATTTCCTTCACCTCGTCTACCTCTATCATTCCCTCTACCCTGTGTTCCCCGAACCTGCGCCAACATCACCTTCGTTTTCAGTTCCTTCGCCTTCTTCTCTACACTTTCTTTAGCCTCCAATTCCTGCCGCTCATAGTACTGAGCCATAGTTAACAAAGACGCTGGGGTCGCCGTGGCCCAGGAACTTTCACTCGACTTCAATCGTTTTGCAATCTCCGGTAGGAGATTAGCCACATACTTATCTACAAACAGATGTCGACCCGTATCGTCTGTTAAAGATTGACCACTGTAATCATGGAATGCCTCCTCAAAACGTGTAAAGAAATCTGAAACCGTTTCATCGGGTTTCTGTTTACACGACGTTAGCATAGTCCAATCGATCTTTTTAGAGGGAACAAGCGTCTTTAATTTAATCAAAATAGCTGCCGGAAGATCTAGAATTAACTGACAAGGCTTACATGCCGGTTCCCTATCTAAATCGGCAGCATTTATTTCTTTCCATGTGCCCCCCAATATTGTTTCATCATTATTTTTACGAATCTGCCTCCACATATCAGGTGGTAAAATTAACCCAAAGAACAAATCTATATCCACAAGAGTCATCACACAGGACGAAATAGCTCCTTCCACCCCTTCATAAAATGCCGCCGGATTTTTCCGAAGATCAGGTAGAGAATTTTTCAATGCCATAACATCTGCTCTATTCCAAGGCGTGTATACCCAATTATATACAAAATACCCTTTCGCATCCTTTGACAATTTATCATCATCTGTACCTTCCCCTTTGGGTGGAACATACAAGGGCGCGGCTTCACGCATAGGCATAACATGCAACGCAGAACTCTTATCTGAACCCCGGAGAGAACACTCCTTAATCTGCTCATCAGGCGCCGACTCGGCCTCCTTTTGCCTCCTTTTCCGCTCCTCCCGTAATCTGGTCGTTTCATCTCGCAATTGGATCAATTGCTTGAATAGGTCATCGACATCTGCAAGATCAAATAAACCTTTATCCAAATTCTCACGATACACTGACAAAGCTTTAGGTTCTAACGTATCTGAAAGATCACGATACGCGGCAACAACTTCATCCGCAAAACTAGACAAAAAGTACATTAATTCAAATTCCGACCATTTACCCCTCTCTGCAATCACCTCAGACTGAGAAACACAGTTCTTATTCACTTTACGAGCCCAACTACGTAAATGTGCGGACCTCTCCGCAGTAAACCTGAGAGCGGATACACCTTTCTTTTCCGACTTATCCTGCCCATCATCTCCCGGATCTTCAGCTGGAGCCGTCGGCGAAACGTACGGAGGCGGTGACCGATCTAGCAATGAAAAATCATCAAATTCATTATTAAGGACAGGATAAAGCGGTCGGCGAATAGGAAATTGACCAGTCGTTTGCAATTTACGTTCCCGTTCCTCCCTCTCTCTCTTCTCCTGAGCCTCCTTTTCCTCAAGCTGCAAAGCCTTATCCCGAACAGCCTTGCGCTGTTCTTTGTCCGCCAAGGCAACTTCACGCTTCATACGCTCACGCACCGCTTTCTCCCACATTCGCACACAATCAAACATGTTTTGTCTAGACCTGCGTTGAAACAAACATTGCTCTACAAACTGTACTTTACGTAAATCGAATGACCCATGTAGAGGCCATTGCAATTCAGGATCGGCCTTTGTGTACTTATGCCATAATTTACTGTACATAATAGGAGGAAGGCCAAGTTTGATGTACATCTCGCGATTTGGTGTTCCCTCTGGGGGAGCCGGCTGTGCTTCCGCTAACCTAATTGTGGTACCCTCTCCAAGACAGCACATCCCTCGGAGTGTGCTAAAAACAGGCATGTTCAAAAAGTATCACGAAAACATGACACCGTACAAAAATGGCACTTACAGTACTTCACACAACTGTGCCGCTCAGAGGAAAAAAACAAAGTTAGAGAAACATCTCTACATGCCTGCCTATGTGAAGTGCACTACACATATAAGTTCAAAGGATCACAAATTCACAAACGTTAGCTAACTCAAGTCAAATCACAGATCGTAGGACTTCGGCAAGCGCCCGAGGACTACCTTACCGAACACAAATCATAGAACTTCAGTAAGCGTCCGAAGACTACCTTACCGAACACAAATCATAGAACTTCAGTAAGCGTCCGAAGACTACCTTACCGAACACAACTCTTACCCAAATTTTCAAACGTCCAGATTCCAACTGCCAAGGTCTTGTGATCAAATCAGCCAAACGGCACTTTCCCGGCAACACAGACGATCGAAAACTCAGTCGGGGACCGGCGCCACCTGGAAGGTCAGATCGGAAGGAAAGGAAGAAACACCGTGGGAGCCAAGACTCGGGTCACTCGTGGCAGCGCGCGTCCATGGCGAGTTTCCAAGCCTTCGTCACGACCTCTCCTTCGGGCATCCGAGTCACCGATGAGTCCCTTCGTGGTCGCCAATTTGTAGTAATCAGGGTTCCCAAGGCCTACATGCACCGAAGTTAACCCACTTACACTCAAGAACTGTTGGCACGGAAACTGTAAAAGGCAAAGAACAGGTTTATTAAGACCCCATGGGGTGGTGGTACACTCAAACAGCACCCTTCGGTAATGCAAGAGGTATCACACCGAACACCGGTGTGACCCTGATTTATATACAGTTTTGGGGCAATAAAAGGTAGGCGGCACAAGTTTAGGACACATTTATATACATATATGGTCATGTTTTGGAACACTGCCAGCTCATTGGAGGGGGCACAACTCCGCTGGTCAGTTTGGCGCACATTCCTGAAGGCTTACTGGTCAGTTTGGACTGCGCAGGTGCAAGCTTGACCAGTACTAACAATAGCCTGTTGCTGGGCAGACTGAAGTGGTCAGTGGAACGGACAACGGACTAAAGGGGCACGCCGGCCACGAGGCCGCTTATGGTCTAAGATGGCCGCCGCAACATTCAAAATGGCGTTTTCATACATAGCCAAGTTAAGGAGGACAGCGTGTAGTTTCAGCTAATCGCTAACGCGGCCATGCCAATTACGACACAGCCTTGTGCGCCCCAAGCAGTGTCTGGTTTCTTTCAAACCTCCCTGCTACAATCCACTATCTCCTGTCTGGAGGGTGGTGACACCCTCCTGCGACAGGAAACCCTTTGTCCAGGCCCCATTTGGCTGAGTTTCGGTCAGCTGCAGGGGTCCAGACTCTTGTCTGTGGCAGAGGCATCCATTTTGTGGATCTAAGGTCTTTTTAGAAATTAACCGCATTTAAGTAAAGCAACATGTCTTACCCCTCTAGAGGGGTGGAATGCTATCCCCGTCGCCAGAACTGGCGAGGGGATAGTATTCCAAATCGTATGACACCTTACACGACATGTTTTGATAAAGCCAAACCAAAGTTGCTATATAACCGCGAGGATTATAAGGCACTTAAGAGTATATGGTATGGCATTATCCTGAAACAGCTTAGGGAGTTGTTCCCGACAGCTGCAGACAGGCTCAGCTCATGCTAGAGCTCCATCTCACATTAAACCACGCACTCTGCCTCCAGGATTGATGAGGCCTTCCATAGGAGTGGCTCACAGGTTTATATGTGTCCAGATATAGGTTTAGATATAGGTATACTATATCTAAGTAAGGGGTGATTACACCACCTTACCCCAGCTGAGTGATCAGCCAGTTGTGTCAATTTAAGAACCAGCCAGGGGTGGCAAAAGATATGCTGCAGCCCCTGGTAGGCCTTGGTGGCCCCTATGCCCTGGGCACCTATAGTGCATTATACAGGGGCTGACAAGGAGTCCATTTCCAATTGTGGTATGTACCTAGGGTACATGGAATCCATTTTACAGAGAGAGCAGATGGCCTGGGGCCCTGATTAGCAGGGAACCAGGTCAACTAAGTCAAAAAACCAGCTAAACACAGGCAAAAAATCAGGGGTATCCATAGTCAGGTAGCCACCTTCCTACACCGGGATATAGAGCCGGGGACCATAGGTGAAAATCTAAGATGCACCGGTTGTGACCAGGATATAGAACTTGAGACCACACACGTGATCATCTAAGCGTCACCATTTGTGACCGGGATATAGAACCTGAGACCACACGTGATAATCTAAGATGCACCATTTGTGACCAGGATATGCAGCCTGGGACCACACACGTGATAATCTAAGATGCACCATTTGTGACCACTATATGGAGTCTGGGACCACACACGTGATAATCTAAGATGCACCATTTGTGACCGATATAGAACCTGAGAACACACCATGATAACCTAAGATGCACCAGTTGTGACCTGGATATAGAGCCGGGGACCACACATGTGATAATCTAGAATGCACTGGTTGTGACCTGGATATAGAGAAGCAATCTCCACAGCACTGAGCCCTTGATAATAATGTGAATATAGTCAAAGCAACTTTAAAAGTAGTTATTGTAAAATTATGACTAAACCTGCTTAAGTGTAATGGTGATCAGGGTAAAGCAAATGGGAATAACGACTGGGCCCAGAAGACAGACTTTACAAAAACGTTGAGTTTTATAGCGATGCAGCACCTGATGAAGGAGATTATTATGAGCAGTTTGTTCATTTAGATGCTCCGGGTAACAGAAGGTTCTGTCTGCATCAGGATTATGAGTTCAGCAGGAACAGCACCTGGAGATTTCGACTGCTTCTGGCTGGCACAGTCTCTGGGTGAAATACATAGACTAGAAATTAAATTTATATAGCACTTACTACTCCTCATAAGACTTTGAAGCGCATTACAGTCAGTAGCACACTACCTACCTGATAGTCCAAAGTTAGTAGTCTGCCCGTTGATTATTGGGGTTAGTCTTGCATGCTAAAGGAAACCATTCCTTGCGTTCGTTTCTTTGTGGTACGTTAGTGACTTAGGTGTGATCAATGGATGGGTTATGTGAGAAGCAAATGATTTTAGAAAAAAGCTTGACGACAGGCTGGAGGTTTAAGAGCAGTTTATATATAGGAGAGGCATAGAAGGGAATCAAAGGTGCATTCAAAATAAAGGAGGTAAAAAAGAATCTGAGGTTATGCAGGATTTTAAGGAATATACCAGGGAGGGTTTTTGCAACCGTGTGCAATCTGTGGAAAGAAACTGTTTCATAAAGTGGCTTTTAAAGACTTAGCAAGTTACTCACCTCGCTACAAAAAGCATGCTCGAACCAAACACAGCGAGGCTAGTTTCTGCATATTATTTCCCAAAACTCCTAGTCCCTATTACTGCCCTTTCCAGAATTACAGAAGAGAGTAAATCTGGGATTTGGGAGGGTGTGCATCCCATTGAGGACAGGGAACTAACAAGGTCTTGAGCAAATAGTAATTATGCTTGTAAAATATCCCAATTATCAGGATATTTTGCATTATGCTATTTCGTGTATTTTTTATTTTTTATCATCGCGTGCATTTCAACATGAAAATGTGCGAGATGCCAGCAGGAGTTTGGACAAAAAATGTCTTCCTGTGAGACATCTTCTGCTCGAATCATTTTCTTGCCAGTGTTTTGTGAGATTTTTTCTCCTGGGATCTGTTCTCCAGCAGACAAAAAAGTGATGTAAAATACTGGTGAACTACATTCTGCTGTGAAATATGGCAAGAAAAAAAATCTAGGGATTTGTTTCACACCCCCTTACAAATAACAGGCCACTTGTAATGCTAGACAAGTTGCCAGTGGTCGGTCTCCAGGGACAGTGAGCAGGCTTTAGGGAAGGCGATGTTGTTGTTCTTATTAAGCCGCAAACTACCTCAGGCCAAGATTTCTAACTTTGCATTAGTGACTGGAATTTCTTTGTGTGGACTTTTCCTCTATCCACAGGTACCGTCACTTGACTGGTGTTGGATATTCGCACAAGAATCCTGCGACTCCTGCAGAATGACATAGGTATCGTTTTGATTTCCTGATCGATTGAGATTTGGCAGTGTGGCTTTTCCTGCTGCGCTATGGACGGAGACCCTTTCAGATGGTGGCTGCGCAGTAGCGTGTTGAGGAGCCTGGCCTACCTATGGAGGGAGCCCAGATACGGACGCTGAACATTGACAGGTAACACCGGCAGAGTGTGAGACTGAAGATGAGTCAAAACACAAAATTGTCCTTCAGTGCTTCATCTATGCCTTCTTTTAAATATATTATCATGATATAAACAATTTTCATTAAAATTAATTTGTAGTTTTGTCCCTTGTGAACATCTTTAAAATCCAGGCTTAGATTTGGTTATCAAAGGCCAGTGTTAACACTCCTGATCTAATGATATCATTAGTGGTTGTTGTTTCAGTTGATAATGGTGCTTGGCATTCCTAGGGACTCCTCTAATGTTCTGAGGCTCTTGGTAGTTGATGGAAATCAGAGAACGGTGCAAGTAGGGATAATGTAGACCTTTTTTGGACCAGCTGCTGAGTGCTCTGCATAGTATGATATCAGGATTTATAATGGCTAATAGAAGGGTTGACAAAAGAGCATTGTGTCGGTCACATGTGGATTATTAGATTTGGCATTTGAATTGGGAATGTTTGGCTTTTAAGTGTTGTGGGAAGCTGGCTCTCTATATAGTGGACCAAAACAAGGTACACTGTGTGGAGAGTCCAGGCGACCCTTATTGGTTTACAGAGGCAACAATGATGACACTAAAGGCTCTCTCTATTGTGATAGTGTGGGCGAGCAGTTTAGGCTTATTAGAGGGTAGTGCTAAGCATTCATTTTACTCAGAGAGACCATAAATGAGACGCCCACTCAAAAATAATTCTGAGACCAATTTAGAAAAACAACTTGTATTTTTATATAAATTGTGAGACCAAAAACTTTGTTATAAAGTAAGTACTTTTTAAATATCGATTATTATAGGCAAGTAAAGTGGTCACTTAAATGCATCTTTACGCAGCAGTCCTTTCCTATGGGGGAAGGGCATATGTTGCATACAGTTATTTTCAATTGGTTTCTGGGGTTCTCCTTCAGGACTTCAGTTCAGAGGGGGCCAAGGTCCAAAGTACCACCAGCAGTTACTTGTTACTTACCCAGGGGTATCCTGGTGCAGAGGTGCTGGTCCGGTTGGTAGCTTTGCACTCTACGCTGGTGGAAAGAAGGGAGGCCACCTAAAACAGGCTGCAAAGGGGTACTTGGGACAAGCTTGGGAGCTCTTTGCGGAGGACTCTGGTCACAAGGGTCCTGGGAGCAAGAAAGCACAGTCAATTCTTGGGTACCTGGGCTGACATGCTTGGATGCAAATGTTCAACCGATAACTTTGAAGGCCGAAGTGGAGAAGGGTTCCATGTGAACAGCAGTTGAACATGGGTCAGTCGGTCCTAAGAGTTGGGCTGGGCTTGGTGCATTAAAGGCCCTTGTGGTTGTCGGTCTCGCCTGGGAGGGTAATCCACCAATACGTATGCTGTACATAGGGAGGAGCCAAACAGGGTAGAACCTTTTTTCAAGTCTTTGATGAGGTATGCTTCGGCGTGTTAATTTCATTTCGTGCCAGTGTTATGTTTAGAATGTCAATACTTTGCTCTAAGATGGAAGAACATGAGAGATTGGATAAGGGTCCTAAAATCACTTTCAGGAAGGAATGATTCCACTTTTTTCAAGAGGTAGAGCTGGTACAATGCATTCTTGGTGTTCTGGGAATGTGCTCCTTGAGAGACAGCTCATTGCCAAGTATGAATTGACATGATTTGGCGCCAGTTGATATTTATGGGGGTTAGCTATTAGTTCCTTTTATTTTTCTAAAGCATTTCTTAATGTGACTTTTCTAAATTGGTCTACCTATATCAAGTAACAAATTTGATCCATGTATAGAGGTCAAATGGCAGTACCTCCTGCACAAGAAGATCAACTCGATGCTTGTGAAAGAAACATAAAAAACAGACTGTCAGCTGGTGGATAAATAACAATGCGTTGCGTATTAAAATTATCTCCACATCTAACAATGATCATCTCAACAGTACTGAGTAGTCGAATAGTTATGTTATGGAGATTTATAGCGGGCACTGTCCGCCGAGAAGATATGCTGGTGCTGAGCAGTTGTGGATTTAGGCACACCTAGGATCTAGTGAGGCTACCCGAACAGTTAAACCAGTAACCCCTTGCTAGAGGGAATGATATTGGCTGACGTGCCCTGTTTAGTTGAAGTGTTTATTTCTGATTCCTACAATGAATAATCTGGCCTAATGCACTGTTTGCCTACCTGATGAAAATGTTGAGTAACTTCTAGAAGAAGGGGGTTACAGATGGTTAATGAAAGGAAATGTTTACTGTTGCTAATGAAATGTTTTACATTTAATAAAATGTGGCCTGATCTCCAAAGAGTTTTACTATTGCCTTAAGAGTTGGTTATTGCGGAGTAATTACCTGGTTTATCCCTGCTAACTGAACCGTTACTTCTGTCTAATGACATGGTTATTCCTGCTAATGGGTCTAAGGAAAGGTTCACCCTTGCTTGGTGAGGAGTTGATTGACAAGGGCATGAGTTGTCATTTTCCGGGTGCTGATCAAGAGCCATTTGAAAATCTTCCTCACCATCTTCAGGGTATGGAATCATGAGGCGGTGATGGCATTGACTTGGGTGGTCATGTCGAGTTTGGTGTCGATGATGATGCCAAAGTTCTTGGTGTAGGTAGTGGAGGTGGGTGTTGATCCTAGCTCTGTTCACTGTAGGAACTGGGGTCACCAGTTCCCCGGGGGTAGCCTGGCACGAGCAGGTAGGCACCTGAAAGCTCAGGTGTTAAGTGACTACACAGCACACACATCCACTGACACAATAAATGCACGTACAGATTGAGACCACACCAGTGAGTGGGATTAAACCACTAGCTTTTATCTATGATAAAATACAGGGTATTCAATTACTCAATACATTAGCTCCTCAAAGCATTTCATCAGGGGGGTGGGGCAATTCAATATTCACTGTAGCATATCACCATAAACATTTCATGAAGCCCGCCCCTGCAAGGAATTCATTAAAGAGACATTCAAGTACATTTCATGTAGAGCCATCAATAATCATCGTAGCAATAACGCATTTCATTAGAGTGGAGCAATTCAGTCATTACCATTGCATTAGAGGGGCAAGGTTCCTCACCCAACTTGGAAGGCAGCACCTAAGCCCTGTCACTCCCAGTGGCATAGGTCCCTGACTAGGCCCTACCGCCTAAGTCTCCTGCGTAGGGTCCCCCAGGTCAGTGATGCCCCAACTGACTAAAAAGTTTCCCTCCCTTCTTTATATATGCCCAGGTCACGTGTCCACTCTCTGAGGCGGCAAAAATAGACTCCGCCTCTATTCTGGAAGGTTCCAGGAGCTTCCCCACTCTAACTATGGGCAGGCAATGGAAGGCTGGTATTGCAACAATGTTTGGGGTCCCAGCCAGCTCCTGGCAACTAGGGTGCTACACAAAAAGACCACGCTGCAGTAGCAGGGGCCTGTGGCAGCCATGTTTGAAGTAGATAGCACCTGCACCTTAGCATTGATTAGCAATGGGAAGGTGCCCGGAGACCTAAGGCCAACAAAAAAAAATGGTGGGAAAAAATGAGGCAAGGGCGGAAAAATAGGGACAGACCACTCTAAGGCTGACAGGTCTAACAGCCACCAAATGGAGTATCACAGTGTTGTGCTCTTCTTCTCAAAGATCACGATTTCGATCTTGTCGTCGTTCAGCTTTAGACAGTTGGTTTGAACGTGATCATTGTAATGGGCAACTTGTCTGTGAGGGAGAGAATGTGTTGCGTTTCAGCATAGGCGAGGACATTGATATAATGCGAGCGGATGATGCTGGCTATAGTGATCATGTATGTGTTGGAGTGGGCCAGACTGTGAGAAAGTGGCTCTATATATACTGGACTAGAAGGAAGTACAGTGTGTATAGAGTCCACCAACCCCAGAGGTATGACAGAGGTTAAAGTCAGGCCTGACCTTACACTCAAAAGTGGTAGCTTGGTTGAGCAGTAAGGCAGTACCAGAGGACAGTGTAAAGCATTTGATGTACACACTCAGTCAGCAAAAGGTTTCACACACTCAAGGACTGAACTCCAGGCCAATTGTTTGTATATCCAAAGATATGGTTGTTTTATTTTTAGAACCAACAGTTATAAAAATATACTTTTCAACTTACGAATACTCTCATGTAAATACTTTGCAGAGGAGCAATAAGTTTGTACATACAATAATCACAGGTTAGCTAATAAGCAAAACAGTTCTGAAACACACTCTAGCATTGAGCTCAATGGGTTTTCATAGGAAAGTACAGTTGATTACTTTATGGATTACTTTGGTAGTTCCAGGACTAGATCTTAGATTCAAAGCTGAAACCAGATTAGCAAAAATGTTTTAGTTACAGTGATGATTTTTCCTGAATATAAAGCTGTTTTAAAAGTTCACACCTAGAAACTTTTCGAGGTGATTCTCACAATGTTATTCAATAGGAGGAAATTCAGGTTACCGGTAAAGTACGATCGCGTTACTTTTGTAACCCAGCACTAGTCTCCGAGGGCCAGCACTGGGGGCTTAACTCAAAACAGGTAGGTAATTGCGTTTCAGTATTTCGTATGATTTTTAAAGAATAATTGCAGTTTTCAAAAGTAGAAGGTACAGTACTGGCTTCTCTCCTGATCACAGGTGAGTATTTTCGGATTCGGTCTTTGGCTGATTTTATAGGAATATTTTCATTTTCCAAAACTTCACACAGAAAATTTTCGAGTCAAAAATGGGTCAATGTTATCTAATGACAGGTAAGTGAATTACCGGTTTCCAGGTGAGTACTTGGTTGGTGAAGTTAGGGTTCTTGGTATAGACTCCGGGGTCCCCCAGGGTCAGGTGAGTACAGTTAGTTCCGTCCCAGCGGCGCCGGGGCGGCCGGGTGCAGAGGTAGGTAGGCCCAATGTTATCCAACGAGGGACAGGGGGCCTTCGGTTGGTGGCTGCTGGCGAGCAGGCCAGGCGGCTCTGGGAGCTGGGCTCCTGGTCACTTGCTCAGGGCAAGAGGGGAAGTAGGATAGGGCAAAGAGGTCACAGCCAGCGGCACTCGGTCGGCTGGGTGCAGGGTGCTTTTGAGCCGTCGGGCGCTCAATGTTATCCAATGAGGATCTTGAAACAGGAACAAAGGCTGCAGGCTCGGCGACGGTGACTCTCCAGGGGCGACCAGCACTTCGAGAGGTAAGTTGGGATGTTGGAGCACAGGTAGGTACCCCAAAGGGTGGCACAGGGGGCCGTGGGGCGCCGGGTGCAGGGGTGTCTTTGGGGTCCGGAAAAGCTTACCCTCGGCTGGTCGCGGTTGGGGTGGCCCCTGGTTCAGAGTCTGCAGGCGTCAGCTGGTTCGTCGAGGAGGGTCTTTGGGCACTGGACTTCGGGTCCCAGTCGCCGGGGGGACGTCCTTGTGGTCTTGGTTCGGGTTTGCCTGGCCCGGGCTCGGCTGGTGCGGAGTGGGCTGGTTCGGAGCTTGCTGGTGGGCACCAGGTGGGTTGTTGCAGCAGAGCCTCTGCTGATGGGAGTCCCAATCGTCCAGAGGGTCAAGGCAGGCAGGTCCTCTGGGTGTCCCAAGGTTGCTGTCTGCGGAGGTCGCCGGGTTTAGGCAGGAGCAGGTTTCAGGATCAACAGACCGGTAGGGCTGGGGCCAAGTCAGTTGTTGTTGTCCTGTTGTTAGCAGCTGCACGGCGGGTCTTCTTCTTCTTGATCTTCTTTCTTCTTTTTGAAATCGGGATCTCAGGAAGGAAGGTTTAGGGAACCCCTAAATACTAAATTTAGGGGCGTTACAGGTAGGGCAAGGGCAGGGACCAATGGGTTCCTGTCCTGGGGTGAGTACACCCCCTAGCCTGCTCCTCTCCTGTGGGAGGGGGCAGGAGCCTAGCTGGGATTGGGCCTTGCTCCCCATCTACAAGATGGCATGAGCCCGAGGTCGTGCTTCACCTCGCCTCCTCCACCTGAGGGGTGGAGTTGGCACAGGTTGGCACACCCCCCTTCCTGATGTAATTTTTCCCGCCAGTCTTTCCACCAGAGTTCCCCGAGGGGGGGTAGAACTGGTGGGGGGGCTGGTTGCTGGGTACAGCAAATGGTCTGGAGAAGCTCTCAGAGGCGGTATGCCTTTGAAGCTTCCCCCTGTCCATCCTGGGGAGGAGACATAGCACCTCGCCCAGGATGTGCTTTGTTGCAGAACCAGGAGAGCGAGGGGCTCTCCACCCAGGGGTCCAGCAACATGTCTGCTGTGTAGCAGCCTCTGCAGCCACTCAGCCCAGACGTGGATTGTAGGTTCGGGTTTTTGGAGGGCATCTCTAAGATGCCCTCTCGTGCATTTTACATGAAATCCCACACTGGCATCAGTGCGGGTTTAATGTCCTGAGAAGTTTGGTACCAAACTTGTCAGTCTTCATTGAAGCCATTATGGTGCTGTGGAGTTCGTGAATGACAACCTCCCAGCACCATAGACTCTTAAATGGCAACACTGAACTTACAGTGCCCAGGAATGGCCCTGGGTACTGTAGGGGCACAGGGCCCAAGCACCTGTGCCCTCACCTCTGGCATAGGTCACCCAGCTAGAGGAGTGACTGAAGTATGCCAGGGCAGTGGGTTCTGTGGGCATGGCACACATGTGTGCCATGTCGACTCCTGCTTTAGCTTTGTATTTAGGCACTCAGCCTGCAAAGGCAGTGTGCGGGAGCCAGGGTACAGGGCCCCTGAGGGTGGCACAATAAGTGCTGCAGCCCTCAGGGGTCTTCTCTGGTCACCATTCCCTGGGTACCTCGGGTACCATTTACTAGGGGCTGACAGGGGCCAGAGATGCCAATTGGGTATTTTGTTTCAGCATAGCTTTTCTTTGTAGGGAAGGAACACGGGCCCTGTGTACCTGAATGGCAGGGACCCAGGGCATACTCAGTCAAAGTACATCAGCAGTTCAGAAAAAAGTGGGGGCATACCAAGGCAAGAAAGATGGCACTTCTCACACAACCCCCTCCCCCCCCCAAACGAAAGGTGATGAGACTAACCTTGCCCTAAGGAGTGTTCAATGTCTAAGTGGAAGAACCTGGAAAGTCCATCTGCATTTGCATGGGCAGGCCCTGGTCGGTGTTTCACTTCAAAGTCCATACCCTGGAGGGAGATGAACCAGTAGTTTTGGATTTTCCCCTTTCATCTGCATTAGCCATCTGAGAGGTCTGTGGGCAGTTTGAACCAGGAAGTGAGTCCCAAACAGGTAGGGCCTCAACTTCTTCAGGGACCAAACCACAGCAAAGGCCTCCCTCTCAATGGCACTCCCAACGCTGCTCTCTGGGGAGTAGCCTCCTGCTTATAAGCAACAGGTTGGTCTTGGCCTTCCTCATTGATCTGGGAGAGGACTGCTCCTATCCCCAGCTCTGAGGCATCAGTCTGCACTATGAACTGCTTGGAGTAGTCTGGTTCTTTTAGAATGGGCGCTGAGCACATTGCTTCTTTCAGGGTGTCAAAAGCCTTTTGGCAGCTAACAGTCCAGTTCACTTTCTTGGACATTTTATTGGAGGTGAGTTCTGTGAGGGGAGTCACAATAGACCCATATCCCTTCACAAACTTTCTGTAATATCCAGTCAAACCAAGGGATGCCCTGACTTGAGTCTGGGTGGTTGGAGCTGCCCAGTTCAGGATGCTCTGGATCTTGGCCTGTAAGGGTTGGACTTGGCCTCCACCAACAAGGTAGCCCAAGTACACCACAGTGCCCTGCCCTATCTGGCATTTGGATGCCTTGATAGTCAGTCCTGCAGATTGCAGGGCTTGCAGAACCTTCCCAAGGTGGATCAGGTGATCCTGCCAGGTGGAGCTAAAGACAGCAATATCATCAAGATAGGCTGCACTGAGGGATTCCAACCCAGTCAGGACTTGGTTCACCAACCTCTGGAAGGTGGCAGGGGCATTCTTTAACCCAAAAGGCATCACAGTAAACTGATAGTGCCCATCAGGGGTGGAGAATGCTGTTTTCTCTTTGGCTCCTACGGCCATGCCAATTTGCCAGTACCCTGCAGTCAAGTCAAAGGTGCTTAGAAATTCTCTGCCCTAGTTTGTCTATCAACTCATCAGCTCTTGGGATGGGGTGAGCATCTGTCTTGGTGACAGAGTTGAGCCCTCTATAGTCCACACAGAACCTCATCTCTCTCTTTCCACCCTGTTGATGAGGTTTGGGGACTAGAAGCACTGGGCTGGCCCAGGGGCTCTCAGAGGGTTCAATCACCCCTAGCTCCAGCATCTTGCTGACTTCAGCTTTGATGCGTTCCTTGACTTGGTCTGATTGTCGATAGATTTTGTTTTTGCTAGGGTTACTGTCACCAGTGTCCACGTCATGGGTACACCAGCTGGTCAGACCAGGGGCCAAGGAATATATGCTAGCAAACTGCTGCAAGTCCTGCTTGCAGTCAGTCTACTGTTGGGGAGAGAGGGTGTCTGAAAAGACCACTCCATCTACTGACCCATCTTTTGGGCTGGTAGAGAGGAGATCAGGGAGAGGTTCACTCTCTGCTTCCTGTTCTTCATCAGTCACCATCAGCATGGTGAGGTCAGCCCTGTCATGGTAGAGCTTGAGGCGGTTCACATGGATAACCCTTTTGGGTGTCCTGCTGGTGCCCAGGTCCACTAAGTAAGTGACCTCGCTCTTTTTCTCCAGGATAGGGTAAGGGCCACTCCATCTGCCTTGGAAAGCCCTTGGTGCCACTGGCTCCAAAACCCACACCTGTTGCCCAGGGTGAAATTCAACCATGGCAGCTTTTTGGTCATACCAGTGCTTCTGAAGCTCCTGGCTGGCCTCAAGATTTTTGGATGCCTTGTCCATGTACTCAGCCATTCTGGACCTTAGGCCAAGCACATACAGCCAGATTCATCATGGTCCCGATTTGCGAGTCCTTAATAGCGATTATTAAGGAATCGCTATTAAGGACTCTCAAATCGGGATTCATGTAGAAATTGCAAAATAAATTGCGATTCCTACAGCCTCCTTATTTGCGATTAGCAAATTGCTAATCGCAAATAAGGAATAACTCCCCATTCATTCCTATGGGCCTGAAGGCCCATAGGAATGAATGGGGAGTCAATCCTTATTTGCGATTAGCAATTTGCTAATCGCAAATAAGAATGCGATTTCAAGGGTGCCAGGGGTGTCCAAAGGACACCCTGTAGCACCCCTGAAATGGAAATGTAGCCTGATGTTGCGCACACACATGTCCAAAGGACATGTGTGTGTGTAACATACCACTTAGAAATATGCACTAAAGTGCATTTTTCTAAGTTTTCGCTATTTACCACGAAGTCAGACTTCGCGGTAAATAGCGGCCGGAAATTGCGAATTCGCAAATTTTAAAAGTTTCATGAATTGCATTTAAGGAATCTCAAATAGAGATTCCTTAAATGCTATTCCTCGCTAAAATGCGGTTTCTGTAATAGCGAATTTTGCATTTGGGATGATGAATCCCAAATGCTAAAATTGCGCTCGCAAAGGGCCAGATTCTCAGAATTTGGCCCTTTGCGAGCGCAATTTCCCTTGATGAATCTGGCTGATAGTCCACAATGTCCTGTTTGGGTTCTTGAGAGGCCTCTCCCAACCCTCTTTTACAAGACAAAGTGGTCCCCTTACAGGATGACCAAACAGAAGTTCAAAGGGTGAAAACCCCACTCCCTTCTGTGGCACTTCCCTATAAGCGAAAAGCAGGCATGGCAACAGGACATCCCATCTCTTGAGTTTTTCCGGGAGCCCCATGATCATACCTTTCAATGTCTTGTTGAACCGTCCACAAGACCATTGGTTTGTGGGTGGTATGGGGTAGTGAACTTGTACTGCACTCCTTCCACATGTGTTTCAGGTAAGCAGACATGAAGTTGGTACCTCTGTCTGAAACCACCTCCTTAGGGAACCCTACCCTGGTGAAGACACCTAGGAGGGCCTTGGCTACTGCAGGAGCTGTAGTCACCCTAAGGGGAATTGCTTCAGGGAACCTAGTAGCACGATCCACTACTACTAGAATGAATTTGTTCCCTGAGGCTGTGGGAGGCTCTAGTGGACCCACAATGTCCACACCTACCCTTTCAAAGGGCACCCCCACCACTGTCAGTGGTATCAGGGGGTCCTTTGGCTTGCCCTCTGTCTTGCCACTGGCCTGACAGGTAGCACAGGAGCACAAAAACTCCTTCACTTTTTGGTTCATCTGGGGCCAGTAAAAGTGGCTAACCAACCTTTCCCAAGTTTTGGTTTGCCCCAGGTGTCCAGCTAGGGGGATGTCATGAGCCAAAGTTAGGAGGAACTCCCTGTACTTCTGTGGCACTACCACTCTCCTGGCAGCTCCAGGAGTGGGGTCTCTTGCCTCAGCATATAGTAATCCCTCTTCCCAATAAGCTCTGTGGGTACCACTGACATCTCCCTTGGCTTCTGCAGCTACTTGCTGCCTCAGGCTCTCAAGAGTGGGGCAGTCTTGCTGACCCTGGCACAACTCTTCCCTAGTGGGTCCCCCTGGGCCCAGGAGTCCGGCCTGGCAAGGCTCAAGCTCCATAGGCTCAGTTCCCTCTAGGGTTTCCAAGTCCTCTCCCTGAGGAGAGGGGTCCTGAGAGGCTTGCTGTGTAGAAGCTGGTTCCCCAGTCTTCTTGCTTTTCTCTTGGTGGGTTGGGCCATACTTTCAGGCTCCAAACCCACTTGTTCACCCTTCATTTTGCTGGGTGCTCTGGTTTGGACACACACCAATCTAGGGATAGCCAGCATGGCTGCATGGGTTACTTGCTCAACTTCAGCCCAGGCTGAGGTCTCCAGGTCATTTCCAAGCAGACAGTCAGCTGGCAATTGTGGTGAGACCACTACCAGTTTCAGGCCAGTAACCTTCCCCCATCCTAATGTTACCATATAAAGGGGGCGTTGGGTGGTAATGCTGTTAGCATTGGTGACTGGGCACGTTTTCCCAATCAGGTATTGCTCTGGGGAAACCAGCTTTTCCCTTACCATAGTGATGCTGGCACCTGTATCCCTCAGAGCTTCTACTCTTGTTCCATTGATGGAGGGGTATTGCATATATTTGTTACAGTTGGTTGGCGACCCAGCCACACTGGCAACCTCCATATTCCCCAGGCAGACTAGACTAGCTTGAGTGTATTCCCAGATTTGCTCTGGGCACTCCTCTGATCCCATCTGTAGATTTACTGTCCCTGGAGTAGCTGGAATGGGTGCCTTAGGGGCTTTGTTGTAGGGGCAGTTCTTGTCTACAGTTAAATGTCTCAACTTCTTACAGTTGTTACAATAGGCCTTGTTAGGATCAAAGTTTCTTCCCCTATAGGGCTGAGGCACATAGGGAGTAGATGGGGACTCACCCCCCTGAACAGGTTTTTGGGGCCCTTTGGAAGACTCAGACTTTTTATCTGGGGGATTCTCACCACCTTTCCCCTGGGGGGGGGGGGGGGGGTTGTGACCATTTTTGTTTGGTCACCCCCAGTGGCTGTCCTTGTCACCCTAGTCTTGACCCAGTGGTCTGCCTTCTTTCCCAATTCTTGGGGAGAAATTAGACCTAGGTCTACCAAATGCTGATGTAACTTTTCATTTGTGCAATTACTCAAAATATGTTCCTTCATAAACAAATTATACAATCCAGTAAAGTCATGCATATTGTGTCCAGTTAACCAACCATCCAGTGTCTTTACTGAGTAGTCTACAAAATATATCCAGGATTGGGTCTGGGTTTTGTGAGCCCCCTGAACCTAATTCTGTACTGAGTCCAAATCCCTCAATCAGAGTCTTCTTCATGAGGTCATAGGACCCTGCATCTGGCCCAGAGAGGGTCAGAAGCCTGTCTCTGCAGTTACCAGAGAACAGTTCCCACAGGAGTGCCCCCCAGAGTAGTTTCTTTAGCTGTCTGATATCACAAGCCCCCCCAAGGATGTGAACCATTTGGTGATGTCATCACCTTCCTCCAATCCCTTTGGGGATTTTAGGATCATAAGATTGCTCTCTGTCCTTGTTATTGGTATTGCTGCCACCAGAGATGGGGGTTAGGCCCATCTCTTTTCTTTCTTTTTCTAGAGCCAGGGGCCTGGTCTCTAGGTCTAATCTCTTGGCCAACTTTGCTAGAAAGTCGTCCTCTGCACTGGGGTTTCCCCCAATGGGGTTTCTAGGGCCCAGTCCACCTGTGTGGTTCCTAGGCTCCCAAATGTTGACTATTGGAATCAGGGGGACAGAGACCCATCTTCCCTAAGGATGGGGGGGGGGCATTATCCTCCCCCTCTTCCCTCACTTCTTCCTCTGTGTGGGTGTCACCCTGCTCAGAGGGGTGGTCTTTTGCATACTCAGCCAGGAGCTCCTGATAGTTCTAACCCTCTACCCTAGCTTGTAGTGACTTTTATTTTTCAGAACTTCTAATGGGACTTAAGCAAGGCCTTACCAGAGGTTTAGTATTTTTGGAAAAGACCAATTTCAGAACTCTAAAGGTAATTTGAGTTCTGCTGTGTGATCAGATAGTAACCAAGTAGGCCAACAAATGCAAGTTTGTATCCCACCGCTGCCACCCATGTGAGAAAGTGGCTCTATATATACTGGACTAGAAAGAATTACAGTGTATATAGAGTCCACCAACCTCAGAGGTATAACAGAGGTTAAAGTCAGAACTTCAGTCAGCAAAAGGTTTCACACACTCAAGGACTGAACTCCAGGCCAATTGTTTGTATATCCAGAGATATGGTTGTTTTATTTTTAGAACCAACAGGTATAAAAATATACTTTTCACATTACGAGTACTCTTCATGTAAATACTTTGCAGAGGAGCAATAAGTTTGTATACACATTAATCACAGGTTAGCTAATAAGCAATACAGTTCTAAAACACACAATAGCATTGAGCTCAATGGGTTTTCATAGGAAAGTACAGTTGATTACTTTATGGATTACTTTGGTAGTCCCAGGACTAGATCTTGGATTCAGTCCTGGGGTCTAAGCTGAAACCAGATTAGCAAAAACGTTTTAGTCACAGTGATGATTTTTCCTGAATATAAAGCTGTTTTAAAAGTTCACACTTAGAAACTTTTCGAGGTGATTCTCACAACGTTATTCAATGGGTGGAAATTCAGGTTACAGGTAAAGTATGATTGCGTTACTTTTGTAACCCAGCACTAGTCTCCTAGTGCCAGCACTGGGGGCTTAACTCAAAACAGGTAGGTAATTGCGTTTCAGTATTTCGTATGATTTTTAAAGAATATTTGCAGTTTTCAAAAGTAGACACTTAAAAGAAATTTCATAGAAAAGCAGACAATGGGTTCCTATGGAGAAAATACAGGTTTCTAGTAAACTCGCTAGGGATTACTTTTGTGGTTCAGTACTGGGCTGAAAGGTACAGTACTGGCTTCTCTCCTGATCACAGGTGAGTATTTTCGGATTCGGTCTTTGGCTGATTTTATAGGAATATTTTCATTTTCCAAAATTTCACACAGAAAATTTTCGAGTCAAAAATGGGTCAATGTTATCCAATGACAGGTAAGTGAATTACCGGTTTCCAGGTGAGTACTTGGTTGGTGAAGTTAGGGTTCTTGGTATAGACTCCGGGGTCCCCCCAGGGTCAGGTGAGTACAGTTAGTTCCGTCCCAGCGGCGCCGGGGCGGCCGGGTGCAGAGGTAGGTAGGCCCAATGTTATCCAATGAGGGACAGGGGGCCTTCGGTTGGTGGCTGCTGGCGAGCAGGCCAGGCGGCTCTGGGAGCTGGGCTCCTGGTCACTTGCTCAGGGCAAGAGGGGAAGTAGGATAGGGCAAAGAGGTCACAGCCAGCGGCACTCGGGCGGCTTGGTGCAGGGTGCTTTTGAGCCGTCGGGCGCTCAATGTTATCCAATGAGGATCTTGAAAAAGGAACAAAGGCTGCAGGCTCGGCGACGGTGACTCTCCAGGGGCGACCAGCACTTCGAGAGGTAAGATGGGATGTTGGAGCACAGGTAGGTACCCCTAAGGGTGGCACAGGGGGCCGGGGGGCGCAGGGTGCAGGGGTGTCTTTGGGGGTCAGAAAAGCTTACCCTCGCTGGTCGCGGTTGGGGTGGCTCCTGGTTCTGAGTCTGCAGGCGTCGGCTGGTTCGTCAAGGAGGGTCTTTGGGCACTGGACTTCGGGTCCCAGTCGCCGGGGGACGTCCTCGTGGTCTTGGTTCGGGTTGGCCCGGCCCGGGCTCGGCTGGTACAGAGTGGGCTGGTCCGGAGCTTCCTGGTGGGCACCCGGTGGGTTGTTGCAGCAGAGCCTCTGCTGACTGGAGTCCCAATCGTCGAGAGGGTCAAGGCAGGCAGGTCCTCTGGGTGTCCCGAGGTTGCTGTCTGCGGAGGTCGCCGGGTTTAGGCAGGAGCAGGTTCCAGGATCAACAGGCCGGTAGGGCTGGGGCCAAGTCAGTTGTTGTTGTCCTGTTGTTAGCAGCTCCACGGCGGGTCTTCTTCTTCTTGATCTTCTTTCTTCTTTTTAATATCGGGATCTCAGGAAGGAAGGTTTAGGAAGCCCCTAAATACTAAATTTAGGGGTGTTACAGGTAGGGCAAGGGCAAGGACCAATGGGTCCCTGTCCTGGGGTGAGTACACCCCCTAGCCTGCTCCTCTCCTGTGGGAGGGGGGCAGGAGCCTAGCTAGGATTGGGCAGGGCTCCCCATCTACAAGATGGCCGGAGCTCGGGGTTGTGCTTCACCTCGCCTCCTCCACCTGAGGGGTGGAGTTGGCACAGGTTGGCACCCCCCCTTCCTGACGTAGTTTTTCCCGCCAGTCTTCCCGCCAGAGGGACTGGTGGGGGGCTGGTTGCTGGGTACAGCAAATGGTCTGGAGAAGCTCTCAGAGGCGGTATACCTTTGAAGCTTCCCCCTGTCCATCCTGGGGGAGGAGACATAGCACCTCGCCCAGGATGTGCTTTGTTGCAGACCCAGGAGAGCGAGGGGCTCTCCACCCAGGGGTCCAGCAACATGTCTGCTGTGTGGCAGCCTCTGCAGTCACTCAGCCCAGACGTGGATTGTAGGTTCTGGTTTTTGGAGGGCATCTCTAAGATGCCCTCTCGTGCATTTTACATGAAATCCCACACTGGCATCAGTGCGGGTTTAATATGCTGAGAAGTTTGGTACCAAACTTGTCAGTCTTCAGTGAAGCCATTATGGTGCTGTGGAGTTCGTGAATGACAACCTCCCAGCACCATAGACTCTTAAATGGCAACACTGCACTTACAGTGCCCAGGAATGGCCCTGGGTACTGTAGGGGCACAGGGCTCATGCACATTGGCCCGCACCTCTGGCATAGGGCACCCAGCTAGAGGGGTGACTGAAGTATGCCAGGGCAGTGGGTTCTGTGGGCATGGTACACAGGGATGTGTGCCATGTCGACTCCTGCTTTAGTTCTGTACTTAGGCACTCAGCCTGCAAAGGCAGTGTGCGGGAGCCAGGGTACAGGGCCCCTGAGGGTGGCACAATAAGTGCTGCAGCCCTCAGGGGTCTTCTCTGGTCACCATTCCCTGGGTACCTCGGGTACCATTTACTAGGGGCTGACAGGGGCCAGAGATGCCAATTGGGTATTTTGTTTCAGCATAGCTTTTCTTTGTAGGAAAGGAACACAGGCCCTGGGTACCTGGTTGGCAGGGACCCAGGGCACACTCAGTCAAAGTACATCAGCAGTTCAGAAAAAAGTGGGGGCATGCCAAGGCAAGAAAGATGGCACTTTCTCACACAGACTGATTGAGAATCCTTGCTGAACTGTGCAGATCAGGTCACAGGTGTCTGAGGTGTTCAGTGCAGGGTGACTGACTGGGTTCTTCTAGTCGGAAAGAAGCAGATCCTTCGGAGTGTGTGTCCTTAGATTCCCATTTCATGTAGGCGTTGTATTGGTGGGAGACTGTGTCAAATGCTGCGGAGAGGTCTTGTAGGATGAGGGCCGCCGTGTTTCCTGTGTTCAGTCATACGAATGTCATCTGTGGCAATGATGGGGCACTTTCCGTGCTGTGGTTCGGTCTAAAACCAGACCGAGTGATGTTGAGGAGTTGGTGGCCGTTGAGGTATTCGGTAAGGTGTTTGTTGATGATTTTCTCTAAGACTGGGAGTAGGGAGAGCTTTGAAGAGGCTGCAGAGGGTTTCTTAAGCGATGGGAGGCGTGTTTCTAAGCATCTGGTAAGGTTGCAGAAGAGTTGGAGGCATTCAGAATGGGTGTGAGAATGGCGCAGATGTGTTGCAGTCTTCTGGAGTAGCAGCAGTGAGGATAGGGGCACAACGGGTCTCCTGAGTGGATAGACTTCATGGTGGTAATGGTTTCTTCCGGAGTGATGACAGGCCGTGTGGTTACAGGGCTCGAGAAATCCACTCATACTCACCATGGTGAGTCAGATTTTATCAGGTAGAGCTATTTTTAGGGCTTAGTGTCCGTGTCTGGCGAGCTGCAAAGAGCAGGTGTTCTGCCCACTCAGAAAGTGAATGAGCAGTCAAGATGCCTTTAAACGTTTGAATCTTGTAACTTTTGCTGTGTGTTTAAAGAAATAGGTCAAATGTCTTCTGATAAATTACTGCTTATTTTTCTTTTGGAGATTGGTGCTTTTATTTCTCCGACTTCAAAAGTTAGAGGATTTTGTAAAGTGAACTGTCTAACAGTCATGCTTGGCGCACGACATTTAAATAGGTTGTAAATGAACAGTACACATGTTTCAAAATATATTACAGTAGTTAGACGCACTTTTATAATTCTAAGGTGAGATGAAAGCAAAGATTTTAATATGATCAACACAAATCAGAATATGATGTGCAAATGATAAATATTTGCTGATACCTGATTTCCATACACTGTATCAGTACAACTGTATGGCAGTAGGAAAGATTGTGGACATTTCATTAGAAAATGTCTGTCTGTAAATGACAGTGCGTTACTGCATCATTCTTTAGTGATATATTTATTAAAAGTGAGTTTTAAATATGAACTGAGAAACATTCCTGCCCCCCACCGTGATGACAATTCCATTAGGTAGGGGGACAGTGGCAGTGTTTCCCGGACCCGCTGGCTCGCCTGGTATTATCAAGCCTGCATTATCAGCCTTGTGCGTGTTGCGACAAAAGTGATTTTTAAATATAGGAAACTGTGGAATTGTTTTTAATGTGACATCTGTGACATCAGAAATTTAAAACTTGCACACACTCGCACATACACGCCGATATCACCTGTGGCATTAGCTTTGTAAGCGCTCGCTTCCCCGTGATTTTGCTACGGGGAGGGAGGACACCACTTCCGGTTTCGCTGAGCGGTTAGCGCTCTAGCGGCCAGGGCTGACGGGGCTATTTAGGCTGAGCATTTCTTTTCCGCGCTGCGGTAGGGGGACAGTGGCAGTGTTTCCCGGACTCGCTGGCTCGCCTGGTATTATCAAGCCTGCATTATCAGCCTTGTGCGTGTTGCGACAAAAGTGATTTTTAAATATAGGAAACTGTGGAATTGTTTTTAATGTGACATCTGTGACATCAGAAATTTAAAACTTGCACACACTCGCACATACACGCCGATATCACCTGTGGCATTAGCTTTGTAAGCGCTCGCTTCCCCGTGATTTTGCTACGGGGAGGGAGGACACCACTTCCGGTTTCGCTGAGCGGTTAGCGCTCTAGCGGCCAGGGCTGACGGGGCTATTTAGCCCTCGCCCCCTCCTGAGCGCGCAGCGATCGCGCGCAGGAGAGCCGAAGACAACGCCGAAGACTAGCCAAAGAGTGGCCCGTCTGCGCCCGTCCGCGACTGGACGGGACCAGGGGCTAGCCACTCTGCCCCTACACATCATGGATGGCCACGCGACTGCTCCTAGTATCAGGTATTCACCTCATACTCTTCTTGCCATACAACCCCAGGGCAAATATAGATGCACTAATAGAACGCCAATATGTCCTGATGGCCCCTTCTCCTGCATCATATGCGGATTTCAAGCCACTCACTCCAACATCATTGCTGGATACCTCAGTGACAATATAGATACCCAGGGAGGCTGGAAAAGTTTTTTGTTAAATGTAAGATCCCTCCCAAAGCACTATATGCAACTTTGGGACTCTATACATAGTATTCAGCCTGAGATCTGTTTCTTAACTGAAACCTGGCTTAAACCCCATACTATCCCCACTATCATCTTAGGGATACCTATGGGGTATAAAATCCTGCGTCAAGATCGCCCTGAGAAAGTAGGAGGCGGGATCGCCATAATATATAAAGACACCCTGAATATTAGGGCCATAGAACAAGTAATGTTACCCACCATGGAAGTACTGATCTTTCACTTAAAAATTAGCCCTAAGGTACACTGGAAAGGGGCATTAGTCTATCGCCCACCTGGTCCCAATACTGGGTTTTCTCTCGCTTTAACCGAACTTTTAGCCCCCTACATGAAAGCAAATGAAAATTTTATTTTACTTGGAGATTTTAATTTTCACATTGATGTTGCTGATCACCCCGATACGAAAGCGTTTTTGACAGATCTTGCTCTACTAGGCCTACATCTTCGAAATAGTGGACCTACTCACTCGGGGGGTCACACTCTGGATTTGATTTTCACTACCCATCCTAATGTTTATTGTCATCCCCCTAAACATATCCATTGGTCCGATCATAAAATGTTAGATTTTCCCCTGCTCCATTTACCCAAATTAACAAATTGTGCTACTACGCAGCCCATTACGCGTAGACCATGGCATAAAGTCACTCCTGCCAGGCTTACACAGATCTGGAAAGAGCCAGCACTGTTAAACTCGGATAACATCAACACTGCTCTCTCCAAGTTTAACTCCACACTGATGACAGCCATTGACACTCTGGCTCCTCAGAAAATTGTCAAGAAACCTACCATAGCCAAAAGGGAAACATGGTATATGGAGGCCCTCAAAGTAGAAAAGCAGGGGTGTAGGAAGTTGGAGAAACTTTGGAGACGAACACGCAATGGAGAAGATAAAGACCGATATCTGATGGCTATGACCGCCTATTATAAAAACATCAAAAAAGCGAGGAAAATAAGCCTCACCTCTCAAATTGTAGAGGCGGGCAACTCTACTAGAGAGCTATTTAAAATCATACAGGCCTTCACCAACCCTATGATATGTGAGAGTCCAGATATTTTCACTCAAGACCTCTGCAATGAAATATCTCAGTTTTTCGAGGATAAAATAGAAGGGATATATAAGAAAATCATCTCAGTCTCAGGTCCCTTGGATGTTGAGGTCTTTGAAATCTCTCCTATGGTGACTCCTGGGAAAACCCTTCATGCAATCCCTGAAATAACTATCAAAGATCTGACTGCACTTATCAACAAAATGAAGACCGGCTCTCCTACTGACCTGATTCCCGCTAAATTGGTCTCCCCCTTGAATGAGATATTAGGTCCCTCAATTCAAAAACTGTTGAACCTCTCCTTTGCCGAGGGACAACTCCCACAATCCTGGAAAGAAGCGGTAGTGAACCCTATATGCAAAAATTCCACCTTGCCCTGGTCAGAGCTCTCCAACCTTCGCCCTATTTCTCTCCTCCCTTTCATTAGCAAACTGGCAGAGAAACACGTTAACACCACCATTTCCAGCTTTATCGAGGCGACAGGGGGCCTGGACCAATCTCAATCTGGGTTCAGGCCCAACCACAGCACTGAGTCGGCCCTTCTCTCTGTGACTGATAAGATCAAAATGTCACAGGATAGTGGAGGCTCCATGATTCTAGTGCTGTTGGACCTGTCTGCGGCCTTTGATACCGTGTCCCATAACATCCTTCTCAGCCGTTTGCAGGGAGTGGGAATTGGAGGCTTAGTACTATCATGGTTGGAGAGCTTTCTCACCGGGAGGTCACAATCTGTCAGCCTGGGCCCCTATCGTTCCACCTCGAGGGTGCTCACGAAGGGGGTGCCACAAGGCTCATGTCTTAGCCCTACATTGTTCAATGTATATGTGGCCCCCCTTGCTGAGATTGTGCGGAAGTATGGGTTCACTCCAGTTTCCTATGCTGATGACACCCAGCTCCTCTACCCTTTCAGCTCCCTTGGCCCTAAAGTCAAGGAGAATTTTTCTGAGGGTATGAGGGCAGTGTCACATTGGATGGCTGTAAATTGCCTCCAATGTAATGTGGGAAAAACAGAGGTTATGCTCTTTGGCAAGGCGAGTCTCCTCTGGTCCCCAGACTGGTGGCCATTAGATCTGGGCCCAGCACCTTCCTTAAAACCTCATGTTAAAAACCTAGGGGTGAAGTTGGACCAAAAACTGACTTTAAAGGAACATACCAACTACATCGCAGGGCTGTGTTTCCACACCATCGGCCTTCTCAGACGTGTCTTCCCGTATCTTCCTGCCACCTATAGGAAGACACTTGTACAGGCCTTGGTTACTAGCCGCCTGGACTACTGCAACGGCCTGCTGACTCTAGCGAATGCAGATGCAGTGGGTCGTTTGCAGGTAGTCCAGAACACAGCGGCGAGACTGGTCATGAGTGTACCGGCCAGGACTCCCTATAAGCCCTTGTTGGAAGGTCCACAAGTGCTTGTATGGGGCTAGCCCTAAATACCTGTCACAATCTCTGGAGCTGTACCAACCTGGCCGGTCACTCCGCTCAAGTAACCAAGCCCTCTTAAAACCACCTGTAACAAAAAAATCCAGACAAGGAGACCGTGCATTCTCTTCGGTTGGTCCTGCCCTATGGAATAAACTCCCTACTGATGTCAGAATGACCACTAACCACCTGTCATTCAGAAAGGCACTAAAAACCCTCCTCTTCCAAGAAGCTTTTCGGCCCCTTTAATATTTTGTCTCACACAACCTGATGACTCTATGGCTGCCAAAGCGCGGAGATACCCTTACGGGATTGATTCCAGCGCGTTATAAGAAATTAAAATAAAATAAAATAAAATAAAATTAGTGAACTAAGAGGCAAGTCAGGGATCGTGTCTACCCTATATGTGGACTAGATTTTTATTATACATGGATGCAAAAATTCAGCCTACTAAATCAAACACAAGTGCTTTTGTACAGCACACATGCTGAACTCATATATTTAGAGGTAGTCTCGTTTTTGGTAAGGAAGAAAAAGGTGACTCTGGAATAAAATATTTGCCTAGCATCACACAATTTGAGATTAGTTTATGGACCAAGCGTATTACAGTTTGGTCGAGTAGATTATTCAGGTCACTAGATCAGCATGTCTGGTAAAACATTTTACATTTTTCGAGGCCTAGGTTAGCATTTATTCTTTGGATATGATCGGGTGGCGTTTGGTGAGGTCTGTCTGGTCTGGTTGTGGGCCGAAGTTGCTCTAAATGGCTGTGAATTTGTTGCTTACGAATCGAATGATTGTTGCAGAGGTCCTGCAACGGTGTGATCAAGTTGGAGGTAGCCCATGGCGAGGTGAAATGTTTCACAATGCCAAAGGGGTTTTTGCTTCTGTTGGTGCTGACATAGTTGCTGTCAGCCAGACCGGTGTGTATGGTAGTCCGGATCATTTGGTGGTAGCGTCTTAGGATGGGTTTGAGCATGCTTCCGTCTGCATTCTCCTGGCTCATTCTCCATTTGTGCTCCAGTTGTTTGCAATGGTGTTTAATCAGTCTAAGTTCCTTCGTCCACCAACTAGTTTGGGGTCTGGATCTTGTATTGTTGTGTTTGAGGTGGAGCCAGGGAGTCGATGCAAGAGGTGATCCAATTGTTGAAATTCTTGATGGCTTTGGGGAGGCTGTTGCTGTGTTCTGGTTAGCAGGTGTTGAGAGCTGATCTGGTGATGGTGTGTGTGTGCGCGTTGAACCAGGACAGGGATGCTAAAGTTGACAAGAGCATGGTCTGTCCACGGAACTGGTGTGGTCTCGTCGACTTGGATGTTGCAGAAGTGGGTGAAAGTAGGAATCAGAGGATGTCTAGTGACATATGTTGGTCCCTTTTCTCATTGGGTGAGGCCCAGGATAAGTTTTCTTGAGCTGGGGTTGGTGTGGTCTTCAGCTGGAAGTTCAGGTCTCCAAGTAGGATGTAATTGCTAGCATTGAGGGCGAGTGGTGCAACAAAGTTTGCAATGGCGTTGGTGAAGTTGGTGCACGTCCTAGTGGTCTGGTGATGAATGTGCCGCTGAGGGTGAAGGTGGCTGTGACGTGGAGTTTGAGTGACAGGTGTTCCATGTTGGATGAAGACGTGTCCAAGTATGTGGTGCAGCTGATGGTGTTCTTGTTTATGAGGGAGATTCCGCTTCTGTAATTGTGTACTCTTGTCTTGTCTGGCAATCCTGTAGCTAGGGGGTATGGCTGTGGCGATGACAGGTGCAGGGTTCAGCAACTTTCCATGAGAAAAAGTTGGCCAGTAGGTAACAGAATTTTGCAGATCTTGAGCTGAGAACTTGGTGATTTCAGTTGCATAAGAAGAAATTGGAAGTTGAGGGGAAGGGTCTTGCTGCTGTTAATCACCTGTTTATTTTCTCTCTCCAGGTAGCTGCAGATGCCCTTCACAGCAGACCTCGGTTGATTATGTCACGGATGCCACATGCACCTGGAGGGATCCTGCCACCTCTTGGTGCACTGATTGCGCAGAGGAAAGTGGTGCCTTGTGATGTGGGCCATAGGAGTGACAAGGAGGAGGCCACAAACCCAAGTACGGAGTCACCTTTTCAAGCCCTTGGAATATCCCCACTCACTTGTATACCCTATCTTGCTTGTGCGACTTGATCCGTGTTCCCTCTAGAGACGTGCTCCAAACTACTTGTATGTACCATGGTTAAAGGTTTTTTTAAAGCGCAGAGTTGACCACAGCATTTTGTAATGACATTCGTCATTACGCATGCGCACTTACAAAATTGCACAGGCACCATTTCTTTCGTTGAGTGATCCAAGGTGAAATGGTTAACAAAAATGAAAAAGTACAGCAAAAGCATGTTTTTTAGGGCAAGGGGACTGGCAGCAGTTGACTGCCTGGTACTTCCTCCACCTACCTAATACAAGCGCTTGCAAAGCCAATATGTCTCAACTTTGCAAGAATTAGACGTATTGGCATTATAAATGCCCATGTGTTGTACCCATGTGTTGTGAATTGTGAAGTGGCTGTAAGTGGTGTGGAAAGGACTTATGTGGGTTGGATTGGGCAAAGAGTTAAAATCAGTACATTAGCTTTTAAGATAAAATGGAGAGACGCATAGCTACCCGTTTAGTGAAGGGCTTGTACAAAGTGATACCAGAAAAAAGGGATTAATCCCAACTTCCCACTTAGCCAAATTGTGTGATCTTAGGCACATATTTTATTTCGGCAGTCTTCCTTTTGCTTCATTATTATATATGTAAGTACCTTCAAATATTTGATTCAGAATACGAGCTATACAAAATCGTATTGTGTTTGATGTAATAGACCATAATGTTGTTGTGCTTATAAGAATCTGGCAGTCATACAAAACACACGAAAACTGACTTGCCTCTTTCATCATTAATGGCACTGTCTCCGGGGAGAAGGCGGGACAAGAATGGTTCTAAATTTAGGCTTAAGAATATCACTTTCAGTAAGTTCCTCTCAGCGCAGTGGTAAAGTGTGACTTAAGAGAAAGCGTCCGCTTGTTAAAGAAATACACTTGTTTGACTTTTAAAGAGACTTTTGCCATACTTTACATGGTTCTGTTTCATAATTTACTTGCCAGTCATTTCCAGGGCTCACTTCTGTGCATCTGCATTTGTAAAACCCTCTCTTGACACACACAATGAAAGCTCAACATTCATTTAATCCTGTGGGCGCGGGAAGAGCGAGTGCCTTGAGGCACAGCGTGAAGCGGAGGCAGCCATGGGAGTGACAATTAGGAGAAGGCTGGAGTAATGGCGAGAGAGACAGAGAAGGAAACAAGCATTGGCAAAACCAATAGGTTTGCCTACGCAACGTCATTTAGATTTGCCAATTATTTTTAGACTTGTTGCACTGCACCGTAACGCAGGCTGCTCTGCAACATGACTTAAAGAAAAAATCACTATGACACAGTCAATGCGCAGTTGAAAACAAACATATATTTCCTATCCATGGTTGCTCGGTGTGTAAATGCTCACTCAGTCACTGCAGTGCTCAGCGAAGCTTCAGAGAGGCTGTGCCTGCTTGCAGCCTCTGAGAGAACGCGGTGGCGTAAGTCAGGTGCGTTGTCATGGAATGTGTTGTGGGTGAAGAGCACGGACTTACGCCCCACACCTCTTGAATTTGTGCTTGAGTGAACAGACACAGTACTGGTGTAGTCCGAGTACCGGCGCTGAAGTGTACATGAGATTATTTATTGCAGTGCTCAAGTAGAAGAACAAGGAAACAAAACCAGTTTTACATTAAATAACAACTGCCCGAGGGCGCATAGCTAACAGTACAAGACATATTAACAGAACAGTACAGGACAGGACATCTGTTCTTTGTACAGCCTACTCATGTTGTTAGTACATGTGCAGCTGCATGTATGAGAGTACTGAAGAGTACCCTGCTGCACGCTCAACCCCTAACAATCGTTGTATCACGTCACAAATCTATACACGATGTGCAATTTCCTTTGGTGCCAAAAAAAAGAATATGTATCATAATTGTGTGTAGAGCTTCATAGCACACTAGATCCAAAAGTAAGTGCTCTAAATTACAGGAGTGATTATACTTTTACTAATCCGTTGCACGCAGTTACCAGCCTCAGAAGGGTTAATCATGGAAGTCTGAATTAGTCTTGCCAAAATTTGAACTCTGATCTACCATGCATCAAAGGTGATCGTTTAACTCTCCAGGTCTTCCTGCCAGCATTGACCTACGTTCTTTATGTATGGCCAGTATGTTTATCACAAATAACCCGTCATCTCCATTCTCTAGCCATCTCAATTTATTTCAGCAATATGTGCACACCACAACCTCCGCTGCAGCAAGTGGTACGTATCATGAAAGGGTTTTCAGTGGTTTTTCAAACGTCTTTAGCTGGGGCGTAACACTGCTTAAAGCAGCATATCCATTTTACTTCCCCGGTTTTATATAAATAAAAGTGGTACTCCGTGTTCCTAAGCTGCATGCCCCCTGTTTTCAAACACATTGCAGCGGGTTGGGCTGGGCTCTCTGCACCCAGTCAATTTTCGATGATCATCAGGATACTGGGATCTACAGTGGCATTTATTCACTGTGACCCCACTACATTAATAGGAACCCTGGGCTGAAGGTACACATCCCACCCACTGTCTGCTATATGGTCCGTCGTTAACTTTCTAAAGATACATGCACAGGCGTCAAGCAAGGGAGGCATGGGGAAAAGAAACACTCAATAAAAGATACAAGGGAGGAGGGAAATTGGAAACCAAATGAACAGCAGAGGGTGTGGCCAGCAAAGCGGATGGAGTCCTGGGAGGAGGGAGAGGGGAACAACAGGGCACAAGTCTAAACATTTTTTTTAAAAAGCGTGGTCAAGATAGTGGATAAAGTCTTCTCAGCACGGCCAGTCAGGCTTTGGAACTCTCACCTTCATCCCGGTCCCGGCCTGCTAAAATTCAGGCAAATCCCTTAAAACTCGGCTCTTTACACTGCCCATTCCAGTGCGCTGGGGACTGTGACCGCTCCATAGAACTCCAGTGAACGAGTGCTCTATGAATAAAAACTGACCACTAAGTGGACTACGTGCTTGATTATGTGCACTACACGCGACCCGCGGATCAGTGGATCCTACAAAGCAGATGTATATCTTTCCACATTAAAGGATTAAGGTAAGGGGCTGTGGAGGCGGCGGGGTTTTTCAAAGTGCTCACTAGGAACAAGCCATTTACCTACCCGACCAGCTGTACAGTTGGAGTAACATAAGAGCCAGATACTACATCCCAAAGAAGAACTGAAATAAAAATATTGGCAATGAATTTAATCAGGATAATAAATCCTGCAAAAACACAAATGCTAACACTCCAATGTGTAAGTGTTTTTTTCCCTGCTAGGACCAGTTCAAAAGTTGGCAGTTGCCATTTCGTGCATGTTCCGCTTGCATCGGAGGACGACGTGGGGGACTGAAGTCCCATGGGAGCCTACTTAACAAAGCCATAGAACCAGACGGCAGTGCTTACCGGATTGCGGACAGTCTTCTGAAGGAGGCGACCAATCCAGAACCATGCTCTGCTACAGAGAAGACACCTTATCTTTGAGGACCGCCTTCTGGTCTGTGGGAACACGTCATAACACTGGCCTATCCCGGAGTGACAGGTCAAACAACACTGCACTCAGCTGTAGCGCACAAAATACACATGCCGGGGCAGGGCTGGGGGGAAAAGGAGGTTGGTAATGGGGCTTAGGGCACACACATAGCTGTCCCGGAATGAGGAGCCAAGAGAAAAGGGGAGGGAGAAATGACAGGAACAGCAGATACAAAGAGAGAGGAAGAAGAGTAAACCGCTTCAATAGTAGATACATAAAGAAACAGGCGAGTGTGCATAGGCTTCCGCACCGAGGCTTATCGGAGTCCTTGCAGTGCCGATGGCCAGCTATGGGGTGCTGTGCTGATAAAATCAAATATGCTCCATGGTAAAACATAAAAGCGGGCGCCATGTTAGTAAAAGAAAGGCACAACATTTACAGGCCTCTTTTCAATCACACTGGGATTCCAAGGACAGGGGTAGCAGCTGTGCAGAGGAGAGCCTTCCCATGATGCCATGCAGAAACAAAAGAAACAAGCAGCTATGGCACCGAACCCGAACACAAGAAAACACTCACACGAGCAGCAAACAAATAAAAAAAATAGTCCCTCAAACATGCGGATAAATAACCAAAGCAGTATTTAGCCCCGGCTCCATAGGAGGAAATGAATGACAAAAGGTGGGTCAAGGGGAAGGATTGACCTCTAGCTAGCAAGGATTTTTATGGACACTGAAACAAACACATGAAAAGCAGTGGGCAGGCTTTAAGCCCACAAAGAGAATGCAACAGGTCTTGAAAGCTCGACCTAAAAAAGTATGATCAGGGAGTAGACGGGGAACAGGAAAAGCAGCATGCAAGCTGTCGACGTGCTAAAGATCATCGCAAATTTCTGTGACTTCGGAGGACATTCAGAGTACATTTATACAGCTTTCTGCAATGAAAATACATTACCTGCAAAAAGCACAAACGCACACGTACTTGCAAAACTCCTATACAGCAGGTCTTTTCAAGTTTATAATTTCCTACGTGTTATGACATGAAACATTAACTATCGGTGTCGCCTTATGAGGCTTCTAACCTGTGACCAGAGAATGCACCCATCTCTGAAGAGAATTCATTAAGCACCAGAGTTAACTTAACACTGTTATAGCTTGAAACTTGCTGGACAGACCAATCGGTGCAGCAAATACCTTAACCCCAGTGTTTTCTGTGTGCAGATCTTACTAGTGCTCAACATCCCCAAATGAAAAACAAGCATTTATAAAGTCAATAGGACACACCTTTGAATCTATTGGGTTTACCAATGATTCTAGTCGTGCTGTACAGCCGATGTACAAGCTGGGAAAAGGAAAGTCATTGAATAAGAAACCAGCAAATGTGAGTGACAATAAAGCCAACTACTCGTAAGCATTGGCGGGCTGTAAGCCCACAAATGGTCTTTTTCAGCCAGACCGCTTGCTCCCTCCGGTAGGCTCAACCGAAACAGGGTAGCCAGAAAAGTTGTGCCTATAGAAAACTAGGCATAAATCTCAAGGTATTGTGAAGCCACTAAAACTGTGGATTTTACTGCTTTATTAAATTTATAAATCTACACTATTGGTAATGATACATTAGTAAACAGTGCTCGCGTGACAAAGAGTGATGAGATGCTTATTGGCATTTTTTGTGCGAAAAGTTAAGTGGACCAAAGACCATTTCATAACCAGCATTTGTGAAATAAAATTTTTGCCTGTTCAGTGTGGCCCTTTCAGATAAAAAAATATACCATCTAATTCACATCACAAACATTTCCTGTATTTTTCACGGACATAAAATAGAACTATTACACAATACAATCACCAAACAAAGAAACAAACTGCTACATTCCGTATCACAAAAAGACCATTCAGGCATAAACATGCATTTGACTGTGCCACAACACACACACTGAGCCGGCCACACACACTGCGCCCTCACACTACTTTAGGCCACAAACACTGCGCCCTCACACTACTTTAGGCCACACAGACTGCGCCCTCACACTACTTTAGGCCACGCCATTCTGCACCCTCACACACTCTGCACCCCCTCACACTCTGCACCTTCACACTCAGTGCCACATAATTATATGCTACATAATTACACTGCACTGCACTCAATGCAATGCAACATACACTCCAAACAATACTCAGTGCCACATAATTACACGCCACACAATTACACTCTACTGAATACAACATACACTCCTCATAATACCACTCAGTGCTACATAATTATATGCTACATAATTACAATGCAACATACACTCCAAACAATACCACTCAGTGCCACATAATTACACGCCACACAATTACACTCTACTGAATACAACATACACTCCTCATAATACCACTCAGTGCCACATAATTATATGCTACATAATTACACTGCGCTCAACGCAGCATACGCTCCAAATACCACTCAGTGCCACAGAATTACACTGCACTCAATGCAACATACACTCCAAATACCACTCAGTGCCACATAGTTACATGCTACATATTTACACTGCGCTCAACGCAACATACACTCCAAATACTACTCAGTGCCACATAATTACACGACACATAATTACACTGTCTATCTATCGCCCGCCCTCACTCTATCTATCTATCTATCTATCTATCTATCTATCTATCTATCTATCTATCTATCTATCTATCTATCTATCTATCTATCTATCGCCCTCACTCTATCTATGTATCGCCCTCACTCTATCGCCCTCACTCTATCGCCCTCACTCTATCGCCCTCACTCTATCGCCCTCACTCTGTCGCCCTCACTCTATCTATCGCCCTCTATCTATCTATCTATCTATCTATCTATCTATCTATCTATCTATCTATCTATCTATCTATCGCCCTCACTCTATCTATCGCCCTCACTCTATCTATGTATCGCCCTCACTCTATCTATCGCCCCTCACTCTATCGTTCTATCTATCTATCGCCCTCACTCTATCGCCCTCACTCTATCTATCTATCGCCCTCACTCAATCTATCTATCGCCCTCCCTCTATCTATCTATCTACCCCCCCCCCTCTAGCTATCTATCGCCCTCCCTCTATCTATCACATCACCACAGCATCACTCAGCACCACCTCAGCATCACTCAGGGGCACCACAAAATCACTCTGCGCTACCACAGCATCACTGAACACCACAGCATTACTTATCTGAAAGAAACAGGTTAGTATTAGATTCCTTACCTTAGAATATCCCCAGGCGTCAGTCTGGATCCGGAAACTTTTGCGTAGCAGTACCCCTGCGCGTCGGTAGGCGTCGTCTGCAGGCGTCCCCTGCGGCTCTGCGTCGTCGGCGTCGTGCGCCGTGATGACGTCGCTGGAGTATATAGACGCCGCCTCCGCGCGCTGACGTCAGTTCTTCTTTTTTCCGCGCCAGTTAGCGCAGATCCGAAGAGCAGTACTCCGGTCTTTTGACCAAGTTTCTTGTTAACTACTTAATCTTCTACGGTGCCGGTAGGATGCCCGGTTTCAAGGGTTGCGACGAGTGCGACCGCCTGATGTCGGTCACCGACCACCATCGACTCTGCCTCCGGTGTCTGGGCGCGGACCACGACGTGGAGTCCTGCGTCGACTGTCGGGCCTTGACTGGTAAAGCTAGGCGGGAGCGGTCCCGCAAGCTTCTCGAGCTCCGTGTGTCTGCCCCGCGTCGAGAGCGGTCCCGGTCCGGTTGGAGGTCGAGGGAGCGGTCGAAGGAACGATCGCGGAGCCGCCATGAGCGCTCCGGGAGTCGCCACCATTCCTCCGGTTCGTCAGGTAAGCGTAAGAAGTCGGGGCGTCGTCATCGTACCCCCGACTCCCCCCGACGCCCGCGTGATGCGGCCGGGGGCTCGGGTGGCCCCACCCACGCGGGCCCGCCGACGCCGTCTGCCCCATACCCGTCGGTCCCTGGGGAAGGCGCGTCGCGTGAGGAGATCGAGGCCTTCCTCATAGCTATGAGGGCGAGGTCTCCTCCGGCGGGGCCTACGGCGCCTGCGGGCCCGTCGGTCCCGTCTGGGGGCCCGAGCGGTTCGGGTGCTCCTGCCTCGACGCCGCCGGTGGCTCCGGCCCCGGCGCCGCTGGGCCCCTCAGGTTCGTCGCTGGCTGGTCTACCGGCCTCTCCGGCGTCGGTTCCTTTGGGCCAACCCGTGGTACCGCCTCCGCGCGGTGCAGCGACTCCGCCGTCGGTTCCGGCCGGCGTCGGGTCCCCGGCGCCGACGCCACGCGGCGCCACCCCCATTCCCCCTCTGACTCCTGACGCGGAGTCGGACCGGCGTCGTCCGACGCCGGATCCGGCGCCGATGGGGCCCATTGACCCCGAGGTCTATATCGTCGATCCAGAATACGGCGATGAGGACGAGTATGGAGAGGGTTGGGAGGGGTCTGAGGACCCTTTATCCCGTGCCTGCCAGTATGATGTGGACTGGGTAGGTGATCTGGGTGATGCCAGTGGTCTGGACGAGTCGCCCAACCCTGGGTTTGTCTCCCCGACCCCTGTGGCGTCTGAGGCAGGTGCTGCCTATTCGGTGGTCCTGATGAGGGCTGCCAAGGCCTTGAGCCTTGAGCTCCCTGTCGCGAAGGTCAAGCCGAACATTCTGACCGAAGTGTTTAAACCGCAGTCATGCCCCCAGGAGCCTCTGCTGCCGTTTAATGAGGCCCTGACGGATGTCCTTTTGGGCACCTGGTCCAGGCCCGCTTCCGGTGCACCGGTTGACCGGAACGTTGCCAGGCGTCACCGTCCGTGCTCGGACGACCCTGCCTTCCTATCCACCCATCCCTCCCCGGAGAGTCTGGTGATCCAGGCCTCCACTTCACAGTCCGCGTTCCCGTCGGCTCCGCCCGATCGGGAATCAAAGCGGTATGACCAATTTGGTAAAAAGGTCTTTTCCTCTTTGAGCGCTGGACTGCGGTCTTGTAATACCGCGTGCCTCTTGGGCCGCTACACCCACTCCCTGTGGGATACGGTCGAGGAGTGTTTGCCGCAATGCCCCCAGGAAGTGCGGGACAAGCTCACCCGGGCCTTGGTTGAAGGCCGGGATGCGGCGCGGTACTCGATCCGTTGTGGTCTGGACACGACCGACTCGCTGGGACGGGCTATGTCCACGACGGTGGCGATTCGTCGCCATGCTTGGCTGAGATCTGCCAACTTCTCGCCAGACGTCCAAAATACACTCATGGACATGCCATTTGATGGCAGTCGCCTGTTTGGTGACAAAGCGGACCACGCGCTGGAGCGCTTCAAGGACTCCAGGGTCACGGCCAAGTCCTTGGGTCTTTCGACCCAGCGCCAGCAGACGGGTTCGTTTCGCCCCTTTCGTGGCCAAGGGAGGGGCGGTCCCACACGTGCTGCCAGCCACGCGCCGCAGAACGCTCCCCAGCGCGGTGGCGGCCGTGGTTTCCGCCGTGGTGGCGGTAGAGGCCAGCGGCGAGGTCAGTCCACGCCTCCCCCCGCTGCTGCATCCAAGCCTTCCTAGTCCGAGCTTTCGGGCTCACGTGACGCCAGTGGGTGGCAGGGTTCGCCATCACCACTCCCGCTGGCGCGCGATAACATCGGACAGGTGGGTGCTGCAGCTCGTTCGAAGGGGCTACGCCCTCCCCTTCGAGTCCACTCCTCCAGCCATGCCACCGCAGAACCACCGTGTGTCGGGGGACCACTTGACACTTCTGCAGGAGGAAGTTACGACCCTCTTGGCCAAGGGGGCCATCGAGCGCGTTCCTGGGCCAGAAGTAGGGTGTGGTTGCTACTCCCACTACTTTCTGGTGCCCAAGAAGGACAAAGGAGGCCTCCGTCCTATCTTGGACCTACGGAACGTCAACGGCTTCCTCCGGAAGGAGAAGTTCAAGATGTTGACTTTGGCTCAGGTCTTGGCTGCTCTAGACCCTCAAGACTGGATGGTAGCGTTGGACTTGCAGGATGCGTATTTTCACATCCCCGTCCTGCCGGCCCACCGGCGTTACCTGCGGTTCACGGTAGGCCAGGAGCACTTTCAGTTTATCGTGCTTCCATTCGGCCTTACCAGCGCCCCACGGGTGTTCACGAAAGTGATGGCGGTGGTCGCAGCTCATCTGCGCCGGTTAGGGGTTTCAGTCTTCCCCTACCTCGACGACTGGTTGTTGAAGGCGGGCTCGCCCCAGACAGTCGTCCACCACCTTCAGATGACGGCAGACCTCCTGCACGAGCTGGGGTTTTCCATCAATGTGCCGAAATCACACCTGTGTCCCTCTCAAAAGCTCCTTTTCATCGGAGCGGTTCTCGACTCGGCGCAGTTTCGGGTTTATCCCCCGGAACGGCGGGTCCGGGATATTCAGGCTCTGATTCCCATCTTTCAGCCGTTATCCTGGGTTTCGGTCAGGTTGACGCTGCGGCTTCTGGGGCTGATGGCCTCCTGCATCCTACTGGTGCATCACGCCAGGTGGCGGATGCGGGCTCTGCAGTGGGACCTGAAGTTTCAGTGGGCCCAGCATCAGGGCAACCTATCCGACCATGTCCTGATCTCGGAGGGCACTGCGAGACAGTTGCAGTGGTGGCTTACGGACCGCGATTGGGTCAGAGGCAGATCCCTCTCCCTTCCCCAACCGGAGCACGTGGTTGTGACGGACGCGTCCCTCCAGGGCTGGGGTGGCCACTTGGGAGAGGCGGAGATCAGAGGCATCTGGTCTCCGGCGGAGTCCCGGCTCCATATCAACCTGTTGGAGCTGCGGGCGATTCGCCTAGCACTGAAGGCATTCCTCCCCTTTGTCAACGGGAGTGTAGTGCAGGTGTTCACGGACAACACCACCGCCATGTGGTACTGCAACAAACAGGGCGGTGTGGGGTCGTGGACCCTTTGCCAGGAGGCTCTGCGTCTCTGGCAATGGCTGGAACGTCAGGGCGTGACTCTGACGGTTCAACACCTGGCAGGTTCTCTGAACGCCAGGGCGGACGAACTCAGCCGTCGGTGCTCGGTGGATCACGAATGGCGTCTGAACTCGGACGTGGCGAGAGGCCTCTTTCAGCAATGGGGAGAGCCTTGGTTAGATCTATTCGCCACAGAAGAGAACGCGCAATGTCATCAGTTCTGCGCGTTGGAGTTTCCAAGACGGCACTCGCTCGGCGACGCCTTTCGGCGCGAGTGGAGTTGCGGTCTGTTGTACGCCTTTCCGCCTATACCACTTCTGCCCAGAGTGCTGAAGAAGATCAAGCGCGACCGGGCACAAGTCATCCTTGTGGCTCCGGACTGGGCTCGAAGATACTGGTATCCCGAGCTACTCAGCATGACAGTCGGTCCCTCGATCCGCCTGCCCCTTCAGGAGGACCTTCTGTCGCAGCAGCAGGGGACGGTCCTCCACCCGAACCTGTCCAGTCTCCACCTCCATGCTTGGAGATTGAGCGGCGGCAGTTGAGGCCATTTGACTTGCCTCCTGAAGTCTGTGATGTAATTCTGGCAGCCAGGCGTCCCTCCACAAAGTCGGTATACGCCTGCCGGTGGAACAGATTTGTGGCATGGTGCACAGCAAAGGCTGTGGATCCCCTTTCTGCCCCTCTGTCTGAGGTTCTCCTCTTCCTCCTTTCCCTTGCCCAGCAGGGCTCTGCTCTGGGCACTATCAAGGGCTATCTTTCTGCCCTTTCCGCCTTCTTGAGGCTACCTGATCAGCCATCTTTATTCAAGTCCCCTATTGTGTTACGATTCTTGAAGGGCATCACGCACATGTATCCCCCAACTCCGTTCGTGATGCCTCAGTGGGACTTGAACCTGGTTCTGACTTTCCTGATGTGCGCTCCCTTTGAGCCTCTTCATTCCTGTCCTCTCCGTCTTCTCACTTTAAAGACGGCCTTCCTGGTGGCTATCACCTCTGCCAGGAGAGTGAGTGAGCTCCAGGCTCTTTCTGTTAAACCTCCTTTCTTGTCTGTTCATCCTGATAAGGTGGTTCTTCGGACTAGACCTTCTTTCCTGCCCAAGGTAGTCTCTGCTTTTCACATTGGGCAGTCCATCACCTTGCCCTCCTTCTTCCCGCCTCCGCATCCTTCGAAGGATGAAGAGCGGCTCCATCGTCTGGACCCAAAACGTGCGCTTTCATTTTACATGGATCGCACACGCCAGTTCCGGGTGGATGACCAACTGTTTGTTGGCTACGTGGGTGAGAAGAAGGGAAGGGCGGTACAGAAGCGGACCATCTCTCGGTGGGTCATCCTGTGCATCAAAGCATGCTACTCTTTGGCTCGGAAGGAGCCTCCTGTTGGGCTGAGGGCCCATTCCACTCGGGCCACGGCGGCTACTACTGCCCTGGGCCGGGGAGTCCCTTTGCAGGACATTTGCCAGGCGGCCACGTGGGCCTCGCTGCACACCTTTGCGAGGCACTACTGCCTGGACAGTCAAGTCCGGAGGGATGGCTTCTTTGGTCGTTCGGTCCTCCAGGACTTTCTGGTGTAGGTTGTATTGGTTCGCAGACCCACCACCGGGGTTGGTATTGCTGGGGTATCTATTCTAAGGTAAGGAATCTAATACTAACCTGTTTCTTTCAGATGAACAAGTTACTTACCTTCGGTAACGATATATCTGTAAGAAACAGTAGTTAGTATTAGATTCCTTACCGCCCCACCCATCCTCCCCGTTCTGCGAACTGATACCTAGGGTTAAGGACATCCCTTTCAGGGCCCTAGTTTCAAATGGCACCAGTGTTAGTTCTCACATGGCTCTGCATGTTCTGGCGCGGAAAAGCTGTGTGCAAAGAACTGACGTCAGCGCGCGGAGGCGGCGTCTATATACTCCAGCGACGTCATCATGGCGCACGACGCCGACGACGCGGAGCCGCAGGGGACGCCTGCAGACGACGCCTACCGACGCGCAGGGGTACTGCTACGCAAAAGTTTCCGGATCCAGACTGACGCCTGGGGATATTCTAAGGTAAGGAATCTAATACTAACTACTGTTTCTTACAGATATATCGTTACCGAAGGTAAGTAACTTGTTCGTTGCCGCCACAACATCACTCAGCGCCACCACTGCATAAATCTGTGCAACCATTGAACAACAACTGGTTCAAATGTGTTCTCTCAATGTTTCAAACTTTATTACAAATGTCACAAAAAGATGTTAATATTTCTCTTCTGTTCTTGGATTTTCGTCACAATAAAATACACTGAACATAATCTTCACAAAAGTTAGTTACAAGTTTAAGCTATTGCCATTATAAATTACAATAACTTTTATTTAAGTATTAATTATTAAAAATAAATAAAAGCCATTGTTATTTGTAATATCAATACACCTAAGTCACGTAAATACAACACATGTTGCATTACAAATGCTATAGTTGTCACATTTGCGAAAGTTATAACTATTGGCATTGTAAATGACAAAGCTATTAAATTTGGTATTTTCAAAACCACCACATAAATTAAAAATTTGTCATTTACAATACCAATTGCTCAAACTTTCCTAACGCGAGACCTATTGCATTGCAAATGCTTGTTTAAATTGACATAAAAATTATATGATTAAAAAAAATACTAACCAGTGTTGTAAAGAACTGTGTTGCAAAACGCTTGTTGTTCAAGTGCGTTGTAAAAAAATGCCTTGTAATGTCCATCCTGGTAAACACCATGTTGTAAACATTATATACCCAAAGGAGTGTTAAGAGTACCCTGAGACGGCGTGGTAGAGAGTTCCCTGTAAACGTATCCCTACATGGGAAGCCACAGTAAATGCTTCAGCCAGGCAGAGGAGGAATTAGAAGAATGGATGGAAATTACTCACCTTCTAATAAGGTCCTTGGATGTTGCTTCATCACAGTCTCGTCAGTAGCCACAGGGGCGGCAGGTGGCCGGGATTCATTTATAGGAGCTTCGGTTCTCATCTAACTGTTGGGTGCATTATAGACAGGAGGCATGATTCTGCCAGAGGGGAAAGATCAGGACAAATGTATGAATGAAGATTGATCTTGAGGATCTATTAAACACAAAGTATTGCACGCGCAGAGTCTGCAAACTGTTGATATGCCTACTGCAAAGCCAGGTTTCTACATTCAGACGACGGTTAATGTTATGCTTGTTTTCCAAAAAATAATAAATATATTAAAAAATTAATGCATACAATGTTTTAACAATGCCAGAAAAGGTTGATGGGTGTGCTATGCACTTCTGTGAAGGGGCCACCGGCTTCGCCTGAATTAGGTCTTTGCTGAGGCTGATCAGATTTTTTCTTACATGGTATAATGTGTAAAGCAAAAAACAGTAATGAAACCAATTCAGCGAGTGTTCTTGTTCTTTCAGGTTCCACCTCACATGCCAGCTTTGTTAAGTCACTGCACCGATCAGAGGTCCAGCTTCGTAATCATCTGATCCACGTTGTGAAAAGCAATCCCTCTCATCTCTTCGAGGGTAGGTCCTTTCATGACAGTGACAAAGAGGACGACGTTGTGTTGGCCAACCATTGCCTCCGATCTTCTGGTGTTCTCATTCCTCAGGTGGAGTGCAGTCTCTCAGGGCTTCGTCGCTGCTTGGTGATCCAGCATGACTCTGGGGCCAATACTCCAAAGGGGTTTTTCAAACAGTCACCCACTGAACCCCCTGTTGGCGAGTTCTACTTCCATCCAGTTTATGCTAGTGTGGCCCAGAGTGGCAGCAGGCTTCACGCCCTGACCCTGCAGCAGCACTACCTGAACCTGGTTAAAGAGTACACCCTACGCCTGAAGGGTGCCTGGGATTTTACACAGCGGCTCTCCGGCGTACTTGTAGCACTAGCCCCAGCCAGTCTGATACAGACCGGAAAGCTGAAGCTACTGTGTGAAGAACTTAGGGTACATACCAGCCACTGGCGTGCCTTGCAGAGGAGAATCCGAAGAGACCACTGTCTGCGGCCACTATTACTCCACAAGCAGAACACTCTCACTCAGATGAGAACGACTCTGTCACGGCTAGCATGCCAGGCCATTCAGCTCATGGAACTGTGCATAAACTCTGCCCTGAAATCCCTGGGCCATGCCAGTGTCACCAGCTTTTCCTCTGAGGAACTGTCAGACGTCTTCCGAGGAGTGGAGATTTACAACCAAGTTGTGTCCGAGAGTTCAGCTATTTGGTTGCGGTCAGACTGCCAGTTGAGTGCTGATTTGGCATCAGAGGCTGCACCAGGCCCAAACGACACTCTGGAACGATGGCATGCTCCGAGAAGACCTGGTGCATACCCCATTGCAAGAGTCTTGGGCATTCTCTCTGAGGAAAGAGGGCAGCAGACTGCAGAACGGTTCTACCAGTCTGTTCTGCAACAGGAAGAGCTCTTACATAGTGTGAGCAGAAGTTCTCCGGGTTCCGTGGACTGGAAAAATGCCAGGGTGCCTTTGTTTGAGAACATTTCTTCTTCGGTAACTGGTACAAATCAAATAAGGACATCTTTGTCTAGTCCCCAAATCAGACTCTGCCAACCTTCGTGTAGTCAGCTGAGCGCCTCCCGGCTGCTGGAAGCCAACTGTGCAGAGGATGACCAGTTGATCGAAAACATCTTGGATGTGCTGGTGTCTTCAACAGATACATTTTGGCATCACTTTCTTAACAAGCCAAAGCTAGAACGACCTCAGTCAGCTAAAGACCTCCCTGTGTTGCAGCAATCTCGAGACGAAAAGGGAGGTTTAGACGCAGATGGTGATCTAGATGTTATACATGCAGAAGAGAAACTGTACATTCATGGGAGTCTGGACTCGACACGTCAACTTAGAACCCCATCCACGGATGCTGTAGGGGTGCTGCACACACGATACCGCAAGCTGCTGTGGAAGAAGTTCATGTCTTGTTTCTTCGATCGGTTGTACGCTCATCCTGGAGCTGCCCCAAATGAGGACAGCCTGTGTCTGCTCCAGGAAGGAGCTAGCATGGCTGTGGCTCGAAGTGTGGAAGACATAATGAAAGATGGTGAGTGCCTGCATCCTTAAAACCTGGAATGCCCATGTGAAGAATGTTACTTTTGTGAAAGTTCCTCTGCATATATATATAACCATATGTAGATGCTCCATATTGAGTGATATTCAGTTTCTGTTATTCAGTTTATTTGACAGTGGATAGGGTATTGATTAGGTCCTGGAAGCTAGCAAAATCTTAGAACTGCTCCTGGGACATTTGGGCTGGGTAGCCTTGGGATGATGGGTGACATCGAATGCCACGGCACTCACCTTTTGCGACCAATGGAATGCCACAAGATAAACACACACTCCGTTTACACAGTCCTATAGATAGGATGTGATCTCACATGCAATCGCACACAATGCAGTGTTGGGGTTCCCAAAGATGGCAGCCACGGGCTGCCACTACGGTGTTTCTACCTTACAGTCACACTCTCATCACCATGCTCTACCACCCTCTTATGTATATTCACAACCGCTCACAGCCACCCAGACTCACATCACGACCAGACCCACACCACAGGTATGCACACACCCAGACTCAAGCCACATGCATGCACACACATTGTATCATAAAGCTTTAAATAACTTGAGCCGAATTAGAAAAGGAATCACATGGAAGGAAGGCAAATGCTGCCGGATAAAAGTTGATCTGAGATTGTCTGTGACTCATGAAAAACAAGGTTATTAGACATTGCCATTAAGTAAGGGAAGGGCTGTGATTGCCAACCATTTTGTGTTTTGTAGATTTTTATATAAATAATGTTTTCTCATGATTCAGTAAGGACAGAGGGGACGGGCATCATATGAAAATCCGTAGTGCACACAGCAAACATTGTGGCAGTGCAAGGAGTTATGTCACACACGCACAAAGGAAGGGTGGATTACAGACGCAACAATGCTACTATCCTTCACAGAACATTTACAGCCTTTTAAGTAGTAGGCAAAGATCTTCAAATACATAACATAGGTACACCAAAGACTGCAATACACAGCCCATGTCAGCATTTGGGAGTCCCATTGGTATCTCACTGGGTGGCTCAGGTCAAGTGCAAGAGACGGGATGAGGGAGAGACTAAGGAGAGGTGGTGGTGGCCACAGGAGGTGATACACATGTGACAGAGGCAAGGGCCACGTAGTTCTCAATGGCAAATGATCATCTTGCTGGGGAAGTCCTACTGGATTTAACTAATCGTGATGAAAATATTGCACACTAATACCAATCCCATTAATTTGGGTCAGGGTGTTCTACAGTCGTCTCACTTTTGTAGACTCAATGCATATGTGGATCCGCACTTTCGCAACAAGGTTGAGGTGAGTGTCCATTCAAGTGTCTTTTTCCAGGCTGCTCTCTACGCACAGCCGTTGTGTAGAGTGATGCTGTTCACCGCATATAGTCTTCAGCTTGGAGCACACACAAAAAACGTTTAAAAAAATGTGAGGTTTTTGCATCTGGCTGTCATCAGCCACAATAAAGAGTGATCAGGGGAAAGGCAACATGCTGCCCCACTTTAGTGGTCCATTTTACCTCGAGAAACAGAGACTGCAGACCCACTCTTCAGCCCCAGCGTCTACTAGATTGGAGGACTACAAGAAGACTAAGCAGCAGCTCCTCTCAGCCAAAGGCCTGGTAGAGTTTCTAAAGTAGATCTGTTTGCTCTTTTACCATTTCATTGTCTAGGTCTTCTCCTTCCAGTTTCAGGAGGAGACCATTGTTGATGTGTCCTCCCTCTAGCTTTAGGAATTTCAGCAATACACTTCTACTGTCTTGGAAAACAACTTCACATCCATCTCGTCCAAGAAGCTAGGCCACGGGCATCCAAAATGGACCACACACACACTTAGATCACAGGTCAGGTTCACAATCTCATGTCCAGGGGTAGGCCTAGGCTTCTGTGCACGCACTAAATTAATGCGAGGCTAGGGACATAACCAAAAACCAGGATACCAGATACATGCAGTCAGGCATTTAGGGCCGGGAACACGACTGTTCACCAAGCAGGGGACATTCCAATGCCAACAACAGTTCAGGCCCCAGCTCCCGAAGGTCAAGTTAGTATGTTTGTCGAATAGTCACCAGCTTGGCAAATTACTCAGCTGGAATCAAAACAAGCATTTACAATGCAACGGTTTCGCCTTTGGAAAAGTTAGAGCTATTAGCAATGTAAATGACAATGCCATTTATTTATCTGTTTTCAAAACCAACACATAAATACAAATGTTGTCATTTACAATGCCAATAGCTCAAACTTTTCCAAAGGCGAAACCGTTGCATTGTAAATGCTTGTTTGTATTTGTTGTCAAGTGAATTTTATTTTAGCCTCAAAGACCCCAACAAGAGTGGAAGTAAACTTAGCCGAGCCTTTGTTCAGCAGCCTGTAGTGACAACAAGAGAAACAAAACTATCTATTTGTAACGGACGTGCGGCGATTTCTCTTGGTATTGACGCTGCCTCTATTGAGATCTTAACATTCTCACAATGGGACAGTCTAAAATTACACTCTTGCGTTCGCCTCCCCCGCCGCCAATACAAACACACACCCCTCTATTCCCCCTGCCGGTTCCCCCAAATCTGTGTTCTCCACGATGCAGGCAGCAATGATTTTTCTATTTATAATTGTATGAGATAATAGATGTTAACATGTTCCGATAAAATGAAGAAAACAAAAAAACACGCAAACTGTTTGTGTTATTACCAAAGAGATGTAGACAAAGCTAATTTAAGAATAACTAAAATCAATTACAAAAGAGTATAAAGTCTGGCTTTGGTTCTATTTTAGGTGGTTTGTGGAGACCGGTGTCCCACACTGTAAAATGCAATTATTGGCTACTTAAAATATTATGTCATTTGTGTAGATATAACCCCCTTCTTGATGCCTTTCGCTTCCCCCCTCCCATCTGACACACTAACCCTTATTGAGGATTTAAGCGCCATTCCGTTGCTAGGGGAGCTTTTTCCGTTTGAATAGAAGGACTCTGGGCTGATGAAGGGGGGGGGGTGGGGGGGAGGAGGAGGGGGTTGGACTGGCATCTGAGGAGACTGCCAGGGAAGCCAGCAAACACCTGCAAACCCCGGGCCACTGCTCGCAGTCTCCTTTATTTGTGTGAAAGGGCGATTATTTTCTGGGAAGAAGGGGGGGGGGGAACACGAGCATTCATTAACAACATCCCCATTCGGCACTACGTGCAAGGGACTTCGTGAGTCTATAGCAGCAACTTTACCGCGACACCCAAGCTTCCCACTGTTTTTGTGGCTGAAGACTAACAACATTTATACGTCATCGTGTGTTTCTCTGTATGTATCTGCAACTTTAGTCAAACTTTCTGGCACCTTCCCGAGTGACCTGATACATGTCTGCTTCTTGGAAAACAGTGGGATCTGAATTCCTTAAAATACGAAAGACTCAGAACTGGAAGATTGTTTTTTATTGCAAACGAACACAATAAACATATTACAAAAGTATTTCAAAAGCAATTAGGTCATATGTATTTATTCTTAGGAAAAAATCAGATGCATTTCTGTTAGAAACGAAAAGATCTACCGGTTTCACACTCCAGGCCCATCGGGATGATAGGCACAAAACCTAAGGAGTTTGGTAGTGTGTGTAATTCATTATCTTATTTGTTTGCCATATGTAGACGGCCTGCTTTAGGAGCACTTCAGTGAGTGATCTGCGTGAAAACTGGCAGCCTCAGCGGCCTCCTTCTCCCACCGAAGAGCTCACCCCTGTGCGTGCACATGGACCCAGGCAGCGGTGTCCACACTTCCTACAACAGGCGGGCACGGACCTGTTGCAAACCCAGACACCGCCTCCCGATTGGTCGCAGGTGCAGCCTCCATGGTCCCGCCCAGCGCCTGCCCTCTCGCCGCCATCCACGCCCCCTTTCATGCAAAACTCCGCGCGTGCTTAAATGGCTGCTCAGGGGTTGCCGGGGCTGACGCGGTCTGATTGGTCTGCCTGAAACGCATTTATTCGCTCTGACAGGCCTTCCCTCCCCTTACACTATCATCACATGGTGGACGGTTTGTCTATTAACTTGTTTCAAAAAAATTCTCCGGGAGTTGTCAAATGAAGAGACAGGCGCGCGGACACAGGCACCTTTGAATCCAGCGACAGAGAGAGAAAGTAGTCCTCCGGCTCACTTTTATTGACAGACTTTGAAAGCGATAGAATGGTGCGAAAACGGTGACAAAAAAAAGCGAGATCACCAATGGACTATTCGAAAACAAAAGTGCAGCGTTCATCCAGAAAACAGAAGCTCCTCTTCCAGCGGCAGTGAACTTTTGTTGTGATACTGAAACTCGGAGGAAGAAAAGTAAGTTGCAGCGGAGGAGTCCGAAGCCTCGGGCAGAAACTGAGAGAACTCAGGTCCACATTTGAAAAGGACCTGCAAGAAGTGGCGAACAAAAAAAACAAAAAAACAATCACCTCAGGGGGACTTTAAAAAAAACCTGAAGTGGAACAAACTGTGACGAAAAAGTCGCCCAGCGAAACAAGTTGAGAGAAGTCCCGTGAGGTGCCGGAAAACATCACCTCATAAAAAAACAGACCGAGCAGGAGTGCACAAAAGTCGGATCGCTGGAAAAACAAGAAACAACGGCACAAAAGGGGGGCAGAGGCTTACCTAAAAGCCTCGGTAGACGCTGCTCGGAAAGCACAGCGTCCTGTAGGGATTCGGGGGCGTGCTCTCCCCTTCACATTGGCTGGAAGGTAAAATTCCAGCCAATGGGAAGAGGAGAGGGCGTGACTTAAAAAAAGACACGGAAACGCCCCCGAATCGCGTCAAGGCGGGCTCTGAACTCAGTGACGCTCCTCTCCTCCAATGTCTGGCCAGCATTTACGAGGCCAGCCAATGGAGAAGAGGGGCTTGTTCAGGCCCCATACTACTAACAAAAGATTTCGGCTCCGCCCACCCACTGCTGGGTCGGTAGCCGAAACCTAAAAAGAACTGAAGTGTCATCCATTCCTTCAGTTTGACCCCAAACTGCAAATAATTGAAAGCTTTGTTGAAATGATTCTCGTGGGGATTAGAAGTGTTCTTTAATGCTCTCTACCGTTGCCTGCAACCATTAGTCGTGGGTATTTATTAGCTGTACTTGCAACCCGGTTGATTGTTCCCTCATTGAAATTCCCTCATATGCCCTGCCCTCCAGTATGAGTTGCAATTTGAATGCTGGAAAAATCCCAGCCTATTGTTGTGACCAGAGAGCATCCCATCTCTGTGGCCCTAATGCAGCATTTATTACTTGTTTGCAACCAAGAATCTTGTTAATCTAGCATGTGGTATGGTAGGAGCTGGACGCTAATTGCATGGCCTGTTCTGTCAGCCAGTACAGAAATAAATCCTATTTTCTAAAATTGTTGGTCTCGTTTCAGCTTCCATTCCTGAAGAATACTTGTTGGGCAGCTGGAACTTGTGCTTGCACCTGCTTACAAGAACAGCCTTGATTGGTTGGGACCACGGTAAGGGGTTTGTTGGAAAGGGAGCACAGCTTTCATTGTATTGTGGTGTGTTCTTTCATTGCTTCAATACTGCTAGTGCCTATGAACCCTTCAATGGTCTAATGGAGGTAATTGGGGGAGGTATGGAATAAAGAGGGGAGGGGCTACAGGCATGTGGGCTGTGTGTATTAGGCATCGCTTCCTTATCAGCCTCTGTTCCTTCCTCATCTAGATTGGTTACAGTCACTAGTATGGGATGTAGGGTCCAACATGGCCAGCAGAAAGGCCACAAAGTTTACATCTGAGCCAGGACCAGAGTTGTGTGAACAGCTGCAAGTTGGCATTGAAAATCCTGATTTATTGCAATCTTATCAGAAAGGAGCAAGTTGTTTGGGTGATTTAATGTAGTGTGATTGAAATAAGTGCACTGGCTGAAAATGTTTTGAAACTCGGTGCCAGATAAAATTGTTGTGGTGTATTGTTAAGGGAGCATGGTTAAGTCTCCTTTGAGCTAGTACAAGTATTTGGAAGGTTGTTAGGCCGATAGGGTGTTGAAGCGCGTGGATGGAGACTTAGATACATGTTGTATGGAGCACAGCTGACCGGTCTGGCTGCGTCAAGGACGAATTGACGGTGAGTAGTTGGGGGTCTGAGATTTATTCCACTTCAGTCTTTGTCTTGTAAGAGTATTCCACAAGCCGATGAGAGGTATTTAAGCAGAAACATAACCACGCCAATAGCAAGTGGAAACTTGGTCGGCCTAGTGTTATTGTCACTTATAAAAATGTCCATACACAATGTGAGTAAAATTATAAAAGTCCAAATAATCGAGAACCCCCCCACTCCTTTGCAGAGGGTGGAGATGCCAGAGAAGAGTAGAGAAAAACGGCTTCAGACCAAGGGCCATTTACCTCAATCGAAGGTGGTGTGATGTATGCAGTAGTGCCTGTAGGCTATTGCTCACAGTTGTTTCAATATTATTTTGTGCATGAAATTGCTACATGTGATACTAAATCTTTAAAATATGCGCTTGGCAGCGGGAATGCTGCAACATTTGATTACTTAAAATGGAGTATAGTCCGCTGCCACGGGTAGGGTGGGTAGAGTTTATTTTTATTTTTTTATTCTTTGGTTGTTGTATTGTTCTATCATACGAACGGGTGCCCCATGTTGGGACACGCCCTATTGAGCTAGATTCATTCCTCTATAGCACTCCGGAGGTAATCTCTGGAGCAGGTACTGTCAGGGTCTTAGGAGGTGTTTGCAGCTGATTCGCATGTCTGTTTAGCAATGTTGCGGAATGGATATGTTCTTACCTGATCCAGCAATATGGAAATGCTCTGTCTCTTGGGAAGCTGTACCTTTTATTTGGCCTTCTGAGTAGGCATCAGAGCTAACTCCTTGTCATTGCAGCACTTGGCTGATTTACCAACTTTCCAGGTGCCTTCTTCTCCCCTGCGTGGGAACCCATGACAATATCATTGTTTTTTATGCTTATGGAATGTATGCACAAACATTTCAAATAAAAACATCTTTGACAACAAAAAATGGAGTATAGTTGTGATCAGTGGAGAAGTCAGAACTTTTGATGCAAGGGATGCTCTCCCTTGACATTGTTTTGGAAATTGTGCATTCCGTGAGATGTCTCTGCAGCAACAGGACATCAACCTTTTGCCATGATGCAAGAGAGCGCGGTGGAAGCTAACATTACCCATTGGGTTTGTTTGATCTGGAGAACATGATTGAATTTGGATCAAGTAGTTGAAAGAACAAGGTGTAGGCAAGTATTTTAACACAACCAGGGGTTACTCAGATGAATCTGAGATTGAGACATGTTGTGGGGGTTGATAGTCTCATGTCAAATGGATCTGTCACAAATGTTCACTCACCAAGTCTTACTCTGAACTACAGACTGTGGAATGAGAATGCGCTGGTGAGGGTTCTGCTGGCATAAGTTGGCCTCAAAGAAATGGAGAGAGTTAGTGCAATTGGTAGTGTTAGTGTGATCGGCTTCATAAAGCCCTACTTGTACCGTGAGCCTCCTGTCTGTTCACTGGTGACAAGCAGGACCTTGCTGTGTAGGGCACCCTGCTGATACCACCACACCCTCACGCCATCCTCCTTTACTACTACCTTTGGGTTCCTGCTTCACTTTCCTGAGGCACACACTGCATGCATATATTTGCGGGTTTCTGAGTGTGCTCTCGTACTTTCTGACACAGCAGAGTGCACCACTGGAGTGACTCATCGACACGCAGTAGTACTTGTGCCATTGGACCCAAGACCAACAAGGAGGCAGCTGTGCATGGGAATCTGCCCATGCCCTTGTCCAAGGGAAACAGGGTAACCCTTCAAAGACATGCTGCTCCTTGTGCTGCCCGAGTGAAAAACCCTCCCCTTAACTCACATCCAAAATTGACCACAGACTTATTCCTGTTGTGCCTTTCAGTAAGTAGGCACTTTGGGAATGTTTCCAGAAATGTGTCTCTGTAAAAGTATCTAGCGAGAAAAGACTTTGTACACAGGGATAGTCCTGTGGGAACCTTTTGAGAACCAGCAGTATGGTTCTTTTCCATCTTCTGGTTTTTAATTCCGTGAACTCATCTTGGGAAACTGCTTCTATGTGAAGATCCCCATCTTCCCAAATTTCAGGAATAAACCGAGTTGTAAAAAGCAACAAGTTTTTGCATTTTTCAAATGAGTAGTCCATATTTACTATGTTTGTGGTATCAACCCACTAGCAGTTTGTGGCAAGAACAGGTGTGAAAAACCTGGATGAACCCTGAAATGTGACTTGCATGTATCCCCACCACAGGAACAGACCAAACCAGAGACCATGCAAAGACCAGGCTGACTCCTTCTGGTAACAGTTTTCATCGTTCCTTTCGTAGGCGCTAGACTCTGCTACATAATTAGGGGTACCATTTGTATCAGAAGACGTGCTGATAAGAACTCAGGGTTTGTCATTTGTGCTTCTGACAGCATGTACCTGGCAAGTTCTTTTGGTGATTTGTGTTTTCCTTTTCGTCCAGGGTTCTGTAGAGCACTTGGGTCTGGATTAAACGATAAATGTGTTCCTAACTCAAGCAGAGTCAACGAGCAGGTGCGAAGCAGAACAGCTGGACTGCTGCTGGACCTCTTCCCAGCTCTTGGCTTTCTCTTAGAATGTCTACACTCGAGGAAGATGCAGTGCTCTGGTGAGTAGCATCCTTTAAGGGGAGTAGCAGGGGTGGGTGAGGTCGTGCTTAAGCTATGTCTTTAGAGGGAAATCTGATGCTAGGGCAAACAGTGTTATCCAATTAATATATCATTCAAGTCATCTGAGGTTGTGTGATCTCATTATGAGAGATTTTGTTGATATTAAGAGCTTTGCTTCTGCTCTTTATGGTATTTTTTGTACATCGAAGAGTTTTTCAATTTTGGTCCGTCTCGTATAGATTTAATTCCTTTCTAAATGTCCAATACTTTTTGTTGATACTTATCAAAACACATATAATGTGAAGTGCAGGCACATCTATAGATGGAAAGCATAGCCTTGTAGATTCACATACTGGCCTTACTAAGGGGCATGACTAAATCTTTTAACTATTGTTGCAGGGAGTCTGTTCAGAAACAGAACTATGCTTGGGACCAATATCAGCATGTAGGGACTGAGTCCCCATGCCACCTCAGTATCTATGAGCCCGAGTCCGACTAGCTGTAGTGCCTCACTTGCCCTCTTAACCTTTCCAGAAAAACAAGTGAGTTGGTACCCCAGAAAATAACACTCTCGATCCAATCAGGGATCGTTGTAACTAGACACACCTTTTCGCTCTCTCACTCGTACTTGTCCACAACAAGCTACACAAGAGATACAAAGGAAGTGTAGAAGATGTATTTAAACTATTGTGCTGTAAGATATTTGATCCACAATTAGAAAACAAAAGGATAGCAAAAATATTGCTAGCATGGTTAACAAATCATATACCATAAAAAGCCCTGTCGTGGTATAAAACAGATTAGCCTAAACCCTACCCCCTACTGAAGCTAAATTATTGTATATAAAAGATCTCTGGGATTAGTGGCGGACCCCATACCATAGCATACATAGATGGACCTTGAGCTCAGCGCCTTGAGACCCTCACGGGTGAGTAGTGCGCTTTACAAATGATATGATTGATTGATTGATGGACGTTCTACATCTCAGCCAATGTGGTAATCTGACCTCAGGACCTTCGCTCAGTGTGTCTTTTTTTAAAACTCTCATCCTTAGTTATATGACAAGAAAAGTGTGCTCACAAACAGCAGCTGCATTCTCATGTTATGTCTAGGTGCTAGTGTCCGATCAGAGAAGATAAACAAGGGGCATTGTTGTTTAAACTTGTCTGTGGTGTTCAGACTAAATCCCAGGAAAAGAACAGAACACAAAAACATATGCAGGTTCTGTGTAAAAACGACAATGTGGCACAAAGGCAAGCATGTTTATGTAGTAACATGTACCAAAGAAATGTGGCCTATAATATATACAAATAGGCTAACATAGAGCCATGCAGGAAACACACAGCACTGTAAGATAGCACCAGTAACCACTCTCCTGAAACACCACAGTTTGGAGGTAGCTGATAGTTGGAACAGACAAGGTAGCAGAATAACAGATTATGGAGCAATAAAAACGAATGCAGAGATCAAAGACAAAAAGTCCCCAGCCCATCTCGAAACAAGTTACTATCTTGCTAATAAGGGCTTGTATCGGTCTCTCGCTCAACCCTAGTGGAAGCTGCACTAATATAGAGAGACATACAGGCCACCAGCCTCTAAACCCCTGCACTGTGGCTGGCTCAGTTTAAAAGAAAAGGTACAGCTTCCCTTTACCAGTAATTCTCAGTTGTACAATGTAGGAAAGTGGAATAATATGTGGTACGGTTGTGAGCCCTCTCCATGTAATGATGCCACAATCTTTATCGAGTCCAGTTTGCTTTCTTCTTCCAGTGTCCATCATAAACAGTCTTTGCAGATGGGTGCCTGGCTTCTAGGGTTCCTCCAACATCTTCTGTAGGAAGATCATACGTTATCAACTGCCTCTGCTCAAACTCCATGCGTGGAGGTGTAACCCATGCAAATTCGGGCCCTGAACCAGACTCTGTTTTTGTGACAGGAGGTCCTCGCTCAGAGGCAGCATAATCGATGGACTGATGCACATGGCTAGAAGTTCTGGATACCGCACTCTCCTTTCCCAGTCTGGAACCACTAGGATGACGTGGGCCTGGTGTCTCTTGATCTTCTTGAGCAATCTGGGCAGGAGAGGCAGTGGCCTACAGGAGTCCCATGCCACGATGAAGGCGAAAGGTGTCTCTTAGAGAGAACTGCCTTGGATACTCCAGCACTCAGAAATCTTGACACTGCACGTACTCTGCGGTGGTGAATAGATTAAGCCAGGTTTCTCCTCATTGTTGGAAGACACTCCGTACCCCTTCCGACCATAGATGCCATTCATGTTCCCCCGAGGTATGGCTGGCTGAGTTTGTCTCCTCTGACATTTAAAGACCCTGCCAGGTGTTGACGATCAGAGATATACCATGATCACTCAGCCTCTTCCACAGACAAATAGCTTTCTGACACCGAATCCACAAACCCACTCCGCCATGTTTGTTGCAATACCAAAAGGCAGTCGTAGCGTCCATCTGTACCTGCACTCTTTGCCCTCTGATCCTTGGAAGAAAAGCTTTTAAGGCCAATCAGATTGCCCAAGGCTCCTATAAATTCATGTGAAGACGAGCTTCCTCCAGAGATTAGAGTTCTCTGACCTTCTTGTCCCCCAGATAACCTCCCCAACCCAGTAAAGACGCATCAATCACTATGGTCGCATATGGCAATGAAAGGGTTCTGCTTCTGGCCCAAGTGCAGTCAAGTAGCCACCACTGCAGATCTTTTGCAGTCTCCTCGGATACTTAGATGAAATCTGATAAATCTCTGTGTTGAGCACACAGAGGATTCCACTGTAAAGCCTGCATGTGCCACCTGGCAGGGTCCACAAGCAGGATGCAGGAGACCGAGAGACCCAGGAACATCAGAGCCGCTCTCACCGAGATCCAGGCTGCTGGCTGAAACATCCTGGACTCGATGAGGCGGAGATATAGCTCAAAACAACACCGTGTGCAATGTAACTCCGATAAAAGGGAGTCTTTGCGAAGAAGTCAGGTGTGACTTTGGCACATTGATAGTAAAATCTAAATACATCAATATGTCGATACCTCAATATGTCGTCTGTCTTCTTCAGATGGCTCGCAGCTGCTTGAGGCAAATTTACCTTTAACAGCCAGTCATTAAGTTACGGGAAGACTGGTATTCCCATCCTCCGCAGATGAACTGTAACCTCCACATTTATTTATTTGTGGATTTGTTGAGCACAAACGAATCATCCCCGAAAGGATCTCTCGGCGCTATACAAGGAGAAAGGTCAAGAGGATGTGAGTTTAAAAGAGCCAAGTCTTCAGCAATTTTTTAAAATTGATTAGTTCCCTGCAGGACCTGAGGTTTTGTGGGAGCATATTCCAGTGGGTAGCTGCCAGGTAGGAGAAGGCTCTACCTCCAATACGTACCTTCCGTATTTTCTGGGTACACCGAAAATTGGAGTTACTAGATCTCAGTTGTCGGGCTGGCCGATACCATCTGATTTTATTCCTAAGGTAGGCTGGGCCCTTTCCCTGTAGTGATCTGAAGGCTACGCAGAGCATCTGAAAAATAGCTCTCTTCCTCACCGGGAGCCAGTGTAGCTGGTGCAGTAGTGGGGCTGATGGAGTTCTTGCCGGTTTGTTGAGGGCAAGCTGGGCCGCGGTTTTCTGCACTACCTGGAGTCGAGATAAAAGATCTTCCCTTGCTCCTACCAGCAGCGAATTTCCATAGTCCAGCCGGCTTACCAGGAGTGACTGGATAAGGGTCTTCCTTGCTGACAAAGGGATCCACGGAAAGACCTTCCTAAGCATTCTCATGGTGCCAAAACAGGCACCTGAGACTGTCTTGACCTGTTCCTCCATGGATAGTTTATTATCTATCTTGATGCCCAAGTTCTTCGCACAGCTCCTGTGTGCGGGGGCATCGCCCAGTTCAGTGGGCCACCATTCTGGGGACCAGATGTCCTCTGACTTCCCAAACAGCAGTATTTCAGTTTTAGATGAGTTGAGCTGTAAAAAGTTCCTCCTCATCCAGGTAGCAATGCTGGACATGCAGCTTCTGAACCTTGATTGGGTGGAAATGACATCATCCCCAATCGGGACGATTAGCTGCGTGTCGTCCGCATATGAGATAGTTTGAAAACCATGGCCCCTGATGATATCGGCCAGTGGGGTTACATATACATTAAACAGGGTCGGACTGAGCACAGATCCCTGCGGTACGCCCTTATCTACCTTGCCAATTTGGGATACAAACGTATCTAGCTGGATACTCTGGGTACCCCCTGAGAGAAAGCTTTGAATCCACTTGAGGGCCCTTCCCTGTACCCCAATCCCCCTCAGTCTGCCTAGCAGCGTCTTGTGTGAGATGGTGTCAAATGCTGCTGACAGGTCGAGGAGGACTAGGATTACTGGGGTCCTGCTATCCAAGGTCATCCTTATGGTATCCGTCACCTCCAACAGTGTAGCCTCCGTGTTGTGGGGTGCACAAAATCCAGACTGGGAGGGGTCCAAGAGGTTGTGCTGTTCCAAGTAATTGGAAAGCTGTTGGTTCACCAGAGTTTCCAAGACCTTCGAGCAGCAGGGGAGAAGAGAGATTGGCCTATAGTTCTGTAGGGCGTTCGGGTCTGCTGCCACCTTTTTCAGGAGTGGCTTTACCCGCGCACTCTTCCATTCATTGGGAAAGACCGCCGCCTCCAATGAGATGTTGTATATCTTAACAAGAGCCTCTGGCAAGACCGTGCTGAGAGTTGCCATAACGGCTGGAGGCGCAGGATCTAATGGCGAACCAGATTTTACACGGCTTAATAGGGGCTCTACTTGCTCTCTGGTTAGCTTGGTAAAGGTGTCCAACCCATAGGGCAAGGCCGGTTCTTGTGGTCGATTTCCAGGTAGATATTCCTCCCCTGGGTCGTATAGTGTTGATCCAAAGGACTGGTAAATCAGATCGATTTTACTGGTAAAATACCTGGCTAGATCTTCACACCGGTCCTGAGTGGGGGGGGGGGAAGGGGGAAGGCGGGGGGGAGGGGCTTCCTTACCAGCCTTGGGGTTTGTAAATTCCTTCAGGATCCTATAAAGTTCCCTGGAGGAATTATCCACCTCCGCCATGCGGACACCCAGATATGTCCTTGCTGTATTACAGCTGTTTAGGTAGGCTCTGTGTGATGTCCGGTATGCTAATTTATCTGATATCGCCTTCGTTTTCCTCCACCTCCTCTCTAGGGCCCTACATAGAGATTTTTCCTTTCTAAGGGTGTCTGAATACCAAGGGGCGGGGGCTGCCCTCTCCTGCGTTGTGGCTCTTTTCAAAGGGGCTATGGTGTCTAAGGCTCCCTGAATTGCTCCAACTAGTCCCTCCCATGCAGAATTAGAATCTACGTCCTCGTCCAGTGAGGGGGCGATGAAAGCCCGATCAAAGGCTAGGGGAGTTACTCTTGCCCATGGTCGTCGCACGTTTTTCTGGCTATGAGTCCGTATTGCTAGGTGGGAGGATGGTAATGAAAAACTTAAGGCCATGTGGTCAGTCCAATCAAGGAGTTGGGGAGGTTCAACAGCCAGATCGCCCACGTTGGAACAAATGGCATCTAGCATATGACCTGCCCTGTGAGTGGAGTTGGTAATCCTTAGCGATAGCTCTAAGGATTCCATTGAGGTAATAAGGCTGGCTGCGTCTGAATTGGAGGACAGCTCTAAATGGTGATTTACGTCACCTATTAGTAGAAATTTAGTAGCCTTCAGAACATGCGGCACCAGTCTTTCCAGAAGTGCAGTCAGGAATTCCTTGTTGCTGCCTCCAGGGGGATAATATACTAACGCCCCTGTCCATTCGATGACCTAGGACTGTTACACTCTAAATGTTAGGAGCTTCAAAATTCGCAGAGGACACCCTATCTAATGTCCTAATGTAATAAGGGTGACGTGTGGCAATGGCCAGTCCCCCACCCCGTTTGTCGGGCCTGTCCAATCTAGTGACCGCATATTCTTCAGGGAATGCTATTGCCAATGTTGGCTTAGCCTCTTGGTTAAGCCATGTTTCCGTAAAGAGGCATATATCAGGCTTTTGTTACTCAAGTAGGCCCTATATTTCTGTTGCATGTTTAGGGATAGATCTGGCATTCAGGTACAGCCCCTGGATGTCAGGTATATGTCCAACCTGCCCTGACCCCCTAGTCGCCCTAGTCTCCCTGCAGCCATCGGTATACCTCCCCTCTTATTTTTGTTCTGTCTGATTACAGAGTTGATGATCGCAAGGGGAGGGGAGTTGTTTAGTCCTGGCCCACCCACAGTTAAAACAATTAATGATCCTGTTAGGCCTCTTACTATTATATTTACCAGGCTCTATCCTTTTGGTACAGGAAAGTGTATGTCTGCAGGCCAGGAGTGCCTCTCGAGTGTAACATATTCGGCTCCCTGTGTGGCATTGGAGTGAAACTGGCAGCATTTCCTGGCGTCTGGCGGCGTACCGGCGAGGAGGGGCGCCGACTGGGCTTGCCTTTGGCGTGCCTTTGAATTTATGGCGGTGGCGAGTTGAAGACTAGACCGCCAACCGCCAGGCTAGTAAACAGTAAAAAAAGACTAGCTAAGCTCTCTCCACTCAATCAATCGCCTAATGCGATTGCGGTGGACCGGAGAGTATGGTAGATGTCCCCACAGAGTATTTAAATGCCCCAAAGTGTGGTAATGGGTGCCCCTGAACAGCCAAATTCCCCAGCAGCAGAAAACAGTTTTTAAAACAACAAACAGCTTTATAAAAGTGCCCTCGGTACCTCGCTCCTCCCCTATGTTAACATCCTAGGTGCACTGGTCTGCCCAAAAGGGAGTACAGAGAATTGACAATGCTCTTGTCTCACCTGATAACATCTGTGAGACTTCAGACTGGGAATGGGAAAATACGCATCCCACACATCCAGGGCATATAGAACTTGGGCCAACGTGAGCATTTTGAACTTGTCATTCCTCAAAAAGAAGTTCAGGAGTTGAAGATCTAAAGTAGGGCGAACACCCCCATCCTCTTTTGTTATTAGAAAATAACAGGAGTAGCAACCAGTGCCTACTTCTGAATATGGTACTCTCCCTGTTGCCCACTTCTCCATTAGAGCCTACCCTTCTGAATGAAGATTTGAGAAGTGGTCCACCCACATAAATTGTGGGGGTGGTGGTATGTCTGGAGTCTGGTATGTCCGGAGTAACCTTGTGCCACAATCTAATCTCAAGTTCTGCTTCTCCAAACCAGGTGGTACTAAGTGATTCAACCCCCAACCCGCCCATCGTGAGGCATCAAGGTCAACTTAGAATGGCTTTGATGTTGTTGCAGAAGGGAGGGGGCTGTATTTTGGGCAGACTGTTGTATTTGTGTGGTTGTACGCTGTCTACCTGCTCCTCGACCGCATCCTTGAAATGGTTGGACTGCTGGTATGTACAATCTCTGTCTCTGAAGGTACCCTCTACCAAACCCCTGAAAGGGGCATTGTTGTTGTGACAACTGACGCACTGGCGTTGCTTATCCTAAAGAAGGAGCAGATACTTTGCTTTCCTTTAGTCTCTCAAGGGCATTATCTGCTTTTTCCCCAAACAACCTTTAGTGAGCCAATGGCATATCTATCAAAGAATGCTGGACATCTGTTGAGGACCTAGTTGATTGGATCAAAGCATGCCTTCTTACTACCACACTGATCCCCAGGACTCTACCCAAACAATCTAATGTATCTAATCCAGATTTTATAGAAGATTTTGGGGCATGCTGCCTATCTGAAACCAAACGTTCAAAAAAAAAATTCAAGTAGCCTCCGGTATTGCTGGTAAAACATCAGCAACTCTATCCCACAAAGTGTGAGAATATCTACCCAACACGCAGGAAGTATTTACAGAACGTAATGCCAAACTTGTTAACCCCTTGCATGCTGCCGCGATTCTGCGCCTGTGCGGCAGTTTTATTGAGTGGGCGGGTGTGAGAAGTTGGCCTGATGTGCAGTGCTCACTATTCTAGTGATCACTATATATCAGTCCAAACAACCCTTATTGATGATTGGTTGTAAGTCAACCTTATAGACCAGCTATCCTAGTAGCATGGATACGAGCAGTCTAAGGCTAAGACTCTAGAGGGCGTGTTAAGCCAGCTGTTTTACCATCACATTACCCCTTGAACACCCAGTGAAAGGACACCACACAAGTGTTATGAAAATAAACAATGTATTTATTAGAATCACAACAACCCTGTACTCTTTATGAGGACAGGGTGCTAAGCACACAACACAACTCTTATGAAAATACTTAAGTTAGCACGTTATACACAAATGCCCGAGGGGCACGAAAAACCATATACTCTAAAAGTGGAATGCGAATTACTAGCAGGTAAGTAACGATTCTCAGAGGCTTTGGGATCGCTAGGACTGGACTACTGAACCTTTAGATTACTAGCAGGAGGCCTAGGGAACTCGGGTGCAGAGTGTGCACTCTCACGCGGGATGCGGGACAAAGTCTATGGAAGCTAGAATTCACAAAGTTAGTGTTCACGGGCGAACCCGACCTGATAGGGAGAAAACGACAGTGGATCCTGACCCTTGAATAGTGAGGCTATGCTGGGACACCGAAGTGCCGAAGTTACCTAGCCCAGGGGCTGCAGCTGCATAGGTCTGAAAAGACGTCGGGAATCCTCGTGCCGGACCAGGAGCCTGGAAGGAAGAAGTTGCTGGCAGGCGACCAGTGAAGAAAAGTTCGATGGATCCAAGCCTGGATCAAGGAAGAAGGAAACCTGAAAGCAGAGGGGACCAAGTTCTTGAATCACTAGCCAGTGATTAAGTGGACACCAGGATGGCACCGGGCGAAGTCACCGCAGTCAGGTGAGTGGGCGCTGCTGGGCTCTGCAGTCTCTCGGACCAGGAGGCGTTGTCGGCGACCAGGATGGAGGTGCGAGCTGTCCCACGAAGGTTCTTGCTGTCGACGTCGCTGGACCCAGGATTGGGCAACAAGTCTTGGCAAATGCAAGGCCCACGCGGTGGACCTAAAATGGCGTCTCAGCCGGACCAGGAGGGTCCAGGGTGCTTCTCCGATGGAGGGAAGCAAGGGCCAGTCTGGAGCAACCAGACCAGCAGCAGTGTTGTCGTCGGGCGTCGTTCGGAAGGCCACAAGCCAGCGGGCTAGTAGCCAAACAACGCGGTGAGCAGCAAAAAGCAGAAGGGCCCCACGCCGATCGTGGAGATGCTGGGGGGCTGCTCTTCGGTGCTGGAGCTGCTCGGGGTGGGGGCTTCTCGGACCCCAAAGCACTCACCAGGAAATTACTCGGTGGGCTTGCTGTGCAGAAGTCGTGCAGTCTTGGCGATGGCCGGTCCCTCGAGGTCTCGTCGCACCCACGGTTCTCAGCTGTGCTGTAGAGGTGGGTAGAGGTCAGAGGTGCCAGGGAAGCCGGGTCTCGTCGAGCTTGGCAGTCGGATTCCGGAGGAAGGACGTGCAGCAGACCGCAGTGTTCTTAGATGGTGCCTGCGGATGCAGGGTGACTACTCCTTAGCCACAAGGGAGAATCTTGAGGAAGAAATCGTGAAGTCCTTTCTGGGAAAGTGGTATCTTGATTCCAAAGATGATCTGATTTGGAAGGGGGCCAGTCTCTACCTTTATCTTGGAAAAGGGGGCTGGCACGCGACTAGGTCCTGCCCTATGGGTGGGACCAGGAGGGGGGTGGTTACACCCACTTCCTTGGCGGGCTTTTCCCCAGCACAGGGTCTGGAGTGTCCCTGGAACTGGTTTGAGCCAGCCTATGCACAGTGAGCACCGGGGTGCCACGTGCAGTCACCTTCCTCTGAAGCCCTGTGTGAGAAGTTGGCCTGATAGGGGATGTTTCCAATTCTGGAACCACCTGCTATCTGACCAAACAATCCCTTATGGTGTCTGGTTGTAAGTCAACCTTATTAGACAAGCTATCCTAGGGGTAGCATGGACTAAGCAGCCTAAAGGCTTAACTTAAGAGGTCGTGTTAAGCGAGCTGTTTTACCACATACAATCCTGTAATATCAAATGAAAGGACACCACACAAGTATATATTATAAAAATATATGTGTTTATTACTAAAAACAATCCCCAGTATTCTTTATGAATAAAGGGGCACAAGCGTTAAATCAAAAGCACTGTTTAAACATACAAAGTTGCACAATTATGGATGAGGGCAGGGGGCCACTCAAACCATATACTAAACAAGTGGTATAAGAGATGCCACTCGAGCAGTGGTTAGGCCTAGGGCCTAGGGAATCGCTGGGAGCAGTCAGGACAAGCAATGCTGAAGTCGGGAATGGCCCTCGGGATTCGGGAGATGTGCGGAAAGCGCACGCACGCACCAATGTTAACCAATGGTGCGTAAAAGTTGTAAAGTTAAAGTTAAAGGACACTTCCGCTGAACCTAGAGGAACAAAACTTAACACACAGACCCTAGAGGTGTGCACCAGTGTGGGAACACCGGCGGAGCAAAGTTACCTCACCCACAGGAAGTGGGTGCACAGGGTCGAAGTGGCGTCGGGTTCTGTCTCGCAGGCTCTTGGTGCTTGAAGCTGAAAGGGCTGCAGGCGGGTTAAAGATGAAGTGTCCGGTGGAGTCCAAGGGTGGACTCAAGTTGTAGAGTACCTGAAAGCAGAGGGGACAGAGTCTGGGTCACTCAGCAGTGACCAGGGTGGAACCAGGACGGAACCAGGCAATGTCGGGCGCAATCAGGTGGTCGTCGAGGAGCTTCTCTCCGCTGTCACGTGGGCTCTGGAGCATCTGCGACGTCCAGGAGCAGGTCACGATCTGTCCCACGCAGGCTCTCACCGTCGGTGCAGTCGGCTTCAAGTTTGGAGCAAACAAGCCTTGGCAAGAGCAATCCACGCGGGATCGGAAGATTGCTTCTCACTCGGACCAGGAAGGTCAGAGTCGGGGCTCCTTTTCAGGGGAGCTGGTGTGGATCTGGAGCAACCAGATTCACGAGTCTTCTTAGGTAGTTCGTCGGCACAGGGACCACTAGCCAGCTGGCAAGTGACCGGGCCAACGCGTTGAGCCAAATAGAGCCAAAGGGCCCCACGCAGCACTCGTCGAGTGTGGAGGGCTGAACTTCGGCTCAGGAGCAGCTCAGGGTGGGGGCTTCTCAAACCCCGGTGCACAGCTTCGAGGATCACTCGTGGGCTGCACGGTCAGCGTCTCGTGGTCAATTCAAGATGGCGTGCCCCACGCTTCCGGTCGCCTCCACGGGTCTCAGCTTTGCAGGGACTGTGGATCGGGCTGTTAGAAGGCAGGCAGGCTTGATCTCGTCGATCTCAGTCGCTCGAGTTCCGGCGGGAACTGCAACTAAGTAGACGTCGAGGGCTGGATGGTGCCTGCTGCTGCAGGGTGGTCACTCCTTGACCACAAGGGAGATTCTTCGGGCTTCCACGTTGAAATGGAGGGCGAAGGGTCCAGAGTTTCGTTTCTAATGTTTCTTCCAGGAAATCTGATGTGCATTGGCACTGCTCCCACTCTTATTCGAATCTGGGGGGCGTGATTACCTGCTAGGTCCCCTCCTATGGGTGGGACCCAGGAAGTGGGTGGATACACCCCCTTCCTTTGATCCAGGCTGCCCTGGCACGAGGGCTGGAGTGCCCCAGAACCGGTTTGGCCGGATTATGCAAGGGGCAGCCTTGTGCGCCCCAAGCAGTGTCTGGTTTCTTTCAAACCTCCCTGCTACAATCCACTATCTCCTGTCTGGAGGGCGGTGACACCCTCCTGTGACAGGAAACCCTTTGTCCAGGACCCATTTGGTTGAGTTTCGGTCAACTGCAGGGGTCCAGACATTTGTCTGTGTCAGAGGCATCCATTTTGTGGATCTTAAGGTCTTTGGAGAAATTAACCGCATTTAAGTGAAGTAACATGTCTTACCCCTCTAGAGGGGTGGAATGCCATCCCCGTCGCCAGAACTGGCGAGGGGATGGTATTCCAAATCGTATGACACCTTACACGACATGTTTTGATAAAGCCAAACCAAAGTTGCTATTTAACCGCGAGGATTATAAGGCACTTAAGAGTATATGGTATGGCATTATCCTGAAACAGCCTAGGGAGTTGTTCCCGACAGCTGCAGACAGGCTCAGCTCATGCTAGAGCTCCATCTCACATAAAACCACGCACTCAGCCTCCAGGATTGATGAGGCCTTCTATAGGAGTGGCTCACAGGTTTACATGTGTCCAGATATAGGTTTAGATATAGGTATACTATATCTAAGCAAGGGGTGTTTACACCACCTTACCCCAGCTGAGTGATCAGCCAGTTGTGTCAATTTAAGAACCAGCCAGGGGTGGCAAAAGATATGCTGCAGCCCCTGGTAGGCCTTGGTGGCTCCTATGCCCTGGGCACCTATAGTGCATTATACAGGGGCTGACAAGGAGTCCATTTCCAATTGTGGTATGTACCTAGGGTACATGGAATCCATTTTACAGAGAGAGCAGATGGCCTGGGGCCCTGATTAGCAGGGAACCAGGTCAACTAAGTCAAAAAAAACAGCTAAACACAGGCAAAAAATCAGGGGTAACCATAGTCAGGTAGCCACCTTCCTACACCCTGCCTACCTACAATACACAAAACCCTGTCTGGGACGGTGCTGGCACCGCCCCTGGCAGGAAACCCTTTGTCCTTATCTCCTGCTCTGGGAGGACTCCCAGCAGCAGGAGGGCAGACTTGTGTCTCGGTGGCAGCATCCATTTTGTGGATGCTAAGGCTCTGTCTGACTTTTAACCGGGTTATAGGTTACATGCATGTCGTGTCCCTCTAGAAGGGTGGAATGCTAACCCCGTCGCCAGAATTGGCGAGGGGTTAGTATTCCAATTCGTATGACACCTTACTCGACATGTTTTGATAAAGCGATACCAGAGTTGGCATTTAACCGCGAGGATTATAATGCACTTAAGAGTATATGGTATGCGATATCATGGAAACGGCTAAGGGATAGGTCCCGAAAGCCGCAGACAGGCTCAGCTCATGCCAGAGCACCATCTCACACGATTCCAAGCACTCTGCCTTCAGGATTGTTAAGGCCTGCCATAGGAGTGACTGATAGGAGATCTGTCTGTCCATTTTAGGGTTAGATATAGGTATACTATATCTAAAGCAAAGGGTGAGTACACCACCTTGCCCCAGCTGTCGTGCAGCCAGTTGTGTCAGTTTAGTTAGTCAGCCCAGGGGTGGCATAATACATGCTTCAGCCCCTGGGAGACTTCTGGGTGCACCTCAGCCCTGGGTACAGGGACTTGGAGAGGGCCCAGTGCCAATTCAGTACCTGAGTACAATTTGGATAGAGAGAACAGCTAGGCTGTGGGTCTGATTAGCAGGCCCACAGCCAGGGAAAGTCGTAAACCAGTGCAGCAAAAAGCAAAAATCTGGGTGATCATAGGATTGCAGACCCTACTCTCCTACATGACCCCCCCCCCAAACTTTGGGACAATAAACTAACCTTGACCAGGTGAGTCTTCTTGCTCTAAGTGGAAATACCTGGAGAGCCCATCAGCATTGCTGTGATCAGTCCCAGGTCTGTGCTCCACTGTAAAATCCATCCCCTGTAGGGAAATGGACCACCTAAGCAGTTTGGGGTTTTCACCCTTCATCTGATTTAGCCACAAGAGGGGCTTATGGTCTGTCTGAATGGTGAAGTGAGTGCCAAACAAGTAGGCCCTCAGCTTCTTCAGGGCCCAGACCACAGCAAAGGCCTCCCTCTCAATAGCTGACCAATTTTTCTCTCTGGGTGTCAACCTTCTACTAATGAAAGCAATAGGCTGATCATTACCATCAAAATTCAGTTGAGACAGAACAGCTCCCACACCCAACTCAGAAGCATCTGTTTGGACAATGAATGGCTTGGAGTAATCTGGACTCTTGAGGATAGGTGCTGTGCACATGGCCTGTTTTAGGTCATTGAATGCTTTCTGACAGCTTGCTGTCCACTGAACTTTCTTTGGCATCTTTTTGCTTGTCAGGTCATTAAGAGGGGTCACTATGGACCCATAATTTCTGACAAACTTCCTATAGTACCCAGTCAGGCCCAAGAAAGCTCGAACCTGAGTCTGGGTGGTTGGAGGAGTCCAGTCCTTGATGGCCTGTATCTTACTCTCCAGTGGCTGAACCTGGCCTCCACCTACAAGGTGGCCCAGGTATACAACCTGTGTCTGCCCTATCTGGCACTTTGTGGCCTTGATAGTGAGGCCTGCCTTTTGCAGAGCCTCTAACACTTTCCTCAGGTGGACCAGGTGATCCTCCCAGGTGGAGCTAAAGACAGCAATATCATCCAGATATGCTGCACAGAAGTCATCCAGCCCAGTGAGGACTTGATTCACCAACCTTTGGAAGGTGGCAGGTGCATTTTTCAATCCAAAGGGCATCACCACAAACTGATAATGCCCACCAGGTGTAGAAAATGCTGTCTTGGGTTTGGCTTCCTCAGCTAACCTGATTTGCCAATACCCAGCTGTCAAATCAAATGTACTTAAGAAGTTGGCAGAAGCCAATTTATCTATAAGTTCATCTGCTCTTGGTATTGGGTGGGCATCAGTCTTAGTGACTGCATTGAGGCCTCTGTAGTCTACGCAAAACCCCATCTCTTTCTTACCACCCTGGGTGTGAGGCTTTGGCACTAGAACTACTGGGCTAGCCCAAGGGCTATCTGAGGGCTCAATGACTCCCAGCTCCAACATTTTCTGCACTTCAGTTTTGATGCAGTCTCTAACATGATCAGGCTGTCTGTAGATTTTACTCTTGACAGGCAGACTGTCTCCAGTGTCAACATCATGGGTACACCAATCAGTTTGGCTGGGTGTCAGAGAGAATATATGTCTGAAGGATTGCAGAACTTGCCTGCAATCCTGTTGTTGATGTTCAGTGAGGCTGCCACAAAAGACAACACCATCAACTGATCCATCATCAGGATTCTGAGTGAGCAGGTCTGGGAGAGGGTCACTCTCTTCCTCCTGTCCCTCATCTGTGGCCATGAGCAAGCTCATGTCCTTCCTGTCAACATATGCCTTGAGCCTGTTAACATGGAGCACTCTGAGAGGGCTCCTGGGAGTTCCAAGGTCCACCAAGTAGGTAACCTCTCCCTTTTGCTCAATGATGGTGTGGGGCCCAGACCATTTGTCTTTCAGAGCTGCTGGAGCCACTGGCTCCAGTACCCACACCTTCTGTCCTGGCTGGTACACAGTCAGAACAGCCTTTTGGTCATGCCAAGCTTTTTGAAGTTCTTGGCTGGCCTCAAGGTTTTTAGATGCCTTCTCCATATACTCAGCCATCCTGGAGCGGAGACCAAGTACATAGTCCACTATGTTGGTTGCAGGCTTTTTGAGAGGTCTCTCCCATCCTTCCTTCACCAAACACAGGGGTCCTCTTACAGGATGCCCATACAGAAGCTCAAAAGGGCTGTAGCCAACCCCCTTCTGTGGGTCCTCTCTGTAAGCAAACAAGAGGCAGGGGATCAGGACATCCCATCTTCTCCTAAGAGGTTCAGGTAGTCCATGAATCATCCCTTTGAGGGTCCTGTTGAATCTCTCAACAAGCCCATTGCATTGTGGATGATAGGGTGTGGTGAACTTGTAGTTCACACCACACTCTTTCCACATTGCAGTCAGATATCCTGACATGAAGTTTGTACCTCTGTCAGAAACGACCTCCTTTGGAAAACCCACTCTGGAGAACACTCCAACTAGGGCTCTTGCCACCACAGGAGCTGTGGTGGTCCTCAGGGGAATAGCTTCAGGATACCTGGTGGCATGGTCCACCACCACCAGTATAAACTTGTGCCCTGATGCTGTCTGGGGTTCCATTGGACCAACAATGTCAATCCCCACTCTTTCAAAGGGAACCCCCACCACAGGTAGTGGTATGAGGGGGGCCTTTGTTGTGCCACCTGACTTACCACTGGCTTGGCAAGTGACACAGGAGCGACAAAACTCCTTGGTATTCTCATTCATATGGGGCCAGTGAAAGTGTGAGACAAGCCTGTCCCAAGTCTTTGTCTGACCTAAATGACCTGCAAGGGGAATTTCATGGGCCAAGGTGAGAAGGAAACCTCTCAGAGACAAGGGGATGACCAGCCTCCTGGTTGCATCAGGCTTGGGGTCTCTTGACTCAGAGTACAGGAGTCCATCTTCCCAGTATACCCTGTGGGCACCTGTGGCATTCCCTGCAGCCTCAGCAGCAGCCTGCTGTCTGAGGGGTTCAAGGGAAGGGCAGCTCAACTGTTCCTTCCCCAGGTCTGCTCTGGAGGGTCCCCCTGAGCCCAGAAACTCAACTTGATCAAGTTCAAGCTCTTTAGGCTCAGTTTCCCTCAGCTCTTCCAGATCAGCCTCCTCAGAGACTTGATCCTCAACCTGGGGCAAGGGGGAAGGCAAAGCCTTACCCTTACTGCTCTTCTTCTTGGAAGGTGTCTGGTCCATAATTTCAGGATCCAGCACCTGTTCAGTGGGGCATCTTCTGGCCTGTGACCTAGTCACAGCAAGCACATGTGCTGGCAAGCCTAACATCTCCATGTGAGTCCTCTGCTCCACTTCTGACCATTGTGATGACTCCAAATCATTGCCCAACAAACAATCAACGGGGAGGTCTGAACTGACTACAACTTTCTTTTGTCCCTTCACTCCACCCCAGGAGAAAGCCACAATTGCCACACTATGACTAGTAGTGATATTGCTGGCATTGGTCACCAGGAAATCAGTACCTGGCATGATCTGTCCAGGGTCCACAAAGTTAGGTGTCACCATTGTGACACTGGCACAAGTGTCCCTATAGGCCTGAGCCATTTTGCCATTAATCAAAGGTGTCTGCCTGTATTTGCCCAAAGTATTGGGACTTATCTCAGGGGACATATCCACATCCCCTGTACAGACAAGGACAGCCTGAGTGAGTGTGCCAACTAGGTTGTCAGACCCCTCAGTACCCAAGGTTAACCCCACTAATGCCTTGGGAGGTACACTACCACTACTGACTGTACTAGGGGGTGCAGTTGCCTTAGGGGCTGTAGTGGCAGGAGTTTGTCCTCCTCTTTTGGTGCACTCACTAAACCAGTGAGATTTACTTTTGCAGTACTGGCACCACCTTTTTGACTGGCCTTCTTGAGTCTTCTTCTTCTGGGAAGCCTGACCCCCACCCTCTTTGGTTTGTTGGGGACCTGGTGAAGACTTCTGGTCATTTTGTTCATTCCTAACATTACCCTTCTGGTCTGCTTTCTTCTGACCACCCTGGTTCTGGTTCTGGTTCTGCTTGATCCTTGTCCTGACCCATTTGTCTGCCTTCTTTCCCAACTCTTGGGGAGAGGTCAGATCTGAATCAACAAGGTGCTGGTGCAGCAACTGGTTCTGACAATTGTTTAAAATTTGTTCTCTCATTATTAGATTATACAATCCTGTGTAATCTGTAACCTTGCTACCCAGCAACCAGCCCTCCAAAGCCTTAGTGGCACAATCCACAAAGTCAGACCAGTCCTGAGACTGCGTTGTCTGGGTGTCTCTGAACAGCAACCTGTACTGCTCAGTGGTTAAACCAAACCCATCAACCAGTGTATTCTTCAGGACCTGGTAATTTTTAGCATCCTCCACTCTTGTAGTGAGGAGCTTATCTCTACCTTTACCATCAAAGGAGAGCCACAGTATAGCTGCCCACTGACTCTGGGGAATGCACTGCACAGTGCAGGCCCTCTCCAAAGCAGCCATCCATTTCTGGATGTCATCCCCTTGCTTAAAGGGGGGCACTATTTTAGTCAGGTGTTTAGTATCTAAACCCTTCTCTCTATCTCTTGGGAGATTGCTGCCACCAGTGGGAGCTAGCCCACTCATCTGCTGCTCTCTTGCAAAGGCAAGCTTCTCTTTGGCCAGGGCAAGTTCTTCCCTTTCAATCCTCAGTTCAGCTTGTCTCATCCTAGCTTCATGCTTCCTTCTCTGAGGGGAAGTAAATCTCCTCTGTGGAGGATTTCTTCTCCCCTGAGAAGAGGCATTAGAGTGCAGAGATCTATTGGAGTCCCTAGAAAGAGATCTATCTCTCTAACTCCAAGGTTAGGCCCACTTAGGGTTAGTACTGGGGGTCCCCCAGATCCTAGCCCAAGTAAGTCTAAGTTGGCCCTGGTTAGCCTTCTGACTACCTCAAGACCTTTGTCTACCTCATCCCCAGAGAGTTCCTCCTGATCCTCCTCTCCCTCAACTGCTGTGGCAGTGTTGGGGAGGTCTGGATCTCCAGAGGTTCCCTCCAAGGCTGGCATGTTCTCATGTAACTGAGAAATCTTCCTGGCATCATATGTCTCTAAGAGACCTATCAGAAAGGGAATGGTGGGGTTAGACCCCTGCTTCAGTTTCCTGGAGACACAGATCTGTCTCATCTCCTGGAAACTGAGAGCTGCATATCTTGAAGTGACCTGTGGAGGGTCAACACTGACCAGGGGAGTCTCAGTAGATTCTCCCTGGGTAGACATGCTTTTCTAGTGAGGTGTAAGTGGTTCACTTACCTACACTATGTGTTTGCCTACTGATCCCTTGCTAGAGTTGTAGTTTAGGGTGTGCTAGGCCCTAGGAGCTACAACAGCTGGTTCAGTAGAACTCAGAGTATTCTAAGCTAAGTTATATGTACCTTTAGTACTTATGTGATCTTTCACAAGATATTCTTAGGGCATGTGTGGTAAAATAACAGCAAGCTCAAATCCCAACCGCTGCTCACCAATGTGAGAAGTTGGCCTGATGTGCAGTGCTCACTATTCTAGTGATCACTATATATCAGTCCAAACAACCCTTATTGATGATTGGTTGTAAGTCAACCTTATAGACCAGCTATCCTAGTAGCATGGATACGAGCAGTCTAAGGCTAAGACTCTAGAGGGCGTGTTAAGCCAGCTGTTTTACCATCACATTACCCCTTGAACACCCAGTGAAAGGACACCACACAAGTGTTATGAAAATAAACAATGTATTTATTAGAATCACAACAACCCTGTACTCTTTATGAGGACAGGGTGCTAAGCACACAACACAACTCTTATGAAAATACTTAAGTTAGCACGTTATACACAAATGCCCGAGGGGCACGAAAAACCATATACTCTAAAAGTGGAATGCGAATTACTAGCAGGTAAGTAACGATTCTCAGAGGCTTTGGGATCGCTAGGACTGGACTACTGAACCTTTAGATTACTAGCAGGAGGCCTAGGGAACTCGGGTGCAGAGTGTGCACTCTCACGCGGGATGCGGGACAAAGTCTATGGAAGCTAGAATTCACAAAGTTAGTGTTCACGGGCGAACCCGACCTGGTAGGGAGAAAACGACAGTGGATCCTGACCCTTGAATAGTGAGGCTATGCTGGGACACCGAAGTGCCGAAGTTACCTAGCCCAGGGGCTGCAGCTGCATAGGTCTGAAAAGACGTCGGGAATCCTCGTGCCGGACCAGGAGCCTGGAAGGAAGAAGTTGCTGGCAGGCGACCAGTGAAGAAAAGTTCGATGGATCCAAGCCTGGATCAAGGAAGAAGGAAACCTGAAAGCAGAGGGGACCAAGTTCTTGAATCACTAGCCAGTGATTAAGTGGGCACCAGGATGGCACCGGGCGAAGTCACCGCAGTCAGGTGAGTGGGCGCTGCTGGGCTCTGCAGTCTCTCGGACCAGGAGGCGTTGTCGGCGACCAGGATGGAGGTGCGAGCTGTCCCACGAAGGTTCTTGCTGTCGACGTCGCTGGACCCAGGATTGGGCAACAAGTCTTGGCAAATGCAAGGCCCACGCGGTGGACCTAAAATGGCGTCTCAGCCGGACCAGGAGGGTCCAGGGTGCTTCTCCGATGGAGGGAAGCAAGGGCCAGTCTGGAGCAACCAGACCAGCAGCAGTGTTGTCGTCGGGCGTCGTTCGGAAGGCCACAAGCCAGCGGGCTAGTAGCCAAACAACGCGGTGAGCAGCAAAAAGCAGAAGGGCCCCACGCCGATCGTGGAGATGCTGGGGGGCTGCTCTTCGGTGCTGGAGCTGCTCGGGGTGGGGGCTTCTCGGACCCCAAAGCACTCACCAGGAAATTACTCGGTGGGCTTGCTGTGCAGAAGTCGTGCAGTCTTGGCGATGGCCGGTCCCTCGAGGTCTCGTCGCACCCACGGTTCTCAGCTGTGCTGTAGAGGTGGGTAGAGGTCAGAGGTGCCAGGGAAGCCGGGTCTCGTCGAGCTGGGCAGTCGGATTCCGGAGGAAGGACGTGCAGCAGACCGCAGTGTTCTTAGATGGTGCCTGCGGATGCAGGGTGACTACTCCTTAGCCACAAGGGAGAATCTTGAGGAAGAAATCGTGAAGTCCTTTCTGGGAAAGTGGTATCTTGATTCCAAAGATGATCTGATTTGGAAGGGGGCCAGTCTCTACCTTTATCTTGGAAAAGGGGGCTGGCACGCGACTAGGTCCTGCCCTATGGGTGGGACCAGGAGGGGGGTGGTTACACCCACTTCCTTGGCGGGCTTTTCCCCAGCACAGGGTCTGGAGTGTCCCTGGAACTGGTTTGAGCCAGCCTATGCACAGTGAGCACCGGGGTGCCACGTGCAGTCACCTTCCTCTGAAGCCCTGCCTACCTACAATACACAAAACCCTGTCTGGGACGGTGCTGGCACCGCCCCTGGCAGGAAACCCTTTGTCCTTATCTCCTGCTCTGGGAGGACTCCCAGCAGCAGGAGGGCAGACTTGTGTCTCGGTGGCAGCATCCATTTTGTGGATGCTAAGGCTCTGTCTGACTTTTAACCGGGTTATAGGTTACATGCATGTCGTGTCCCTCTAGAAGGGTGGAATGCTAACCCCGTCGCCAGAATTGGCGAGGGGTTAGTATTCCAATTCGTATGACACCTTACTCGACATGTTTTGATAAAGCGATACCAGAGTTGGCATTTAACCGCGAGGATTATAATGCACTTAAGAGTATATGGTATGCGATATCATGGAAACGGCTAAGGGATAGGTCCCGAAAGCCGCAGACAGGCTCAGCTCATGCCAGAGCACCATCTCACACGATTCCAAGCACTCTGCCTTCAGGATTGTTAAGGCCTGCCATAGGAGTGACTGATAGGAGATCTGTGTGTCCATTTTAGGGTTAGATATAGGTATACTATATCTAAAGCAAAGGGTGAGTACACCACCTTGCCCCAGCTGTCGTGCAGCCAGTTGTGTCAGTTTAGTTAGTCAGCCCAGGGGTGGCATAATACATGCTTCAGCCCCTGGGAGACTTCTGGGTGCACCTCAGCCCTGGGTACAGGGACTTGGAGAGGGCCCAGTGCCAATTCAGTACCTGAGTACAATTTGGATAGAGAGAACAGCTAGGCTGTGGGTCTGATTAGCAGGCCCACAGCCAGGGAAAGTCGTAAACCAGTGCAGCAAAAAGCAAAAATCTGGGTGATCATAGGATTGCAGACCCTACTCTCCTACAGCGGGTTCATGATGGCCCCCAGCCGTCATCAGCACACGAGCACCGTAGTGCATGACGGCTGGGGGCCGTCATCAGCATGCACGGGGTTAAAGCAAAAAATCTTCTTTGCATATGCTTCCATCTTGGACTGTCTCTCAGCTGGGCTGGATGGAAAAGCATTTATGATAGTGCGACTTGTCTTGTCTGTGCTATCAAACTCTCCAGTGTTGGATGCTGAAGAAGAAAATATGGATCTCCCAGGGTTAGTCATTGTCTCCTCAGAATCTACCTCTTGATTGGAGAGCAAGATCCAGGCGTAGCCCAAGTACCTGCTAAAACATCCGGAAGTAAAAGCTCCTGTGAAGTTTGCGATGGATCCAAAATTATCGACAGTAAAATAGTTATAACCTCTTCTGTAGGTAAAATTAAATCAAGAGTTTCTGCCGTACTATGAATTACAGTGGCACGGGAAGATGCCTCCTCTGTAGCCATAACTGATGTTTGGGATAATGTACCTAGATCATGAGAAGTATCGTGACTGCTAGCGTCTGGTAAATCCTGCAAAATATCATTCTGAGGATATACTGCATCAAAAAGATACTCCCCTTTTGAAGGATCAGATTCTGACCTAGCATACACCATAGTTGAAGGAAATTGACCTGAATCCGATAAAACAATCGGATCCACTACTGGCATCGGCAGCATCAATCCCGATGTCGCATGTGACCTTGATCGAGCTACCTGTGGCTTCAATTGCAGCGGCAACGAGAATGAAGATGTTCTATCCACAACCAATAATCCACACGTAGTCAGCCTCATACTCAAAATAAGAAGCACAGTGCCGTCAAGGATGGATCCGTTGATGTCTGTCCAACTGAATGCCCCTCGTATCCGTGGAGCCTGAAGGCGCACCAACAAGATCCGGACCTACACCAAAGATGGAGTCGATATTTTTCTTAGGCTGCTGGATCTGGTCTGTCATCGCTACCTTGTCTGCTGAAGTCGAAAGGGAAAAGACATTGAAGTATAATCCCTTGAAGGAGGCTCCCTAGCTGGAGAAAAGCTTTGAGTAGAAGAACCCTGTAACTCATATGAAGTGGTGCGAAGAGGGAGACCAGTGCTTCAACTTCTTACGATTCTTGTGCACCTTACTTGACTTTGAAGTCCTATCTTTTGACCAACTTCTTGATGGAGAACGTTCTCTCAATCAAGATTGACGAGCCATGGACATTGAACTGGACCTACTCTTCAATTTTCTGAACTCTGCTATGACAAGTTTTGTTCCATGCTCTCTAATTGCCTTTTTCTTCATCTTTGCACATGATGATCATGACTTTGAGTTGCGACGACAGCCGAGACACCACAAATAGACATCATGTGGATCTGTAACTGACATCTTTCAGTAACAGATCATACATATTTTGAACTCTGAAGGTTTTGGTGGCATTCTGCACACAAAAAGTAATTTCTAGAAGAAATTAACTAATAATCGTCGAATGACGATTGAAGCTCCGGATCCATGTTGGTTGGACGGAAAGAAAGAAACTGACACCAGCGCTAGCAGGTGACGTATATGCAAGGGGGCCGAAATCGCAATCACACGAGATGGAGTCACACACGAAAAAGGGCGTCACATGACTCCACCTGTCGACGCTGGATAACTTGGCTATACCAAAGTTTCTGGATCCAGTCTGATGCCGGGAGGTATTCAAAAGGTGATTAATCTGCGGTCCAAAGTCTCTATTAGAAGTTAATTGCTTTACAGTACGTTTTATGTACTTAAATTAGATAATTACAGGCTGCGCATAATTACTGCCCTTCATCTACGCCCTGTCTTATCTTTTTGATTACTTTTGAATGGTGGTGCTGAATAGAATGAATAGTCTCTAAAACAATTAGTGGAGTTGGATGAGGAGCAATCCAGATACAAATAACCAGTGGAATAATAGTTTTGTGGGGTTGCCCCGGTGGGCTCCTGAGGAGCAATGTCCCATTCCCCCCAGTTTTCCTCTATTCTAGTTGGGAGATCTGTCAGTTTTTCTAGTTTGGAACACTCGCTTTTGCTCCCTGGCCCCTTCATGTCTCGAGACTGAGTCTAATGCTTGCTAACTGTGAAGTGTTGATGTCAGAAGAAGTCTACATAATGAATGCACGCCTTTTGTGATGCCAGTACTGACTTCATGTACATACGTTAGAGCGACATGTTTAAGAATCATTGAATGCATTATTTCTCTATGGGCTGTGTGTTAACTTGTAGTCCTTTCTATACTCCTTGTGCTCTCCAGAGGTGGACCCAGTGCTCCTGTCTCTCCAGCTCGCTGTGCTCAGCCGCCTTCTGGCCACCTTGCAGTCCGTGTGCTCCTGGGTGATGACCAAAGCCTACCAGTTCCTCTCATCCTGGTCCATCAACCAGTTCCTACTGGTCACCCAAGCAGATCTCGTGGTAAGGCTTGGGTGACTCCTCACTTGTAGAGTTTTCATCACAATGTCTTGTCGCAGTTTCTTCTGCAGAAATTGCCTGTAGCGTGTCTAACATCTGTGAATAAAGATTGTGCTAGTGACTTCAAGACCAGAATCTTTGGTGCTCCTGTTCGTTCCACCGTGGCTCATGGTTTGGTGGCGCCTCTTTCTGCTAAACCCGTGCAGTACCCGCTCCTCTTCTTTAACACCGAGCTGTCCCTTGAGAGGGTGTACACCGCTAAAGCCACTGCTGATAGATGCTTTGAAAACAAATATTACTTTTAAACATCTTATTCATATTTGCTTTATAGATTACTAGAAACTGAGCCGGACCCATTCAGTTCTTATTAGCCTTTGTATAATATCATCGCACAACCACTAGGATCAACCAAGACAATAAATCAGCATGCAGATAAAAGTACAAAATCTGAAATGTTTTGTAGATAAGGTGCTCGAAACAGTGCCCTATGCCACGAAGGCCTTTATTCCACTGTGGAAACTGGTTCTGGTTGTTGAGGGTTTATTGCTGAGGGAGAGGAATAGCTGGGTGTCCTCGGCATAGGGGACAATGTTGAGTCCGTGGATTCTGCCGGTGGCAGCAAGAGGGGGGGGCATGTAGACGTTGAAGAGGGGGGGCTCAGGGAGGAGCCCTGGGGACTCCATAGCTGATCTCTGTGGGTTCTGAGATAAGCTGTAGTAGTCTGACTCGCTGGGTCCGTCCGGTGAGGAAGGAGTGGATCCAGTCCAGAGCCCTGTCGCGGATGCGGGTGTTGTGGAGTCTGGTGATTAGGGTGCGGTGGGAGACAGTGTCGAATGCCGCCAAGAGTCTAGTAGGATAAGGGCTGCTGCCTCGCCCTGGTCGAGGAGGGAGCGGATGTCGTCTGTGGCGGCGAGGAGTGCAGTCTCTGTGCTGTGGTTGCTTCTGAAGCCAGATTGGGAGGTGTCCAGTTCATAGGAATGTTCAAGGCCATTTGTTTTGGTAGAAACAATCTGTACCTCTCCGATGAGACTTAGAAAATCAGAAATCCACCTGTAGTAGCTTTTATTCTGATTAAATGTGCCGTAGGTGTTTCGAATTTACTGTTGCTTTTTGTGTAGGGTCAGTACTAAACGGCGTATAGTTATCCTCTGTCTGCTAACACAGAACAGCTCAAGTTGACAGAATGCAATGCTGCCCAAAAGAATGACTCTAGATTGATTTATTCCATTGATATCTTTTTAGTTAAGTAAGAATATTCTTTGCCTGCTATCTACCATAGTAATTTGTAAACCTTGGAGCTGTAGTGTTTGGCCCACTAAGGAAACCTTTATTGCATGCTGCCTTGATGTTACCGTCCGGGGACTGCTATCTATGTATTGAGGAATGTTCTGTGCTTCCTGTCTGGGTAGGAATATTTAGCACTTTTCTTCTTGGTTTGAATGTTTAGAGCTGCTGCCTGTTGAAATGAAGAGAAGGTGTGTGGAGAACTTATAAGAAGTAAGCTTATTACAACAAGCCCCAAACACGTCTTGTGCAGGTGCTGGCTTTTAAGCAATTGCCAACTTTACACCAGTAACGGACACAATAGACTGTTGGGCTAGGGGGTGACGCGAAGTGCCAATGGGAGAGAAAGCATTAAGTTGCATCACAAAGGATGTGGCTCGCGCCACCATACATCATCACAACACTGCATCAGAAGAAATGTTAGTGCCTGTATTCTGGTTTGATTGTTTTGGGTTGGCATGTTCAGACCATGCTGTCTTGCTAGGAATGTTAAGCGCTTATTTTCTTGGAGTTTTTAGGGCTTCTGCCTTAGAAGGAATCTTTAGTGCCTGTTTTCTGTTTTTTTTTTGTTCTTGGTTAGACTGCTTGGAGGCTGCTTTCTAGGTTAGACGTTTCTTGTGCACAAGCTTTTTTCTGGGATGGTGTCCCTTATTTATCAGCCAAATATTAGCTCCTGGCTGTTTTTTTCCATTCCTCGCACCAGCCATTTTTGTAGTCTGATTCATTACTCATTCTTACCCTTCTGCCCCATCTATACATTTTGTCTCATACCAAAGCGGCTGCAAGCAGAACATTCTGGGCCCATGTCGAAGGCTCCCAAAAGCAGCTTAATGCTCCAGGACCACCTTTGTGCTGCCAATAAAGAATCCAACAGTACTCACAAAAGTACCCATAAAGAACAAGCTCAAAAACACTAGCTCAAATAACAGTTTTCATGATGTTTATCACTTCTTGACTAATTGTGTGGAATTTTTGGATGCTTTTTTTGAATCTTTAGAATGTGAAACTTTCACAGGTAGTTGACCTTTATTTTTTTCTTAGTTTAAATTTTTTTCAATTGTTCTTAAATAAATAGTGTCTTAGGCTGTACCGTTTTCAAGGTTCAAGGTTTTCCAATATGATAGGCAGGGTGCTACTGTAAAAGCAAGTTCCTTTTGCAGTCACTGGTGGACGTCCATCTATCTCAGTTGGTGTTTCACCTATTATAGTCCAAGTCATTCTGCTTCAAGGCATTTGTTTAACTCCATACTGCTTCCGTTTCAGCTTCTGACAGCAGAAACCGAAAAGATGATCGCACTAGTGAGAGAGGTATGTCCAGAGCAGATGGAGCTGGGAGCGGTCCGAGGACCAGGGACGAGCCTACAGGTTGCACAGCTTTGCTTGCAGATTCACACAGCAGCCACCAGCCTTCAGGTGCGTAACCGTCGCCACACCGCAGAGCCATTTCAGCTCCGCGGCTTCCTCGGTGCTTTATTTGATTGTTGCTTTGTCTCTTTACCCAAATTATATAAGATATTCAACACACTCTTCAATACACGCTACAACCCTTCTTATTTTTAATGTTTGTATTTTTTTTCTGTTGGCCAGACGAACAAGACAAAAGAAACATGTTGGATATATCACAAACTTGAACATACTGGAAAAAACCTCCTATTTTTATTAACCTAAAGGCACATTCTTTCCAACTAACAAGTCTGTTTTCTCTTCAGATCACCTTTCCTCCGAGTGCATTGTCTCCTTCCACACATAAACATCTGTAGATGTATTGTATTTTTGCTTGCATAATTCTGGCAATCTGATTGGGAAATGAAATTTAGTTCTTCTGTGCTGTATAAAAAGTGTGAAATGAAAGGCTGAAGGAACTCGTGTTTTATTCTAACACACATTTGAATGCCTAAAAAGTGAACTGTCCAAACATTTCAAAATAAAGTTCAGTAATTATGAACGTCCTTGTTTTGTAATTCTGTGTGATGAAGACAATTATTTTTAATTGGATGAAAACATATCGGAACACTTTACTTGGTGATGTGCAAATGATATAGGTTTGCTGAAACCCAGTTTTCACAGATTGTTTATATATTGCACAACCTATTATACACTATAAAGCTCCTAGATATCCTAGTGGGTGATTAGCCGTTCTTTATAAATCCTGATAGATTGATTGATAAAGTTTTATAAGTAAAACTGCACGTTAGTGGGAACTTTTTGACCGTTTCTTTGGAAAAATGTCCGGTCTGTAAATGACAGTGCACTATCCCCGCATGCTTTAGCAATATATTTATTAAAAGTGAGTTTTAAAGCTGAAATGAGAAACATTCCTGCCCCTGCCCAGATGACAATGCTAATAGTGAATCAAGAGGCAAGTCAGGGGTCATGTGTAACCTGTATGTGGGGTAAATCCTTATTATGCATTGAGCAAATATTTAGTTTATTAAATCAAAACCAAATTGTTTTTCTGTACAGGAAAAATGCTGAACTCACATAATGGAAGGCACTCTCATATGTCAAGGTAGAAAAAGGTGGCTCTGCAAAATAAAATATTTCCCTAGTATCACATATCGAGGCCAGTTTATGGGTCGAGTACATTACAGTTAGGTCGAGTAGATTATTCAGGTTACTAGATCTTCAGGTCTAGTAACATGTTTATGATTCTTCGAGGCCTGGTATAATTACTGACTGCTATTGAGTTTGAGGAACTGAGGCGAGGGAGACACATAGGAGAGAGCCGATGGACTGTAGACTGACTTATTTTATTAATCTCCCAAAAGTTCCTTACACGTTAGTGACCCCACTCTCAGTGCTTTCAATTTAAGCGGTCTGATGTCCTTGCAGTGATGCAGGCCAATGTCTTTGAAAAGATGGTAGCGGTCTCAAGCGGAAGCAGACATGTTTAATGGTGCATTTTGTTTCCACTGAGCAAGAGAGCAATAAAAAAGAAATGCAGAAATGCCCTGCTGGGTAGGATGAGGCATTAATAAAAATGAGCTTTGGAAAAGCCAGAAGGTCTTACCTCTGCCAATGCTTGTTGCTGCTCACAATCAACATAAAAAGAGCTTGTTGCTGAACATCAGCAAAAAAGCCCAAATGCTTCCTGTGTCATGACCTGCACATGCACGCAAAGTTCATGATGCGGTGGCCATTTTGGCCTTTGGCCACCGCATGGGTTACGACTCATTGAAGTGAACATACGTTCTGACTTTATTGTGTTTTATTTGCTGCTCCAAGATGTATGCCAAAAGTATATAATAAACATTATTAAATAAGTAATAACAATTAAATAAATATCTGTGCAAATCCCTTTACAATCTGGAGCACTCCTGTAGCAGAGTACAGCTATTCCCTCCTAAAAAGCTTGAAAAGAAAAAAGGATTGGAAGTGGAAGTGGTGGAAAGTAATGGAGTGAGGGAACAGCTAAACATCGATGGTGAGTGGGGAAGGGCTGAGAGCAGCGTGGGGTTATAAATAAAAATTAAGTGGGACGGATGGGCGAGGAACAGGCAAGCTGGTGTGATTTGTGCACAACGTGGAGAGCAGGGGTTGTGACGTGGAAGCTGCAAACGGGTGTGAGGGGAGAGAGCAAAAAACTACATGCACTCCCATGGAGTGCTATCAGCAAGAGAAAACTGTAAAAGTAGTTTTGCAGCGTGAATCCTTTTCTGGAGTCATTCACATGCTGTTCATCTTTCCTCCATCTAGTGGTTGGGGCCAGAATAGATGTATTTTTTTTGGGGGGGAGATGAGGGGGGGTGATTGGTTGTTGACCACCATTTGGTGCCAGGTACGTCCCCTGTGTGATGTCAGACGGCGCCCAGGAGGTCGTTGTGCGTGGTAGCCATCTTCAGATTCTTTTTTCAGCCTTTGGATCTGGAAGCAAGACGGGAGGCTCCGAAATCTTTTTCTGGAATAACTCCGACAATAAGAGAAATAGACGAGAACACAAATAAACTCCACCACCGTCCATCGGCATCGCTACTGGAGAGAAGAACAGAACTCCGAGATCGACATTAAAGGACATCATGGGTCGACAAATGGTGAGGTAGAGGACATTGAAAGTACCCCCTTCACATGCTGCCCGAGTGCCACCACAAGTTAACACAACGCGACCCACATGACGGGTGCAACTTCTGCCTGCCCAAGGACCATAAGGATAAGGACTGTGAAACACTGAAAGCAGAGAGAGGCCCACTATGCAACAATGACTTCGAAGAAAATTTCCCTGAAGGACCTAGGCCTCTCTAGTGATGAAGAAGACCAGGGAGCTGCGGCAGAATCAATGCACGAAGGATCGGATGTCAAAATTCTAGAAGGAGACTCTGAAAATCCACACACCCACAAGAAGACTGGTGATACAGGGAAGAAGACGGATAAGGTAAGACACCATACACATCCGTCGGAACCGAAGGGTCATGAGAGCAAAGTGCAGCCTAAGGCAGCCCGAAGGTGATCAAAGGCAAGCCGCAATCAAAAGAACCCCACGGAACCCTACCAAGTGAGACTGTCGAGGGAAAATCGCACGAGATGCCGAAGATGAGGGTCAAACCCAAAACCCAAAAGGAAGCTCAACGCCGTCGAAAGCAGAGGCAAGCGCAAACAAGAAAAGAAAGTCTCTACCCTCCGAAGCCGAGAGAGCCCTCGAGGTCGAGAAAAAGAGACCACGACTCGAAGCCGGAATGGCAACACTTCTCCAGAAGAAGAAGGAGTTTGTTGCTTCGCTGAAGACTTCCGAATCCCAAAGAGCCCAGCCACCGAAGCAGATAACATTGACGCCGAATGGGCTGAGGACGCCGAAGGGGAAGAAGAGATTTTTGAATCGCCACCAACCACAAAATCTCGCGAGGAAGATCGCGAGGAATACATAGACGCTCCTGAAGAGGAAGAGGTCTCAGGAAATTTCAAGGACACATGGAATGACCTTGACCCAGAAAGTCCTGAATAGTAAATATGCTGCTATCCCTCAAAGGCAGATGATATAGCCTTCTAAAACGGAATAGTTAAAAGGGCAGCAGACAATTTCGGGGTCCCCCTCGATGAGGAGAAAGGAGACACATGTTTCCTTTTAGAAACATTAGCCACAGCGAACTAGGGGACACAGTACTTGCCAATGCTGCCAAGCATTCTAGACCACAGCAAGGAAGCCTTTAAAGAACCTGCATCAAGCAAAGTGGTAGCACCTAGGGTCGAGAAGAAGTACAAAGCCTCCTCCAAGGACCCTAAATATATTCAAGGGAACACTGTACCTGACTCCATCATCCCCACGGAGAAGGAGAAGAGAAAATGCCATCTCTAACAGTGGACCACCACCAGAAAAGGAAAGCAAACGGAAGGACATGGTGGGCAGGAAGATGGAAAAAGAGGCAGCGACGCAGTGGCACATCGCAAACTCTAATGCCCTGCTAAACAGGTACAGACACCAGCAATGGGATGAGATCGAGGATCTCATCAACTAGCTCCCCGGGGAGGACAAGGAAAGATGTAAATCTATTGTCCAGGAAGGCAAGAACATTGCAAACACATGCCTTAAATCTGCACTAGATGCAGCAGACACTGCCAGCAGGCAAGTGTGCACAGGCACCACCTTAAGAAGACATGCCTGGCTTAGAATTTCGAGGTTTAAGCAAGAAGTCTGAACTTCAATTATTAACAGACCTTTCACAGGGGAGGCACTATTTGGAAAGGAGGTGGAAGAATCCCTCCAACAAATCAAGAAAGATAATGAGACTGCAAGAGCAATGGGGGCCCTGCAGCAAAGAGGAACCTTCAAAAGAGGTGGGATTAACAGCAGAAAGCCCACAGGAAGAGGAGCATTTGTGCAGGGACAGCAAATGTCACACCAACAACAAGGCCTAGTTAATGGCCAACAGACAAGCCAACAAACAGGATACCAAGGTTGGCTGCAACAGCCAAAGCAGTCCTTTCGTGGAAGAGGCAGAGCCAGCCCTCTAGAGAAAGAGGAAATGGCTCTAATTGACTCCTACACGGACTAAGATCCACACACAGCACCAGTGGGAGGAAGGATAACACAATACCAACAGTGGAAAAAAATGACCACAGACAATTGGAATTTCAATTTGGTAAAATATGGGTATTGCATAGAGCTAACAGTCACCACCTGCTAACCCACCAAAAAAAAAGTTCCTCAAATCAGAACTCATACAGTTAAATGCAGAAATCAAAGTTCTTCAAAAACGAGCAATCGAATTGGTACCAAGGAAGGAATTATTCAAAGGAAACTAATCACTGTATTTCCTCTTTCCAAAACAGGACTTATCACTCAGACCAATCCTGGACCTAAGGTTCATAAACAAATTCATTTTAACACAACACTTCAAAATGACTACTCTCCAAGCGATAATCCCACAAATTCAAAAAGGGGATTACATGGCAACAATAGACCTCAAGGATGCCTATTTACACATACCTATGAACAAGAAACACCGAAAATATCTCCGGTTTCTAGACAACGGATCACACTACCAGTTCAAAGTACTGCCTTTCGGAATAAAATCTGCACCACAGGTTTTTACCAAGTGCCTAGTTGTAGTCACGGCACGCCTGCGAATGGATGGAATGCTAGTCTACCCCTACTTGGACGACTGGCTCAGAAAGGTAAGCACAAAACAAAAATGTCTCAGCCGCATTCAAACAGCAATCCACCCGCTACAAAAGCTAGGATTCTCCATAAACCACAAATCCAGAAAGAGAGAATATTTTCCTGGGTGCAAGGATAAACTCAAAGAACACGTGGGCCTACCCGACGCAAAAGAGGATAAAAGCTATCAAACAGGAGACTCCCTCTACCAGAAGGGTCAATCCCTCACAGTGAGGAGAGTCATGAAACTCATCATGCAGCCTACTCGTCAGTCATGCCCGCCTACATATGCGTGTGGCTTACCAACAACTGGTCTCAAGACACAGGGAGTTGGGAGGATCTAGTAGTTGTTACGCACAAGCTACAAGCAGAGATAAAATGGTGGGCATCCAACAACATAACACAGGAGACCTTCTGTGACAATAACAACAGACGCATCCCTCAGTGGATGGGGATTGCACTCCAAGCAACTAAGGGTACGAGGTCAATTGAACAAGCAAGATTCCATAAAACACATCTATTACTTGTATATGAAAACAGTATTCCTAGCATTGAAAGCATTCCAGAAGCACATGAAAAAAAAGAACTGTACTGATTCAAACAGACAACACCACCATAATGTTCTAACTCAACAAACAGGAAGGTACAAAATAATTTCTGATAAGCAAGCTAGCACAACAGATCTGGCATTGGCCGTCCCTCAAGGAATCAGTCTGCAGACAATACACCTACCAGGAGTATACAACACAACCGCAGATCTTTTGAGCAGGCAAAACAGCTGCTCCCACGAGTGGGAATTGAAGAGCAAAACAGTACAATACATCTTTAAAATCTGGGGAACACCAGTGATAGACCTGTTTGCGACAATTCAAAACAAGAAATGCTAATCCTTTGCCTCAAGGTTTCCTCACCAACTGTCAAAGGGGAATACCCTGTCACTAAATTGGTCAAGGACATTTGCATACACCTTTCCACCAATCCCCCTAATCCAAAGAGTCCTAGAAAAAGCAAGACAACCAGGAACAAACCTAATTCTCAATGCCCCGCAATGGCCGAGACAGACATGATACTCAACTCTGCTAGAAGTGTCCAAGGGACAAATAATCAAGATCAGAGCAGACAAGGACATGTTGACAATGCAACAGGGCTAAATCTTTCATCCGGAACCAACAACGCTACACTTAGTGGCTTGGCACCTGAATATGTAGAGTTTGGTGACCTTAACCTGCCTCAATGAACAATGGAAACTTTAAAGGAGGCAAGAAAACAAAGTACAAGAAAATGCTATGCTGCAAAATGGAAGCGATACACTACTTTGTGCACAGCTAACAATCAAATGAACTCTATCAAAACACAAACAGTGACCATATATCTAACTCATCTCCTAGACAGTCACATCAACTACTCAAGCTTAAAGGTGCACCTCCCTGCCATCGTAGCGTACACAAGGGAGAACGCATGCACAAGTTTCTTCACAAGACCTGTCATAAAGCGATTTCTAAAGGATCTGAAAGAATTGCTCCACCTAGAACAGCTTCAGTTCCCATGTGGGGTCTAAATACAGTGCTCACACAACTTATGACAAAACCCTTTGAGCCCATGCATAAGGCAGAACTCAAACACATAGCTTTAGAGACAGCCTTTCTCATTGCCATTACATCCTTGTGAAGAGTGAGTGAGTTAGAGGGGTTACCCATGCAGGAACCATACATGCAAATCCACAAGGACAAGGTTATTATAAAAACAAACCCACAGTTCCTACCAAAAGTGGTATCCAAATATCACTTAGATCAAAGTATTCTCCTTCCGGTTTTCTTCAAAAACCCACAAACAAGAGGGGAAAAAAGTCTCCATACCCTAAATGCAAGGAGAGCACCACTGTATTCCCTACAAAAAAACTAAACAACCCGTAAGACCAAGCAGTTGTTTGTTACCTATGCATATGCAAACATAGGAACGCCAGTCACATAGGCAACAAACTCACAATGGATACTCCAAACCATCGAACTATGCTATACCACTGCTAACAAAGAATTAATTGTACGACCAACAGCTCACTCTACTAGGAAGAACGGAGCGACTCTGGGATTTATGGCCAATGTGCCCATTGACACTATATGTGCAGAAGTCACATGGGCCTCACCACACACATTTACCAAGCATTATGGTGTGGACATACAAATGAATGAGGAAGAGCAAATTGGACAGAAAGTACTTCAATACCTGTTTGAGTTTGAGTTTGAGTTTAAATCACTTCTAAAGCGCACGTACACCTGACGGTTTCATGGCGCTATGGTTCACTATGCCTCAATTAGCAGGGGGGCCTGGGGACAGAAAAGAAACTCATTGGGGGAAAGCTTGTGAAAAAAGAAAGGTTTTAAGTGCTTTCCTAAACAAAGGATATTGGGTAAGGGACCTGAGGTGAAGCGGAAGTGAATTCCAAAAAATGGGGGCAATTGTGGAAAATTTGGAGCCTCCCCATTTTTTTCGACGAAACCGGGGGACAACCAGCAAGTGTTGGGAAGAAGATCGTAGTTCCCTTGCGGGGGTATAGAGTTTAATCTCAGAGGAGATAAAAGCAGGGGAGGAACCTGACTGAGCCTGAAAGGTGATGCAACCCATTTTGAACAATGATCGAATAGGGAGCCAGTGCAGGGATTTTAGAAGCGGGGTGACATGATGTGACTTGGCCAATTTTTAGACTAGGCGAGCGGCCTGGTTTTGCACCAGCTGCAGCCGTCGGACACTGTAAGCAGGCATACCACAATATAGAGCGTTGCCATAGTCTAATTTAGAGACGACCATAGCCAGTGCAATGAGTTTTAGGGCAGGGAAAGAGAAAAAGCGAGAAACCTTACGGATAGTGCGGAGAGAAAGAAAAGAAGAGGACACCACCGAACTCACCTGGGAGTGCAAGGTAAGTTGGTCATTGATCTTGAATCCGAGCGCTGCCCTTGCTGACCCTGTGAAGAGCGCTGAAGTAATGGAGGGGGTTGCTGCCTTCTGAAGCGCTATATTTGCCTGAACTGCAGCACCCTGAACTGAATGTTATTAGACCTGCTGGTCTTGCCCCCACCTCGCTATAGCCCTGCACCCTGCTGTCTGTGAAGCACTAGAATCCTGGGCGTGATTCCTGCCTGAAGCGCTATATTCTGTGGTGCCCTTCAGCAGCGCTACCTGGAATGAACTGTCTGCCGAGCGCTACCTCTGCTGTGAATTGCCTGCTATATCGTAGCGCTGTGAATCCTGAAAAGCGATGTCCCCCTGAAGCGCTGTGTCACCAAGAACTTCTGTGGCTCTAGAAGTTGCTGCCTTCTGAAGCGCTGACTCCCTGCTCCCCCAACGCTCCTTTGCTGTCCCTGTGAAGAGTGCTGAGGTACTGAAGGGGGTTGCTGCCTTGTGAAGTGCTGTACCTGCAGGGTGCTATTATCTAAACCTGATTGCCTGTGGCCAAGCGCTGTCATGTGAGGAACTGAGGTAGTGCCCAGGGAAGCGCTGTAATTTCACTCCAAGCGCTTTCTTGAATGTCCCATAGAAGCGCTGTAATTGTGCCTCCAAGCGCTCTCTTGTAGGCCCCAGAGAAACGCTGTATTTTTGACCTTAAGTGCTCACCTATTGGCCCTTATGTGCCTCTAGTGACGTGGAGGCCATTAAGTTACTGTTTATGCCTGAGGACAGGCTTGCCATTAATTAACTGTTTGGGCCCTGGTTCCGGCGTAGGCCTAAAGACATACTGAGTTCATCTGCGATGGCTTAGCCCTGCATAGGGGAGTCCAAGGCATAGTAAAATGCTCATTGAGAATGCTTTACTGAATTGCTTATTGAAATGTTCACCTTAATTAACAGAAATGTTTTACTAGTCTAAAGCAAGGCCTGTGCTTGCTTAATGAGATGTTGCTCTCTAGCAATGAGTAATGTTCTATTTATAAGTTACTTAATGAAATGCCTATGCCTGATTCCTTTCCTGTAATGTTTACTCCTGATTAGGGGAATGTTACCTATGATTGGGGAAGAGTTTTGAAGTGGTTATTCCTGCTTGGAACCAGGATTATTCTGAACTATAGAAGTTTTATTACACCCCTGCCCCAGTGTTATAACCTCTACTTATTTACAGGATTACTCTTGGGTGCTGAAAGGTTTATGCCTGCTTAATGTAGGAATTAGAATGTTGATCCTGGCCTGGGGGTGGAAACGCCAACAGCTGCATAATGAACTGTGTCTGCTGACTAATGAAACATTTATTCATGTTGGTTGAAAGGTGGAGCACATGCCCACAGTTATGGAGTGAGGTGCTCCTTGCTTTAACCCCTTTAAAGCGTTGTAAATAGACCTCCCCAGTGCTGCGCTGTCCATTGGAACTAGTGCTGAATGGACGTCCAACGGTCGTGCGCAGCACTGGGGAGGTAGTGGCCGTGACGACCGTTGGCCGACGGCAGCAATTAAGGGGTTAAAGAAATGTTTACATTTACTAAAAGGCTTTACATGCATAAACCAAGTCTTCTAAGCTCAGGCTTGCCTGTTAAAAATGGTTATTTCTGCCTTGAAGAGTTGTTAACTGTTGATTGCTGAGTAGGGGAACGTTAATGCTATAAGGATATAGTTACACTGCCTAATGAGATGTTTTATCCGCAGTGGCGTGTTTTTATTCCTGCCATAGGAGTTTCATTCCTGCCTAAGGAAATGGTTAATGAAATGTTTTACCCTCAGTGAAGTGTTTTACTTCTGCTAAACTGATTATCTCTATTGCAGGAAATGTTTTACCTGTAAGCTCCTGATTAATAGGGGGAAGGCCCTGCCTGTTCAGGCATCAGGTAATAGGATGGTGTGTGATGCCTAAAGAAATACTTTATGCCTAATGAAAGGTGTTGACCTCATTTGAGGCAATGTTTACTCCTGCCCAGGGAAGGGTCTCATACCCCTGCTATAACAGAGATCTACTTACACCTGCTCAATGTAGGGATTTCTACTTCCCTGATGGAATGTTGGTGTAGCCCTGATACAGTTAAACCTGCACAAGGGGATGGTTACCTAGATTGCAATGTTTTCTCCTAGTTAGTGCTGGCTAATGCAATGGTTAGCTGGGCCCAATGAGAAGTTCTCCCAAAGGGATGCCCAACCTTGTTATATGGAATAATTATTCTTAATGAAATGTTTAATTCCTATTACAGGAGGAGAGTTACGTCCACATACTTTTGTGGCAAATGAAATGTTTCATATTTAAGGAAATGTTTGAACTACACTTAACAAATTGTTTATTCCTACAGCGGGGAGATGTTTCTGTTATGGAACTGTCCCTTTGTTTACCTGAGGAAATGGATATTGATGCTTAATGCAGTGTTGTTCTTATGACTTTGAGATGTATTCCTTTCAGGTACTGACCAAGAAGCAAGGCGTAGGTCGGGCCTGTGTCCCACTAAAAATGTATTTAACTATTTATTGATCCAATATTTAATATTTATTGCAGAACGGATATTTATTCATCCAATATTGATTGCAAGTCTTGAGACACATGTATTTTAAATGAATTTATGATTTCCCTGATCCTGCTCGATCTATCTGATTATTTATCTTAATACAAATCACTTGTTTTTATACAAGCTCTGGAGTGGAGTCATTTATTGCGTGCCCAGGTTTCTGTCTCAGTGTGAGTGTGTGCTGCATGATCGCTTAACACATGTGCTTTCGGATGCCTACCCGCTCGTGCCATTCTACCCTAGGGGACTGGTGACCCCAGTTCCAACATAGTGGTATGAAACACCATGCAGCATCTGTTACATTTTCAAATTTTCTCCCCAAAAACAAAACAAGAAAAAATTTCGTGGTACCTTATTCGAGTGTCAGAACCGAGAAACACAAAAATAAATAATACCAGAAAAATAAAACCCCAGGTAAGTGTGCAAGCGGAGGTGAGTATAAGAGAGCCGGTCAGCCGGTACATCAAATACAGAATCACAGTATCATCGCCCGGTGGGCGTAAGCAGTTTCACGGTTCGTGTCAAGCCAGGGCACATTGTTATGTTATGTTATAGATTATTTGTATAGCGCCTATCACCGCCGGTCTCTAAGCGCTCAACAGAAGAACATAGCATAACTGTTACCCCGAGCCCTCAGCTGTCCCCCAATTAAGCCGGAGTCATTGCCTTTGTGAATAAGTGAGTTTTCAGTTTTTTCCTGAAGGGTAGTAGCTGTGATTCTTCCTTCAAAGTGGCCGGAAGCTCATTCCACAGTTGCAGGAGAATCACGGACAGGGCCCTGCCCCCTCTGGTTTTTAGTTTAAATCTGGGTTGGATCAGATTGGAAGTTTTACCTGAGCGCAGGGATCTGCCAGGAACATATCTCTTCAGACGTTGCTTAATGTACTCTGGGGCTTTCCCAAAGAGTGCTTTATGGGCCACACAGAGACACTTAAACTGAACTCTGAATTTCACAGGTAGCCAGTGCAGCTTCTCGAGCAGAGGGGTTGCGTGCGAATTTCTGGGCACGGAGTAGATCAGCCTTGCTGCGTCGTTCTGTACCACCTGCAGCTTCCTCAACAGCTTCTGCGACAGGCCGAGATATAAGGCATTGCCATAGTCTAGTCTTGAGATAACTGTGGCCGATACGATCGATTGCAGGGTGGAGGCTGATAAGATGGGGACCAGCTTTCGTAGTTGCCTCAGCATACCCGTGCAAGAGCCAACCACAGCTGAGACTTGAGGGGCCATCGAGAGGTCTGCATCGATCTTCAGTCCCAGACTTTTTACCACCATCCCAGGGGTAGGGGTTGTTCCTAGGTCTGGGGGCCAATACAGGTCACACATTGAGCTCGGGGCCTGCAAGGACCAGCAGTCTCATAAATACCAAACATATCATAGATATCCTCTTGTACGGCCACCCGTCCCGCTTCCCACAATCACAGTGTCTATGCATGTAGTGGACAAGAAACCGGCATCCTGTCAATGGTACATTTCTTCACAGTGCAACCAGCATAACATTTTAGCCCACCCCTTCTTGTGTTATGGAATTAATCACCTTAAGCTGCTGCTCTTGTGTGAGCTTCTCGATGTAAGCGCGGTATGGCCCCCAAATGTCCAGCGACCGGGAGGCCACTGGGATCTGTTCGGAGTACTCCACACTGTTCACATTGCAGTGTGACATGCTGCGGAGCCAAGCCTGCGCATTGGGAGCCCGCCTGGCTCCCCACAGTAATGCGACCTCTCTTTTTGCCAGTAGCAAGCCAATGGCAGCCAGCTTGCGTGTAGAACGTGGGAAATTAACTTCATAGCCCAGCAGAGCTACCTCAGGAGTGGGTATCAACTCCAGTGTCAACATATCCCCCAACAGTCGGTGCACCTGTAGCCAATAGTCATGTAATCGCGGACATGTCTAGGAAAGATGAGCAAAGTCAGCCTGCGGCGCCCGGCATTTAGGACAACAATGTGATCTATTTGGGTCAATCTTGTGAGCCAGAACAGGGGTGTGATACATACGTCTCAGAAATTTAAAATGTATGAGTTTATGCCTACTATTCAAAAATACGTCCCTTGTGACCGCACAGCACGCTGCACCACTGGTCATCAGTGATTGGGTTACCCAGATCTTTTTCCCATGCAGCGCGCACTGCTGCGTCCTGCGAAGGAAGAGCGGCAAGACATAACCTATACAGTTTAGAGACAACATGTGATCCCGTCTGATTCTGTATTATGAATGTGAGCATTGCAGCTTCTTCAGGGGGAAGTGGGAATGTGCTGAATCCTGCTCGGAGCATGGATCTAAGTCTGGTCAACGTGAAAGAATCCATGAAGGTACGGTCAGTGAAGCGCTGATCTTCCGTCACGGAGAAAGCATGTCCCTCCGGGAAAAGATCCCCAATAGTGTCCAAGTGGAATTTGGATAGTGTACGCTGCACCACCGTTTCGTCGGTGATAGGAAGCCAATAGGAATTGGGCAGGGGAAGGGCGGGAGAGTAGTGTGTCAATGTGAAGCAATCTGCATAGTTTATCCCAAGCCCAGCACGTGGTGGACACAGTTTGTATGTCAAGCGGGTCTCAGGGAAAGCCTTTGGGGAGGAGTGTCCTAAGCGATACTGGAAGCACAAGGTCTGCCTCTGGTTTTAAATGAAGAATTCTGGCATCAGGATGGAACCAGTAATAGGCATACGAGGCCTGTGCAACTAAATAATACAGATAAAAATCCGGCACTCCGAATCCGCCACGCTCATAGGGGAGCGTCAACGTGTGCCATGATACCCTAGGGTTTCTGCCGCCCCATACAAACTTCAATAACAGTGTTCGAAGTTGCGTGAAAAAAATATTGGTAAGGGGTATCGGGATATTGTTGAATAAGTACAAAAACCGTGGAAGAACGATCATCTTAATTATGGCGATTCACCCTGCCATAGTTAGAGAGAGGCGAAGCCATCGCTCCATGTGATCTTCTAAGAAATCAAGAGCGCGACCATAGTTTAAGTGGACGATTGACACGGTGTCGAGGTGAACATGAATCCCCAAATATTTAACAGAGTCTGTATTCCATTCCAAAGGAAAGGCGCAAGGCCATTCGGAGGTGGAGGGAGTGAGCGGGAAAATGACCGATTTGTACCAATTTATTCGGAGGCCCAAATATTCTCCAAAAGGGTTATCTCCAACAATAGTGGCTCCAGATTCGTCTGCGGCATACAGACATACAGGATCGTGTCGTCTGCATAAAGCGAGACGAGGAGAGGACCAGTACGAAACTGAAGCCCTCTGTGCAGATGTTTCTCCTGGAAATGCCGCACCAAAGGGTCCATCGCTAGGATGAACAGTAGCGGTGATAGTGGGCCATGAGTGAGAGTGCCATTCAGACGTATTCGCGCGGTAGGACGGTATATAATAACTCAACCGTAGCCACAAACATCTCAGGCATTCCCATTCGCCTCATGATCGACAAAAAAAAGGCCACTCCAGAGTGTCAAACGCTTTTTCTGCGTCAAGAAACACCGCTGCAGCAGGGAGAGATGGATCCATCCTGTGTATCACAGAGAACAACGTCCTCAAATTGAAAGAGGTGGATCTATGAGGGACAAATCCGGACTGCGCCGGGGAAATAATGGACTCCATCAGGAGCGATAAGCGTATCGCAAGAACCTTGGCCAGGATCTTATAGTCCAGATTCAAGAGGGACAGTGGCCTGTAGGAGCCACAAGCAGTAGGTTCGCGCCCCGGCTTTGGGAGAAACACAATTACCACCTCTCTAAGTGTTGGAGGCAGCGTTCCGGTCTCTAGTGCCTCCGCATATACCTCGACCAATTTTGGCACCAGTTCCTCCTTATACTCCTTGTAAAAATCCGGAGAAACCATCTAGTCCCGGTGCCGAAGAGCCCTTCAAGGAATCAATGGCTTCCACTATAGAGTCTGGGGTGATCGGAGAAGCAAGAAATTCCTTCATATGCTTCTCAAGATACACCATAGCAATCTCGTTTAAGTAGGGGCCAGGGTCGTGTTGTTCTCCTGTAAGTGTCGACGTGTAAAGTGTTTGGTAGTACGACAAAAAGGCGCTGCATACCGCAGGAGTGGAGTGGTGTCGGGAGCCCTGAGTGTCTATTATGTCTGTGATGTAAGCCGCCTGTCGAGGGGGGCGGAGCAATTGTGCAAGAAGCTTCCCTGGTCTGTCTCCCTCCCTGTACTGACGTGCCGTGTGATATTTACCCATGAATTTCAGCTCTCTGTCAGTGGTATCCCTGAATTCCGACAACAACTCCAGCTGTTTGGCCTCTGTCGACTTGGACTGGTCCCTAGACACTTCCCCATCTATCCTAGCAATGTCTTGTTCAAGACGGGTCAGAGTGGTCCGAATCTCTTTCAGGGCACCCACATGCTTGTCGATACACACCCCGCGAATGGTGGCTTTGAATCCCTCCCACAGCGTGGCCCAGGTGCTCACGGAACCGGTATTGATGTCAAAGTACTCTTCAATAGCGCTGCGGATCTCTTCAGTAAAAACCGGGTCTAGCAGGGCCCTTCCCGGAAATCGCCACTGTCTCTCATATCCACCCAGTCTGGGAATTAGCAGGGTCCGTACAATGGGGGAGTGGTCTGAAAAAGTTCGCGGTAGATTGGAAAGGGTATCCACCCATCCAGCGACTCCAGGGGAAAGCAACCAATAATCTATTCTAGTGCTAGTTCCATGGAACCCAGAATGGTGTGTAAACTCTGGCGCATTGGGGTGCATCCTGGCCTCTATGTCTATCAGGGAGAAGTGAGAACAAATGTCAGCGAGCACATGTCCGGATGGGGCTTTGGAGTCCGGGGAGGTGGAAGTACTATCCCTGTCTGGGTTCAGCACCACATTAAAATCGCCCCCCATCACTAACAGTTCTAAGTTAGAATTAAGCAGTGTCAGTTGAAGCTCCTGAAAAAATGCGGGGGAATCAACATTAGGCCCGTAAACTCCCAACATGGCGATCTTGTACCCCATCAACTCTCCATTCAGTAACACATATCTACCTTCCCTGTCAGTGACACTTCCAGTTAGCACAAATGGAACACGTTTATGTACAAAAATTGCAACGCCCCTGGCATAGCTGCTAAAATTAGAAAAAAGTCTGTGCGTACCCCAACTCCTAGCCACCGAGACGTCCGCTAACGGTGCCAAGTGCGTCTCCTGAAGAAAAAGGACATCCACCCGGTGTCGTGCTGCATAATTCAATACCTGTTTGCGTTTCCGTGTGGTATTCAAGCCCCGAACATTCCAAGACATCAATGTAAGTCTGGACGGGCCAGACTGCCTGCCTACCCTGGCCATCGTACAAAACCAATAACACTGTCCAGTAGCAATGATCCCAGCATCTCGCACCCAACCTCCACACAATCACACCAACAACAACATAAAAAAGAAGTTTCATAAAGCATTACATACCCCGCCCCCCACCCACCACCCAGCCTTCCAACCGCCCAGGAGAGGCAATCCCCATGTGTGCATTATCGTAACCAGCGAAACTTAGAAAACAATAACCATATCGTGAAGCAATAACATTTCCAACAAAAGAAGACCCCAATAAAGTAAGACAATAAGGCATGAGCCATAGGGGCGGGCAACGCTACCCCATGCGGGTGACTCCAACAGGCGGCCCGATTGGTATCAGCCAGTTAACCATCCACTGGTAAACCACATCAATTGTGAAACATCAGCAAAGTCAAGCCATTAAGCATGCGAAGGTTGTCAGCCCTGACCGGTTTCTGCAAAAAGGTCCACACTATCCTGAGTGTCGACTCGAGGAGGAGAGTGCGGTGCATTATTGGAGGCCGAAGGCGAGCCCTGCTTTCTGTAGCCTTGACAAAAGTCCTGTGCCTCTGCGGGGGATTCAAAAATGCGGAACCTGCCATTCACATCCACTCTCAGTCTTGCGGGATACAGCATTCCATATTTTAAACCAAGATTTCGCAGAGTCGCCTTGACACCGTTGTACTTGCGTCTCGCGTCCTGCACCATCATCGTAAAGTCTGGGAAGAAGGATAGAGTGCTACCCTGCCATCTCACCTCTCCAGCCTCACGCGTGGCGCGGAGTGCGGCATCCCGATCGCGGAAGTTCATGATTCTGGCAATTATGGGGCGTGGAGCTTGACCGGTACGAGGTCTAGGCCCCAGCGACCTGTGGGCACGCTCCACTACGAAGCCATCCGTGAACGTGTCTCTGCCGAACAATTCAATGAGCAAGTGTTCAACAAAGGTGTCAAAACGCCCCGTCGCGGTTGTCTCCGCCACGCCAATTATGCGTAGGTTGTTGCGTCGGCTGCGCGCTTCCAAATCCTCATTTTTTATGGCCACGTCCTTAAGAATTTTCTCAACACGCTCCAGTCTCTTAAGCGCTTTTCCTAAACGTCCGAAACCCTTGATTCCACCACATCCAGGCGTCTGTCATGGGCCAGCACTCTGGAGCCCATATCCGCAATTTTCTGCTCTAGGGTGTCAAAGCGCGTATCAAGGGCCTTGAAGCCCGCGCGCATTTCCCCCATCATGGTGGCAACCATAGCAGCGGCATCTCCCCCCTCAGGCGCGCATGCCGCCCCGGCAGTGGTACTGGGCGGAGGGTCCGCTGGCAATAGAGAGGTTTTATCAAAACTCTGTTTCCTCTGATTGGGATCTCTTTTCCCCATGGCAAAGCCCCAGGAAAGCGCAGTATTGTGAAAAGCGCGATGCGAGTATATATCTCGTGTGTGGCAGGCAACCAGGTGGAGTACAGCCAGGATTCACGCCCAGATGTTTGTGTGAGGGCACAGGACCCGATCTTTACAGCGTGCAGTGTGCTACAAGGCCACGCAGTTCAATAATAGAGGAAGGAGCGGCAGGAAGACGGCAGCCGTCCGATGAGCAGGTTACCAGAAGGGAGCACAGGTCTTCAGCAAGAAATGGCCGTGTACAACGCATGTACGTCCTCAGCCTGAACAATTACCAACATTGCAGGAGCTCATGGGGAAAATACACAGTTTCTCCGTGTGCTGCCAGGGCGGGGCCGCCAGCGATCCCAGGGAGGCCCCCCCGGAGCCCCACCACCACAGCCCCCTCCCACCGCCACGCGAGCACCCGCGTCCGCCGCGCCGGCCCCTCCGCGAGCCTCCAAATCGAGGCCCCGGCTCTAGAGCGCGCCCAGGCCCGAAAAGGCCCCTACTTCGCCCCAGCAGCCCCCACCCAAAAGCCCACGGAGCACCCACAGCGAACGCGAGAGCCCGCAGGCGGAGCAACGAGGGTCAGCGGCGCAGCCCAGAGCGGTACTCACCCGAAATCCGGCGCAGAAAGGGAAAGATGGCGCCGAGGCCAGCCGGCCTCAGCTCCCCTCCGCCGAAGCGTCCACGCCGAACTGTCCCCGCTTCACAGGAGCTACCCAGGTGGGCAGGGCGGCTCTATTTGTCGGATGGAATGCCGATGTGGAGCCGAGGAGCGGTTTTCACTGCATTTCAGCTGCCTACAGGAGCCCGCATGGAGGAGCTTTACAGCGAAGCAGCCATTCCGGTCGCCGCCGTGGCCACGCCCCCGCAAAGCGAAATGGTTACTTACCAGTAGGAGTAGTTCTGCAGCTTGAAGAATTTTCTGGATTCACATGCGACCCACCCAACCTCCCCTACAAGGAGTACCAACAGGCTGGGAAGACATATATGATAAAAAATTATCTGAAGAACCATCTAAAGGACTATAGCCTAAAACACAGTGAGAAAAAAGAATCCGAAGATGGCTGACATGCACAACGACCTGCATGGTGCCGTCTGACGTCACACAGAATGGTCGACTGCGCCCAAAACCAAAAAAATAAACAAAGACTATTCCGGACCAACAACTAGTTGGCGGAATGATGCACAGCATGGCAATCCAGAACATTCTTCAAGCTGTAAAACGACTCCTACTGGTAAGTAACTATTTCGTTCTCTAAATGTAAGCACTGGAAGAAGACAAGTCATCCAATCAAGTCGATGGTAAAAAAGATATTCAGCATGTGAGGAATATGCACAAAAAGAAGGAGGAAGGCCTTCAAACAATCAGCAAACAAATGAGACCAAAAAGGAACCAACCAACACTAAAAATACACTGACCCAACGCCTACTCTTCATACTGGTACTGTACACAAGAATTCCTTCAACAACTGTCCGCAGGTGAAACATAATAATATGTTCACTTCAAAATGAAGAATGTGTTTGCGGTCTCTGCTCCCATTACAGCATTTCTACAATGGATTGTATGATGATGCGTGGGTTCTGACATTGCTTATTGCTTAAATAAGTAGACTACAAAACAATGTCACCTTTCAAAGGAAAGGAATTGAATTTAAAAGATGTTTTAGTGCAAGCATGTGGAGTGGTTCAAGTTTGTTGACATTCAGTATACAGTGTAGTAGCCATGCTGGCATTGAAGGATCCACGCTTGTCTTTTGCAGAGGTTCTCATTGTTGGTGCTGCAGCTGTTTTCCGATGACTGCCGGAGGATGTCAGCAGACCTCTTCCTTCAGAATATGCCAGCAGGAAAGCACTGGAGGCTGCGACTTCAGTCAGGTAATCCGTCCGGACCATATGAGGAAAAACTGTGGTTCTAGACAATTTGGAATCCAGAAACTGTTACTGATTTTCTTTTGATGCAGACGAGATGATATGGTGCACCAGTTAGATGAAAATCCAGTGGCACAGCAAGATCTTCACCAGGGAGAGAAACAAATACATCTGTCAATCACACAATTTCTAGTTGTGACTAATAGTGACAATTAAATAGTCATACAATGACAAAAGCAGGCTCATAATCAATGTAATATAAAATAAGATACCAGCTTAAGATGGTCAGACTCAAAAGAAATTGCATATATTTCTGGTTGTCCTGGACGGCAGCACCTTTCTCTCTACAGTGTATGATAGCCCCCAAGAAGAGGATACTATGTTTAGTAAACTGGAGACAGAGTTACCTAAGAAATTTACTATGTACCTCTCTGAGCTGAACCATTACCAGCCAATGTAGTGCCTGTTTCCTCATCCTTCACACACAGCACAAATGACCTGAAGTTAGAGATTCTTAGAGCCTAAAAGAACTCACTGATATAAACACTGTAAGCCTTTTGGCATTTGAGACTTAGAAGCAGAAACATTTTGATATTCCACCTAACGGAGATAAACTCATGAGTATTTCTGAAGCGATCAGGTCCTCTTCAGTGGAAATCGTGCCCTCCCAGCTGAGAGCAAATCATGGTAGAACATCTAAATCTACAAATTCATTCTTGACATTTGTCTTTTAGGCAATGCTGTTATCGTCTTTGTTGGACTTGGCCCTTCTGGCAGGTTCACCCCTGAACTTTTTGCCTGATATTATTAAATAATCATAGTGATTTCTGGTCTTTGCGCACTTTGACACTGTGGCGCAGTGTAAAGTGTGTGCGCTCCCTGAGTGCATGTGGTGAGATAGGCCAGCCCTCCCATAGGAATGCATGGGGAATGTATGTGTCCCTGGTAGTTCCTGATGCGTGGGGTGTGCAGGCTCGAGTCTGGTATGTGCGGACTCGTGTGATTGAATGCTGCGCAACGATGTATGCGGCGTGTAGGTGTCTAGTGTGGAAGTGCCACTTCTAGACATGGCTGTGCATGTGCTGTAAAGGTGCTGACGTGTGATTGCCTGGAGCTGGCTGCGGTGCCAGGCTCCATGAGTCATGATGGGTCTGCACGGTGGTGAGTGTTGAGATTAGCAGGTGTGATGTGAGGGAGTGGTGCACCTGGGTCCTGAATAGGGCTGGGCTTTCCCCACACAATGCTGGCTCCGCCCCCTGTGGTGCGTCTAACGACCCTAGCCCTGCCAGTGAATAGAGTGAGGGGCTGAGCACATCAAGGGTGCTCCCAGACCAGCTGCGACTGGTTCTTCTCCCACCCTGCACCTTTAGACAAAGGATTTCTCTGTATAAAAGGAGGCTGTGACCTCTTGTCAAATGTTCTTGTTCCCAACTCGAATCTACCAGGGGCGTGCTGCTGCTTGGGCCCAGGGGAAGGCTTGCCTCCCTGGGCCCTGCCCAGCCCCTGGACTGCTGAGGTCCTGGACCCCTGAAGGACTTTGCTGTTTTCTGCTTGCCCTAGCTCTTTCCTTTGGCCCCTAGCGCTTGAGAGCGCTGTTCCTCCTGCCTAGCGCTTGGGAGCGCTGGTTATTGCCTTCTAGCGCTTGGGAGCGCTTCATTTCTCCCTAGCGCTGAGAGCGCTTTGTTTTCCAAGCCGGTGCCCACCCGGCATTTGCCCCGTCATACGAAGGTTTCCTGGACCCCAGCGAGTGCCTACCTCGCTTTATTTCTTATTTAATGGATTCTCTAGGGAGCCTACCCCTCATCGTCCCTCCGAGTTCACCGCCGCTGGCCCGGGACCCCTCGTGACGTCCTCCCCGGGCCGCGCTGGGATTGTCTGCCGGCCCGAAGAGCCCAGCCCCCAGTGGAGAGCGAAGAAGAAGCAGGTAGCGGCGGGAGCCTACTCCGCTCGCTCCTGCATGGCCCAAGGTGAAGCCGCTGGCCCCCCCCCCCCCCCGGGCTCCCAAGAGCGAGGGAGAGCGAGAGGAGGCCGGCAGAGAAGAAGAGACCGGCGCGTCCAGAGACCCGGTGAGTGGACTGAAGTGGAGGAGGGGCGTCGGGGGCACATTGCCGGTGCCCGCCCCTCCCCTCCAGACGAGTCCCTTTGTGCTAAGAGGCCCGGAGGGGCCTCGAGTGATGCCGAGTCCCCCGAGAGGGACTCCGCCTACCCCCTACCTTTAGTCACGAGCCTGAGAGGCTCCCCGGAGCCCCAGTTGTCCCCGAGTCCCCCGGGAGGGACTCCAGCAAAGGCCCCACATTGGTCCAGAGCCCCGAGAGGCCCCAAGGCGGCCTAGTTGTTTCTCGAGCCCTAAGAGGCTCCCCGGTTGGCATTTGTCTTCCGAGCCTGCGAGGCTCAGCCCCAGCACATTGTTCTCGAGCCCGGAGAGGCTCCACCATTGGCATTTGTTCGTCAGAGCCTGCGAGGCTGAGCCCCAGCACATTGTTCTCGAGCCCGGAGAGGCTCCACCATTGGCATTTGTTCGTCAGAGCCTGCGAGGCTCAGTCCCAGCATCCTTGTTGTCGAGCCCAGAGAGGTTCACGGCGCGCCATGTGTTCTTCAAGCTCTGAGAGGCTCCAGGCGCCACAGTTATTATGAAGAGCCCACGAGGCTCAGGGGGGCATTTCAGTTGTTCAGAGCCTACGAGGCTCCCACGTTGGCCACATCATTTTCTCCAGCTGCCCAGCACTTCGTGGGCAGCTGCTCCATTTAGGCCCCTGACATTGGGACACGGGGCATCCTAGCCCCAACAAGGCCAGTTGGCCTAGGGACTGCCACAGGTGGTGGCTCATGTGAGTTTTGCGCAATTGTGTTTTCCTTCCCTACACCTCTGAATGTGTTGGTTATACATCATGTGTTCTCCTGTGCTGCACCTCTGAATGTGTTGTTGATGCATCATGTGCCTTGTTCTTACACCGCTGAATGTATGTTTATGCATCATGTGTTTTGTTCCCATGCTTATACCCCTACAGGTATTGTGATACTTAGGTGGTTGTTCTTGCTAGTACAGGTGGTGCTAGTGAGGTCCTAGTTTCCCTGCGTGACATTCTCCTAAGGTGGTTAGGGTTGCGTAGGTGGTACTACTGGTTACCAGTGATTACTGGTTGTGTGCTTGATGTTCTATTTGATGCTAAAGTGATTATTATTCTATGATCTACAATGTGCTATTTCTAACAGTATTTCTAGTTCTAAAAGTGCTGATTCCTAACAGTGGTCCAGGTGGCCCTGTCTTGTACAGATCCCCTGTAAATTCTGCCAGTGCCTGTTGGCACTTTGTAAAGTGTGTGTTTTTATCTAATGTGTTTTGGTGTAATACAAAGGCTATTTTTATAAATAACCTTGTGTGGAGTTTCCTTTGTGGTGGGCCTTGGGTGTTGTTGCTGGGGGTGCGTGCGCAAACACTTAACTCACATTGCCTCCAAGTTTAGCCTTACTGCTCGTGCTACGTTACCAAGGGGGTGATCAGGGGTTATCTTGGCGTGTAACTCCCATGCCCTGACGTGGAAGTGGTGGTCTCTGACTGACTTTGGCGCAAGCCCTGGCCAGCCAGGGATCCCATTTCTAACATTGGCTGGCAGCGGAAAGGATAAGGATTTGTGTTTGCGCTGTACCACAGTAGCAGCTGGCTGCACCACAAAACTCTGCATTTTAGATAAATCACATTTTGGGGATTATTGTTTTAAGTGTGCTAAAAATGTAATTCCTGTGGAAATGTGTTTCTTGTGCACTGTGAGTTAGGTTTCCCTAGCTCGGGAGGGTAGATCATCCCCCTAAGTGCAGTGTGTTTTCTGGATTCACCAGAAGGGTGGGATCCAGTGGTGGCAGCATAAATGTGTCCCCCGTCCCTGTCCTGGAGTAATGGTACCTGTGTCACGTGTGGTCAGGTTGAGAAATCAGGGGTGGTAGAAACTGCCTTGCCAGTCTGGGGGGGGGGCGTGTTTGGATGAATGGTGCGAGTTCTCTGGATGAGGAGCTTGTTGAATACTTGTGTACTCTTGTTTTGCTCAGATACCTAAGTTCCGTGTGTTAAACTTTTCCCAAGAACGTCTGCAGAAGTGGAGCCTGCTTTTGATTTCTGTGGTCTGTTCAGAGACAGAATTTTGGAGTTGGTAAGGTTCTGGGAGGAGGGAGACATAGGGGATGGAGTGATTCCAAAAGGAGTGGCTGAGGTGTCTTCCAGCCCAGTGTGGTGGAAGAGGTTCAGTGTAGCCCAGCTAGGTCTCGGTGTAGGGGCTCACGTCCTGTCTCAGAGGAGAAGGAGTGGGTGGGACTGCGTGTCTCCAGGTGCCTGAAACCCAGTCTCAGGGCCTGGAATGGTTCTGAAGGGAACGTCAGGTCGGGGGCCTAGGCTGTACCAATAGGTCATTTGAGGAGGATCTCCCAGAGTGTTTGAAGAACGTAGAACATCAGTGAACAGGGTTTCAGTAGTTCTGGTGTGTGGCAGTACCGCTCCAGTTGGGAGGGTGCAGAAGTCCAGATGGAGGGGTGTGAGGGGGATAGGTTCCCCAGTGGAAGAGCCAGTGGGTCAGGGACCAGCCAGAAGGGTTGTGTCGCCAGGGAGTGACCATGGTGATGCCACTTCTGTCCTGAGTGTCAGGCAGACTTGTACATGACACATTAGTTATGTGTCACCCTCAAGGAAGTCCTGGTGCGCCAGGCATCAGACCAAAGGGTACGTCCCTCGGTTGGGGAGCCAGTAGCCGGTGTTTCCGGATCTGGACGTAAGGGCAACTCTACGTAGTGTCCTGAAGTTACAAGAAGGAACTCCTGCCTGAAGAGAAGGAACCGGGTAAGCTGTATGGGGGATTGACCTGCAGTGGTTGCCTTGCTGCTGAAGGAGGAGAGAAAGTCTTAGATTTTTGTTTTCAACTTGTAGAAGTCCTGGTGCGCCAGGCATCTAACCAAAGGGTAGCGTCCCTAGGTTAGGGAGCCAGGTTTAGGTGGTTGCCTGTCCTGGACGGCAGGGCGACTGTAGCCAGTGTCCTGGCCGGTTTGTCTTCTAGGGGTACCCCTGTGAACACAGGTGGGGCTATTTTAAGTAAAGAGACCCTGTGTTTCCCAGAAGGGGTGGTACAGGCCTAGCAGGGATCTTTAGGGTTCTTGGCTGAGTGTTGTGGTACTACCCTGAGAGCAGGTGGGGCCTACCTTAAGTGGAGGGACCCTGTTCTACAGTGGGAGGGTGCAGAACTCTAGAAGGGGGTCAGAGGGAGTCTGACCCCTGTGCATCCGGTGAATTTGAATCCCAGGTGGTAAACCAGTTAAGGGAGCTGTGACTCCGTCATGACCACCCTGGTGTCCTGTAGGCACCGCACTGAGCAACGTCCCCCTCGAGCAACGCCGCCTCTGCGCTCACCGACGTCGTCTCGACGCCGTCAACGAGCCATAGGCTGCACCGCAACTGGAGGGCACCGCAACGTGCAACGCCTCGTTACACCGTTCTTCTGGTGGTCTGACCGCGGTCACTGCTGCTGAGGAAGTAAGGTCTTAAACTGGTGGGAAAGTTGTGTTCTGGAGGGTGCTTCAGAAGTAGAGGTAGGGTGGGGCATTCTTGCCCGTGACCTCTGGTCAGCCTGAGGGTGCGGACCCTAGGTTGAAGGATCATTGGTAGTTTGGAACTACACTGAGAAGGAGGGTGGAGAATGGCTATTGGATGCCAGGGGTTACTACCCCCCACTCTGTGGATTGACAAGGACCAGTGGTATCTGGGTGGCCTAGGGCCTGGTCCTAGCCGTGGACAACTAAGGAGTACCAGTGGGGTAGCCTAGTTGGGCCTGTTTTTTTTTAGGTACGTGCTTGTCTTGTGGAACAACAGGGCATAAAACCGGGGGGTGTCCCTGGTACGTGCTTGTCTTGTGGAACAACAGGGCATTAAACCGGGGGGTGTCCCTGCAGTGCGGGCCCGCGTCCGTGTTCTATCGCCCAAAGCAGGGAAGTCCATCACAGTGGTTATTGGTCTGCCCTGCGTTTTGGCTGGAAGGGGGTTGTGTTGGACTTGGCCCTTCGGGCAGGTTCACCCCTGAACTTTTTGCGTGATATTACTAAATAATCATAGTGATTTCTGGTCTTTGCGCACTTCGACACTGTGGCGCAGTGTAAAGTGCGTGCGCTCCCCGAGTGCATGTGGTGAGATAGGCCTGCCCTCCCTTAGGAATGCATGGGGAATGTATGTGTCCCTGGTAGTTCCTGATGCGTGGGGTGTGCAGACTCGAGTCTGGTATGTGCGGACTCGTGTGATTGAATGCTGCGAAATGATGTATGCGGCGTGTATGTGTCTAGTGTGGAAGTGCCTCTTCTAGACATGGCTGTGCATGTGCTGTAAAGGTGCTGACGTGTGATTGGCTGGAGCTGGCTGCGGTGCCAGGCTCCATGAGTCATGATGGGTCTGCCCGGTGATGAGTGTTGAGATTAGCAGGTGTGATGTGAGGGAGTGGTGCACCTGGGTCCTGAATAGGGCTGTGCTTTCCCCACACAATACTGGCTCCGCCCCCTGTGGTGCGTATAACGACCCTAGCCCTGCCAGTAAATAGAGTGAGGGGCTGAGCACATCAAGGGTGCTCCCAGACTAGCTGCGACTGGTTCTTCCCCCACCCTGCACCTTTAGACAAAGGATTTCTCTGTATAAAAGGAGGCTGTGACCTCTTGTCAAATGTTCTTGTTCTCAACTCGAATCTACCAGGGGCGTGCTGCTGCTTGGGCCCAGGGGAAGGCTTGCCTCCCTGGGCCCTGCCCAGCCCCTGGACTGCTGAGGTCCTGGACCCCTGAAGGACTTTGCTGTTTTCTGCTTGCCCTAGCGCTTTCCTTTGGCCCCTAGCGCTTGAGAGCGCTGTTCCTCCTGCCTAGCGCTTGGGAGCGCTGGTTATTGCCTTCTAGCGCTTGGGAGAGCTTCATTTCTCCCTATCGCTGAGAGCGCTTTGTTTTCCAAGCCGGTGCCCACCTGGCATTTGCCCCGTCATACGAAGGTTTCCTGGACCCCCAGCGAGTGCCTACCTCGTGACGTCCTCCCCGGCCGCGCTGGGATTGGCTGCCGGCCCGGGATACCCCCTGACGTCATTCCCCGGGCTGCGCCGTGATTGGCTGCCGGCCCGAGGAGCCCAGCCCCCAGTGGAGAGCGAAGAAGAAGCAGGTAGCGGCGGGAGCCTACTCCGCGCTCCTGCATGGCCCGAGGTGAAGCCGCCGTCCCCCCCCCCCTTACCCCCCCGGGGCTCCCAAGAGCGAGGGAGAGCCCCGGAGAGCGAGAGGAGGCCGGCGGAGAAGAAGAGACCGGCGCGTCCAGAGACCCGGTGAGTGGACTGAAGGGGAGGAGGGGCGTTGGGGCACATTGCCGGTGCCCGCCCCTCCCCTCCAGACGAGTCCCTTTGTGCTAGGTGGCCCGGAGGGGCCTCGAGTGATGCCGAGTCCCCCGAGAGGACTCCGCCTACCCCCTACCTTTAGTCACGAGCCCGAGAGGCTCCCCGGGGCCCCAGTTGTCCCTGAGTCCCCCGGGAGGGACTCGAAGGCCCCACATTGGTCCAGAGCCCCGAGAGGCCCCAAGGCGGCCTAGTTGTTTCTCGAGCCCTGAGAGGCTCCCCCGTTGGCATTTGTCTTCTGAGCCTGCGAGGCTCAGCCCCAGCACATTGTTCTCGAGCCCGGAGAGGCTCCACCATTGGCATTTGTTCGTCAGAGCCTGCGAGGCTCATCCCCAGCACATTGTTCTCGAGCCCGGAGAGGCTCCACCATTGGCATTTGTTTGTCAGAGCCTGCGAGGCTCAGTCCCAGCATCCTTTTTGTCGAGCCCAGAGAGGTTCACGGCGCGCCATGTGTTCTTCGAGCCCCGAGAGGCTCCAGGCACCACAGTTATTATGAAGAGCCCACGAGGCTCAGGGGGGCATTTCAGTTGTTCAGAGCCTGCGAGGCTCCCACGTTGGCCCCATCATTTTCTCCAGCTGCCCAGCACTTCGTGGGCAGCTGCTCCGTTTAGGCCCCTGACATTGGGACACGGGGCGTCCGAGCCCCAACAAGGCCAGTTGGCCTAGGGACTGCCACAGGTGGTGGCTCATGTGAGTTTTGCGCAATTGTGTTTTCCTTCCCTACACCTCTGAATGTGTTGGTTATACATCATGTGTTCTCCTGTGCTGCACCTCTGAATGTGTTGTTGATGCATCATGTGCCTTGTTCTTACACCGCTGAATGTATGTTTATGCATCATGATACTTAGGTGGTTGTTCTTGCTAGTACAGGTGGTGCTAGTGAGGTCCTAGTTCCCTGTGTGACAATCTCCTAAGGTGGTTAGGGTTGCGTAGGTGGTACTACTGGTTACCAGTGATTACTGGTTGTGTGCTTGATGTTCTATTTGATGCTAAAGTGATTATTATTCTATGATCTACAACGTGCTATTTCTAACAGTATTTCTAGTTCTAAAAGTGCTGATTCCTGACAGTGGTCCAGGTGGCCCTGTCTTGTACATATTCCCTGTAAATTCTGCCCGTGCCAGTTGGCACATTGTAAAGTGTGTGTTTTTATCTAATGTGTTTTGGTGTAATACAAAGGCTATTTTTACATATAACCGTGTGTGGAGTTTCCTTTGTGGTGGGCCTTAGGTGTTGTTGCTGGGGGTGCGTGCGCAAACACTTAACTCACATTGCCTCCAAGTTTAGCCTTACTGCTCGTGCTACGTTACCAAGGGGGTGAGCAGGGGTTATCTTGGCGTGTAGCTCCCTTGCCCTGACGTGGAGGTGGTGGTCTCTGACTGACTTTAGCGCAAGCCCTGGCCAGCCAGGGATCCCATTTCTAACAGTCTTCCACTTCATCGTTGATCTCTCTGCCAGTAACCTTATGGTCCATGACACTGTCATCAGTCACATTATCAACAATATCCCCTCTGTAGGAAAGTGCCCCTTTTTGACATGGTTGCCCCCACTGGTAAATGGTGTGATTTCAAACAGAAGTGCAATGGGTTCCTGCTAACCAGATCTCCAGTGCCAGAGCTCTTTCCCAAAACTGTACAGTTGTTCCCCCAATTGGCAAAACCTTTAGCACCCCACAGTAAGTCCCTAGTAAATTGGATCCTGGTACCTAGGGACTGATGTACTAAAGAGGGTCCCTAATGGCTGTGAATGAATTGTGCCACCCTAAGGGACTCGTCCCCAAGCACATGCAAGCCTGTACTTGCAGGCTGTGTGTCTTGGTGGAGACAAAAGTGAAAAATCAACATGTCACTCATCCCTGTGGGCCATGTCCCCTATCACTGCATGTGAAATTTGTAGGTCACCCCTACAGCAGGCCTAACAGACCGTAGGCAGGGTGCTTAGTACTACATATAAGGGCATGCCTGCATGAGCAGATGTGCCGCTGTGCGGTCAGTTCCATTGCCGCCAGTGCGCGTGACCAGGGAAGCCTGTGAGGCATGCCTGCTTGAGCAGATGTGTCGCTGTGCTCGTCAGTTCCAGTGCAGGTGACCAGGGAAGCCTGTGAGGCATGCCTGGATGAGCAGATGTGTCGCTGTGCTGGTCAGTTCTATTGCCGCCAGTGCAGGTGACCAGGGAAGCCTGTGAGGCATGCCTGCATGAGCAGATGTGTCGCTGTGCCGGTCAGTTCCATTGCCGCCAGTGCAGGTGACCAGGGAAGCCTGTGAGGCATGCCTGCATGAGCAGATGTGCCGCTGTGCCGGTCAGTTCCATTGCCGCCAGTGCAGGTGACCAGGGAAGCCTGTGAGGCATGCCTGCATGAGCAGATGTGTCGCTGTGCTCGTCAGTTCCAGTGCAGGTGACCAGGGAAGACTGTGAGGCATGCCTGCATGAGCAGATGTGTCGCTGTGCTCGTCAGTTCCAGTGCAGGTGACCAGGGAAGCCTGTGAGGCATGCCTGCATGAGCAGATGTGGCGCTGTGCTCGTCAGTTCCAGTGCAGGTGACCAGGGAAGCCTGTGAGGCATGCCTGCATGAGCAGATGTGTCGCTGTGCTCGTCAGTTCCAGTGCAGGTGACCAGGGAAGCCTGTGAGACATGCCTGCATGAGCAGATGTGTCGCTGTGCTGGTCAGTTCCATTGCCGCCAGTGCAGGTGACCAGGGAAGCCTGTGAGGCATGCCTGCATGAGTGTGTCGCTGTGCTGGTCAGTTCCATTGCCGCCAGTGCAGGTGACCAGGGAAGCCTGTGAGACATGCCTGCATGAGCAGATGTGCCGCTGTGCCGGTCAGTTCCATTGCCGGCAGTGCAGGTGACCAAGGAAGCCAGTAAGGCATGCCTGTATGAGCAGAGGTGCCGGTCAGTTCCATTGCCGCCAGTGCGCGTGACCAGGGAAGCCTGTGAGGCATGCCTGCATGAGTCGATGTGCTGCTGTGCCGGTCAGTTCCATTGCTGCCAGTGCAGGTGAACAGGGAAGCCTGTGAGGCATGCCTGCATGAGCAGATGTGTCGCTGTGCCGGTCAGTTCCAGTGCAGGTGACCAGGGAAGCCTGTGAGGCATGCCTGCATGAGCAGATGTGCCGGTCAGTTCCATTGCCGCCAGTGCGCGTGACCAGGGAAGCCTGTAAGGCATGCCTGCATGAGCAAATGTGCCGCTGTGCTGGTCAGTTCCAGTGCAGGTGACCAGGGAAGCCTGTAAGGCATGCCTGCATGAGCAGATGTGCCGCTGTGCCGGTCAGTTCCATTGCCGCCAGTGCAGGTGACCAGTGAAGCCTGTAAGTCATGCCTTCTTGAGCAGATGTGCCACTCAGTTCCATTGCTGCCAGTGAAGGTGACCAGGGAAGCTTGTTTAAAGCCAGATTTGTTGACTGGGGTGAGAGCTTGCAATGTTCAACACTCCGTCCATAATCCCCCTTGGTTTTGCTTTGTTCGCCCTAAGTTGGCAGGGTATGCCCAGACGTGGGTCTCTTGCTCACTTTGACACTGGATTCAAGCTAGCCTGGCTGATGACGGCCGATAGCCAGAAACCGGTCCCAAGATGCTTGTTTCCGATAAAGGGAAGACATGGCTTGGCAGTTCGGGCTGGACTGGTGCCACGAGGCACAGGGGCAGACTGATTTGCAGATGACCGTGTCTGAACTGGGGTGGTGGAGTGAGCTAAAGAAGGATGATGAATTAAACCCAGATCAGTTGACTGGGGGTGAGTGTTTGATTTGCTCAAGCGCTCCGTCCATCATCCCCTTTGGTATCGCTTTGTTCGCCTTGAGTTGGCAGGGTATGCCCAGACGTGGGTCCCTTGCTCACTTTGCCACTAGATTCAAGCTATCCTGGCTGATGAGGGCTGATTTTATGGAAACCGGTCCCAGGATGCTTGTTTCTGGTCCAGGGAAGACATGGCTTGGCAGTTCGGGCTGGACTGTTCCCATGAGGCCCAGGGTCAGACTGATTTGCATATGGCCATGTCTGAACTGGGTTGGCGGAGTCAGTTAAAGAAAGTTGATGGATTTAACCCAGATAAGTTGACTGGGGGTGAGTGCTTGCAATGTTCAACACTCCGTCCATGATCCCCTTTGGTTTTGCTTTGTAAGGCACGCCTGCATGAGCAGATGTGTCGCTGTGCTCGTCAGTTCCATTGCCGGCAGGGCAGGTGACCAGGGAAGCCTGTGAGGCATGCCTGCATGAGCAGATGTGCCGCTGTGCCGGTCAGTTCCATTGCTGCCATTGCAAGTGTCCAGGAAGCCATCTTAAACCATGTATTGAACTCTGATGAAAATTAGTTCCCACGCTACATGACGGCCTCACTGAAAATCGGGATGTTTGGTACCAATAATCTTGCCTTGATAAAACCACACTGATGTTGGATTTATCAAAACATGCTCTCAGAGGGCACCCTAGAGTTGGCCCCTGACAACCTACCTGCCTCTGGTTTGCTTAATTACTGGATTCTGCCAGCCTGACACTCTAGACAAGTGTCTGACTTCTTAGAGTGTGGGCCATTTTCGCTCAAGAGATCAGGAACAAAAGCCTGTCCGGGAAAAGGGGGTAACACCCCTCCCAGAGAATTACCTGCTGGTTACCCTCCTTTTGCTGGCAAGCTTGAAAGGAGCCGCTGCCTTTGGAATGCAAATCTGGCTCCCCTCAGAGGAGAGGAAGCCACTCCCTGGGTCCAGAGCCCTCCTGGCACCTGGACAGGTGGGAAAATTAGCAACTCAGATAAGTGTGCCACCCCCAGGCTAGGTGGGCACGATTTTTCAGAGGTAACCATTTTTGTGATGGCATACCTAGGAATTCTGGGACAGGGTTATGCCCACGTCACACAGCAAGTGGTCATGTAGGGGGAGTAGTGACCTGAAGGGTCAGTAGTCCATTGGCTACTACCCTGCAAGCCTCTAATGCCCATAAATTCAGTATTAAGTGGAGTCCTAGGCACAAGAGAAGCAGATCCTGACAACCTAAGAAGAGAGAGGACACCGAAGAGCCGCAAAAGCAGAGAAGACTGAAGAAAGCCCCTGACTTGGCTCCAGCCCGCTGGTCTGTCTGCAGCCCTAATTGAAAACTGCACTAAAGTCGACCTGTACTGCACCAGAGATTTGGGACGACTGATTGCCTTTGAAAAAGACTCAAACCTCTCATGCACGGCTGGCCTGTTCAGCAGAAACTCCAAAAAGGCCTGCGGAACTGCCTAAACCCAACACCTGAACAAACCACTGCAACTGTCGTCTCCGGCCCAAGTTTAAGTGGGCCAACGGTGCCAACAAGGTTTCCCAGCCCTCCAGAGCGCGAGTCTGTCATGGTTTCACCCCTCATGGACTCCCCAAAATCGCCTGCAGCCTCTGCACCAGGCCTCCTGTACTGCAACTGCTCTGGTAAGCAAACACCTGATGCCTAAAGACACCTCTGAACCCGTTGCCCCAGGGTCTTAGAGAAGAGGATCCAAAAAAATAGGAGTCAAGAGGGAAAATACCGGGCTAGGTCGCCCTCCACTCAATTCAAGTACTACTACAAAGACCTAGTCCTGTGGGCAACATATTTTCAAGACCATTAAACACACATGGACTGTCAGAAGAATCATTCCCAATACACCTCTAAATATAGAGATTGTTGCAGTGTCACAGTCTGTTACCATAATAAAAAATAGCCTTACTCTGATTAATTACATAACAACACAGGACGAACATTCACTAGAGGGACAACAAAAATTGTGAAAAAGCTGGAAGTCACCTCACGGGCGCACCACCAATGGGACCCCTGGTTGGTACTCACCAGGATGGCCCTGTTCTCATCATTGGTGACTACCAGCTTAACGTAAACGTGTCCGACACCCAAAGTAACAGTGAATGGTGCAGTGTACATACAACTTATATGTGAACAGGACTAACAACATTCAACATATACCACGAACAATACTGTGCATACAAGATACAAAAAAACTTTTTATTCGCAACAAGAAAAGTGCGAATAAAAAGTTTTTTTGTATCTTGTATGCACAGTATTGTTCGTGGTATATGTTGAATGTTGTTAGTCCTGTTCACATATAAGTTGTATGTACACTGCACCATTCACTGTTACTTTGGGTGTCAGACACGTTTACGTTAAGCTGGTAGTCACCAATGATGAGAACAGGGCCATCCTGGTGAGTACCAACCAGGGGTCCCATTGGTGGTGCGCCCGTGAGGTGACTTCCAGCTTTTTCACAATTTTTGTTGTCCCTCTAGTGAATGTTCGTCCTGTGTTGTTATGTAATTAATCAGAGTAAGGCTATTTTTTATTATGGTAACAGACTGTGACACTGCAACAATCTCTATATTTAGAGGTGTATTGGGAATGATTCTTCTGACAGTCCATGTGTGTTTAATGGTCTTGAAAATATGTTGCCCACAGGACTCGGTCTTTGTAGTAGTACTCTTAGAGAAGAGGACCAAAGGTTTCCCCGAGCATTGCAAGGCCATAATCCACTTGCTGGTTCAGCAGACTTATTTCCTAACCAGAGCCTGCAGCCTCTTTTTACGGAGACTGATCTGTATTGAAACGCTTTGGTCTCCCGATGCTGATTAGCACCCCGCACCTCGTGCCGCTGGTGGTGTTCTGTTGGTGCTGCCTTGGTCCTTTCCCACCACTCACCTTAACTGCTGGAAATTGGTCCTATGAGTCGATATACTGTACCTGTTTGCAGAACCTGTTCTTCCTCCATAGGATAACATTGCAGAACACAGAAATTGCAGTGTCCACTTTTTAAAGTGAAAAGAATTTATATTTTAACACATACGTACCTGAACGATTTTTCTCTGATGCCTAGACATGCATAAAGATTCTTGCTATTTTTATAAGTTAGTGTGAACTCCTTCAGTTGTTTTGTCATTTATCAATCATTGTGTGGATTTTACAAATGTCTTACATTCCTCTGTGGTTAGCCTGAGGCTGCTCAACCACAATACCCTCTAATAGAGCACTTTGGGATTTCATAGCAAGCCCTGTCTATGAGTAAGGGAATCGCTGGATATATTAGAACATTCACGTATCACATGAAGAGCCAGCTTCATACACCCTCTTTTGACATATTCCTCATGAGTGGCGCAGTTCTTGTTGATTACTCTTCAGCATTCATAAGTTCATTAGGTCTCACCTTTGTGAACAACTTGATCCCAATCTTTTTGATGGTAATTGGCTTTTTAGGTCGAGCTAGAGTTGTGCATGCGTAGCATGCGGTCTAGCTCGACAACTATTGTTTTCAGTTTCCTGGGAATCTGAGACAGCGTTCGGCCACGCGCCTCTGCTGTCTCAGATTTGTCCTCGTGAGCGCACCTTTGCTGCTGGCTGCTTGCTGTGTGCGTGCTGTTTACAAAACAGTGTGGGTCAGAAAGTGGCGTCATGCTAGGCAGACAGACACTTGCGTACACCCCCCCTCACCAACCAGTCATCGGGCTCTTTTAACACACACACACGCATACATACACACGCATACACACACACGCGCGCACACACAGACACACGCGCGCACACATCCCCCTCACACCCCACTCACCAGGTTCTTCTTGCGTGTCCCTCGGCAGCCAGCGGGTCATTCTGGTTAACAGGCGGGGGCCGCGGGGCTCTCCACGAGCACGGGAGCCCCGCTAGCTAAGACGGAAATCTTCCGGCGGGCACAGGAGCGCCTGCTTCCTGTATTTGTCCGGCCCCGCCCCCATCCCAACAAAGGTTGCCTGGCTTCCTGTTGAAGCCGGGCTGCGGCGGTGAGTTTGCTTGTTTCTTTCAGCCATGCTCCACAGCAGCCACGCACAATATGGCTAAAACAAATTACAAACACGATAGATCTGGCATAGGCAAGACCTATTGGCTAATGCTTGCTTTTATCACCCCAATCAACATCCAAGCCCTCGAAATATATCTTTAAAATATTCCGTTATCAAGTCGACTCCAGCCCCTGTTAAAATACTACTCCCACATCTCCCTTCGGAATCTACCATCGCAGTGTGTGTGTGGGGGGGGTTGAGGATATTGCACCAAGTAAATCAAATTACTAATTCTACGTTCTTCCAAAATGTTCAGAAATGCCATTGTTTTAGGGCTTGCCTCCTGATCGAGAGCCCCCCCACCCCCGCGTTGAATTGGTTACTCTTATATCCCTCCCTACCCCTCCGCTTCTGGAAATGGATTCGTCTGCACTTGCATTGGCGGACAGGCATGTCCTTTTAAATTCCTGTACGGAGCATGCGCGAAGTTGTTCACGTAAGGAATTGTGTTGCTGATTGAAGTGGAGTTTCGTCTGTCCGATCTGTGGTCGGTGATACTGTCCTGTAGCCATGCCTGTGAAAGTACACGTTGTCTACTGGTAAGGCGGCGCAGTTCTGGGAATTGCAGTAAGATGAGGGTCTGAAATGCGGCGGCTCATTAGAGAGCGAGGGTATACCGTATTACTTACTCGCAGTGTCACATTTAGGCAACGAACATTTATCTGCCATTCCAAATCGAACGCACAAAATTCTGCACGTGGCAGTTCAGTAGAGAATTTAGGAATATGATTTGCATCTTAGGTTTCCAGAGCTTGTTAGGCTCCTGAGAGAATGCCTAATCTGAGCAAGATAAGGTTTTGCCTTGTAGTGTTCTACATTTTAATCGGCTGTCACGGTGTAGTGAAGAAAATACTATAACGTTGATCCTCCGTGCTAAGGGGGTCTGGGGTCAGTGATCGTGGGGCAGGCTCAAATATGTGATTACAAAGAACAAAATGTTCTGTAACTATTTTGTTAGCCTTCCACACGCCTCATCACATGAAAAATAAATGCAAGTGAATCTTATTAGTGGGAACTTCAATATTGTTGGTTAATATGATCACAGCTCGATCTCACTACCTCACTCTCTCTCTATCTCACTACCTCAGTACCTCACTACCTCACTCTCTCTCTATCTCACTACCTCACTAAATGTAAATGACAAAGCTATTAATTTAGCTATTTTCAAAACCAACACATAAATAAAAAAAATTGTCATTTACAAGACAAATAGCTCAAACTTTCCTAATGCGAGACCTATTTCATTTCCAATGCTTGTTTTGCCTTGGGTTTGTCCTTGCTTCCCACAGTCCTAATGATGCACCGGCCCCTATTTGTGGTGCAGTAGAACTGTGTGGCCTGATTCCCACAAGGAAGAACAGCGAGAGCAGAAGAGGTTGGTTGTGTTTGAGGGATCAGTAGATCCTGGCCAGCTAGATACAGTGTTCCTCCCGGGTGTGAAGCGGACGGATTGTCATAAAATCCATGGAGAAGATACTTCTCACACGTTTATCATGCCATTTTCCTTTCATTTTAACGTTTGCATATCCATTACCTTTGTAATCCAGCTGCCAGAAGAGGCCTTGTCATCACTTTAAATATTATGGACTAATATGGTAGGGGTTGCCTGGGACCAGTCTCGCACCTTGGTCTGTTCAGCCCCAAAGTCTCCCAGCAGTACCACAGCTGCTGCGTTTCACCTCAGGTTCATCAACCTGCTTTAACCAAATATTCAGAGTAAGGAAAAGCAAGTAAACATTCCCTACGCTCCTCTGTTGTGCCTGGTGGAAGGGATGAAGATGGAGGTAGAAAGAGGAACACACTAGTTATTGGGATTCATTAGATGATGATGACTTAGACGACTGTGTGATGCCATGAGGGTGCTTGTTTATTAGCCCCACCCCCTGATCATACTGTGGAATCACCTTCTTTGAATCAGTTGTACCACTACTACTGTTAGATTTCCCAGTCGGTAATGAGTAAGATAAATGTTTTCTCTGTAATTTCAAGAAGTATTTCAAATAAAGGTGATCTGTTATTGGACTGTCGGTGAGAGGAAGGACAGGCACAGTGAATATGAGTATGACATTATTCCGCTCTTTGACGTAGTATCTGAAGATAGATTAGCAGAAGCCGCCTACGGCAAGGAGGAAATGGCCTTGTGCTTCGTCATTGGTGCGGTAGCTCTATGCATGAGGCCGCTGGCCAGTGTGGCACTTGGAGCTGATGGATAGTTGGCAGCATCATGTTGAGCCTGTGGTCCATGAACAAAGTGTAGACACGCATGAAGCATTGTTCGGTAAACTCCTTGGCAAAGCCCTATAGTTGATTAAATCATACACAGTCATTGGATCCTTGGTCTCTCTTCAACCCAGAAGGGCTTTTACCAGCAGGAGGATTGCATCAGCAAGTGGAGGAGGAGACGCCTACATTTTCCTCAGTCCTTTTAAAAATCTGCACAACAAGAATAGAACCACCAGGGTTAGCCAGTGAGGCAGATTATGAGTTCCATTAAGATTGGTAGGAGCTCTAGCCACAATGCACAAAAAGGCTAAAGATGGGGCTGGGAAACTGCCCTGAGATATGTCCCTGATCAATCAAAAACACATAAACCGATCCCAGACCTCGAGCCTGGGTGGGCACTGATGCTCGAGCTATCCAACACTCTCTAGGTCTGACCTTCTGGCCTTTCAGACAGTGGTCTGTTGGATCCAAGTGTTTGCTATGCCCTACGAGGAGGGAGCTCAGTGGGTGAGAACGTGTATTTCTTCTTTTTTTTCTGCTTTGCCATTGCAATCAAAGGGTGTCTCTCAATTGATGAAGAGGCCAGGAATGAGTGGGCAGGTTAGGTAGAAGGGATTGGACAGTGTAAGTGAAACTAATTCTATGCTGGACGTCCAGGGTCTTTATTCTTGTCCCCACTGGGTAGGGTTAAAAGTTTATGGGGGTTATTTCGAACCATGTAGAGAGGCCAACATGGTTCTGCTCTTATCACAACTTTCAAAGGAGGTGTGGGCGATGTAATCAGTGCCAGTGACCCTGTTTGCATACAAAGATTAAAGAAAGTAAAAAAAAAAAAAAAAATCTGTAAAAGTGTAGCTCTTGTCATTGCTGGCTTCAAAGGTAAGTCAGTTTGTCTTCCCTAGATATGCGCTGCCTTGTCTCACAGGAGAAGTATTTCTAGAGATGGACTGAAGAATCGCTCTTGGGTCCTTGCCTTGTGTGCATCTCCTCAGGTACACTCACGGCAAGGACACGAGCGATGCTGCCATTGCCCGCTTTCACCGCCAGTTTGGGGACTCCATGCCCCAGGATCCTTTGCTCTCCCAGGAGGGAGGAGCATTTCCGCCTTCGTGCTTGAAAAGCGCCCTCAACCCCCGTAGCACGTGACGCGCGAGGGCCCCGCCCGGGCAAAACCTGGGCCAAGGGCGTGCCCATCCTTGGCTGTCATTGAAGGGAAGAGGCAGGGCTGGGCCACCCCTCTTTCACTTGGCTCTGGGACTATGGACTGTTTTACGGACTAGTTCGGACTAGTTACGGCTGCCCGCTGCCCATTTAGGTACTGTTTAAGCTTGCATTCCTGCTGTTGCCCTATGATGTGGTGCCTCCAAGTATAATCCTGATTTGAACTATATTGTTTGTATCTATTTTGTGTTTGGTACTCTGATTGTTATCTGACTGTTACTTAGACCTGACCCCCAGAACACATTTTGGAAGGAGGGTTTAGCCAGCTTCCCCCCCCCCCCCTTGTGAATAGTTTGTAGCACAGAAGGATGGGAAAAGAAAATCTATGGAGGGAAGTGGAGTTGGAGGCGGTGGTGTAGGTGTTAATGGTCGGAGTGCTAAAGGAAAAAAGGCCAGGAAGTCCCAGAATCATGCAGGCAGTAATTGTGTTATAGATCGAATAGATACCCTCATTAGTGAATGTGAGGACATTTTAGAGGGTGAATCAACTACGCTGTACGGTTCTGACAAATCTCCTCACAGACCCACCCAACCCACCAATTTAAGCCTTAGCCACCACCCAGTCATTGTATAGCTCTGCTGGCTAATGCAGTTGGCCAGGGTGCCCTGGTCCCCGATTCTTGTAAAGGGACATAGATTATCCCCGTTTTTAAAAAAGGGAATACATCTCATCCTGGTAAGTATACGCCCAAATATTATGTGGCGGCTAGTCCTAAATAAGGTCCAAGATTGGATAGATGAGAGGTGTATTCTATCCCCATTACATGCTGGCTTCCAGGCGCATACCAGCACTATTGACCAGGTGTTTCGATTCATCTTACTATACTGGAAGTCAGTGGCCCTGGGCAAGGGCAGCTTGTACGCTGCCTTTGTGGACCTTAAGTCAGAATTTTACCTCGTCGCCGTAACAAATTATGGGCAGTATTGCAGGAGATGGGGATGTCTCCCAAATTGCTAACTCTTATTGCTAGACTTCATGAGGACAATTATGCCCAAATTTGTTTGGGTTCACAGGGTAATGTTACAAATCCCTTTCCCATCGAGAAAGGTGTACGCCAAGGGTGCTTGATGGCACCCACTCTATTTTCCCTGTTTATTAATGGGATTGCAACATTTTTGGAGCTTACTCTCACTGACGCCCCAGTCCTAGCAGTCATAAAAATTCCTATTTTAATGTACGCGGATGACACGTTAATTATCTCAAAAACGCCGAGCAGTCTCCAGCAAGCTCTGCTACTTTTTTTTAGGAGTTCTGTTTTGTACAGGGCTTGGAAATTAACGTGTCAAAAACGAAATTTATGTCTTTTAACCCCCATAGAGCATTCAAAGGAGGCATATTGTTAAATAACAGTCCTTTAGAGCAAGTTAATGCCTTTACATATTTATGGGTTATTATCCAGAAGGACTTGAGGTGGAATAGACAGCTTGACATGGCCACGTTGAAGCGCCAACAACTATCTGGAGTTCTACAAACAGAATTTAACACCTTTCTTACAAAACCAGTGAGTCGGGTGCTTCAAACATACAATATGAAAGTGGTCAGCTCTGCCATATACAGCGCAGAGCTTTGGGGGTAGAGAATTTGTCCAAATTGACTGTAGCAGAAAACAGGTTCCTACGTAAGATCACCTGCCTCCCACAAAGCACCCCAGTGCGTCCACTGGTTTGTGTGGGGTGGGTGCTGCTACTGCTGGAAAAGCCAGGTCTTGAGTAGCCTCCTGAAGGTTAGTAGGTCCTAGGTCTGCCGTAGTAGGGTGGGGAGGGTGTTCCAGGTCTTGGCGCGAGGTGGGAGAATAATCTGCCGCTGGTGGTTGCTCTTCGGATGCGGGGGACGGTGGTGAGGGCGAGGTCGGTGGAGTGGAGCTGGCGGTTCGGGGTGTAGAAGGAGAGTCGTCTGTTGAGGTATGCCGGTCCGGTGTTGTGGACTGCCTTGTGAGTGTGGGAGAGGAGCTTGAAGGTGATTCTCTTGTTGACGGGAAGCCAGTGCAGGTCTCTCAGGTGGGGTGTGATGTGGCTTTGGCGAGGGAAGTCGAGGATCAGGCGTGCAGAGGCGTTCTGTATGCGTTGAAGTCATTTCAGAAGTTTGGTCGAGGCTCCTGCGTAGAGGGTTTGGGTGACCATTCTTGTTCTGATGGGAACCCACCTGTAGATCTTGCGGAGCATGCGGAGGATGTTCAAGCAGGAGGATGAGACGACGTTGACTTGCTTGGTCATGGAGAGTGATGAGTCGAGGATGAATCCTAGGTTGCGTGCGTGGTCGGTGGGTGTGGATGTTACTCGCAGTGCGGTCGGCCACCGGGAGTCGTCCCAGGCTGAGGGGATTGAGCCGAGGATGAGGACCTCCATCTTGTCCGAGTTCAGTTTCAGATGGCTGTTCTTCATCCTCTCGGCGACGGCCTTTATTCCTTCGTGGAGGTTGGTTTTGGCGGTGAGGGGGTCCTTGATGAGGGAGAGGATCAGCTGGGTGTCGTCGGTGTAAAATGATGTTGAGGTCGTGCAGTCGAGTGACGTGGGCGAGCGGTGCCATGTAGATGTTGAATAATGTCAGGCTGAGGGATGATCCTTGGGGGTACGCAGCAGATGATCTCAGAGGCTGCGGACCGGAAAGGGGGGGAGGCGGACGCTCTGGGTTCTGCCGTAGAGGAAGGAGGTGGTCCATTCCAGAGCCTTGTCTCGGATCCCTGCGTTGTGGAGGCGTGTGCGTAGGGTGCGGTGGCATACAGTGTTGAAGGCAGCTGATAGGTCCAGGAGGATGAGGGCCGCGGTTTCGCCGTTGTCCAGCATGGCTCTGATGTCATCGGTGGTGGCGATGGGGGCAGTTTCAGTACTGTCGTTGCTGTGGAACCCAGACTGGGATGGGTCCAGGATGTTGTTCTCGAGGTCGCGGGTCAGTTGTCTGTTGACGGTGTTCTCGACCTTCGCCAGGAATGGGAGCAGGGAGTTGGGCTGGAAGCTCTTGAGGTCCTTCGGATCCGCCTTGGGTTTCTTGAGTAAGGCGTTGATCTCGGCGTGCTTCCAGCTACCCGGGAAGGTCGCGGTCTCGAAGGAGATGTTAATGGCCTTGCGGAGATGGGGTATGATGGTGGCGCTAGCTTTGTTGAAGATGTGGTGTGGGCATGGGTCTGACGGAGAGCCAGAGTGGATGGTGTTCATGATTTTGATGGTGTCATCTTTGTTTATGTTGGTCCAGGTGAGCAGGGGATCGATGGGGGTGGTGTCGGTGGCTGTCGGGGTGGCCCGGTTGTTGAAGCCGTCTTGGATGTCTGCGATCTTGCGATGGAAGAAGGTGGCAAGGGAGTCGCACATGTCATGCGATGGTGGGATGTCGTTGGTGTTGGAGCTGGGGTTGGAGAGTTCCTTCCCGATGTTGAAGAGCTCTTTGCTGTTGTGCGCGTTGTTGTCGAGGCGGTTCTTGAAGGAGGCTCTTTTGGCGGACCTGATGAGGTGATGGTGTCTGCGGATGGCGTTCTTGTGGGCTGCGTGGTGCCATTTCTTCTCTAGTTTTCGGCAGGTTTGCTTGGAGGCCTGGAGGTCCCCGGTGAACCACCTGGCTTTCTTGTTAGTGCATCTGTTGGAGGGTTTCTTGATCGGGGCGAGAGTGTTGGCGCAGTCGTTGATCCATCGGCGGAGGTTGCGGGCGGTGGTGTCAGAGTTGGTGGGGTCGGCGGGTGGGCTTCGGGCGAGGGTGGTGTTTAGCTGGTCTTCGGTGACTTTGCTCCAGCTGCGGCGGTAGATCTGTTGAGTGCGGTGGTGCGTGGTAGATTTCCGGAAGGTGAAGTGGATGCAGCAATGGTCGGTCCAGTGGAGTTCGGCGGTGTGGTTGAAGATGACGTGGGTGCTAGCGGAGAAGATGGGGTCAAGCGTGTGGCTGGCAGAGTGGGTGGGCGTTGTGACGAGCTGTCTGAGTCCGAGGTTGGTGAGATTGTCAATCAGGTTGGTTGAGTTGGTGTCATTGTTGTTCTCGAGGTGGAACTTCATGTCTCCGAGGAGAATGTAGTTTGTGGAGACAAGAGCGTGCATGCTGACGAAGTCGGCGATGGAGTCGCTGAACTGAGGTTGGGGTCCGGGGGGTCTGTAGACGAGAGTTCCTCTGAGGGTGGTGTTGGGGTCGGTCTGGATCTGGAAGTGCAGGTGTTCGGTGGTGTTGAGGGTGTTGTCGGTGCTGCTTGAGACCCTGTGGGTGTTCTTGTGGATGATCATGATTCCACCTCCTACTCCGTTGGTACGGTCCCTGCGGGTGATTTTGTAGACATCCAGGATGGCTATGGCGATGTCGGGTGCCGAGGAGGTGTTCATCCAGGTCTCGCTCAGGAAGGCGACGTCCGGGAAAGATGTGTCCAGCAGGTCTGAGAGTTCCATGGTGTCTTTGCGTGCGGAGCGGGTGTTCAGTAGTATGCATCTAAGGTTGTTGCATACTGTCGTGGTGGGCGGTTTGGCAGCTCGGAGGCTGGTGAAACTGCAGCCCCGACAGGAGAAGGGTCCTTTGGTGTGCTTCGGGGATGGCCAGGAAGCAGGTGTGCGGTCGTCTGGTGTTGAGTGTGTGGAGGGTGCTGGCGGTGTCGTGGCGGCGGTTAGTGTGGCGTTCGCAGGGACCAGGGGGTCTGGCGCTGGGCACGGTCCGGTCACAGACAGGCTTGCCTTAGGTGCGCCCTCAGCGTACCAGCTGCGTGCCTGCTGCGCGCGGCCGTCATTATGAGGAGAGGTTGGAGGGAGGAGCAGCTGGGAGGCTGGAGAGGGGAACGAATGGGCAGGCAGGGGGTCGGGCCGCAGGGGACGCAGCGGCGGGAAAAACTGGATAACAGGCGTGAGCACGGGGCGGGGAGAAAAGAAAACAAAGAGGCACCAAAAACAGGACAACAGAATCAGAACAAAACAAAAGGCAAAATAACAGAACACCAGAGTCAAAAAAATATAAGGCACAAAAAACAGAACAACAGAATCAGCAATTTGAGCTGCAGAGACACACAACTCAGGCTGAGGAGCCCAAGCGGAGCAGAGCAGAGCAGGGGGACACGGTCACACAGGTGGTGCTGTGTGGCGTGGGGGAGCGACCTACCTGAGTCAGGGACAAGGGTTGCTAAACCAACACCAAGTCGGGAGCAGTATTGGGACATAATAACTAAGCTACCCGACCGGAAGTTATACTTCCAATTTAGTGTGAGCTCACTACCAATAAGATCTTACACAGGAAGATGGGTTAACTTGGGCGACAAATCTTGTCCCGCTTGTCAGGCCCATCTGGAGTCATTGGCCCACATTCATTCATTGTTATAGAAAATTACTTTAGCAGAAGTATTTAACAAGAATGCTTCATATTTCAGAATTTAAACTGTAGTTTTTTAACTTCATTCCCCAAGGAAGAAGTCACTTGAGCCAAGTGTGCAAAAATATATGTTGCTTCCATAATACTTTGTTTTTATTAGCAAACCAGTGGCAGATAATCGGAGATTGTAAGGCAGGTTCTCAATATGATCCTTGAGAGTAAAACATCCTATTATACTGCAGTTTACCTTAAGTAACTGGGAGATGATGATTTGTGTCAGGTCAGATGTGGGTGAGACAATAAAACTCACAGTTCCTGTGTGTGAAACAAACCTTTAAACACAGGACAGCTCCTAGTATCTCTGCTGTGGTTGCAGACGACAGTTTTCAAACCTTTACACTGTTAATAGTCATTCATTGCTAATTTTGTAATTTTTTTGCTTTTCACTGTGTAAAATATGTTTGTTTCTGCTCATAGATGTTCCTAGTGAGCCGAGTGAGTACGCCACCGCCGCTGTACAGATTGTAGTTTGCCAAGTTCTTGAGGGCGTCCAATCACTCCCGCAGGAGTCTCAAATCGTTGCACTGACGCGAGTCCTCGGGGTGTTCATGGAAGCCTGGATGGACCATATCCTGCGCCATAAAATAACATTCAGGTCAGCGACTTTCCCGAAGGCATTATCATTGAATGTATACTGGAGTGATGTCTTCAATACTTATCAGACATGAGACACACATGTGTGTGTGTGTGTGTGTGTGTGTGTGTGTGTGTGTGTGTGTATATATATATATATATATATATATATATATATATAGTATCAATTTATATTTGTAATGTATATATAATATGTATGCAGATATGTTTTCTACTTATTACCGTTGTTGAGTGTGGGGAATAACCGGCACTTATGAAATGGTTGTAAACAGCATATAGAACACTACATCTGCATATGTGATTTATGCTGTGTTACAGTGTCATGTGTAGTATTTATAAATAAAGGTTTTTTCTCAAAGTAGTGCACAAGGGATTACATCCATCCATTGAGAGACATTCACATTTATCAGGCATCCAAGACCGCCCTCCTAGCCACCTCAGACGTCATCCGCACACTCCTCGACCAAGGCCACACCGCAGCCCTCATTCTACTAGACCTCTCAGCAGTCTTCAACACCGTCTCCCACCACACACTAGCCACCCGACTCCACGACCCGGCACACAGGGAACTGCCCTAGACTGGATCCGCTCCTTCCTCGCTGGCCAAACTCAAAGAATCAGACTCCCGCCAATCCTCTCCGAAACCATAGAGATCAGATGCTGAGTACCCCAACGATCCTCCCTCAGCTCCACACTCTTCAACATCTACATGGCCCCCCTCACAATCATCGGCAGAAAACAGGGACTCAGCATAGTATCCTACTCCTACGACACCCAGCTCATCCTCTCCCTCTCAAAGGAACCCAACATCACCAAACACATCTTCTAGGAAGGAATGAAGAACGTCGCAGCCTGGATGAGCAGCAGCTGTCTGAAGCTCAATTTGGAATAAACTGAAGTCCTCATCCTCTGATCCACCCCTTCTGCGTGGGACAAAACCTGGTGGCCCCCAGCCCTTGGAGTACCCCCATCCCCACTTCCATGGACCACACCCGCAACTTTGGTATCATACTCTACTGCTCCCTCACCATGAACCGACAGATCAACGCCATAGCCTCCACATACTTCAACACCCTCTGCATACTCCGCAAGACCTTCAAATGGATCCCCCTTCCCCCTCCCTCGAATCCTGAAAGACCGTCACCCACACACTCCTCACCAGCTGGCTGGGCTACAGGAACACCCTCTATGCCGGAATCAACAAATCTCTACTCCACAAACTCCAGACCGTACAGAGAGCGCAGACAGACTCTTCCTCGGCATCCCACGACCAGACCACATCACCCAGCACTTACAACACCTCAACTGGCTCTCGGTCGAGAAGAGGGTCACCTTCAAACTCCTCACCTACGCCTACAAATCCGCTAAACAACATCGGGCCCAAATACCTCAACGAGAGAGTATTCTTCCATGTACCCAAGAGCGATCTCCGCTCCGCCGACCTCGCCCTGGCAGAGGTCCCCCGCATCCACAGAAACAGGACAGGCGGGAGAGCCTTCTCCTACATCTCAGCCAAGACCTGGAACAAGCTTCCTGTGAACAGCAAACACTCCCCTACCCTGCACACGTTCAGGAAGGACCTCAAGACCTGGCTCTTCGAATGATCCAGCGCTGCCCCCTCATATCCCCTCCCCCAGCGCCTTGAGACCCTCACGGGTGAGTAGTGCGCTCTATAAATCCCTGATTGATTGATTGATTATTAGCCGAGTTGTTTTCTTGGTCACATCATGGCAAATTAATTTCTGTGCAACAGTTAAGTCTCTTCTGTTGTCAAAATGCTGTATTGTAGTAATAACATGGATTCTGACCCTTACTCTGTAGAATACATTTGTGAATGAAAGTTATCAATAGCATGTTATTGGGCTATATTTATTTTCTCATCAGCACTGCATAAGTAGTACATATGTAGATCATCAGAGAGCAAAATATTATTTGTAGAAAAATGTATTATTATGTACTGTTGTTGTGAGATCTCACCATGTAATAATGTCACAGGCTCGATCAAGTTTGGTTATGTTTTTTGATAAACCTGTGCTCAGCCCCGGGTAGCACCGGCCCAGAGCAGTCGGGTTTATTCAAAGGAATAAGTGTAAAGGATTTAGAAGTACCAAAACAAGAGATACAAGAGTATCTTTTATCTCAAAATAGACTGCAAAATGGCAAAAATCCGTTAACACCTTAGTTGCTTCGAACGTTCCGCGCCAGTGCGGAACGTTCGAAGGAACGGGCGGGGCTGCGACGGCCAACGGTCGTTCGCAGCACCAGCCAGGTAGTGCTCCTGTCGGCACGGAACGGGTTAAGCGAATCTGGTTATATGATTTTTCAAAGGTAAATTGACTCTTTTTGTGAAGATGCAATAAACTGTTGTAAGAGTTTTTGCAATTAAAGCCAACTGGCTAGAACAGCTACTTGTCTTTGTTAGGACAGACCACTCAAGTCCGGGTAGGCAGTTATCTTTCAGTTCCAGCAATCCTAGCATTGTTAGTGTCTTTCGCTCCTTTAACATGGTCCAGCCAAGAAGTGGTCCTGATGCTGGAGATGCCGGCTGCTGAGAATGCAGAGATGATTAAGACACAGGCAAGATGCAGTGAGTTTTCCTGGCGTTTGTGGGTCGTATTCCGCCTCAATACTCAATTTCCTGTGACGCACTCTGGGAGCCCAGTACAGTCCAGTCACCACTGGTCAACTGGTCTCCCGGTTAAATCAAGTCTAGCAGTTGCTTATGGGTAAGCCATTGATTTCTTTCTGGGTACTAGCATTCACACCGACTTCGGCTAGAAGTCCCCCAGGCTGGGCGGCAACTCGATCAAGTCAGGACTTGGTCACCCAGCAGGCACGTCAATGTCCAGTGGCAGGCAGCCGTTCCTAGGCAGCTGGGCTCTCAGGAAGTGCAGGGTTCCTTAGCTTTTGGTGCTCCCGAAGCTTAAAAGGAGGCTAGTCAACCAATCTTTGGAGTCACTTCTGTCCTGGCACAAGTGGAGCTCTCTTTCACGAGTGTGCAAAGATAGCTCACTGGATGGAGTTGTCTTCTTCTCCACCCTAACTGAACAGCAGCAGAGGGGCTGTCACCAGTTGCAGGAACAGCTTGCTGGACTGTTTTCTCAAGCACCAGGTAAGACCCAGTGTTGTACTCATGATCTGGACACAGGTGATAGTTTACCTGTCAAGAATAAAATCTACCAGTTGGCTTACCAGGTAAAGTCTTGAATAAAAAATGAGGTTGCAAAAATGCTAGATTTGGCAGGGTGGGCTGGGATTGAGTCCTCCAATAGTCTTGGACCAGCCCAGTGGTGCTGGTAACCAACCCCAACCCAACCCAAAAGGTGGGAAGCCAGAGATGAGTCTGAGTGGACTGCAAAGGACTTGATGTAGTCACCATGACTGATGCCCACCCCATCCTGAGAGCTAATGAGCTCATTGACAAGTGAGGGGTTGCTAAGTACCTAAGCACCTTTGATTTGAGTTCAGGTTATTGACAGATAGCCCTCACTCAGGGAGCAAGGAGAGGTATGCTTTTCCACACAGAGGGCCACTTTTACTTTTAAGTGGTGTCCTTTAGCTTGGGAAATGCACCAGGCGCATCTTAAAGCCGACAGAACGGGGATCTGTCTGGTTTGGAAGCTTTCAGTGCGGCAGGTCTGTATTATATTGCTGTATTTATCTCCACCAAAGAAGCTGAAGCAAGTGGTTCAGGCCCTGTAACAAGCAGGCCTAAATACTAAGGCAAGCAAGTGCCAAACTGGGCAAGGGCCTGCCGTGTACATAAGCCACCCTATAGGTGAAGAGCATGTACAGCCTCTCCAAGTTTTAAACCCAGTTCAGAGCCTTTGTGGGCCTGACTGGGTGTTATTACAGGAGATATGTATAGGGGTATAGCACCATTGTGACACCCCTGACCAAACACAACCCTAAGAAAAGGCCAAAGAAAGTAGTTTGGTCTGCTTGACACCATGAAGGAAGTACATTCACCTGCCTACAGCACAGAGGTCATTGTCCATCCAGATGCTTCAGAACATGGGAATGGGGCGGTATTGTCACAGGTAAATGATGAGGGCCAGGAAAAACAGATGCCTTTATTAGTAGACAACTCCTCCCAGAGAGAAGCATTGGAGTACCATTGAGAGGGAAGTGTTGCTGTGGTCTGGTCCCTGAAGAAGCCTGGGCCTGCTTGTTTGGGACTCTGTTCCAAGTTCTAACCGACCACAGGTCTTCAGGTGGCTTATGCAGATCAGAGGAGATAACTGTGAATTGTTGAGGTGGTCCTTTTCCCTACAGGGAATCAATCAATCCGTAGATTTATAGAGCACTGCTTGTCACCCATGTGGTATCCAGGCGCTGGCAGGGTGCAGTTGATTAGCCGAATAGCCAGATCTTCAGGGACTTTCAGAACTCTAGATGAGATGGAGAGGTCTGTAGATCAAAGGCTCGCTCGTTCCATGTCTTTGCTGGTAGGTAGGCGACTGAGCGATATGTGCATCTGCTATGTTGTGTGCTGGAGTGAGGGTTATAGAAAGGGATGCAGAGCAGAAGTGTCTGGTGGGCTGATAGAAGTTCAGGCGGTGTTTCAAGTAGGTGGGTCCGCAGATGTGTAGGCCTGTATGCAAGCTTGAACGGACACGTTTCTGTACAGGGAGCCAATGGAGTTCCCTCAGATAGGGGGAGATGTGGGCTCATTTAGGGAGATCCAGGACGAGTCTGGCTGCAATGTTCTGTAAAGTCTGTACTCTTCGGAGGAGGTGAACTGCGATCCCTGCGTCGAGAACTTTTCCCTAGTTCTGTCGGCTGGAGATGAGGGCCTGGGTTAATGGTGCATTTCGAGCTTTGGGAGAGCCATGTGAATATCTTATGAAGCATGCAGCGGATGAAGAAGCAGGAGCAGGAGACGCATTTGACCTCAGGCGTCATGGTTAGCACATTCTCCAGAATGATGCCTAGGTTCCTAGCGTGGTCAGTGGGGGGGTAAGAGTAGGTGTAAGTTCTGAACACCAATAGGGTACTTTCTATGGGGAGCTTTTGTTGCTGAAAATCAGTACCTCTGTCTTGTCCGTGTTGAGCTCGGGTAGTTATCCTTCATCCTGTTCGCGACTTCTGTCATACAGTTGGGGAATTTGGTCTTGGTGTTTGTGTTTCACATATTTGAATCATCCCCGTCGTCGTAGTGGGAGTCTCACAGTATACTTATAAAAGCAGTCCTTAATACTATCATAGGCTACAATGCAACGAGCAATCTCTGCAATAGCCTATCCATTTTCTTTTGTAAAAAGGACCAAACTTAAGTAGCATCCAATCAGGTCGACAGCACCCTGTAGGACACTCCCAAGAGATGCTAGGTTCCTCAGATCTTCTAACTCACGTGGCGTGAAAATGGAGACTTCCTGAGCTCTGCTCAGTTTCTTCTTCAATTTACAAGATATCTAGTCAAAATGCTAGATTCCTCAAAGAAAGTTGTCTTCAGGTCATGTGGAACATGCGTTAAGAAAATGCTGCAGTGCTGAAGAGCCCCATAAGAACTGTATCTACTGTCTCAACACCCAGCATAAGGTAAAGGACTGCAAGATTTGTAGGACCTTCTCAACCAAAACCCTTAAAGATGGAGAGGGTAGGTTGTTGATTTGGCTTCAGAGTCTGAAAAATCTGATGTCTCTGAGGATGAAGAGAGCTCTACCTCACAGGCCTCTCAGGAAACATCTAAAAGGAGAGAAAGATCCTATGAATCTCCTGAAGTATCAAGGAAAAACGCTTCAAAAAATTATTGTCATGAAAGTGCAGGCACCTCACAAAAAGGAAAGCATTCATTTCCTACTGAGGAAGAAAGCCATCTGACATATAAACAGGAAAAACAATCTTCAGACCATCCTTGAAGATTACTGTCTCTAAGAAGCTTATATTGTCGACTTCACTATCTTCTGGGTCCCCGTTGACGCAAAAATCACCATCTGAGCACATTTCTTCTGCCCCGCCGTTGAAAATCTCACCGCCGAAAACAGCATCGTCCACGACTGAGGCCCCGCCGCTGAAGCTTCCTGCATGACGAAGGCTCCAGCATCGATGAAGACTCGGACGACGACAACTTCCATGTCGATATCGTCGACGACGACATTGGTTTAGTCAACGACCACCTCTTTGTCATCTACGACCGCATCGATGACGACCACTCCGACATCGTCGATGATAGTGACAATGATTTCTACGTCTGCTTCTATTGTGTCCTCGTGGATGACACAGACACCGCTGCCATGGACGAAGCTGACCACGCTGTATCCCACAACTTGCTATAAGTGACCGTTGATGTTGCCACTAACGCCTGTATATTCATCGAAGGCACCGTAGATGAGGCATTTCTTCCAGAATCCTTCAGTGGTTTTGCCTTTGCCACCTTCAACATTTTGGGATGAACCTGATGATGATGGAATGTTTGGTCCTGCACACAGTCCCTCTCAGCTTCACCTCAAATATCAAACAGTGATGAGGATAACTGTGAAAGTTACTATCAACGAGTTTCACCCTCCAATGCAAAAATACAATACATGGAGCCTGTTGGTGAGCCCATGGACCACCTTCTTATGGCTTTGGTTCAAGAACTACGAGACATGCTACATGACTACTGCACTTGTTTTCCTTCATCAAGTGCTTCTCTGCTGCCGCTGCCGCCACCGCCACCTCCTACACCTCCACCACTGGCATTTCCTCCACATAGGTCTGAGCCCTCTCCTACGACGTCCCCTGTGACTGATACTGTTTTGCCATCACAACAACATGATACCTCTGATGGTGGAGAAATTGAGGAGTGTGAACATCAAAGTGAAAGGCAAACCGGTATTGAATGAGAGGACTATGTTATTTCAACACCTGCTTCTCTATCTCTTCAAACTGCAGATTCTCCCGGGCAGAGGACATTGGCGGCTTCCACGCGTGAATGGAAAGGGCAGCTTCTTGCTTTCAATTGTCGAGTTTTTTTATTTTTTTATTTATTTTTATTACTTTGACGAGTTTTATATAGCGCGAACTTGATCCGAATCAGGTATCCGAGTGCTTTACATAGCAGTAGTTGCATTACATGAGGACACATTAATTATTTATTTTTGTTTTAGGCACGGGGAGATTACGTGATTTGCCCAGAATCACAGGATATTCAGCGTCATTACAGAGACTCAAACCCAGTTCCCCAGATTCGAGGTCGACCGCCCTAGCCGTTAGGCCAACTCCTCTCCCCAATGTGACAGTCAAGGAGTCTGACTGTTTTCTGGATGATTTCAAAGATCTATCTAGAAAGGCTGTGAGAGCAATACCAATTATAGATCACATCTGGGAGGAAGGTGTGAAAGTATTGAAAACACCGGGCACGGTTATTCCAGTCTTGCCCAGGATTTACAAGAAATATAAAGCTCGTCTTGCAGGGCATCCTAAGGCAGATTCTGTTATCTCACAGGCTGCCCAACGAAGATGAAGAAACCCTTCAGCGCCGATCACTGCACCACCTGACAAGGAAGGAAGGCGCCTTGATAATATTGGCAAGAGGTTTACCACCACCTCAGGCACTGCTGTATGCGCGGCTAACGCTTTAGGGATATTAGCAAGATACAACTGTCAAATGTGGTCTAATATCGCTCCGTACATGGACCTCCTTCCAGAGGACAAATAACTAGAAGCAAGAAAGATTCTGCTTGAGGGAGAAAGATCTGCATCAGAGATTATAGATGCTTCTATGGATGTGGCTTCTCTAGATTTTCGTCAGCTCGCTGGAGCTGCTGTCCTTAGGCATCTGGGGTGGGTGAAGGCAACAACATTCCGCCCTAAGGTGCAAAGAAATGTACTGGACATGCCTTTTGAATGGAGATGTGCTTTTTGGCAAACATATTGATGACGGCTTACAAACCATTAAGGCGGACACCGAAACAGTTCAAGTTTGGGCACGCTCAAATACAGGAAGACCCCCTTTCGTGAAGAAAGTGGTAGACGAGCCTATTCATTTTGTGGCGGTTACCAGAAATACCAATTTCGCCCTTCCTACAAGCAGCAGCAAACATATCGTGCACCACTGCCGGCTGCTTACTCCAGACAGCCCAGGTAGAAACAGCAAGGTCAATCCAAGGATACTGTCAGTAAACGAGGTATCGCCGCCTGCTGCTTTTCCCGCTATTATTGTCAACCAAGAAAACTCATCTTACCCGTTATCTAGATCAATGGTAGAAAAGTACCACAGACTGGTTGGGCCCTGGATTTAATAAAATATGGCCATACCCTAGAGTTTGTCACAACACCACATCAAAAATCAATCCATCCCATCTTGAAATGCTAAAGAAGGAGCTTTGATCATGCTCCAGAAAGGAGCAATAGAATGTGAGCCACGCTCTCGGAGAGGAAGGGGCTTTTACTCCGGTTTTTTCCTTGTAAAGAAGAAATCGGGAGAGTGGCGTCCCATTCTAGAACTCAGAAAGCTCAACAAATACCTGAAGAAAATATTATTTTGCATGGTAACTCTCCAGGAGACATTACAGCTTCTGAACTATTTGGATTTTCTGGCCAGCCTCGATTTGCAGGATGCATATTTCCATATCCCTATTCATCCCAAGCATCGAAAGTGTCTCCTTTTCACTGTGGCAGCAGCTCACTATCAATTCAAAGTGCTTCCCTTCGGCCTCCACTCAGCTCCTTGGGTTTTTACCAAGTGTCTTGCTCTCATGGCAGCATACCTACGATTAAGAGGCCTGCAGATCTTCCCATATCTCGACGACTGGCTAGTGAAGGCTACTTCTGTTCATCAAGCTTCGGAGGCCATCTCCTTCTGCCTACAGCTGTTCTTCTCTCTAGGGCTCACAGTGAATTATAAAAAAATCTGATCTCACACTTTCACAGCGGGTAACGTTTCTCAGAGCAACATTGGATACCCTCCAAAGCAAGGCATTCTTATCCAGAGAAGGACAGAACACCGTACTATCTCTGGCTCACAATCTCTGAAAAAGAGAGTTAGCTTCTGTCCATCTCCTCAAATCCTTTCAAGGCATAATGTCCTCTTCCATCCTGATGGACACATGTCTAAGGATGAGACCTTTTCAAGAGCAATGGCTTCAAATAACAGGATCATTTGAGGATATCATTCGGATAACCCTGGTCATGAGAAACGCACTTCCTTGGTGGCAGTCCGCAGTCCGCCAACAATCTCTCTGTGGGGCTGACATTCCGCTCTCCTCTTCCAGAGTTCGCTCTTACCACAGATGCGTCCTTGGAAGGCTGGGGGGCGCACCTTCAGTACCTTCAAATAAGCAGCAAATGGAGTCTATCTCTATCAAAAATGCATATCCATTTCCAGGAACTAAGAGCAATTTTCCTAGCCCTCCAGTTGTTTCTCCCAAGGAAACTAACATCCACAGTCCTCATTCGTACAAACAATACCACCTGCATGCGTTCTCTCAACAAGCAGGGAGGAACGAAATCTCCAGTCCCACCTTTGGAAGCTCAAAGGATCTGGTAATGGGCACTAATGCTTCACATAACCATCAAGGCAGAACATCTCCCAGGAGTAAAGAACAACCTAGCGGACACCTTAAGCAGATTAAGTCAAACAAATCAAGAGTGGGAGCTCGATCACCTTATTCTCGACTCCATCTTCCAGAAATGGGGAACACCCAACTAGGACCTATTTGCATTTCGAGGAAACCAGAAATGCCGGTTCTTCGCCAGCAGGGAACCTCTGAGAGGGTCATAGGGGAATGTATTTTTGATGGTCATGAATCTTTGCGTATGCTTTTCTCATCTCCAGGGTTCTAATGAAAATGAAAAGGGAACTGTGCCAGCTCATCCTCATTGCTCCACATTGGCCCCGCCAGCATTGCAACCGCACCCAGCTTCTCTTCAGTTCCATGCTTGGCACCGGAATTCAATGAGTTCAAGGATTTTGTCATTCCCCAGTAGTATAGAGCTATATTGTTCAGGGCTAGAGCTGAGTCAACTTCTAAAAGTACAGACTAAAATGGAAATGTTTTTGTTCTTGGTGCCTTCGGAACAACATTCATCGTCTTCTCTCATCTCCAGAGCAAATCTTACCTTATCTCCTATCTCTGGAAAAATCGTGTCTGGCTTATGCGTCAGTGAGAGTCCACATCGCAGCCCTCTCCCGATACAGACGCACTTCCGACGCTTCTTCCCTTTGTTCCTCTCGCATCATCAAACAGTACATGAAAGGATTATTTAGGACTTCTCCTCCCATTCTGCCTCCTCCGTCGGAATGGCGCCTCAATGTAGTCCTGTCTCAACTAATGAAACCACCGTTTGAACCAATTCACAAAATTTTGCTCAAGTTTCTTACCTGAAATGTGGCATTTCTTCCTGCACTTAATTCTGCAAAAAGAGTAAGTTAAGTTCAAGCCTTCAGCATAAAAGAACCCTATTTATGTTTTACAGAAGACTACAAATCCTAAGTTCATCCCGAAGGTTCCATCTCAGTTTCCCCTTAATGAACTTGTTGTCCTGCGCACCTTTTTCCCACATCCTTCTTCAGTGGAGAAACCTCTCCACTCCTTGGATGTCGATGCCTTAAGTTCTTTTTGCAATCGACTAAGCAGCTACGCAGAACGGATCAACTGCTGGTCTCTTATGGGCATCAAAGACCTGGTTCTGCTGTCACAAAGAGAACTATTGCACGATGGATCGCTGATACTATTCAGCTCTATCATAATAAGGGGTGTAAACCGCTTACGATCAAGGCCAAAGCAGTTTCTACAAGAGCAGTTTCCTCTTCTGCTGCTCTTTTTGCTGGAGTGCAATTAGACAAGATTGCCGTGCCGCTACATGGAAGAGTGCACATACTTTCACGCAGCATTACTGTCTGGTTTTGACAACTTACAACGAAGCAGCAGTAGAAAAGCAGTTCTGCGTCATCTGTTTCAATAAGGTGAGCATCCACTTTGAAAGTTATTTATTTCCTTTGACATTATGCTCCTAGGGGCCCCGGCATCTCTAAACTTGATGGGGAGATGGATCTGACCTACTAAAGCACGGTGACCTCCTCCTGGGTGGCTGCTGCGTTGGTGGGCCCGTTGATCAGCAGACTGGTGAATCAGATATTGTGGTTGGTGCCTGCAGGCTGAAGGGAAGTGGCTCCTCCACTTCAAGGAAGATTTTGATGGGTTAGCGAAGTGCTGGCAGCCCTCTGAGACCTTTGAAGAATGCACAGTTGCTGGACGAGTCGGGTCTTTGCAATTGTTGAAACAGGAGTAGGCAGTGTTTGGCGCCAAGTCCACAGTTAGTCGCGGTTTTAGCATTTTGCGTATCTTCTTTGTCCTTCTGCTTCTTTGGTCAGGTGGATCTGAGTTCCTGGTGTCCTGAGTTACCGAAATACTGAATTTAGGGGTGTTAAGGGGAGTGAAGGGTAGTAACCCAATGGGCTACTTACCCTTGGGTTCACTACACCCCCTATATGGCCACTTCCTATTGGGTCCCAGAAGAGTTATTAGTAGTTTCTCGATGAAGGTCTCCAAGTTCCTTGTAACTGTAGCCCCCTCCAGGTCCACTACACGCAGATTAGTTCTTCGTGAGCGGGACTCCAAATCTTTCGCCTTACTCTGCAGCATCGTCACTAGTTTCTCCATTTTCTTATTCGCCCGATACTTCAACTTGTATATCTTCTTCTTCTGAGACACGACTTTCAACCATGTCACGTCTCTCAGAGTTTTTATCAATCAATTCTGACATACGATAAGTGTGGGAATCAATATTACTGTCAATAGTGGTTAAGCTCTGTTGCCTTATGTCGTCCCCTAGATCCGGTCCCGCTGCATTGGTGTCTTGTTCTTGAGCTGTTCTCATGGATTTACGCTGTTCAAAATTCAGCTTGGACTGGCTTTTGTTTATTTTGACCGCCATGACAATATAGTACATGTAACTTCAGCACCTTCTGAGCTCCGCAAGTGCAATTAGTCCGTCTGTCGCACACAGCCCACGTTTATCCCACAGTCTTTGGCGTCCGCCCCCTACCTCAGCTTGTGCAATCCTATTGTGTTCTATCTCAGTCCTGTTATCAGGCAGTCTGGTGTTTATGAATATTATTGATCACCGTCAGCACACCCAATGCGTGTTCTGGATCCCAGTTAGTACACTTACTTGTGGGCATGAAGGACTCCAGGTGCTAGTGGCAACTATTGGGTGCTGAGTATCCAGGGGGTTGTGTTCACGTCCCCGTGTTCTCTCAGGTTGCTCGGCAGCTCAGAGCTATGGTGTCCTCTAGGGGAGTAGGAGAGCTTAAGCTAACTCTTCATTGGCTGAAGTTTTTTTTTTCAAATAAGGTAGATGCGCTACAAAATCGAAAATGCTGTTTCAGGACTGGTGCCATTTTAACACTTTATACTTCTATTTTAATATGCCGGAGGACAGCGAATGATTTAAGCATGTGACTATATCAAAGATAACGTCAGAGAACTAGAGTTACAGGTAACGTAACTCACTTCACGCCTCTCATAAGTTTGCGCCCTAAATGGTGTTTACCAATTGGTGGATCTGATATCTGAAGATGGCCTTCTGAAATTACAAATCTGTAGTAGTTTATGGTTCCATAGGCCAAACCTTTCTTAGCTATCTGTAAAAAAGTTTTCGAGATAATTGTTTCAATAACCACAGAATCAAAATTCAGTTCAGCACACCCAGAAGGCATTGTATCATTGCCGAAGAATATCTTTTGTGTGTGGTCACCGTACCTCAAAAGCATATTGCCCTCTGTGTCCATCCCGCTACAACCGATGCTCCTCTCTACATTAGCCGTGATGGCCAAGTCTAGCATTTTTATAATTTGACCTCTACGTCAAAAATGTATCATGACAGCTCTACCATGAACTGTCAATAGCTTTCTGTAAGAAAGAGGCTCTATATATACTGGACCAAAGTAAGGTACAGTGTGTATAGAGTCCCCAGTCTCCAGAGGTATGATAGAGGTTAAAGTCAGAACTGACCTTACTCTCTAAAGTGGTAGCTTGGTCGAGCAGTAAGGCAGCACCAGAGGACAGTGTAAAGCATTTGTTGTACACACTCGGTCAGCAAAAGGTTTCACACTCAAGAACTGAACTCTAGGCCAATGGTTTTATATCAAAAGATATAGTTGTTTTATTTTAGAACCAACAGGCATCAACATATACTTTTCTCAATATGAGTGACTTTAGGTAATTACTTTGCAGAAAGGCAATAGACTTTGTAAGAGCAATAGCTACAGTGGTTGCAATAGGCAACACAATTTAAAACACAATTTAACATTGAGCTTAATGGGTTTTTCTACATAGATGCAGTTGATTACTTTAAGGATTACTTTTCTAACCACAGGACTTGACCCTGGATTCCGTCCCGGGAAATAAGCTGTAAACAGTTAAGCAAAGGCGTTTTTTGTTACAGTTGTGATTTTTAAAGAATATAAAGGTAATTTCAGAAGTTGACACTTCGAAACTTTTCAGTGAAAACCCACCAATCTTATCCTATGGGAGGAAATTCAAGTCACAGGTAAAGTACGTTCTCGTTACTTTTGTAATCCAGTACGGGACTCCTACGTTCAGCACTGGGATCTCTACCTAAGACAGGTAAGTAATTATGTTTTAGTAGTTGGTACGATTTTTAAGGAATATTTCTAGTTTGCAAAATCGACACTTAGAAGAAATTTCAGAGAAAAACAGTCAATGGTTTCCTATGGAAGAAAATTCAGGTTACTGGTAAGTACGGTTAGGATTACTTTTGCGGTTCAGTACTGGGCTAAAAGGTACAGTACTGGCTTCTCTCCTGATCCCAGGTGAGTATTTCGGAGTTTGTTATTCGGCGGATTTTAGATGAATATTTTAAAGTTTCAAAACACCACACTTAGAAGAAATTCCAAGTAAAAGCCCAGTCAATGTTAGCCTATGGAAGGAAAGGGAGTTATCAGCTTTTTGGTAAGTACTCGACTGGTAGAGTTAAGGTTGTGGGCATAGACTCAGGGGTCTCCCTGTGTCGGAAAGGTACAGTAGTTACACCCTCAGCGGCACAGGGGCAGCCGGGTGCAGAGAGAGTAGGCCCAATGCAATCCAATGGATGGTAGGGGGCCTTTGGTTGGTGGCTGCAAGTCAGCAGGCCACGCGGCTGTGGGAGCTGAGCTCCTCGTCACTTACTCAGGGCAAGTGGTGGGTTCTTTTGAGCCGTCAGGCGCTGAATGTTATTCAATGGGAAAGTTAAAAAGTGAACAAAGGCTGCAGGCTTGGGGACGGCGATTTTTCAGGTCCGACCACCACTTCGAGAGGTATTAGAGTGTCATATGGGAATGTCGTCCATGAAGAGATTGATTAGATCAAACTTTTGGTGGCCTGGTGTAGATAGGTTCGTGGACAAGTTTGTGAGAGAATGTTCTGATTGTATTGAAAGTGATAAGATGTGCAAATGTGATCCTGCTCCGTTAATTCCTGTGATATGGCCAGAGCAACCATGGCAGAAATTGGGTCTTGATATTGCTGGTCCGTTTAATTTTCTACCTCAAGAGTGTAGGTTTGCTATGGTGGCTGTGGATTATCATTCTAAATGGCCAGAAATTAAGTTGATACCACATCCCACTACTGATAGCGTAATTTTATTTTTGAAAGAGATTTTTGCACGAGAAGGTTATCCTGAAGTCATTATAACTGACAATGGTGTGCAGTTTAAGTCGTATGAAATGGTGGAATTCCTGAAATATTATAGTATAAAACACATTACCACTGCTTTGTACGAACCTCAAGGAAATGGTCAGGTTGAGAGATATAATAGAGTTCTCAAGCAAGATATATTGTGGGCTCGTAATTTTGGAGGTAAGTGGAAAGAAAAATTAAGAGAAAAACTTTGGTTGTACCATATAACACCCCTTGCTACTACTGAAGTGTCACCTTTTCGTTTATTGAGAGGCAGGGATCCTGTTTCAAAATTATGTCCGTGGTGGTTCAAGAACAGTAGGGATATTCAAAAGTCTGAAGTAAAAATTGAAGATGTTGCTCGTAAAGTAGAAATCAAACCGAATAAGAGCAAATGTGATTATGACATTCGAATGAAAGTCAAAGTGCCTTCGTTTATTGTTGGTGAATGGGTAAGAATTCGTAAACCTGGTTATATTTCTAAAGGTGAAGTGAAATTTTGAAAACCTATCAAGATTGTTAAAATCAATCGTAACAGTGTTGTTACACAAGATGGGAAAGTATGAAATGTTAGGAGAGTCACTAAATGTGTTAACAATTGTACTTAGTTTTCCTTAGAGGGAAAATGTGTTACATTTTCTTCCTGTCAATATTACATTGTCATTTCCCACTTAAATCTATATTTCCATATTTAGATATTTCCTTTTTAAGAGTTGTGTACATTTGGTCTGAGCACTTGCTGTTCTGTTAACGTTCTATTTAGAATTGTTTATCTCTGCATTATACTGGTCTTATTCTGCTGGGAGATCCACAGGCTGCAGTACTGTGCTGAACTTCATTAAATCCTTTTGCTTCTACTTGGATTTATTTCACTTTATTCACAAGATTTCGACAGCGTTATCCTTTTGTTAGCAGCTGCACGGCTGGTCTTTTTGGTTTTGCAACCGGGATCTGAGGAAGGAAGGTTCAGGAAGCTCCTAAATACTGAATTTAGGGGCGTTACAGGTAGGGCAAGGGCAGGGACCAATAGGTCCCTGTCCTGGGGTGGGTACACCCCCTAGCCAGCTCCTCTCCTGTGGGAGGGGGCAGGAGCCTAGCTGTGATTGGGCAGGGCTCCCCATCTTCAAGATGGCCGGAGCCCGGGGTCGTGCTTCACCTCGCCTCTACCACCTGAGGGGTGGGGTTGGCATAAGCTGGCACACCCCCTTTCCTCACTTAGGGTTTCCCACCGTTCTTCCCGCCAGAGTGAGGGTCAGAACCGGTGGGGCCCAGTTGCTGAGTACAGCAAGTGGCCTGGAGAAGCTCACAAAGGCGGTATGCCTTTGAAACTTCCCCTGCCCATCCTGGGGGAGGAGGCTTGGCACCTCGTCCCAGGTTGAGCATTGTTTCAGGCCCCCGAGAGTGGCAGGCTCTCGACCCAGGGGTCCAGAAACATGTCTGGTGGTGGCAGCCTCGGTAGCCACACAGTCCGGACACTGAGAGTTGGTTAGGTTTCAGGGGGCAGCTCTAAGATGCCCTCTGTCGTGCATTTTACATTTAATCCCACACTGGCATCAGTGCGGGTTTAATGTGCTGAGAAGTTTGATATCAAAATTCTCAGTCTTCAGTGAAGCAATCATGGTACTGTGGAGTTTATAATGATGACCTCCCAGCACCATATACTCTTAATGGCATCACTGCACTTACAGTGCCCAGAAATTGCCCTGAGTACTGTAGGGGCACAGGGCTCATGCACCTGTGACCACACCACTGTCATAGGGCACCCAGCTAGAGGGGTGACTGAGGGATGCCAGGGCAGTGGGCTTGTGGGCATGGCACACAAGGATGTGTGCCATGTCGACTCTCTGTTTAGTCCTGTACTTAGACACTCAGCCTGCCAAGGCAGTGTGTGCGTGTCAGGGTACAGGGCCCCTAAGGGTGGCACAATAAGTGCTGCAGCCCTTAGGGATCTTCTCTGGTCACCGTGCCCTGGATACCATTTACTAGGGGCTGACAGGTGGCCAGAGATGCCAATTGGGTATTAGTTTCAACACAGTTTTAGGGAAGGAACACAGGCCCTGGGCACCTGGTTGGCTGGAGCCCAGGGCACACTCAGCCAAAGCACATCAGCAATTCAGCAAAAACTGGGAGAATACCAATGCAAGAAAGATGGCACTGTCTCACACTTTCTTGGGATCATGGGAGAACTTTCCTAAAAGTCCGACATGTTATGGTCAGGTTTGGGAGTTGTAGAGTCCTTTTCCCCAGGGGGGGTCTAAAACATTTTGCCCAAAGATGGTTATATACATCCTCTTCAAACGCCTTCCGCAGGCTCATCTGCACATGAGCTGCTATCTTCAGGGATTGAATCCATTCTGAGAATACAAGATGCACGATAGCCTCAGAATCAAACATACTTTAAGCACCAAGATTAAGTATAGGAACCCTGAAATAGCTATCCTTCCACAGCTGTTAACTTATTAGTCTGCGGTCTTTTCGGTTGTGCACGATTATTTCTTTCTTGAGAAAATAGGATGTTCACTGGTCTTAAGACAACTGATGGGTTTTGCTGCTGCCTATTGGCCACTGATATGAATTAAGGTGTCGTCGAATAGCGCTTCTGCTTGGCCTGAAAGAGGCTCATTGTCACATTCATCACTTGGTGTCTGAAGTCATGCTTGAGATTTGCCGAAAGCTTCAATGTATTTTCTGGACAATGGAGAGCCGTGCATGGCTGGGGACGCATCAGATAAATGCAGGAAAAAACACCTGTGGCAAACATGATTTTCTTTCTTGGAGAACCCTTAATCTTTAACATAGTAGAAATGAAAAGGTTAATTTGAAATTTAAATATGTGCTCTGGGATTATGTACATGCGTGAAAATACACGGTTTAAAAAATATTCATGATGGAGAACTAAGGCAAATATATTTTCCATGCTCGTCCCCCTTCCCAGTATCTGCCCCAATGTCATTCCTAAATTTAGATACCATTTTGAACCTCACAGCATTTTTTTTAGCAGAATTACCTTCTAAGAGAATCTTTGTGATAGTAGATAAAAAGTAGAGAGAGTCTGGATCCTGTCTTAGTCGTGTTTATTTCAGGCGTCTACATTGCTCCGGTACGCTGCCGTTCTGCCACATTGTTGAACATTAAGCCCAACTCCCTACATTGCTAATAGCTACATTGGATGGCTTGAATGTTCAGATTAGCTCTCTGTCAGGTGACCTTCTTTGATATTTATAAAAACGACTATCTCGCCTAGCCAAGATGGTGGTTCTGGAATACCATAACAAGAAAGAATATATGGTTTTCTTTTCACATTTTTTTTAAAAATATCCATGTAGAAATAAAATTTGCCATGTATAATGAAACACAAAATGTAACAGTAAAGCGGCACAGTATCATATTGAGTAAAAAACTTCTGTGTTCCATTAAGGCAGTCACAGTGGTCGACAGCTCGATAATGCAATGTGAAGACAGTTGTCCGCGAGTCCATTTTCATAGTTCAGTTCCTGTTGAATTATATTGGCTTTTTCAGTTGTTCTATTTGTGATTTCATGATAGATGTTTAGTGCGTTCGATAGAGGGAGTTCTAGCTAAATACCTCAATAACTGCTAGTTGTCCAGATCATGTCCACAAATTCATTCTGCCCAGATAGGTTTTTTTTTTTGAAGACTTTCCTCAACATGCATAATATGGTTCACAAAAGATGTTTCTAAATATGTTGGTTCTTTCTTTAGTGTGCCTGTCTTATTTGACCTGAGCCCGTATGTTTTATAGCCTTCAGGGAGCCTTACAGCTGAAGCAGGACTTCGACATGGTACGGCACGTGATCCAGTCGCAGGATTCCAACCTATCTCAGGATGTTCGACAAGCAATTTTGTCCCAGAGGGTGTTCCAGCATGTAGATAACGCCATCATATGCCTGCTGCAGCAGCCGACCAGCAAGACTTACATGCCCTCAGAAGCCTGGCACCCTTTCAGAAACTGTTGTGAGTAGTATGCCTTTACAACCCTGCCATATGCTTTTCATGTCTTTTTTAATAGTACACACAGGAACTGCAGTGAGCACACTCCTTTATAATTCATAATTCTTGCCTTTAATGGTACTCTCCTGAACTGCAGTGAATAAATGCCCTCACCATCCTGCAGTCCATTACCAATGCCTTTGAAAATACTCAAATGAATTGGAGTGAGTGCGTCCTTACCAATCTGCAATCTACTATTCATGTCTTTAATGGTACACTCAAGAACTGCAGTGGGTGTATTACTTTACCACCCTGCAATCCATTATGTATGCCTTAATGGTACACTCAGGAACTGCAGTGAGTGTAATCTTACCAACATGCACTCCACTATTCACTCCTTTAATGGTACTCTGATGAGTTGCAGTGAGTATGAGTTACCAATCTGCAATCCACTATTCACAACTTTAATAGTGCTCTCATGAGCTCTAGTGAGCATGTTACCAACCTTTAATCCAGTATTCACTCTTTTAAGAGTACTCATGAGCTGAAGTGAGTATGATGTTACTACCCTGCAATCGACTACTCACTCCTTTAATGGTACACTCATGAACTGTAGTGTGTATGCGTTACCAACCTGCAATCCGCTATTCATGCCTCAAATAGTCTTTCAAGACATTGGAATGGATTTCCACCCTCCTGCCATCCAGCAGGCAAGCCTTGAAAGCACTGGGTACTCCTGAACTGCTGTGTATTCTCACAAGTGGGGATCTAACATGCCACCAGCATCCTGCAGCCCCTAAACGAGCTGCTGAAGGTATTCACTGCTCCCTGGGAGTCTACCTTGTTTTTGGCATATCTTCGGTTTAATAGATTATGCCCAGTATTGCTGCTGTACTCTGCTATTGTATACCTCTGATTTACTTCCACATCCGTGGTTCTGTATACCTACTTCTAGTGACTTGGATTCTCCTTGTTTGAGAACATTTACATTATGTAGGAACTGGGGTCACCAGTTCCCCGGGGGTAGCCTGGCACGAGCAGGTAGGCACACGAAAGCTTATGTGTTAAGTGACTACACAGCACACACTCCCTGAGACAATAAAAGCCACGCAATGACTGACGCCACTCCAGTGTGTTTGATTAAAAATCAAATAACTTTTATATAAGATTAAGGTTGAGGAGTGGAAAATCACAGTATCAGTTACTCATCAAAACATTTCATTGGAGGGGAGAAAAGGGAGCAATTCAAGAATCAATTTAGCATATTGCAGTAAACATTACATAAAAGACTTAGCTTGGACGACCAGCTCACCAGGCAAGGATGAGCATGTCAGGTCAGTGACCTGTTCAGTAGGCAAAACAATTAACTTTTCACCAAGCAAGGGTGATCAGTACCTAAAACTCCTTGGCAGGATTAAAACGTATCCTTCAGCAGGAATAAGCAGTGCATTCAAGGATAAAACATTTTCATTAAATGTAGGACATTTCCTTAGCCGCTGCCTTAGGCTAGGCTAACTCTTTCCCTGTATCAGGGGGAAAAACATTTAACAGATAGGAAGAACCACCTCCTAGGCATAGGTACCACAGTCTCTTAATCAAGAATAAACGTCTCCTCAATCAGCATTAAACATTACAATTTCATCATCAATGCAGCATCTCTTAATAATCATTTCCCTGCAGGAGTAAAGGGTGGGATTCTGTAATCCCCACAGCATATCGCCATAACCCTGTCAGGAAAGAAAATAGTGTTTCCCTACTCAGCAGTAAACATTCCAGTAGGTATAAACCAGTATGTCAGCAGGTAAATTGACACATTGCCTCCAGCATGGGTAACATATTTCATTAATAAACAACCCCTGCAGCATAGCACTTTTAGGCATCTGGGCAACTGTTCCTTGGATAGGATAAACATTTCATGAAGCCCGCCCCTGCAAGGAATGCATTACAACGACAGCCACTTAGCCGTCCTATTAGCAGGAATAAAACATTTCCTATATCACCGTAGGCATTCGGGAACCCCTACCCTAGATAGGAGTAAAATATTTAATTAGCAGGAGTGAGTGGCTTCAGTAGCCAGGTTAAGCCATGCCTAAGGCTAAGATTTAAACATTCCAAAGCATTCAATTGACCTTAGGTAGAGCATGTCATTAAGTACTTTCAGTACAGCAGAAAACTCCAAATACACAGCCTGTCACGTTAAATTATTCAGCCGGCTGGAAGGTAGTCTCATAAACCATGGATTCACCTGTAGGAAGCAATCATAAGCATTTCCTCTTGTAAATATCAACAGTCTTGCGACCAAAATCAGACCCTTGAAACAGTACTGGGATAAATCACTAGGGTCCAGAACTTAACCCCGTCAGGAACTGTAGAGGCCCACCCCTGCAAGAAATTCAGTACAGGGAAAAAGATCCTCTCATAAGCAGGCATGAAAACATATAAGCCAGTATGAACAGTAAAGGCAGCATAAGACTGCTACCATGCACCAACAGTCAATGAAGTGGATTATTTGCTCACCAAACATTAATTCACAGTTCGATTACCAGGCTCCAAGCCTAAAACTGGCAATAAGGCAGTTCAATGGGGAAAGTATCTGTTCCCAAGCCTCCCAGCTACTCGAGGCACATTAGGGGTGGCCAACAGGCCCAGTCACCAGTCTTCAATGGGGCTCAATTTCAACTTTCCCCCGGGGAGGGGCGAACTCGGGCCTTCTCCGGCCTCCCGCCCACCTCCCCGGGGATTACCTCCAATCTTCGGCCCTCCGGGGCCCTTACGTGGTTGTGCGGCGTGATCAGGCGTGAGGGGCGGCTCCGGCCCTCCCGGGGGCCTTCCGCAACCTGGGGAATCTCCTCCGGCCCCTTCGGGGCTTGGGCCGGCTAATGGGGGCACAGTGGAGCTTCACAGGGCCCCACGCTCGTAGACGGGGCTCGCGGGCACAAGGGAGGGCTCCCACGATCCACGGAGCCCTCTGGCGGTGTTTCTTCCTGTTCCCGGGCCTACGAGGGCTTCAGAGGCCCGGGAATCAACCAGGAGGCGGCAGCGAAGGGGGCTTGTCCCCGGCGGCCAATAGCAGAGCAGCAATAGCTTGTGCCGAGCCCCAGAGCCAATCCGAGGCTCGCTTGACAGGGGCTCGGCCGTGCGGCCAATCACAGTGCGGCGGGGGCGTGGCCTAACGCGCCCCCGTCACGTGAGGCGAGGACATCGCAGCCTCAGGCCTAGCGCGGCCTGACAGAAATTCGCGGCGGCCCTCTCCTGGTTCCGAGGGCCGCCGAGGGGGCACTAAGGACGGCGCTGGCCTGTCAATAACCGCGGCAGCCTCCCCAAGGCTCCGGGGGCCGCTGCGAGGACAGCACACACTCGGCCCGGGTGCGGCCCACCACGACACGGAGGCGGCCCTCTCCTGACACCGGGGGCCGCCTGGGGGCAGAACACAGCGCTTCACACGACACCACAGGTGAGCGCTCGAGAGGAAATCACGGCGCTTGCAGGAACAGCGCCTGGGGCAGTTTCAGCAGTAGCGCTTTGTGGCACAGCTGATCCTCAAAGGACAGCGCTTCTGAGGGCACAGCAAGGGAGCGCTGTAGAGCAGTACAGTTCAGCTTTAGACAGGCTTGGCAGTTTAGGGCTAGCGCTTTGAAGGAGGAGCGCTTAGCATTCACTTCAGGGGGCACTTCCCTCAGGACAGCAAATCCGCCAATTCAGTCAGGGGGGTGGGGGGGTAGGCAGGACAGCGCAAGCCAATACCTGGTTGACTCCCCAGCAGCCCTGTGGTAATTTGAAGGTCTTCTTTTTCTTGGCGCTTGATGGTTTTTTTGTCCTTGTAAATATCAGTTCCTTGTTTCCTGTTACTTGAAGGGGGGGTTGAGTTGGGGGGCTGCAGGCAGGCTTCCTCTGCAGGTCACTGTAGATGGCCCCTGGGGTTCCCTACCGCCGGGCCAGATCAGGGGGCTAGTCTAGGACACCTCACCCAGCTTAAGAGGCAGCACCTAAATCCTGTCACTCCCAGTAGCATAGGTTCCTAACTAGGCCCTCCCGCCTAAAACTCCTGCGTGGGTTCCCCAGGTCAGTGATGCCCCAACTGACTGGAAAGTTTCCCTTCCATTTCCTTTTATAGGCCCAGGTCAGGTGACCACCCTCTAAGGCGTCAAAACTAAGCTCCGCCCTTATTCTAGAAGGTGCCAGGAGCTTCCCTACTCTAACTGTGGGCAGGCAAGGCAGGCTGGAATGGCACCATTGTTTGGGGGTCCCTGCCAGCTCCTGGCAACTAGAATGCGCCTTAACAAGACCACACTGCAGTAACAGGGGCCTATGGCAGCCATGTTGAAGGTAGAGCACCTGTACCTAACATTGGTTTTAACAATACACAGGGCATTACAACCTCGCATGGCCTATACATTCACATTATAAAGGGGGGATATCCTAAATTAGGGGAAGCAAAAAGCAAAAAATTTCTGTGAAAAGAGCCAAGTCCAACACATTACCTTTCTCTTGTAAACAACCCACACGTTCACATCTTGAGATGAAAAATAGTTTATCGGTCTCCATAGATCTATCTTTCTAACAATGTTATTATACTTATTGTCCTGCTATCGTTAGTGGGAGCACATTCCCCATGTGCTAATAGGGGATTGCACAGCTTGGAGAAGGACTTTCATTGGTAATGATAAAAGTAGGAGTGTTGATATGGAGTGGAATATGAATATACATATTCATATTCCAGAAGCACCATGGAGGTCATTCACTGTTTGGTCTACATATTACTTTTTACAGATTATTATTATTACACTTACCTATTGTCTGCATGAATATTGGTCTGTGTAATAGATGTGAAAAATCAGCTGTATTTCTTCTGCAGGTTCTGTGATTATGTTGTCACTAGTATAGGTGAATGAATGTGATTTCCCGTCTGTTGTTTCTTGAGTGTACATGTTATAGGAATAGCTGGCCGAATTGCTTTCTGGATTCACATGCGGTGAATTATTCTGCCATCTAGTTGGTTGGATCCGGAAACGTTCATGAATTTTTGTTTTGTGGGCGTTGTCGGCCACCATTTGACATCCGATGGCACCCTGAATGTTACGGGGCGTAGCCACCCTCTTCAGATTCTTTTTTCCGCCTTTGTGTCTGAAAGCACGACGGAGGAGCTCCGAAGAATTTTTTGAGAGAATAGGAGTCAGAAAATCAGCAAAATCGCCAAAGACCATGAGAAAATCTAGAAAGGCGAAGGGGAGCGTTCTCGATCCCGATGTGGGACCCCAACATTAAGAACAATGTAGTCAGAGAATGAAGAGGAAAGAGGCAGAAAAGGGACATGGAAAATACTCCCTTTAAGTTTTTCCTCAACTGCAATCACAGATTCGCAGAGTGAGACTCCCATGAAGTCTGCAACCTTTGCTGCCCAAAATCCACAAAGGTGAAGACTCTGAGCCCTGCGCAGAGTTTGTACCAAAAACACTTAAGGTACGACGTCAGCAGAGTCTAGAACATTACATCATGATGAGCTCTCAGAAGATGCAAGAGTCTCTCAAAGATCTCCGCCTATCCAGCGACGATGAGGAGAACGTCAATAAGGGCGAAACAGCCCGAGGAGAGGAGTCGGACGCCGTAGTCTACACACATGACGCCGAAAAGAGGCAGGCATCAAGGAAGGCGGAAGATGACGCAGAGAAGAAAAGACTTACGGTAACCGAACCACCAAAAGGCATTAAGGGCAACCCCTCAGACTTCAAGTCCTCAAAGTCGGCCTTGCCGTCGAAACACTCGCCGACTGAAGGTCAGCACAAGCAAAAAGAGCGACACAGCTCCTGACCAAAGGACACTAATGGGGACAAGTTGTTGAAAAAATCTTTGACGCAGACACCCACCAGAGAGGGAGTGAGAGAGAAGGACAAAGATGCGACGCTGGGAGAGCCCTCCATGCCGCAAAAGAGAACACCACTAAAGCTCGTCCCCAAACATAGAGCGCTCGAGGTCGAGCGAAAGAAACGAAGATTCAAAGATGAAATGGTGGCCCTGCTTCAAAGAAACGAGGAGTTCAACGACTCCTTGAAAGAGGTTTGCATCCTGAGCAACCCTTCGACAGCCAGCAAAGTCACAGATGATCAGGTAGGCATGGAAGCCAGGCAACTCCAGAGCCCCATGAAGAGGAACAGGAGGAGTTCTACGAGCTCGAGGAGGTGGATGAAACTGCAGTGTTCGATTAACAAAACCGATTTGATGACACATGGCAAGATTGCCAAGTTCTCAGAGGAAGGGGTAGAGAGCTACCTCTTGAGGCCTTCACCAGCCAATGATCTATCTCTTTATAACAGCCTCATCAAAGGGGCTGCAGACACCTATGGGGTGCATTTGGAGGGGGAGAGGAAGAAACATGCTTCCTACCGGAGGCATTAATGTTTTCACAGAGGATAATCTCTACCTACCAGTGCTCCGTAACACCCTCGACCAGGGACCACAGCAAGGACAGTGGCACCACAAGTGGAGACAAAATACAAACATTCCACTGAGGACCCCAAATATATGAAGAGCATCGTCCCGGTGGACTCCATCATCATCTCCACCGCAAGGACAAGAAATGCCCCCACATCAACAGGGCCGCTACCTGAGAGAGAAAGCAATTGCCTCAACCTAGTGGGAAGAAAGATGGAGAGAGAAGCAGCCACACAATGGAGGATAGCGACCTCCAACATGCTGCTTTACCGGTACAGACACCAGCAATGGGATGAGATAGAGGGCCTAATGCATCACCTCCCTGAAGAATACTGCAAGAGGGCCAAGAGTGTAGGACAGGAAGGCAAGAATACTACCTACACCTGCCTTAAATCCGCCCTTGACACTGTCAGTAGACAGATGTGTTATGTTATGTTATGTTATATGTTTATTTTTATAGCGCACGGCTACTCCAGGGGAGTGTCCCGGCGCTTTATCAGGCAGCTCAGAATAAAACAACATAACACCGATGCAGAAAACAACAAAAACAAAGAAAAAAAGAGAAAGAAAAGGGACTCCTAAGTATTAAAAAGCCAAGTCTTCAGGCCTTTCCTAAACAAGAGCAGGTTTGAGGAGGAGCGTAATGCCAAAGGCAGGGTGTTCCACAACTGATGTGTGGAAGAGCAACACTCTGGAGACATGCCTGGCTCAGGATATCAGGGTTCAAAACTTAGGTGCATGCCTCAATAATCGACATACCCTTTACGGACAACTGTTTGGACAGGCAGTAGATAATACCCTACAACAGATAAAGAAGGACAATGACACTGCGAAGGTCATGAGGGCACTCCTTCAGGAGAGCAGGAGCCGCAAACAGAAGATCCATAGACTTCACACCTTTCACTTCCAGGCTGCAGCAACAGCATCTCCAAAGTACGACGCACCAAAGCTCACAACAAATGTCACACCCGGCGAGGTTAGACTTTCTGGGGAAAGCAAGAGGAAGAGGCCATCTTCCCAGAGTGGGAGGGGCAACAGACATGTGACTTTTTCACCACGCAACCCCACAAGAAAACACCTCTGAGGGGGAAAATAGGGGATTCCTGAAGGAGTGGAGGACATTTACATCAGGCAACTGGATTTCAAATGTATTATGTCACGGTTACTAAATGGAACTCATCCAAAAACCTCCACATGTGCCCTGAAGGGGAAGCAGGCAGTGGGATCTACTCCCCGTACTTTCTGGGGAGTCCGATTTAACACTAAGACCAATCCTAGACCTCCGATTTCTAAACAAGTTCATACGAACTAAACATTTCAAGATGACAACCCAGCAAGGAGTAATACCACTCCTAAAGAAAGAAGATTCTATGACCACCTCAGATTTAAAGGACGCCTACCTACATGTACCAATGAGCCACGGACACAAAAATACCTCAGGTTCTTTCTAGACAAGGCATGTTAACAGTTCAGTGTGCATCCCTTCAGCGTAAAATTGGCACCAAGAGTATTCACTAAGTGTCTTGCAGCTGTAGCACCCCGCATCAGAAGACAAGGAATCCATGTGTATCTGTATCTAGACAGACTAGTAAAAGCACAATCAAAGGAAAAATGCCACAAAGACATGCAAACTGTGATTGCCACACTGCAACGCCTTGGTTTCACAATAAACCACAAGAATTCTTCACCAGAACAGGTGAAAATATTCCTGGAAACAAACATAAACTCTATGACAGCGCAAGGAAACCCTGTCCAAGAGGGAGAAGCTCGTCTTCACCAGAGGGGTCGGTCTCTGAAGTGAGGACGGGCATGACGACATCATGCACCCCACTCGTACCGCATTCGAGATTACATATGCGCCCCATTCAGGAATTGATCTGCAAAGGATGGTCATAAGCCACAGGATGCTGGGAGGATCTAGTGGTTGTCACAGAAAAGGTACAAAGGGAAATACAGTGATCGAATTCTACATACGTGAACATAGGTAAAACATTCAAAACACCAGCCCCCATGGTGACCTTAACAACTCCTACATCCCATAAGGGTTGGGTAGCGCACACAGGCAACTTGAAGGTCAGAGGACCATGGAACAACCCTAATGCAATGAAACACATGAACCTTAAAAGTTCCTGCGTAATAGATCAGACTGTACTTTGCACTCCACTGTATTCCACTTTATGACACGCTATTGTATTTCACTCCACACTACGACACTGTACTCCACTCTACGCCACTCCACTCTACGACACTCTACACCACTGTATTCTATGACACTCTATGCCACTTCACTCTATGCCACTCTACTCCTTTCTATGTCTCTCCACTCTCTGGCATTCCACTCTAGGCCACTCTTTGCCCTTAAAAGCCCCTGCACTCTACTAGACTCAAATCCACTTTACTCTACGATACTCCACGCTACAACACTTTACTCCACTCTACGCCACTCCACAAAACTTTACTCCACTCAACGCTAAACCACTGCACCCTTTAGCACTTTACTCAACTCTACGTCCTCCACTCTCCAACCCTCTGCTCTATGCACCCCCACTCTGACTCTATCCCACTTCACGACACTCTCCTAGACTGTACGACACTTTACGTCCCTCCACTCTACGCCACTCCATGACACTCTGCGCCGCTACTCTCTATTAACTTTACCCCACTCTCCTTTACTCCACTCTAAACTATTTCACTCCACAAAACTTTGCTCGATTCTACAACACTTTACATTAAGCCACTGCACTCTACGCCCTGCTTCTATACGCTTCTCTGCTCTGACGCGCCCCTCTATGACACTCTAACTCTCTACTTTATGACACTATGGGCCATATTCACAGAACTAACTTAAGACAAAATCCTAAACTTACTACCATTTTGGTATTCACAGAAGGCACTTACTCATTTTGGTATTCACAGAAGGCACTTATTCATTTCGGAATTCACAGAAGTTAGGACTCCTAACTTTAGGATTCCTAAATGCCTTCTGTGAATACTGAAAGTCCTAAAGTTAGGATTTTTCTCATTTTAGGAGTAGTAAAGTTAGACCTTCTACTCTAGTCTACAATACTGTGGGACACTGCAGGTCACTCTGCTCCGCTTTACACCACTCTACTTTACAACACTCTACTCTACGCCACGCCACTTTACTCCACTCTGCGCCACTCCACTCTGCTTTACTCCACGACCCGCCACTCTGTGACGTTCCCCTCTGTGACACTCCACTCAACTCTACCACACTCTACTCTACCACACTCTAATCTACTGCAGTCTACTCTACCGCACTGCAATCTGACGCTCCCCTTTGACACTGCACTCAATGGTACTCCACCCTACTCTGACACACTTCTCCAATACACTCTGTGCCACCCCACTGTACGAAACTCTATGCCACTTCACTCAATCAATCAATCAGGGATTTGTTAAGCGCAACTACTCACCCAAAAGGGTCTCATGGCGCTGTGGGGGTGGGAGGGAGCGGCGCAGCTCCTGGATGTTCATGGTGATTCTTCGAAGAGCCAGGTCTTGCGGTTCTTCAAGAACTTGGAGAGTGTTGGTGTCTGTCGGAGGTGGAGAGGAAGAGAGGGAGGGTCTACGATTCTCTAATCCACTCCACTCTATGCCCCTTCAGTTTACGCCATTTGACTCAGTGCTCCTCCATTCTACATCACTCCACTCTACTATACTCTTCTCTACAACACTCCACTCTGACACTCCACTTTACGGAACTCCACTCTACGCTAAGCCACTGCACTCTATGACATTTACTCTCTGCTCCTCTGCTTTACAACCCTCCACTCTGACTCTCTACTCTTTGCTGCTGTACTCTACAACTCTCTAATACTCCACTCTAGGACACTTCCACAATTTGCCACAACATTACACAACACTCCATGACACTCTGCGGATCTCCACTCTACGCCCTTCTACATTTTTTCGCTCCACTCTGCGCTGTGCCATTTTACTATACTCCACTGTATGCCACTCCACTCTACGACACTTTACTCCACCCTGTGCCACTCGCCTCTATGACACTTCACTCTACTTCACAATGCTCCTCTCTACAACCTTCCCCTCTACAACACTCCCTTTCACGACAGTCCACTCCAATGCTCCACTTTAACAGTCCACTCTACGCCACTCCACTCCACTCCACTCTACTACACACTACTCCACTCTACTCCATGCCACCCCAATCTATGATACTCTATGCCACTCCACTCTTCGCTGAGCCACTCCACTCTACGGCCCTCCATTGCACTCCATTCCAATCAACACTTCTCCACTCTACACTTCACTGTACACCACTCTACCCCCTTTGCTCTACACCACTCCACGACACTCCACTACACTGCACTCTACTCCACTCCACAACAGTCCACTGTATGACACGCCACTCTGACACTCACTATATGCTACTCCACAACACTCAACGACACTCCATTCTCCTGTACACCACTAACTTTTAGCGATCCTGAACATCAGCCACACTGATGTACAACATGGCATGAATACATTGGCCTACTGGCTTTGCCATGTTTTGTTCGAGATGGAATTGTGTGAGATAAGAGAGTTAAGTACCCAGGATATCTGAAAACAGTTAGCAGCCTTCACACCAAATGGTGCAGTCTCTAGAAATCTTTTGTGGACAGGGACATGGAGTCAACAAATGATGCCTGGAAAGACTGTATAAACAGCGATTAGAGCTGCTTTTAATGACCAAGCGAGGCGGCACCCGCTAGGCTACCGGAAGACACACAGGATGCAGGTTAGGAGTCTCAGACTGCCAGCTATAAATTGTGTTGATGTTACAACAATTGATTATTGTATGATTGCTACATGCTTATATTTTGAGTGCACTCTAACACACTTATTCATTGGAGCTGCCACCAGGAGGAAGTGACGTGCAGTAGCTGTGCAACAAATGCAGGTGAACCTGTGTAGGACAATTCTGTCTTTTGGGATGACCTCAGTGTCATCACCACAAGACTAACAAGCATTGAAAATGCAATAGGTCTTGCCTTTGATTAAGTTAAAGCCATTTGCTTTGCTAATGGTATTGTATTCTAGCTTTGCATTATTTAGTATATATTTGTGATATGTGCATATATTTGCTCTCCCCTCGCCACTTTCATTTGCCTCATGCTTTTGTAATCCTCACTATACGAAATTAACACACATACTATTCTTCTATTCATTCAGCTCCCAAATCTGAAACACTGCTCTTTTCCTACTAATGCTATGATTTAAACTACTACACAGCTAACAAAAACATACAACTACAACATATCACAAATATACACTAAATAATGCAAAGCTAGAATACACTACCATTAGCAAAGCAAATGAGTTTAACTTAATCGAAGGCGAGACCTATTGTATTTTCAATGCTTGTTTCTTTAAGTGATCTTGCAAGAGGCAGAGCATGCACTTTCTCAGGCAAGACGTATAAAGGTGCTAGTCAGGAAGCTATAGGATTTGACACTGTCGCGACCCTTGACCCCCTAGTAGGTCGCTCCCCTCCCTCTGCAGCTCCGCCGCTGCCCACCTGGTGATCACTGCTCCTGCTGTGCCCGCTGTGTCGGCGGCTCCTCCGCCTGTTTGCCTGCCTGCCCAGCCTTCTTCCTTCTGTATCCCGCGCCGTGTGCCTGCGCCGTCTCCCCTGCTGACTGCCAGCGCCGTTCCCACTTGCTTTTCTGGCCCTTTCTGGCCTTTTCCCCTTTTCCCCACTGTCCCCCTCCCTCGCAGCCCGACCCCTGCCCGGTCTCCCGGATTCCCGCCGCTGCTCCCCTGCGGCCCAGCCCCCCCCCCCGGTCCCCATTCGTCGTCCCTTGACTCCCCCCCCCGCCTCCCAGCTGAGCCTCCCTCCCCACCGCTGCATAAATGGTGGCCACTGCGAGGTGAAGGAGCGACCCTTGACCCCCTGGTAGGTCGCTCCCCTCCCTCCGCCGCTGCCTACCTGGTGATCACTGCTCCTGCTGTGCCCGCTGTGTCGGCGGCTCCTCCGCCTGTTTGCCTGCCTTCCCAGCCTTCTTCCTTCTGTATCCCGCGCCGTGTGCCTGCGCCGTCTCCCCTGCTGACTGCCAGCGCCGTTCCCACTTGCTTTTCTGGCCCTTTCTGGCCTTTTCCCCGCTGTCCCCCTCCCTCGCAGCCCGACCCCTGCCCAGTCTCCCGGATTCCCGCTGCTGCTCCCCTGCGGCCCCGCCCGCCCCCCGGTCCCATTTCATCATCCCTTGACTTCCCCCCGCCTCCCAGCTGAGCTTCCCTCCCCACCGCTGCATAAATGGCGGCCGCTGCGAGGCCGCGCAGCGGGCGCGCCGCTGGCAAGCCCGTCTGCGACCGTCCACGGCCAGCGCCGCGACCCCTGGACCACGCACTATCCAGGCTGCCCGCATCCGATATGACGCCAACACCCTCGCCGCACTTAACCTCGGGCGACCCTCCAGCTGCCACAAGGCCGCCCCCAAGCGCACCCACAGCCCCTTCACCTGCCGGAACTGCAGCTTCTCCTGCATCGTAGACACCGAGACACCCGCCGCAAAGGAACTCAACCAGCTCCATTGCATCCTGCTCAACACCCGCTCCGCACGCAAACACGCCGTCGAGCTCTGGGACCTGCTCGACTCCACATCGCCTGACATCGCCTTCCTGACCGAGACCTGGATGAACGAAGCCTCCGCCCCAGACATCGCAGTGGCCATCCCCGACGGATACAAGATCACCCGCAGAGACCGTACCAACGGTGTCGGCGGAGGAATCGCCATCATCCACAAGGACACCATCAGGATCTCTACCAACACCACCGACACCCTCAACACCGCTGAACACATGCACTTCCAGATCCACACGGACCCCAAGACCACCCTGAGAGGCACCCTCATCTATAGACCACCAGGACCCCGCCCCCAATTCTGCAACTCCATCGCCGACTTCATCAGCACGCACGCTCTGACCTCCACCGACTACATCCTCCTCGGCGACCTGAACTACCACCTGAAAAACAACAACGACAGCAACTCCACCACCCAGATCGACAACCTCACCACCCTCGGACTGACACAGATCATCATGACACCTACCCACATCGCCGGCCACACGCTCGATGCCATCTTCTCCTCCAGTCCCCACGTCGCCTTCAGCCACGCCACCGAACTCACCTGGACCGACCACCGCTGCGTCCACTTCACCTTCCAGAAACCCGTCTCACACCACCGTACCCTACAGATCCCTGGACGCCACTGGAGCAAAATCACCAAGGAACTTCTGCAAACACACCTCGCACTCAACCCCCCGACCAACCCCACCGACCTCGAGGAGGGGGCCCGCACCCTCAGACTCTGGATGGAGGACTGTGCCAACACCTTAGCCCCGACAAGACAACACGCCCACAGAGATACCAGTCAGAGAGCCAGCTGGTTCACCCCGGAGCTCTTGGCGCACCTGTCGGAAACTGGAAAACACCTGGCACAAGGAGAAAACACCCGACAGCCATGCAGCTCTCAAAAATGCCATCCGCAACCACCACCACCTCATCAGGACCACCAAGAAAGCCGCCTTCAAGAACCGCCTCGACAACAACGCACACAACAGCAATGAGCTCTTCAACATCGTGAAGGAACTCTCCAACCCCAACTCCTGCACCAACGACATCCCCCCGTCACAAGCCCTGTGCGACGCCCTCGCTGCCTTCTTCCACCGCAAGATTACCGACATCCACGACAGCTTCAATCCTCAGACGGACTCCGCCAACCTCACCACCCCGGCCCCGATACCCACCGACCACCTCACCGCTTGGACCGGCGTAACCACCAAGGACACGAGCAAAACAATGAGCTCCATCCAACCAGGCGCCCCGTCCGACCCTCTTCCCCACCACATCATCAGCTAGGCAGACTGCACCATCGCTCCCCAACTGTGCAACATCATCAACCTCTTATTCAAGACCGCGACCTTCCCTGAGAGCTGGAAACACGCCGAGATTAACGCCCTACTGAAGAAACCCAAGGCGGACCCGAGCGACCTTAAGAACTTCCGGCCCATCTCCCTTCTTCCGTTCCTGGCTAAGGTCATCGAAAAGATCGTCAACACCCAGCTCACACGCTACCTAGAAGACAACAACATCCTCGACTCCTCCCAGTCGGGCTTCAGCAAGAACCACAGCACCGAGACCGCCCTCATCGCCGCCACAGACGACATCAGACTCCTGCTCGACAACGGTGAGACAGCGGCCCTCATCCTCCAGGACCTCTCCGCGGCCTTCGACACCGTCTGCCATCACACACTACGCACACGCCTCTACGACGAAAGACCGTCATACACGCCCTCATCAGCAGCAGGCTCGACTACGGCAACGCCCTCTATGCCGGAGCCCCAGCCAAACTGCTCAGCAGACTTCAAAGAATCCAGAACGCCTCTGCACGCCTGATCCTCGACGTCCCCCGCCGAGACCACATCACCCCCCACCTGAGAAACCTGCACTGGCTCCCCATCGACAGAAGAATCACCTTCAAGCTCCTTACCCACGCACAGAAGGCACTCCACAACACCGGCCCGGCATACCTCAACAACCGACTTTCATTCTACACACCAAACAGGAGACTCCGCTCCGCCGACCTCTCCCTGGCCGCCGTCCCACGCATCCACAGAACCACCTCCGGAGGCAGGTCCTTCTCCTACCCCGCTGCCAAGACATGGAACTCCCTCCCTCTCCACCTTCGGCAGACAGAAGACCCTCAGACTTTCAGGAGACTACTCAAGACCTGGCTCTTCGACCACTAGCTGCAGCCCCCCTCAACCCAGCGCCTTGGGACCTTCGCAGGTATGTAGCGCGCTCTATAAATTGTTTGACTGATTGATTGATTGATTGACTGTCTAACATGTATAATGGTTGCAAAGCAGTGTTGCACAAAGGGCTTAGGATAGAGGCTCAAGCCAGTAGCAAGGATTTCTTTGAGGAGCTGGCAGCAGAGGAGCCTGCAGGTGTAGTGATGGGACTTGGATGAATGTGTAGGGACCATTCCCGAGTGACAAAGATGTCCCCAACTGAGTTGATTATATGTGGGAAGGGTAACATCATATACAGCCTATGAGTGGACATGGATTTGTTCTGTGGAATGCACAACTCACAGAGGAAGAGTATCGCTAGTTGTAGCTGTCTCCCTGTTTGGTGAAGTCAAGGTAACGAGTATAAGGGTGAAATTTTATTCCCCTATTATTGTGAATTTGATACTACAGCAAGCGGAGAACTTCCAGCGTATAGGCATTGATGTTCTTCCGATCTTTAACCATGGTAATACAAACCCGTCTTTCAGGGAGGAGTCTAGAGGGGAGGATCAAAATAGGGTAGCCTCTCCTCTTAGAGACCTGAAGATCTGGGTGTCCAAGGGAAAACGCTCGGTGTCACAAGTAAGGCCACTCCCGCTGACTTTGAACTCCTCTCTGGTAGAGGACAATAATCGGTGGAACTGGCTGCACAGTGCCTTATCAACTAAATCAAAAGATGATCCAAGACTGTTTCAGCATCTTTAACACCCCACTAAATATTATCTCCTGGAATGCCGCAGGGATCCACAGTAGCCCAGAGAAGTTTGCGTTTTTAGCTTCTCTAGGAGCGAATGTGATCTGTCTACAGGAAACGTGGTGTATTGATACGCTGAAGGTCTCGAAGGATTATTATGTTCTGGAAGTTTCTGCTGTCCCCTCTAAGAAAGGACATGCTAGGGGAGGAATCGCTTGCTTATTATCTAATAAATTGCATTGGAAATTTACCCATTACATGGATGCAAGTAAACTTTTCCATGCTATCAACATCGACAACTTGTTTAATAACGGGATAAAGTCCCCTATTGTAATTGTGAACGTCTATATCCCCCCGGAAGAGCGTTTTAATGTGATTTTAAAGCAGGTATTTCAATACATTGATTCAATCAAAAAGGTTCCGTCCCCGCCGGATATTCTGTTGGTCGGAGACTTGAATTGTAAAATTTCCAATGTTAGCCTGGATCTTTTTAGGAATAAACTTAAAGAAGAGGCGTACTTTGTACCGCAAGCTCTCTTCCCTGATAAATTAGTGACAAACAAAAGAGGGAAGATCTTGTTAAGTGAATTAGCGGCCGTCGATGGACTTATATTAAATGGGAGATTTCCGTCTGACGTGCCTGCAAAATTTACTCACAAGTCTCCGTTTGGGTTCTCTATCTTAGACTATGCTATCGCAGATTATGGTTTGTATCCTTCTATTCAGGATCTTAAAATAATATGTACTCCTCTGAGCGATCATAGTATACTGTTTGTTACTATTTCCTTAAAGCCTCAGACTAGTGTACCTTGGTCTTGCACGGGCAGTGATGTTGCTTTCCACGCCTCTTCGGGAAGATGCTATTGGAATCCCACAGCCATCAATGGGGTACAGGTTTTTCTTGCCGATACCCTATTAGTCTTAAATGAGTGGCAAGGGAATGAAATAGCATATTTTGAAGAATTTGTGCGTAATATTATTTTATATGCAAAAAAAACTCTCCGACCCAGAAATAGAGTTGCGGTCCCAAGCGCACTGCGTAGTCTAAATAAGGAAATAAACAAACTGGTCCGCGAACAATACCTCGACAGAGTAACGGAACGTGGGAAAGAAATATCTAGGCTAAAAAGAAAGAAAAGTAGACTTCAGTCAAAATTTAAAAAAGTAAGGGAGGACAATGTATGGATTAACTTGAGGGAATCCGTCGTCCATGGCAGGATTAGAGAATTTTGGACGATAATTGGTAAGGGGTGTGGCTCTAGACTGGGTCCCTCCCCTATCCCCATAGCGGAAGAGGTATGGATTGCCTATATTCGGGATCTTTATGCAGGGAATGGGATTTTAAGTGACGATTTTGCCACCGGTGTTAACTCAGGCAATAATATCGCCATTAATGCTACTCACGTGGGTCTTACTATCTACCCGGCGGAGAAAGAAATTGAGTTAGCTATAAAAAGTATGCGGGTTTCCGGGGCAATGGGACCCGATGAACTCCCCATGACGGTCCTGAAGTCGGATCCTGTAAGGTGGAGTAAAATCTTGTTCCCTCTGTTTAAAGTATGTTTTATGACAAAAAAGGTACCTGCCTCTTGGAGGGGAAGTATTTTGGTCCCTATCTTTAAGAAGGGAGTTAGGGATAACCCTAGCAATTATCGTTTGATTGCTCTCCTCGACTCAATCGGTAAGGTGTTTGCGAAATGTCTTCTAAAATCCCTCTCCGGTTGGGTAGAGGAGAATAATATTTTGCCACTAGAACAGACGGGTTTCCGTAGGGACCATGGTACGTTAGACAACCTTACTGTTCTTCATGTGGTCACAGATAAGTATGTTCAGGTGAGAGGTGGGGTGTTATATGCTGCCTTTATTGATTTCTCCACAGCGTTCGACAAAGTGGACCGTGGTACGCTGTGGAGAAAATTGGCAGCGCTTGGTCTTCCATCCCATCTGTTGGAGTTGGTGCAGGCTCTACATACTGAGACCTGGTGTAGGGTCCTGATGGGGGGCGAAAGGGGGTTATCGGATTTAATTCCATCTTTGAATGGCCTTAAACAAGGCTGTCTGTTGGCCCCCCTCCTGTTCTCTCTGTATACGGCGGACTTACCCGCTACCCTGTCCTCTAGAGAGGGCATCGCCCCAGTGGTTGGGGGGACCCCTATATCTTGCCTGATGTATGCCGATGATGTCCTTATTTTAGACCTAACCCCAAAAGGTCTCGCAAATCGGCTCAAGGCTCTTCATACTTTTGCTGTGGCTAATCATATGAAGATTAATATTACCAAAAGTAAAGTTATGTGTATAGCTGGCATGAAGAGGTGCCGGTCTGTTGATTTTGGTTGGTTTATTGGGGGCCAGAAACTTGAGGTTGTAAAGTCCTATACTTTTTTGGGGAAAATCATTGCGGCCAACTTGAGTGAGAAACTCCATATAGAGCATTGTACACGCAAAGCTATTGCCCACGGCAAAGGTTTAAATTCCCTATACCATGCAACGGGGAAACGGCACTTTCCGATTTTACTGGAAGTGTATAGATCTAAAATCCCCGCTACAATTCTGTATGGTATTGAACTCATAGATGTGAAAAAGTGGGACTTTTGCCATAAGATTGAGGGGAAACTTTTAAGATCTCTCTCCTCCCTAAACACTGCGTGCTCTTTGGCCGCCTGTAGGCTTGAATTTGGTCTCAGGAGTAGCTGGGTACAGGGACTATCGGCCCTTGTTAGATGGGTGGCCTGTCTTGCAAGAGCAGAGATAGGGACAATGAGAGCACTCCTCAAAAGTGAATTATTGGGTAATTTCAATGAGTTTTCTCAACTTGTCCGTAATTTTAGAAAAGCTGTAACCCTTCTAAAACTAGATGAAACTGCTTTGTTTTTGTATTCTCCTTTACAGTTAAAATCTGTCTTAAAAGCAGCTTCATGGGACTTATGTTTCCAGATGGATAAAAAAGTAATTTGTGAAAAAAGGAAGGTTGATCCTTTCCCTGATCCTCTCCTTAGTTCCTACCTGTGGAAACTCCCACAACCCTATGTAATATGGAACCTACCACATGGTATCCGTAGATTTTGGTTTCTTTTACGCTATGATTTATTACCCCTGAACCGACTGTTATCTAAATGGTATGGCTCCTCTCCCCTATGTAATTTTTGTAAAGTAAACATCCAGGACTATATGCATGTGTTGCTGATTTGCCCTGCGCTTCGTAAATTACGCTGCAGATGGTTAAAAGTTATCTGCCTGTATCTTGGCATTGTCACTTTGAACGATTTTTTGTCTGCACTTTATTGCCCTCCTAATGAAATGTTCTGCTTTCACATTTTTAATTTTTTCAAAGGGTTCTTAGCTATTTATTAATATGTCTCTGGAGATGTGTCTTGACTATCCGATTTTTGTAATTGTGCTTTATACGTCAGTTTCGTATCTACTTGAGGATGTTTAAAGGATTTAATTCTCTTTGTTCTTTTGTGTAATGTAATTACTGTGTGTTTAATTCTGTATATTTTATGTGGCCCTCCTCGGAGAGCCAAAAACATAATAAAATAAATTGAATAGTTGTAGCGATCCATGTTAGTCAGAGTGAGAAACATGTAACGCAGTAAATGCAAATTCAAAACAATTCCTTGATAGCAGCCAGGTGAAGACCAGGTACCATGCTAACAATTCTCTTGCTGCACAATTATGTAAATTATAACAATATAGGGTTACAAGCAGCATTGAGGCTGGGTGAGTCCATGGAGCACTCGTAGGGCGTTGCCAGGATCTTGCCTCTGTGTCGGCTTAGCATCCTGTGATTCTGGTCAAATCACTTAATCTCTCCGTGCCTACCAAAAAACAAGTGTATGTAAAGTCCAATACCGCAGCAGTTCAAGAGGACAGGACGTTAAGAGCATGAGAACCGAGTCAAAGGATCAGCGGGAGTGGGGCTATGAAATCAATCAATGAAAGAATTTGTAAAGCGCGCTACTTACCCATTAAGGGTCTCAATGCGCTGAAGGGGGAGGGGAGGGGATGGGGGGAGGGTGCCGCTACTGCTCGAAGAGACAGGTCTTGGGGAGTCTTCTGAAGGTGAGTAGGTCTTGGGTCTGCTGTAGGTGGGTCAGGAGGGTGTTCCAGGTCTTGGCGGCGAGGTAGGAGAAAGATCTGCCGCCGGAGGTCTTTCGTTGGCTGCGGGGGACAGCGGCGAGGGCGAGGCTGGCGGTGCAAAGCTGGCGGGTGGGGGTGTAGAAGCTGAGTCTGCTGTTCAGGTAGGCCGGTCCGGTGTTGTGGAATGCTTTGTGTGCATGAGTGAGGAGCTTGAAGGTGATCCTCTTGTTGACGGGGAGACAGTGTAGGTCTGTCAGGTGCGGGGTGATGTGGCTGCGGTGGGGGACGTTGAGGATCAATCGGGCGGAGGCGTTTTGGATGCGTTGTAGTCGACGCAAGTGTTTGGCTGGGATGCCTGAGTAGAGTGCGTTGCCGTAGTCAAGCCTGCTGCTGACGAGGGCCTGTGTCACTGTTCTTCTGGTTTCGGTCGGGATCCACTTGTTGATCCTGCGGAGCATGCAGAGGGTGTTGTAGCAGGAGGAGGATACGACGCTGACCTGCTTCGACATGGAGAGGGAGGAGTCGAGGATGAATCCTAGGTTGCGTGCGTGGTGAAATCAAGGTTGCTATCAAGAAGTAAATGTTCCATGGGAGACGTGTTAATATAATGCGCATTCTGGTTTTTAGTTTCCTGTGAGCATACTTGGGGGGAGGAGGGACGGATCTTCTGTTTCGAACAAGCTCTCCGCGTCAGTAGTAACATTACCAAACCTGGTATTTTTTCTTAGAACAAACCCAGAAATTGGTATGCTATACATAATTGCCATTTTCCCCCCATAAGAACAATATTATTTTCTCAAAGTATATTTTCAGAAGTTTTTTTTTTTTTAAATTAGCGAACAAATCACTTGACAAAAAAAATCTCTTGTTAAATACGTGTGTTAATCTTGAGTGAAACGCAGCCATCATCGGGTAGACTAGACAACTGCATAAGAAGTACGTCTTGAAATGTTGACACCGGAGAAGGAAATTAGAGTTTACGCAAAAGCTAGATATTTTATTCAAGTTTGAACAGTTAGAGTCTGTGGCATTTCCGGAAGCACTGAGAGTCAGTTCCGGTCCTCGCGCCAGGATTCAGAGGCTGCCAGAGAGCCCGTGGCCCCCGGGCTCTCAGTGTCCACCCTTACTGTGTGCTCGAAGTGCCGAGGGGGATCAGCTGTGCACACACAAAGTGCTGAGTCCTGCTCGGTGCTCGGAGAGGGGACAGCGTCTGCAGTGAGATTGGCCGCTGCTCAAGAACGCTTTGGGCGGAGAACTTTAAACGCGAGTCCCGTGCTGGACGCCATGGCGAAAGGGACATTAATATCACTAACTTTTAAAGCGCTTTCACCAAAGCACTATACAAAGCTACAAAATAATTGAGTGGCACATGAGTTATGCGATGACGTAAAAAGAAATACAACAATAAGCACTGGTCAAGCCATTAGGTCTTGAGTCCGTGGTGCGTGTAGGTATACATACATTAAGGCCTCACGTATCCCTGCACTTCTAGATCCATACATCCAACCACTGACTCCTTCGATGCAAGTTAAATTAAACAAGCTGTCAACATTGCGCAAAGCCAACCGCTTGTTTACAATTGCATGGCGCTTTCACTTTAAGTAAAAGCGCGATGCAAAAATAAACAAGCTGTCGCCATTGCGCAAAGGCTTTCTCCTTAATGAAAAAAGTGCCTACAACGACTAATGAAGGAGAGAGTGTCACGCCGCCAGTAAAAGATCCAGTCCACCCGGGCGGGGAAAAAGGTTGACAGGGTGGTAACCAGGAGGGTCTAAAAAGCTTCCGGGACAATCATGACACCCGGTTTGCATAATCAGTGATGCAAAATGACGCGCACCAATGGAAAATACATGCGGAGCTGAAAGCGAGCTTCTGAAATCGTATTGATTCCAAGCAACCTCGCATGGCAAGGGCAGCATGCGCGCTGCTAACGCCAGGTGAGACCTAAAAATGTGTCTTATTCGTTCGTTTTGTCCAAGATATAAGTTCGTGCTGCATTTTAACCAGACGACATCAGGAAGAAACACAAAGAGGTGATAACTGCAGATGAAGAAATAAAGACGGGAAAGAGACCAAAGGAACAGCAAGAATGAGAGAAGAAGGTAAAACAAGCATTTGCAATGCAATAGGTCTCGCATTAGGAAAGTTTGAGCTATTGGTATTGTAAATGACAAATTTTGTATTTATGTGTTGGTTTTGAAAATAGCTAAATGAATCGCTTTGTCATTTACAATGCCAATAGTTTTAACTTTCTCAAATGTGACACCTATAGCATTTGTAATGCAATATGTGTTGTATTTACGTGACTTAGATGTATTGATATTACAAATAACAATGGCTTTTATTTTTCTTTAATAATTAATACTTAAATAAAAGTTATTGTAAGTTATAATGGCAATAGCTTAAACTTTTGTGAAGATTATGTTCACTGTATTTTATTGTGACGAAAATCCAAGAAAAGAAGTGAAATATTAACATCTTTTTGTGACATTTGTAATAAAGCTTAAAACATTGAGAGAACATATTTGAACCAGTTGTTGTTGAATGGTTGCACAGATTGATGCTGTGGTGGTGCTGAGTGATGTTGTGGTGGCGACGAGTGACTCTGTGGCGTTCAGTGATGCTGTGGTAGCGCATAATGATGTTGTGGTGGTGCTGAGTGATGCTGTGGTGATGCGATAGATAGAGGGAGGGCGATAGATAGATAGAGGGTGATGGATAGAGTGAAGGCGATGGATAGAGTGAGGGCGATAGAGAGATAGACAGATAGATAGAGTGAGGGCGATAGGTAGATAGACAGAGTGAGGGCGATAGAGTGAGGGCGATTAGATAAGAGTGAGGGCGATAGATAGAGTGAGGGCGATAGATAGAGTGAGGGAGATAGATAGAGTGAGGGAGATAGATAGAGTGAGGGAGATAGATAGATAGATAGATAGATAGATAGAGGGAGGGCGATAGATAGATAGAGGGAGGCCGAAGATAGATAGATAGAGGGAGGGCGATAGAGTGAGGGCGATAGATAGAGTGAGAATGATAGATAGATAGAGTGAAAATAATAGATAGAGTGAGGGCGATGGATAGATAGAGTGAGGGCGATAGAGAGTGGTGTAGAGAGAGTGGTGTAGAGAGAGGGGTGTAGAGAGAGAGGGGTGTAGAGAGAGAGAGGGGTGTAGAGAGAGAGAGGGGTGTAGAGAGAGAGAGGGGTGTAGAGAGAGAGAGGGGTGTAGAGAGAGAGAGGGGTGTAGAGAGAGAGAGGGGTGTAGAGAGAGGGGTGTAGAGAGGGGGTGTAGAGAGTGGGTGTAGAGAGGGGTTGTAGAGAGAGGGTGTAGAGAGAGAGGGGGGTGTAGAGAGAGGTGTAGAGAGAGGGTGTAGAGAGAGGGTGTAGAGAGAGGGTGTAGAGAGAGGGTGTAGAGAGAGGGTGTAGAGAGAGGGGTGTAGAGAGAGCGGTGTAGAGAGAGCGGTGTAGAGAGAGGGTTGTAGAGAGAGGGGTGTAGAGGGAGGGGTGTAGAGAGAGAGAGGGGTGCAGAGAGAGAGGGATGTAGAGAAAGAGGGGGGTGTAGAGAGAGAGGTGTAGAGAGAGGTGTGGAGAGAGAGGGGTGTAGAGAGAGAGAGGGGTGTAGAGAGAGAGAGGGGTGTAGAGAGAGGGGTGTAGAGAGAGAGGGGTGTAGAGAGAGAGGGGTGTAGGGAGAGGGGGGTGTAGGGAGAGGGGTGTAGGGAGAGGAGTGTAGAGAGGGGTGTAGAGAGAGAGAGAGAGAGAGGTGTGGAGAGAGAGGGGTGTAGAGAGAGAGAGGGGTGTAGAGAGAGAGAGGGGTGTAGAGAGAGAGGGGTGTAGAGAGAGAGGGGTGTAGGGAGAGGGGTGTAGGGAGAGGAGTGTAGAGAGGGGTGTAGAGAGGGGTGTAGAGAGAGAGAGAGAGAGAGAGAGGGGTGTAGAGAAAGAGGGGGGTGTAGAGAGAGGGATGTAGAGGGGTGTAGAGAGAGAGGGGTGTAGAGAGAGAGGGGTGTAGAGAGAGAGGGGTTTAGAGAGGGGTGTAGAGAGAGGGGTGTAGAGAGAGGGGTGTAGAGAGAGGGGTGGAGAGGGAGGGTGTAGAGAGAGAGGGGGTGTAGAGAGAGAGAGGGGTGTAGAGAGGGAGAGGGGTGTAGAGAGAGAGGGGTTAGAAGAAAGGTGTACAGAGAAAGGGATGTAGAGAGAGGACAGTGACTGTCTCCGCTCTCCCAGTATGTACAACTGACATATAGGATGAGTGAGAGCTTGCTGGTGTGGAGGTGGGAGGGAAATGTTTACAGTATTGGCATGTGAGTGGTCTGATGAGGCAAGGAGCGCCATGCGTAATGAATAAAAGTGAGGAGTAGGACTCAAACTAATGCCATCATCTGTAGGTAATTCAAGCAGTCGTGCCTACAGCTATTCCCTTTTGTCGCCGGAAGCAAGTGATTTCTTGTTAACATTCAAGTGCTGCGAATGACCCAGCAGTTGTGCACTAGCAATGTTTAAATAACTGTCCTACGACGTTTCCATATTTCGGCAACAAATGCCCTTTTAAACAACATCTTTTGTTCTCCGCCACTGAGTGCTTTGGAATTAGGGGAACATTTAAGGCAATAGTTCAAACATAGCAATGTGGAAAATATACATGTTTACACGATTGCAATCGGTGCTTTTAAATCTGGACCCAGGCGAACCTTTTACTGATTAAGCAACGTGCATTTCTACCTTACAGATATTATCTGCTATGTTCAAATTGTTTTCTCATGCCTTCTCGGCAGATCATTTATTGAAAAGCAAAGCAAGAGTGCATTTCTCACGAGAATAGCTGAAGAAAATCACTCGACTAAAATTGTTGTTCCAATCATTAAAATGAGTGGTCTGGAGTGCCGTAAAAAGCAATGAACAGCAGCCAATACTAAAAAAAGGTTGCATGGCATCACACTTGTAAAGTCAGACCTCACCGCTGAAACGTAATCACTGCTGCCAAGTAGAGTTCGTCTGACCTGTCAACCTCTCACCCTCGTCAGTCATATTCCCAAAGCGTCAATCAGACCTGGGGCTCTCTTCTGCAACACATGGGTCCATCCACCGCTCTCAAATTGCGTCCTGTATGCTACGAGTACCTTCGCCAGTCCAAGTAGCAAAGTTTGCATTGTAGTACTTGCGCTTTCGCTTTGCCATTATAAGTGCAGGAATACGGAGTCTTCGGATGTACAACGAGCCACAAATGGGAAGAAAAAAAAAAAACAATACGAATCATGGCTGTGCCGGGCCGCCGCGCTGCCCGCGACGACCCGGATGCGGTTGGGAAGCCGGCCAATGCCAGCGCGGCCCCAACCGGAAGTCCCGCCCCATCGCGCCGAGAGACGGAGAGAGCTGCCCGAGGAGCCACGAAGGCTCCACATTGAGTCCCGGTCCCGAGATGGGGGACCGGGTGAAGAGCGGCCGGGCGCATGGGGAAGGCGGGGCTCTCATGTGGTGAGAGAGCCCCGCAAAGCGCTACCGCCACCCGGGAGAAGGAGCCGCCGCCGTGCACCGCCAGAACAGGTAAGTTGAGTGAGAGGAGGGGTGAGTGGGGGTGGGGTGTACGCGTGTGTGTGTGTCTGTTTGAGTGTGTTTCTGCGTGCGTCTGTCTGTCTGTGTGCGCGTGTGTATGTTTAAGGGGGGGTGCGTGTGTGTATATGCAGTGTGTGGATGCCTTTGTTTGTGCGCATGCGTCAGTGACGACGTGCGCGCTCACGAGGTCCAATCTCCGGCAGAAGAAATTCGTAACACTCTGCTGTCCACATTCCCCTTCATTCCCCAGAAAGCGGCAACATAAGTTGTCTCCCTAGACAGCAAAAGCTTTCGCTTTTGCTTTCGTCTAGGCGAGACCTAAAAAGGAGAAGGCAATTCTGAAGCCATGGCAGTCTGAACCCTCCGTAGTCTTCGATGTGCATCACCATAAGGTTATCATTGGCACCCTCACTACCAGAGAAAAAGCATGCAAACCCCATCCAAGTGAGGTGTTCTCCCTTCCAGCTGGAGCTGCGCCAGTGTGGTGGTTGACCACGCTGTAGTGTACTGCACAAGAACAGAGGCCTAGAGCGGTGGACATCATGGTGCCCCATCGTGAACCCATCTTTTCCGTGCTGCTAACATCATTGTGGCACCGCACCTCTTGTGCTGATTCCTGTAGCTGCCACTACGTTCGGCTTTGTGTTTGACAAATGGGCATTTAAAATGCTTTTTTTGTACCATGGGCTGTGATCTATATTTGGGGAAAGTGTTCTATATGTGGGAATATGCTTTTGTTCATTTCTTCAGTGAACTTTCCTGCAGGTGAGTCAGACTAATCCACAATCAACGCGGTCTCTCTTTTCAGTGCTTTCCTGAATTGTCACTCTGGCTCAGTATTGAAGGCATTGCTGCTGGGAGTCCGGCTCACCTCTGGACTGGCAGATGTTCTTTTTCAGTCACCATCAAGAATGGACATCAGGGGGGCCAGTAATGTATGAAAGGGCCTCAGCGCTATTACCACAAGTGTTTACCTGTCAACTTAAGTTCTGACCTGAGTTGGAATAAAGGTGGAGTCTCCCAAGAAGGAAGGAACAGTTAAGCTTCTGCACGTTTAAAACTCATTTAAAAATATGCTATTATGACAAGATTTCAACTAACATCAGTACAAGCAATGATTATAAAAATGGAGGAAAGAAAAATGAACATTGTAATCTAAGAGCCTGAACTAAAACTCTGTTAGAACTGAGGCTCAAAGCCATCTAAGCATGACCATGGCGTGCCCCTTCAGATGAACCATACTTGAGAATACCCTTGCACAGGGATCAAATATTCCCTGTATCTTCAGTAATCCTTCTTGTGAACAACTACAGTTAGCCTTGTATATACGCGTACGCTCCTGTGCATCTCAGTAAATGGTGCCATCCTGAGATCCTCCAGTAAGGGAGAAAGCGCAATCTTATCACAGCGCCTTGAGACCCTCCCGGCTGATTTGCTGTGCTTTATGGATCCTTGATTGATTGATCACGATGTAATTTATCAATTTGTATACCATCCATGCACATACCCAAGGACAGTGGCACACTTCGGTAAGAAACACTTGCAAAACAAAAATATTAATGAGACCAAACATTCTTTAACACTCTTCATTCAGAAGTGCTACAAAAACAAATTTCCCATAGTAACCTTTATGAAGAGAACTGGGATTTACCATAATCAGAATGAATCTTAGCTGCTTCTATGGGATGAGGTCTGTTCCACTGTGCTACTTCTGTACATGGTCTTGGATCCAGCACCCATACCTGTTGGAGTTCAAGCCCTAGAAGAGACAATGCAACATCAGCCTGGCGATTCCAGAGCTTAGAAAGTGACTTTTGTCCTTGGAGTTACTCTGTGAAAGAGCCCGTTGTTCATCCTATTGTTTCCCACTGGGCCTTATTAATGGCAGACAAAACATATTCACCTTTTGAGCAGGGTTGACACTGTCCTTTTTGTCGGACCTTGAACTCCAATTTTTTTCTAAGGACCTTCAATTCAGTCCCACAATTTCACCGAAGATGCTTCTCTCCGTGCACCCTCTTAAGTCCTCTCAGTATGATTTAAAGCGATAAAAGAAATCTCGTCTCAGATCTGATCAAGTAGCAATGATGCGGCCACAGATGGACACTTGAAATGTGTCTCAAGCATATGCAGCATTGATTGACCCCTAATTCATTTCAGAACTCTGCATAAATTTATTTTTTATTAGTAAATTAAATTGTTCATATACGAATAGCGATTTAGCTGACTTTCCTTCGACAAGACAGTTTGGGCATGGAATATTCACCAGTGTCTTATACCAGAGAACCATGAAATAACAAAGCTGGTCTGAGTAGGAGAGAGAGCAGGCAGCAGCCAGAAATTACAGAAATAAGCAACCCGAGGCACAGAGCAATATTGACCCGAATAAGACGTATATTGGGAGTAGCAGGATTGTCTCGCAATAGAAGATGGGTCTCCTTCGGCTCGTGGTCAGTGGGAGAGTGCTAAGCAATATATAAAAGAATAGCCATAAGTTGGTGAACTCAAGAACGCTTGGGCCAAAACTCTGAGAAAAGTGACAGGACAAGACATTTTCCAGCCTGCTCAGCTAAGAATAGATCAGCAAAAAATAAAGTTGAAGCTCACTGTTACCCTGTTTTTATAGTTCGAGATCAGGTTCAAATTACTTACAGTAAATGTATTGAGAAGTTCAGCATCCCCTTTAGTGTGTAGTGGAAGGGACTCTCGGTTCATAAGCTCATCCCATCTTGATGACGTGATGTACTGTGTTTTCCATGTTGTTTTGCAGAGCCAGGGAGGGAAAATGGCAGCAGAGATATAGCTGAGAAGGCATGGCAGGCGAAGGGACTGCAGGAGCTGGGGTAGTGGAAGTGGGCAGAGGGCATTAAACCTGCAAGTTTTATATGTATTGCACTGTTGATTTTTTTTACCATCTGTACCTTTAGTCATTGCCATTTCCATTCATTTTTTCTATCCAAATATGATGACTTCTATCATGTTGTTTTCTTTACATGCAAATGGGGGAATTGACTCTGTATTAACAAGCTTCTCAGCTGCTTGCAGAACCTCTCTGTAAATGAGTGCGGAAGGATGTAGTTTGCTTGTCTTATCAATTGTAGTATCTACCTGGTCACTGATGGACTTGTGGGGGGAACTGTGGACAATTTGATGGCTTCAGATCTGATACTTTAGTTCTCATTTGAAGACTCCAACCATGTATGTAATAAAACATTGGTAAACGCTTCAAATAGAGTATCTTGTTTTTAGTTTCCAACCCCTTGATCTGTTGTTGCTTAGAGGGTCATTGGAACATCACCTCTATGTTTGGGCTCATTTCAGGTGCCTGCAGTCACCATGAAGACTTCAACAGTGGCAGCTTGAACAGCCTTGAAAGCCTGGACATCCAGACTGCGAGGAACGGAGCCGTGCTGGAAGCCCAGTCGTCTGCCACTGCCGATCTCCTAAGCAAAATGCGTAGCAGCAGCACCCCGGAGTCCTATCTGATGGTCAACCAGCAGGAGTGGCTCTCTCTGCGCCTACACCGCGGGCGGCGCTGGAGAATGCCGGGCCTCTCGTGTGTCAGTAGGACGCCAGAGCCTTGAGCCGCCCACTCTTGGCCAATCATTCAGACCAGGAGATCAAAATTATGCAGAGCTTTGTTCTCGGCGTGTGGTCAACAAATCATGTATTATACCAGAAAGCTCCTTTCCCATGTGACAACTTCACTTCCCTGTGACTGAAGACTCCCTCCCTATTTCCTTATGATACTATTTTGATAAAATATTTGAACTCTATTTTCCTAACTTAAGCACAAATCTTTTGTTGAAATTGAATAAGAATTTTTTTAAAAAATAATTTTCATTGTTTTGTATTAGTTTCTTATGCATAGGTGGTGAACTTAAAGCGAAATGTTAAACTAAATGGAATTTGGAAAGTAAAATTGGGGAGACTCAATCAGTTAGTGTGGTGTACATGCTCAGGGATCATGCTGCAAAAGGCAGTATATTGACACATTTCCTAGACAGAGAAATGGAAGTGGTTTGATGTGACTTCACAAGGGCCAGTTTCAACAGTGAATGCCCACCTACCCAAAGGGTGCACTGGCGCGGTGCTTTGCCACCAGTCTGTATTTACTGCAGAACTGCGTAGGTGTTACAGGTAGTCCGGCTGTAGATTCCGAGTATCATGTTAGTCCACCGGCAAGATTCTTATGCGTAAAAAAATATTGGAACCCAGTGTACCTCTCGTCAACCAAAGATGTTTTTGGAGCCCACATGGTTTTACTGCAGTAACTCCAAAACAACCTGGAACTGCACACAGGTGTTCCTCAAGGCTTTAAATTCTAGAAGGTACAGTGTTGGAAGTTACATCTTTTAATGTGTGTGTTATTAATGTAAACAAACAATCATATCTTATTCTTAAATATGTGTTTAATATGACTCCAAGGTTCATAATAATACAAAATGACTCAATTTAGAATCTCAAATTAAATATTTCATATTTGCTAAAAATTGAGCAATAAGAGCTTAAAAGCTTAAAACCCTGGAACATTTGTTTCTCGTTAGTTCCGTTAGAAACAAAGCGACTGCATTTGCCACCTCATCCGAACATAGAAAAAAAAGAAATACAAATGCTTCCAGATACTGTTTGCCGGTGTTGTGCAATATTGGTTTAAGATATCTCTTCCCCTCAGAGAGCACAACAGGATAGAGTAACAGAATACGCATAAGACCATTGTGCACACACTTATGCATAACTTCAGCTGGCTTTCATGCAATATTGTGAATTTTAATGCATTGGCTAAAACAAAACAACAACATATTTCTGAGTACCGTTGAACCCTGCATGCTCGGTAGTTACCTTCCAGTCTCAAGCATCTCTCTGTTTGTAAATAAGTGTACCAACGTTTTTTAATGAAATTGGTTTCAGATTTGCACACCAATTCTATAAACTACTCTTGAAGTAACTTTTCCTGCAAAATAAGTAAGGGTCACATCTAATAAGTTTCTCTTGATTCAGCGAAAGCTAATACTTATTAAATAACTCACTGAAGTTCTTATTTATTCTTCTTTCAAATTGTGATTCACTTAAACATGAATCTTTAAAACCTTCTGGCACCACAGACTTAATACTTTGCCAGGCAGTGAAGGTAAAAATGGTTTATTAAAAAATTCCCTTTCTGAGCCTATGGAAAGAAAACACAACTCAAGCCATGAGGCCTGAACTCCCCTGGCTGTGAACAACCAAGAGGCGTCCCTCAGTGCTCTACTTCCAAACCATTTAGCACTCATCAGTAAGCTTTTCACTTGGGCCTCTCAAAGAAGCCTATTAAAGCCATGCAACCCTTCCATCTGCTTGAACATGCTCTCATTACATTACAGCACACTTCTGCTCCCAGCACCAGATTCCTCTCCAAGCACTGGCTGCTTGTTCAGTCCTCCACTGCCTTTTGGCTAGGTTCACACTTCACAAATATACAAATACCACATACTTGCACACTTTCATACTTGTCAGTCCTGTTTTGTAAAACTATTGTAACTTTCTATCACAAGCAACACCCTAACTCTGTGATACAATGTTTTACTGTTTAACATTCAATATAAATTCTAATTAAACATACGTTTCATACTGCTAAAGTGGTACAGTTACCATTCAGCTGCTTCTGGAGCCCTAGTTTAGGGTAGTCCAGGATTGCCATATCATTAGTATATAATAAAATGTCTGACAGTTATTTATTTTTAGCAAATTACCATTTGCTGGTGTAATGGTTTCTGGAGTTTCACACAGGAAAAGAGAAAAAAGCAAAGGTGCAAGCACGCACTCTTGCTGGAAACCAAAACAGTATCAATTCTAGGGGGTTCTCTCTCTCTCTCTTTCTCTCTCTCTCTCTCTCTCTCTCCCCTTTCTCTCTCTCTCTTGCTTCATATCCACACAGATCTGAGTTCAAGTATTAGGTTGGACAGGAAAAAGTAAAGATGACAGTCCCTATGAATTGCCCTTTTATAGCTTTTCTACCACCATAGAGTCCTATCCACAGTGTGAAAAGCAGATTTAAATCCACCAAACAAGCACTTAATGCATCTGTGCATGTTACTTTGCAAATGATATAATCCAAGCAGAGAGGTAATGTGATGTGTCCACTGTGCCCCAGCCTGCTCCAAAGGGATTAACTGCTGAGCGAACGCTTTTGAAAGCAATCATCAGCATCCCCCACATATTCCATTAGAGTCTTCAAGGAGTGATATTAATCAGGTCAACCTTGGATCATCGAGAGTATATTGTTGGGAATGATTCTAATCAGTGAACCTTTCCAGCTCCCAGTGATGCAGCCGAAGTGTGCAGTAAGATACCAATATGGTGAACGGTGTGCATCTCTGGGTCCCTTTTATACACCATCTGGGCCAAATGCTGGACTCAGAATAACGTTTTATAACTTCTAGTTATTACAGCAACCTTCCAACAAGCAAGAATGATAGGATCCCTGCCACTAGGAGGAATAATCCATTTAGTGTTCACCCTCCTTATGTACTCTTCCAAATACTTCTTATTTATTCTCACTGCTGATGCCTCATCGATGGCCAAAAAGCAACTACTACTGCCTTCCTAAACATCGTACCGTCATTATTCTGACCACTGTTTGCACTTGGTTCGAAGATTTTCTAATGCCTGTCTTCGTGTTTCGTTTAACAAGTCCTTTTTACTCCTTCGGTAAATTCCTCTAATGGGTATAGCTTATTTTATTCAAATTATATTTCTGATGGCTACTTCTACCCATAGATTCCGCACCTTTAGAATATCCCCTGGAGTCGGACTGGCGCTGAAAGAATTTGCAGCATAGCCTCTGCGCCCCAGTAGGTGTTGTTTTGAAGCTCTGTATGGACACTGTTCCGCCCCAAAAGTGAGGTTGGAGGTTGACCTGGATAGGAGACTTCCTCTGACACCGGGCTGGGTTATCCTCCTGGCCTTTCAAAGGTTATAAACCAGAATTCTCATTGAAGTCTTACTGCCTTGGGCATTCCGCGTCCTAGTCCTTGCTGCCCTTCAATGAAGCCCTGCCTGAGACCCCCATGGGCACCTTGTTCTCCAGTGTTGGATCTTTCATAGATTTTCATTCTGGAATTATTCCCCGTCGCCAGACTGGGTACCTCTGAAAAAATGTTAAAATACCAGTGTAGGACCTAAACTCAATAACATTGAATTTTACAATATACTTTAGTAACTTATTCACATCTTTATTTATGATCCAAACTACAGCCAGTCAGAGGCCTGCACCCTCAGGTGTTCCTCCGCCAGAGACTTCCAACTGTCAGATATTTCGCACGCACGACACAGTGAGGAACCCTCAGAAGAAGCTCTCCGTTAGGAAGATTTTTCTTTGGAATTTTTTCAACTAAAGGCAACTTTTGTTCAACATGTCTGAGCCAAGAAAAAATATATCTCTATTCAGGGCATGTAAGGCATGTGAGAAGAACGAGATCACAAAACGGGGGGATGTAGAGGGATATGCTAGCTCCACCCTCCTGTTCTAGTTATAGACCTACAAAATCCGAAATCTCGGATAGAGAACCTAGCAGTGAAAATCGATTTTCACTCAGTGTGAGGCAGAAAATCTGGCACAAAAGGAAAAATTTCCTTTCTTGAGCCCCCTCACTCACCGGGGATTCCCCACAGTGACATGCTTCCTCATAGGGGCCATCTCAACCCGCTGCGGGTTGGGGCATGCTACGACTTGCGGAATTACGTAGGAGCACTGTTGTGAGGAATTATGTGTGGTGCAGTGGTGTATATGGAGTGGAGTGAGTTAAAAAATCTGGAGTGCAGTGAGTTAAAAAATCTAACTAGTGGGCAAAATAACTTTATTCTTGCTCCTTGTTGATATGTTAAAAACGGGGTGGGTCTCTAGGGTGCCTGGTTTCAATGAGTCAGGAGTCCCTAGTAGAGGTCAACATGTTTCGAGCTTCCCCAATGCTCTTCTTCAGGACAACACAGGGTCCAGCCCTGTGTGTACCACTCCAAGTGAAGGGAAATGTGATACGGAAATGCTACCTAATAAGCATAAGTTTAACAATAGATCCGACACTTATAAGTCATGTTGTATCTGAAATAAAGAAAAAGAACATTTGTTAAGGATAACAGCCTGCCCTAATAGGGTAGGTTCTTAAATCAACGCAATTCCATGATGCTCCTCACGGTGTGTGCCAAGGTGTAATGGTTATTGTTGCTTTTATGGTTTTACACTGATAAAAACCGAATAAAGAAAGATTTATTATTAATGGTCATGTCTTTCACTGTACTAGACTGTGAAAGAAAAAACAATTGAACACCGCTTGCCTATAAACCTAAATAGAATAAAGAAGCTCTGTGATTCAGTGCGCTGTAACAGTACCAAGTTTAAAAAGTTGATCCTCGTGACTATGCCGTGAAACACATAATAGACAATACAGACAGTAACATTTGACATAAATAACATACTTTTAAAGAAGCAGAACTTTGCCTCATGGTCAAGGGGGGCGTGAGAGGGTTCCAACTGGAACTCTAGAACGGAAGGAAAACATGATTACAATGCCGTTTTTGGGACGGGACTCCTCTCGAGTGAAAAACCGGGTAGTACTGAGGAAAACCGCAGTCCGTCTGAATCTCGCTCAAGTCCTGCAAAGGAACAGACTTACTTCGTAATTACTCCTCTCCCCATCGGTGTACCTGAATGGTGCACTCGAGACCACATATTGGAGTGTCTCAATCGGGAGCCGGTATTTAAGGAAGTGTTTCCGCCCAGTCATGTTGCTAATGACTGGAGCGGTAACCTTCACAAAATGGCCGCCCTATTCTGTGGTAACGGGGTGGCCCTGTTGGTAAGGTAACGGTAAAGGCTTAAGTGCTTAGTCGTTAACTCACTACACAAGAAATAAAAGACAAAACAGAACATACAATGATGACATGGTGCTTCCATTATAATGCGGCGGTGCTGTTACATTATTGGAAAATACGGAAGATGCCGAGCGAGTATTTGTGTGTCTGACGATATCGATGTGATACAACTCTCTGAGTGCTCTCTAAATGTATAATAAGGAGCGAACTTGGCGAAAGCCAGTATCAAGTATGGATATTGACAACAAATTTAGTTTGTGTATGCCGGTTGTTGGTGAAATTAAAATACAGATAGAGAGTCCATTGCTGACTGATGATTTAAGACCTGGAACAGGAAAAAAGTAAAAGTGTTGTTCCTAGTTTTAAGTACGGATATTGACAACAGACTTAGTTCGTGTATGCCGGTTGTTGGTAAAATTAAAATACAGATAGAGAGTCCATTGCGGACTGATGATTTAAGACCTGGAACAGGAAAAAAGTAAAAGTGTTGTTCCTAGGATATTCGAGGCAGAAGTTGTGAGAAGTTGGCCTGGTATATGATGCTCACTAGTTCTAGTGATCACCTTGTATCAGTCCAAACAACCCTTATGGTGATTGGTTGTAAGTCAACCTTATAGACCAGCTATCCTAGTGGTAGCATGAACAAAGCAGTCTTAGGCTAAACTCTTTTGGCATGTGAAGCCAGCTGTTTTACCACATATAACCCCTTGAATTCCAGATGAAAGGACACCACACAGGTTGTTATAAAAATAAACAGTATATTTATTAATAACAAACACCTCTGAACTCTTTATGAGATCAGAGGGCTAAGCACATGACAATCTCTTAGGAAAAATACGATAAGTTGCACAAAATTACAATGGTGCCCTAGGGGTACGGCAAACCATATACTAAGTAAATGGGTTAAGTAGAACGATTTAGGAAATGAAGATGCCCAGAGGCTGTAGGTTCGCTGGGACTACCTACCCTAACCTTAGGTAAGTATCAGGAGGCCCACGGGACGCGTGTGCAGAGTGTGAACTCACACGCGGGATGCGGAACAAAATCAATGGGCAGAAAGACAGTTCCTACTAGTTACGACTAAAACGGCAGGATACCTGGACACTAGGAGAGTCAATCTACCCTTGAGCACCGAAATGCTTTTGTTACCTCACCCACGGGCTGCGGGTGCATAGGTGTGAAAGTGTGTCGGGTTTCCGCCTTGAAGTCAATGGAGCCTTAAAGAAAGATGCTGCAGGCGACCAGGAGGAAGATGTCCGGTGCGATCCACGGGTGGATCGAGGAAGAAGAGGACCTGAAAGCAGAGGGGACAGTGTTAAAAGTCACTAGCCAGTGACCGGAGTGGAACCAGGAGGGAACCAGATGCTGTTGTCGCGATCAGGTGAGAGTGGACGCTTGTCTCTGAAATGAAATGAAATGAAAACCATTTTTATTAAGCGCTAACAGCTGCCCTGAGGCGTCCAGGCGCTAAAAACTACCATCAATGCTTTCAGAGGAAAAAAAGAGCAAGGGGACCCTATTGATTGAAAAGAAAGGTTTTGAGCTGTTGGAATCAGCTCTAAGGTGGAGCGGTAGGGTGTTCCACAATTTCGGAGCTTTATAAGCAAAGGATCGGCCTCCAGCCCTCGCTCTATGAATCCTCGGGACTTGAGCTAGGAAGGCATGTAAAGAGCGGAGGGCTTTGGTGGGTTGATATGGCGATACCAAAGGGTGGCTGATCTCTGGGCCTGATTTCCAATAGGCCTGATGTGCAATGCACATAGCTTTATATTTGACTCTCTCTTTGATGGGGAGCCAGTGCAATGCTCTTAAGCCAGATTTTATTGAGGTTCTACGAAGGGTGCCAAGCAATGTGCGAGCTGCACAGTTTTGAATGCGCTGCAATTTTTGTAGAGTGTACTCCGGCGCCCCCAGGTACAGAGCATTGTTAAAATCAAGGCGAGATTGAATTAAGCCTTGTATGACTATCTGTCTGGCCTCAAAGGGGAGAAGTGGAAGGATTTTTTTAACCATCCTCAAGAAGCCAAAACAGGTCGCAGCAACTTTGGTTGCCTGCGTGTCGAAGGTCAATGATTTGTCCATCCACACCCCAAGGCTTTTGATGTTGTCTCTAGGGGTGGGGGCTGTGCCCATGCTCAGAGGCCATAACAACTCCAAGGTGGAGGGAGTTGGAGGGCCTAGGAGCATAAGCTCCGTTTTATCACCATTGAGCTTCAGACATGACTTTGTCATCCAACTCTTGACCTGTTCCAGGCATGTTGTTAAATTGGGCTGCGGTAGTGGGTTGCTCTTCTGCACAAGAGAGACCACTAGCTGGGTGTCGTCCGCATAGGTAATGATGTTAATACCATGCGGACGCACAATCCCAGCCAGTGGTCTCATATAGGCATTAAAGAGCGTAGGGCTTAGTGAAGAGCCCTGCGGCACCCCACATCCCAGTGGCTTGCTAGAAGAGGCCGATGTATCTTCAAAGACCTGGAAGGTTCGATCACTCAAAAAGGACTTGAACCAAACCAGGGCTTCTCCCGATATTCCCATATCGAGGAGACAGTTTAACAGTATTTTATGATTAACCGTATCAAAGACGGCACTCAGATCAAGGAGGATCACTGCCACTGACCCTCCCTGATCGAGTATCCGCCTTGTCTCTTCTGTCACAGCCAACAAGGCAGTCTCCGTGCCGTGTTTTGGGCGGAAGCCTGTCTGGGAAATGTCGAGCAAGTGGTTGTGCTCGAAGAACTGAGTTACAATGATGTTAATATGCAGCCACGTGGACCAGGAGGCGTCTTCGACGACCAGGATGGAGGCACGAGCTGTCCCACGCAGGCTCTCGCTGTCGGCGGTGTCGGATCCGGAATTGGAGTCAACAGGCCTTGGCAAAGGCAACCCACGCGGTGAGTGGAAACAGCGTCTGGAGTGGACCAGGAGGGTCCAGGGTGCTCCTCTTTTGGAAGGGAGCAAGGGCCAGTCTGGAGCAACCAGACCAGCAGTGTAGATTTCTTGGGTCGTCGTCTAGGAGGTCACTAGCCAGCCGGCAAGTGACCAGACAACGCGTCGAGCAGCAATCAAGCAGAAGGGCCCCACGCAGATCTTGTGGATGCTGGAGGGCTGGTCTTTGGTGCAGAAGCAGCTCGGGGCTGGGGCTTCTCAATCCCCAAAGCACTTTCTCGAGGAGGCCTCAGAAGTCGGGCTGGAAGCGAAGTGCAGTCTCTTCAAGATGGCCGGTCCCACGTGTCTCATCGCACCCACAGGTCTCAGCTGTGCTGCAGATGTGAGTAGAGGTCGGAGAGGTCTGGGAGTCCGGGTCTCGTCGGGCTCTGAAGTCTGTAACCGGCAGGAAGGACGACAAAGTGGACCGCTAGGACGCTTGATGGTGCCTGCAGTTGCAGGGTGGACACTCCTTGCCCACAAGGGAGATTCTTCAGTCTTCTGTGGAGCAGAACGTCGAAGTCCAGAGTTTCTTCTTGTAAAGTTGTTCAGGATAATCTAATTTGGAATGGGCCCAGCTCCTACCTCTATCCTGCTAAATGGGGCTGTACTATGACTAGGTCCCTCCTATGGGTGGGACCAGGAAGGGGGGTGGTTACACCCCCTATCCTTTGTCCGGTTTCGCTCCAGAGCTGGGGCTGGAGTGCCCCAGCAACTGGTTTGAACCGGTGTATGCACAGGGACATCTTGTGTGCCCCAGGCATGTCTCATTCCTTTCAGGCCTCCCTACCTCAATACACAAAATCCTGTCTGGGGTGGTGCTAGCACCTCCCAAGGCAGGAAACCCTTTGTCCAGGCCTCCCTCACTGGAAGGACTCCCAGCAGCAGGAGGTCAGACTTGTGTCTGTGGTGGCAGCATCCATTTTGTGATGCTGAGGCTCGAGTTAACTTTAACCGGGGTTCATAGTTACATACATGTCGTGTCCCTCTAAAAGGGTGGAATGCTACCCCCGTTGCCAGAACTGGCGAGGGGGTATTATTCCGATTCGTATGACACCTTACTCGACATGTTTTGATAATGCTATACCAAAGTTAGCAATAACCGCAAGGATTATAATGCACTTAAGAGTATATGGTATAGCGTTATCATGGAACAGCTATAAGGACTTGGTTCCGCAAGCTGCAGACAGGCTCAGCTCATGCTAGAGCCCCATCTCACATAATTCCAAGCACTCTGCCTTCAGGATTGATAAGGCCTGCCATAGGAGTGACTGATAGGAATATATGTGTCCATTTTGGGTTTAGATATAGGAATACTATATCTACAGCAAAGGGTGATTAAACCACCTTGCCCCAGCTGTCTTACCAGCCAGTTGTGTCTGTTTAGATGGCCAGCCAGGGGTGGCATAATACATGCTTCAGCCCCTGGTAGGCCCTGGGTACACCTATGCCCTGGGTACCTAAGGTACGCTGTACAGGGGCTAATAAGGGGCCCCAATACCAATTGGTAAATGCACCTAAAGTACATGGATGTCAATTTAGAGAGAGAACAGCTAGGCTGTGGGTCTGATTAGCAGGCCCACAGCCAGGGAAAGTCGTAAACCAGTGAAGCAAAAAGCAAACATCTGGGGTGACCATAGGATTGCAGACCCTACTCTCCTACAGAAGGCCAGTGATGTTAGTCCATGTGCATTCTCTAAAATGGAAAATTGTTGCGCTTTTCGCATAGTGGAGCTATGAGGGTGTATTTAGAAAATCCAAGGGGTTTGGATTCGTTGAGGGCTGATGATACCTCGTTCAAAAATACAACTAATGTATGTTAACACCTCAGAGGGGTGCCAGAGTATGGTATGCCCTCACTGTGGTGTCAGAAAAAATGTGGGTTGCCCATTCTTGTGACAATTAAGTTCATGAAGGATCTTATCTTGAGAACTGGCCCCACAGGATGTTATCATTCAGACCATGGCTATCTGAAAGAAACAGGTTAGTATTAGATTCCTTACCTTAGAATATCCCCAGGCGTCAGACTGGATCCCGAAACTTTTGCATAGCAGTACCCTTGCGCGTCGGTAGGCGGCGTCTGCGGCTCCGCGTCCGCCGTTGGCGCCGGGATGACGTCGCCGGAGTACTTAGACGCCGCCCTCACGCGCTGACGTCAGTTCTTCTTTTTTCCGCGCCAGCAATCGCCGATCTGGAAAAAGTTGTACCCTAGTCAATTTTTGACTAACTTTTTCGATCCTTTTTGATCATCTTTTCGAGTCTCTCGACTCCGACGGTGCCAGTAGGGATGCCCGGATTCAAAGCCTGCGTCGATTACAACCGACTGATGTCGGTTACCGACCCCCATCGCCGGTGTCTTCACTGTCTTGGCCCAGACCACGACGACAAGTCCTGCTCCGACTGCCGGGCCCTGACGTCCAAAGCTAGACGGGAGCGGTCCCGCAAGCGACTCGAGCTCCGGCAGTCAGCCCGCGCCGCTCGAGGTCCCGGTCCGGAAGTCGGTCGAGGGACTGGTCGCGGGGCCGGAGTCACCACAGTTCCGGGAGTCGTCATCAGTCTTCGGGCTCGAAGTCCTCAGGTAAGAGGCACAAGAAGTCGAAGAGGCGACATTGCTCTTCTGACTCCCCCCGACGCTCGGGCGACACCGCCACCGCGGCTCCGCCGGAGCCGCAGGCGTCGCAGCCTGCTCCATACCCGCCGGTCCCTGGGCAGCACGCGACGCCGGAGGAGATCGAGGCCTTCCTCATGGCCATGAGGTCGCTCACTCCTCCGTCGGGTTCTGCGGCGCCTTTGGGCCAAGCGGCCCGACTGGGTCCCCCAGCGGGCCGGGTGCTTCGGCCCCGGCGCCATCAGGTGCTTCGGCCCGATGCCGTCGGCAACTTCGGTCCCGACGCTGCAGGGCCCCGCCGGATCCAGATCCGGGTCGCCGCCGGTCGACCTCGCTGGCGCCGGCCCCCAGGGTGTCGCCCCCGGTCCTACCCTCGATTCGGGTCCGGCGCCGGAGCGGCGCCGCTCTCGATGCCGATGGGAGAATTTTACTTCTACGACCCGGCCCCGTCCTTTGAGCCTGGATACCAGGCGATGGGTGACGAGGGGGATTGGGAGGGGTCCGAGGACCCTCCGACACATGAGTGTCAGTCTTTTCAGGCCTGGACAGGTGAGCTTGGGGAGGCCAGTGGTCTGGACACTTCGCACGACACTGGTTTTGTCTCCCCTCCTACCGTGGCTACGGAGGAGGGGGCTGCCTATAGTGTGGTGCTGACGCGGGCTGCCAAGGCCTTGGGCCTTGAGCTCCCCGTTGCGGCCGTGAGGACTAACTTCCTCACCGAGGTCCTTAAACCGCAGACAAGCTCGGCCAAGCCTCTGCTGCCTTTTAATGAGGCCTTGTCAGACATTCTTCTGGGCACTTGGTCCAAGCCCGCTACAGGTCTGCCTGTAGATAGGAACATGGCCAGGCGCCACCGCCCGGCTCCGGGCAACCCTTGCTTCCTGTCCACCCACCCCACCCCCGAGAGCCTGGTCATACAGGCCTCTAACTCCCAGACCGCATTCCCGTCGGCTCCCCCCAATCGGGAATCCAAGAGGTATGAGCAATACGGGAAGAAGGTATCTCCTCCCTGAGTTTGGGATTGCGGTCAGTCAACACCGCATGCCTCTTGGGCCGTTACACCCACTCTCGGTGGGACACGGTCGCGGACGTGCTGCCACAATGTCCGGTGGAGGCCCGGACTAAACTCGCCCAAGCCCTTGCGGAGGGTCGAGATGCAGCGCGGTATTCCATCCGGTGGGGGCTCGATACTACGGACTCACTGGGCAGAGCGATGGCAACGACGGTGGCGATTCGTCGCCACGCCTGGTTGAAGTCCGGCAACTTTTCGGCTGATGTCCAAAACACCCTTATGGACATGCCGTTTGATGGCCGTCGCCAAGGCAGAACATGCACTTGAGCGCTTTAAGGACTCCAGGGCTACGGCCAAGTCCTTGGGCCTCTCGGCCCCGCGCCAGCAAACGGCTGCCTTTCGCCCCTTTCCTGGCCAAGGAAGGGGCGCCCCCACACGTCCTGCCAGCCACGGGCCGCAGACTACCATCCAGCGCGGTGGCGGATGTTGAAACCGCCGTGGCGGCGGTTGGGGACAACGGCGAGGCCAGTCCACACCTGCCCCTGCAGCATCCGCCTCAAAACCCTCCTAGTCCGTGCTTTCAGGCCCATGTGACGCCAGTGGGGGGGCAGGGTCCGCTATCACCACCACCACTGGCGCACTGTCACATCGGACAGGTGGGTGCTGCAAATCGTCCGAAGGGGCTACTCCCTCCCCTTCGAGGCGTCCCCTCCAGCCATGCCACCACAGTACCACCGCGTGTCGGGGGATCACTTGAAACTTCTACAATAGGAAGTTACGGCCCTCTTGGTCAAGGGGGCCATCGAGCGCGTTCCTGGGCCAGAAGTAGGGTGTGGTTGTTACTCCCACTACTTTCTGGTACTCAAGAAGGGCAAAGGGGGCCTATGCCCTATCTTGGACCTATGGAACGTCAACAGCTTCCTCCGGAAGGAGACGTTCTATATGCTGACACTGGCTCAGGTCTTAGCTGCCCTGGACCCTGGAAACTGGATGGTAGCGTTGGACTTGCAGGACGCTTATTTTCACATCCCCGTCCTGCCGGCCCACCGGCGTTACCTGCGGTTCACGGTAGGCCACGAGCACTTTCAGTTTACCGTGCTCCCCTTCGGCCTTACCAGCGCCCCACGGGTGTTCACGAAAGTGATGGTGGTGGTCGCAGCTCATCTGCGCAGGTTGGGGGTTTCAGTCTTCCCCTACCTCGACGACTGGTTGTTGAAGGCGGGCTCGCCCCAGACAGTCATCAGCCGCCTCCAGACTACGGCCGACCTCCTGCACCTGCTGGGGTTCTCCATCAATGTTCCGAAGTCACACCTGTGTCCCTCTCAGAAGCTCCTCTTCATCAGAGCGATTCTAGACTCGGCGCAGTTTCGGGTTTATCCTCCCGAACAGCAGGTTTGGGATATTCAGGCTCTGATTCTGATCTTTCAGCCGTTATCCCGAGTCTCGGTCAGGTTGACGCTGCGGCTTCTAGGGCTGATGGCCTCCTGCATCCTTCTGGTGCATCACCGGCGGTGGCGGATGCGGGCTCTGCAGTGGGACCTGAAGTTTCAGTGGGCCCAGCATCAGGGCAACTTGTCCGACCATGTCTTGATCTCGGAGGGCACTGCAAGACAGTTGCAGTGGTGGCTCACGGACCGCGTTTGGGTCAGCGGCAGATCCCTCTCCCTACCCCAACTGGAGCACGTAGTTGTGACGGACGCGTCCCTCCAGGGCTGGGGAGGCCACATGGGAGAGGCGGAGATCAGAGGCCTCTGGTCTCCGGCGGAGTCCCAGCTCCATTTCAACCTTCTGGAGCTGCGGGCGATCCGGCTTGACTGAAGGCATTCCTACCCTCTGTCCGGGGAGTGTAGTCCAGGTGTTCACGGACAACACCACGGCCATGTGGTACAGCAACAAACAGGGTGGGTGGGGTCGTGGACCCTATGCCAGGAGGCTCTGCGCCTCTGGCAGTGGCTGGAACATCAGGGCGTGACCCTGGTGGTTCAACACCTGGCAGGTTCCCTGAACGCCAGGGCGGACGAACTCAGCCGTCGGTGCATGATGGATCACGAATGGCGTCTGAACTCTGACGTGGCGCAAGGCCTCTTTCAGCAGCGGGGAGAGCCTTGGTTAGATCTATTCGCCACAGAAGAGAACGCGCAATGTCATCAGTTCTGCGCGTTGGAATTTCCAAGGCGGCACTCGCTCAGAGACGCTTTTCGTCACGAGTGGAGCTGCGGTCTGTTGTACGCCTTTCCGCCTATACCACTTCTGCCCAGAGTGCTGAAGAAGATCAGGCGCGACCGGGCCCAAGTTATCCTTGTGGCTCCGGACTGGGAATGAAGATATCGGTATCCAGAGCTACTCAGCATGTCTGTCGATCCGCCGATTCGTCTGCCTCTTCAGGAGGACCTTCTATCGCAGAAGCAGGGGACGATCCTCCACCCGAACCTGTCCAGTCTCCACCTCCATGCTTGGAGATTGAGCGGCGGCAGTTGAGGCCATTTGACTTGCCTCCTGAAGTCTGCGATGTCATTCTGGCAGCCAGGCGTCCCTCCACAAAATCGGTATACGCCTGCAGGTGGAACAAATTTGTTGCATGGTGCACAGCAAAGGCTGTGGATCCACTCTCTGCCCCCCTTTCTGAGGTTCTCCTCTTCCTTCTTTCTCTTGCCCAGCAAGGCTCTGCTCTGGGCACTATCAAGGGCTTCCTTTCTGCCCTTTCCGCCTTCTTGAGGCTACCTGATCAGCCTTCTTTGTTCAAGTCCCCGATTGTTAACAGATTTTTGAAGGGCATCACTCATACGTTCCCCCCTGTTCCTTTCGTGATGCCCCAGTGGGACTTGAACCTGGTTCTAACTTATCTGATGTGCGCTCCTTTTGAGCCGCTTCATAACTGTCCTCTCCGTCTTCTTACACTTAAGACTGCTTTCCTGGTTGCCATCACCTCTGCCAGGAGAGTGAGTGAGCTACAGGCTCTTTCCTCTAAACCTTCTTTCCTTTCTGTCCATCCGGACAAGGTTGTGTTGCAGACAAGACCCTCTTTCCTGCCCAAGGTAGTCACAGCCTTCCATATCAAGCAGTCCATCACCTTGCCCACCTTCTTTGCGCCTCCGCATCCCTCTAAAGAGGAACAGCGGCTCCACCCTCTGGACCCAAAACGTGCGCTGTCATACTATCTGGATCGCACACGCCAGTTCCGGGTGGATGCCCAACTCTTCGTTGGTTACGTGGGCGCTACGAAGGTGCGGGCGGTGCACAAACGGACCATCTCTCGGTGGGTCGTGTTGTGCATCAAGGCATGCTATTCTTTGGCTAAGAAGGAGCCTCCTGTTGGGCTGAGGGCCCATTCCACTCGGGCCATGGCGGCTACTACTGCCCTGGGCCGGGGAGTCCCCTTGCAGGACATATGTCAGGCAGCTGCGTGGGCCTCGCTGCACGCGTTCGCAAGGCACTACTGCCTGGACAACCAAGTCCGGAGGGATGGCTTCTTTGTCCGTTCCGTCATCTAGGACTTTCTGGTGTGATCATTGGTTCGCAGACCCACCACCGGGGTTGGTATTGCTAAGGTATCTATTCTAAGGTATGGAATTTAATACTAACCTGTTTCTTTCAGATGCACAAGTTACTTACCTTCGGTAACGATATATCTGTAAGAAACAGTAGTTGGTATTAGATTCCTTACCGCCCCACCCATCCTCCCTGTTCTGCGAACCGATATCTAGTGTTACGGTCATCCCCTTTCAGGGCCCTAGTTTCATGGCACCAGTGTTGGTTTTTATCATGGCTCTGCGTTTCTGGCACGGAAAAGCTGTGTATAAGAACAGACGTCAGCACGCGAGGGCGACGTCTAAGTACTCCGGCGACGTCATCCCGGCGCCAACGACGGACGCGGAGCCGCAGACGACGCCTACCGACGCGCAAGGGTACTGCTACGCAAAAGTTTCCGGAACCAGTCTGACGCCTGGGGATATTCTAAGGTAAGGAATCTAATACTAACTACTGTTTCTTACAGATATATCATTACCGAAGGTAAGTAACTTGTGCGTCTGTGCGTAATTTGAACACCCAAAGTTGCTCCTTCTCAAGGAATCTTTGTTCAAGATTGTCACTGCTTTTGATATGTTCCAGGATCACCCATTTCATTTTGTTGGGGGTGTGTTGTTTCTCAATAAAGTGTGATGTCATTTTTGTGTTTTTTTTCTATGGCCCACCGCTGTTCCAACAACAGACATACCAGCAGCCGCCAAATGCCTACTGGGATCAAGCCCAACCACGCAAACCACAGAATCATTCTTTTTTAGGACGCAGCAAAGGACCCCAGAGAGGAAAGTCCAGAAGAAGCCAATAAGTACAATGAGCACAACCCCTGGAGACTTCGAGGAGCCACACCAGGAGCATGGGTCCATCGGATTACCCAGCAACCCACCAGCCTAGTGGTAAATCTACCAGATACCACTCTGACCAACACACAAAAATCAGTTCTGGAAAAAGGACTTGGTTTTGTGCCTATGCCGAGCATGGACAAATTCTGAGTTTGCTGTGAACTAAATTAGTTCATGCGCAAAATAAAACTACAAGTTTACTTCAAGGACAAACCACCTATCACAGGTGCTGAAAGTGACACAGGTCTCCACAAAAAGCTTAACTTTACACCACCGGCGTCAAGTCTCCCTGTGGAATTACTAGCTTTTGAAAAAGCAGTCCTGAAGGAAGTGTCTGAAATAGACCCCAGAGCCATTAAAGTTTTCCACAATACCAGCAACAAAGACAATGAGGCCATACAACAATTGGCAATGGAGAAAAAAATCACTATAAAACCTGCTGACAAAGGCTGTGCAATAGTACTACAAAACACTACTGCATATCGAGAAGTGTGCGTACAACTCTTGGAAGATGAAATAAATTACAAAAAAATCAAGGAGGACCCAACTGAACGTCTACGCATAGAAATTGCTTACCTGGCAGAAAAATCCACACCAAGCAATTGGATAACCAAAAAGGAAGCTGATTTCCTGGAGAACATGAACCCTACAATCCCATACTTTTACACCATACCAAAAATCCATATATCAATTGAAAAACCACCAGGTAGACCAATAGTGTCCGGCATCGGTTCAATCCTGGAACCCCTCTCTAAGTTTGCAGACGCCTTTTTACACCCCATCATTCAAAATACTAGTACGTACCTACAGGACACCAAGGCTGTCTTGTGCCTCCTCCAAGACCTACAATTCAATCCAACAACCAACATCCTGATTGGCCTTGATGTGGAAAGCCTTTACACCTGTCTGCCGGACAAGTAAACCTTACAAATTCTGTAAGAAGTACTCTTTGAAAACCCCTGGGTTTACCACACACCCAGACATGTGATACTGGAATGCTGCCGGCTGGCCCTACTGAGAATTACTTTAAGTTTGAAGACACACTGTTCCGCCAAGTGCATGTTACCAGCATTCGAAGCACTTTCGAGCCGAGTGTAGCAGGACTTTACGTCCATCACCTAGAGAAACAGAAAATACTTAACTTTAACACCCACATCAAACACCTCAAACTCTGGAAACGTTATATCGACCATGTACTGCTGATCTGGGAAGGGAATGAAACGGAAGCCACAGACTTCGTCAATTGGCTGATCCTCCAAGACCCTTTTCTGAAGTTCACTCACACTATGAGTAGGTCCCAATTGGTCTTCCTGGACCTTCACAGCATGGCCAAACAAGGATATTTGACCACAACCACTCATTTCAAACCGACAGCTAGAAACTGTCTTCTTATCTACGACAGTTCTCACCCTAGGCAACTGAAAGACAACTTACCTTTCGGTCAATTTTTGTGACTGAGACGAAATTGCACAGAAAGAGAAGACTACAACGTTCAAGCAAAATACTTCTCAGAAAAATGAAAAGCAAGACACTATCCAAAACACCGAATCTCTACCGCCAAAAAGAGAGCCGCAAACAATCACAGAGAGGCGCTCCTAGAACCCATAGAAAAGGAAAGATTGGCACAGGATAAAAGACCAATTTGCATTACCACCTATAACATTGCATAAGACAAAGAGACCAAGATCATCAAGAAACACTGGCGGACATTGAACAGTGGCAATCTAGACATACAAAGGCCTATGTTCAGCCACAGAAAAGGGGAAAATCTAAGAAATTACTTTGTCCACACTCGCCCTAAGAACACAACCAGAACAGATGGTCGGAAAACCTTACATACATTACCTAATGGACACTACCCGTGCAGTAATTGCAGTGTATGCCACCTGACCTCAGCGACCAAAAAGGTTGAATTTAACAATCAAATGACCTTGGAAATACGCAACTTCATGAATTGCAACACATCCGGTGTTGTATATCTGATCACCTGTACCTGCAACCTGCATTACGTAGGGATGACCACCAGGAAAGTAAGTACCAGGATTGTCGAACACCGCAGTAGCATCAGGTGCAAGAGGACAACCACAAAAATGACGTCACACTTTATTGAGAAACAACACACCCCCAACGATATGAAATGGGTGATCCTCGAACATATCAAAATCAGTGACAATCTTGAACAAAGACTCCTTGAGAAGGAGCAGTATTGGGTGTTCAAATTACGCACAGACAGCCATGGTCTGAATGATAACAACCTGTGGGGCCAGTCCTCAAGATAAGAACCTTCATGAACTTAATTGTCACTAGAATGGGCAAGCCACATTTTTTCTGACACCACAGTGCGGGCGTACCATACTCTGGAACACATCGTGAGGAGCATCATGGAATTGCGTTGATTTAAGAACCTACCCTATTAGGGCAGGCTGTTATCCTTAACAAATGTTCTTTTTCTTTATTTCAGATATAACATGACTTATAAGTGTTGGATGTATTGTTAAACTTATGCTTGTTAGGTAGCATTTTTGTATCACATTTCACCTCACTTTGGAGTGGTACACACAGGGCTGGACCCTGTGTTGTCCTGAAGAAGAGCATTGGGGAAGCTCGAAACATGTTGACCTCTACTAGGGACTCCTGACTCATTGAAACCAGGCACCCTAGAGACCCACCCCGTTTTTAACATATCAACTAGGAGCAAGAATAAAGTTATTTCGCCCACTAGTTAGATTTTTTTAACTCACTCCACTCCATATACACCACTGCACCACACACAGTTCCTCACAACAGTGCTCCTACGTAATTCCGCAAGTCGTAGCACGCCTCAACCCGCAGCGGGTTGAGATGGCCCCTATGAGGAAGCATGTCACTGTGGGGAAACCCCGGTGAGTGAGGGGACTCAAGAAAGGAAATTTTTACTTTTGTGCCAGATTTTCTGCCTCACACTGAGTGAAAATCGATTTTCACTGCTAGGTTCTCTATCCGAGATTTCTGATTTTTAGGTCTATAAGAAGAACGAGATCCAGATGGATGCCTCTACTGCCTCCATCCAAGCAATAATCCTAAAACATGTAAGATCTGCCTTCCGTTTTTCCAAGACTCTCAAGGACAGAGCAGTAAGATTGGCGTTAGCTGTTTTAGAAGAGAAGGTAAACAAGGTCACACCATCAGGTAAGGAGAAAGATACTGGGGCTCAGTCACTGAAGTCAGCAAGACTTCTAAGCTGGCTAAAGTACCCTCTGACTCTGCTTCCAAGGGTCAGACAACTACTCAAACGCTGCCCCCCACTTCTTTGGAAACGATTCACAAACCTAAGAAACATACTGAAAAAAACTAAAAGGAAGGCTGAGTTGGGCTAGGAATCGATGACAAAAACTGAAGTTGGTCATTCAAAAGAAGTTAGCGGAGCACAAATTATGACAGCCAGGTGGGCCACCTGTTTCCTTTACCTCGAAGATGATGGTAACTAAATATCTGCTGTGAGGGACATGACTTTATCAGTGTAGACCAAAAAAACTTGTTGATGCAGGATAGTCAACTGCAACGGTACAGTTGACGGTGATCTCTTTGTTGACAATGCAGACAACCGCTAGTGACAAAACATCCATCGACGACAGCACCATCTAAGCACTTGTCGACTGATTTAAAAGAAGCAAAGCCGCCAACAATATTCAAAGAATTAGCATTCAATACTATATCATTGATGACTGTATTATCATCGACAACACGAATGAAACAGTTCCCTATGATGGCATTTCCTCCTTAACTTTGGACGAAGTTAAAGGAACCTTTAACAGAACAAGCACTGGCACTGACTTCATACCCCTTAATTTCACTGGTACTACTAATTCCACCAAGAGAATTACTCCAAGATGGTTCTTCAGGTCCAGACTTAGAATGTGATCCAAACCTGGAAGAAATACTGGCATTTTTCAGTGAGAAAGATTGTGACACTGATGAGGAGACTGTTAGACCATCTGGTTTAAAAATATGTTTCAGACAGTGAGAAGGAACCATGTACTCTGTATCACAAAACCCGAGAGCTGAGTTCACCAAGAATATCGAACTATCAGCAGTATGGTTGTAGTTTGGAGCAAACTGCATCACAGATGGTGCCAATACCATGGGAGGTGTTCAGTGATCTACAGGAGATGGTCAAAGATATTTATTAAAGAGATCCACCTTCTTTGAGGCTTTTTGACAAACACTGTCAACTCCGCAGCCACCAAATCTATTACCCGTCGATTCAGCTCCAACTTTACTGAACGTCTTCAAAAGCCAAGTCTCAATGACAACGGGATTTGACTAAAACGTTAGCTTCATCCATTAAACTGTCCACAGACACTGAGGGTGATGTGCCTTCTTCAGAAGATGAACGACCACTGCCTTCATGGGCATTTGCGGCCACATGCATCAACCTATTTAGGAAGTGCAAACGGTGCGAATCGGTAAATTCGGCCGTTTGCACTTCCTAAATACGTTTTTGGGATGCATGTAATAATTTTTCAAAATTCGCTTTTTTTGCATTTCCTAAAAATGCGAATGCATTTAAGGAATCGCATTTGTGCGATTCCTTAAATGCAATGCATCAATTTTTTTTAAAAATGCGAATTTTGAAATAGAAAGTGCAAATTAACACGAGGTTGGCCCTCGTGTTAATTTGCGAAAATCTTTAAAAAAGCACAAAAATGCATTTTGGAAAGTGTCATGTTACACACACACATGTCCTTAGGACATGTGTGTGTGAAACATGCACTTTAAAATACATTTCAGGGGTGCAGGGGGGGGATCCTTTGGACCCCCCTCTGCAGAATCAACAAATTGCGAATTCCAAAAAAAAGAAATGCAAAACGGCATTGATTCCTATGGGCCTCTAGGCCCATAGGAATCAATGTAATGCCATTCCTTAATTGCGATTAGCAATTAAGGAATCGCAAATTCCAAAAATTAAGAAATCCTAAAAAAAATTAGGATTTCTTGATGCATAGGATTTTGCAATTCCTAAATTGCGATTCCTTAATTTTCGCAATTTAGGAAATGCAAAATCCTACAATGATGCATGTGGCCGTTGATGTTCCAAATGACACAGACAGAGGAAACTGTCCTCTTTCCTACACATTTGATGATGATGGTGATAACGCAACTCCACAAGATACTCCAAACACCTACGCAGGACTCAGATTGGAATGATTTTGTAATTCAAGAGAGTGCAAGCTCAGATCTGAAGCCTGATGACATTCAGGAATGTGATGCACTGATTGAGAAAGTATCTCAGCGTTTTAGTTATTCAACCACAGTCATGAAAAAATCCTGTTTCTTTTTTGATTTCAAGGAAATGGAACAAAGACGTGCCAGATCTATCCTGATTGTGGAGAACCTATGGGATGATAGATTAGTCGCAAAACCCTGCTACAGTAAATCTGTCAACAATTGAAGGAAATGCAAGGCCACGGGTATTGCACCACCTTGTGAATTGAACCAGTTGACTCAGTGGTTCCACTGCTGTGCAACGGGGATCACACAACCCTTTGACTAAATGTTCAGTGCCCCTGGACAAAGGGACGCAAATGCGAAAAAGGGTCAGCGTGAGAGCTGCATTTGTGGTGAAATAGCTCCATTACTAGAACAAGATAATAGGTCTCGCCTTTGGGACCTTATAAGTGTTTAGCAATGCAACGGTTGATGTTGTTGTACCAAGAACATTGTGCTGCATAACTAAATACTTATAAGGTCCCAAAAGCGAGACCTATTGGCTATGCCAATGCTTGTTACTTGTAGCCTTTAACACACATTCCTTTACTACATATCTCATAGTAAAGGAATGCGTGGAAAGGCTATACATGGTAACCATGCATGCGTTGTAATGCATGTGTGGTTAAGGTTATGCGTGGAAACGGCTGCGTTGTAGTGGCTGTTTCCCTAATTAAAATAGGTGAAACACTACAGGAGAGAAGGGCTAGAGAGGTGGAGAAGTTAACAATTCTGAGCTATAGAGACAGAAAGAATCATGGGAAAGGAGAGGAGAAATAGAAGAAAGATAGAAAAGAAAGTGATAAGGAATAGATGAAAAGAAGAGCGTGACGGAAAGACAAGTGCCTAAAAAACGGAATGGGGCCCTAAAGACGAAGGAAAAAGAAGAGTCGGAAAAAAGGGACCGGAGAGAAGCTAGGAGGGCAAGAAAGAAACGAGAAAGAGAAGCTAAAAAAAAGAGACAGGAAGAAGAGAGACAGAGAGAACTGAAGACTGACATCGGAAACACAGAGAGGGAAATGGTGATGTAAGAAAGGTGAACATAATCGTAATTAAAGTGAGAAAAGAAAATTAAAAAAGAAAAAAGAAAAGTAAGGGAGGGGAACGAGACACATGGAACTTAGTGAAGTAATGGCAAAGGAATAAAGGGATCGAGAGAAGAGAGGGCAGCAAAAAGTGAGAGGCAGTGAGAAGCAGGAGCGGAGAGACCGAGAAGAAGGGCTGATGCAAGATAGACTAGGACATAAGAGAAGAAAAGTGAAAGCTGGAAAGTATCAAAGAAAGAAAGACAGAAGAGAAGAAAACAGAGTGAAAACAAAGGTGGGCAGAGAGGAGCGGCTCAGAACTGAAAGCTTGAGATCAAGTAAGAGAGTAAAAAGAAGGATGACTAAGTATTGCGGAGAAAGAAGAGTCTAACAGAGAGAGCGAAAGATCCCCGGCAGAGAGTGATGTTGAAGCCATAATTACAGTTGCATTCTCGATTTATCCCCAGTGTGCCCTGTACATCCTGCTGCAGGTAATTCAGACGTTGACATGATTCCAATCACCAAGCTTTGCTGTACTTAAAAATAAAATAAAAAAAAAGTAGATTCTTATTTGTCATTTATAATGCTTCCGTTTTCAGAGGATGAAGAGAGACAAGCAAATATGTATAAAGTGACTGTTAAATTCTTGTACTGGGCTAATATATAGGAACGGTATTCACAAGGAAGAATTACAAAAAAATGACAAAGACCAAATAATGGAAAATAAATAAGTAGAACCATTTCAACTGGTGGTACTACTAGCCTGTAATTAGCTCAGTGGCTGCTAGAAGGCAGAGTCAAAGAGGATAAAATATTGCACTGAGCATTATTTCCAGGTCAACCTCGCAGTTCAAAGGGGAATGGTTAGCAAAAATCTTATTTTGGAAATTTGCTGTTAAAGAAATAAACACTTTGCAAACAGCTCTCCTCGTGCAGAGTTGGAGTGACTCCACCCGGGGCTTAAAGAAAGGGTACCTGTATTTATTTACCTGCCTCTACTTTGTGCCGCCCAGCTATGGAAACGCTGCAACACGGAACAACTAAACAACATTTTACTGACCAGTTACAGCGGTCGCCCTTCTTTCCCCGTAGAGAATTTAGAAAATCAATGTTGGCAGCAGTGAAGGTTTAGACGCACGACATTATTCATTATTTTGCTGGCGAATTAGGATCATAAGTGAGAGCAAACTCACACTACTAAAAAAGACAATTGAATGTAGATGTGTATAAACAGTGATGTGCCTGACCTCAAGAAAAAGCAGTGTGCAGATAAGAGGAAGTTTACAGTAAATGGAAATGATGGGAGTGAAAAATAAAAATAAAAAGACGCGAGCACAGTGGAGGGCGAGGGGGCAACGCAGGGGGCAGGAGTACAAACGCCACAGGAGAGGGGAGCAATAGGAGAGCGGCGGAAGCATCAGAGGGCAGGGAATGGGGGGGGGAAGGGGAGCAACACGGTGGGTGTTGCGAAGGGAAGCAAACTAACGGAGAGAGTAACATGGAGCAAGCTGGCGGCTGGTCGCGTGCACGCGCACGTGACCGCCAGTGCTAGGCCAGCAGACTCTGGGGAAGCACTTTTAAAAGAACACTACAAAATGTCTAGCAGAGTAGTGCATGCGCTAAAACAGCGAGACCTAAAAACTACCAGTAGAACACAAATCCAGGGCAAAAAATATTGTGAAGAATGGAGAACAGGTTTCAGCTTCCTTAATTGATGCCGCCATGGATGCTTCAACTTGTGCCTCTCGCCAAATAGACAATGCTACGGTTATGAAAATGTAAGATTGGCTCAGACATGGCCGCCTCGTACACACAGCCCCTCTCAGACCTGGATGGATCAGTTGAATTTACTCAACAGTAAACCCGTCATTGTTGACTGCGCTAAATCCTTAGGTGTTATTCTTGACAAAAGACTCAACCTAATCTCACACATCAACTCCATTGCCAAGAGCGCATGTTATCAGCTGCGCCTTCTATGGGGGATTCGTCGGTTCTTCCCGGAAAATGGCCTAAAAACCTTGGTCCAAACGCTAGATCTCTCTAGACTGGATTATTGTAATTCTCTTCTGGCTGGCCTTCCCAAATCTCACCTCCCCCCCCCCCCCCCCCAGCCCCCCCACAAATCCGTCCTACATTCAGCAGCTCGCTTCATTTCAGGGTCCAAACAAAGTGACCACATCACTCCTATCCTGTCTTCTCTCCGATGGCTTCCCATCGAAGCTAGAGCTATCTACCAAACGGCATGCATCACCCACAAAGCTTTGCACTCTTCCTCCCCTCGCTATCTGGCGAATAAACTGAAACTGTCTGGAGGCTCAAGACCTTCTCAGAATGAGGAAAAGTTCCTGCTTGAGCCCCCTCCTTCAAAAGGGAAAAATTGATGGCGCAATCGTTCTCAGGTAATGCGGTGAGAACCTGGAACTCGCTTCCTCCTTTGCTCCGTGGCATCACCTCCATCCAGATCTTCAAAGCGGACCTCACATCTCTTCTATTCCAAAGATACTTTCAGAACTAATTCCCTCCTTCTCAGACCCCACCAGGAAGTTCTTTAGTCATTGTAAATTTGTCACAAATATTCATCTTTTTGTTTGTACATCCTGTGTTTGCTGCGTTTGATATTGGGTACCTTTTGCCTGCGTTGTTTTGATTCTATGGCCTGCTATTGTGCGCCAGGAAGTTCTTTAGTCGTAAATTTGTCATATCTATACTACTATTATAAAGGAAGAACTTTGAACCTTTGAGGCGGGTAAACTCGGGAACCACAGCGCCAATCCACACACCCGATACATCGTTGTAATCGTCAGGGTGTGCAGATGGACATAGGCTATATAAACGTAATAAATATACGTTATTTAAAAAATTTACCGGAAAAAAAAGTAGTCCCTTGGAAGAAGCGCCGGCCACGACGTGCGTGCCCGACGTGAGGATCGCGGGGAGGAGCGGCGTCCAGAAGCGCGAGGAGGACCGGCGGACATGGTGCGGGGAGGAGCGGTGAGGAGCGGCGGACAGGTGGTGAAGAGCGGCGGACAGGCGGGGAGGAGCAGTGAGCGGCGGATGAGGTAGGTTATTAACTTATTTATTTTTTTAGGAGCGGTGAGCGGCGGAAAAATGAAGCAAAAATGAAAATCGTGAGCAAGAGGAAACAAACGGAGCATTACAAAAGTGAGCCGAACGGTGCATTACTGGAGGAAAAAGTTACGTGTGACCCACAGACAACGTCGGGGCGGGTGGGGGCCCTGAAGCCTAATTGCTCCCAGACAACATGGGACGGGCTGCTACAAAAGCGTACAAAGTAAACATAGAGGTATAATACTGCAATATATGGAGGAAGGCTCCTGGGGACCCACGGACAACGCCCGGGGCAGGCGGGGGCCCTGAAGCCTAATTGCTCCCGGACAACGTTGGGACGGGCTGCTAGTATATTTATATTTTTGTTTGTACATTCTGTGCTTGCTGTGTTTGATACCGTGTTCCTTTTGCCTGTGTTTTAATGATTCTATGACCTGCTATTTTTGTTTGTTCTATTTTTGTAACAATTCTCTCATGTAACGTAAGTGGTTCTATTGTACAGCGCTCTGACACCTTCGGGTAAAGTCCGCGCTTTATAAAAATGCATAAAATGAATAAATAAATGGCGCCCCATTCACACAGCCCATCTCAGACATGGCCGCCGCGTTTACACAGCCCCTCCCAGACATGGCCGCCCCATTCACACAGACCCTCTCAGACATGGCCGCCGCGTTTACACAGCCCCTCCCAGACATGGCCGCCCCATTCACACAGCCTATCTCAGACATGGCCGCCGCGTTCACATGCCCCTCTCAGACATGGCCGCCGCCTTCACACGCCCCATTCAGACATGGCCGCCATGTTCACACGCTCTTCTTAGACATGGTCGCCGCATTCACACGTCATCTGCGAGGAGGAGCGGCCAGGCGACGGTTCCAGACTGCGGCTGCGCGGTCTGCGAGGCGAATGAGAGCGCCATCTTGATTGTGCCCCGGAAGTGGTGCGCTGGCCCCTGTGGTTCCGGCCGGAAGTGACGGTCGCAGGACTGGTCCTCCTGCATTCCATGCCCAGCCGCTGGCCGGGATGAGCCGCAGGAGGGAGCGCTGAGACCCGGGGCCATGGAGGGGGCAGGTGAGGCCGGCCCGGGGGCTCTGGGGGAGGTGGAGCCAGGGAGGGGCACAACAGGGCACCTGAGCCAGGGAGGGGGGGTGCACCAGGGCCGGGGGCGGGCACCAGGGCCGGGGGGGGGCACCTGGGCCAAAGAGGGGGGGTGCACCTGGGCCAGGGGGGGGGGTGCACCTGAGCCAGGGAGGGGGGGTGCACCTGGACCTGGGGGGGCAGAAGGGGGTGCACCTGGGCCAGAGAGGGGGGGTGCACCTGGACCGGTGGGGGGGGGTGCACCTGGACCGGTGGGGGGGGGTGCACCTGGACCGGTGGGGGGGGGGTGCACCTGGACCGGGGGGGGGGCACAGAGGGGGTGCACCTGGACCAGGGAGGGGGCACAGAGGGTGTGCACCTGGACCAGGGAGGGGGGGTGCACCTGGACCGGTGGGGGGGGGGCAGAGGGGGGTGCACCTGGACCAGGGAGGTGGGCTCCCCAGAGGTGTGCTGGGTCCAGGGGCTTCTTCCCTGTGAAGTGGAGTCAGGTTAGGGTGTCAGAGGGGGGTGCACCTGGGCCAGGGGGGGGGCACAGAGGGGGTGCACCTGGACCAGGGAGGGGGCACAGAGGGGGTGCACCTGGGCCAGGGGGGGGGCAGAGGGGGGTGCACCTGGACCAGGGAGGTGGGCTCCCCAGAGGTGTGCTGGGTCCAGGGGCTTCTTCCCTGTGAAGTGGAGTCAGGTTAGGGTGTCAGAGGGGGGTGCACCTGGGCCAGGGGGGGGGCACAGAGGGGGTGCACCTGGACCAGGGAGGGGGTGCACCTGGGCCAGGGGGGGGGCAGAGGGGGGTGCACCTGGACCAGGGAGGTGGGCTCCCCATAGGTGTGCTGGGTCCAGGGGCTTCTTCCCTGTGAAGTGGAGTCAGGTTAGGGTGTCAGAGGGGGGTGCACCTGGGCCAGGGGGGGGGGCAGAGGGGGTGCACCTGGGCCAGGGGGGGGGCAGAGGGGGGTGCACCTGGACCAGGGAGGTGGGCTCCCCAGAGGTGTGCTGGGTCCAGGGGCTTCTTCCCTGTGAAGTGGAGTCAGGTTAGGGTGTCAGAGGGGGGTGCACCTGGACCAGGGAGGGGGCACAGAGGGGGTGCACCTGGACCAGGGAGATGGGCTCCCCAGAGGTGTGCTGGGTCCGGGGGCTTCTTCCCTGTGAAGTGGAGTCAGGTTAGGGTGTCAGAGGGGGGTGCACCTGGACCAGGGAGGGGGCACAGAGGGGGGTGCACCTGGGCCAGGGGGGGGGGGCAGAGGGGGGTGCACCTGGACCAGGGAGGTGGGCTCCCCAGAGGTGTGCTGGGTCCAGGGGCTTCTTCCCTGTGAAGTGGAGTCAGGTTAGGGTGTCAGAGGGGGGTGCACCTGGACCAGGGAGGGGGGCACAGAGGGGGTGCACCTGGACCAGGGAGGGGGCACAGAGGGGGTGCACCTGGGCCAGGGGGGGGGCAGAGGGGGGTGCACCTGGACCAGGGAGGTGGGCTCCCCATAGGTGTGCTGGGTCCAGGGGCTTCTTCCCTGTGAAGTGGAGTCAGGTTAGGGTGTCAGAGGGGGGTGCACCTGGGCCAGGGGGGGGGCAGAGGGGGTGCACCTGGGCCAGGGGGGGGGCAGAGGGGGGTGCACCTGGACCAGGGAGGTGGGCTCCCCAGAGGTGTGCTGGGTCCAGGGGCTTCTTCCCTGTGAAGTGGAGTCAGGTTAGGGTGTCAGAGGGGGGTGCACCTGGACCAGGGAGGGGGCACAGAGGGGGTGCACCTGGACCAGGGAGATGGGCTCCCCAGAGGTGTGCTGGGTCCGGGGGCTTCTTCCCTGTGAAGTGGAGTCAGGTTAGGGTGTCAGAGGGGGGTGCACCTGGACCAGGGAGGGGGCACAGAGGGGGTGCACCTGGACCAGGGAGGTGGGCTCCCCAGAGGTGTGCTGGGTCCAGGGGCTTCTTCCCTGTGAAGTGGAGTCAGGTTAGGGTGTCAGAGGGGGGTGCACCTGGACCAGGGAGGGGGCACAGAGGGGGTGCACCTGGGCCAGGGGGGGGGGGGCAGAGGGGGGTGCACCTGGACCAGGGAGGTGGGCTCCCCAGAGGTGTGCTGGGTCCAGGGGCTTCTTCCCTGTGAAGTGGAGTCAGGTTAGGGTCACAGAGGGGGTGCACCTGGACCAGGGAGGGGGCACAGAGGGGGTGCACCTGGACCAGGGAGGGGGCACAGAGGGGGTGCACCTGGGCCAGGGGGGGGGGCAGAGGGGGGTGCACCTGGACCAGGGAGGTGGGCTCCCCATAGGTGTGCTGGGTCCAGGGGCTTCTTCCCTGTGAAGTGGAGTCAGGTTAGGGTGTCAGAGGGGGGTGCACCTGGACCAGGGAGGGGGCACAGAGGGGGTGCACCTGGGCCAGGGGGGGGGGCAGAGGGGGGTGCACCTGGACCAGGGAGGTGGGCTCCCCAGAGGTGTGCTGGGTCCAGGGGCTTCTTCCCTGTGAAGTGGAGTCAGGTTAGGGTCACAGAGGGGGTGCACCCGGACCAGGGAGGGGGCACAGAGGGGGTGCACCTGGACCAGGGAGGGGGCACAGAGGGGGTGCACCTGGGCCAGAGGGGGGTGCACCTGGACCAGGGAGGTGGGCTCCCCAGAGGTGTGCTGGGTCCAGGGGCTTCTTCCCTGTGAAGTGGAGTCAGGTTAGGGTGTCAGAGGGGGGTGCACCTGGACCAGGGAGGGGGCACAGAGGGGGTGCACCTGGGCCAGGGGGGGGGGCAGAGGGGGGTGCACCTGGACCAGGGAGGTGGGCTCCCCAGAGGTGTGCTGGGGCCAGGGGCTTCTTCCCTGTGAAGTGGAGTCAGGTTAGGGTGTCAGAGGGGGGTGCACCTGGACCAGGGAGGGGGCACAGAGGGGGTGCACCTGGACCAGGGAGGGGGCACAGAGGGGGTGCACCTGGGCCAGGGGGGGGGGGCAGAGGGGGGTGCACCTGGACCAGGGAGGTGGGCTCCCCAGAGGTGTGCTGGGTCCAGGGGCTTCTTCCCTGTGAAGTGGAGTCAGGTTAGGGTGTCAGAGGGGGGTGCACCTGGACCAGGGAGGGGGCACAGAGGGGGTGCACCTGGACCAGGGAGGTGGGCTCCCCAGAGGTGTGCTGGGTCCAGGGGCTTCTTCCCTGTGAAGTGGAGTCAGGTTAGGGTGTCAGAGGGGGGTGCACCTGGACCAGGGAGGGGGCACAGAGGGGGTGCACCTGGGCCAGGGGGGGGGGCAGAGGGGGGTGCACCTGGACCAGGGAAGTGGGCTCCCCAGAGGTGTGCTGGGGCCAGGGGCTTCTTCCCTGTGAAGTGGAGTCAGGTTAGGGTGTCAGAGGGGGGTGCACCTGGACCAGGGAGGGGGCACAGAGGGGGTGCACCTGGACCAGGGAGGTGGGCTCCCCAGAGGTGTGCTGGGGCCAGGGGCTTCTGCCCTGTGAAGTGGAGTCAGGTTAGGGTGTCAGAGGGGTGCACCTGGACCAGGAAGGGGGCACAGAGGGGGTGCACCTGGGCCAGGGGGGGGCAGAGGGGGGTGCACCTGGACCAGGGAGGTGGGCTCCCCAGAGGTGTGCTGGGGCCAGGGGCTTCTGCCCTGTGAAGTGGAGTCAGGTTAGGGTGTCAGAGGGGTGCACCTGGACCAGGAAGGGGGCACAGAGGGGGTGCACCTGGGCCAGGGGGGGGGCAGAGGGGGGTGCACCTGGACCAGGGAGGTGGGCTCCCCAGAGGTGTGCTGGGTCCAGGGGCTTCTTCCCTGTGAAGTGGAGTCAGGTTAGGGTGTCAGAGGGGGGTGCACCTGGACCAGGGAGGGGGCACAGAGGGGGTGCACCTGGGCCAGGGGGGGGGCAGAGGGGGGTGCACCTGGACCAGGGAAGTGGGCTCCCCAGAGGTGTGCTGGGGCCAGGGGCTTCTTCCCTGTGAAGTGGAGTCAGGTTAGGGTGTCAGAGGGGGGTGCACCTGGACCAGGGAGGGGGCACAGAGGGGGTGCACCTGGACCAGGGAGGTGGGCTCCCCAGAGGTGTGCTGGGGCCAGGGGCTTCTGCCCTGTGAAGTGGAGTCAGGTTAGGGTGTCAGAGGGGGGTGCACCTGGACCAGGGAGGGGGCACAGAGGGGGTGCACCTGGGCCAGAGGGGGGTGCACCTGGACCAGGGAGGTGGGCTCCCCAGAGATGTGCTGGGGCCAGGGGCTTCTGCCCTGTGAAGTGGAGTCAGGTTAGGGTGTCAGAGGGGGGTGCACCTGGACCAGGAAGGGGGCACAGAGGGGGTGCACCTGGGCCAGGGGGGGGGCAGAGGGGGGTGCACCTGGACCAGGGAGGGGGCACAGAGGGGGTGCACCTGGACCAGGGAGGGGGCACAGAGGGGGTGCACCTGGGCCAGGGGGGGGGGCAGAGGGGGGTGCACCTGGACCAGGGAGGTGGGCTCCCCAGAGGTGTGCTGGGGCCAGGGGCTTCTTCCCTGTGAAGTGGAGTCAGGTTAGGGTCACAGAGGGGAGCACCCATGGGCCGGAGTTGGGCTCCCCAGGGGTGTGTTGGGGTCTGGGGCTTCTCGCGTGTCTGGTGGTCAGGGTGGGGTTACAGAGGGGGGCGCCGGGGTTGTGGGCTACCCAGAAGTGTTCTGGGGGTTCTCCCCAGTGTGGTGGGGTTACAGAATGGAGACACCTGCACAGAGTGGGGGGCTCCCCAGGGTGTGCTGGGGCTTCCCCTGTGTGTGGTGTACTAGTGCCTGGCAGATGAAGTCCTGTGGAGCTGGGAGGGGGCATCATTCTGTTACGACCCTTTTTTCAATCGAAGTCCACTAATCGATTTTAATCACTTAATTTTCGTTCATTAAGACTGGGTAAACCCCTCTGACAGACCTTGGTGGTTTCACTGTGATGATGCATCTTAAGCCCTGTTGGGAGGGGTTGTGTGTTTTGCAAGCTGTGTTTTTCCACATATTTTTCATTTTATACATATGCCAGGGCCACTGGAATTATACAATTGTGCGTCTGCTGGTATTTTCGCATAATTATACATTTGCCACATAATCCATCATCATCCATCATCTCCCAATTTAACAAAGTTTTGCTTCTAGCTCAAAGGGTTGAAAAGTTACTATCATTGCAGCAACACATGTTTCTGGGCAGTGAGAGGCTCTTTGCACATTCTCGACTGGGCACCTTTCTGTTGCTTATGTTATATTTGGGTGTTAAACTGGTATTAATGAGGTCCAACCAATGCCCAGACAGTTTTACAAAGTTTAAAAATGACAAAGTAATTAAGTAATGCTACAAAATATGCTGCATTATACCACATAATCTGCCTTTTCTTGCTGCATAATTTACTCAACCCATGCCTCTCCTGCCACATAATTCTAGTGTCCCTGGGGTGTGCATAAAGTTTACCAGTTTACATGCACTTAAATAGGCCGGCATTGGGTAAACTGGAAATCCAGTGGTAAAGGTAATATGCCTTATTAGTTCATTGGAAGAAGTCATGCCACATTTTATAGGTTTGGTGTGTTTATTATGAAATGTTATTTTGAAAAAAAAACATTATGGCAGCCCTGCTAACAGTGGAAAACATGTTTTAAAGATAATACAATGTATAGGGTGGATTGTTACTACAGTGTATAGCTTGTAGGCAAGTATTTTATTACATGGAATTTCACAGTTCGTGTTAGTCAAGGGTGTTGGTGATTCACCTTAACAAACCTTGGGGATAGAAGATATTGCACTACTGTTGGACTTGGCCCGCAGGGCAGGTTCGCCCCTAAACTTTTTGCCTTATGTGTGACCCTGTGTCAGTGATTTTTGGGTCTCTGCGCACTTTCCCCTGGGTCCCAGAGTGAAAGTGCGTGCGTGTAGTATGGCTGGCCTGCCCTCCCATAGGAATGCATGGGGAATGTGTGTGCCCTGGTAGTTCCTGATGTGTGGGGAGTGCAGGCTCGAGTTTAGTATGTATGAACTCGTGAGAGTGAATGCTGCGCAATGGTATGTGCGGCTTGTATGTGTCTAGAAGGGAAGTGTTACTTCTGGACATTGAGATATGTGTGCATGTGCTGTGAGGGTGATGGAGCGTGATTGGCTGGAGCTGGCTGGCATGCCAGGCTCCAGGAAGTCTGGATGGGTCTGCCCGGTGGTGAGTGGGAGATTAGCATGAGTGATGTGTGGGAGGAGTGTACCTGTGTCCTGGATGGGCTGGGTTTTCCCCACACAATGCTGGCTCCGCCCCCCTGTGGTGTGTCTAACGACCCTAGCCTCCCCAGTGAATGAAAGGGGTGATTGGGCCATCAAGGGTACTCCCAAGCCAGCTGCAACTGGTTTCCCCCCACCCTGCACCTCCTAACAAAGGAATTCGCTGTATAAAAATGGGGCTGTGTCCCCACAGAAGTTGTTCTACTTTTGGATCCTTGCCAGAGGGGGCTGTTGCTGCTGCTGGGGCCAAGAGGACCGCCACTTGGCTTGTCTCCCTGCCTGGAGACCCAGTGTGCTGGCTCTGGCCCTGCCCTGCCCCTCTGCCTGCCTCCAGTCCCTGCTGGAGCTTTTGCTTTTGCTTAGAGTGCCTGGAGGCGCTCTTATTTGATTTATAGCGCTAGGCGCGCTTTCCTGATGCCCCAGCGCTCAATAGCGCTTTGCTTCTATTTTTAGCGCTAGGCGCGCTTTCTGTGGCCCCTAAGCGCTTGGGAGCGCGCTGTATGCAGCCGGTGCCTACCCGGCATCTGCCCGCCTGATTTCGCCGATTTGCGGCGCATCGCGAGTGCCTACCTCGCTTTATATTTTATTTAAGGCCGGTGCCACCCGGCATTGCCCCGTACTTGGATTTTGGAATTTACCACGAGGGAGCCCACTCCTCGGGTACTTAGAGCCCGCCTGCCTGCCTAGTACGAGCCGCCGCGCTGCCCGCGGCGACCCGGAAGTCCCGCCTCCTGACCTCCAGGGCCGCGCTGCCATTGGCGGCCCCAGAGGAAGTCAGGCGGATTACAGCAGGACGGCGCCAGGCCAAAGGAGCAGGAAGCGGCCGGCGCGTCTTCCCGAGGCTCCCGATTGAGAGGAGAGCCCCGGAGTGGCAGAGGAGCCGTCCCGCCAGCAGAACAGCCGGTGAGTGCCTGGAGAAGGGAGAGGGGCGTCGGGACACATTGTCGGTGTCCGCCCCTCCCCCGTAGCGCGACCTCGCGCCCGTGAATATTTAGAGCCCGAGAGGCTCTGGGGCACATTTGTTTGTGAGCCATAGAGGCTCCACCCGCCCGCATTGGTTCTTGCGAGCCCCGAGAGGCTCAGGGCATTACCTGTTCTCGAGTCCCCCGTGAGGGACTCCAACGTGGCATATTGATTTAGGAGCCCGAGGCTCCTGGGGGCCATTTGTTCATTGAGAGCCCGGCGAGGCTCATTGCCACAGTCATTTCTGCTTCAGGAGCCCAGGGAGGCTCAAGGGGGCAGTTATTAATTTCAAGTCCCCAGAGGGGGGACTCCAAAGTTGGTGCAAGTCCTTTGCCTAGAGCCCTGAGAGGCTCGAGGTGGCAGATTGCTTTGTGAGCCCAGAGAGGCTCCTTGCCCATTTGTTCTGGGAGTCCAGTGAGGCTCCGCAGTGCCACAGTGGTGGTTCTTGAGCCCAGAGAGGCTCCAACTTTGCCCTAACTTTCCCTGAACCAGTTGCCCAGCACTTTGTGGGCAACTGCCACGTTTAGGACCCTGACACTTGGGACACAGGGCGTCCTAGCCCCAACAAGGCCAGAGGGCCTAGGGACAGTCACAGGTGGTGACTTACGTGAGTTTGGCGCAATTGTACTTTCTATACACCTCTGAATGGGTAGTTTATTCATCATGTGTTCTCTTGTGCTGCACCTCTGAATGTGTTTTTATGCGTCATGTGCTTTGCTTTTACACCGCTGAATGTAGGTTCTGCATCATGTGTTTCCTTCCCCTGCACCTCTGAATGTGTTTTTATGCGTCATGTGCCTTTACACCTCTGAATGAATGTTATGCATTGCATCATGTGTTTTCCTCTTACACCCCTACAGGTATTGTAATACATAGGTGGTTGTTTTCTCCCTAGTACAGGTGGTGCTAGTGAGGTCCTGTTACCAGTAGTGACTGGTTGTGTGCTCTATTTTTATATTGTGTGCTACACTGATTTTTCTTTCTACAAGTGCTAAGTTCTAAAAGTGCTGATACCCCTGACAGTGGTCCAAGTGGCCCTGTCCTGTGCAATATCCCTTGTAAATTCCGCCCGTGCCTGTTGGCACAGTGTAACAAGATGTGTGTTTTATCTGATGTATATTTATTATAATACAAAGGCTATTTTTACATAACCTTGTGTGGAGTTTCCTTTGTGGTGGGCCTTTGGTTGTTGTTGCTGGGGTGCGTGCGCAAATACTTAACCTACATCGCCTCCAAGTTTAGCCTTGCTGCTCGCGCCACGTTACCTAGAGGGTGAGTAGGGGTTATCTTGGCGTGTAACTCCCTTGCCCTGACTTGGGTGTGGTGGTCTCTGACTGACTTTGGCGAAAGCCCTGGCCAGCCGGGGATCCCATTTCCAACATTGGCGGCAAGCGGTGGGATAAGGATTTGTGTTTGCGTTGTACCACAGTAGCAGCTGGCCGCACTTCAAAGCTCTACATTTGTTAGATAACCACATTTTGGGGATTATTGTTTTTGGTGAAATTCCATTGTTTCTTCTCCTGAAGAGTGTCATTTTATAATTGTGTTCAGTACATTTGTCCCCCGCCCTGCTTCCAGAGTTTGGTACCTGTGTCACTTTTGGTCAGGTTGAGAAGTCAGGGGTGGTAGAAACTGCCTTACCGATCCGAGGGGAGGGTGTGTGTGGATGAATGGTGTGTTTCCCTGGACGCATGAGTGAGTTCTTTTTTTAAGGAGAGTGTGGAAGTTTTGGAATTGTGTACTCCTACTTCAGATTGCTAGATCCCTTGTGTTGCACGTGTCTGTGAGCATCCTGTCAAGATGGAATCTCCTTTTAACCTTTGTGGCCTGTTTAAGTACAGTGTGCATGAGTTGGTACGGTTATGTAAGGAGAGAGACATCCCAGTGAGTGAGTCAGACACCCAGTCCAAGCTTAGGGATAACATGATCCTGTGGCAGAAGAGTGACTGGGAGCGTGAGCACAGTGAGAGGGAGAGGGCCCGGACCGCACACCATGAGGGTGGTGGGTCTGAGGGGAGCCCTGAAGAGTCTGATGTGGAGAGTGAGTGTGACAGTGGATGGGCGCCAGCAGAGAGTGAGTACCCCCTAGATAGGGAGTCCCTTGCTGGGTCCAGTGTCAGGTGTAGCACCCCATCCCTTTCCCTGTCCCCAGAGGAGTGGGTAGATAGGAGAGAAGAGAGGGAGCACCAGCTGGCCATGGAGAAGCTCCGGTTAGAGTATGCCAGAGAGATGGCGCAGCTGGGTGTGAATGAGCGGACTGCAGAGGCTGAGAGGGCCTTGGCCAGGGAGAAGATAGCCCTAGAGTGTAGGTTATCCCCTGACCGCAGTCATAATGTTCTGGATCCCCCAGGGAGGGTTGAGTCCAGTGGTGGCAGCTATTTAGGTTCCAGTATAGGAAGTCCCACTCCCAGTGCCCCGAGTATGGTACCTGTTTCCCAAGAGGAGGAATATAGGTTGACATTCAGGAACAGTAGGAGGAAGCCGTCTCACCGGGTCTGGGGAAATTATGTGGATTACTGTAGTAATGCACTGATGGATTGGTTAGAGGTTAACCCGCAACAGGAGTGGCTTGGAGTGATCTACATGGTTCTCAAAGAGCAGTTCCTCAGTATTCTGTGTCCAGAGTTGCGCCAGCACCTGTTGAGGTTGGAATGCTTTGATCCTTATGAGCTGGCAGAGGAAGCAGACCGCTGGGAAGGGACCAGAGGATCTGTAGAGTCATTGGTGAGTGACTCCGAAAGTAGTGGTTCAGGTATCTTCCAGCCCAGCGTGGTGGAAGAGGCTCAGTGTAGCCCAGCTAGGTCCCAGGATAGCGAGGAGGGTGTAGGGGCTGACTACCTGGCTCAGTGGAGCAGGAGTCAGTGGGTGGCTGAGAGCCCCCAGAGGCCCGAAGCCCTGTCTCAGAACCTGGGTGGTTTCTTGAGGGAACACCAGGTTGGGGACCTAGGCTGTCCTGTTAGCCCATTCGAGGAGGATCTCCTAGTGAGTAGAGGACCTGGAGCGTCTGTAACCAGAGCTCCTGTGGTTCTAGAGGCTGGCAGTACCGCTCCGGTAGGGAGGGTACAGGAGTCCAGCGTGAGGAGTGATTGGGGGATGAGTTTCCCAGTGGATGCACCAGGGGACCAGAGACTAGCCAGTTGGGCTAGATCTTCTTGGAGGGACCCGGGTGGCACCACTTCTGGTCTGGGGGATCGTCCCGCACTGTCAGGTGGACAGAGGGCGGGAGATCTGCGCCAGACAGACAGTCACACAACAGATGTGTCAGTTGTTAACCTCAGGGGGATTGCGTGTGAATCCCCAGAAGTCCTGGAGTGCCAGGCAATTGTTCCACCAAAGGTTTTAGACCGGAGGTTGGATGGCCAGGTTCAGGATCAGCCTGACCTGAAGGGTAGGACGACTGTAACCAGTGTCCTGACCGGTTCTTCTTCCAGAGGAACTTCTCCAGGTGGGAGAAGGCAGACCTCTGGAAGGGGGTGCAGAGGGTGGGAGAGCCCACCTCTGACCCCGGTGCAACCTGAGGGGTTAAACCCTAGGTTGGAATGGCGTTCTAGGTGTCCCCCTCGCACGGGGAGGAGGAACCCTAAAAGAAGAGGTAAGGGGAGGAGAGCCTTCCCTGAGACTCCTGGTCCACCTGAGGTTGTAGACCCTAGGCTGGAGAACCAGTGGCAGTCTAGCCCTGTCTTGCAGACAGGAGGAGTGGAGAATGGCTACTATGGGCCTGGGGTTACTACCCCCCACTTCGTGAGTAGGCAGGAACCAGTGGCACCTGGGTGGCCTAGGGCCTGGTCCTGGCCGCAAACAGCTGAGGAGTACCAGTGGGGTAGCCCAGCTGGTCCTTACGGTAGCTTTAGAAGGAACCCTAGGGGTTCACCGTGGCATAGAACAGGAGGGTGTCCCGGCAGTGGCGGGCCTGCGTCCGTGTTCTATCGCCCCAAGCAGGGAAGTCCATCACGGTGGTGATTGTTCTCCCCTGCGTTTTGGCTGGAAGGGGGTTGTGTTGGACTTGGCCCGCAGGGCAGGTTCGCCCCTAAACTTTTTGCCTTATGTGTGACCCTGTGTCAGTGATTTTTGGGTCTCTGCGCACTTTCCCCTGGGTCCCAGAGTGAAAGTGCGTGCGTGTAGTATGGCTGGCCTGCCCTCCCATAGGAATGCATGGGGAATGTGTGTGCCCTGGTAGTTCCTGATGTGTGGGGAGTGCAGGCTCGAGTTTAGTATGTATGAACTCGTGAGAGTGAATGCTGCGCAATGGTATGTGCGGCTTGTATGTGTCTAGAAGGGAAGTGTTACTTCTGGACATTGAGATATGTGTGCATGTGCTGTGAGGGTGATGGAGCGTGATTGGCTGGAGCTGGCTGGCATGCCAGGCTCCAGGAAGTCTGGATGGGTCTGCCCGGTGGTGAGTGGGAGATTAGCATGAGTGATGTGTGGGAGGAGTGTACCTGTGTCCTGGATGGGCTGGGTTTTCCCCACACAATGCGGGCTCCGCCCCCCTGTGGTGTGTCTAACGACCCTAGCCTCCCCAGTGAATGAAAGGGGTGATTGGGCCATCAAGGGTACTCCCAAGCCAGCTGCAACTGGTTTCCCCCCACCCTGCACCTCCTAACAAAGGAATTCGCTGTATAAAAATGGGGCTGTGTCCCCACAGAAGTTGTTCTACTTTTGGATCCTTGCCAGAGGGGGCTGTTGCTGCTGCTGGGGCCAAGAGGACCGCCACTTGGCTTGTCTCCCTGCCTGGAGACCCAGTGTGCTGGCTCTGGCCCTGCCCTGCCCCTCTGCCTGCCTCCAGTCCCTGCTGGAGCTTTTGCTTTTGCTTAGAGTGCCTGGAGGCGCTCTTATTTGATTTATAGCGCTAGGCGCGCTTTCCTGATGCCCCAGCGCTCAATAGCGCTTTGCTTCTATTTTTAGCGCTAGGCGCGCTTTCTGTGGCCCCTAAGCGCTTGGGAGCGCGCTGTATGCAGCCGGTGCCTACCCGGCATCTGCCCGCCTGATTTCGCCGATTTGCGGCGCATCGCGAGTGCCTACCTCGCTTTATATTTTATTTAAGGCCGGTGCCACCCGGCATTGCCCCGTACTTGGATTTTGGAAATTACCACGAGGGAGCCCACTCCTCGGGTACTTAGAGCCCGCCTGCCTGCCTAGTACGAGCCGCCGCGCTGCCCGCGGCGACCCGGAAGTCCCGCCTCCTGACCTCCAGGGCCGCGCTGCCATTGGCGGCCCCAGAGGAAGTCAGGCGGATTACAGCAGGACGGCGCCAGGCCAAAGGAGCAGGAAGCGGCCGGCGCGTCTTCCCGAGGCTCCCGATTGAGAGGAGAGCCCCGGAGTGGCAGAGGAGCCGTCCCGCCAGCAGAACAGCCGGTGAGTGCCTGGAGAAGGGAGAGGGGCGTCGGGACACATTGTCGGTGTCCGCCCCTCCCCCGTAGCGCGACCTCGCGCCCGTGAATATTTAGAGCCCGAGAGGCTCTGGGGCACATTTGTTTGTGAGCCATAGAGGCTCCACCCGCCCGCATTGGTTCTTGCGAGCCCCGAGAGGCTCAGGGCATTACCTGTTCTCGAGTCCCCCGTGAGGGACTCCAACGTGGCATATTGATTTAGGAGCCCGAGGCTCCTGGGGGCCATTTGTTCATTGAGAGCCCGGCGAGGCTCATTGCCACAGTCATTTCTGCTTCAGGAGCCCAGGGAGGCTCAAGGGGGCAGTTATTAATTTCAAGTCCCCAGAGGGGGGACTCCAAAGTTGGTGCAAGTCCTTTGCCTAGAGCCCTGAGAGGCTCGAGGTGGCAGATTGCTTTGTGAGCCCAGAGAGGCTCCTTGCCCATTTGTTCTGGGAGTCCAGTGAGGCTCCGCAGTGCCACAGTGGTGGTTCTTGAGCCCAGAGAGGCTCCAACTTTGCCCTAACTTTCCCTGAACCAGTTGCCCAGCACTTTGTGGGCAACTGCCACGTTTAGGACCCTGACACTTGGGACACAGGGCGTCCTAGCCCCAACAAGGCCAGAGGGCCTAGGGACAGTCACAGGTGGTGACTTACGTGAGTTTGGCGCAATTGTACTTTCTATACACCTCTGAATGGGTAGTTTATTCATCATGTGTTCTCTTGTGCTGCACCTCTGAATGTGTTTTTATGCGTCATGTGCTTTGCTTTTACACCGCTGAATGTAGGTTCTGCATCATGTGTTTCCTTCCCCTGCACCTCTGAATGTGTTTTTATGCGTCATGTGCCTTTACACCTCTGAATGAATGTTATGCATTGCATCATGTGTTTTCCTCTTACACCCCTACAGGTATTGTAATACATAGGTGGTTGTTTTCTCCCTAGTACAGGTGGTGCTAGTGAGGTCCTGTTACCAGTAGTGACTGGTTGTGTGCTCTATTTTTATATTGTGTGCTACACTGATTTTTCTTTCTACAAGTGCTAAGTTCTAAAAGTGCTGATACCCCTGACAGTGGTCCAAGTGGCCCTGTCCTGTGCAATATCCCTTGTAAATTCCGCCCGTGCCTGTTGGCACAGTGTAACAAGATGTGTGTTTTATCTGATGTATATTTATTATAATACAAAGGCTATTTTTACATAACCTTGTGTGGAGTTTCCTTTGTGGTGGGCCTTTGGTTGTTGTTGCTGGGGTGCGTGCGCAAATACTTAACCTACATCGCCTCCAAGTTTAGCCTTGCTGCTCGCGCCACGTTACCTAGAGGGTGAGTAGGGGTTATCTTGGCGTGTAACTCCCTTGCCCTGACTTGGGTGTGGTGGTCTCTGACTGACTTTGGCGAAAGCCCTGGCCAGCCGGGGATCCCATTTCCAACATCTACAATAAACCTTGTTAGGCTTTCTCAGGAGAGCTGGTATTATGCTTTTCCAACTATAATTTTGTATACATTTGTACTTTTATGATTGTATGTGAATGCTTGAGTTGGGTAGGTAACAATCCACTTATAAAGGCTTGCTTATTTTCTCTGTTACAATGAAGGCAGTAGGTCCGACATATTGATTGTGAAAAGCGTGTTTTACGGTCAGTAATCATTTAAGGGTGGATTTTAAATACTCTGAATCAAAGTCTGATAGTTTTTTTTTTGTCACGTGGGATCTCTACGGTTACCTTAGTAGGCAATTGTTTTGGTGTTTGTTACCGCCATTGACCAAGTAGGAATGTAGAAGATTTGCACTGTGAGAATCCTTGTTTGGAGAGGTGGTATTTTGCCTTTTCATGTTTAATTTTGTGTACATTTTCAATTTTATGACCCTATGTCTGACACCTTGTTAGACTAGAAATGAATGCTTGATTCAGTAGGCCTGTGGTGACAAGCCAATAGACACAACTGTCGGCGTTATTCATATGCAGGGAATGTTATGACATATCCCATAGGTACGGCTGGTTTGTTGGAAAGTGGGTTATTGGTAGGGGCAAATGTAGGTCTGCCACTGGCAATAAGGCCACTAACACATGATAAGACTCAGCATAGGTCTTAGAAAATTATTCCTTTGCTCAACCCGTGATAACGTGGCTGCGAGCAGACAGGCTTAACTTCAAAGACCGGTATGTAAAGCATTTTAAAACACCATTTCAGTAAACAATTAAGACACAGCACAAAATAAAAATCCAACACCAATTTATAAAAATGAGGAATATGTATATCTTTTAAATGACACCAAAACGAAAATAATCCACTGTAGGGAAACCAGAGATATGAATTTCTAAAGATTAGTCACTTTCTAGTGCTTAGAAACCAACAGCGCCCCTTTTAAGTCATTTCGTTTTCTCTGTCATGGACACACCTTTATAAATTGTTCTGAAGAATTCTCACCACTGTAGTGGGCGCCTTCTTCAGCAAGCGGGGTCCAGTTAGAACACCTTCCTGGAGTTCTGCTTGCGGGTCCCAAAGTATCCAACACGCAATCCAAGGTTCTGGAATCTCCAAGAGGGTCCTTGGAAGTGTGAAACTTAAATTCCGCAATCCAATTGAACAAAACCCTTACAAATCCACTGGTACTTCAGGCTTTGAATTCTTTGTGGGGCTGTCCAGGTGAGCTCCGTTAACCTGTAGCTTACAGGGAGTTTCCACTCTTGAGTCTTTTGGCAGCAAGGTAATCCACAGGGCTGTAGTTTCAAATGGTGCAGTCTTCATAGGTCAGGCCTTAGAGTTCTTTGCACAGCAAACTTCAGCAGGGCACTTCTTGCTTTATTCAGTTTCAAGCAGCAGATCTGGAGGGCTTTGCCCCTCTCAGATACTTGTTCAAAATTCTCTGGGTCAAGCACCAGGTCACTGCTGACCAATGAGAGCAGGGCAACTCCTCATAGTTATGACCACATCCTGTGGAGTGTGGCATTAGTTTGTCCCAGAGTGCATCATTCTTCCAAATCCATAATGGCTGATTTTCCAGCAAGGAGGTAAGAGCTGGCTAAACACACCCCCTGGGATATCTCATTTCCATGAACCATCCCCCTACCATCTGCACATACCTTCCTTAAGCCTAGCCCTGACTCTGGGTCACAACTGTGATAGTGGACTAAAACCCAGGCCTCCCCTCTTACCTTTGAAGAGCGTAGTTTACGATGCCACCTCCTGGCCTGGCATTCCTATTGAACAACACACTGCCCTCCCAGCAACCTGGCTAATCCACTTAACTCTGATCAATCAGGGCAGACCAATGAAAGGCTGAATTTGGACTTACAAACAAGAAAGTCTCATAACTTATTGTATGTACACTTTAGGAGAAATTTAACACTATAATATTGTTGGATTTACTACTACCATTCTGGGGAAGTCTTTGAATGGTCCGGCTAGTCCTCTCCTATCAATATTTATTAATCAATCACTTCCTACCATGTTAACCTATGGGCCATGGAGTTTGCAATAGGGAAAATGACCGGGGCCACTTTTCAAGAATCAGGGCTTATAAAACCATATTTAATAAGTATTTCCCTAATTTCTACAGGACCCCCACCCCCTGTGCAACTAGGGGAGACTTCAGGGGTTCTGAATCTGCAGAAATATAGCAGATCATCCATACCCAATTCTTCTAGCATCAAAGTCGAATTTGAGCAGCTCTTTAATACAATGTGGGGAGTGAAATGTAAAATGTCACTTTACCCAGGCATATAAAACTTCATTTTTATAAGGGCCCTCCTTATAGATAACGGACCACCCACCCCTGGGATACCTAGGGGTGACCCTGGGGGTCCCTAATATGCAAAAACATGGTAGGTTTTTCATTTTTAAGTGCCCCTAACCCCAAAGTCGAGTTTGGACACAATTCGAGGTTTAAAAGCTGTCCTGGCCACCAGTTCTGCTTTTAAACTGACCTCAGGCTTCAGCAGTGCACACATGCAAGTGCAGAAAATCTGCTGGCCTCTAAACTGCCATGCCCCCGGATACTGGAGGCTTCTAGGTAGTTTCAATCCCCTGCCCTATTACATACTAGGGGCTTATGGGGTAGGTCATGCCAATTACAGGGTGTACCCCACCATACCATAGTGTACCCTAGTGTATGTTTGATGCCTTAACTGTATTCTAATGTGTTCCTTTTAGCTTGGCACTGGGCCTGGTTAAACAGAGCCTAGGGTCAGTCAGTCAGTTACCACCAGTTCCAGTCAGCAAAAAGTTAAGTCAATATGACAAAGGCATTTGGACTGATTCATTGTGAAAAACATATGGTAAAGGCAGTAGACCTTGAACAGTGCATTCTTTTCATATAATCTTGTATGTTTTGAGAAAGCAAGGGGGTGCTTACTTGTGCAAAGCATGTGTTAAAGGCAAGTCTTTTACGGTTAGATTGTTGTTACACCATGCTAAAGCCTGAAGGTAGGGATTTGGTTGATGTCGGTTATCCCCTCTGACAAACCATGTTTATAGAAGATTGTGGGAATCGTTGTTAAACCCCTTTAGGAGAAGTAGTAGTTTGCTTTTTTAACTGTAATTTTGTATACATTTGCAATTTAATGCCTGATGGTTACCTTGTGGTTAAGCTTACGCTAGGTACTGGAGGCCTCAGTTGGTTATGGTAACAAGCCAGTGATAACTGCTAGAGGCCCGATTGGTTCACTAGCAAAAAGTATCTCCAGTGCCATTGATCTTATGTGATAATAATAATGAAAAGCTGTGTAGATGCAATAGGGGTGAAATATTGATTTTCAACGGCATATGTTCAAGTTAATACACTGGTGGATTGTTATTTCTCTGGATTAAAGCCAACATATAGTTATTTTGTTTCATGAAATGTCACATGTTACTTTTGTATTGAATGTTTTTTGTGTTGGTTGCCACCTTTGATGCACCCTAGGTGGCGAAGAATTGAACCATAATAATTCCGGATACAGAACTGGTGGTGGATAATAGGAAAATGGCGCTCTATGGTTTTATCACATATAAACTGGGTTACAGTATGAAATCTGGTACGGTGCAATGAGGTAGGGATAAAAGGGGGTGGTGATGGACGAGCATCCGAACCAATCAAACACTCACAGCCAGTCAAAAGATCTGGGTTTAATCCATCACCGTTCTTTAGCCCACTCTGCCACCCCAGTTCAGACATGGCCATATGCAAATCAGTCTGACCCTGTGCCTCGGAACAGTCCAGCCCGAACTGCCAAGCCATGCCTTCCCTGGACAGGAAACAAGCTTCCGAGGACTAGTTTCTGGCATTACAGCCGTCTTCAGCCCGGCTTGCTTGAATCCAGTGGCAAAGTGAGCAAGGGACTCAGGTCTGAGCATACCCTGCTGAAGACTGCTGTAATGCCAGAAGCCGTTCCTCGGAAGCTTGTTTCCGGTCCAGGGAAGGCATGGCTTGGCAGTTCGGGCTGGACTGTTCCCATGAGGCACAGGGTCAGACTGATTTGCCTATAGCCATGTCTGAACTGGGGTGGCAGAGTGGGCTAAAGAACGGTGATGGATTAAACCCAGATCTTTTGACTGGGTGTAAGTGTTTGATTGGTTCAGATGCACCGTCCATCACCACCCCCTTTTGGCCGCTATAAGTGTGGCAGGGTATGCTCAGACGTGAGTCCCTTGCTCACTTTGCCACTGGATTCAGGCAAGCCGGGCGGAAGACGGCTGTAATGCCAGAAGCCGGTCCTCGGAAGTTTGTTTCCGGTCCAGGGAAGGCATGGCTTGGCAGTTCGAGCTGGACTGTTCCCATGAGGCACAGGGTCAGACTGATTTGCATATAGCCATGTCTGAACTGGGGTGGCAGAGTGGGCTAAAGAACGGTGATGGATTAAACCCAGATCTTTTGACTGGGTGTGAGTGTTTGATTGGTTCAGATGCTCCGTCCATCACCACCCCCTTTTGTACCGCTTTTGGCCGCCATAAGTGTGGCAGGGTTTGCTCAGACTTGAGTCCCTTGCTCACTTTGCCACTGGATTCAGGCAAGCCGGGCGGAAGACGGCTCTAATGCCAGAAGCCGGTCCTCGGAAGTTTGTTTCCGGTCCAGGGAAGGCATGGCTTGGCAGTTCGGGCTGGACTTTTCCCATGAGGCACAGGGTCAGACTGATTTGCATATAGCCATGTCTGAACTGGGGTGGCAGTGGGCTAAAGAACGGTGATGGATTAAACCCAGATCTTTTAACTGGGTGTGAGTGTTTGATTGGTTCAGATGCTCCGTCCATCACCACCCCCTTTTGTACCGCATGAGGTAGGGATAACCCACCAGATCCCCAAGTTTGTGGTCGAAAGCCACTCAGCTAAAAATACAAATCCTCTGCACACTCTAGAATTTACATATAAAGGTTTATGAACCCATCACAGTTTGTCTTTCTTGTCTATCTCAAGGTGATTTATTTGAGTCCTGTGAGTGAAGTCCGTTCTGTACTTCACTTAGTTTTGTTTCGTCGCTGTTACATGGGATTACCCTGCAACTTCTTCGGGCTGTGAGAAGTGTCTTACGGTTTCTTGATTTCTGTGATATTTCCAACCCGAGGGGGTTTCTGGTGGTCTTTGTATATTAGAGTAATTTTTAGAGATGTCGTCACTTATTATGATAATTTGGGTGCGGTGGGAACATTCCTGGATTCCGAAGTTGTCGTAGATATCTAGGATCTTGCAGTGGCAAAAGGTGGCGAAGTTGTCGCTGAGAGCTTGGGGGGAGCCATCTGTGGTGTCTGTGCAGGGTTTGGCTAATTTTTGTGATAACGGTGAAGAGTTCTTTGCTGTTGTGTGCATTGGCATTGATGCATTCCTGTATCGCAGTTTTCTTTGTTTCAATGAGGTGGTGGTGGTGTGGTGCAGTGACAGCCGTTTTGAAGACTGCGTGGCGTGTAGAGGTCTTGCTGCTCCTCCATCTTCTTTTGAGGAGTCTGCGGTGCTCCTGGACTCTTGGTGGGTGGGGGAGAACAAACTGGCTTTCCCAGAGAGCTGCTTGCCTGCGTGCTTACTAAGGGCGTCCATTGTGTCTGCGCTGACAGTGATCCATCTGTTGAAGTTGCATGCTAAGGCATTGTCGTTCGTGGTGGTCGGCGGCTGGGCTTTGCTGAGGGAGGTGGCAAGTTGGTCTTTGGAGACCTTGTTCCAATTTCTGTGCGTGCGTGGTGATGTTCGATGGACTTGATGGAGAAGTGGACACTGGTGGTCTGTCCAATGTAGTTCAGAGGTGCGGCTAACAGAGATGTTGTTGCCTGCGGAGAGGGTGTGTCCTGCTGAGTGTTGCTGGTGAGGAGACCAGTTGTTTCAGTCCGATGTTGGTGAAGCTTTCTAGTAGGGATGATGTGTTGTGGTCGTCGAGGATGTCCAGGTGGAAATTGAGGTCGCCGAGGAGGATGTATTCCGTTGAGGCAAGAGTGTGGTGAGCAATGAAATCTTCTATGAATTCACTGAAGGGGGAGTGGGGTCCGGGAGGTCTGTTGACGAGGGTGCTGCAGAGGGTGTCGTGATTAGAAAGAGTCCTAGAAATTCCTAGCGTTGCTCCCAGTGTGGTAGCGGAGAGTGCTGGGTCTGCCACACTGGGAGCAGAGCCGGGAATCGCTAGGTCTGTCTCCTATCACAATAAGATCAGAGGAGAGACATTGAAAGGCATAGCTCTGCTCCCAGTCTAACGGGAGAGTCCTGGGTCTACTCCCGTTGTAATGGGAGAAACTCCTGGAGATTCCTGACTCTACTCCCAGTGTGATGGCGGGAAGGGAGGGACACAGATCATTATGTTCACCCCAGGACGATGGAGACCCCCTGGTTTGTGGCAGAGGTTCCTTTTGTAGATGGTGCATAGTTGGGAGGTGGGTTTGGGGTGCAAAGATAAGTAGAAAAGAAATCTTGTAACATTAATGAAACATAACATCACAAGACTCTAACTGCCAGGAGAAAACCATTTACAGGAGAACTTGCCTGCTTCTGCCACCGGACCTCGCCGCACCCGCTTCGCGGGTGCCGCATCGTCAGCTTTTACGAGGGGCTGCACGTCGGACCTGGAGGGAAGAGACTGACGTCGGAAAAGGGTTGAGGCAAACAGCGGGGCTGCGAGCGTAGCAGGGACTCCATTGCCCAGGAGTCCCTGCGTGACCGAATGTCAGCTTCCGGTCCGCTCTCCCTGTTGTCCCGCCCACCGCCCACTGGAGGGCTTTTTAAATCTCTATCCTCCCAGCTTCCGTGGGATCATCACAAGACTCTAACTGCCAGGAGAAAACCATTTACAGGAGAACTTGTCTGCTTCTGCCACCGGACCTCGCCGCACCCGCTTCGCGGGTGCCGCATCGTCCGCTTTTACGAGGGGCTGCACGTCGGACCTGGAGGGAAGAGACTGACGTCGGAAAAGGGTTGAGGCAAACAGCGGGGCTGCGAGCGTAGCAGGGACTCCATTGCCCAGGAGTCCCTGCGTGACCGAGTGTCAGCTTCCGGTCCGCTCTCCCTGTTGTCCCGCCCACCGCCCTCAACGCCCCCTACATCAAAGGCTTAATCTCCCGCAGCGCGGGACGAAGAGCGGGCCGTTTCAGGCCGTTTCAGGCCGTTTCAGACCGATTAAGACCGGACCGGGCCTTATCTCTTGCCTGCTTGACTGAGCGACACAGTCACGGTAACAAGCTTTACTGTGTTCTAAATTTCCCCAACTACTTATATTATGACGTCCTTGCGTGAAACTCGGAGTAGGTCTGCAAAGCCCATGAAAAAGGCCACAGGGACACTGGACGATTTTATTACAAGGACTAATATAACCATTGACAATGAGATTACAAAACTGCAGCATAGAGTGTCCCTAGAGTTGGAGGCAGCTAGAAGACAGTCTATAGATATAGCACTAAGGAAAAAATCATCGTTAGGTAGCATTGCCTTATCGAAAATCTCCTGAGCGCACTACAGGCCCTACACCTATCATTACCCTGGCCGAAGTGCATCCTGTTCCCGAGGAAATAGCTACCTCTGTTGACTCTAACTTAGACCACTTACATAAATTATCTATCAGTAGTGTATTTGAAAACATAACTATTTCAGATTCACTATTAGAGGATGTTAAGGGGGAGAAAGCCCAGGGGAAAGAAGAGTCTAAAAATAACCAGGGAGACACCAAGGCAATGCCCAAACTAAAAAGAAAACGGAAAAATATGTCTGTGTATGCTAGGAAAAAGGCAAAAGTAGCCATAAGTCAGTGCTTTACAGGGGGGGGGGGGGCTCCCAGCCAGCTACTGCAGTCAGTAAGTCCAACCAGACGCTTTCAATAGCGCAAACACTTAATAGTAATGACAATATGGAATCATCAAACCTAGATTTAAGAGTCGCCCACCCTGTTGTCGAGGGCGAGAAAATTACCACATCCATGGTTGAGTCAGAGGGGGGTAAAGAAGAGTTTCTGAAACTTGTATGGGAGACACTAAAAAAACTTCTCAGGCCGCTAGAAGTTAAGTTTTAACTTGCATTGAAAATCAGCTACTTGAGGTGGAAAAAAGTATTATCACTTTATCCAGCATAAGTCTTAATGGAAGTGATGTACCTGCAAGTTCCACATTGGCTCCTACCATGGCCCCTTTGATATCTTTAAAAACAAATCCATCTAATATACAGCCCTTGAAAAAGGGTGCAGTAAAAAACATAAATGCAATCCAGACAATGAGTGTCGCAGTAAATCCAAATGCAACACCTTCGAATCCGCTAATTTGTAACTCTGCTAGTAAACCATCTTTGAAGTGGCCTGTACAAAGTAAGAAATCACAGATAGTAAATGTTGTCGATACTCACTCCCCTGCCCTTAAAGCCCCCGGCCCAAAAAAATCATCAGCTGACACACTTCCTCTTATACACACAACCCTGGGTCCAAATAAGTCTTTGGCTGATAGATCCTCTGCAAACAGTACGCATAAACATAACCTTCAAACACCCTATGCTTATAACAACTTTAAGGGTGGATTTATAGATCTGCCTCCTGATGCAAGTCCCTTTGTAGCTGTACTTACTGGGGTCCCAGAACTAGACAATCAATCTGAAGAACATTTTTTGTCTTTAAAAAATAAGGTGATCTACTGGCTAAACTCAAACAAACCTGTTCCAAACCATATGAAAAGTAGAATCCTCATGGTTCGCAGGGTACCTTGGGTTGGTCCTATAGCCAAATCAATTCCGGGTGATTGTGTTGTCATTTCTTTTGAGGAACCCCATAGTGCCCAACAGATATGCACATGGAAATCATATGCAGCCACTTCATCTATTGAAGCTAGGCCCTTATCTTTCTTCTACCCCCCACCGAGGCGCCCCAACTATGGGGTTAATTGGAATACGGTTAAACATCATTCCGGATATGGCCCCGATTTGAGTAGACAGGATGCTCGAAATGTGTGGAATGGAATTCCCACTTTCAACAGGTTTAGCAGTCTAGATGGAGTTGACTGACTTGAGACCTTGCGAAATTGCACTTTCAACTCACATGGCACCTACCATCCACCCGGTGACGGGAATTTCTCCCCCAGGTACGGAAATAGTGAGAAACTAAAGAATGAGGGAGAGGGAGGCAAAAACTGTTGCAGAACGAGGGATACAGAGAATAATGTACATATTATTGTAGCGAACCTATCGTGTTCCAGAGTGGAAGAGGGTTGTCCTGGTGATGAAACCAACAATGTAGCAGGGGATTTGGTCTCTCAATTTGAGAGCCAAATTGTGGGCGATTTGTTGCTAGATGGTGAGAAACTATCGGTGGAACCAGTATTGGCCATTGATGATTCCACCTGTCCTGGTAGTGAAGTTACTCCACCGTTACTCGTTTTGTCATGGAACATTGCAGGAGTCAATAAAAATCTGAGGGACCCAGATTGGGCTGATTATATTGACTCCAGCGATCTCTGCCTATTGCAAGAGACATGGGCGATGGATATTCCCCACAGGATAGGGTACAAAACTTTTGGTACGGAAGCAGTTCGGTCTAATAGGGGGAGGCCGTCTGGGGGACTGATCATATGGGTCAAAATCTCACTGAAAATTAAGGTTGAATTAATAGATACAGGAACCCCTGACATTTTGGTATTAAAATCTGTAAGTCTTAATGGAGCTGAATGTTATATTATTAATGTCTATAATAGACCGCTTGGTCATTCCAAAGTCTCTCCTACTCTGGAAACCTTGGATAGTTTCTTGAAAAGGGTGGTTGGCGATGCCCCATTGATTTTGGGTGGTGACTTAAACTGCAATTTTGAACCCGTCTTAGGGCTTACTGATGTCTTTGAGGATGAAGATCAAGCATATAACATTCCCCAGCTTGAGACTTCAAATTTTAAATGTTCGGCCCTGGCTGTCCAACTAATGAGGCTAACTGCAGACCATGGTCTCAGAGCATGCAACGGCCGTCTCCCCTCTGATTTAACAAAACATCCAACTTTTGCGAAGTCCGTAAGCAACCTGGACTTCATACTTGTTTCATTGAGCATTTGGCATTTTATGGTTGATCTTAAGGTGGTAAACGGGGACGAGAGCGACCACTATCCCCTTGAACTTTATATTGATGCACTCATGTTTGGTGACCCTTCTGCCTCAACTTCTATCGAGGCTCCCAAACTCAATTTTTATGATCAGGTACATGTTAACAATAACAGACGTGCATTAAAATGGCCGTACATTCTAGCCCAAGGTAAGGCCTTAGCATTGGTATATTCACTCTTTGACACAATGTTCGGGCCTATAGTTGGTCAACCCTTCACACCTGATCATTATGATCATTTTGTTACATTACATAAGATATTTTTTGACGAGCTAAAAACCTGTTTGTCTAAAATGCCAAAGAAAAAGCATCAAAATGTAAGAGTCGGATGTCATGGTAAACTATGGTATGACCATTCATGTAGGTTGGCTAAGAGGGAGCTCCTGTTTGCTATTAAAAACAAACCAAAGGATGATGTCAGACTAGCAAGGGAAGCATATAAGCACACCCAAAGGACTTCAAAAAAGCTATGGGAAGAATCAATTTGGGCGGATATGTTGGTTGCGGCCAAATCTAAGGACAATGTTGGTTTTTGGAGGCTGGTTGCAAATGATGGCCACGCAGGTAGAGCTGTGAAGGACACCTTTTTAGATGAACTGACTTGGGTGACACACTTCACAACTCTTTATAAGCAATACAACAGTGGCTTTGATGAGACTTTATGGTTGCCCCCACCGATTGAATGTCTTGATTTCACACTAGATGAAACGAAAAGGGCCATCAGTGAATTAAAAAGTAGTAAAGCTCCTGGCCCCGATAAAATACCGGGTGACTTGTATAAACACGAAACTGAAGTTTGGGCTCCATATATAAACCGTCTGTTCAACGCTCTATCTAATAACTGTCAATTTCCCGATAGCTGGCGCGCAGCAGAAGTTGTTTTAATTTTTAAAAAGGGAAATAGATCTGTGCCATCGAACTATAGACCAATTAGTCTAATGGACACCCTGCAAAAACTATATGCCAAGCATTTATTATTTCGGATAAATGACTGGCTGGAGGAAAAAACAATACTTACAAAGTTTCAAGCCGGGTTTAGGGGCAAGACCAGCACCATAGACCAGGTCTTCAGATTCTGTTGTATATATTGGAAATATGTACACATTAGGAAAGGTCATTTGTACGTAGCCTTTATAGATCTGAGAGCGGCATTTGACCTTGTCCCTCGCAACTTACTCTGGAGATCTCTAAGTGAAGCTGGTCTGCCAGGGTGTCTTTTGGTTCAAATAGTAGAGTTGCATGCTAGGAATCATGCCAACATTAGGTGGGGACCAAATGGTGAACTGACGCGTAATATTCCTATTGAGCGCGGTGTCCGTCAAGGATGCGTCCTGGCCCCCACCTTATTTTTACTATTTGTCAATGATATCCCTGACCATTTGAACGGTTGTGCTAATGATTCACCTCAGCTAAATGGAGAAAGGGTGCCTGCGTTGCTTTTCGCGGATGATACCATCTTAATATCCCAAACTAAGAAAGGACTCCAGGCACTCTTGAACTCCTTTAGTATTTATTGCGTGAAAAAGGGTTTATAGATAAACATTGACAAAACCAAGTGTATGGCATTGAATCCTTGCAAACCGGATAGAGGGACTCTGAATCTGAATGGTCAAATTTTAGAAACCGTTGATAACTTTTCCTATTTGGGGGTTGTACTTGACTCAAATCTGACATGGAAGGCTCAAATTGAGAAAAGCAAAGTATCCTATGCCCATAATGTCAAGCCAGTTATTAGCAAATTTAATGCTAGTATAAGTAAGAGTGTGACTCCTGTGCTTGAACTTTTTAAATTTAAAATCCAATCTGCTGCCCTTTACGGGGCTGAGATATGGGGACCTTGGGCAAGGGATAGCTTCCATGGTTTGGATAATAAATTTATGAGAACAATTGTAAGGGTACCCACTAGTACGCCGTTGATCCCTCTTCAACTTGATCTGAATTTTAAAAGAACTGATAATCTTATACTCATTAGACCATTAATGTTCTGGATAAGGATATGGTCTACCCCAGAATTAGCCGACTACAGGAAGGGCCTTCAAGAGATATTGGATTTAGATTCTTTCCATTCTATTTTATGGCTCAGACATATTAAAAAATGGCTCTTAATTTTGGGCCTGCCTCAGTTGTGGGAGAATCCAGATAACTTACCACCATTCGCCAAGTCTATGGTGAAACGAGCTTTGTGGTCCTATACAACTAATAGGTTAGTAAATGGAAATAGAACTGGGTCTTTAACCCAAGAATTCTTAACCTTTAAAGATGAACCATCCTTTGAAGTCTTCTTAGACGAAATAGAGCCTCCCCTTGCGAAGTCTCTATTTCTGAAATTCAGGTACGGGAATCTTATGCTGAATTCCAATATAGAACGTTGGTCTAAGAAAAAACTGGAATGTTCAAGTGTTATACATGGGAAATGTTCTGTGTGTTCAGATTCATGTATGGAGGATGAGGTCCATATGCTGTTTATCTGTAAAGCATACTCGAAAGCACGAAAAAGATGGATTAAACCCATGTGCACCGTTTTAGGAACAAGATCTTGTATCACGGCGTATAGGATCATTAAAACCAATACTTTTCAGCCTATTGTTTTTACTATCAGTAGGTTTTTGCATTCTGTGTATATTGTTCGCAGGAAATTTGGTCAAGTACTCTGAGTAGCAACTTTATACATGCTTAGATTCCAGCTGCTAAATGAACTGAAGCACTTAGTGTTTTTCAATGAGGATGACAGAAATGAACTTTGTATTTTAAGAGATAATCGCTTTTAAAAACAAGCATTAGAAATGCAATCGGGCTCGGATTTATTTGAGTTTGAGCTAATGGCATTATAAATGCCAATGTATTGTTGCTATGTGTTGTGGAGTGTGTTCATGTGGTGTGTACTGCCAGTGATCTCACCACTCTACTCACTACTCTACTCACTACTCTACTCACTACTCACTACTCTGCACTCACTACTCACTACTCTGCACTCACTACTCACTACTCTGCACTCACTACTCCAATCACTACTCTACTCACTACTCTACTCACTACTCTACTCACTACTCTACTCACTACTCTACTCACTACGGCTGTGCACACCCAAAGGTGGACTTCCCACCAGGCACTCGTGCTCACTTATTGCACACTCGCCCCTTTCACGGAACACGCGCGGATTGTACCGAGTGGGCGCCATGAGGGAGCCTGGCTACTTTCTGTTCTTAGTCCTTTTGGGTAAGTCTGCCTTTAATGAACATTTTATTGGTCGTGTTGTGAAACCAGCTGGAAAAGTTCATTTTGTCGTCCTTTTTTACTGGGAATAAACCAATGTTTGTTGTGCAGGCTTGTAGGTGATCTAAGGTGTAATTGTGAGCTCCGGCGTCCCTCCTGGGTGCGTATTTGCGCACTGACTGACAGTCTGGAGGCCACTGAGGAGACCGTCTCTTTAAAAAGACCCTTCCTTCCCTCCGCCACGCATCCTCTCCCGGCGCATCCCGCTGTCCCGCTGTGTGCTCTTCCGCCGTTCCTGCCACCTGCTGATCTGTCTATACATACTTACATGAGGATCTGTGAGGCGGGGCACACTGCTTCCCCTCACCCCAAAATGTACCCCAGGAAGCTTGTAAGTGCCCTCTTGCATCTGTGTGTGGTCTGTACCTCAGCGATGCGTCTGTCTAGGCGCTATATTGACAGGATTTTCTTCAAAATTGTTCTTTTTACGCACGTACTGTCTGGTGTGGTCAGACATCGGCTGGGATGCCAGTCTGTGATTTCAGAGACCGTTGTATTTTAGCTGAAAAGTGGTGGCCTTCGGTGCAAGCCCATATTGCCTCATATTTTAATTCGCCCACTTGAACAAACCGTGTGATCCTGTGCAAACTATCTCGCTTTCTTTGTACTTGACCTTGCAGACTTCGGAGAGCTCAGTGCTCCAGACATCTACGCTGAATAATTAACTCGGCTGTGTCAACTTGCGTAAAGCGCTCCGAAGTAGTTGAAAGGGGGTGGCTGGCGCATTATTGAAGGTACACGCACTCATTCTCAAATGCAGAAGGCGTGTTAATGTGTCACGCACTGTGCTGTGGAGCAGCTCAACTGTCAGCACACATTTACACAATCACAATGTTGTTGGTTTGCAAACGGCGCTTGTGTCTTCTGTCCTCTGTCGGGTCCTGTTTGCAGAAGAGACGAGGCTTCGTTGCTTTAGCGCTGGGTGTTGATGGGAAGGACCTTGGCTAATTGATCGTGTTTTAATTAGCGGCTGCAGCGTGGAAGCACTGCCAGTAGCAGCATTACCCTTTCGCAGCCCACTAGCCGTACTTTCATCAACCACTGGAAGATGAAAGGCTGCGCTGGACGCAGCGCCAGGTAGATCGCACGCAGAACGCAGCAGCAGGTGCAGCAGCCCGCTGAGCTACAGTGGCTGCGGATCAAAGCGCGGATAGTTCGTGTGACACTTTCACGCACAATGCCCTCGAACACTGCAAGGGGATGTTTGTTTACAGTGGAGATGTCCTCTCCTGGCACCCGCCTCAGGGCACGGTAAACACATGGGGGTGATGTTACCAGACACTAAAGGTGCCGCCGCCTCTTTGAAAGCAGAACCGCTTTAATAAAGATTATATAAATATGAAGCTAAAGCAGCTTCCTCTGCCGCAAGCCTCACAAGGAGGTCCGATTTCGTTTCTCACGACAAACAAAAGTCGTGCGTGGACTGTGCTCCCGTGGGCGCTGCTCGTGCCAAGACTGACGTTGTAATGGCCCGTTCTTTCATTTTATTAATTTTGACCCCCTTTAGTGCCTGCGCAAGCCAGACTGCTTCTAAGTCCTTATATGCAAAATGAATCTTAAAAAATAATGCGAGCTGGATTGCTCAGGGATGCTTTTTTTTGCCGACCTCAGTATGATGAAGAGCTGAGTTGCACCTACTGATTCACATATCAGGAGGCAGAGAGCACACACGGCTATTTCCTTTTGTCACCTCTTCAGTGGACTCTGACGGAGAGCTGAAACGTGGAGCCCAGAGGCGTATCTTCTATTGGTGCAGCAGGTGCAGTGGCACCGGTCCCAGAGCCTTGGAGCCATTTAGCACTGATAATTGGTGCTATGTTCCTTGCACCAGGCCCAATGATATCCATGGAACGATACTGGCTCCTCCTTTGACCCCTCCCCTCAGTCTCCCCCCCCCCCCCTACTTCCATCCCCGCGGTGGTCTGCGCCGTCAAGCGCCTTGCTTCTCGGCTTTCCACTTCTAGCTGACAGCCCTGCAGCCTGCAGGGGGCCGAGAAAGAGGCGCTGCTGACAGCAAAGAGTGGGATTTAAAAAGCATCCCGAGTGAGGGCCCCCACCGCCTTCAACCCCACCCGTGGACTGACGGGTCATTGCATGACCTGCTTGTATGTAATCTGTTTTACATCCCTGCACACCCCGGACCTCCTGCGCGCGGGGCCACTTTAAGTAACTTGTATTCAGCTCTGTGCTGTAGGTCGATGCCCGAAGTTGCTGACACTGTACCTGTGTCGCTGTGTGGTGTCGGCGACTCACTCAATGCCATTACCTACATTTTGTAATATATTGACCACGACTGCTAAATTATCTGTGTTGCTGTAACACCATGCTGGCTTTTTGTGTTTCTTTTGATAACATTTCATAAATTAAAATAAATAAATAACTAATAATAACTTGTATTCAGGGAACAGACACAGCAGCTCCTGAACCCCACGCAGCTCTGCTCGGAGTACTGTGTCCTTTTCTGCGTTACGAAGCTTTGTCTGCAGAAGTCAGAAGTGTTCAGCCTTTCTCGGCATGTACAGCTAACAATGGGCCCTGATTGCTGCTGGGGTCCAGTCTCGCAGCCAGACGGTCCTGGGGAAGCTGCTGATGACGGGGGGGGGGGGGAGGAGGCCCGAGTATCTGGATGCGATCTGCATTCGAAACCGTTCCCGGGCCACCTTTACTGAGATGTGCGCTGCGCGGAAACCGGGGGCGCTGCTCGGGCGCGGACTGCAAACACTGCGCAGCTCTGAAGTCACGTGAAATGGATCCAAAACAAAAATATCCAGAAAAAAAAGTGCTTCCGGGACCTAACAAGGAAGCTGCGCGCTGAGCGCTGCAGAATTGTGAACGCGCCCGGCCATCTGCATTCACTAACGGAGGCACCCTGACAGCTCCTAATTACAATTTATGTACTTCTTTGCGCAAGCACGCACGAAATATGCCTCAAAATGGCGGAACAAAACTACATTTACCCTATCACTTCAAGCCTTTTAAAACGAAAACACAAGGAAGACGAATCACTGACCAGATGACAGAAAACGCTAAGGAATGTCTGGAATTTCTCTCTCCAAGGCCCTCTTCTTCTTTTTTTTCTCCTTTAACATTAGTTCTCTAACTCCTCCCCCAGGGGGAGGAGTCCGAGCCCTAAAAATCTCCTGAATGTGTATATTGTTATGATCCTATGTTTTATGTATGTATATATATGTGTCTTTTATGGCCCAGGTGGCCGAAATAAAGAAATAAATAAATAAAAAAAATAACCTCGGTCCGGATGGGGCCCTTTGGTCCTGGCTGTTTGGGAGGGAGGCTGCGGGTGGGGATAGTGAGAAAGGTGCCCTTGTTGGAGGCTGCAGGGCTCTTAGGATGCATGGTACTAAACGGGCATGGCCCCTTGGTCAGAGTATCCAGGGCTCTCCGGATGCCTGGTTCTGGATGGTGTTGGAGGAGCAGGGCCCCTGGGTCAGAGTATTCAGGGCTCTACGGATGCCTGGTTCTGGGTGGTGCTGAAGGGCCCCTGGGTCAGATGGTGCAGGGCTCTCTGAATGCCTGGTTCTGGGTGGTGCTGAAGGGCCCCTGGGTCAGTGTCCAGGGCTCTCCGGATGCCTGGTTCTGGATGGTGCTGAAGGGGCAGGCCCCTGGGTCAGATGGTGCAGGGTTCTCTGGATGCCTGGTTCTGAAGGACCCCTGGGTCAGATGGTGTAGGGTTCTCTGGATGCCTGGTGCTGAAGGGCCCCTTGGTCAGTGTCCAGGGCTCTCCGGATGCCTGGTTCTGGATGGTGCTGAAGGGGCAGGGCCCATGGGTCAGATGGTGCAGGGTTCTCTGGATGCCTGGTTCTGGATGGTGCTGGAGGAGCAGGGCCCCTGGGTCAGAGTATCCAGGGCTCTACGGATGCCTGGTTCTGGATGGTGCTGAAGGGCCCCTTGGTCAGTGTCCAGGGCTCTCCGGATGCCTGGTTCTGGATGGTGCTGAAGGGGCAGGGCCCCTGGGTCAGCGTATCCAGGGCTCTCCGGATGTCTGGTTCTGGATGGTGCTGAAGGGGCAGGGCCCCTGGGTCAGAGTGTCCAGGGCTCTCCGGATGCCTGGTTCTGGATGGTGCTGAAGGGCCCCTGGGTCAGAGTGTCCAGGGCTCTCCGGATGCCTGGTTCTGGATGGTGCTGAAGGGGCAGGGCCCCTGGGTCAGAGTATCCAGGGCTCTCCGGATGTCTGGTTCAGGATGGTGCTGAAGGGGCAGGGCCCCTGGGTCAGAGTGTCCAGGGCTCTACGGATGCCTGATTCTGGATGGTGCTGGAGGAGCAGGGCCCCTAGGTCAGATGGTGCAGGGCTCTCTGGATGCCTGGTTCTGGATGGTGCTGAAGGGCCCCTTGGTCAGTGTCCAGGGCTCTCCGGATGTCTGGTTCTGGATGGTGCTGAAGGGCCCCTGGGTCAGAGTGTCCAGGGCTCTCCGGATGCCTGGATGTGGTTGGTGCTGGAGGGGCAGGTGCTCTCCGGGTGCATGGTTCTGAAGGGACAGGGCCCTGGGGAGGAGGGTGTGGGGCTCTCAGGATGCCTGGTTCTGGATGGTGCTGAAGGGCCCCTGGGTCAGAGTATCCAGGGCTCTCCGGATGTCTGGTTCTGGATGGTGCTGAAGGGGCAGGGCCCCTGGGTCAGAGTATCCAGGGCTCTCCGGATGCCTGGTTCTGGATGGTGCTGAAGGGGCAGGGCCCCTGGGTCAGAGTATCCAGGGCTCTACGGATGCCTGGATGTGGTTGGTGCTGGAGGGGCAGGGCACCTAGGGCGAAGGGCAGGTGCTCTCCGGGTGCATGGTTCTGAAGGGACAGGGCCCTGGGGAGGAGGGTGTGGGGCTCTCAGGATGCATGGTGCTGGATGAGCGCGGACTTTACCCGAAGGTGTCAGAGCGCTTCACAATAGGAACAGAACTGATACATGAGGAGAAAATTACAAGTGAACAAATTACAAAAGCAAATATTAGGTTGCATGAGGCAAAAGTGACAATTATGAGCAATCAAAATACACGAGGAGCAAACGGTGCCTTACAGGAGGAAAGGGTGACGTGTGTGCAGGTTACAAAAGCGTATAAAGTACAAGTAGAGGTAAAATACTGCAAAAGATGGCAGACACTCCAGCACAAGAACGAACGTTACGTAGGCAAAGGTGGCGCTTGTGCAAGTATCAAAGCAAACCACATGTGAGAGGAGCAAACAGTGAGTTACAAGAAACACCCACATTACCCTGGGAGGGCAGGGCTCCGAGCGGCTGGGGGAGGGCAGGGCTCCGAGCGGCTGGGGGAGGGCAGGGCTCTCGGCTCCTGGGGGAGGGCAGGAGGGGAGGGGAGGGCAGGGCTCTCGGCTCCTGGGGGAGGGCAGGAGGGGAGGGCAGGGCTCTCGGCTCCTAGGGGAGGGCAGGGCTCTCGGCTCCTAGGGGAGGGCAGGGCTCTCAGCTCCTGGGGGAGGTTCCCTTCCTTGGTGCCCGAGAGCGGCCCCTTCACTTTCGTTTCTCTGCTCCCTGTGCCTTCTCCAACACTTGCCTCTTTCCTCCGCAGGAGATGCCCGCTCGCCCTATGTGCCCCCAGGGCAGTTTGCAGTCTGGAGGCGAGAGGACCCGCCGGACCGCGCAGCCCCCCACGTGAGTCTCTTCTTCTGCTCTGCCAGCCCGTGTGATCTTTGGCAGGTCTACAGGAGTGTAGAAATGGCGGGGTCCGGGTGTACCAGAAACAGGGTGGGCGAGGGGAGGGAGGGCTGGATGCAGGAGTAATGCTTGAGAGGAGTAAGTAAAGGTGGCGAGGGAGGGAAGGGTCCGGGTACACTAGAAGCAGGGGAATGACAAATGCCAGGGAGTGAGGGGAGGCCAGGATGTGGGTATGCTAGAAGCAGGGTAATGGGTGTTGCCAGGAAGTGAGGGTGGCCAGGGATGGCTGGGTTCTGGTATGCTAGAAGCAGGGTAGTGATATGCCAGGAAGTGAGGGGGGCGAGGGGAGTACTGGATGTAGGTATGCTAGAAACAGGAGAATTCCAGAAAGTTGGGTGGCGAGAGAGGGTTTGATGTGGGTACGCTAGAAGCAGGGTAAAAAGCGATGCGAGGAAGTGAGGGTGAACAAGTGGGTATGCTACAAGCAAGGTAATGGGTGATACCAGGAAGTTTGGGGGCGTGGGAGGGCTGGAGTTGGGTACTCTAAATGCAGGGTAATGTGCGATGCCAGGAGGTAAGGGTAAAGGTGAGGGGATTGCGGGATCTGGGTATGCTACAAGTTGGGTAGTGAGGGATGCCAGGATAGAGGGGTGAAGGAAGGGCTGAATCTGGGTATGAAGGAGCATGGTAATGAGTGGTGCTAGGAAGTAAGGGTGGAAATAGGAGAAATGAACCAGGTAAGCTAGAAGCAGGGTAATGAATGATTCTAGGAAGTGAGGGTTCCGAAGGGATGGCGAGATCCAGGGATGGCTAGACCTAGGGTAATGAACGATCCCAGGAAGTAAGGATGGCGAGAGGGGGGTGGGACCGGGTTGTTCTAGAGTACGATAATAAGCGATGCAAGGAGGTAGAGGACAAGAGAAGGCCTGAATCTGGCTATGCTAGAAGCAGGGTAATGTCTAAAAAGTAAGGGTACTGAGGGGATCGTTGGATCTTGGTATGCTAGAAGTAAGGTAATTTGGGATGCCTTGAAGTAAGGTTGGCAAACAGGGTTTAACCCCAGTAATGCTATAAGAAAGGTAACTAGCAATGCCAGGCAGAAGCAATGGCACAAGAAGGTCTGAATCACTCCTAGAACTAAGGTAAAGAGCAATGCAGGGAAGTAGGGGTGGTCAGAGGAAGGCTGTACCTGGGTATCCTCCAAGTTTGGTACTGAGTCATTTCAGAAACTAAGCAGGACGAGAAGAAGGCTAGATCTAAGTTTGGTAGAAGCATGGTAAGGAACTATAACATTAAGTAAGGGCGGTAAGGGAAGAGCTGAAGCTGGGTATTCTAGAAGCAAGGTAATGAGTGCCAGGAAGTAAGGGTGGTGATGGGAGGGCTGTATTTGGGTATGCTAGATGCATGGTAATGAGCAGTGCTTGAAAGTGAGGATGGTGAGGGGAGAGCTGGCTCCGGACATCTTAGAAGTAAGGTAATTAGTGTTGCCTTAAATAGGGGTGGCAACAGAATGGTTTGATCCTGGGCTGCTAGAAGTAGGAAAAGGACAATGCCAGGAAACAAGGTGACAGCAAGGATATACCTGGTATACAAGGAGTTGGGTAGTTAGTGAAGCCAGAAACTAAGGGTGACGAGATGAGGGCTGGATCCAAGTATGGTAGAAGCATACTAATGACTATGCCACTAGCTAAGGGTGGCACGGGTAGGGCTGAACCTGGCTATGCCAGAAGCAGGGTTTTGTTCAATGCCAGGAAGTGAGTGGGCGAATGAAAAGCTGTGTCTGGGTATGTTAGAAGCGGAGTAATGTGCGATGGCAGGAAGTAAAATAGGGGAGAGCTAGATCTGGATTTGCTGGAATCAGGGTTATGAGTGATGCCAAGATGTAGGGTTGGTAAGAGGGCTCAACCCTGCTATGCCAGAAGTACCGTATGAGCAATGCCAGAAAGTAAGGGTGGCGAAGAGAGGACTGAACACGGGTATGCTAGAAGCAGGGTATTGATCGATGCCAGAATGACGGTGGGAAGGGGAGGCTCGATCTGGGTATGCTACAAGCACGGTATTGATCAATGCCAGGATTTAAGAGAGGTCTTGGCATGCTATGGCGTGAAGAAAAATGATCACATCACCCTCACCCTGATGAAACTCCAATGGCTCCCCTTGCCCGTCTGCACCGCCTTCAAAACCAGCTGCATTATTTACAAAGCTTTAACAAAGAGCAGGCTGGGCCCTAGTAACAGTACTTTAAATGCAAAAAAACGAATGGCTAATAAAATATATTTAAAGGTGCTAATGAACAACAATTTCAAGACTCACAGCGGCGCAGTGAATGTTGGTGCAAAGTAAACTTGCCTGTTGGCTCGAATCGGCCTCACAATGGACTAGCTAGCCCCTTTGAGTGCTCATTGTCTCGAAAGGACTCCATGCTGCCAGCCAGTGCTTCCAGCACATCTCCATTTCTGTCCACTCCTGGACACTTCCTAATCAATGGAGTGAAAGTACCAGGGGGCAACCCTATGCACTTTTTCAGACGTTACTGTCTGTCTTACTGCAAAAAGGCCCAAAATGCCATTTGTCTGTGCATTTTCAGAATGGCAGAAATCATCGGCCACTCTAAACTTGGGCTCCGAGGGCTGGGCATGTATAGGAGTGTCAAAGAGAAGTCACCAGTGTCCTTCCACATATAGCACTACAATTATATCTGGGCGAAGTTCGAGGTGTTGTGCTACACGGAACACCGTGAAGTGCAGAAAAAACTCCGCCGCATTACGCAGAGCTCCGCCAGCGGCAGAGTGTGGTAGAAAAATGCAGTTTGCTGTGATTGCACAGCGCCGGATGCTTGTCCGCACTGTGCAATCAGTGCGAATATCACCATGCACAGCTCAGGCTTTCCTTTTCTGCAGCTCGAGTAGATTTTTACTAGAGCTGAAGCTTTCTCAACTCGAACGGGCAGTTTCTCAACCCGAGCGGTCGCGAGCAAACGCGACCACTCGCAATGAGAAACCTGACCCCCCCCCCCCCCCCCCGCCCCGCACGCGCCGAGAAATCTCGGCAGGAGGTTCATTTTCCGCGCTCGCCAACTTGATGTTGACTATCATGAAGGAGGAAAAATCTCGCCGGGTTGATTTTCCTTGCTCGCCAACTTGACGTTGACAAACACGAGCGAGGAAAAAAACTCTGTTCCGCTACGCGGGTCGGAGTTTTTCGGATCTAAGCGAGCTGCGCGTTATGTGGAGTGACACAAACTCGGCAAACTCCACGAGCAGAGTTCACCGCCCAGTGTTAACTAAAATCCAATTTGAAGCCGACCCTGGACCAATGACAAACCAAGAGACAGAAGTCTATTGAAACAAAGCAGGGCCCCTCCTTGCCCAGACAGGAGAAGCACAATAATTGTTCCCTTGTACTGTTTGGTCCCTTTCACATCTCCTACCCTGAATATTCTGCTGAGCTCAGAGGAGTCATCCCTACTCACTCGGCTCAACCTGCCAATCAGTGTGTCCTATTACGTAGCTCCTGGAAGAATTTCAGGCCAAGTTGCTGAAAAGGTAATTCAATATAGCTTCCATCAGCATCCGTTAGAGTAACGGTAACTTTCTTAAAGTTACTCTTCCCAGGTATTTATTAAAAATATGTATTCACCATTTTGTTGGATTTTGAATAACTACATGCTCTCATTTCATAGATACAGTATTGGTATTTTAATCTGCAACCTGATGTTTTACGTAGGACAGCTAGGCCTGCCTCAGTGATAATAGCTTTTAGGCCATGTCACTGTAGAAACAGGAGAGTACAAATTTTCCATTTGCCCCACTTTTAACTACCGTACGCCCTACCTTGTGGGCTATATGGGAATAATTTACTTTATTTAAAAGGGAGGTTTTTACCTGTCAAGGACGGGTATTTAACTGGTTACACTGCAGCACTAGGGCTACACAGGATGGGCCTGAAGCCTTACTACCACTGCCGCTGTAGTAGATGGCTCAATAGGTGCTGCAACCCCTCAAGTGGCACATTAACTTCCAGGCCGTGGGTGCACTTTCAACAGCATATACTTGAGGATTTATGAGCACATTAAAAGTTCCTATTAGGATTAAGCCAGCTTTACCCATGGTCAAGGGGAGAGCACAGGCACTTTACTACTGGTTAGGAGGTTAAACTGCATACAGGTCTAAACCCAGCAAAAGTATATGTTCCAGCAAAAGACCTAAAATCCAAGGAGGCCACTCAGAAAAGGTGGATTGCCTACATCTGGCAATAGTTATTTTCAGGGCCATGAATCAGCCAAAGCATGCAAGCACTACAGCTTGCATCGCTCCAGGAACAGAGGTGGCCTCAGACTGAGGCATCCAGTCTCAGATCTGCATGCAGTGGCCAACACTGTCGTTGTTGCAGTCTAAATGTTGGGCTCCTTCTAAGTGCCTCTCTTTCTACCCCATACACTCTTGTACTGAAATCCTCTGTAAACCTCGAACACACACCGTACTGTAAATCGCATTTAATCTGTTACGCCTTCTGTCAGTGTGAGATTGGCCACTGTGCCATACTGTGAAACCCTGCTGGCTGACGTTTGCGCTATATTAAACATAAACACTAAAATCGAAATGGTATTTTGTCATTGAGACGGTAGCCATCAGTGTCCTTATGCTGCATGTCGTGAACCGGCAGCCTGGCCCGTATTGATCCTCTGTGCCCTCCTACTCTGCAAGAGAAACTTCATTTCGCCTCTTGTGGGAGATCCCTGCCTGCCGATTTGCCCTGGCCTCTCTTTCAGAGACCCTCTACAACAGCTTTGTTGAGGAAGACCAGAGCCAGTTGTGCTTGGCTGGCATAGGAGGAGCAATACTGGCAGCGTGGTGAAACCATGGTGCGTGGAGTGGCGAGGACTGCAACCCACAACCCTCTCGACAGCAGAGGGAGCTTGATTCACCAACACTTTTATTGAGTAACCAACATCTCAGAACTGCACATTCAGGTGACAACTGTTGCGTTTCTGTGGCTCCTCCTCGCCGGCTAAAAAAGAGGATCTGTCTCTGATATAATGGCCATTTTTAGGTCTAGACTAAAGACAGCTCTTGCATGTCTGTATGTCAAAGTTCTCTGTGCAAGGCCTCTAGTGGATCATATGAAGGACATATGCAGGCTTACAGGCCGGCTATTGCTCAACATTGGTTGGCTTTAGTGCCATTCTTATTTGCTTGCTTATTCATTGGCTTGTCTTCTGCTCCCTTGGAGCATAGCTTCTTTACCGTCCTCTTGATTGGCTGACTTGTATCCTTCCACTGCTCGCATTTAGGGAACTATTTCCATTTTCGTTTTGGAATCTGTGAGTGAATTCGTTTTCTTGCTCTCTCATGCTGATTACCCCCTCAAATACCCTCCATCTGATGCTTGCTCTACACCTGGCCCCTGCTCCTCACCCGTTCCTCTGTTGCCCTGCTAACCCTGGCAGTCCTGAAAATAAATTACATTTGTTTGGAAGGCCCCATAGTTATTGCTGCTTTATTTTCCAAAAGGTGCTTTTTCCTCCCTTGCTTCTCTGCCCCTTCTCTGTTGTTTCCCCGCTTGCTATTGACTTGAGCCTCTGGCTTGGCTACGGAAAGGTTTGCGCCTCTCACTTGTTGCTCTGCCCATTCTCCGCTGTTTCCCCGCTTGCTATTGACTTGAGCCTCTGGCTTGGCTACGGAAAGGTTTGCGCCTCTCACTAGTTGCTCTGCCCTGTCTCCGTTGTTTCCCCGCTTGCTATTGACTTGAGCCTCTGGCTTGGCTACGGAAAGGTTTGCGCCTCTCACTTGTTGCTCTGCCCATTCTCCGCTGTTTCCCCGCTTGCTATTGACTTGAGCCTCTGGCTTGGCTACGGAAAGGTTTGCGCCTCTCACTAGTTGCTCTGCCCTGTCTCCGTTGTTTCCCCGCTTGCTATTGACTTGAGCCTCTGGCTTGGCTACGGAAAGGTTTGCGCCTCTCACTAGTTGCTCTGCCCTGTCTCCGTTGTTTCCCCGCTTGCTATTGACTTGAGCCTCTGGCTTGGCTACGGAAAGGTTTGCGCCTCTCACTTGTTGCTCTGCCCATTCTCCGCTGTTTCCCCGCTTGCTATTGACTTGAGCCTCTGGCTTGGCTACGGAAAGGTTTGCGCCTCTCACTAGTTGCTCTGCCCTGTCTCCGTTGTTTCCCCGCTTGCTATTGACTTGAGCCTCTGGCTTGGCTACGGAAAGGTTTGCGCCTCTCACTTGTTGCTCTGCCCATTCTCCGCTGTTTCCCCGCTTGCTATTGACTTGAGCCTCTGGCTTGGCTACGGAAAGGTTTGCGCCTCTCACTAGTTGCTCTGCCCTGTCTCCGTTGTTTCCCCGCTTGCTATTGACTTGAGCCTCTGGCTTGGCTACGGAAAGGTTTGCGCCTCTCACTTGTTGCTCTGCCCATTCTCCGCTGTTTCCCCGCTTGCTATTGACTTGAGCCTCTGGCTTGGCTACGGAAAGGTTTGCGCCTCTCACTAGTTGCTCTGCCCTGTCTCCGTTGTTTCCCCGCTTGCTATTGACTTGAGCCTCTGGCTTGGCTACGGAAAGGTTTGCGCCTCTCACTAGTTGCTCTGCCCTGTCTCCGTTGTTTCCCCGCTTGCTATTGACTTGAGCCTCTGGCTTGGCTACGGAAAGGTTTGCGCCTCTCACTTGTTGCTCTGCCCATTCTCCGCTGTTTCCCCGCTTGCTATTGACTTGAGCCTCTGGCTTGGCTACGGAAAGGTTTGCGCCTCTCACTAGTTGCTCTGCCCTGTCTCCGTTGTTTCCCCGCTTGCTATTGACTTGAGCCTCTGGCTTGGCTACGGAAAGGTTTGCGCCTCTCACTAGTTGCTCTGCCCTGTCTCCGTTGTTTCCCCGCTTGCTATTGACTTGAGCCTCTGGCTTGGCTACGGAAAGGTTTGCGCCTCTCACTTGTTGCTCTGCCCATTCTCCGCTGTTTCCCCACTTGCTATTGACTTGAGCCTCTGGCTTGGCTACGGAAAGGTTTGCGCCTCTCACTAGTTGCTCTGCCCTGTCTCCGTTGTTTCCCCGCTTGCTATGGACTTGAGCCTCTGGCTTGGCTACGGAAAGGTTTGCGCCTCTCACTAGTTGCTCTGCCCTGTCTCCGTTGTTTCCCCGCTTGCTATTGACTTGAGCCTCTGGCTTGGCTACGGAAAGGTTTGCGCCTCTCACTTGCTGCTCTGCTCTTCTTCCAGAATATGATGGATATCGTTAAACAGATGATCATGAACGACCCTGAGAGGTTCCAACAGTTGTCTCAAGGAAATTCACCTGGATTAGCCGAGATTATGACAAAGTTGGGTAAGTTGAGTCTTCTGTGATGTAACCCCACAATGCTGACCCAGGCCTCCTCTTGGCTGAGCACACATTGCCTCATCCAGAGCGGGGATGTTAAGATTAATAAGCACCTGAATATCTCAGCCTGTGTATGTGGCGATGGCCTCGCAACACTTTACATAAAGAAAGTCTTAATCTCTCTACAAAAATGTCTATCTGAACTTGACTGTTAAATTGGAAGAAGTGACCTGTTTTTGTGGGTGGAATGCACTTAGGCTGTAGCCACGACAGAGAGAGAAAACGAGAGAGAGAGAGAGAGAGAGAGAGAGAGAAAGCGAGAGAGAGCGAGCGATAGAACGAGAGCGAGCGATAGAACGAGAGCGAGCGATAGAACGAGAGAGAGCGATAGAACGAGAGAGAGCGATAGAACGAGAGAGAGCGATAGAACGAGAGAGAGCGATAGAACGAGAGAGAGCGATAGAACGAGAGAGAGCGATAGAACGAGAGAGAGCGATAGAACGAGAGAACGAGAGAGAGAGAGCGAGAGAACGAGAGAGAGAGAGCGAGAGAACGAGAGAGAGAGAGAGAGAGAACGAGAGAGAGAGAGAGAGGGAACGAGAGAGAGAGGGAACGAGAGAGAGAACGAGAGAGAGAGGGAACGAGAGAGAGAACGAGAGAGAGAGGGAACGAGAGAGAACGGGAACGAGAGAGAACGAGAGAACGAGAGAGAGAGAGAGAACGAGAGAGAGAGAGAGAGAGAACTGTTTTTGTCCACAGGCCACGTAGATCCAAACCCTTTAGCTGCCAGTGTGGAGTACCACAGTATGGCTCTAGGAGAGATGACTAGTAAGCTATTACATTTTTTATTTATGGTTCATTAAATGGTGAACACGCCTAGGGCATGAATGAGCTAATCTCACTCTTATAGTGGTACTAGTATACAAATATGTACAATGCTCACTAAATGGAACCTTTCGAACTACTTGCAATACAGAATGCTCCAGATTATAGGCAAAAACATGCAGAATCCACAAAGCAGTATTGTTGATAGTTTGATTTTAAAATAAAACAAACACAAGGACATGATGGAGGGAGCGCTGAAACTTTTAAGACACTCACCCCCTGTCACAGATCTGGGTTGAATAGATCATTGTTCTTTAGATGACTTCACTACCCCAGTTCAGACCCAGCCATAAGAAAAAAATAAAATATGCACAAAAAAATAAAATATATATATTTTGTATATATCTAGGGACCACAAATGTAGATTGTGAATATTTATAATGAAAAGCTAGGACTGTATGTATGTAACTTTCAGGTGAATTACACATACAAACAGCTCTTTGCGTTTTTGTGACTCACCTCTGACCTTGTGCACCTCCTCGGCAGCCTCACTTCAGAAGTTAGAATATGAATTGTTGCATTAACGGGCTGTATCCTTTCTTCTAGATCATGGCCAGCGATACCCTTATTATGAAGCGGATGATGATGATGATGACGACGACGATGAATATTTAGATATCTCTGATGAATTTGATGATGAGGATGACTCGCATGATTTCAGCACAAATACTTACTGCGGACTTCAGCGAGCCTTCCTGTCCTCTCAGACTCATCCAAAACCAGCATCCAGCAACCCCTTCCTTAATTTTACCATGCCCCTGCAACATAAAGTTACACCTGAGGTGAGTGTGCCTTGTCGACTGCTGGAAATCCTTATTTTGTTTTGGTTGAAAAGGTTTCATCCTATTGGCGAAGCCTTGCTAGATCATGATTTCTAAGTTGTCACTACAGGATGGCTCCGTTAAACACTCCCCACTGACACATTAAGACTTAGGTCACAAGTCTGAAATCTGGGGCGGTCTCCTTGATTTTCCATTTTTTCTAGGTTGGTAAACTTGTACCTGGTGATTAGGTATCTCACCAGAGAGTGTTCCTTGCAATGTCCCCCCTATGCAGTTTTGGTCCCGCCTGTAACATCCTGTTCTTGATTCGTGTTCATGTATGGCTGCATGGACTGTTCATTGAATCCTGGTTCTAAGAGGGGGGGGGAAGCATCCATCAGTACCTCATTTGCTTCTGTGTACTTACTCACCTGGCCCGTGGTGGTCGAGCAACCATGTCTCAAGGTCCCAAGCTATGTTAAAAAGCTGCGACGGCACATAATTACCAGCGTCCTGCCTGCATCCGGACTATCCTGGCTCTAGCTTTAGGTACTTGCCCTTCAGACGCACCTGCAGTGGTATTTTGCTGTTTAACATCAGTTGTAAAGAGTGGTTGCTGTCATGAAGGGAGTCAGCCTTCTGTGTGAGCTGAAACTGTTCTTCGTTGTCACTTGACTCTTATTCTGATCTCTGGGAAGGCTTTGTACTTCGTATCTCCTTGCATTGTCCCTGTCATCCTTAAAGCTGCTCTCAAAATCTCCTTTATAGGTTCCTCTTCTTACGTGCACTGTATCCTTTGCAGGTGCTAGAGAGTCCGATTGAATTTTGCAGTTTTGAAAATCATTCTCACATTGGTCAGGGTTTCTTGTAGACTGTTTGCAGGGATTGGTGGACCGCATTAATCACAGCATAGGGGCATTGTTGGTAAACTTCTATGACATGAAAATATATTACAAGTAGTGAAAATGGCTGTCCGGATACTGACACTTGTTTTATTTTCTGTAGGAGGCTCACGTTTGCAGAAGTTTAGCTTTGTCGTCTGACAGAGAACAGTGTTTGTAACATCATGAAATGTTCTCTTCATTTTCAGGAAGCAGAAAGGATTGCCCGTGAGCTGGTTGATGAAGAAGAAAGAATGAAAAATAAAGCTGAAAAGAAGAAACTTAAGAAGCAGGTAATTGGTTCCCTCTTTCAACTTGTGTCCAGAAGTCACTTCACAGGGCTCTTCTTTCACCATCCAGCATGAGCGGCCTATGCCACTGCACACAATGCTTCATTTCTTGTGTCAGTTTTGGTACCCTGTATGACACTTCTCCGACTGTCAGGGTTGTGTGTACATACGCCGTCTCGCCCACTGTTTCTTTCCCCTTCCAGCATGAGCAGCCTGTGCTACTGTTTATTGTGCTTCTTTGACCATGTGGCATGAGCATCTGTATCCAGCCGCGTATGATGCTTCATTGCCAGTGGTACATCGTGGGCTGTCTGGCTCAAGTGTCCGTTTGCTGCAGCACACCACTTCTTTCACTGTCCAGCAAGTGCGCCCTTTGCCACTACTTACCATGCGTCTTGGACCAACTGGCATGGACGTCTGTATCCCTTCGCACAGGATGCTTCATTGCCAGTGCTTGTTTGGCTCTGGGTATGGCATTTCTTGGGAAGTCCGACTCAAGTGTTCATATACTACAGCACACAGTGCTTCGGTTTTCTGTCCTGCAATGCCACTGTTGTTCACTTAGTACTTTCAGCTGGCCACAGACCACCATTTTGAATTCTCTTTTATATTACAGAGGCAGAAGGATCGTAAACGTCAACAAAAATTAGAAGAAGAATTAAAGAATAAAAAAAAAGAAATTAAAAGTGTAAAGGGAAATGAACCGGTGAGTAGCTTCTGTTGTATTAAGGCTTGTTCTGTTTTTTGTTTTCGGGTTTACCCAGTTATGTCACGAAAGCCAGTTGAGCATGGTGTTTTTAGGTCAAGCCTACTAGACAGCATAAACTGGTTTCAAAACCATCTATTGTAAACTTACTATGAAGGGCTTAGAACACCCATTGCTTGGCTTTATTGCTACTCTTATTTCTTTGCTTCTTGTTTAATTACTTTCTTGTCCATTTTTGTGTTTGTCCCTCCCACCGGAGCATAGCCTCTTTACCATTCTCTTGACAAGCTAGTTTGTCCCTCCCACCGGAGCATAGCCTCTTTACCATTCTCTTGACAAGCTAATTTGTCCTACCACTGCTCACCTTTGTGGAACTGCTTTTTGGTTAACCACTCCCATCAGTGTATGTGTTTTCAAGCTCCTCCCTGTTTTACTCCCTCCCCAGTCCCCACGCTTTCCTATGTGGTTCTATTTATATATGGAAACTTCTGCCAGCCCTCCCCAAAAACTCTTTAATATACTTAGTGTATTTTTTTTAAATTCACCAATCTAAATGGCACATGTTTTATTTTGTTGGGATTTTTTTCCCCCCATTGGATTTGGAACTAAATTGGAGTACTCAGTTGCAACTGGAGGACTGCCTACTGGCCTTTGACTCTTGAAACCTTCTCACGATGACACACTTTTATAGTCTAGATATACGGCAAAAATATCTGTGCCTAGATCCGCATTGTTGTTTCTCCACTGTGAGACAGTACTAGACCGAAATATTTTCACCTCCCCAGAAAGACACTTCCGGTAATCCCTCAAGACACAGTCCACTTGAAAAGACTCCACAAAAAGAAATCTATATATTTTAAGGAAGCAATTTCTGTAGAACTATTCTCGTACAGAATACCAAAGAAATAAAATGTCACAACAGAGCCACCTACGCCACAGGGGACACCACTGTGCCGAATGGCGCTGAACATAGCAAGCTCACCCCACACAAGGAAGATGCATTGGACAATTCTATTTTGGACTCTGACAGTGATGAGCCTTTGCACCAGCCTCCATCAAGCCCTCCCCACCTGACGTGATGTCAGCATACCACCCTGTTATGCAATGAGCTGCTGCTCAACTTGGCTCTACAGTCGAAAGAGTGACTTTCTCACTGAAACCTTTGTCTTGAGCAAAACAAACAGTGCAGTCTGCTTAAACCCCAGGGTGGACTGCACATATATGGCGACCACTCAATGCTCGTTCTATAACTTTGGCATTTTCTACCAGACTGTACGGTTGTACTCATAGCCCAGAAGATATCATTTGTGCAAGGCGGTAGAGAGGGGCCTCCCCAGCAAAGAAAGCAAGCATACCAACATTGTTTGGAAGAGAATTGCAGTGGGGTCAGCCACTAACTGACCAACTCCAACGCTCTGCTTTGCAGGTATCATCACTTACAATGAGAGGAGATGACAGAGCTTCAGCATCTACTTTGGGAGATGATTTGGTTCTCTCTGGCGTACACCGATAAAGTTTTATTGGTGAACTGATACCTGTTGTGGCTTCTCATTTAGTCCAGTTTGAAATCAAGGGCAGGGACTCGATAGGGAAACTGTGTAGCAGAGAAGGGACCATCCGTATAGGGGTGGTTAGATCAGACAAATCTATTCATTCCTCTAATCCCAATAGACCAGAACAGATTTTATTTTTATATAAAGAGGATTATTTTTCACATTAAATGTGCAATGAGTTCCCTAAAGTGTTTTCTGGAGAGGATGGAGAATAACTGGGGCATAAGATTGTGTTGAAAGCAAATCATACCCCTGTTAACCACTAAGTAAGAAATATTTCTTTTTTTATCAGGAATGAAGTTAAGCATGAATTTGAAAAACTATCCAGTGAAGGTATTATTGAAAGCACTGAGGAAAGTGAATGGTTATCCCCTTTAGTGGTGACCCGGGGTGCCAATGGCATAGTCAGGCTTTGAATAGATTTATGTAACCTTGACAAATATTTTATCAATACATTTCTACTTCCCAAATTCAGTGAGATACTGACAACGGTCAAGAGTGTTCAGTGGTTTACATCACTTGTTCTAACTTCAGTATTCCATCAAGTGGTCTTTTATCTAAAAAAAATAAGCCTGGGACCACCTTGATCACACCTTTCACGTGTTTTCAGTCGAAGCACATGTCTGACTTCAGCTGGAACTGCTGTTTTCTTACAAAATGACATTCTTATCATGGGTAGAGACCGGGAGGAGCATGACCGGAGAGTTAGGATTGGACTGCCAATAATGGATAGCAGGGTAGAACTGTGGTCAGGTGGTCGACTTTGAACCAAGAGACATAGGCCATACTCTCCACTTGTGCACTTAAGTTGTGTGATGATGTAAACTACTGTATCTCCTTGTACCAGCATAAACAACTTCTGCTTCGTGAGCATCTTTTTCAAGTCATGCTCTTAGAATATTCCTGCCTGTAAACACAGAAAATTCATGGTAGAATGTGCAATTAAGAGGGGAGAACTGGTATTTTGAAATGCAGAAACAATCGCTACAGCCCGTGCAGGCAATCTTTTCAGAAATTCTAAATTTACACCTTAGACTGCTTTCCAACAACAACTCTCTTCACTTCTGCACCAAGAATCTCTAGGGGGGTAACGTAAAGGGGAATAGAAGGAAACCGTAGCATGAGGTATAATGCGGCGTCAATGAAAGCATGGTTTCTTACTTTAACGAGCCACCAACTCTCATATCCAAGCACCGCTCTGGAAGTTGAGCGACAGCCTAGGTTCTATTTGAACAGCTTATGCCAATGTATCCTCAACTGAAGAACCCCTCGCTGTTGCAAATAGTCATTGAGAGCAGAGGTGGGTTGTTCGTGACTTCAATTAAGAATCCTAGGATGAAGAACAAAGGTTAAGTTAGGTTGCAGGATCTTCATTGAATGTCATTAACTTAGAATGGATTAGTAAGCTTGGCTCAAAGCAAACTGAGGTATCTAGGTTTATACACGGTGAAGGAATTCCATTTCTTTGAATAATGGGCAAAGACAACTAAACCGAGAACTGATCTGGGGGCAGCCCCACCATTTAGTTTGTCCATTCTAGATTCTAGATCCTGTGACTAGAGTCCCATGCAGCTTTTTTACAGCTGGTCTGACACTGGTATGTTTCTCAGCCAGCCACACTTGTTCTGTTTTCACTTGCTGAGTGAGCTCTTGGTTTCTCAAGTACAGGTTTGTTGCCCAGTAGTAAAGGTCAATGAAAGAATCTATTCATCTGGAGATGGATTGCTTGAATGTGGCTAGAGTCAGACAAAGCGAGCCAAAGCTGAACAAAAATTGGTTAGATTACCTCAAATGTTTGGTTCTGCCTAGGTAAAACTCGAGGACTCATCTGCATATTGCTGTTAAGGGTATATGTAATCCAGTAAGAATATGTTAACCAAGTTCAGAGGTAAACCACAAAATCTGTCACTCTTGATTAATTAGAACAAACCTACCCGAGGTCAATCCTTGCGGAAAAAATGTCAACTGTTTTTCATGCCGTCTTAAAATAATGCATTTAAAGATTCTGTTTTCATAAATATTTAGAAACCATGCACAGCAAAAAAATAAGTTGGCCTTAGGATGGAAGACTGGTCGACAAATCTTTTTTTTATTTCAATAATTTTTTATTACGTTTTCAGAAAAAGAGAACATATGACAATCAAATGAACACATTATGAATAAAATACAACAATTAATTAAAAATAAAAATATGAGCAGGAAATTCAAAAGAAGAGAAAAAACTAAAGTAATAGAAAAAAGAAGAGATAGAAAGGAAAGAAGAAGAGGAGGAATAAGAGAATTAGAGATTAAGAAAGACTAAGAATTAAGGTGCAGGTTCATGTGTAGAAAGATATGAAGTAAAGGGTAACCAAAGTAGGTCGGATTTGATTTTCTGAGAGAGAGAGTAAGAGAAGAAGCAGTAGCAATTCTGTGTTCATTGCAAACAAAGTTCCACCTAGATAATAATGATAATTTAGAGTTATCTTTCCAACAGGATAACATCACTTTAATAGAAATGAATACATCAGAGTAATATGATTAGTAATATCAAAATCAGGTGAGTAGGAACCAAGAAAAACATTTAGCATTGTTAATGAATATTGCATTGAAATAGTATCATACATTTAGACCAAATAGAGTGCCAGAACTTTAGAACATTCGAACATTCATAAAGTTGATGAAGAAAAGTCCCAGTAAATTCAAGGCAGGACCAGCAAAGGGATGAGGAAGTAGGGGAAAACTTGGATATATGAAATGGGGTAATACCAGCTCTACTATAAATGAAGTACATGGATTGAGTAAAACGTGCAGCAGTAGAGGTTTTAAAGAGTTTGAGCCATAATTTATCCCAAGAAGAGATAGGGGGTGACATAGATAAGTCTGCTTCCCAGAGTAATTCAACGGGATTTAGGTCGTTCAGTCGCATGAGATAACAACAACTTATAAATGAAAGCAGCCTTAGGTCTTTGCTCTTGAGAAACTCTATATAATGGTGAAGTGAGCGATGGAGAGGTTAAGGGGAAATTATTGGAAGATAAATAAGACTGCAAAGCTGTTGATATTAGAAGGTATTCATTAGGAAACTAATCAGGTAAATTATATTGAGACTGTAATTCCAGGAAGGGAATAACAGAATTATGTTGGATTAATTGATGGATAAAAATAATTCCCTTCTCCTTCCAATGCTGGTAATAAAATGATTTAAGTTTATATTTGACAAACTTGTTATACCAAATAGTGGAAGATAGAAAACATTGGTATGTATCTAAACCCTGAGAAAAAATACTATATAATAGTCGGGAGTATTTTTAAAATAGGATTATCTGATAAGAAGGAGCAATTGGACATGTATATTATATCTCGAAAAGAAAAGTATTTTAATAGAGAACGTTCAAAGACAATCCAACGAGAGAGAGGGATATCAACAAAATCATGAGTTAAAGAAAAAAATGTACGAATTAAAAATGCAAAATGATAAGATTTAAAATCTGGAAAGCCTACACCTCCTTTTGTTTTGGGACGTTTAAGATTTTCATAAGAGCAATGCTGAGGGTTTTATTATTCCATTAAAACTTTGTACAAATAGTTAATCTGTGAAAAATATGAAGCAGGGACTCTGAAAGGTAACATGGATAGTGTAAAAAGGACATGAGATATAATCATCATTGTGAATAGTGTCTAATCCACCCCATCGGGATAAAAAAAAGGGGGTACCAAGAGAGAAATAGTGATTGTATTTTGGTAATTAGAACATTAAACGTATTACTAATGATGGAAGATAATGTAGAAGAAAACCAAATACTGAGGTATTTAATTTTTGTGGAACACCAAGTAAAGTTAGTGTTATTAAACATGTATTGATAACAAGTAGAGTTTAAGGGCAAAACCTCGGTTTTAAAAAGTTCAACTTATATCCAGAGACACTGGAGTATAGCCGAACTTCCTCCAAAAAGGGTGGGAGGGAAGAATTAGGATCAGACATATATACCAGGGTATCATCAGCGTACGCTAACAGTTTGGTTTCTATAGCATTATGTGAAAAGCCAGAGATACCTGAATTAATTTGAATCCGCTCAAGGAAAGGTTCGAGACATAATACAAAGAGCAAGGGAGAAAGGGGACATCCTTGGCGTGCACCTCTATATAATGGAAAGTATTTAGAAAAATGATTGTTAACAAAAATACTTGCTCGAGGACCAGAATATAACAATTTAACATAAGAAATAAATTTTTTACCAAAACCAAACCATTTCAGTGTGTTGAACATGAATTGCCAATTTATGCGACCGAATGCTTTTTCAGCATCTAAAGACAATGCTGCAAGTGGGGATTTGTACTTTTTTCCGAAGGAGATAACATTAGCAAACATGCGAGCATTGTCTGACGCCAATCTGCCCCCAACCAAACCAGTCAGAAATTCTACTTTTACACCTAAGACCGTTTTCCAACAACAACTCTTTTCACTTCTGCACCAAGAATATCCAATGGGGAGTAAAGGGGAATAGAAGGAAACAGTAGCATGAGGCATAATGCGGCGTCAATGAAAGCATGGTTTCTTACATTAACGAGCCACCAACTCTCATATCCAAGAATCCCTATGGAAGTTGCGCGACCGCCTCGGTTCTGTTTGAACAGCTTATGCCAATGTATCCTCAACTGAAGAACCCCTCGCTGTTGAAAAATAGTGATTGAGAGCAGTGGGGGGTTGTTCATGACTTTAATAGGAATCCTAGGATGCAGAGCAAAGGTTTAAAGTTAGATTGTAGGATCTTCATTGAATGTCATTAACGTAGAATAGTATGCTTGGCTCGATGCAAACTTGGCTCCAGGCACACTGAGGTTTCTAGGTTTAGCATTCCATTCCATTTCTCTGAATATTAGGCAAAGATAACTAAACCAAGAACTGTTCTGGAGGCAGCCCGAGCCTTTATTGTGTCCATTCTAGAATCTAAATTTGCACCATAATGTTTGGAGATACCATGACTAGAGTCCATGCAGCTTCTTTACAGCTGGTCTGACACTGTTACGTTTCTCAGCCAGGTTGCTTTGTTTTCACTTGCTGAGTGAGCTCTTGGTTTCTCAAGGACCGGTTTGTTGCCCTGTAGTAAAGGTCAATGCAAGAATCTATTCATCTGGAGATGGATTGCTTGAATGTGGCTAGACCCGGATAAAGCGAGCCAAAGTCGAACAAAATTGATTAGATTACCTCAAATATTTTGTATTGCCTAGTTAAAACTCGAGGACTCATCTGCATATTGCTGTTAAGGGTAAAAGTGGGAGAGGTGTGGCGCTGCGGCCAGGGCGGCTGACACTGGAATCTGGGGATCACGGTTCGATCGCCGGCGGCAGGTTAGGAAAGCACCATGTGACTGGGCAATATCTTGCTTAATATTCCCAACAGCCCCCAGCGCCTGGAGACCCATACGGATGTTTGTTCGCACTTTACACATGTGGATTATGATTATTATTATTATTATCCAGTAAGAATATGTTAACCAAGTTCAGAGGTAAACCACAAAATCTGTCTCTCTTGATTAACAGCAAATCTAGAACAAACATAAATCCATTTAACCCCTTGCGTGCTCACTAGTGCTGCGAACGGCCGACGCAGCCTCGCCTTCTTCATCAAACGCCCGCAACGCGGCGGAATACCCGCCGCGGTAAACAGGTTAAAGATTCTGTTTTCATAAATATTTAGAAACAATAAATAGCAAAAAAATAGTTGACCGTAGGATGAAAGATTGGTTTACGAATCTTTAAGATGAAGATTTTTTTTGTTTGGGAAACATTCTCCACAGTGATAGGTTTTCTATTTTGTCATAATTCCCTGCTTTTGTCATTCCAGAGACTCAACACCAGATAAGTGAAAAGCTGTTACTTGTGCCATAGATCTGTGCGTGTAGACTCTTATGAATTCTGACTTGGAATCGAACCATGACATTGAATGCCAATTCTTCTGGCTGTGTTCTGCATTTTAATCACTGTGCAACATTTAAACTTAAATTGTTTTAAAAATTGTGATCCCTGTTCAACTTAACCATTTTTCCCTTGAACCACTAGGTTCGTAGCTTTTGTGTGTGATCCCATATGAAGGAGTGTAGCGTAATTGAGCATGTATTTTGTTTTTTTACCTATAGGAAAAAGGTTCTGGGGATTTTAGTGCTATAAAGGAGTTGGAGATAGAGAAAAAGAAGCAAGGTGTTAGTATATCTTCCGAGAAAGGGCCACCTCCGGATGCCCAACACAAAAGTCTGTCCAAAAATAGCAGTATAGCGTCGGTGACCCCTCAACTCGAGTCAACTTGTAGTGAAGAGACGGAGGAGAGCGAGCAAGAAGAGGATTTTGATCAAGACGAATTGGAGGTACATTTTTTGTGGAGGGAGCATGGCTAATTGAGATTCTGTTTATGGTATCCAACAGAAATAGGGGCCTTCCTCAGAGTAATGTCTCATCCACACTATTCTACAATGTTCAGTGGTGCCACCAAGGTGCATGCGTTAGTTAACTTGAATGAAACAATGGAGGACTGCTTAGTGGCACCACGCCGCAGGCTTCAGACCATTTCCATTTGCATCACAGATTCTCACAAACCATCATCAGTCGCACCTCACGTCCTCGGTTAAAAGCTTAGGAGTAACATTAAGTGAGGACCTTTCTTTGAAGAGGCAAGTAGGTACTGTGGTATCTGCCAGCTTTTTTCAACTTAAGAAAATAAGGAAGATAGCTCACTTTCTTACGCAGGCTGCTCTCACTCAGGTCATCATTGCCCTTGTCCTGTCTCGACTGGATTTCTCAAATAGTCTCTATTTGGGGCTTCCAGCGGGCGTGCAAGAAAGACTTCAGCTGTTCCAGAATCAGGCCGCTAGACTTATTCTGGGACTTACAAAGTGGCAATCTATTAGACCTGGTTTGAAACAATTGCATTGGTTACCTGTTATGCAGCAAATTGCATTTAAGACCGGGTGTATTATTTTTAAAACCTTACAAAATACAGGCCCAAAGTTCATAAAAGATCTTGTCTCTAAATACAACCCATCATTAAATCTTCGTTCTGCTCAAAAATCTCTATTGATTGTTCCTTCTTTTAAAAAGAAACGTCTTGATGGCTGCTGCTTCGACCATCTTGCAGCCACCTTCTGGAATTCGCTTCCTTTGCATTTGAAATTGAGTGGAGACCTTCTCAGCTTCAGACACTCTGTTAAAACCTGGTTGTTCATGCAGGCCTACTGCTGAGTTGTATTTTACTTCATATCTGTGTTGTGTTCCTTTCGATAGCGCCATGAAGCCCCTGGGCGTACGAGCGCTTAATAAATATATATTAACATAACATAACATAACCTCACAGGCTCTCCTGCTTTCTCCAGTTGTACAACATGGGCTAGGGGCGTTATTCATTGGCACTCTCGGTGCTCTTGGGAATTCTTCATCGACCACATCTACCGGGGCACCCCTCAGAGCATCAGACAATTTTCAGTGACATCACACAGGTTTTTATGCTATATTTGTGGGGACTCTATTTATGCGTTAAATCATATGTCCGTTCAAGCCATATTTTATACGAGATAGCATTCTATGCTAGTTAGCATATTAACGTGCTTGTCTGTTTGCTGATGGGATTCAACTCTGCTTTTGCTCTAACATGCACCTCCTGACCTCCTGACCTTCCTACACTTCTGTCTGTCTCAAGCTGTTCATTTCCTCTCCAGTTCATGTCAAACTAACTTTTATATTTCCATTTTAGGCAGAGTTGGATATGGACAGCTCTTTTGTTAATCAAGTGTGGCGTAAGGTAGAAAGTAAGCCGAAATTAGAGAAAAGAGAAAAAAATATTAAAAAGGAAAGGCCAATATCGGAGAAAAGCCCTGGCAAATTACCTGTGAAATCGAAAGACGAGAAGACTGCGGCACCTGTACGTGTAAGTTGTAATGCTCTTTTCTGTACTGATTGTAAAGGAGGGGCGGAGGGGGGTTACTGCACTTTAGTATGCCAAGGGAAGCTGCTTTTAGATACTTAGACTCAATTGCTTATAGTCTCAAAGGTACTACTTGTAGCAGGCTGGTGGGTTCTTTAAAAGTAGGTACATGGTGCTTTGCAGAATTCCTTATGACTGAGGTGTGGGTTTACAATTGCCTTCTGAGGGGAAAACCAGCATCATTACTAAAGTCTTACTATTAAGACAGACCTTATCTGAGTCCTAAGGACGCGCCGGGGTCTCCGCTGGGGAAAAGACTTTACTGGTCGGACTTATCGGATTCCGATTGGGGTACTCTACCCACCACACCTAACCATAGACGGGGTGCTGCTGGAGCTTACATTTCCAAAGATTAACGGATGGATCTAAATTATTGCCACACGCAGTAACATCAAGTCTCTGGACCCACAGTTCCTATTCTCCATTATACACGTGTGAATCAGCGGTTACACTGACCAGACATACTCACTTGGAAGCCTTGATCTTAATCTATTGGATCACTTCTCGCGCTTCCTACGGTTCTAATTATATAGAGCCACTACCTCCAATCATCATTTGGAATTTCTCTTCACCTGTAGAAGCCCTGAAGAAGTCCCTTTTCCGTGACGAAACGTGTTGGCTGTATGGTGCTTCATTCCCCTTGTGTTGAAATAAAGAAATGAAAATGAGGAACCACACTTTCCGTGATTCATTGAAATTTGTGAACAAAATGTGAAAAACTGTGGTGCACCTGTGCTGTTGTAACTTATCTGAGTCCTAACTCTGTTCAACAAAGCCCTGATTGACACCTGCATGGGTACTTGGGATAAATCCTACCTTCCGAAAAGGCACCCTACTCCCAAGAGCCTGATCGTTATGGCATTTACGAGCAGGATTGATACTAATTCTTTCCTTTCCATCCCCCCAGATGGAGTCTTGAGGCACTTGGAAAAAGGAAGTTCTCATTAGCTAGCTTTACCCTTCGGTTAGTCAACGCCAGCTTTTATCGGATTATGTACTCAATACATTATGGGTGATGGTCGCAGAAATCTTGTCGAAAGTCCCAGAGGAATTCTGCGCTCACTTTGCATTCAGTATGGTTAGTACGTGCAAATCTGCAATACTGTCCTGCCTGGACACAACAGACTGTTTATGTAGAGTAGTTTGAGCCAGTGTGGTTCTTCGCAGCATGTGTGGATAAGAACCACAGACTTCTCCGGTTATGTCCAGTTTTCACTCATGGATGTGCCTTTTGACAGGCCTCGCCTGTTAGACAAGATGCCGACGCCGCCTTAGAGCCTTTAAAGAAGTAGAGTCACAGCATGCCCCCTGGCTCTTTCCACACCCTCATGGCAGTGTCTCCAATAATGTTGCTCCTTTTGAGGCACTGCCAGGGGTTTTATTTATCGGTAGTGCCCTAAATACTACCCCAACTCCAGGCACCCAAGTCATCTCTGGGAAGTGGATCTAGCAGCAGTATGCAGGTGCATGGGGACAGTGAACCACCCAGACCCCTATAGCTCCAGCAGCAGCCTCCGAGCAGCTTTAGTGTGCCCATTGCTGAGGTTGTGTTGTGGTATAAACGCAACAGTGGTTCGGGAACTAATTAAATAGAAGGACAACAGTTATGAGTATCCATTCAAAGAACACATATATGAATAATGAAGTACCCACAAACATATATCAAAAAATCATTTGTTAATAATAAAGATATAAAATACTCCAATATACAATAATACAATGGTGCGGACAAGGTTCCACACACATATATAACTAAAAAAAGGACAAACCTAAGTGTAAACAAAATCAACGGCAAATGAAAAAATACAGAGACCAGTTTATCAAATGACAAAAACAAAACACTATAAATGCTTCCTCTTGATTTTTTGCTAAGGAAGGCGTCGATGGCGTTTTGACTTTGCTAATTTATCAGGTCATCATTAGGATTTAATGTATAGAGCAACCATCAAATATTCAAGCAATGCTGTTTCAGTCTCAAGCATGAAATCAATGAGAGACCTGCCGCTACGATCAATCCAAAATATAATTTACGCAAGACAATTGAGGTATGAAGTGGCATAAAGATTTTCAAAGGAATTGTCACCGAAACCTCCGGGTTCCAAGCCGCGTGTTGGTTTTAATCACTTAAATCACTGTTCTTTGAATGAATCATCATGTTATACCTGTTATCTATCTTGTTAATATCTTCCTGAACCACTGTTGTGTTCATATTGTTTATTAGCCCCAGGTTTGGGTTACAGGGATGCCCCTGTTTGTTGCAATCGGGTTGTATTGTGGGCCAAGGAGGGAAACTGTTGTGTATTGTTTTGACTTCAGTCATGTTGTATCTTCTTTCTTTACATGTCTCTTGAAGCGACTCTATGTCCGCACTTTGCTCGACTAGGAAGACGTGGATCTTTTTTCCTTTTAGAACGAAAGTTACACCTCTTCACATTAAGAGACGGAGTGCCTGCAACTTATTTCCTCTGTATGTGGAATTGCTGTACGAGTCTGGTCTGTGTTTGATTGTATGGTACTCCCTTGTATAAGAAGACGTCCCTAACACTGTGATAACCTCAACATGAAGAATTTCCCCACTTCCGCCTTTACGTTTTCTCATCTTTGTTTCTGCCTCGAGTGCTACTGATCTTTTTGTGGCTGTAAGTCTTTTCAGGAAAGACCTTGTTTCTTACTGTTAACCTGTCCGCTGTCCTACAGCCACTTCCTAATATTGTCCATCTTCAAGGAGATTCTCATGTATGCTCCTATTTAGAGGGGACCTTCCTCTTGCTTCGATTTCTCGACCCATTTCTACACTGCTTCCCAACAGCATTGGGGTTCTTGTCCTAACCGCTTGAAGCCTTTTTATGTCAGTGTTGTGTGATGCATGGTGGTGCTCAACTGAAAGGCCATCCCCATAGGAAAGTCTATTTTAAGCATCTTTTCTTTTTGTTCAGGGCCTCTTTCCTTCGTTTTGGTAACTTCAGTTTTTCCCTTGTGCTAGATCACATAGCAGTATAATTGAGCTCTCTTTGTACACCGCTGGGGCTGGTCTCCTGGCCTCTCTGACTACTTGTTTCTTTTGTGAGAAGGGTTGACATTTTAACAAGTATGTCTATTGGTTTCCTGTTCTTGGATGTTTCGCCTCGGACCCATCGAAGCCGCTCTTTCAAATGGTATCAACTCCCCCTCTTTAAGGCCTAACACATGACCAGAGGTTACTTGGACATATGAAGCTATATCTGGCACGCCAGCTTCTTCTCTGGTGTTCTAGATACAAATGTTTTTGTCTCTCCCTGTTCTCTTGTTCTTTGCAATTCATTTGCAATTCTGGATGTGTTACTTTTCAAGAAGACATCTTTGTACAGTGATACCTTCAAGTGTTGTTACTACCTCCATTACTTTAGCGCCCGGATGATCCGTTCTTGTCTCAGATTATTTTATTTATTGAATTTTTTTTTTTCCTGGAGTCCAATTCCTGATCAAGAGGTTTTCATGTCTTCTCTGCATTCTCTCATGCAGGTTTTTCAATCTTCCTTATTCAGGCCTGAGTCTCCCATGTTGTTAACCTGCTGGGGCCTTGTGTGAGTGTCCTTAAGTCCCCCTCTTTTTTTTAGGCCTTTTCTTGGTTGGAATGTAGCTGCACTGATAATTTCTTATTGCTGTGTGTAGCCTATAGTCTGTAGTATGCTCAGGACAGCACTCAAATATTTAACCAAAAAACTGCCTTTTGAGTTGGTCACATCATTATGTAGTTTGCGAACTGCAACCGCTAACAATACCACTGGAACCCTATTTAAAAATCCACAAAGACAAAGTGGTCTTGAGGACCGACCTAGTTTCTACCCAAGGTGCTTAAAACATCTCACAGTAACCAGACTGTACGGTTACCAGCCTTATTCCAAGCAGACAATCACACGCAGAAAGGTCCCTCCACACATTAGATGCCAAACGTGCAGTTACTTATCGCCTGCAGGAAACAAAACCAATTGGAAATGGGAGCCATCATCTTTGCACCTACAACTAAGTACTCACCAGTTTCAAAAGAGATAGTTGCAGGATTGCTAGTCAAGACAGTACCAGCATTTTGCAGGTTGATAGGAGGAGAACGGGGGGAAACCAAAGGCTCGCTCTACAAGGGAAAAGGGAGCAATGCTGGCTGTGTTTGTCATTGACTTCCGTGCAGCCGCCATGTGGTCCTCTGTACATTCCTTCATGAAGCATTTTTGTGAAACAGGCTAGCACAGTCTGAACAGAAGGTGCTGAACAGTTTCGAAAAAGGGGACCCCTATATGCTAGTGATACACTTGCTATACATAGGGAAATAATTATACTTTGAAAAAGGTCTATAGCCAAGTGGGAACAGTCTTAATATACACAACATTATATGAAAAAACCCATATATATTTTTTTGGGGAAAACAAGGAAATAATGTGGCCCAGCAGTACAGAGGCTCAAGGCAAAATTACTCTTAAAGTTAATCAACCATCTCTTGTGGGCTTTGTTAGCTGGTCAATGCTAGTTTGTGGCTCTCTTTGCTTGTGAACAATATCTTGCGAGTTCTGTTCTGTGATGGATGGTAGTTTGCAGACGCCTTTGATTGGTGTGTGTTAGTTTGTGGTTCCTTTGCTGGTAATGATAGTTTCTCTGAGATGGAGAATGTGGTTGGTGTGCCTCAGGGCTGTGTGCAAGAACAGTTCCATCATTTACTACCTTTCAGCCTCTTATGAGGACTATTCACTTTTAATTTTGTTGAGTATTTAATATTTACATTGTTCTTGTTTTTTAGACCGTCGAGGGAATTAACCCCATGCAGCAGTGCATACAATTTGCTGGTAAGTGTTCTTGTTCTTTAACATTGTTTCATAGTGTCCCTAAAAGGATAATTACTTATGGTGCCAATTTGGCAACGTATTGTTTACTCTTTTCTGAGATTTAATACATCTGTACCTTTGCTCACTTACCGCTTATATGACCACCTAAGGGGGGCAATATCTTCTGGTCCTATCTTTTCTTCTAATGCCCTATTGACTTTCATATTAAATATTTGCTTTAGCTGAAACAACCCACATTTTCTTTCACCTCTAAGGGCCATGCAATCCTTAGGCACAGGTCCCAAACTAAAGCTGTTGCAGGACATGCTCCCTCCACTCAGTTATAAAGTTATCCTGAAGGTCCCCCTTCAAACAATATAAATGCAAATTATATTTTTGAGTCTGCCTTCTACATGTTCCAGAGTCATAAGTATCTAGTTCCTTCTTCTCGTGTGAATGCAGACGGGTTGTTTTGCCGTGCCTCCCCATTGCAGCGCTCACCAGGTGTGTAGACTGTAGCTCCAGCCAGTGGGCCGGGACGAGAGGACCGCACTCTGTAGTTATTGGGTCTTGGGATAGTTATTTGTATGAATGGTGGTGGCCAGTGATGGGGAAGGGGGGATACCACTTAGTCAGTAAAGTAGCATTTAGCGGGTTGATTACTTGATGAGTATTGTCTTTCAGACATCTTTAAAGGTGGGTGTCGCGTCTCAGCTTTTGGTGTGGTCCAAGATGCTCACAAACACGGGCCAAAACCACTGATTTATCTCTGTGCTTCATCATCTCTTCAGAATATGGCTCGCCTTGTACACTCTCCACAGAAATGAAAATGTGGCTGGCTGCAGAGCCTGGCTGCTTGCTTTTAGATATGCAGGCGTTGAGTTATGTTTGTATGGCCTCATACAGGTTGTATTGCAGACGTCCATCTAGGTTTAGATCTGTGATTTCCAAAACAGAGATGTGGTGGTGAACCTATCTAATAGTATTGATCATTCTTCGACATGGAATCTTTCATAGATTCACATGCTTGAATCATCTGTTTCCAGGCTGAGAATCCCCAGTACTTTTAAAATGGCAATAAACAGTTAAGTTTGGGCTAATAGCTATCTTGTTTGTTTAGTAGCACAACTACTTTATTTGAAACAGCTCAGTGTTCAGCCATCAAGGTGGAAGTACTGAACTTTCCACTCCCTTCCCCTCCTTGAAGCCACTATTGCAATGCTGTGGGTGAAGAGTCGCCAGAAAGAGCTCTTTACTTTCTAACCTGATGTTTGATCAGCTTTTCGAATTCTACTTGATCTTCCCTGATTACAATGAGCCCCAGGCTCCGCTCCACTCAAATGGGAATTGTTTCCAGGGTGTTTTTATATCTTTTCAGGCCCACGGAAAGAACTGCCATCATGGCAGTAAGGAGAAGACTTCTGTTATGTTACTTGTATTTACAAAGCGCACTATTACTCGCAAAGGTACCCTAGTATCAACAAGTGTGCGTGCCTTGCCCTGCGTATAGTAGGATGGATATGTTATGTGTATCTGTAAAGCACACTATCGCCCACGAGAGTATCCTGATACTGAGCAGGTGTGTGTCTAGCCCTGCCTAGGGTAGGTTGGTTGATTGAAAACTCGAGAATCAAAAGAGGGAGGGAGAAGATAAAGTTCCACTCAGCTTCCCTTAAATGAAAATGTAAAATCAAAAGGAGTGAAAGAGCTGTGTTGAGACGGGGTTGGGTTGACGGGCGCAACACCAAACTTGTTGAGACCCTCAATAGTGTTCTTCCCCCAAAGACATGATTCCCGTTGGCGTACTTAGCCGCTGATTGTTACATCATTGGGTCTTTTCCTCCACCAGGAGGGATTGTCTCTTGAATCTGAAACCATATGGGATCCACTGTGTTAGGAAATAAGGTTTAAAAATACCTCCTACCTTTAGAAAGGACACGTGCTATGAAATAAAAAATGCGAGATGTGAAAAGAGAGGTATTGGGTGTCTCGCATCGATCTCTGGAAGATGTGAGAGACACCTAATGTGGATCACTTATGGTTTCAAATTCAGACAGGTTTTCAGCTTCTCCTGGTATTCAAGAAGTGAGGAGGCGGCTGTGATGTGGAGTGAGAAGTCATTCCACACTTTGGAAGTGATGTAAGCGAAGGCCCGTCGTCCTGATCTTGTTCTGTGTATGCGTGGGATTTGTGCGAGTATGAGTCAAGAGGAAGTGGTTGATGGAACCAGATGTGGCTGTTCAGGTAGGTGGGGCCTAGGTTGTGTAGGTCCTTAAATGTGTGTGAGAGGAATTTGAAATGAGCAGTATGTGTTTCAGAAGCCAGTGGAGCTCCCTGAGTGAGTTGCTTGGTGATTCAGGCATATAGGTTGTTCCCGTAGTCAACTTGCTGGTGACGATGGCATGAGTGACATTTTTTCGGTTGTTGCTCGGGTGCCATTTGAAGATCTTTCTCGCTCATCAAGGTGTGGAGAAAGGATGCAGTGACGGCATTGACTCGTGTGATCCTATCCAGTTTATTGTAAAATGGAGTTTCAGAGATTCCTGGCGTGGGTGCTGGGTTTAGGTTCAAATTTTTCCGGCCACCGGTAAAAATACCATAGCAAGGTGTTGTTGCCGAAGATCACTACTTCTGTCGTGTCAGTATTGAGCTTGAGAGAGTTGTTTTTTATCCAGTTAGCGACTTTGGTCAGGCAGGTGATAAACTTGTATCTTGCCTTGGGGGTCTTGTCCATGAGGGCGAGTATGAATTGTGTGTCGAGGACATAGGAAAGGATGTTGATACTGTGTGCGTGGATGATTTTGTCCAGTGGGATCAATTATAATGCATTGAAGAGGGTGGGGCTGATCAGTGAACCGTGAGACATTCCGAAGATGAGTTTGCCAGGCTGACAGCTTTACTTCTAGCAGAGAGCAGGCCCTTGAGTGCCAATCTCGTGCAGGCACCTCATGAGGATGGGGTGTGAGACAGTGTCAAATGCTGCAGGGAGGTCCAGGAGAATGCGGGCTGACATGTCTCCTCTGTCAAGGATCATGTGGATGTCTGCTGTGGTTGTGAAGGCTACCGCTTTTCTGCTGTGGTTGGGTTTGAATCCGGACTCTGACCATTGGGGAGCAGGATGTTGGTGCATGCAGTGATCTAGCCATTGAGGTTTTTGATGGCTTTTTGTCATTTGCTGGTGGGCTCGGGCTGGTACACGGAGAGAGCAGAAGCCCAGTCTTTTTCTGCGATTCTTCTTGAGCTACGGCAGGCGGGTATGGTAGTTTTAGGTTTGTAGTGGTGTGGTATGAGTAGGCTGAAACTGACATGGGCGTAGTCTGTCCAGGTCATAGTTGCTGGTTTGTTCACTGTGAGGTTGCTGATTCGGTCCAGTGGTTTCTGACCATGTGGGAGGGTGTCTGTAACGTGATGGGTGAGGCAGAGTGGTTTTGGAAGTGCCGAAGAGTATGGATCGGTCTGGTCTTCCAGATGAAAGTTAAGGTCTCGGAGGAGGATGAAGTTGCTGGCGTTGATGAGGGGTGCAAGGAAGTCCATGATGTCATTGACTGAATTGGTGCGGGTCCTGGTGGTTTGTATATGATGGTTCTGTCCAGGGAGAAGTTGGCTGCGATGTGAATCTTAATCGCGAGGTGTTCGGTAGTTGGTGGGGGTGTCCATGTAGGTGCTGCAGCTGATGATGTCTTTGAATATGATGGTGGCCTCCGCTTCTGCGCTTGTGCTGATGGTCTTGCCTAGTGATCTTGTAGCTGGCAGGATGGCTGTAGCAATGTCTGGTGTACTTTGGGTTTAGCCATGTTTCTGTGAGGGAGAGCAGGTCCGTAGCATAGTTTTGCAGTAGGTCCTATATCTATGTGGGGTGTTTGGAGAGTGAAAGTGCTAGTGTTGCGTGGGTGGTGGTTGGTCTGTGTGAGCAGGTGTCTGATTTGTGTGTTAGTTTGAGTGAGTGGGGTGCTGTGTGAGGTTCATGCGGGAATGGTGGTCCTAGGGTGTGGGAAGAGTGCATGAAATAAAATACCGGCTTTTGAGAACTTGTAGGTGAATGCTCAATCCATGTTGTGGTGTGGCATAAATGTGGCAAGCAGCGGCTGGTGTTGAGAGCTCCGAAGAGCACGGCAGAGTATTGATGGGTAGAGGAAGGGCCAGAGTCCAAGCGCTGTGTGCAGTCCAGGCATGGACTGGCTCAAACATGCCTGCCTTTGGCGTGCAAGCAACGCGTCTGTGCTGTGGCCACCATTAAGTAGCCAGTAAGGCTGTTTTGACACGAAAACAGTGGTGTCGCTTCCTTTGAAGATGGATGTTGGAGCTCTTGAAAACATCTCCCTGTGGAAGATCTGTGCAGATGAGCCGCACTTTCTGTGTATTTATTTTCTATACCCATCTTCTAAATCTTCTTGCTGTGTTTGTAAGATGTTCCCTTCTAAGTATCTAATGGACATGGAAATTGACCCAGTTCCTCTGGTTTGGTCTGCTACCCCCGTGGCTCTAGTTGGGTCTACTAGCCCCCCTGGTGCCTCTGGTTGGGTCTGCTCGCCCGCCGGTGCCTCTGGTTGGGTCTGCTCGCCCGCCGGTGCCTCTGTTTGAGACTGCTTCTCCCCCCCCCCCCCCACAAAGTTGTGATGGCAATGCTTACAGTACTACAGTTTGTCTTGACTTTACAGTTTTGGGTGTATTTCATTGCTTTTTGCTCTCTAAAAAGCTTTTAATAAAAAGTTGCACGTGTTTACATCACAGCTTGTTTTTACCCTGCTATGCCTATAGACCGCCTCCTGTAAGCCTCGCTGATCGTTTTGATTTACTCCTGCAATTCTCCTACAATTCATTGTTTCATTTAAAGTTCCCTGCTGCCAAATTCCTGGCTCAATCTTCCTTCTCAGTCTGTCACCAGATTTCCGGACTCTGTCGTCTCTTGCACCTTTCTGCTGTCCCATCACTGACTGCTTCTGTTTCATTTCTTCTCTCAGATTTAGGTAATAAGATGGCGAGTGGAGGTCACTTTGCGGCGGCTGTTGTTTATTTTACTGAAGCTATAAAATTAAACCCTCGGGACTACAGGTGAGTTCTCTTGTTGCCTTTAATGGTATTTCATTGAGGGGTATGCCTTAGGCTTACTCCGGGTCTTGCCACCCAAGTCTTGTTGCAGCCAGGTGTTTTTGAAGGTTACTTTGTTGAACCAGATGGGGGATGTCACCCTTTTTCTGCTACTTTTTTTTACCTTTATTCAGCTCTTTTCTGTTAGTTTTTGGACCTTTATTTTCCTTTCTCTGCTCGTTTCTGACCTTTATTTAGCCTCTTTCTGCTCGTTTTTCTCCTCCTACTACCCATTGCTCCACCCTCCCCCCCAGCACACTGAAAACTCAAGACCTGGCTCTTCTTCAGAGACGTCGCATCCACAGCGCCCAGATACCCCTAGGGGTGATAGTGCTGCGCTATACCAATGCTGATTGGTGATAAAAGCAAAGAGCACAGATTTCAGTGGCCTGTGGTGAGGGTCGGACCAAAGAATTTATGGTGGTGGGGTGGGGGCAGTGCCTTTGTTTCTAGCTCATGGTCTGTGGTTTACCCAGGCTTGGTTGTCAGGAGGGTCTATGGCATGGACGGTGTCCCCCCTACAGTTTCATGGCAAGTGGGTTTCTGTGCTTTTGAGTCAAGAGAATGGTTTTGATGCGCAGCCGGAACTGCCTGTAGTGTCTTGAGCGTTGGATGGTATTTGTTCACATCAGTTATAACCTGCAGAGGTGCTGATTAATGTCCAGGAACTGGTCCGGATACGAGAAAGGTTCATGATTTTCAAGTTGCTTTGTTTTCTATTGTAAGACTTTTAGTCTAAGGGTTGCATTAGGTTGTTTTATTTGTTTGTTAATGAGGTTTTATTTTATTGAGAATAAAGATAATCCTTTGGGAAACCTAAAGAAAACGGTAGTTAATCATTTATCTCCTCGGATGTAACCTCTTGATTGAACCGGCGTAGCTGTCCTTCCGCTAACATAATATATGTCCTATTTTCTTTTTTCCACAGGCTGTTTGGGAACAGGTCTTACTGCTGGGAACGCATGGGTCGTTTTAACGAAGCACTGGGGGATGCAGAGGTGTCTATAGGGCTTTACCCCCAGTTCCTAAAGGGCTATTTCCGCAAAGGAAAGTCACTAATGGGAATGCAGGTAATGGAAGAGTGTTTGTGTGTGCCGGTGCGCACATGTGTTTTGTGTGCGCGCATGTGTGTTGTGTGTGCATGTGTCATGTTGTGCGTGTGGTGGGTGTTGTGCGCATGTGTACAGTCGGAATTGTGACTGCTTGCATGTGCATTGTAGATTTAGTGAGAACTCCTGCCTTTGTTTTTGAAGTCATAGGAAAATGAAGCCAGCCCGGCTTGTGGCAGGGGAAACATCTTAGCGATTCATAAGAGCTCCAAGCTCTGATACAAAAGAACCTCGTCCCCAAAGCTTCTGAATGAATAAGAATGAATGGTCACTCACCTGCAGTTCTGGTTCTCATGCAGGGCACTCTTCGTTATAGTCTAAGCTCTCAGTTGTCCTGCCTATTCCCGGAACCTCAGAGCACTTAAATATAAAACACACACTGACAAAAGCACAGGTAAAAGCGGAGTTATGGTTTTGCAGCGTGAATCTTTCTGGATTCACTATGCTGTGCATTATTCCGCGGTCTTGTGGTTGGGTCCGGATTCGTAGTCTTTTCTTTGTTTTTTTTTTTTTTTTTTTCTTTGCCCAGGTGGGCGTCGGCGTCACACCCCCTTTGGGTGTATTTCCGGTGACGTCGGCATGCTTCCTGCGGAAGCTCCCACTCTTGGGCGCCATCTTCAGATTCTTTTTTTCCGCGGTCGGGTCTGGATCGTTCCCGTTTGGGCTCCAGACATTTTTGGAGAAAGAAGAAAGAAAATACAGAAAAGACGAGGAGAAGTCATCTGAAGACTCCAGGGGACTTCACCGACGAAAGACAAGCAAAGATAAGGCGTTTTCCATCCAGATCTTCGACGACCGTCGACGAACACGCGACCAGAGAGGCCCTGGACGCTCGAGGATGGACAACACGCCGTTCAAGTTCTGCCGTAACTGCCACCACAAGTACGCGCAGAAGGACCAGCACCCGGTATGCAACCTTTGCCTACCGGTGGACCACGAAAGCGGAGACTGCAACGCCTGTTCCGCCTTCACCCCGAAGACCCTTCGTGTGAGAGAGAGGCAGAGGGTAGCACACGCCGCCCTGCAGGGGAAGGCCCCGACCCCGTCGCTCTACGAGCTGGGGATGTCCTCCGAGGAAGAAGACAACGCTGCCGCCGAAGACGACAGCTACACGGTCGTAGAGACCGATTACACGAAGACTTCTGACAAGGTAGGAGACTCTTCGGCCCCCAAGAACCCGAGAGACTCTGAGTCTCGAAAAATCGAGGGCAAGACCCCGAAAGCGCCGACGCCAAAAAAGGCGGCGTCCGCGACTACTCCCAGGCCCAGCGGATCCTCAGAGAAGGAGTCCCCGGCGCCGAGAGCTGCTGATCAGCAGAAGACGTCGAAAATCGTCCCCGAAAAGGATCGATCGACGAGGGAGAAAGACCCGAAACTGTCGACGACGACCAGAGACCCGATATCCGGTTCGACGTCGAAAACTTCGACTCCGAGAGGCACGGCGACGAGCCATCCGTCGAAGAGAGCGGCGGAACCATCCGACGCGGAACACGCGGCCGAGATGGAAAAGAAAAGAAGGCGCCTCGAGGCAGAAATGGAGAACTTCATGCAGCGGAAAAAAGATTTCGACGCAAGGATGAAGGCCTTCACGATCCCTCACAAGACCAAGCCACCAGTGCTGGAGGCGGTCGAGGAGGAAGAAGAAGAGGTCGCCGAAGTCACCGAGCAAGACCAGGACGTCGAGGTGTTCGACGACCAGGAGGAGTACGAGAATCCCCACGAGAGCTACAGCTATGGGGAGGAAGATGAGGGCAGGACAGACACAGAGTCGGCGCCCTATGACCTTCAGGAGGTAGATTACATCGATGTCGACACCGACAGCCCGGAGGAGGTGGTCGACACCTACCCCTCGAGGCCCTCGCCGCCGGACGACATCGGGGCCTACAACGCGGTGATACAATCTGCCGCAGCAGCTTTCAAGCTCAAGCTCGACGAAGAGAAGCAGAAAGCAGACTTCCTTCTGGAAACATTGCTCCCAACACAAACGAGGAGCCAGTTCCTCCCGATGCTCGAGAGCGTCTTGGCTCAGGGGAAGGAAGCTTTCAGGGAGCCCGCAACATACAAGGCAGTAACTCCCAGAACTGAGAAGAAGTACAAGCATGCCGCAAAGGACCCGGCCTACATTCAGGGCACGGTCTCCGCAGACTCCATTATCACGGCCACAGCAAGGAGGAGGGCTAACGTACCCACTACCTCGGGCCCGCCACCGGATAAAGAGAGCAAAAGGATGGATCTGGTGGGCAGAAGGATCGAACGGAATGCCGCGACCCACTGGCGCATGGCTAATTCCAACGCCCTGGTAAACAGACACATGTACCAAATCATGGAGGGACTGGGGCAGTTGGTGAAGGACTTGCCCCAGGATGCCAAGCAGAAAGCCGAAAAGCTAATTGAAGAGGGGAAGAATGCTGCAAATTCTTGCCTTAAGACGGCCCTGGATGGGGCAGACACCGCCAGCAGGCTCATGATGAAGGGCGTCACGGAAAGGAGACACGCCTGGCTCAGGATATCCGGTTTCAAACCGGAGGTGCAACACAGCATCCTGAACACACCATTCAACGGCAGTACGCTTTTCGGACAAACAGTTGATGAGCAACTCAGCCAACTTAAGAAGGATAACGAAACAGCAAGATCCATGGGAGCATTGCAGTTCAGAGGGAACAAGAGGGGCACCCCGTCACGGAGGCCCGGCGGAAGAGGCGGAAACCAGCCAGGTACATCACACCAGGCTTTCCAGCAAACGCACCAGGCAGACTCGCAGGGTCAGCAGGGCCATCAGAAACAGCCCTGGCAGTACCAACAAAGAGGCCAGTCCTTTCGAGGGAGAAATGGACGGGGACAAAATAGAAGAGGGGGCCAGCAGCCCACCTCCAAGTGACTTCAAAAAAATCCGTGTGCCCACCCACAAAAAAGATCCCAGGGGGCAGCACGTACAGATGGGTCAAGACAAACTAGACACCTACGACCACAGGACACCAGTGGGAGGAAGATTAAGATTCCACCTCCAGGAGTGGAGAGGAATCACATCAGACAAATGGATCCTCAACATTATCCAATTCGGATACTGCATAGAGTTGGAGGCGAGGCCAACAAGCAGAAAACCAAGAAGAAAGCCGCTAGCAAGCAAGCAGCTGCAGTGCCTTCAGGAAGAAGCAAAAGAACTCCTGCAGAAGCAGGCCATAGAAAGGGTACCCTTCAAGGAAAGAAACACAGGAGTATACTCAACATACTTCCTGGTACCAAAAGTAGACGAGACAATGAGGCCCATTCTCGATTTACGGTTCGTGAACAAATTCATAAGAACGCAAAAATTCAAAATGACCTCCCTGCAAGAGGTGCTCCCACAGTTGCAGACCGGGGACTTCATGGTCACTATAGACCTCAAAGACGCATACCTGCACATCCCAATGAACAGGAAGCACAAGCACATGCTCAGGTTCACCGTCGGAGAAAGCCACTACCAGTTCACGACACTGGCCTTCGGTCTAAAATCGGCACCAAGAGTTTTCACAAAGTGCCTCGCAGCAGTCGCAGCGCACCTAAGAAGGCAGGGAATACATGTATACCCTTACCTGGACGACTGGCTGGTGAAAGCAAACTCATACCAGAAATGCAAGCTGCACGCACATACAGTGACCAGCACGCTCATAAACCTGGGGTTCTCCATCCATTGGAAGAAATCATCAATGGAGCCGGAACAAGTGAAGATCTTCCTGGGAGCACAGATCAACACCTTACAGGGCAAGGTGTTCCCCAGCGAGAAGAGGGCGAGGGCGCTGGTGAAGGAAACTCGCCTCTACCGGAAGGGACAAGCTCGGACAGTGAGGACGGCGAGCAAGATCATGGGGATGATGGCATCATGCATCCACCTGGTACCGAATGTACGACTCCACATGAGACCCATTCAAGAATGGCTACAGGAGCAATGGTCACAAGCTACAGGCAGTTGGGAGGATCTAGTGGTTGTAACGCACGCAGTGCAGAAGGAGATGACATGGTGGACCATGGAGAACATAGCAAGGGGAAAGCCTCTAACGCCCCCAACGCCAACAGTGACCATCACCACAGACGCATCCCTGAAGGGATGGGGCGCTCACATGGAGGAGCTCAAGGTGAGGGGACTGTGGACACCGACGGATGCCACAAAGCACATCAATTACTTAGAATTGAAGACAATCTTCCTTGCACTGAAGGCCTTTCAAACAAGACTGTACAAGCACAAGGTATTGATACAAACAGACAACACCACTGCGATGTTCTACATCAACAAGCAGGGGGGCACACAGTCCGCACCGCTTTCAACGCTGGCGCAGGAGATATGGAGATGGGCCATCCCTCTCAAGATAGACCTGCTAGCCATACACCTACCAGGGAAGGACAACATACAAGCCGATTGGCTCAGCAGGCAGACATCGGCATCCCACGAGTGGGAGCTCAATGCTCAGGAGACAAGATACCTGTTCGACAGGTGGGGGACACCATCGGTGGACCTGTTTGCCACACGCCAGAATGCAAAATGCCAAAACTTCGCATCCAGGCAGCCCGAGGAGGGGACACTGGGGAATGCCCTATGGATAGATTGGTCAAGGACATTTGCCTACGCCTTTCCCCCGATACCACTGATGCACAGAGTACTGAGCAAGTGCAGAGCGAGCAACATGACACTGATACTGGTCGCACCGCAGTGGGCGAGGCAGACCTGGTACTCGCAGATCATGGAGATGACACAGTGTGCACCCCACAGATTCAGCAGGAGGAAAGATCTACTGTCCATGCAGAACGGAGAGGTACTGCATCCAGAGCCAGAGAGCATGAGCCTAGTAGCGTGGCTCCTGAGGACATAGAGTTCGCACATTTGAGACTACCAGAAAGCACCCTGAGGGTACTTCGGGAGGCACGAAGGCCCAGCACTCGAAAGTGCTACGTTGCGAAATGGAAAAGATTCACAATATGGTGCAGACAGGAAAGACTCCACAATAAGATGAAGAGGGACTCCACAGTGCTAAGGTACCTGACGCACTTACTGGAGAAGAACCTTAGCTCATCCTCGTTAAGAGTTCACTTGGCAGCGATAGTAGCCTACACAAGGGGAGAAACGTGCAGGAGCTTCTTCACATCACAGGTGGTGAAGAGATTCCTAGAAGGAGCGAAAAGGATCGCACCACCCAAGCGGGTGCCGCCACCTGCATGGAACTTGAACACAGTCCTAACGGAACTCATGAAAGAGCCCTTTGAACCACTTCACAAGGCCTCCCTAAAGATGCTAACTATGAAAACAGCCTTCCTGGTTGCGATAACGTCCTTACGCAGAGTAAGCGAGCTTCAAGCGCTGACGCTACAAGAACCATACATACAAATACACAACGATAGAGTTGTGATGAGGACTGACCCACACTTCATGCCGAAGGTGGTATCCAATTTTCACATGAACCAGTCTATACAGATACCGAGTTTTTTCCAAAAACCCACAACCAGCGCAGAGAGAGCTCTGCACACCCTGGACGCCAGAAGGGCAGTCATGCACTACATTGAAAGGACAAAGGGGCACAGGAAAACGAAACAGTTTTTTGTGTCCTTCGCAAACAGCTTCATGGGCAAAGCAGTAACCAAAAGGACCATTGCACGATGGATCGCACAAACAATCCAACTCTGCCACAAACGGGCAGGACAGGAACTGGCTGAGGGGACACGTGCCCACTCCACCAGGAAGAAGGGCGCTACAATAGCCTTCCTGGCTAACACACCCATAGAGGACATATGCCTGGCGGCAACATGGGCTTCGGTGCACACGTTCACGAAGCACTACTGTGTGGACATACAAATGAACAAGGAAGCTCAAGTGGGACAGAAGGTGCTACAGCACATATTCAACACCCAACGCTCATCTTCCACCCAGCCGCCACAGAGATGAGAAACCGCTACAAAATCTATGCACAGCATAGTGAATCCAGAAAGATTCACGCTGCAAAACGAATAGTTTTCTTACCTGTCGGTGTAGTTTTGCAGCTTGAAGATCTTTCTGGATTCACTAGCGAACCCACCCGCCTCCGCCAGAAAGATGAGGCTGGAGAGAGAAGAGGTGGTTAACTAAAGAATAGACTTTGAAAATACAAAGCGGTAAATACAAACTAAGAAGAACATTGCCATTACTTCGGAAACGAAAGAAACACGGAAAAAAAGAACCCGAAGATGGCGCCCAAGAGTGGGAGCTTCCGCAGGAAGCATGCCGACGTCACCGGAAATACACCCAAAGGGGGTGTGACGCCGACGCCCACCTGGGCAAAGAAAAAAAAAAAAAAAAAAAACAAAGAAAAGACTACGAATCCGGACCCAACCACAAGACCGCGGAATAATGCACAGCATAGTGAATCCAGAAAGATCTTCAAGCTGCAAAACTACACCGACAGGTAAGAAAACTATTCGTTCTGCCGCTGGGCAACAATTCTGGGCAGGCATTCGGCCAATGACATCGGCAAGCTCCAGATACATTTGAGATGACTCTCCATTGAGATTGAGCAGGCGCTGATCTGTATCACCGGAGGGGCTTCACAAGTGTCTCCCATGGAGGTATCCAGGGAGGCACCAGAAATAGGCGCAAGTTCCTTTTGTGCCCTCTGAGCATTTACCTATTATAGCCGCTGGAGGGCACTAGCGGGGAGCAAAGAATCCTTCTTATGCCGACATAGGTGAATGGCAGATTGCCTAGGTCTAAATGGTTTTAAGAGGAAGGTCCTGCTCCTAAGTGCGGTGAAACCACGCTTCTTCACTCGATGAGGCTGATCACCATTGCCCTAGCGCCGCCACAGCATCCAGTCTTTAAATCTCGGACGGACCGCAGACACTGACCAGGCTCTGGCATGCAGATCGCCTCTTCACACTTGGCTGCCAAGAGCTCTCCCTGGTACCAGCATTCATCGTGTCCAGACACGACCACTGCAGTGATGTCTGTGCTGAGCTCCTGCCTAGTCATTGACCCTTTCCAGGGTTCCCAAAGCGAGACTGCCCGTCTAAGCTACCGCCTCACAAGGTCTTACTGCGCCCCCCCCCCCCCCCCCCCCCCCCAATCCATGAATACGGTGTCGTGGCTGCTGAGCAAAGAATGAGCTGTTCTGAAGATGCTGAGGCCCGAAGCAAAAAAAATAGCGGATACTTGCTTAAATTGTGATTTGGATGCAGTGGAGACGGCCAGCAGACAGATGGTAACAGGAACAACCATGAGGAGGCAAACGTGGCTGTGGGGGTCCGGACTTCTGAATGAAGTGCAAGCGAACAACATAAATACTCCCTTCACAGGAGAGAACCGGCTTGGAACGGCTGATGATGACACTCCTCAACAGATAAATGAGGACACTGATACAGCAAAGGCCATGGGTATGGGGGCAACCCAGAAGAGGAGCGAACCCAATAAGAAGCGCCACAGGCCGATTAGGCTGCCAAAGCACAACTCCGCCATCTTACCAGCAGACAGCTCCACAACAAGGGTTCAAGCAACAGAGGCAATTCCAACCAATGTAATGTCAGCCGTTTCAGGGCACAGCAGAGGAACTGGACAGCCTTCCAGAGGAGCAAGCTGCTCCAGCGAGTCACTCCACCTACCACCACATACCACTGGGGTGCAGAATACAGGCCTTCCTGCACGAATGGTGGACGGTCACCTCAGACAAATGGATACTCTGCATCGTCCAACGCAGTTACTGCATAGAACTCAACAAGAGCCCACTGGACACCAGACCATAAACAAGATCACAGCGAGGAAGAGAGACGCCACCTGCAGCAAAAAGATCCTAGAAAAGAATGCGATTGAGAGAGTGCCCATAGCAGGAATCAGTCAAGGAGGCTACTCCACATGCTTTCTCGTCCTAAAATGGGACAAGTCCCTTCGACCTAAGCTTTTTTTTAAAGTTTGAGAAAAGGGCTACATGATAACCATAGACCTCAGACGCCTACCTACACTTTCCTGTGAATCACAAAACACAAACACAAGAAATGGCTGCAGTTCGTAGTCAACAGAGACCTTTATTAATTCAGGGTGCTACCCCTCGGACTCTAGGCAGTACCCAGAGTGTTCGCAAAGAGCCCCCCGACCGTGGCGGCCCACCTGAGGAGAAAGGGAATACACATGTACCCATACCTAGATGACTGGCTGATAAAAGCAAGCTCTTACTCACAATGCGAAAAGAACTCCGGGATCGTGGGTTTCACAATAAACCTGAAAAAGTCTTTAACAAAGCCTGAAAGAGAGAAGATTTTCCTAGGAGCAAGAATCCCCACGGTGAAGGTGAGAGCCTTCCTCATCCTCTAGAAGATTCAAGCAATAACAGAGCATGCTCGCCTCTGCCGCAGGGGTCAGTCTCTGACCGTGAGAGCTGAGGGGAAGGTGATGGGCGGGATGGCCTCATGCATCTCACTCATCCTCCATGCAAGACCATACATGAGACCCCTACAAGAATGCATCCAGAACCAGTGGGCATAGGCCACGGGAGTTGGAAAGATCTAGTGGCTGTACCGCAGAGCGCAGGAGACAATGACAGTGTGGACGTGGACAACATAACATACACAACACAACATAACGTAGGGCAGACCGTGACAATCACCAAGGTGGGGCGTGCACATGGGGAACTGAAAATCGGAGAACTATGGAAGGTGGAGGAAGCAATCTAGCACATAAATGTCCTGGAGCTAAAGATGGTCTTCCTAGCCCTAAAGGCTTACCAGGGGCAGTTAAAGAGAAGGACAGAGCTAATCCTGACAGACAACACAACCACAATGTTTTGCCTAAGCAAGCCCGGATGAACAAGGTCACACGTGCAGTCCAAACTAGCCCAGAGATCTGGGGATTGGCCATCCATAGAGAATAACATTATACCCGTTGGCGTAGAAAACTAGGAGGTAGACAGACCTAAGACAAGAATCCAACTCACACATGGGTACTCAATGACCTAGTGCTCTAAGATGTCTTCCACAGGTGGGGACACCAGATATCGACTTTTTTGCCACCCCAGATAATGCAAAATGCCCAGAATTGGCATCCAAGCACCCACACCACTGATCCCAGGGGAATGCCCTGTCTGTAGACTGGACAAGGACATTTACATCGTCTTTTCACCAATCCCCTCATACCTCTAGTGATAAACAAGTGCAAGCTGTCACAAATGTCAGTGATCCTAAACGCCCCACAGTGGGCAAGACAAGTTGGTTTCTGAGACCTGGTGAAAGTGGTGCAGGGATATGTGAAAAAGTTCCCAGAAACTCATGACCAGTGCAGGCAAGGAAGATTCAAGAAGCGAGCAGCCTGAGCGTAGCGGCCTGGATCCTGAGGACATGTAGTGTGGACACATAGTTCGGACACTTGAACCCACCTAAATGATCGACGGACATGGAAACAGGCAAAGGTAATTCCATTGCTAAAAAAGGCCAGGCTAATCCCTCTCACCCTGCCACCTATAGGCCTTTCTCCCTGCCTTCTCAAAGGTCCTAGAGAAACAAACCAGCAGCTATCCTTCTTTCTTGAAAAGAATGCCTACTTCACCCTAGCCAGTCGGGCTTTCGCCCTAACCACAGCACGGAAACTGGAGGTGGAGCGGCAGGCGAGAGAGCATTGCTGATCTTGTTAGACCTACAGGTCGCTTTCGATACGGTCTCTCACCAGATGCTCCTGACTCTGCTCCACTCAATTGACATCAGCGAATTGGCCTGGAAATGGCTGGCATCTTTTCTCGAGGGGCGGGGACAGGAGGTCTGGTGCCATTCCTATTCAGCCTCATCTCGTGTATTAAAGTTTGGTGTCCCACAGGGTTCAGCCTTGAGTCCCACCTTGTTTAACATCTACCTCACACCCCGGGCTGCGATGGGTGAATCGTTGGGGGCCACAATTGTGTACTATGCAGATGATACGCAGCTGCTGTTTACATGGAAGAAAAACGAGCCCTGTCCTGGTGTGTTAATTAGTTTCTGCCCCTCAGCTGTTTTCAGATGGTTGGTTGCGAACTAGTTGAAATGTAATGCAGGAAAGACGGCTACTCTTTTTTGGCAAGGATGCAGAGACAGAGTGCATTTGTCTTCTGTCAAGCTGATGCTTCTACCCCCACGGCAAACAACTTGGTGGCAAAAAACTTGAAGTTCAAATTTGAAAACCTGCTGTTATTCCGTGACCAGGTAAGGAAAAGAGTTCCCTTTAAGTCGCTGCTTGTTACCCAGAAAGCCCAACATGGGTCAGGACCAGGGTATCTCAAACGTAAGATTTCACTTTATGCCCCACAAAGAAAGCTCAGTTCCTCCAAGATGCTGCTAGCCAACATCGCCCGTATTAAAGAGGCTGGGACAGGGGGTAAGGCTCTTTCCTGCCTTGGACCATCCCTGGGAACAAACTGCCTCTCCATCTGAGAAACATTGAATCTACACCTCTGTTCCGAAAAAAAAAAACCTGGAAACTTTGCTCTATTCATGCGCGTAACCCTTCCTTGCACCACTGCTATCCTTCAGCACCAGGAAAACATAGATCACCCACATACTGCCCTTAAATAGTGGATAAGCCGGTCCAATTCGAAGCTCCGGTTTACTCAGTTGAGTAAATATTAGTTTTTACTCAAGAGTTTCCAGATGTCCAGTGCCATTGGAATCCATACACCTGAGCGCCTGAAGGGTGGTTTCACTGGGTCAGCTGCATTCTCAGGAGTCGTAGGTGTGTCAAGGAATGTGCAAGATGAGGTCACAAGCTTTTCCTTTCTTAAAGAATATTGTGTCATCTGACCTTACAACGAGAATCTGTAGTGTGTGCTAAATGTGAAGGGTATGGAAGACTAAAATAGGAAGTCATTGTTGTAAATTGTGAATACTATGGGCTGCGGTGGGGACCGTAGAGGCTTGCACATTGCTCTTTGGTGTGATTATGAGTAAGAAAGATTCTATGATCATTCTTCTTGCCTGGTGTCAGACACACAGACACCCACATTTCCTCCTTAGTTGTACTTCTGAGGTTGTGTAGTACAGAACACAGTGTGAAAGAGAGTCCCCATTTCTTGAGCGTGATTTGTAGATTGAACGCTGTGTGTGAAGATGATGGCTGTACAATGGTCACAAACAGTTAAAATTCATGATTTTAATATTGTATAAAAGGATAAAGGTATCTAAGAGTGCTGTTTGAATGAGTAAAATCACGGTGCTGTCCTCGCTGCTCTGATCCGATCATTCTTTCCTACAGAATTATACAAACGCCATTCTTGCTTTTAAACACATCCTTCAGGAGGATAGCACTCACACGGATGCTGCTGTAGAGCTGAAGAATTGTGAACGTCTTATACAAATGGTAAGTTTGAAGGCGGCCATGCGTTGCATGGGAGCAACTAAGACCATGCATCCTTTGGGTGGTTCTGTTTGGAGGTGGCCATGCGTTGCATGGGAGCAGCTAAGACCGTGCATCCTTTGTGTTATGTTTGGAGGCGGCCATGCGTTCCATGGGAGCAACTAAGACCATGCATCCTTTGGGTGGTTATGTTTGGAGGCGGTCATGCGTTGCATGGGAGCAACTAAGACAATGCATCCTTTGGGTGGTTGTATTTGGAGGCGGCAATGCGTTGCATGGGAGCAGCTAAGACCATGCATCCTTTGTGTTATGTTTGGAGGCGGCCATGCGTTGCATGGGAGCAGCTAAGACCATGCATCCTTTGGGTGGTTATATTTGGAGGTGGCCATGCCTTGCATGGGAGCAGCTAAGACCATGCATCCTTTGTGTTATGTTTGGAGGCGGCCATGCGTTGCATGGGAGAAACTAAGACCATGCATCCTTTGGGTGGTTGTTTGGAGGCGGTAGCTGAAGTTGGAGAAGTGGGCGAATGGAGGCAGGTCCAAGATCATGGATGCTGGTGCTCCTCCCATGTCTGAAAACTAAATTGCCAGCTAATCCGTGTTTGTGGGCAGTTTTTTTGTTTCGTTTTTTTACTTTGATATTTTTTGTGCCAGGCAGACAAAAGTGTGTCGGAAGCACTGACAAACTTGCCACCGTGATTAACATGATTGGTTATGAGACTTCCTTCTTGTACAGAAAAGTAAAACGATAAAGCTGTGCCATCGACACAATCTCTGTTGTACCCTGCAGCAAGAATAGTTGCAGCCAAGCAAAGTCCAGATAGGGAAATGCCGGTGCCAGGCCGGATTAGCAGAGGGATTCCCCGAACGAAGGTTCTATGCAACTAGCGGAGGTTTTTGACATGTGAAAGGCAATATACAGAAAATATAATGGAGCATACAGCAGAGTTTGAAGCATGTGTGGCTCTAGTTACACATGCTTAGCACACATCTGCAGTCTAGTGTTGAGATCTGAGGTTTGCAAGTTGTTTTTGTTTGAAGAAGTCTCAAGTCCCAAGATGTGGTGTGAGTCCTCCTCTTGGTGTACTTTGCATACGAGTACAGACTCCATGCATGTTAGATTGTATTTTTCCTTTCCATCCCACCAAGTCTGAATCGTTTAAGCTCTGGTGTTTTTGTCTACTCAAGAATGCTTGGTTGCTGATAGAACTGACTTTCAGAAGTGACCTTGCTGCCACTAGAAACATCCCCCGGTAGACCAAGAGGTGGGCAATCTCTCTGCCTGTTCCCCAACCACAGTAATGCCATCTCTCCGTTGTGCATCGCCTTCTGATGCAAGAAGACGCATTGGTACAGAAGCAAATGACATTGGGTGCACAGGATGATGCATCGGCAGGACACCCCAGACACCCAAGACATCTTCAGCTAAGATCCCCCTCAGCGCCGAAGAACAGGAAGAGGCTGGCCAGTCTGGTCTACCGGTCACATAACCGGCACCCAGTCAGGGGTATTTGGCGTCCACTGGCGAGCAGGAGATGGAGGATATCGAACCGGCACCGAAGACCACACTCGGGGCCTTGAGTATAACTCTGCCCCCGAGGCTCATATTAGCAAGCCGGACCTCCAACAAAAGGTCCCATTCCAAGGTAGAGCACCACTTCTGAGAGCGTCTGGCATTGAGCCATGGATGCATTGAGAAGGCAAGTCATGAGCCTCCGCTACCTTCAGGCTATAATCAGGACTGGCAAAAGGCTTGGGAGTCTGAGGTGCAGCTTTATTCCAGTGGTACGGTGAGCACAGTACCCACCAGAAAGCTGGGAGGGAGGTACAATAGAGTTCCCTGGGTGCAACAATGTTGTGGTGTGGAGGGGGGGGCAAAGATGGCCTCAGCATGTGAGCTGCTACCTCAAAACAGTGATTTGCTCTCCACGAACTACACTCTTCACCTGTCGTGGGAAGGATACACAACTTCCCCTCTCTCTGCTCTGGGAAGATATCACACCCGATAATTAGGTTCTAGACATAGTGCAACACAGCTGCTGCCTCAAACTACACACAGCCTCTTTCGACATCCCACCCCTCATATGTACACACTCAGCAACAAGGACCTCTTCCTCCTCCATGAACCAGGGCATGCCCTCCTAGAAAAGGGCGCTAACGAGAGGGTAAACTCTACCAAGTGCCACCTGCATCTTCTTCAAAACTCACGACTCAACTGACTTCTGCGAACAAAAACAATGGGCAAACATCCAAGCCCTATTCTAGATGGCAGGAGTGTGCTAAGCATGCAAATCTACAGCAGTACACGCTACGAACAGAAGCTTGCAGAGTAGGAGCATTCTCCTTATATAATACATGATAGCGTAGTAGTGGTGAATGGTTTCTCCCACGAATTTAGGTTGATATTCAGCATCGTACGTACAGCACCTGTAAAAATAAGTCAGTTGGCAACTTTTAGGCAGTGGGCCTAGCTCGCCTCTGATGCCAGTAAATGGTATGGCTTACACGCATTTATCAAGTGAACATGGCAGCACCTTTTGGAAGGAGACACAAGTGAAGTGCCGAAATCTAGGATGTGTGCAGCAGTACTATGCGGGTGGGGCACCACCACCCAGGTAACGCATTCAGATATTAAGCTGCAAGAATTGGGTTTGCCAGTGTTACCCGGTCATGATGTATGTCGATTTGTGGACAGTTCAGCAAAGTGTGTTTAACATTTCTACTTACAGCGTATAATATGTCTTCGTGCATGGAGTATATCAGGCTTTGTCCTTTTAATGCTTCTGTAGTCCTGTTGATGCCTTTTGTATCACTCTAGAAATCTTAATATTTGGGAAAGTTCCTGTGTTTACTTTTTGATAATTGAAAGGCTAAGCAGTTTTTACTGATGCTCTTTGGAGCCTCTAGAGCTGTTCTAAGGAATACCTTTAATTCACAGTGTACTATTGCATCTCAAATGTATGACCAGGAGGAAAAGCCTGTTCTTGTAAGAAACCATATGTTTGAGGCATATGAGCTGCAGAATTCATACTTTTGCATAGATCGCCATCTGGTGTTGGGCTTGGATGCTTGCATCTTGTTGTTGTCTTGGAAGAAGTATTTTGTAGTCAGGAGATAGGCGACACCTCTCTTGGATGCTAGTGCGCATGGGCATCGACTCCATCCTTAGATTGTTTTTTTCCCCCATCGGGTTTGGATGTAACTTCAGCTCTCTGGTTTGGTACCGTATTTTCCAAACCTTTTCGACGCGCAAACTCTACGGTATTGTTTTTTGTTTGCGTGCCTTTCGACGCACAAACTCAAATACTCTCTTCCGGTCGTCGACGTGGGCCGCTGGGCCTATTGACGCCATTCGGGTCTACGGCTAATGAAAAGAACTCCATTCAAAAAATGTCCCCATTGTGGAGCTAAATTTCTACACAGCGACCAACACAAGGTCAGCAACCTTTGTGTCTCGCCCAAGCACGAAGCAAAAAATTGGCAAGCATGCACCTCCTTCCGGTCCAAGAAGACTATACGTGGTCGCCGGGCTTGATGAACGTAATGGCGCAACGGGCTGCACCAGTGCCAGAAGACATCTTCGATGAAGGCCCGACGTTCCAGAGGCAGAGGATTCAGAGGATCTCGACATTATTTCCGAAGCAAAAGACTCCAACGATCACATCACTCCAGGTCAGCGAGTGAGTACACCTGCCCCTGCCCCAACCCCACCTGAAAAAAAGAAGGCTCCGGTCAAGCCTCAAGGCCTTAGTCACGACCCAAAGAAAACTTCAGAAGCCCCGCCCCCGGGCCCGACTCCAAAGACAAAAGAGAAGCCTTCCGGAAGCTTGGGACCGAGCAAGCCGCATGTCGGTGCCGAAAGCGGGAACACATCCTACTCCCGCTGTCCCCAAAAAGGCCTCGGCACCAAGCACTTCGGCACCCAAGGGACCCGAAGACACCTAAAAAAACCTTAGGAACCGAAGAACATTTCTGGCTCGACACCAAAACCGAAGGAACCAAAGACCCCTTCTAAGGCTCCAGAACACAAATCATTAACAACGTTCGGAACCGTAAAAATTGTCCGAAACCACACGCCAACGAGGAAGAACTGTTTCTACTAGATCCCATAGATCCGAAACAGAAAATACTGCATATGGACCCTAAAACAGGTCATATTGTCAGTATCCCAAAGAATAAGAGGAAATTCGACACCCCACACATTCCTGAGGTGCCTTTGAAGAAAAGAGACTGTGCAACTTCACCTTTAAGACCCTCTTCTCCTGTTCTTCCTGCTAAGCCTTTCTCTCTTCCAAAGTCTCCCATACTATTTCCATACTCACCACCACCACAGGATGATGATTACCTAGGGGGTGGGGGGCCTCATACGGACCCCTTCAATGATCCTGATGACGACACTAGCATACCACAGGACATATGGGGTGACTATGATAACCCTGTAGAGCCTCCAGACCTTCCTGATCCAGATGCATACCCCACAAGGCCATCTCCCCCAGATGACAGCATTGGCTTTAGTCAGTTCATTGATGGAGCTGCCCAAACTCATGGTGTTGAAATGCATTCAGACCCCACAGAGGAAGACTTGCTGGTAGACACTTTTGCAGAGTCACAAAAGACAGTGCAAACATTACCCATGCTGAAAGGTGTCATTAAACATGCTCCAGACATCTTCAAAGACCCCGTCAGGACCAGGCTTCTCAATCCTCGGATTGATAGAAAATATAAACCCTCCCCTAATGATCCCACCACATCAAATGTCAACTCCCCTTAGATTCACTGCTAGTGACCAAAGCTAGGAAGCGTACCAACTCTCAAACCTCCTGTGATGCTCCACCTCCAGACAAAGAGTCTAAGTTACTAGACTCTTCCGGCAAACGAGTTGCCTCCCAGGCAGCTAATCACTGGCGGATAGCTAATGCACAAGCATTACTTTGCCAGATACGATAGGACTCTCTACGATGAGCTTGAGGGCCTAATGTAGCGTTTGCCTGACCAATACAAGGCCAAAGCCAATGATTTGATTCAGGACGGCAAGTTAATTACAAACTCATCCATTAAATGTGCCCTCGATGCAGCAAACACTGCATCTAGATCAATCAACACTAGTGTTATTATGCAGGCATGCATGGTTACGCATTTCTGGGTTCAAACAGGAGGTGCAGACTACTTTCCTGAATCGGGCGTTCAATCAGGAACAACTTTTTGGCCCAGCTTTAGAGAAAATGAAAAAAGACACAGACTGCAAAATCCATGGGAGCACTACAGTCTTCATCCACACAAGGCTCCTTTCGCATCTCCTTTTATAGAGGCGCATCCAAGAACATCCGCACGGACACAGCTTCCTCCTCCTATAAGAGCCCGACACAAACATCCCCCAACAAGGGATATTTCAGGGGTGGGTACATGGGAAATAACAAAGGGAGAGGCAGAGGTAACGACACTCTCGCCTCCCTCACTAACAAACAGTGACTTCCCTCCACTGCCTCCAGACCATTCCACTCCGGGCGGAGGGAGACTCTCATAGTTCCTACCTGTCTGGAATTCCATCACAACAGACAAGTGGGTAAGACAAATTATCCAGTATGGTTACTGCCTGGAACTTACTGCAACTTCCCCCCACCCCCCCAAACAAACTGCCCAAGCAGAGTCCCATGTCCACGGAACATTTAACGCTCCTCAAACAGGAAGTTTTCTCACTGCTTCAAAAGCATGCAATGGAACCAGTTCCCCTAAAGAATCAAGGGACAGGGGTTTACTCCCTGTATTTTCTAATCTCCAAAAAGGACGGTACTCTCAGGCCAATACTGTACCTCAGACCTCTCAAGTTCTACATACAGTCAGATCACTTTCACATGATCACTCTTCAACAAGTCCTTCCACTGACTCAACAAGGCGACTTCCTTGCCACATTAGACCTCAAGGATGCCCACTTCCATATTACCATACACCCTGCTCACAGGAAATACCCAATGTTTTCAGTGGACGGCCAAAACTATCAGTTCAAAGTCCTCCCATTCGGAGTGACCATAGCACCCAGGGTCTTCACAAAGTGTCTTGCGGTAGTATCCGCACACTCGCGAAGACTGCAAATTCATGTGTTTTCATACCTGTTACGACTGGCTCATAAAAGCTAAGTCATAAAACCAGTATGTTCAACACACTCACCAAACAATTCAGCTGCTACACCACTTGGAGTTCACAATAAACCACACCAAGTCGCATCTACAGCCCTCCTTCCTTCATCAGTATCTAGGGGCCACAATAGACACTTCCAAAGCTCTGGCATACGCCAATCCAGCCAGGATAGCCAGTATGCAAACCCTCATCACAAAATTTCAACCCCAACACTCCCCCCAGCTCGAGTGTTTATGCAGCTCATAGTAATGATGGCCTCTTGCATTTTCATTGTACCTCACTCAAGACTTCAGATGCGACCTTTACAGGAATGCTTAGCACGTCAGTGGAACCAGGCTCAAGGCAGCTTACAGATTTGGTGTTGGTGGACAGCCGCACACATCGCTCTCTGCAGTGGTGGCACACACAAAACTTTTCCAGATGGCTGCCGTTCCTAGAGCCAGTTCCACAGATAGTGCTAACAGTGGACGCATCACTCACCGGCTTGAGGGCCCATCTCCTAAACCACACAGTTGAGGGCAGGTGGACCACTCAACAAAAAGTGCTCTACATCAATCACCTAGAATTACTAGCAATATTTCTAGCGTTAAAGTCATTCCAACCACATCTCGACAAATGTATTACATACAGAAACAAGGAGGGAACCCAGTCTCTTTGCAGCTGTCTCATCTCGGGCAAAGCATATGGAGATGGGCCATTCCGCAAAACATATCTTCTGGCAGAACATCTTTCAGGAGTGCACAATCACATTGCGGATCTGCTAAGTCGTCGTACACAGCAGATACACGAATGGGAACTTCATCCTCCAGTTCTTCAACCATTTCTTCAAATGTGAGGCCACCCAGATCTGTTCGCCACACACGCAAAATGCCCAACCTTCGTCGCCAGTTTTCCACACCCATCGTCCAAGGGCAATGCGATCTGGATGAACTGGTCAGGCAGATTTGCGTACGCTTTTCCGCCACTCCCACTCATTCCGCTAGTAGTACGCATGCTCAAGCAACAGTCTCTCAAGATGATCCGAATTGCTCCCACATGGGCACGTCAACCATGGTTCACAACACTCCTCGAACTCTCAGTAGTTCCACACCAAAAACTACGTCCCTCCCCAAAGCTGCTGACGCAGAACCAGGGAGACATAAGGCACCCAGATCCAGCTCAACTGAATCTAGCAATCTGACTCCTGAAGTCCTAGAGTTCGGTTACCTTAACCTCCCACCAGACTTTATGAACATTATCAAAGAAGCCAGACGCCCCACTACTAGAGTTTGCTATGCAGCCAAATGGAAAAGATTTGTTATTTACTGCAATAACAACAGAATTGACCCTCTTGATGCTTCAATTCAAACTTCAATTGCTATTTGCTGCAGCTAGAAAGATGTAATCTTACATGCTCATCCATAAGATTACATCTGGCGGCCCTCGCCTACCTGCAAAACCGACATTTGTCACTGTTCAGAGTATCCAGTATCAAAGCCTTTATGGAAGGCCTTAAAAGGATAATTCCTTCCAGACTGCCACCCTCTCCAGTGTGGAATCTAAACATTGTCCTTACTAGGCTCTTGGTTCCCCTTTTGAACCTCTACACAAATGCGAACTGCAGTTCCTTACATGGAAAGTAGCTTTCCTTGTCGCAATCCCTCTCTCTCTCTCTCTCTCTCTCTCGAGTGAGTGAGATCCAGGCTAAAACCATACAGGAACCATTCTTACAAATACATCGTTACAAGGTGGTTCTTAGAACAAATCCAAAATTCCTTCCCAAGGTAATCTCTGCTTTTCATCTTAATCAATCTGTAGAGTTAACGATGTTTTTCCAAAACCCAGATTCCGTAGCAGAGAGAGCTCTTCACACACTTGATGTCAAAAGAGCTATACTTTATTACATTGACAGGACTTAACATTTTAGAAAAACAAACCAACTGTTTGTAGCTTTCTCTCCACCTCATGAAGGAAACCCCATCTCCAAAGCTGGAATTGCCAGGTGGATAGTCAAATGCATTCAAATATTATACCAGAAGGCAAAATGCACATTAACAATTCCCCCTACAGCGCACTCAACACGCAAACTAGGGGCTTCCATGGCATTCTTAGGGAACATTCCCCTAGAAGGCATTTGTAAGGCAGCCACATGGTCTACAACACACACCTTCACCAAACACTATTGTCAAGTCAAGTCAAAAAGGCTTTATTTCGATAAAAGTTTACCATAAAAGCTTCATATGAAGTACACAAATTCATTAAAAAGTATTAAGAAATACAATGATTTAGTTATATCAAATTTAAAAAGGTTTCAGTTAATCAAATAAGATAATCATATCAAAGATATTTAGTTAAAAAAAAGAATTAAACATTTTCATTAAGCCTTTTGCATCTGATACACCAAGCCCAGGATAAAAATTTAGAAAGGGTGCATGCATACAATGGACGTGAATCTGATGTCAGAATGCGCAGTGCCTCGGCATAGTGTCTAGTCCCCAGCATGCGGCACAGTTGTTTAAGCCATTTTCGTCTTGGGCGGGCATACTCCTGGCACTCAAACATGAAATGGGCCAATGTCTCCCGTTTGAGCGGACACGAGGGGCAGAGCTCTGTGGTCTGAGCTAGCGTTTTCCACCGAGATGTAAAAGTGCGCAGAGGCAGGGTTCCAGTTCTAAATTTGAAGTACAAAGACCTGTCGAATGGTTTCTCGATGATGTCTAAGTATAGTTCCCGGATCGGCAGGTCCTTGAATCTCAAGAAATCCTCAGTCAGTCTGCCCAGTGTGTGATTATTGTTTCTTTTGTTCATAATCCAGTTCCAATACAGGGTCTTGAGTGCTGCCTTTGGCGGAGATGTCTTGTTAATCCAGGATTCACTCAGGCCCAAATCATAGAGGAGGGATTTCATATCTCTTAACCACTTAATATTATTCCAACCTTGTAGGGACATTATTTCAGAAAGACCTTTCACGTAATTGGCGAGCTCCGGAACTCGCCACAACCGGGCCCATAAAAGAAGGGGCCGGAACCTTGCTAAGTCTTCAATAGGACGGCAGCCAAAATCGAGCATTAGTGGGGTCATGGGCGTGCCTTGGGGAAGTGACATAATTGCTCTACAAAACTTCCTCTCGGATCTTGTCAGTTCATTAATTTTACATGAGCCCCATAGTTCTGCCCCGTAGAGAGCAGAGCTTACTCCCCTTGCTGTGTAAATATCGAAGACAGGAGCTATAGGTCTTATGGCACAAGATCGTTGTTCCTTCAAAAGGGCCCCAGTTACCCTTTTATGGGCTAGCAGCATTTTATCTATGTGGGGAGCCCAATGCATATTGTGCGACAAACGGATGCCTAGGTAATCAAATACGTCCACCCTCCCCAAGGATATTCCATTCAACTTGGGTGGGCGTACGGTCTTTTTGGGGGGATACATTACAAGATATTTGGTTTTATCGGTGTTGATTACCAGGCCCCGTTCTACACAGAAGGTCTGGAAGTTGAGGAGTTTTTGGAGGCCCATAGGGGATTTAGACAGGAAGAGCGTGTCATCAGCAAAGAGGAGGGTGGGGATACGCTCCCCCGCCAGGGATGTTTTATCTGAAGGATCTTTCAGCAGATGCTCAACCACTCCGTTGATATATAGGGAAAAAAAGGGTGGGAGCTAGAACACATCCCTGGCGGACCCCTCTCTCCACTGGAATGCTGCTGGTTTTTTCCCCCCCCTGTACCCCATCTAATCTGGGCAAAGCTGTTGTCATGAAGCCTAACAAGTAGTGATAAGATATAAGGCGGTATCCCCAAATCAACAAGAACTCTCCAAAGGGTCTCTCTAGGCACAAGGTCAAAGGCAGTCTTTAAATCGATGAATGCGAGATAAAGACTGCCCTTGCCTATAACCACCACCTTCCAGTATACTAGCAACAATCTAAATGCTTGCTCAATTGTGCCAGTACCAACTCTAAAGCCTGCCTGATAATCAGAGAGGATATTGTTGTCATTTATCCAATCCAATATTCTAATCAGCAGTACCTTTCCAACCACCTTTTGGCTTATGTCCAACAAGCTTATAGGCCTATAATTAGATGGGTCGTCCCTAGCGCTCTTTTTAAAGATAGGGACGACCTCCGCCCCTTTCCAAGATGTAGGGATTGGCGCACCCCTGCAGATGGCAATAAGTAGACAGTGAATAAACCTCCCCCATAACGGGATGTCTGATCGCATGAGATCCCCTGGGATGCCATCGGGACCAGGTGCCTTTTGAGGCAGGATAGTAACAATGGCAGACTCCACTTCTTTTATCGAGAAGTCGGGGTCCATTGGGACTACATCCCTAGCCTTTTGGGTCTCAATGGAAGCCACTTCGCATCTCTGATCTTCCCTAGAACTATCTAAGATGTTATCACCGAATTGGCGGGTATATAATTTGGAAAAATGATTGACCCATGCTTGACTTGTGATATTGCATGTTAAGTCACTATCTGGTCGGTTTCTGGCTCTGATTGTGTCCCAGAAACACCTTGGGTCTTTCTTAGCACTTGCCTCTTTTAAAGTGCACCAGAACACTTCTTCCCACTCCTTTTTTGCTCTGGTCAAGGCTCGCTTGTGCTCTTTCCTGGCTTCCTGTATCTTTGATTGGGATTTACCTTTAACGGCCTCAATCAATAATGATTTTGCATGCCTGCAAGCAGGTGTATACCAATCATGTTTGCCCCTCGAGCTACGGGATACTGTGTTCTTTCCCTCACACCCCTTTTTTAGGAATATGTCCCCTATGGACCTAAGAGTATTTTCAAAAATGGGTGTCACCCTTCCTGTTATCTGGGATGGGTCAATGGTATCCAGTTCCATTTGGGTAGTCACAAGTATTTCTGTTATCGTTTTAAGTTGGACTTCATCGGTGGAGATTTTGTTCCACTTTAAACGTCTCCCACAGGTAGAAACAGAAATTTTATGAGAATGTTTGGGGGGATTTTCAGCTGATTCATTAGGCCAAAGGTTTGTTAACGTTAGAGAAAGCGAGTTATGGTCGCTTTCTACCGTGGGTAGGACTACCATGTCTTGAACAAGTCCCCATAGCTCGAGATCTAACAAAATGTAGTCGATCCTCGAAGTATGGTTAGCTCTATTATATGTGGCGGCACCCAGAAGATCTGATGGAGTGCGGCCGTTTACAGCTCTTAGTCCAAACTCCAATGTCAGAGCATTCAACTGAATCGCACTTTGAGTCCATCTTTTGATCGGGGGAATAGTTAAGGCTGGAATGCCCCTTCTGATGTCATCCTCACCCATATCCAGAATATCATCTGATGATAGTGGCTCATAGGTGCAGTTGAAGTCTCCTGCAACTAGGGTTTGAGCTCCCTTAGAATTTTCCCTTAGTTCGGTTTCAAGGATGGTTACAATTGGGGACATGGACCCATGCTTGGTGCCTCTAACATAGATGTTCAACAAATCAAGTGTTGGCCCCCTGCGCGGACCTTTTAAGGACAGCCCTAAAATATCTGGAGAGTTGATCTGTTTGGATTTTATGCAACAGTTAAGGGAGATGCTAACCCAGGTAAGCAGACCTCCCGAGGGGCGTCCCTTACCATTTTTTTGTTTTATCGCAGGCACAAAGTATGTGACATAGCCAATACGATGGAGAGGCTCGAAGCTCCAGGTCTCTTGAAACAGGCAGATTTTATGTGCCTGTACCAAGGCATTCCACTCGGGTGACCCCAATTTCCGATGGATACCTGCTAGATTCCAGCTAAGGATCCTTAGTGCACCCTTAGGACCATGGCTGTTATTTTTGTTTTTGCAGGGAGTCAAAGCCTCACTTGGGGGCTCATGCACTGGAGTGAATTTAATCAAGACTTCATTGGTTTCTATTGTGTGAATGGGGGGGGGGGGTGCAGTTGTATTTTCCATAGGAATAACCCCTTCCGTAACTAACCTCTGGTCCAGTGACAGAATGTTCGTTCCCTCAGATTTGAGTCAATCCACCTCATCTAGTGTGCAGAACCTATTCCAGTGTGCATACTGTGTTAGAAAAGGGTCAAAATTATGGATACCTTGCAAGGGGGATTGCCATTGAGGGGTCCTTTGTTGGAACACTTGCTGGTACCCTCTACTCATGGGAATTCGATTTCTTGATATTTGCCTTTGGTGCATAGATGGATAGAAGTATGAAAGATGTAGGGGGTAGATCTGGGTATTCGTTCCAGAGGACGGTGCATTACATATATATTCCACCGCAGCCATGTCTCTAAAATTAACAGTTATTACACAAACACTATTGTGTAGATGTGCAGGCGAAGCAAGAGGCTTCTGTAGGCCAGGCTGTTCTTAAAACACTTTTTCAAACCACTGCAACAGATACAGGTGACCACCGCTAGGGAAGAAACTGCTGAACAGTCCATGCACAAGTATGAATTCTACAGCTCATATGCCTTGAGCGGAAAATGCTACTTACCAGTATGCATCTGTTCTTGCCATATTGAGCGGCAGAATATCATACGTCCACCCACCGCCCCGGAACCTGTATCTGTTCCAGTGTTATCCTACTTAGACACATTCACATGGACATCTTTTCTGTTTCTTACAAACTCCATCATTTCCCATCATGGCGAAAAACAATGTGAGGATGGAGTCGATGCCCATGCGCACTATCGTTCAAGGGAGGAGTCGCCTATCTCGTGACTACAAAAGACTTCTTCCAAGACAACAACAAGGTGCAAGCATCCGAGCCCAACACCAGATGTCGATCTATGCAAAAGTGTGATATTCTGCAGCTCTGCATGCCAAGAACAGATGCTTACTGCTGAGTAGCATTTTCCTTCCCATTAATTGAGTGATTACATTTTTCTTGATATTGTAAAGTTTTATTACAAACTAGACAAAACAGTTAACAGTATTTTAGACAATTTGTCGGTATCTCTCTAGTTGTCTCCAACAAGTGACTAGGTCAAGATTTAAAGTGGTAGGATGAAGAAAAGACAGTGTAAAATTTGGACTGTGAATTAGTGAGGTCTAACGGAAGCACCTTGGTGTTGCCAGATAAACATGGATACTGCAAAGACTAGTGCAAAGTGATTAATAACTGTAATGATGGAAAAGCAGAAGAGTGGGATGCAGGCCTTTTGGGCGCTGTGGACCGCAGGGTATCCCCATTTATTTATTTTCTATCAGACTACAAAACTTGCCATCTTGCACCAACCATTTCATCCTTCTGGGACCTGAAGACCCATTTTGTACACCATATTTAAAATGTAAGCCTAATGAAAAGCAGTAAGTCTTGGGTGATTCTCTGCTGCGATCCCTTCCTCTCTGCGATTGTACACATTGACATGACTTCAGTTCTTAAGCAAGCTTTGCTTATGTTGGAGGCCTCTTGTAAGCACTGTACACTGTTCACCTTCAGTGCTGTGAAGAGCCCAAGCTTACTGTTTCATAAATGCTACACCGTTAGCGCCCTTTCGAGTAAAGCACAAAGTGCACCTAGTACCTACTTCCTTCTTGCTCAAATTTGTGAATGGGATTAGTAATTTCTCTATTTGGAAAAAGTAAAAGTGGAAATCAAGGCAAAACTGTTTGTGTTGAATTCTCAAACTTCATACTATGCTCTCTAACGTCTTATCCCTCTCTCCATTTTGCAGGCCAGGGTGAATAGTGGAAACAAATTTAAAATGCCGGATTTAGTGCCTCAAGATTTTCGTCTGCCTTCATCTGGTATGTGGAAACTTCTTGCACGATTCTGTGGGGATCAGTTAAAAATTGGTTTGGATTTTGTAATTGTAAAAAACAACCTAAATCACAGTCCTTGCTTGCTATAACCGATGACACAATGTGTGACCTTAGCATATGTGCTATTTTGCCTGTGTATTTCTCCAAGATTTGTAGAAGAAGGACATTCTTCTCCGGAAAAGTCAGATTTTGCAACATGTGTATCTGCTAATCTGCGAGGGTGAGACCGCTGCTTACATATTTGTAATTATTTTCCTTTTTTGTGTTCTGCAGTGGAACAAAAAGAATACGCTAAGATGGAGATGGCTCTAGGTGGTCTTAGTCTAAACGGTTCTCGTTCAAGCTCTCTGGGACGAGATGGGGCTGTATTTATAACTACCTCTAGCCAGAAGCCAATGGTTCTGGCTGCAGCACAGAATCCGCTGAAGAACACCGAGCCAGCACGCGCTGCCCCTCAGTCAAAAACTGCGTTTACACCCAGGTGAGGAAAGTGCGTCCGCCACGAGGGCTGGGATGCTGAGTGAAGAGGGATAGAGAGCTTTACAAATCTCAAGGGTTGTAAAAAGAAGCTTGTGCAGATATATGGCACAACGTGCTTAAATAATCCAGAGATGTGGAGCAGGTTGCCAGAGTGTTTGTTACTTTTTTGTATTTGTACATTTATTTGTAATTTATATAACAATATTGTGAAATGTACATAAAGCAGTGTTCATACTTTAATAATTGCTACATCACAGTATTTAAAAGTAAAAAAGGAATAAGAAAACCCTCTCAATAATAGAAGTCCCCACCATATAATCTCAGTTTTGACAAACACAAAGTAATGCCATTAGGCTTGTGACGGCCACCAGTTAATAGGGTGAAGTCTTTCGTAGAATAGAAAGGCGGACATCAGAATAACTGTTTTCAGGTTTCCATCTCCTCCTTTAGCAGTCGCCGCATTCTAAAGTAGACTGCAACATAGTACGAAGAGCCTTCAGCTCTCAAAGGGGAACCGTCCCAAATGGGATCGTCCTACTTTCTCTCTCCGTGGGAATAGTGTACAGAATCTTGTAAGAAATGGATATGTTTCTTGTACTTAAGTGAGGCTAACTTGGCCAAGTAGTGTGTACTTTTAATAACTTTCTTAATGTTCAATCACTCTCATTCCTAAAGTCTGGTCCATAGTTGGTACCTCTATCTCTCACCGTCTGTGCTTGTATCATGGACTTGAGAGCTTCTTGTTCTGTAGCAGCATCTGATTACACGCGCTCCCAGTGTGCGCGACTTTCTCATTGCATTAGCCTTGTTTGAACTCAAGTTGGAAAACAGTAATTTGAATGTCCTGTTATTGGTCTCAGATGTCTTTTTAAATCTTTGCAGCCAGCTGTACCCCATCTGGGTGGGTAATGTCACCCCCAGGATTACCGGGGAAATCATCCTGTCTCATTTCCAGCGGTAAGGCCTTTCATACCATTTAAATAGTCTCGCTGCTTTGGTTTGTTAGTGAATGTGGCATATCGATTGTATGTCTGTTGTGCATTGGTTGATGCCTGGCTGGTTGGCTGTCTCCCCCTCTTTAGCTACAGCTGTGCTTGCTAGTGTGAGGAGGCTGTCTCCTCATGGCTAACCCTCAGAGCACAGTATGTTCTCCACTTCAAGAGAGCCCCCTCCTCACCTTCTGTTCTTCCCGATTGGACAAGAGGAATTTCTCTTAAACTCTCATTGGTTTGATCAGTTACTTTTCAGCAGGTTTGGTGAGTGCTTCTTTTTATCCAGTACTGTATTTGTACTGTTCACAGATAGTTGATAACAACAAATATCTCCATATTAGAATGGGATCCTGTCAGTAACCTACTCTGGGTGAAGAAATTCATTGTTCAGAAGTTTGTTGTTTTTGTAGCATAGAGTGAACTCCACCCTGCAGGGTTTGAGAGCGCTGTGCATAAGTGACGCAAACTTCATTCTGCAGAGTTTGAGTGCGCTGAGAATACGTGAGCATGAACTCTACCTTGCAGAGTTTGAGGGCACTGTGCATAAGTGAGCGTGATCTCGACCCTGCAGAGTTTGAGAGCGATGGGCATAAGTGAGCGCGAACTCCACCCTGCAGGGTTTGAGAGCGCCGTGAATAAGTGAGTTGTGAGAAGACCATCTATAAAACAACTTAGTGCTCTTTGGAAACCTAACAAAGCAAATAGTATCATCAGTATGGTGTTTCCGTGATTTTCAGATGTTTTCTGGTGTATGATGGTCTTTAATCATGCACTAAAGTTGTTACAGTGCAGTTTTTGATAATTTCAAAGCATTGCTGTCCAAAGGCACATAAAATACTGGTAGGTGTAACTAAGTAAAGAATATTTAGTAATTGAAATGTCAAAAGTTAGTGTGCAGTGGCAATCAAAGGCGTCAACATGAGGGGCACAGACCTGGAATGATGCTGGGTGCGCAAGTGAGGAGGGAGATGTAGAACGGCCTGTCGGTACTCTTAGCATCTAAACCGTATCACAGCCATAAATATATACGAAGAATAATTTTGCCATTTGCAAGTGACCCCATTGGTCACAATGAAGGTCTTATGAGCAATAGAGGTCTGAATTGCATGTTAATAAGGTTAAAGTACAGAAACATTTTTTGGCCGGCTGGTATGACGGGAGGAACCATAATCCAGACGAGAGATTACCAGAGCGCAGAATACTGACTTCAGATCCTGGAAGGAGAGAATTTATATCAGTTTCTTAAGTTCATGAAGGTGAAAGGTGGCATATTTAGCCTTTGCTTGGGTGTGGATTTAAAGATTGAAATTACGTTGAGAAAGAATCCCGTAGATTTAGCAAAGGTAGCCAGCTGTGGTGTGATTCCTTCCCATTTTAGGGATTGTAGCTAGAGGTCTGTGGTGGGATTGGGTGAAGGGTATGAGGAGTAGAAATTCAGTATTCATCACTTTACATTTGAGATCAATTTTCACTTTATGATAGATTCAGAGTAATCTAGTTTGAAGTACTCCTGAGTGTTGTCTGCATACTGGTGGAACGGAACACTAAAATCTCGGAGTTCTCCCCCGGGCGATACATAAAAATGAGAATTTGCCTTGGGATGGAGCCCTCTGGCAAGAGATCGGGGTGGGAACAGAATGGGCATTGCCAATGTTGAGTATTTATTAGTATTCTGCAAGATAGGAGTTGGAACCACTGTAACTGTAAGACCGCATTGGAAATAAATGCTGGTGAATGGAATTAGACGACCACAACACCAGGATGCTGAAAGGACAGCGTTGAAGACCTAAGGGAGGCAGCTTCTTTTGTAACTCTGCTTCAACCACAGGGGATTGAAGCATGCTTAGCCAGGGGTCAACTGTATTTCCAGGTTCTCTTTGGTGGTTCATTACCCTCAATCTAAATTCTGTGCTTTCTAGTCCTCCCAGTAAAGTGTGACCACAAACTAGCACAAAAGGATACACGCAAGGTCTGTACTCGATACTTGCAGAAACACCTTGGGTGTGAAGGTTTCAAGGTGTGCAAATCTTTCGTATCCAGAACTTTGGAAGTACAGGAAAAACATTGCTGGACACACTATGCCATGGCTTAGGCCAGGAGTTCTCAACCTTTTCTATGGCCCGCGCCCCTAGGAAATGTTTGATTAAGGTTCTTACCCCGTACAAGAGTATCCAGATTCCTATTATGCATACAGTACATACCTTTCTCTCTTTGTCGCAACCCCCTGAAATACAGTCTCGTACCCCCCTGGGGATGGGGGCACCCCAGGTTGGGAACTCTTGGCTTAAGCAAAGAAGTTCTCATTTAGACCTGGGACTTTCCGATGAAGAGTAGGGACAGGAGAAGACGCACCTAGGTTAGAATCTCTAGATTCAAATCCAAAGTACAGGCTATGGTTAAAAACACCATACGCTACAAATAAAAATGGACGATGAGATGGCAAGAGCCATGGGTCTGTACAAGCTAGAGAATTATTTAGAAAAACATCACCACATAACAGACCACATTAAGCTTTTCAATACCTGTAACAGTTCAAAGTAGTAAAACCATCAGGCGCTTCCATGCAGACTGATCAGATATTCCTTCGAGCCAGGGCTAAAGAAAGACTCAGTGCCGAAGAGGCTTAAGCCAAATAACTGAATGGATTGTATGTCATGGTATGTTGAGTTGTATGGCACACTAGTCACCCGAGAGGGTATCAGGCACTACAATGTACACCACCCTCCACATCCAACAGCTGCTGAGGTAGGCAGGTTCTTAAAGGAATGGAATAAGACGATCTCTGAGAAAAAGATACTAAACAGGGTGCATGTAACTCTAAAAACATCTGCTAAAGTCCCACCAAAGCGGAGACTGGGACAAACAAGAGCACCTCCGACTTATGCAAGAAGTTGTTGAGGATCTCTCAAATAAGGGAGCAGTAAAAGTAGTTGCAGATGAGTACAAGAAAGGGATTTACTCAGCTTACTTCCTAATACCAAACAAAATACCTAATCTTAAAATTGATCATGGATCTGAGATTTGTAAAAAGCCAGAAATTCAAAATAATAGTACATGAAAAAATACTTACAATGGTTTTAAAGAGAGACTGCATAGTGAGCATTCATTGAAAGGACGTCTGCATACATCCCCATCAACGAGTCACAGAAAGCACCTCCAGTGTGTAATGGGGCAAGTTCACTACTGGTGCAAAGAGTTACAGTTTGGAACAAAGTGTTCGCGGAGTGTTGACTGCATGTGTTGCAGTCGTTACAGTGCACTGAATGTGCCAGAGCATACATAGCTCTCCCTTCCCAGACGACTGATTGGAGAATGCAAATTTGTTCTTATGGTGCCAGAAAAGAATAAATCAAATGATCAAATACTGTTCATCCAGGGATTATCCATCAGCTGGGAGTAATCACCAGTCAGGCCGGACCAACAGAAAAGCTTCATGGGAGTGAGCTGGATTTGGAACTGGCCAAGCAGAGGTTATATGCACTGAAGGAGCAAGGTCTCCTTTTCCAGGTATCACAATTTCTGACTGAGAGGGCAGTGAGGAACGTGTTAGGAATAGTGGGGTATTTTGTTCCATTCACCCTCTTGGCCAGGTAACCTACGAGACGGATACATCAGTGGCTCTTCAAATTAGTGGTCCCGGGTGTTGGTGGATTGCGATGACCTAGTGGTTGTTACAGGCAAATTGAAGAAGAAAATAAAATGGCGAATTATACTAAACCTGAATAAAGATGTGGACTTCAACCCCAACCATTACAAGAACGTAGAGCACTCGGTGGGGTGCTGCTCAATGACTCTTAAAATCAGGACAGTGGGTGTAGGAGGAGGCAGCAAACTCACAAATGTGTTGGAACTGAAAGCTATGGCGATCTCGCACAAGTAACAGGAAACTTATTTATTTATTTATTCAAAGTTTTATATAGCGCGAACAAGATCTTTACAGATATCAGAGCGCTTCACAGAGGTAGGGGCAACAGGAGGGTGACTAAACAGACTAATGGGAACAGTATAATAATCAGAAGCATATTAGGATAGCAGTCATGTACAGATAAGATACCAATAAACAATCTGGTAGCCAGTAATATAGGACGGCGCAAAGTCATTGATCCAGCTACAATAGGGTTCAGGTAAACTTTGGCTGTAGGGATGGCTTATACCATTTTCTTAGAATTAAAGAGAACAATGGGTGGGGGCATCAAGAGGGTGAGTAAACAAACTAGTGTGTACCATATAGTGGTCGGTAGTAGGAGAGTAGCATAAAAGGGTCACAATCAAGTAAGGATATAATGCCAATATACAGTCAGGTAACCAATAAAAGTGATGCCGAGTCTCTGATCCAACAACCTTAAAGTTCAGGTGAACTTGGCCATAAGGATGGTTTTCACCTCTTTCTTGAAGAGTGCAGTGGAGGAGATAAGCCTGGTTTCAGGAGGGAGCGCATTCCAGATCCTGGGTGCCATTCCTGAGAAGGAGCGTTTGTATGTTTTTGCCTTCCGGAATCTACGAGGTTTCAGGAGTAGACTTTTTGCACTTCTGTTGTATCTCGAGCCTCCTGATATATACAACTTTCGAGCGAGGTAGTTGGGTGCCTTGTGGTGTATGGCCGAGTGTGTCATAACGGCAATTTTTAGCTGTATTCTGGCTTCAAAAGGCAGCCATTTCAGGGAATTTAAGTCTGGGGATATATGCGAGTGTTTTCTTTAGCCAGTAATGAGTCTCGCGGCAGCGTTCAGGGAGGCTCTTAGGGGTGCGGTCGTTGATAGCGGGAGTCCGCTGAGGGCCACAATTCCGTAGTCTATTCGAGGGATGACTAAAGCTTGTACAGCAGTTTGGAAGTCCTTGGCCGGGAGGAAGGGTTTAAGTTTCCTCAATGTGTTGATTTGGAAGTTAGCTTCTTTTGTTGCTTTGCTAACGTGCTGCTGCATGTTGAGCTTGGCGTCAAGAGTGATGCCTAAGGATTTCGCAGAATCCACGATGGTGGGTTGGACATTGAGTGCTGTAAGGTGATTAAGCCAGATTTGGGTGGTAGTAATTTTCGCAGGAGGTGAAATCAGTAGGAACTCAGTTTTCAGAGCATTTAGTTTGAGGTGATTAACGGCCAGCCAAGATTGGGTGTTTCTAAGTGTGGAGTTCAGAAGTTTGATATCTTCCGGGGATTGTAGCTTTAGGTAGAGTTGTGTGTCATCAGCATACATATGGAATTGTACATTGGATGCTTGAAGCAAGGCGGCGAGAGGTTCCATGACGAGGTTGAACAGTGTGGGGGAAAGGGAACATCCTTGTGGGACGCCTAAAGTTACAGGCACAGGTGAGGACAGCACGTTGTTGATCTTGACCCTCTGAGACCGGTTATGTAGGAAGGACGTAAACCATTTGAGAACAGTTCCAGATAGACCCATTCTAGTGTTTAGCAACTCCAGTAGGTTCTCGTGTTTGACCGTGTCAAATGCTGAGGAGAGATCAAGAAGGATGAGGAGGCAGGAATCATTGCGATCAAGGATTTGGAGGGCGTCATCAATTATGTGCGTCATAGCCGTTTCCGTGCTATGTTTCGCTCGGAAGCCTGATTGATGAGGGTTGAGGAGATCGAACTGGTCAATGTGTTTTGTTAGCTGGAGTTGTACACATTTTTCCAGCAGTTTGGCCAGGGTGGGGATATTGGTGATAGGGCGGTAATTGTTTAGGTCAGACGGGTCAGCTGTAGGTTTCTTGAGTATAGGCGTGACTTGCCCCACCTTGAGGGAGTCTGGGATGAGACCTTGTTGGAGGGAGCTGTTGATGATTTTGGTCCAAAGTGGGAGGAGCAAGGGGATGAAGTCTTTTACAGCATTGGCAGGTAGGGGGTCTATGAGGTGATTAGAGGGCTTCAAGGTGCCGAGCACTTTGTGTAATGCTTCTTCAGAGTAGGTGTCGAAGGACAACCATGATGCGTTATTCTTAGGTTGAGTGTTAGACATTCTGGTGTGGCTAGGGTATCGGCTTACGTCATTGATGAGGTCACTTCTTATGTTGTCGGTCTTTAACTTAAAGAAAGTAGAAAAGTCTTACTTACTATAAATACAAACAGAATAACAGAAATATGTGCAATCCCCAAACGTGGCCCAGAGTCATCGGTACCATCACAGTTAGCACAAGGCTTCCGGATGTTTTCAACACAAAGAAACATCCTGGTAGTGGAAATATATTTACCAGGAGAACAAAATGGGCAAGCAGATGAGCAGGAACCTGACACCAATGGGACCTGGATTAAAGGTTTGTCAAATCCGGTTCTATTCCTTCGAAATACCAGGCATAGACCACTTTGGATCACGTGCAAACGCAACATTCCAAAATGCTGCCTCCAGATTTCTGAAGCACTAGTCGCAGGGAAATGGACGGCCAATGAATTGGTCAAGGAACTTTGCTTATGCTTTTCCACCAATTTCCCTCATTCCACCGGTAATCAACAACTACAGATATGCAAACATGACACTGCTATTAATAGTTCCTCTGTGGGTCTGACATACAAGGTACTCGCAACTAACGGTAATTGCATCGAAACCAATTAATACAAAGTATCCCTATTCCCAAATCTTTTAACACTGCAGAGGGAAAAGTATGCCAGCCTGAAGCATCGGCCTGGTTCTGAGGACTAAATATTCGGTCACTTAAGAAAACCGCAAAGATCCCTGAATATTGTCAGGGAGGCAAGAAGACCTTGTGGCAAAGTGGATAGGATGTGTCCAGTGATGCATGAAGGAAAGTCTCTCAGACCACTTTACAGGTGATGCAACAGTTATTAAGCTCTCAATCCACTTTTTAGCCTCAAAGGTTTACGTGTTTATGCTGTTGTTTCTGTCCGATAAAGTTGCATAGGCAAGAGAAGCTTCCAAAAAGAATTTATTTTACCACTCCAGTAATTTAAAATATTCTTTGAAGAGGTCAAATAATTTGCCTACTACGCTCCTTTCTAGCACCTAGGTGAAGTCTTAACTTTTTGGTTCTAGCACAACCCATTAAGCAATCGATCAATCTGTACTTGTGGAGTGCAGCTGATCTCCTGTGAGGGTAACCTGGCACGGAGTTGCTGGGCTAGTCAAAGAGCCAGGTCTTGAGTCTCTTCCTGAAGTCCGTCAGCGTGGGTGCGGTTCGGAGGTGGAGAGGAAGGGCGTTCTGGACTTGGTGGCGAGGTGGGAAAAGGAGCATCCTCTGCTGTCGCTACAGCCAAACACACCGTATCCATTCCCCATAGAGCTCAGTACACACGTAAACTAGGGGCAGCTATGGGCTTCTTAGGGAACATTCCCCTAGGTGACATCTGCAAAGCAGCAACTTGGTCTACAACACACACGTTCACAAAACACTATTGTGTTAGACGTGCAAGCAAAACAACAAGGTAGTGTGGGCCTGGCTGTATTAAGAACACTTTTTCAAACCACTGCAACAGATACAGGTAGCCACCGCTAAGGAGGTAACTGCTTTATAGTTTATGCACAAGAATATGATCTACAGCTCCTATGCCTCGAACGGAAAATGCTCCTTACCTGTATGCATCTGTTCTTGGCATGTAGAGCTGTAGATTTGTAGACGCCCACCCACCTCCCTGGATACCTCTATCTGTTCAAGTACTATCTTACTTAGATACATTACACATGAATATCCTTTTCTATTTCCTACTAACTCCATCATAACCCTCCACGTCACAACAATTTGGAGATGGAGTCGATGCCCATGTGCACTATCGTCCTAAGGAGGAGTCACCTATCTCGTGACTACAAAGACTTCTTCCAAGACAAAAACAAAGTGCAAACATCCGAGCCCAACACCAGGTGGCGATCTATGCACACGCATACGAATCTACAGCTCTACATGCCAAGAACAGATGCTTACTGGTAAGTAGCATTTTCCTTAATTCGCAGCTTGGCACGCTTTTGGAATCACATGCAGACCACCTTCCTCCCCGGTGAAGGGCGGCTGGTTTCTTAGGAGTGAGGTTTCAATGGGAATATGGGGCATTGTGGGCTTGTGCTTGATGTCATTTTGGGGTCACATGACTCTGATTGGCACCCACAAGGAAAAACCAGGAACATGACTCTTTCTAAACCCAATCACTGGAGGGCAGAATAATGAACAGCACATTGATCTAGAAGAGCTCCAAGCTGCAAAACGCTTGTTTTATGCAAATAAATTGTCTCTTGTTTAAGACCGCTGCAACTAAATGTTTTTTTCTAAAATGAAGAAGAGAGTTCTTAGGAGAGGTGGAGAGTTCAGACACAAAGTAATTTTTTCTTCTGCTGCTTGTCTGTAGGTTTGGCGCGATTCACTCTGTCCGGATTCTCTACGACAGAACTTGTGCCTTTGTAAACTTCCCAAGCAAAGAGGCAGCAGAAGCGGCCTTTTCAGCCCTGCAGGTGAGAGATTTTTCTGGACGGCTTCTTGATATCGGTGCAGTGGTTGTATTTTTATGTTGATTTTCCCTGCATCGGTTTTCTTATGCGGATTTGTACATTTTCTATTTCATTTTACACAGTATTTTGCCACTTTTATGTTAGTTTCTTATTTTCTTTAGCTTTATGTTCTCTGCTTCTCATTTTCTGTAACTTTGGCAGCATCTCTCCTTCTGACAGACATCTGCGCTTTTGCCCAAACCTTATGGGTTTTCGCTTTCATTGTCTCATGGTTTCCCTCCCTATGACCACCATCTCCTGGACTAGGGCTTCCTCTGCCGTAGTTTCCCTTACTTTAGAGAATCCATTGCATCTTCCCTTCACATCCTCACACTCCAAAGTTATTAAATTCTAAGAGAAAACTGGATGCATCAGCACCATAACTGCATGTCCCTGTATTTTCCGGACATTTTCCATTTTGTTATTTTGTCTCGACTGAGGTGCTCAAACACGCCTGGGGTAAATTGTGGGAGTGGGAGGTTTATCACATCCATTAGTGAGTACCCTACCTTATACTTCTCAACCCTAAACAAACAGTTTTGGTCTAGGATCCCAAACCACCGTAGCACTTGTAATGTTCTGCATAGTGTGAACTGGCCCCACTATCTTGCTATGGACTCGATCAAAAGAATTGTTGGGCTCTTAACTGAACTATGGACACTAGTGGATAGGAGACTCTCTCACTGACACAGGTCACACCCAAGAGTGAACTGTGGACACTAGAGGATAGGACCATCTCTGACTGACACAGGTCACACCCAAGAGTGAACTCTGGACACTAGAGGATAGGACTGCCTCTCACTGACACAGGTTACACCCAAGAGTGAACTGAGGACACTAGAGGATAGGAATGTCTCTCACTGACACAGGTCACACCCAAGAGTGAACTGTGGACACTAGAGGATAGGACTGCCTCTCACTGACACAGGTTACACCCAAGAGTGAACTGTGGACACTAGAGGATAGGAATGTCTCTCACTGACACAGGTCACACCCAAGAGTGAACTGTGGACACTAGAGGATAGGACTGCCTCTCACTGACACAGGTCACACCCAAGAGTGAACTGTGGACACTAGAGGTTAGGACTGCCTCGCAATGACACATGTCACACCCAAGAGTGAACTGTGGACACTAGAGGATAGGACTATCTCTGACTGACACAGGTCACACCCAAGAGTGAACTGTGGACACTAGTGGATAGGACTGCCTCTCAATGACACAGGTCACACCCAAGAGTTTCTTACAGGTGGAGTGACCTGGTTGCGTAGGATGATTTTTTGGGGTTATAGGATTTTAGATGTATTATTACTTAGATTTCAAAAAAGGGTACATGAGAGGAAATAAAGAAAGCAGCAAATACTGACTTTTGGCACTGAGACACATAAGTGACCAGGTACGATATTTTTAATTTTGGGGATTTTGCGAGCAATTGGCCCTGACAGCCTGCTGTTTTTTTGTATTTTTACTGTAATACGCAATGTTTGATATTGTATCCAGTCTACAACCTTCAGCCAGGTAATACACTGGTGAGGCTCTGAAATGTGTTCCTGTCTCGATGTGGTGATCGTTAGAAGCACTCCGTCATTTTGACCCCTATGTTGCTTAAGGCTGCTTAGGAAACCCTGTAAGAAGACTATTTGTAGAGTCAAAGCATAAGTTAACTAGTGCTCCCAGCACAGTGTGCCACGGGTGACTTGGTATTAAACAATTCACCTTCTTTTGTTGGGTTTAATGAATGAGTCCTTTGGTAATCTAGCATATCCATCCCCCAGCTGTTCCCCTTCACTTTTGGCTCAAGGATTTGCCCAAAGAGCGTTTAGGCCTTTCCACCTCAGTTAATATCCCACACAGTTGTGGTGTTGATGAGTGGCTTATGAGTGTTTTAAACAAGTCTGAAGCCAACATAGCATGCTGATGAGGGCACTGAAATATAGCCTCATGGACTATCGTGGGCAGATGCACAAGCCGTGTAACATATGCTGGTGACTGGTTTCAGTTTGGGGTGACCTATTGGGTCCGTGATTGAACTGTTTTGCAGCGTGAATCTTTCTGGATTCACTATGCTGTGCATTATTCCGCGGTCTTGTGGTTGGGTCCGGATTCGTAGTCTTTTCTTTGTTTTTTTTTTTTTTTTTCTCTTTGCCCAGGTGGGCGTCGGCGTCACACCCCCTTTGGGTGTATTTCCGGTGACGTCGGCATGCTTCCTGCGGAAGCTCCCACTCTTGGGCGCCATCTTCAGATTCTTTTTTTCCGCGGTCGGGTCTGGATCGTTCCCGTTTGGGCTCCAGACATTTTTGGAGAAAGAAGAAAGAAAAATACAGAAAAGACGAGGAGAAGTCATCTGAAGACTCCAGGGGACTTCACCGACGAAAGACAAGCAAAGATAAGGCGTTTTCCATCCAGATCTTCGACGACCGTCGACGAACACGCGACCAGAGAGGCCCTGGACGCTCGAGGATGGACAACACGCCGTTCAAGTTCTGCCGTAACTGCCACCACAAGTACGCGCAGAAGGACCAGCACCCGGTATGCAACCTTTGCCTACCGGTGGACCACGAAAGCGGAGACTGCAACGCCTGTTCCGCCTTCACCCCGAAGACCCTTCGTGTGAGAGAGAGGCAGAGGGTAGCACACGCCGCCCTGCAGGGGAAGGCCCCGACCCCGTCGCTCTACGAGCTGGGGATGTCCTCCGAGGAAGAAGACAACGCTGCCGCCGAAGACGACAGCTACACGGTCGTAGAGACCGATTACACGAAGACTTCTGACAAGGTAGGAGACTCTTCGGCCCCCAAGAACCCGAGAGACTCTGAGTCTCGAAAAATCGAGGGCAAGACCCCGAAAGCGCCGACGCCAAAAAAGGCGGCGTCCGCGACTACTCCCAGGCCCAGCGGATCCTCAGAGAAGGAGTCCCCGGCGCCGAGAGCTGCTGATCAGCAGAAGACGTCGAAAATCGTCCCCGAAAAGGATCGATCGACGAGGGAGAAAGACCCGAAACTGTCGACGACGACCAGAGACCCGATATCCGGTTCGACGTCGAAAACTTCGACTCCGAGAGGCACGGCGACGAGCCATCCGTCGAAGAGAGCGGCGGAACCATCCGACGCGGAACACGCGGCCGAGATGGAAAAGAAAAGAAGGCGCCTCGAGGCAGAAATGGAGAACTTCATGCAGCGGAAAAAAGATTTCGACGCAAGGATGAAGGCCTTCACGATCCCTCACAAGACCAAGCCACCAGTGCTGGAGGCGGTCGAGGAGGAAGAAGAAGAGGTCGCCGAAGTCACCGAGCAAGACCAGGACGTCGAGGTGTTCGACGACCAGGAGGAGTACGAGAATCCCCACGAGAGCTACAGCTATGGGGAGGAAGATGAGGGCAGGACAGACACAGAGTCGGCGCCCTATGACCTTCAGGAGGTAGATTACATCGATGTCGACACCGACAGCCCGGAGGAGGTGGTCGACACCTACCCCTCGAGGCCCTCGCCGCCGGACGACATCGGGGCCTACAACGCGGTGATACAATCTGCCGCAGCAGCTTTCAAGCTCAAGCTCGACGAAGAGAAGCAGAAAGCAGACTTCCTTCTGGAAACATTGCTCCCAACACAAACGAGGAGCCAGTTCCTCCCGATGCTCGAGAGCGTCTTGGCTCAGGGGAAGGAAGCTTTCAGGGAGCCCGCAACATGCAAGGCAGTAACTCCCAGAACTGAGAAGAAGTACAAGCATGCCGCAAAGGACCCGGCCTACATTCAGGGCACGGTCTCCGCAGACTCCATTATCACGGCCACAGCAAGGAGGAGGGCTAACGTACCCACTACCTCGGGCCCGCCACCGGATAAAGAGAGCAAAAGGATGGATCTGGTGGGCAGAAGGATCGAACGGAATGCCGCGACCCACTGGCGCATGGCTAATTCCAACGCCCTGGTAAACAGACACATGTACCAAATCATGGAGGGACTGGGGCAGTTGGTGAAGGACTTGCCCCAGGATGCCAAGCAGAAAGCCGAAAAGCTAATTGAAGAGGGGAAGAATGCTGCAAATTCTTGCCTTAAGACGGCCCTGGATGGGGCAGACACCGCCAGCAGGCTCATGATGATGGGCGTCACGGAAAGGAGACACGCCTGGCTCAGGATATCCGGTTTCAAACCGGAGGTGCAACACAGCATCCTGAACACACCATTCAACGGCAGTACGCTTTTCGGACAAACAGTTGATGAGCAACTCAGCCAACTTAAGAAGGATAACGAAACAGCAAGATCCATGGGAGCATTGCAGTTCAGAGGGAACAAGAGGGGCACCCCGTCACGGAGGCCCGGCGGAAGAGGCGGAAACCAGCCAGGTACATCACACCAGGCTTTCCAGCAAACGCACCAGGCAGACTCGCAGGGTCAGCAGGGCCATCAGAAACAGCCCTGGCAGTACCAACAAAGAGGCCAGTCCTTTCGAGGGAGAAATGGACGGGGACAAAATAGAAGAGGGGGCCAGCAGCCCACCTCCAAGTGACTTCAAAAAAATCCGTGTGCCCACCCACAAAAAAGATCCCAGGGGGCAGCACGTACAGATGGGTCAAGACAAACTAGACACCTACGACCACAGGACACCAGTGGGAGGAAGATTAAGATTCCACCTCCAGGAGTGGAGAGGAATCACATCAGACAAATGGATCCTCAACATTATCCAATTCGGATACTGCATAGAGTTGGAGGCGAGGCCAACAAACAGAAAACCAAGAAGAAAGCCGCTAGCAAGCAAGCAGCTGCAGTGCCTTCAGGAAGAAGCAAAAGAACTCCTGCAGAAGCAGGCCATAGAAAGGGTACCCTTCAAGGAAAGAAACACAGGAGTATACTCAACATACTTCCTGGTACCAAAAGTAGACGAGACAATGAGGCCCATTCTCGATTTACGGTTCGTGAACAAATTCATAAGAACGCAAAAATTCAAAATGACCTCCCTGCAAGAGGTGCTCCCACAGTTGCAGACCGGGGACTTCATGGTCACTATAGACCTCAAAGACGCATACCTGCACATCCCAATGAACAGGAAGCACAAGCACATGCTCAGGTTCACCGTCGGAGAAAGCCACTACCAGTTCACGACACTGGCCTTCGGTCTAAAATCGGCACCAAGAGTTTTCACAAAGTGCCTCGCAGCAGTCGCAGCGCACCTAAGAAGGCAGGGAATACATGTATACCCTTACCTGGACGACTGGCTGGTGAAAGCAAACTCATACCAGAAATGCAAGCTGCACGCACATACAGTGACCAGCACGCTCATAAACCTGGGGTTCTCCATCCATTGGAAGAAATCATCAATGGAGCCGGAACAAGTGAAGATCTTCCTGGGAGCACAGATCAACACCTTACAGGGCAAGGTGTTCCCCAGCGAGAAGAGGGCGAGGGCGCTGGTGAAGGAAACTCGCCTCTACCGGAAGGGACAAGCTCGGACAGTGAGGACGGCGAGCAAGATCATGGGGATGATGGCATCATGCATCCACCTGGTACCGAATGTACGACTCCACATGAGACCCATTCAAGAATGGCTACAGGAGCAATGGTCACAAGCTACAGGCAGTTGGGAGGATCTAGTGGTTGTAACGCACGCAGTGCAGAAGGAGATGACATGGTGGACCATGGAGAACATAGCAAGGGGAAAGCCTCTAACGCCCCCAACGCCAACAGTGACCATCACCACAGACGCATCCCTGAAGGGATGGGGCGCTCACATGGAGGAGCTCAAGGTGAGGGGACTGTGGACACCGACGGATGCCACAAAGCACATCAATTACTTAGAATTGAAGACAATCTTCCTTGCACTGAAGGCCTTTCAAACAAGACTGTACAAGCACAGGGTATTGATACAAACAGACAACACCACTGCGATGTTCTACATCAACAAGCAGGGGGGCACACAGTCCGCACCGCTTTCAACGCTGGCGCAGGAGATATGGAGATGGGCCATCCCTCTCAAGATAGACCTGCTAGCCATACACCTACCAGGGAAGGACAACATACAAGCCGATTGGCTCAGCAGGCAGACATCGGCATCCCACGAGTGGGAGCTCAATGCTCAGGAGACAAGATACCTGTTCGACAGGTGGGGGACACCATCGGTGGACCTGTTTGCCACACGCCAGAATGCAAAATGCCAAAACTTCGCATCCAGGCAGCCCGAGGAGGGGACACTGGGGAATGCCCTATGGATAGATTGGTCAAGGACATTTGCCTACGCCTTTCCCCCGATACCACTGATGCACAGAGTACTGAGCAAGTGCAGAGCGAGCAACATGACACTGATACTGGTCGCACCGCAGTGGGCGAGGCAGACCTGGTACTCGCAGATCATGGAGATGACACAGTGTGCACCCCACAGATTCAGCAGGAGGAAAGATCTACTGTCCATGCAGAACGGAGAGGTACTGCATCCAGAGCCAGAGAGCATGAGCCTAGTAGCGTGGCTCCTGAGGACATAGAGTTCGCACATTTGAGACTACCAGAAAGCACCCTGAGGGTACTTCGGGAGGCACGAAGGCCCAGCACTCGAAAGTGCTACGTTGCGAAATGGAAAAGATTCACAATATGGTGCAGACAGGAAAGACTCCACAATAAGATGAAGAGGGACTCCACAGTGCTAAGGTACCTGACGCACTTACTGGAGAAGAACCTTAGCTCATCCTCGTTAAGAGTTCACTTGGCAGCGATAGTAGCCTACACAAGGGGAGAAACGTGCAGGAGCTTCTTCACATCACAGGTGGTGAAGAGATTCCTAGAAGGAGCGAAAAGGATCGCACCACCCAAGCGGGTGCCGCCACCTGCATGGAACTTGAACACAGTCCTAACGGAACTCATGAAAGAGCCCTTTGAACCACTTCACAAGGCCTCCCTAAAGATGCTAACTATGAAAACAGCCTTCCTGGTTGCGATAACGTCCTTACGCAGAGTAAGCGAGCTTCAAGCGCTGACGCTACAAGAACCATACATACAAATACACAACGATAGAGTTGTGATGAGGACTGACCCACACTTCATGCCGAAGGTGGTATCCAATTTTCACATGAACCAGTCTATACAGATACCGAGTTTTTTCCAAAAACCCACAACCAGCGCAGAGAGAGCTCTGCACACCCTGGACGCCAGAAGGGCAGTCATGCACTACATTGAAAGGACAAAGGGGCACAGGAAAACGAAACAGTTTTTTGTGTCCTTCGCAAACAGCTTCATGGGCAAAGCAGTAACCAAAAGGACCATTGCACGATGGATCGCACAAACAATCCAACTCTGCCACAAACGGGCAGGACAGGAACTGGCTGAGGGGACACGTGCCCACTCCACCAGGAAGAAGGGCGCTACAATAGCCTTCCTGGCTAACACACCCATAGAGGACATATGCCTGGCGGCAACATGGGCTTCGGTGCACACGTTCACGAAGCACTACTGTGTGGACATACAAATGAACAAGGAAGCTCAAGTGGGACAGAAGGTGCTACAGCACATATTCAACACCCAACGCTCATCTTCCACCCAGCCGCCACAGAGATGAGAAACCGCTACAAAATCTATGCACAGCATAGTGAATCCAGAAAGATTCACGCTGCAAAACGAATAGTTTTCTTACCTGTCGGTGTAGTTTTGCAGCTTGAAGATCTTTCTGGATTCACTAGCGAACCCACCCACCTCCGCCAGAAAGATGAGGCTGGAGAGAGAAGAGGTGGTTAACTAAAGAATAGACTTTGAAAATACAAAGCGGTAAATACAAACTAAGAAGAACATTGCCATTACTTCGGAAACGAAAGAAACACGGAAAAAAAGAACCCGAAGATGGCGCCCAAGAGTGGGAGCTTCCGCAGGAAGCATGCCGACGTCACCGGAAATACACCCAAAGGGGGTGTGACGCCGACGCCCACCTGGGCAAAGAGAAAAAAAAAAAAAAAAACAAAGAAAAGACTACGAATCCGGACCCAACCACAAGACCGCGGAATAATGCACAGCATAGTGAATCCAGAAAGATCTTCAAGCTGCAAAACTACACCGACAGGTAAGAAAACTATTCGTTCTCTGGACATACATTGACTTCCACCCATAATCTCTCACCTGCGAGTACCTTAACAATTTCTCTGCACTTTTGTCACCGTTATTTTCATTTTTTTTTAAATAAATACGTGTTTATATGCATTTTGTAAACCTTCCACAATATACTTTTTGTTGCTGCTTACATTCCTATTGATATGTCTTTTTAAATGTTAAATAAACTCTTGCTTGCTTCTCACTTCCTTTTTTTTTGGTTTTCCTGCAGGGGGCTGAGGTAGAGGGAACCAAGCTTGTATTGCAGCTGCGCCATCCCGATCATGCAACCCCTACAGTGGCAGCGACCAGCGGAAGGCCAAAGTAGGTATGCACCCATAGTTTGTGAGGTCCCCGTCCTCTCCAGTGCTCCCCAAATAGTAATACTGGAAACTGGTATAGTGAAGAATTGAGGGAGAGAGAGAGGGGTGGAGACTCGTGCGGAACAGTGACCCCCTGCTTGCTACCCCTAGCGTGGCGGCAGCCAATGGAAGTCAAATGTCAAAGTAAGCATGCATGCATAGTTGGGAAGGACTCCATTCTCTCTAGTCCCTCCCAACTAGGTGTTCTGGAAGTTGGGATAGTAAAGAGTTCGAGGCATGTGGGCTGCTAAATTCATATCTTAGCATTAGATCGCCGCCTAGTGTTGGGCTCGGATGATTGCACATTGTTGTCCTGGAAGAGTCTTCGAAGTATCCTGAGATAGGTGGCTCCTCCCCTGGACTACAGTGCGCATGGGCATCGGCTCCATCCCCAGATTGTTTTTTTCCGCCATTGGGTTCGGATGTGGTCTCGACGTCTTACTGTCGGAACCAAGTAAAACTTTCTTTTACCGGCCAAAAGGCCTCGATTTTCTTGCGTCGGTATTGTCTGCGCTCGGTCTCGAGTCTTCCGTCTCTTGAAGCCGGAATAAGCGGAGTTTTCTTCGCTTTCTAAACTTTGAGGCCTTCTCATCGCGACACGACTGCAAGCCTTTACGGACATGGAGCGGAGCCCGTTTAAGTACTGCCCGCTCTGTGGGTCCAAGTACCCACACATCGATCTACACCCCGTGTGTAACAAGTGCCTTTCGCCGGACCACGACGACGGCAAGTGCAAGGCCTGTGCACAGTTCCGCTCCAAGAAAACTCTCAAGCTTCGGCGCGCGGTGCGCTTGGAAGCTAGGCAAGCGGCCCCGGATCCGGAGAACATCTTCGGCGACCAGGAAGAAGAGGTCCAGGGTCACCATCTACAAATCTCCCCATCACAGACGGAGGTCGAGGCGGATCCGGGAGACGACGACGGAGTCGCGGGTCAGGTCCTCGAATACGTCGAAGAGGTAGGAGACGACGATGAGATTTATGGGGCCGCGGCAGACAGCTCGGGGGACGAGCTCTGCCCTGAAGGTTACGAAGATACCGACCGGGACACGGGATCGCCTGTCGGCCTTACCCAGGACCCGTTGCCGCAAGCCACAGCCCCGCCTTCAGGCCCGGCTACGGACTCACTTGCTGGGCACGCTGTTTCGAAACCGAAACTGAAACCATCGGGGTCGTCCACACCTAAAATGGCCGACCCGAAATCGAAACTGAAACCTAAGGACTCGAGTGTCCCTAAGATGGCTGCCGTGCCAGTGAAGAAATCGGTGCCCGTCACCCCATCGGCTCCGTCGACCTCCGGTCCGCAGAAGCCGAGGAAGTCTGTCGATTCCGATGCTCCAAAATCGAAACCGACGCCCGAGGAAGGGGCCTCCAAGAAAGATGGTCGGCACGGATCAGCGGCTACGGCGCCGTCCAAGCCCGCCAAGGTCGGCTCCAAAGAGGCTACGCACAAGGAGTCTGCGCCCCGGCCTCAGGATTCGGAGGTGCCGAAGACGGTTTCCGCGCCCAAACCGCACAAGGCCCACGAAGAAGTCGGATCCGAGGGACCGCTCAAGTCGGCGACGAAAACCACTGACAGTGTACCGTCCAACATTGCGGAGTCACTGCAGTGGATCAGGGAGAAAGCCTTTGCTCCATCGGCTCCGAAGCCATCACCGCAGCCGCAAAAGGACACTCCGGCAAAGCCTTCTGGAAAACTCCTCTTTCTCTTGCCACCTAAGGAGTCAACCCTCGCATTGAAAAGAAGTACAGGCCTGCGCCTGCGGACCCCGTCTACATCCGGGGACAATTGCCACTGGACTCTCTTGTGGTTGCCAATGCCAGGAAACGTGCCAACTCCCAGACAACGGGTGAAGCTCCTCCCCCGGATAAGGAGTCCAAAGTGCTTGAGGCAGGAGGCAAAAGAGTGGCTGCACAGGCGGCAAACTTTTGGCGCATCGCAAATACACAGGCGCTCCTGGCGCGTTATGATAGGGCGCACTACGACACCCTAGAACAGGTTATACAACACCTGCCCCCACAGTTCCAAGAAGGCACCAAGATGCTTATTGAGGAAGGAAAGCTAATATCAAATGCAGCCATCAAGTGTGCACTTGACGCTGCGGACACAGCTGCTAGGGCTATCAACACTAGCGTTATGCTGAGAAGACAAGCCTGGCTCCGCATCTCTGGGTTTAAGCAGGACATTCAGACAACAATTCTGAACCAGCCAGTCAATCCTGATAGTCTGTTTGGTCCGGATGTTGACACCACCCTAGAGAAAATAAAGAAGGACACGGAAACTGCTAAGTCTATGGGGGCCCTGCAGTCCCAACAGTTTCGTGGCAGCAATTTTCGTCGCTCAGGTGCACGTGGAGTCACCAGAGGACAGATGGGTCAACAATCCCAGTTCTCCAAAGGTGGGGCGCAATCCTCGTTCACTAAACAGAACAAGGGAGGTTATAGGAATAACAGCAACAGAGGTCGCGGCAGAGGAAACAACAGCTCCCGCACCTCTACTCCAAGCAAACAGTGACTTTCTGTCACTGCCCCCCGACCACCTAACACCTGTCGGGGGGAGACTGCAGCAGTTCCTGCCCGTCTGGAGAAACATCACCACCGACAGGTGGGTGCGACAACTAATCCAGTATGGTTATTGCCTAGAGTTGAAATCCACTCCACCCGACATCCCACCAAGGCAAAGGCCTATGTCCGCAGAGCACTTGCACTTATTGCAGCAGGAAGTGGTGGCGATGCTGCAAAAAGGCGCAATCGAGCTCGTGCCGGTGGGGGAGGAAGGCACAGGGGTGTATTCCCTGTACTTCCTTATTCCAAAGAAGGACGGTTCTCTCAGGCCCATTCTCGATCTACGTCCCCTCAACCTGTACATACTGTCAGAGCATTTCCATATGCTTACACTGCAGCAGATTCTTCCCTTGCTAAACCAGGGAGACTTCTTAGCCACCTTAGATCTCAAGGATGCTTATTTCCACATTCCACTACACCCGTCACACAGGAAATACCTCAGGTTCACAATTCAAGGCAGGCACTACCAGTTCAAAGTCCTACCCTTCGGAGTCACTACGGCCCCGAGGGTGTTCACCAAGTGTCTAGCGACAGTGGCGGCGCACCTCAGGAGGCAGAACATCCATGTCTACCCCTACCTAGACGACTGGCTCGTGCAGGCCAAGTCAGAGCAACAGTGCGCCGCAGACATGTCGACTACAATTCACCTTCTTCACGATCTGGGTTTCTCCCTGAATTACCCAAAATCGCACCTTCAGCCGGCACATGTCCGGCAGTTCCTGGGTGCTACGATCAACACCCTGACAGCCATGGCTCAGCCAAACCAAGTCAGAATCGACAGCATTCAGTCACTGATCCAACGATTCCGACCAAGACACTCCCTGCCAGCGAGAGTGTTCATGCAGTTGATTGGCATGATGGCCTCCTGCATCTTCATAGTCCCTCACGCACGGTTACATATGCGCCCGCTCCAGGAATGCTTAGCGAATCAGTGGACACAGGCTCGTGGCCAATTGACAGACCTAGTGTTGGTTACCAGTCGGGCATACGACTCTCTGCATTGGTGGACTCCACACAACCTTTGCAAGGGCCGACTGTTCCACGAGCCCGTGCCGCAGATTGTCCTGACGACGGACGCATCTCTCCAGGGATGGGGAGCACATGTGCTCACTTACACAGTGCAGGGACTATGGACGACGCAGCAACAGAAGATGCACATCAACTATCTGGAACTGATGGCAATCTTCATGGCGCTCAAGTCCTTCATTGTACATCTGAGCAACAAGGTCGTGCTAGTCCGGACGGACAACATGACCGCGATGTACTACATTCAAAAACAGGGGGGCACCCACTCGCCACAGCTGTCTCATCTGGCTCAGAGCATGTGGAAGTGGGCCATTCAGAGGAACATTTTCCTCATGGCAGAACACCTCCCGGGCAAGGACAATCAGATGGCGGATCTGCTCAGCAGATACAGCCATCAGATGCACGAGTGGGAGATACACCCTTCTGTTCTCCACCCGTTCTTCCAGCAGTGGGGTCATCCGGAGATAGACCTGTTCGCAACAAAGGAGAACGCAAAATGCCGACTCTTTGCCGCCAGGTTCCCTCACCCACAGTCGCAGGGGAATGCGATATGGATGAACTGGTCAGGCAAATTTGCATACGCTTTTCCGCCAGCCCCTCTAATACCGCTGGTCGCAAGAAAGCTAAGGCAGCACTCCATGACTCTCGTCCTGGTTGCTCCAACGTGGGCACGACAGGCTTGGTACACCACGTTCCTCGAACTCTCAGTGGTGCCGCATCAAAGACTGCGCCTCACGCCCAGTCTTTTGACGCAGAACCATGGAGACATTCAGCATCCAGATCCGCGACAGCTCAACCTGGCGATCTGGCTCCTGAAGTCCTAGAGTTTGGATACCTTAACCTACCTCCAGAATGCATGAGTATCATCAAGGAGGCAAGGAAACCAACTACTGGGGCATGCTATGCTGCTAAGTGGAAGCGTTTTGTCATCTACTGTACGTCCAATGACATCAACCCACTAGATGCATCTATTCCCAACATCATCTGCTATCTGTTACATCTCTACAAGTGCAATCTGGCGTACACTTCCATTAGGATACATCTCTCAGCCATAGCGGCTTATCTTCAGAACAGGCAGCACCTCTCTGTCTTCAGAGTGCCCGCCATTAAAGCCTTCCTTGAAGGTCTGAAGAGAGTCATTCCCCCAAGAACACCACCAGCTCCGGTGTGGAACCTCAACGTCGTTCTCACCAGACTGATGGGGCCACCATTTGAGCCACTGCACTCGTGTGAGCTCCAATTCCTTACGTGGAAAGTGGCTTTTCTGATAGCTATTACGTCTCTGAGGCGTGTCAGTGAGCTGCAAGCGCTCACCATACAAGAGCCGTTCATTCAAATTCACCCAAATAGGGTAGTGCTACGCACTAACCCTAAATTCCTTCCTAAGGTGGTGTCACATTTTCATCTTAACCAAACTATTGACTTACCAGCATTCTTTCAAAACCCGCAAACGGTGGCGGAAAGAATGCTCCATACCTTAGATGTACGGAGGGCGTTGATGTACTACATAGACAGAACACAACCCTTTAGAAAGACAAAACAACTCTTTGTTGCCTTCGCACCACAACACAAAGGCAACCCAATTTCCAAAGCAGGGATAGCCAGGTGGATTGTTAAGTGCATCCAGATATGTTATCAAAAAGCCAAGCGCACTTTAACAATACCCCCCAGAGCGCACTCCACACGCAAACTGGGGGCATCCATGGCTTTCCTAGGGAACATTCCTTTAGAGGATATTTGCAGAGCAGCCACGTGGGTCACACCACATACCTTCACAAAACACTACTGTGTTGATGTGCATTCCAAGCAGCAAGCAGCTGTAGGACAGGCTGTTCTCAGGACACTTTTTCAGGTTTCTGCAGCTGGCACGGGCAACCGCCGCTGATGGAGGGACTGCTATGTATTCTATGCTAAGATATGAATTTAGCAGCCCACATGCCTCGAACTGAATATGCTACTTACCAGTATGCATCTGTTCTTGGCATGTAGGGCTGCTAACATTCATATCGCCCGCCCTCCTCCCCGGTGCCTGTCGCAGCTGCAGATATACTATTGTATTTATTCATTAGCATGGACATCCTTTACACTTTCACTCCATCTCCTGCCACAATGGCGAAAAACAATCTGGGGATGGAGCCGATGCCCATGCGCACTGTAGTCCAGGGGAGGAGCCACCTATCTCAGGATACTTCGAAGACTCTTCCAGGACAACAATGTGCAATCATCCGAGCCCAACACTAGGCGGCGATCTAATGCTAAGATATGAATGTTAGCAGCCCTACATGCCAAGAACAGATGCATACTGGTAAGTAGCATATTCAATTTGGGGGGTGGGACTTACAGGCTTACTCTTATGGCACTTTACCGCCTCCTGCTGTAAATGAAACCTTCGATGATCTTGTTCATGGGTAACTCTCTGGACCACCCAGCGTTCTTCTCTCGTCAGATAATAGCTCCACATTTGACTCCTCTGTGGTGATGTTGCAGCACACTCATCTGAAAATAAATAAATAAATAAAATAAATAAATAAATAAAAAATAAAAACAAAATAAATGCTTGATCCCCCCTGAGGATGAGAATGAAGGAATGGAACGCACGCCTTTCAGAAGATGTCGTCAGTACCGTTCTAAATATCCCCTTTAGACCCTCCTGTTATAGCCTCTGAATATGTCTCTCTACTTTGATTCCAAAGCAATGTAAGATCGGGTCTACTTTGCTCTGCCTCAGTAAGGCGAGTAAAGCCCTTGCTTTTTGGCTTTCACAATTTAACTCATATGTGTCTTGTAAAGGAAGCGGTGAAGTCTTACCAGTGTATTAGCCGGTGACTGTTTGGCCTTGCAATAATTTTTCTCTGGAGTGATATAAGACACTTTTGAGTTCCAGCTAACCCTCAGCCCTAACAAGCTGCGGCTAACACTCATCGCAACCCTGAATCCTAAAACACCAGGTAGCCTATTCTGCCCCACCCTCAAACACACCAACCCTACCTACTCCACTCCTATCTTCCTTCCCCAGCCCTAACACCCACCTCCACCACAAGCACCCCGAGCTCTAAAAACTGCCCGTTCCCCAACCCGAGCCCTAAAACCCATTCCGGTCGCAACACCCCTCAGCCCTCAAAAAACCCCGCTCCCAGACCCTACTTCCAGACACTCTTCCCTTCCTCCAACGCTTCCCTAGCCCTGAGCACCAAAACTGCCCCATGCCCAGCCCTGAACCCTAAAACTGTACCTGTTCCTAGCCCTGAGGCCTAAAACCGGCCTCTGCAGCAGCCCGTTCCTGGCCTCCAACTCCACACACACTACCCTACCTCTAGTCTATATATACACTACTCCTTCCTTGTCCCCAGTCAAAAAAAAACCTCCATCACCCACTGTCCAACTAATTAAACATTTCTCAAATGCCATGCATGTCAGGTTAGACTAATGCAATTTGTTAGTCTTTACCGCACCCTCACAATGACATACGATTCTTGCACAATCAGCTAATTAAAAGCAGGTTCCTGGCAGTCTCTGAGGGCCTCTATTGCTTGGCAGCTCCAAACAGTGACAAGACGGAGACCATTGCCTGTCCTCTCCCTATCTGTGCTGGGGAGGACGGGCCTTGCCCTCTCGGGGCATCCTCGTGCACCGCTAGCAGCCCCTTTGCAGTCCCACTCACTGCCATAACTGCACCCCCTTCAGTACCACAGCTGACATTTGGACTCTATGTTCGGACGTTCAGGTGGCCCCGGTGTCCTTCAGAGCTAGAGAGAATGGATTGCCTTGGTGCTGAACTTCCAACCTGGTGCCCTCGTTGCGAAATCGGTCAGGCTTGCGACCGGGTACAGGCAGAGGCACAGAGAAGCACATCCAGCATAGATCCACACTGCAAGCTGTCGCCCTCCCAGCCCGTGGTGGTTTGTACAGCGAGGGTTCCCATTGCTGACCGCTCGTGCCGACCCTTGAATTTACAGTTTGGGGGGTGTGCCTGCCATTCACCATGACCAAAGACGATCTACCCTCTACGACGGCCTAAGAAAGTAACATGTATAGATGTGCTAATATGGGCATGGGAGAGTGCAGCACTGCTGGCGGCCATTAAGCAGTCCAGGATATGTCGGAAGCTAAGACTCCGATGTTAACCTGCTCAGTCAAGATCTCTGGAGAGCGGTAGAGCCAATCACTTAAATTGGAGGCCAGGGTATACGGTGACGAGGATTCGGTCACGACCGTACGGCAAAAAGTCAACACCTTGAAAGTCGTGATGAAGGAGCTGGCAGTGTGCATGGAGTGGCATGATGAGCAAAAAAAGATGGATTCAGGCCTAGATCTCTGTACTGGGGTGAATGTATGACATTGTTCCGCATTCTGTCCATCAACTGTTGTTTTTGCATATGTTACCCCAAGTGGGACGGGTATGCTCAGACGTGTGTCCCGTGCTCTCCATGCCACTGGATTCAAGCTATCCTGGCTGATGAGGGGTGAAACCCCGAAACCAGTCCTAGGTTGCTTGTTTCCAGTCCAGGGAGGACCAGGCTTGGTAGTTATGGCTGGACTGTTCCCATTGGGTGCAAGGTCAAGAGTGATTTGCATATGGCTGGGTTCAAACTGGAATGGCATGGTGAGCAAAAAAAACGATGGATTTCGGCCCAGATCTCTGTACTGGGGTGAATGTATGACATTGTTCTGCATTCTGCCCATCAATTGTTCTTTTTGCATTCAGCGAGCCACACGCCAGAATATTAGGTGCTTGTACTATGCCTTGGCTCTGGCAGACTGATTGGGGAGGCCAGTAATGGTACTACTAGTGGATGTAGATAAAGCTTTCGATTCAGCCAACTGGGAGTAGCTGTTTGTCCTTCTAAGCATGTGAACCTGGGCTCCAGATTCCATTTGTATATGCGCTTGCCTTATACCGTTCTGTCCGCCACAAATAGCCCTCTCTACGGACGATGTCCTATTCTTCCTCAAGCCTGGTGGCCTCAGGACTCCGCATTTTGCAGATCATGCCGATCTCTGGCAAGACCTACATGAACGCTGCAAAGTCTGTGATGTTTCCTGTTGGAGGTGGAGCTGGCGACTTGGAGTGGGTGTCGGGGTTGATGCTGGCCACCGGGAAGGAGGGGTTGGGTGGGGAGGGGAGGCTCTCTCCAGACTCTGACTTGTCATGGACCCATAATGTAGCCTCGGTGCTGTCTCGCATCAAAGAGGAGGAAAGGGCCTGGTCCTTGTTGCTGCTGTCCTTGGGTAGATCGGCGATTTTTAAAATGGTCTCCCTACCCCGATTACTATACCGGTTTCAAAACTACCCATATACTATTCCACATCATGCTTTAGACAGGTCCTGCGGTCCTGAGCGGGTCCTTGCGTGGGTGAGGGGCAGCACGTATTGCAGCCGCAGATGTATGTTTGCATTATGCCGTCTCCCATCTACTGATTATCAACGACTGGTGTTATGGCCCCCAGGAGGAGCCCGCGTATGAGTCGGGGAGATGGATGATACCTCCGTACTTGACTACCTCTATAGTGGGAGGAGGGTGGGGCTTCTTCCTTTGGCAACCCAGGCGGTCATCGATACCTGGAGACGCTCCCTCCGGTGGATCGGGTAGTGGGGAGACTGACACAGTGGACTCTTTTGTGGCCTAGCACTATCCTTCAAGTGGCCCTTTTGGGTGGCTTCCAGAAATGGGATACCATAGGAATATCCACTCAAGGAGATGTTATGTGAGGTATTGTGTGAAAATCCTTTCAAGAGATGCAAAGTGACTATTTAATGCACCGTAGCCAATTCTATCAATATATGGAGTTTCAGCGCGCCATGTCCCCTTATCTCAGGGACCTCCAGGAGCTGCCAGAGTTTGGCCCATTGAGGGCAAACTCGTGATGGGAGCCTTGGGCACCCAAAATATCACGAAAATATATCAGTCCCCGAACACAAACAGTTCCACCACACTGCCAGCATTAAGGGCGGCATGGAAGGCGGACATCGACAAACTAGATGATGTCAGGATGGAGGCTCTGGAAGCTCCCCGACTCTGCTTGATACAACTAAAATACCTACACAGAGCCTCATTTACACAGCGCTGCCTCTGGCGCAAGGGTGTGATTGGTTCCCCTGTGTGCCTCTGCTGTGGGCGGGTGAGGGTGCATGCCTCCATACAGTCTGGAACTGTGTAGCATCAACTTCTTCTTGGTGGGGTATTAGAAGTGTGGCTCAGGGGTTAGAGGCAGCAGACCCGGAAGCTGAGATCGGTCCTGGACCAGGGTTCAATTCCCCGCCTCGGCGGGTCTTGGGCTAAAAATTCCACGGACTCGATAATTCTCGCCCCGGTGCCTCCTCGACTCTCGGGTTCACACTCTGCGACTCTGGGCAATAGCTTGCTTAATCTCCACAACGGCCCCTCGCGGCGGGATGCCTGACTTTCACCTTGTGGATACCCTGATATCTCACAGGGGAATACCAGGACGGGTTCCCTAAGCAAGCGCCGGGAAACCCACTGCGGGTAGCTGTGCGCTATATAAGCTCAACTACATTTACATTTACATTTACATTTACATCCTGCGTCAGGGAGGTCCTTTCCTGGGAAGTTCCTTTTTGACCCCAAGTGAATTCTTGTCCATAGCACAGAGGGCAGAGGAGGGAATTGGTATAAAAGGCAGTTGCTGTTGCTAGGGCTTACGTTGTCAAGGTCTGCACTCCGCAGGATCGTTGTGATGTGATAAAGCTCCACCTCCGGACCTCCCAAACACCCTGATTAGTAATGCACAGGGTGTTCAAGTGATACGGTGAGGGAAAAAACCCCTAAAAGGGGAAAAACCCGAGAAAGGAAAGGAAGGGAGCAGCTGGGAAAGGGAAGCTGTGAAAAGAAAAGTACACAGGTTAAATACAAGTAACAAAGCCCTACTCTCTTTCAATTCTCACTGAAACAATAGTCTAAAGCCACCTGCCTGTTGCTGCCCTTTGCACGTCCAGCCAACCTCTACTCCTTCTTCTCTCCTTCCCTGTACAACAGGAATGCCAGCATTAGTATGTGTGCATAAAATACCGTTATAGGGACATACATCGATGATGGAGGAAACCTACCCCAAGGGGAATAACCACCCGCTCCAATCAATATCCTAGGTCACAGCAGACCTGAGAAGTGGATTCCATCATCCACAGATCCTGATAAGGTCCTGATATCAATTGGCTGTACTCCAAACGCGGTAAGGCGTAGTTACTGCACCACCACCCTCCGCTTTGGTACATATAGGTCTTTAACACAAAATAGTTAGTCACCCCAAACACGGCAAGGCGTAGTTCCTGCACCACCACCCTCCGCTTTGGTACTAGTAAGCTTTCCACACAAAATAGTCAGTACCCCAAACACGGCAAGGTGTAGTTACCGCACTACTGCCCTCCGCTTTGGTACCTGTATTCCACAACAATCAGTGCAAACCATATAACAATGTTTTCGTGTCGGCAATGTGAAGGAAAGCCCCCCTCTACATTCCGCCACTAGACGAGATCGAAGAACCCACAGTAAACAAAAGATATGTGAGTAGCCACTCACTGTCTCCACAGTTTCTGCTTCAAAACAAACGCCCCAGATAAGGCTAAGTCTGACTTCTGTGAGCAGGGCTCACACGCTACAAATGCCAAGAGCGCCACAGGGAAATGGCGCGGTACTGTACCAGGACGTTGGAATCACCGTCAGGGATTCTTCCCGAATCTCAGCAGGACAAGCCAGAGAACCGCCAGAGCTTCCGCGGGAAATGCGGAAAGAATCAAGTACACCCGCGTCCTGTCCAAGGCGCGCTATAACGCTGCGCCGCTAGGAATCATGGGAATTGTAGTTCTGGAGCTAAGCATCATGGGGGATGTAGTGTTTGCTGCTCAAAGTCAGGTAGGCGCAAAGTCAGATCCTGACATACGTTGGCGAAAAGAGATGTAGCTAAAATGTGGAAAGTGGACACTCCAACTTCAATCGGGACCTGGAAGAGGGGGATGGACCATAGTATGAGCCTTGAAGTAGTGGTGTGTCAGGCCAGGGGCAGCCCCCCGCCCCCCCCCCCCCCAAAAAAAAACACCCAAAAATGTGGCAAAGATGGGATGGTTATAGGGGGTATAGTCCTACCTCCTGTTCGCTCTCTCGATTCCTAGCTGGATGACAAAATACACAACTGTGGCACCACAACAAGAGAGACTGGGATGTGTGTCTAATGCTTAACTTGATTGTGGGATCTACTGGGGGTATGCGATGTGCGGAAGGAATATATGGGACTGACTGCAAGTTGCGGTGTTGCAGTTATTTATGCTTTTTTTTTATTACAATCTCCTCTGTATGTTTGTAAGCCGGTTTGGCCATGATTTATTAGAAAAATCCATTAAACTGTAGTCATGTAGTTTTTTGTTGTTGCAAAAGAAGTGTTTATATCGCAAGTAAGCACAGTTACAATATGGCAATGTCAGACATAAGCCAGTTGAAAACTTGGCAGCTGTTGGACCCGGCCTCCTGGCGTGGTCCTACCCCTCCCGCATGGCGGGCCCAGGACGACATCGGCCCTCCATCGAGCCACGGTCACCCCCTGGGCACGACCCGACACGAACTACCGACAAGAAGCAACCACCCTAGCAAACCACGGCTCTCCCCCCTGGAACATGGCGTACCCTGCACGCCCCACCACTGCCGGTCCGGCTACCCCTCCGGATCACACTCCAAGCCCGACTCCAGCTTGGGCCCATCACGTCCCGAGCACGTGGCCTCGCCCGACTCCATCTTGGGCCCATCACGTCCCGAGCCCGTGGCCTCGGCCCCGGCCAAGGCCCCAGCGAAGCCCCGACATCGAGGCACCAAGATCCCCCCGGGTGGTAGAGTGGCCACTCAACGGATCCAAGAGGAGGGGAGTTTCGATGGCCCTCCAGCCGTCCCCGGATGCCTGGTATCGATCGCCCTCCGGCCTCCCTGGGCGCTGGCTCCACCCCCCTGCTGGGTGTCTGGACACCACCATCCCGGCCCCTCTGACCCCCAGGCGCGAGGGTCCGGACATCAAAGGACTCCAGTCCTATATCTGGGCCAGACCTGGAGTAGGACGCCAGTTGTATCCTGGAGTCAAGAGCCCTGCTGACGCTGTCGCGGCTGACCCGAGAAGAACTCATTACCCTGAAGCCTGAACCCATCCTTGGAGCCTGCTGGCGCTGCCGCGGTCCATCTTAGCTGAACCATCTTTGGAGCCTGCTGGCGCTGCCGCGGTCCATCCTAGCTGAACCATCCTTGGAGCCTGCTGGCGCTGCCGCGGTCCATCTTAGCTGAACCATCTTTGGAGCCTGCTGGCGCTGCCGCGGTCCATCTTCGCCGAAACCACCTCGAGGCCTGCTGGCGCTGCCGCGGCCCCCTCTCCGTAGAGACCAACTGTTGAGTCCTGCTAGCGCTGCCGCGACTCGACCCCTCGGAACCCCCCGGCTCGAGGATTGAGAGCTGTGCGCAGGGTATCCCATCCTTCACCAGTACCGAGACTGTCCCGCTACCCTGTCCCTTGTTTACGAGACTTTTCAGATCCCTCGATCTGCCTGTACATATCGCTGGAGACAAGCAACCTTTATTCTTGATAAAGCCTAAGAACTTATCCTCTTGTGTGGTGTCTATTTGTAGTGGTGTGGTTACTCTGCTGTACGATCCTAGGAGAGGACCCTCACCCAGGAGGCCTCTCGACAACGCTCGGCTACTTCTAGATGGAGGGGTGGACATAGGGGTGGTCAGTCAGACATCTTCTGCCTCCCCCGGGATCGCCTTTCTAACAGCAGCCCTGATCAAAACAGGTTGGCTTGTTTGATGTAATTCGAGGTACATTAACGAATTAAAGCGGAGTACTTTTAGGGCACTGATGGAGCAGCGAGATTCACAATCTAAGGCGTAGCCTGTGTTCTGGCATCTGGGCTTTTAGGAAAAGGTATCATCAAAGAAACCATTTGGGGAAAGCATGTGAATCTACAACACTAGAGCCTGTGAATCAATTGTAACGGGTAAGTAGCATTTTCCTTGTAGTCCACAGTTTTTCAGTATGAATCTCATTCCTATTTTAACGAATGTAAATGGGAGTTCGAGGCATGTGGGCTGCTAAATTCATATCTTAGCATTAGATCGCCGCCTAGTGTTGGGTCCGGATGATCGCACATTGTTGTCCTGGAAGAGTCTTCGAAGTATCCTGAGATAGGTGGCTCCTCCCCTGGACTACAGTGCGCATGGGCATCGGCTCCATCTCCAGATTGTTTTTTTCCGCCATTGGGTTCGGATGCGGTCTCGACTTCTCTCTGTCGGACCCGAGTAAAACTCACTTTTTAAGGCCAAAAGGCCTCATATTTTGTAGCGTCGGTATTGTTTGCGCACGGTCTCGAGTTCTTCCAACTCTTGGAGTCGGATTCAGCGGAGTTTTTCACTCTTCGGACGTCGAGGCCTTCTCATCGCAACACGACCATAACTTTCCAGCATGGAGCGGAGTCCGTTTAAGTACTGTCCGCTCTGTGGGTCTAAGTACCCACATATAGACCTGCACCCGGTGTGTAACAAATGCCTTTCACCGGACCATGACGACGGCAAGTGCAAGGCTTGCGCTCAATTCCGGTCTAAGAAGACTCTCAAGCTCCGGCGCGCGGTGCGCCTGGAGGCCAGACAAGCGGCCCCGGATCCAGAAAACATCTTCGGCGACCAAGAAGAAGATGTACAGGGTCATCATCTCCAGATATCCCCACCCGAAACGGAGGTCGAGGCGGATCCGGTGGACGACGACGGAGTCGTGGGTCAAGGCCTTGAATACGTCGACGAGGTAGGGGACGTCGAAGAGATTTATGGGGCCGCGGCAGATAGCTCAGGGGACGAGCTATGCCCCGAAGGTTTCGAAGATCACGATCGGGTCACGGGATCGCCACTTGGCCTTACCCAAGACCCCGTGCCGCAAGCCACGGCCCCGCCATCAGGCCCGGCCACGAACATACTTGCTGAGCAGGCAGGATCGAAACCGAAACCGAAACCTACGGTGTCGACTACACCTAAAATGGCCGAACCGAAAACGAAACCGAAACTTATGGACTCGAGCGTCCCTAAAATGGCGACCGGCCCACATAAAACTACTGCACCCGCCGCCGCATCGGCTCCGTCGACCTCCGGTCCGCAGAAGTCGAAGAAGTCTGTCGATCCCACAGGGACAAAATCGGCGCCAGAGGAGGGATCCTCTAAAAAGGGTGGTCGGCACGGATCAACCGCGACGACACCGTCTAAGCACGCCAAGGCCAGCGGCACGGCTCCGGTTACGCCTGGGACTCAGTTAGTCGGTCGCGTAGTGGACACGGATCCGACACAGGCGCACGGATCGACAGCTGGCACATCTGCGCATCGATCCAAGGACTCTGGGTCAGCGACAACTGCATCGGCGTCCAAACCTAAGAAAGGCCACCATGACGTCGGATCCGAGGGGAAGGTCAAGACATCCTCGTCAGCGCCCAAAGCCACTGTGAGTGAAGCGTCCCCCATCGCCGCTTCGCTACAGAGAATCAGGGACAAGGCCGCTGCTACGTCGGCTCCGTTGCCGTCGCCTCAAACGTCGAAGGACGCTCCGGCAAAGACTAAAAGTAAGCTTCTCTTCCTTCTGCCGCCGAAAGAGGCTCCGAAGGCCTTTTCCACGAAATCGACGCCAAAGAAGCCGGATTCTTCTACGACGGGAGCACCTTCAGGTCGAGAACTCGAATGAGAAGATGATTCTGAGCACTTCATCGACGCCAACACAGGCAAATTAACCCTATACAAAAGGAGGATCACTTCAGAGCCTCTGGACTCCTATGTCATCCCACTAAAGAAAAAAAGGGTTCCTCAGGACGCTTCTAACCTCATTGAGCCTATCCAGCCTCCTCCAAGAAGAAGCCCTACTCCCTCACCAGAACAATCTGAAGGTGAGGGATATGATGAAGAGGACCAATACACCTTCCCCATCAATGAACCAGATGCACATCCAGATGCATATGATGACATTGGTGACCAAGGCACCCAGACTGTGGGGCAAGACCCACAACCTTTCAGTGCACGTGCATCCCCAACAGAGGATTCTGCAGGTTTTCATGCACTCATCGAGAGGGCAGCTGCTAATCATGACGTAGACATGCATGCTGACCCGGTTGAAGAAGACTTTCTCTTTGACACCTTTTCAGTCTCGGAGAGGACTGTAAAGACACTGCCTATGCTCAAGGGGGTCCTCAAACATGCTGCGGACATCTTTAAAGAACCTACCAGGGCGAGAGTGGTCAATCCACGTATTGAAAAAAAGTACAGACCAGCACCTGCAGACCCTGCATACATTCGGGGACAGTTGCCGCTGGACTCCCTGGTGGTCGCCAATGCCCGCAAAAGGGCCAACTCCCAAACAACGGGTGAAGCTCCTCCCCCAGATAAAGAGTCCAAAGTGCTAGAGGCAGGGGGCAAAAGAGTAGCTGCACAGGCTGCAAACTTTTGGCGTATTTCTAATACACAAGCACTCTTAGCACGTTACGATAGGGCGCATTATGACACCCTAGAGCAGATTGTACAACACCTGCCTCCGCAGTTTCAAGAGGCCACAAAACTGCTTATTGAGGAAGGAAAATTGATCTCCAACGCAGCCATCAAGTGTGCACTTGACGCCGCAGACACAGCAGCTAGGGCGATCAACACTAGCGTCATGCTCAGACGACAGGCTTGGCTCCGCATATCAGGGTTTAAACCTGATATTCAGACAACCATCCTTAATCAGCCAGGCAATCCTGATCGACTGTTTGGTCCAGATGTTGACACCACCCTCAAAGATAAAAAAGGACTCAGAAACTACTAAGTGCATGGGGGCCCTACAGTCACAACAGTTTCGTGGCAGCAATTTTCGTCGCTCAGGTGCACGTGGAGTCACCAGAGGACAAATGGGTCAACAATCTCAATTCTCAAAAGGTGGAGCACAATCCTCGTTCACAAAACAGAACAAGGGAGGCTACAGAAATAACAGCAACAGAGGTCGCGGCAGAGGAAACAACAGCTCCCGCTCCTCTATCCCAAGCAAACAGTGACTCTCTGTCACTGCCCCCCGACCACTTAACACCTGTCGGGGGGAGACTGCAGCAGTTCCTGCCCGTCTGGAGAAACATCACCACAGACAGGTGGGTGCGACAACTAGTTCAGTACGGTTATTGCCTAGAGTTGAAATCCACTCCACCCAACATCCCGCCAAGGCAAAGGCCTATGTCCGCAGAGCACTTGCACTTATTGCAGCAGGAAGTAGTGGTGATGCTGCAAAAAGGCGCAATCGAGCTCGTGCCGGTGGGAGAGGAAGGCACAGGGGTATATTCCCTGTACTTCCTTATTCCAAAGAAGGACGGATCTCTCAGACCCATTCTAGATCTACGTCCCCTCAACCTGTACATACTATCAGAACACTTCCATATGCTTACATTGCAACAGATTCTTCCCTTGCTAAACCAAAAAGACTTCTTAGCAACCTTAGATCTCAAGGATGCTTATTTCCACATTCCACTACACCCGTCCCACAGAAAATACCTCAGGTTCACTATTCAAGGCAAGCATTACCAGTTCAAAGTCCTACCCTTCGGAGTCACCACAGCCCCAAGGGTATTTACCAAGTGTCTGGCGACAGTAGCCGCGCACCTCAGGAGGCAGAACATCCATGTCTACCCCTACCTAGACGACTGGCTCGTTCAAGCCAAGTCGGAACAACAGTGCGCCGCGGACATGTCGACTACCATTCACCTCCTTCACAATCTGGGCTTCTCGCTGAACTACCCAAAGTCGCATCTTCAGCCGGCACATGTCCGGCAGTTTCTAGGTGCGACGATCAATACCCTGACGGCCATAGCTCAACCAAACCAAGTCAGGATAGACAGCATGCAGTCTCTAATCCAGAAGTTCAGACCACAACACTCGCTTCCAGCGAGAGTGTTCATGCAGTTGATAGGCATGATGGCATCCTGCATCTTCATAGTCCCTCACGCACGGTTACATATGCGCCCGCTCCAGGAGTGCTTAGCGAATCAGTGGACACAGGCTCAGGGGCAATTGACAGACCTAGTGTTGGTTACCAGTCGGGCATACAACTCTCTGCATTGGTGGACTCCACACAACCTTTGCAAGGGCCGACTGTTCCAAGAGCCAGTGCCGCAGATTATCCTGACAACGGACGCATCTCTCCAGGGATGGGGAGCTCATCTGCTCACTTACACAGTGCAGGGACTATGAACGACGCAGCAACAGAAGATGCACATCAACTATCTGGAACTGATGGCAATCTTCATGGCAATCAAGTCCTTCATTGTACATCTGTGCAACAAGGTAGTGTTAGTCCGGACGGACAACATGACCGCGATGTACTACATTCAAAAGCAGGGAGGCACCCACTCGCCACAGCTGTCTCATCTGGCTCAGAGCATGTGGAAGTGGGCCATTCAGAGGAACATTTTCCTCATGGCAGAACACCTCCCGGGAAAGGACAATCAGATGGCGGATCTGCTCAGCAGGTACAGCCATCAAATGCACGAGTGGGAGATACACCCATCTGTCCTCCACCCGTACTTCCAGCAGTGGGGTCATCCAGAGATAGACCTGTTTGCCACAAAAGAAAACGCAAAATGCCAACACTTTGCCGCCAGGTTCCCTCACCCACAGTCGCAGGGGAATGCGATATGGATGAACTGGTCAGGCAAATTTGCGTACGCTTTTCCGCCAGCCCCTCTGATACCGCTGGTCGCAAGAAAGCTAAAGCAGCACGCGATGACTCTCATCCTAGTTGCTCCAACGTGGGCGCGCCAAGCATGGTACACCACGTTCCTCGAACTCTCAGTGGTGCCGCATCAAAGACTGCGCCTCACGCCCAGTCTTTTAACGCAGAACCATGGAGAAATTCAGCATCCAGATCCGCAACAGCTCAACCTGGCGATCTGGCTCCTGAAGTCCTAGAGTTTGGATACCTTAACCTACCTCCGGAATGCATGGACATCATCAAGGAGGCAAGGAAGCCAACTACCAGAGCATGCTATGCTGCAAAATGGAAGCGTTTTGTCATTTACTGTACTGCCAATGACATCGACCCGCTAGATGCTTCTATCCATAACATCATTTGCTATCTGCTGCATCTTTACAAGTGCAATCTAGCGTACACTTCCATTCGGATACATCTATCCGCCATAGCGGCTTATCTTCAAAACAGGCAGCATCTCTCTGTCTTCAGGGTGCCTGCCATTAAGGCCTTCCTTGAAGGTCTGAAACGAGTCATTCCCCCAAGAACACCGCCAGCTCCGGTGTGGAACCTCAATGTGGTCCTCACCAGACTGATGGGACCACCATTTGAGCCACTGCACTCGTGTGAACTCCAGTTCCTCACGTGGAAAGTAGCTTTCCTTATAGCGATTACGTCTTTAAGGCGTGTTAGTGAGCTACAAGCGCTCACAATCCAAGAGCCATTCATTCAAATTCATCCAAATAGGGTAGTGCTACGCACTAACCCCAAATTCCTTCCGAAGGTGGTGTCACAGTTTCATCTCAACCAAACTATTGACTTGCCGGCATTCTTTCAAAACCCACAAACTGTAGCGGAAAGAATGCTCCATACCTTAGATGTACGGAGAGCGTTGATGTACTACATAGACAGGACACAACCCTTTAGAAAGACAAAACAACTTTTTGTTGCCTTCGCACCACAACACAAAGGCAACCCTATTTCCAAAGCAGGAATAGCCAGGTGGATTGTTAAGTGCATCCAGATATGTTATCAAAAGGCCAAGCGCACTTTAACGATACCCCCAAGGGCGCACTCCACATGCAAACTGGGGGCATCTATGGCTTTCCTGGGGAACATTCCTTTAGAAGACATTTGCAGAGCAGCCACGTGGGTTTATTTTATTTATTTTTTTATTTTTTTTTATTTTGAGAGTTTTATACAGCGCGAACAAGATCTTTGCAGATATCAGAGCGCTTTACAAGTAAAAATACAAAGTAGAAATACAAAGTAATAAAGCGTATATACAAAGTAATATATGAGGTAGTTAGGTACAAGGTGCTAGTTACATAGGTAGGTCAAAGGACATGAGGTAGGTTACAGGTGTGGTAGTGTAGGTACACTGAGAGTAGACAAACAATTGCGTCAATAGCATAAAGTGCGATACCAAGGAGCATATACTTGCTTAAGCGTGTTTAGAGTATTTAGAGTTTAAAGGTGGGCCAAGTTGAGGTGGGTGTGTGCAGGATGTATAGTCCCACAGGTGCGACAGTAGAAGGGATGTAAAGATCGTTGAGGTGGAGAGGGTAAAGTGTGCAAAGTCAACCAGGTGCGTCAACACTATAACAATATACATAATCAACCAGGTGCAACGAGCATTATAACAAAATACAAAGAGTGAGCGTATACAATTACGTAATTCGATAATACGGGTGGTACAATAGGCCAAGGTCGGACAGGCCTTACAGAGCAGATTTATGAGTGATACGGAGTAATAGGTCATGTGTATTTTGCCATGAGGATCGCTTTAACTTCTTTCTTAAAGATTGTATTGGAGGAGATGAGTCTTGTTTCAGGAGGGAGTGAGTTCCAGATCCTGGGTGCCATTCCTGAAAAGGAACGTTTATACGTTTTTTCCTTCCGAAATCTTCGAGGTTTCAGCAAAAGATTGTTTGTGCTCCTAGTAGTTCGGGAGCCACCCGAAATTGTCAACTTTTGAGTGAGGTAGGCGGGTGAATTCAGATGCACAGCCTTGTGTGTCATGCATGCAATTTTCAGTTGAATTCTGGCTTCAAAAGGTAGCCAGTTCAGTGATTTAAAGTCCGGGGAGATATGCGAGTGTTTTTTTGAGCCTGTGACTAGTCTCGCTGCGGCGTTAAGGGACGCTCGTAGGGGTGCCGTTGTAGTTAGGGGGAGCCCGCAGAGGGCGTTGCTCCCGTATTCTATGTGCGGGATGACTATAGATTGAACTGCAGTTTGGAAGTCTTTGGCAGGAAGGAAAGGTTTAAGTTTTCTCAGGGTATTGATTTGGAAGTTCGCTCCTTTGGTTGCCTTGCTGATGTGCTGCTGCATGTTGAGATTGGTGTCAAGTGTTATGCCTAAAGATTTTGCTGAGTCTACTACGATGGGCTGTACATTTAGAGCCGTTAATTGCTTAAGCCATGTTTGAGCCGTGGATATTTTAGCGGGAGGTGAGATCAGGAGGAACTCGGTCTTCAGAGCATTGAGTTTGAGGTGATTCTCAGCAAGCCAGGATTGGGTGTTTCTGATCGTGGTGTTCAGCAGCATGATGTCCTTGGGAGATTGTATTTTGAGATAAAGTTGGGTGTCGTCGGCATACATGTGAAAGTGCACATTAGAAGCCTGTAACAACGTAGTGAGAGGTTCCATAACTAGGTTGAACAGTGTTGGGGAGAGGGAGGATCCTTGAGGGACGCCTAGCGATACAGGTACCGGAGAGGACAGCAGGTTGTTGCTTTTGATTCTTTGTGTCCGGTTGTGTAGAAATGAGGTGAACCACTTTAGAACAGTCCCAGATATGCCCATCCTTGTGTTTAACAGTTCGAGTAAGTTCTCATGTTTAACTGTATCGAATGCTGAGGAGAGATCCAGAAGGATGAGGAGGCAGGTATCGTTTTGGTCTAGGATTTGGAGGGCATCGTCCACTATGTGAGTCATGGCAGTTTCAGTACTGTGCCCTGCTCGGAAGCCTGACTGATGAGCGTTTAGGAGGTCAAACTTATCTATGTGTTTAGTCAATTGTAGTTGTACACATTTTTCCAACAGTTTAGCGAGAGTGGGGATGTTTGTAATAGGTCGGTAATTGTTTAGATCAGTGGGGTCTGCTGTTGTTTTTTTTAGTAGCGGTGTGACTTGCCCTACTTTGAGGGCGTTGGGGATGGATCCTTGTTGAAGAGAGCTATTGATAATCTTAGACCAGAGTGGGAGAAGCCAGGGGGAAAAGTCTTTTACAGCGTTAGCAGGAAGGGGGTCAGAGAGGTGATTGGAAGGTTTCAGGGCGCTGAGCAGTCTGCCAATTTCTTCTACGGAGTAAGTGTCAAAGGATGACCAAGTAGCATTGTTCTTAGGTTGAGGCACTGCTGTGTGTCGGGGGTTGGAGTACAGGATAGCGTCATTGAGGAGATCGCTTCTTATTCTCTCAGTTTTTTGGATAAAGAAGGCAGAGAAGTCTTCGCAGGAAGGAGTAACGTCCATGGCCCTGATTGTCTGGGGTTGCTCTTTGGATTGTGTTCTGACTAACTCAAACAGTTTTCTAGGACGGTTTTTAGCTTGGGCGAGCTGGAGGCTGAAGAAGTCTCTTTTTGAGCGTTTTATTTTCCTGAAGTAGGCGTTTCTCTGTTTCTTTAGACTTTTTAGGTGCACTGCAGAGGGGGCTGACCTCCAGGTGCGCTCTGCCATTCGCATCGCCCGTCTATCCTCATTGAGGCTTCCGTCATACCATGGGTTGGAAGTCTTCTTGGACGAGACTCTTTTTAGTTGCATGGGCGCCACCTCATCGATTATTGTGGACATAGTATTTAGATAGTGGTCAGTCAGAAGTTGAACGTCTGTAACGCCGGGAGGGGGAAGTAGCCTATTGCCACTGTTGGGTGGTAGGGAGTTTGGGTTGAGTTTCCTCAGGTCTCTTTTCCACACTTTGTGCTTAGTGTGTTGAACTGAGTTAAGTCTGTTTTTTTCCTTGATGAGGAAGGAGACAATATGATGGTCTGACCAGTCACAGGGTTGGATTGACTCCAGTTGAATAGCGCCCTCTTTGGAGATGATAAGGTCAAGGGTAGAACCTCTCTTATGGGTCGGGCTGTTGCATATTTGGTTGAGATCAAGTGCGTTTAGAAAGCTTTTGAGGCTGTTTACCACTGCGTCACTGCTGTCATTCCAGTGGAGATTGTAGTCGCCAAGGAAAATTTGGGTGTGCTGCCGTCCTGAGTTGGCTGTAATTGTATCCATGAGTTGTTGGACGAAGGAGAAATTGTCCCCAGGTGGGTGGTATATAATGTGTAGTGAGCATACCGGTTTGCTTTCGCTGATGATATCAAGGCATAGGTATTCACAGGAAGTAAGTGAGGAGACGGCCACTTTGGAGACTGAGAGGTTGCTTCTGTAGATGCAGGCAATTCCACCACCTATCTTTTTGTCCCTGTCAAGTCTAATGATACAGTAGTTAGGAGGGACTAGGATATCCAGTATAGGTGTAGAGGAATCAGACAGCCATGTTTCAGTCAGAATGGCTAGGTCCAGTTCCAGGGACATGATGAGGTCAGCGACCTGCGTGGAATGTCTTTGGGCCGATCTGCAGTTGAGCAGTATGCATTTAAGGCTAGGGGTGCAAAGGGTGGAGGATGATTCCAAAACGAGGGGTACATTAGTGAGGTTGTTGGGGACAGCGCCTCTGTTGTTATCCTTTTGATGTCTGAGGTGGTTAGATATAATCGTAGGGATGGACATGTTGTTGGTAGCTAGTGGCTTTTGGGGAGCCGGGTCGTAAGAGTGGAGAAGGGTGTGTACGTCAAGGTCAGAGATCGTGTTGGTGGTGCGTCTGGGGCGATTGGTGGTATTGCAAGAGGGGGTAGAAGTCCAATGTGGGGAACGATGTGTGATGAGGCGAGTAGGAGGTGTGGAGGAGGTGTTGTTAGGTGTAGAAGAAGGGGGAGTATTGCGCTTGGTAGTAATGAGAATGCAATTGTTATTGCGATTGTTGGTATTGCAATTGTTATTGCGACTGTTGGTATTGCGAGGGGGGATAGAGGTCCGGTGTGTGGAGTGTTGTGTGGTAGGGCGAGTAGGAGGTGAGAGGGACGTGGTGTTAGGTATGGTAGGGGTGGTGATGGGGGGCAGGTGTCTGATGGGGTGTGTGAAGAGCAACTCTTTAATGGAATGAAATTCTTCTTTCAATTGGAGGAGGGTGGACATAATAATGTCCAAGGTGATGATGGGCGCGGAGTTGGGGGAGGGTACTGGCGCTGAACCGGCGGTAATGTTGACAGGGGGCAGTCCGAGTGGAGAGGCGGAGCTGATGTGGGTGTTGGGGGCGTTAACGAGAGGATAGGTGTTATTGGGAAGCGCATCCGTGCTGGGGGGGGAAGGGAATAAGGGGGCGATGTGATGGCTGGCTGTTGTGGGGGAGGAGGTGGAATATTGAGGAGTGAGCGAGGGGGGTGGGAGGTTGAAGGAGGGATGCAGTCTAGGTGTGGCGGGAGTGCTAAGTGTGGGGGGGGAGGAAGTCGGAGGGAGAGTCATGTTGTGAGGGGTGCCATTGGGGGAGGAGGGGTGCTCTGAGAAAACATGTGCGGGGGAAGGTACGGGAGTGCAGAGTGTGGGGGAGGAGACAGGAAGCTGAGCGGAGGTACGCAGGTTAGTAGGGGGGCTGGGAAAGCGAATGGTGTGTGGAGGGACCAGGTCTATGTCTGTGTATGAGGGGCGGGGAGGGGAAGCTGAGACAGGCAGGTGATTGATTGAGGAGCAGGGTGTGAAGGTGCGGTGCGTGTCTTCTTGCTGCTGAACTGGGTTAGGAGAGTTCAGGGTGGGAGCTGTGACGTTAGGAGAGGTAGGACAGGGGGTGATATGCGTGTAAGTCCGAGGATTGGAAAGGTGCTCTTTGAGAGAGGGGAACATGTTGTCAAGTAGTTCCAGGTTCCTGTCTGTCGCTTGAATTAAGACAATCCCGTTGTTGTATATAGTGATGGTGGTTCTGCCTGGGAGGAGTTGGGACGATGTAATGGAGAGTGTTAGGCCATGTGCGGATTTCCTGGAGGTGGAGACGGTGAATAGGGTGAGGAACACTTTTTTCCATTGCGCTCTGCGTGTGGTGTGGAAAATGATGTCGGTGCTCAAGGGTCCATTGGCCGATGAGAAGTAGGTGTCTCTGGGTGGGACCTAAGGAAGTTGTGTTTAAAGCGTTTAGTAGCTTTTTTGGTGAGCACGGGAGGGTAGTTAATTTTATATGTGTGTTTGCCGCTGAGCTCCATGTTGGTATGGTGGCAGTATAGCGCAGGAGTTGGCGAACACTAGTAATATGCCGGAGCACGCTGCACATGCACACACAACAGGTTATCAGGATCAGAGATGGCACTAGCAGGCAGAAAATACACTAGTGAAACGCCAGGCATATGTGCAGTCATAAAAGGGGAGATTGTGCAGAGTAGAGCAGTGCCCAATTGGGGAGTAGTTATGATAACAGGTAAACCTAAAGATAATATACAGTGAGTGTAATACTTGTAGAGCCGAATGCAGCTGCAGGTAGTCTATTAGATGAAACAGGTAGGTGTGCAACAGAGTGCAATAGGTCACAGATCCGTATTTCAGAGAACAGTAGTGGTAGTAGTTGGGCTTAGCCTAAAAAGGTGAGTTCTTGATGCACCTCCGATAGTGATAAATTGAATAGCCCAGCAACAGTGACTAGTCCAAGATGGTGATCCGAGAGAGAGACTTTACTTTACCAAAATGGCCGCCACAGAGGGGGAAGAGACATTAGTCCTCTTTTTATTTTCATGCTTTGAGAGACATTAGTCCTCTTTTTATTTTCATGCTTTGAGAGACATTAGTCCTCTTTTTATTTTCATGCTTAGAGAGCAGGGAGAGCAGTTTCGATTTCACCCTGTGGGGAAGACTGTCATCCCGAGGGAACCTCATGGGCACAGAAGGTAATTTATGGCCTTAGTTTTTTGTGTTTTTCAGGCGCCCGCCATCTTGTGCAATGCAGATTAGGGCTGAAAATGTGCATACAATAAATACCTTCTTTTCGAAGTTAGAGCCTGTGCCTCCCCAGTGTCTGCATCCGCCTACCCAGCCGGCGTCCCCCGCTCCTCTCAGCCCTCCAGTCCGCTGGGGTTCCTTCACTGCGGAGCGGGCGGGAGAGGGGGGGGGGGGTGGGGGGTGTTGTCTTGGCCTCGTCCCTGTGCGCGACCGGCGTCTTCTGGGTGGGGGGGTCGCTGCTTCACCTCGTGTGTGGAGGCGGGGTCCGGTGTTCGTCCTGGTGCTCCGTTGCTGCGAGTGTTGAGCAGCCAGCCTCTGCCTTTGATCGGGAGGGGGGGGAGGGGTCCGGTGCTCCGTCCGTCCTGGTGCTCCGTTGCTGCGAGTGTTGAGCAGCCAGCCTCTGCCTTTGATCGGGAGGGGGGGGAGGGGTCCGGTGCTCCGTCCGTCCTGGTGCTCCGTTGCTGCGAGTGTTGAGCAGCCAGCCTCTGCCTTTGATCGGGAGGGGTCCGGTGCTCCGTCCGTCCTGGTGCTCCGTTGCTGCGAGTGTTGAGCAGCCAGCCTCTGCCTTTGATCGGGAGGGGGGGGAGGGGTCCGGTGCTCGGTCCCCTTTGGCCCCGGTGCTGCTGGGGTGATCTGTTGTAACTTGAAGTCCTCTGCTGCGGTGGTGTGAGCGCGGGACACGGGACAGTCCTCAGAGCCGACTCGGCAGCTCAGCAGGCTCCTCGGTGCTTCAGCCGTGCCGCGATGGGGTGTCTGGAGGCACGGGTCCTTCGGCAGGTCGCGGGGGCTCCTCAGTCGTCAATCCCCAGTTCAGACTCTGCACCCGCAGCTTCAGGCTCCAACCTCCGTGAGAGGACCCCTCGGGCAATCCAGTTACTTGAATCCAGTTACTTTTACTCCAGTTACTTTTCAGCTTCGCGTTCCGGCGAGCTGGGGTGTGCTAACATGGATAAAGCCCAGTATGGGATCCACAGCACCAGGAGCTCTTCACGGGAGCTCCTGCCCGGCGGCCATCTTCTTGCACACCACATACCTTTACAAAACACTACTGTGTTGATGTACATTCCAAGCAGCAAGCTGCTGTAGGACAGGCTGTTCTCAAGACACTTTTTCAGGTTTCTGCAGCTGGCACGGGCAACCGCCGCTGATGGAGGGACTGCTATGTATTCTATGCTAAGATATGAATTTAGCAGCCCACATGCCTCGAACTGAATATGCTACTTACCAGTATGCATCTGTTCTTGGCATGTAGGGCTGCTAACATTCATATCGCCCACCCTCCTACCCGGTGCCTGTCGCAGCTGCAGATATACTATTGTATTCACTTATTAGCATGGACATCCTTTACAATTTTCACTCCATCTTCTGCCACAATGGCGAAAAACAATCTGGAGATGGAGCCGATGCCCATGCGCACTGTAGTCCAGGGGAGGAGCCACCTATCTCAGGATACTTCGAAGACTCTTCCAGGACAACAATGTGCGATCATCCGGACCCAACACTAGGCGGCGATCTAATGCTAAGATATGAATGTTAGCAGCCCTACATGCCAAGAACAGATGCATACTGGTAAGTAGCATATTCATTTGACATTGTCACCATAAAGTAGCACGTACATTTAATTCTATTGTTAGTAGATACATGCCGCTAGGTGGGAGCCTTGTGGGTTTCCATTGCCTCCGCTCAATACCATGTGCTCTGCTTACCTTATCTAAATGTGACCTTCCTTATCTAAATGTGACCCATCATATCTAAATGTGACCCATCATATCTAAATGTGACCCATCATATCTAAATGTGACCTACCTTATCTAAATGTGACCCATCATATCTAAATGTGACCCATCATATCTAAATGTGACCCATCATATCTAAATGTGACCTACCTTATCTAAATGTGACCCATCATATCTAAATGTGACCCATCATATCTAAATGTGACCTACCTTAACTAAATGTGACCCATCATATCTAAATGTGACCTACCTTTTCTAAATGTGGCCAACCTTTTCTAAATGTGCCTGTTTTTTCTCTCTAGCGAGTATGTGAAACTCCCCTCAGAGATGGAATGTCACTTTTGGCGCAACACTGGCTGCACCAATGGAGAGAATTGCCACTTCCGCCACGTGCCCCAGAACAGAGGTGTTGATGCCAAGTAGCCCCCTGTAGTACTCCTTTGTCGCTACAGTAGAGAGCAGGAAAAGCTGCTTGGAGGTGGCACGTGGGTGTCGCCAGACCTGGGCGCTCTCAGGCACAGTTTGTTCATTGGCTAATCAAAAGGAGGTTTTGACTGAGTGTTTACAGCTGAATGATTTCTGTTTTGTTTAGGTTGACCTAGCATAAAAATCCCTCAATCATTTTTTTAAACTTTAATTATTGCAGTTCAGATATTTGATTCATGTAGGCAAAGCCGCTTTTATTCTGGAATAAAAGAAAGCTGGTTGTTTCCTGTGGCACTCCAATCTGTCAAATAATTTCTGTGCTTGCCTGTTTGAGGCTATTCGGAAGATAAGGAGGGAGAAATGCACGGGAGGGAGTTAGATCAAGAAAAGCCGTTTGGAGTAATCAGTTCGAGCGACAAATTGCATGTATATTAAGTAAGACATGCACACTCTCTTTTCAAGACTGTAGCCTCTGTTGAGAGGTGGTTTGTCTCACCAGGCTCTCTGTTGGTGTTTGCAACCACCTACACTGTAGCTCTGATCATTTGAAGGAGCCTCAACCTAACCTACATGTATTCTCAAGTCTCCACCATGCAGTTGTCTCCCATTCTGGCCCCTCCCACTACTTCTCTATGTGTGCAGCGTGCCAGGAGTTCTGTGTGTACTCTTTTTATCATTTGAAAAGAATTTTGTTCCTCCCAATGTAAAATGCCTTGTGTTATCTATGACCGAAGCAAACCATTTTCAATAAATGTCGATTTATATTACAGAAATTTCAATAATAAACTGTTCTTAATTTACACCATTTCTATGTGAGCGTTTTTACCTTAAGTGAGTCTGTGTCCATGAAAAGGCTTTGGCCAGATCCGTGACATTTACATCTGTGATGCAGAAGATTCATCGTCTATCAACAAAAAGAGGACTGCATTGTGCAATGTTTACATGCTCTCTACCAGCAGTGACCTGCCTGTACGAGAAGGTAGACAAAGTTGAAAGACAGAAGTTTAATCTTGGAAAGAGCTCAGAGGCCTAGAGGCTTCGCCTCCAGCCCCAGCAGACTCTCAGTATAGGTCTGAATCCTGTGATGTCATAGCATGCATGGGTAGTCCCCAGACCATGCATTCCACGACCTCTCCCTACATACATTGCATCACGTCTCAATATACAGCTCACCGTAACACAGCCGAAGATTGCATAAGAGATGACTACAATGTAATTAGTTTTTTTTATGCAGCTCATTAACTGCACCATTTTTCAACTTAAGGTTTGCAAACCCTGTAGATAAGCTAGGTACTGAGGTTTGGTGTACTCTTTAAGAATTAGACTTTAATAATTTGGCTAAAAATGAAACACAAACGTCCCATGGTTGGTTGGGTAATTAAAAGCATCCATTGACACAGGTCACTCATATAGTAAGTCTTGATTGGACTGACCATAGTTCTGTTTTATTTAGGATGAACTCGCTGAGTAAGAACTCTGCTCGTAGCAACAAACTGACTGGATTGCACAATTTCAAAAATCTTAATGCAGCTAGTTTGAGGTAATGGGTTTCATCCGATGCATGTTACGGGTGAGCTGCACGCAAATATCACACATTATAAGAAGGCTCTTAGAAGCTGTATTGACTAAGTAGCTCCCTGATAAAATATAAATAAAAACAATGGCCAAGCTTAATAGCCATTTCACGTCAGACTTGCGGCGATGTGAGAAATGAGAAGGTTTCAGTAGAAGTGGCACAAGTACAAGTCCGAAGACCACCACTGAGCCATAAAAAGCTTGTGGAGTCGATATAAGACAGCGTTACGAAAGCAAAAAGAGCTAAGTAATGAAATTCAAATAGCGAAGGATGCCTCTGTAGACCTATTTATAACTCCTGATACTTTCGCAAATTGTGGATTGTGCAAAAGGCTATGAATAAAACTAGCAAACGGTACAACAGGCAAAAGACCCAATTTCCATGATAAAATCCTGAACATTAAAGCAGATTTAATGCCGGACAGGAGATGCCAAGGACCATTTAGTACCCAGTGGTGGTTGGCAGCGTAGAGAAATGAGAAATGGAGAGAAATGCAGCGGTACACTGGCGCGTGGCAAACTCCAATGCCCTACTGAACAGACACCAGTACCAGCACTGGGACGAGATGGGACAACTGCTCAAGCACCTCCCCGATGAATACCAGCAAAGGGCATCACACCTGGTGGAGGAAGGGAAAAATATAGCAAATGCTTGCCTGAAAACGGCCTTGGGTGGTGCTAACACATCCAGCAGACTTATGATGATAGGAATCACAGAAAGAAGGCAGGCCTGGCTCTGGATCTCGGGCTTCAAGCCGGAAGTACAGAACAACATTCTGAGCACTCCTTTCAATGGAGAGACACTGTTCGGGGCACTGGTGTATGAGAAACTCACCCAGCTCAAGAAAGAAAATGAAACTGCAAGGTCCATGGGGGCCTTACAATTCAGAGGGATGAGAAGGGGTACCCTGACACGGAGATAAAACGAAGGGGAGGAAATTAGCCGGGAACGTCCCACCAGACTTTCCAGCAGGCACACCAGGGTGACAATCAATCGCAGCAGGGACAGCAAAAGCAAACCTGGCAGTACCAGCCTCGGGCCAGTCCTTTTTGGCGGGAGGGCGAATGGACGAGGGCAAACAAGAAGAGGGGGCCAACAACCCACCTCAAAATGACTCCGTCACGCAAAGTGTGCCCACCCACACGACCCCTCCGAGGTGAGGCACAATAAAGTCAACAAGAGGGGGTTACACGGACCAAACATCGACGAACATGTAACACCAGTAGGAGGCAGGCTAAGACACTTCTTCCAGAAGTGGAAGAAGATAACTACAGACAAATGGATACTCAACATCATACAGTTCGGATACTGCATAGAACTGGAAAAGAAACCACCAAACAGAAAACCAAAAAGGAAGGCGCATTCAGGAAAAGAACTAGCGCTACTCCTAGAGAAATCACAAGGACTCCTCCGAAAGGAGGCCATCGAACCAGTTCCATTCAGGGAAAGGAACAAGGGACCTAAGGTTCCTAAACAAATACATAAAGACACAAAAGTTCAAGATGACATCCCTACAAGAGGTCATTCCTCAGATAAGGGACAGAGACTTCATGTCCACCATAGACCTCAAAGATACCTACCTGCACATTCCCATGAACAGGCAGCACAGACATCTACTAAGATTTACCATCAACAAAGAACACTACCAGTTCACAGCCCTAGCCTTCGGACTAAAGTCCGCACCAAGGGTGTTCACCAAATGTCTTGCAGCCGTGGCAGCGTACCTGCGCAGGGAAGGGATTCATGTATAACCTTACCTCGACGACTGGCTAATAAAAGCAAGTCCACACAGGACATGCAAGGAACGGGTCACAGAAACACTGACAGACCTGGGTTTCTCCATACACTGGGAAAAATCCTCAATGGAACCAGAGCAAGTGAAGATCTTCCTGGGGGCACAGATCAACACCATAAAGCGCAAGGTATTCCCCAGCAACAAGAGAACACTGGCCCTGCTGAAGGCGACACGCCGCTACCAGAAGGGACGAGCTCTGACAGTGAGGACAGCGAGCAAGATCATGGGGATGATGGCGTCCTGCATACACCTGGTCCCCAATATACGGCTACACATGAGACCATTCCAGGAATGGCTGCAACAACAATGGTCACAAGCTACAGGAAGTTGGGAAGATCTACTGGTTGTAACACACGCAGTGCAGGAGGAGATTACGTGGTGGAACAGGGAGAACATAACAAAAGGGAAGCCTTTAACACCACCAACCCCAACGGTGACCATCCCCACACGTGCATCTCAGATGGGATGGGGAGTGCACATGAACAAACTCAAAGTAAGGGGTCTGTGGACTCCAGCAGATGCGGTCAGACACATCAACTACCTGGAACTGAAGACAGTGTTCCTCGCCCTGAAGGCATTCCCGAAACAACTGTACAACCAGAGAGTGTTGATACAGACAACACAACAACGATGTTCTACATCAACAAACAGGGAGGAACACAATCAGTCGCACTATCCAACCTAGCACAGGAAATTTGGAGATGGGCCATCCCACTCAAAATAGACCTGCTAGCTATACACCTACCAGCGAAGGACAATGTGGAAGCAGACTGTCTCAGCAGACATACTTCAGCATCCCACGAGTGGGAGCTCAATGCACAAGAAACGCAAAAGCTATTCAGGAGTTGGGAAACACCGACGATAGACCTGTTTGCAACACAATAGAATGCAAAATGCTGATACTTCGCATCCAGGCAACCAGGGGAACGATCTCTGGGGAATGTCCTATGGATAAGCTGGTCGAAAACATTTGCCTACGCTTTTCCCCCGATACCACTGATACTCAGGGTGTTAGAAAGGCGATCCCGGGGGAGGCAGAAGATGTCTGACTGACCACCCCTAGGTCCACCCCTCCGTCTAGAAGTAGCCGAGCGTTATTGAGAGGCCTCCTGGGTGAGGGTCCTCTCCTAGGATCGTACAGCAGAGTAACCACACCACTAAAAATGGACACCACACAAGAGGATAAGTTCTTAGGCTTTATCAAGAATAAAGGTTGCTTGTCTTCAGCGATATGTACAGGCAGATCGAGGGATCTGAAAAGTCTCTTGCATAAGGGACAGGGTACCGGGACAGTCTCGGTACTGGTGAAGGACGGGATACCCTGCGCACAGCTCTCAATCCTCGAGCCGGGGGGGTTCCGAGGGGTCGAGTCGCGGCAGCGCCAGCAGAACTCGACAGATGGTCTTTACGGAGAGGGGGCCGCGGCAGCGCCAGCAGGCCTCGAGGTGGTTTCGGCGAAGATGGGCCGCGTCAGCAGGCTCCCAAGATGGTTCAGCTAAGATGGACCGCGGCAGCACCAGCAGGCTCCTAAGATGGTTCAGCTACGATGGACCGCAGCAGCGCCAGCAGGCTCCAAAGATGGTTCAGCTCAGATGGACCGCGGCAGCGCCAGCAGGCTCCAAAGATGGTTCAGGCTTCAGGGTAATGAGTTCTTCTCGGGTCAGCCGCGACAGCGTCAGCAGGGCTCTTGACTCCAGGATACAACTGGCGTCCTACTCCAGGGCTGGCCCAGATATAGGACTGGAGTCCTTTGATGTCCGGACCCTCGCGCCTGGGGGTCAGAGGGGCTGGGATGGTGGTGTCCAGACACCCAGCAGGGGGGTGGAGCCAGCGCCCAGGGAGGCCGGAGGGCGATCGATACCAGGCATCCGGGGACGGCTGGAGGGCCATCGAAACTCCCCTTCTCTCAGATCCGTTGAGTGGCCACTCTACCACCCGGGGGATCTTGGTGCCTCGATGTCGGGACTTCGCTGGGGCCTTGGCCGGGGCCGAGGCCACGTGCTCGGGACGTGGTGGGCCCAAGATGGAGTCGGGCGAGGCCACGTGCTCGGGACGTGATGGGCCCACGCTGGAGTCGGGCCGGTAGTGGTGATCCGGAGGGGTAACCGGACCGGCAATGGTGGGGCGTGCAGGGTACGCCATGTTCCAGGGGGGAGAGCCGTGGTTTGCCAGGGTGGTTGCTCTCATCGGTAGTTGCGTGTAGGTGGCTCGATGGAGGGCCGATGTCGTCCTGGGCCCGCCATGCGGGAGGGGTAGGACCACGCCATGAGGCCGGGTCCAACACGCGTCCCCCCCCCAGCTGAAGGCAGGGGAGAGTCACCCATCTTCTTGGGGGTTCTCCTCGCCGAGGCGGAAGAACCGGGACAGGCCATCCGCATTGGCTTGGTCGTTGCCAGGGCGATGCTCCACAGTGAAGTCCATCCCTTGGAGGGAGATGGACCATCGCAGTAGCTTCGGGTTTTGCAGCGTGAATCTTTCTGGATTCACTATGCTGTGCATTATTCCGCGGTCTTGTGGTTGGGTCCGGATTCGTAGTCTTTTCTTTGTTTTTTTTTTTTTTTTCTTTGCCCAGGTGGGTGTCGGCGTCACACCCCCTTTGGGTGTATTTCCGGTGACGTCGGCATGCTTCCTGCGGAAGCTCCCACTCTTGGGCGCCATCTTCAGATTCTTTTTTTCCGCGGTCGGGTCTGGATCGTTCCCGTTTGGGCTCCAGACATTTTTGGAGAAAGAAGAAAGAAAATACAGAAAAGACGAGGAGAAGTCATCTGAAGACTCCAGGGGACTTCACCGACGAAAGACAAGCAAAGATAAGGCGTTTTCCATCCAGATCTTCGACGACCGTCGACGAACACGCGACCAGAGAGGCCCTGGACGCTCGAGGATGGACAACACGCCGTTCAAGTTCTGCCGTAACTGCCACCACAAGTACGCGCAGAAGGACCAGCACCCGGTATGCAACCTTTGCCTACCGGTGGACCACGAAAGCGGAGACTGCAACGCCTGTTCCGCCTTCACCCCGAAGACCCTTCGTGTGAGAGAGAGGCAGAGGGTAGCACACGCCGCCCTGCAGGGGAAGGCCCCGACCCCGTCGCTCTACGAGCTGGGGATGTCCTCCGAGGAAGAAGACAACGCTGCCGCCGAAGACGACAGCTACACGGTCGTAGAGACCGATTACACGAAGACTTCTGACAAGGTAGGAGACTCTTCGGCCCCCAAGAACCCGAGAGACTCTGAGTCTCGAAAAATCGAGGGCAAGACCCCGAAAGCGCCGACGCCAAAAAAGGCGGCGTCCGCGACTACTCCCAGGCCCAGCGGATCCTCAGAGAAGGAGTCCCCGGCGCCGAGAGCTGCTGATCAGCAGAAGACGTCGAAAATCGTCCCCGAAAAGGATCGATCGACGAGGGAGAAAGACCCGAAACTGTCGACGACGACCAGAGACCCGATATCCGGTTCGACGTCGAAAACTTCGACTCCGAGAGGCACGGCGACGAGCCATCCGTCGAAGAGAGCGGCGGAACCATCCGACGCGGAACACGCGGCCGAGATGGAAAAGAAAAGAAGGCGCCTCGAGGCAGAAATGGAGAACTTCATGCAGCGGAAAAAAGATTTCGACGCAAGGATGAAGGCCTTCACGATCCCTCACAAGACCAAGCCACCAGTGCTGGAGGCGGTCGAGGAGGAAATAGAAGAGGTCGCCGAAGTCACCGAGCAAGACCAGGACGTCGAGGTGTTCGACGACCAGGAGGAGTACGAGAATCCCCACGAGAGCTACAGCTATGGGGAGGAAGATGAGGGCAGGACAGACACAGAGTCGGCGCCCTATGACCTTCAGGAGGTAGATTACATCGATGTCGACACCGACAGCCCGGAGGAGGTGGTCGACACCTACCCCTCGAGGCCCTCGCCGCCGGACGACATCGGGGCCTACAACGCGGTGATACAATCTGCCGCAGCAGCTTTCAAGCTCAAGCTCGACGAAGAGAAGCAGAAAGCAGACTTCCTTCTGGAAACATTGCTCCCAACACAAACGAGGAGCCAGTTCCTCCCGATGCTCGAGAGCGTCTTGGCTCAGGGGAAGGAAGCTTTCAGGGAGCCCGCAACATGCAAGGCAGTAACTCCCAGAACTGAGAAGAAGTACAAGCATGCCGCAAAGGACCCGGCCTACATTCAGGGCACGGTCTCCGCAGACTCCATTATCACGGCCACAGCAAGGAGGAGGGCTAACGTACCCACTACCTCGGGCCCGCCACCGGATAAAGAGAGCAAAAGGATGGATCTGGTGGGCAGAAGGATCGAACGGAATGCCGCGACCCACTGGCGCATGGCTAATTCCAACGCCCTGGTAAACAGACACATGTACCAAATCATGGAGGGACTGGGGCAGTTGGTGAAGGACTTGCCCCAGGATGCCAAGCAGAAAGCCGAAAAGCTAATTGAAGAGGGGAAGAATGCTGCAAATTCTTGCCTTAAGACGGCCCTGGATGGGGCAGACACCGCCAGCAGGCTCATGATGATGGGCGTCACGGAAAGGAGACACGCCTGGCTCAGGATATCCGGTTTCAAACCGGAGGTGCAACACAGCATCCTGAACACACCGTTCAACGGCAGTACGCTTTTCGGACAAACAGTTGATGAGCAACTCAGCCAACTTAAGAAGGATAACGAAACAGCAAGATCCATGGGAGCATTGCAGTTCAGAGGGAACAAGAGGGGCACCCCGTCACGGAGGCCCGGCGGAAGAGGCGGAAACCAGCCAGGTACATCACACCAGGCTTTCCAGCAAACGCACCAGGCAGACTCGCAGGGTCAGCAGGGCCATCAGAAACAGCCCTGGCAGTACCAACAAAGAGGCCAGTCCTTTCGAGGGAGAAATGGACGGGGACAAAATAGAAGAGGGGGCCAGCAGCCCACCTCCAAGTGACTTCAAAAAAATCCGTGTGCCCACCCACAAAAAAGATCCCAGGGGGCAGCACGTACAGATGGGTCAAGACAAACTAGACACCTACGACCACAGGACACCAGTGGGAGGAAGATTAAGATTCCACCTCCAGGAGTGGAGAGGAATCACATCAGACAAATGGATCCTCAACATTATCCAATTCGGATACTGCATAGAGTTGGAGGCGAGGCCAACAAGCAGAAAACCAAGAAGAAAGCCGCTAGCAAGCAAGCAGCTGCAGTGCCTTCAGGAAGAAGCAAAAGAACTCCTGCAGAAGCAGGCCATAGAAAGGGTACCCTTCAAGGAAAGAAACACAGGAGTATACTCAACATACTTCCTGGTACCAAAAGTAGACGAGACAATGAGGCCCATTCTCGATTTACGGTTCGTGAACAAATTCATAAGAACGCAAAAATTCAAAATGACCTCCCTGCAAGAGGTGCTCCCACAGTTGCAGACCGGGGACTTCATGGTCACTATAGACCTCAAAGACGCATACCTGCACATCCCAATGAACAGGAAGCACAAGCACATGCTCAGGTTCACCGTCGGAGAAAGCCACTACCAGTTCACGACACTGGCCTTCGGTCTAAAATCGGCACCAAGAGTTTTCACAAAGTGCCTCGCAGCAGTCGCAGCGCACCTAAGAAGGCAGGGAATACATGTATACCCTTACCTGGACGACTGGCTGGTGAAAGCAAACTCATACCAGAAATGCAAGCTGCACGCACATACAGTGACCAGCACGCTCATAAACCTGGGGTTCTCCATCCATTGGAAGAAATCATCAATGGAGCCGGAACAAGTGAAGATCTTCCTGGGAGCACAGATCAACACCTTACAGGGCAAGGTGTTCCCCAGCGAGAAGAGGGCGAGGGCGCTGGTGAAGGAAACTCGCCTCTACCGGAAGGGACAAGCTCGGACAGTGAGGACGGCGAGCAAGATCATGGGGATGATGGCATCATGCATCCACCTGGTACCGAATGTACGACTCCACATGAGACCCATTCAAGAATGGCTACAGGAGCAATGGTCACAAGCTACAGGCAGTTGGGAGGATCTAGTGGTTGTAACGCACGCAGTGCAGAAGGAGATGACATGGTGGACCATGGAGAACATAGCAAGGGGAAAGCCTCTAACGCCCCCAACGCCAACAGTGACCATCACCACAGACGCATCCCTGAAGGGATGGGGCGCTCACATGGAGGAGCTCAAGGTGAGGGGACTGTGGACACCGACGGATGCCACAAAGCACATCAATTACTTAGAATTGAAGACAATCTTCCTTGCACTGAAGGCCTTTCAAACAAGACTGTACAAGCACAAGGTATTGATACAAACAGACAACACCACTGCGATGTTCTACATCAACAAGCAGGGGGGCACACAGTCCGCACCGCTTTCAACGCTGGCGCAGGAGATATGGAGATGGGCCATCCCTCTCAAGATAGACCTGCTAGCCATACACCTACCAGGGAAGGACAACATACAAGCCGATTGGCTCAGCAGGCAGACATCGGCATCCCACGAGTGGGAGCTCAATGCTCAGGAGACAAGATACCTGTTCGACAGGTGGGGGACACCATCGGTGGACCTGTTTGCCACACGCCAGAATGCAAAATGCCAAAACTTCGCATCCAGGCAGCCCGAGGAGGGGACACTGGGGAATGCCCTATGGATAGATTGGTCAAGGACATTTGCCTACGCCTTTCCCCCGATACCACTGATGCACAGAGTACTGAGCAAGTGCAGAGCGAGCAACATGACACTGATACTGGTCGCACCGCAGTGGGCGAGGCAGACCTGGTACTCGCAGATCATGGAGATGACACAGTGTGCACCCCACAGATTCAGCAGGAGGAAAGATCTACTGTCCATGCAGAACGGAGAGGTACTGCATCCAGAGCCAGAGAGCATGAGCCTAGTAGCGTGGCTCCTGAGGACATAGAGTTCGCACATTTGAGACTACCAGAAAGCACCCTGAGGGTACTTCGGGAGGCACGAAGGCCCAGCACTCGAAAGTGCTACGTTGCGAAATGGAAAAGATTCACTATATGGTGCAGACAGGAAAGACTCCACAATAAGATGAAGAGGGACTCCACAGTGCTAAGGTACCTGACGCACTTACTGGAGAAGAACCTTAGCTCATCCTCGTTAAGAGTTCACTTGGCAGCGATAGTAGCCTACACAAGGGGAGAAACGTGCAGGAGCTTCTTCACATCACAGGTGGTGAAGAGATTCCTAGAAGGAGCGAAAAGGATCGCACCACCCAAGCGGGTGCCGCCACCTGCATGGAACTTGAACACAGTCCTAACGGAACTCATGAAAGAGCCCTTTGAACCACTTCACAAGGCCTCCCTAAAGATGCTAACTATGAAAACAGCCTTCCTGGTTGCGATAACGTCCTTACGCAGAGTAAGCGAGCTTCAAGCGCTGACGCTACAAGAACCATACATACAAATACACAACGATAGAGTTGTGATGAGGACTGACCCACACTTCATGCCGAAGGTGGTATCCAATTTTCACATGAACCAGTCTATACAGATACCGAGTTTTTTCCAAAAACCCACAACCAGCGCAGAGAGAGCTCTGCACACCCTGGACGCCAGAAGGGCAGTCATGCACTACATTGAAAGGACAAAGGGGCACAGGAAAACAAAACAGTTTTTTGTGTCCTTCGCAAACAGCTTCATGGGCAAAGCAGTAACCAAAAGGACCATTGCACGATGGATCGCACAAACAATCCAACTCTGCCACAAACGGGCAGGACAGGAACTGGCTGAGGGGACACGTGCCCACTCCACCAGGAAGAAGGGCGCTACAATAGCCTTCCTGGCTAACACACCCATAGAGGACATATGCCTGGCGGCAACATGGGCTTCGGTGCACACGTTCACGAAGCACTACTGTGTGGACATACAAATGAACAAGGAAGCTCAAGTGGGACAGAAGGTGCTACAGCACATATTCAACACCCAACGCTCATCTTCCACCCAGCCGCCACAGAGATGAGAAACCGCTACAAAATCTATGCACAGCATAGTGAATCCAGAAAGATTCACGCTGCAAAACGAATAGTTTTCTTACCTGTCGGTGTAGTTTTGCAGCTTGAAGATCTTTCTGGATTCACTAGCGAACCCACCCACCTCCGCCAGAAAGATGAGGCTGGAGAGAGAAGAGGTGGTTAACTAAAGAATAGACTTTGAAAATACAAAGCGGTAAATACAAACTAAGAAGAACATTGCCATTACTTCGGAAACGAAAGAAACACGGAAAAAAAGAACCCGAAGATGGCGCCCAAGAGTGGGAGCTTCCGCAGGAAGCATGCCGACGTCACCGGAAATACACCCAAAGGGGGTGTGACGCCGACGCCCACCTGGGCAAAGAAAAAAAAAAAAAAAAACAAAGAAAAGACTACGAATCCGGACCCAACCACAAGACCGCGGAATAATGCACAGCATAGTGAATCCAGAAAGATCTTCAAGCTGCAAAACTACACCGGCAGGTAAGAAAACTATTCGTTCTCGCCCCGCATCTGCATCAGCCACCGCAGAGGCCGGTGGTTGGTCTGTACCCGGAAGTGGGTGCCGAAGAGGTAGGGCCGGAGTTTCTTTAGGGCCCACACGACGGCGAAGGCTTCCCTCTCGATGGTGCTCCATCGTTGTTCTCTAGCCAGCAGGCGCTGACTAATAAGGCCACGGGAAGGTCGACTCCCTCAGGGTTTACTTGGGATAGGACCGCCCCAGTGCCGTGCTCCGAGGCGTCGGTTTGGACCACAAACTCTCGGCTGTAGTTGGGGGCCTGGAGCACAGGGGTGGTGCACATGGCAGTCTTTAGAGTCTCGATGGCTGCTTGGCACTCTGGGGTCCAGTGCACCTTCTGTGGTAGTCTTTTGGAGGTCAGTTCTGTGAGGGGCCCCACAATGCTCCCATAGTCTTTTATGAAGCGCCAATAATATCCAGTGAGCCCCAGGAAGACACGAACTGCTGTCTGGGTGACCGGGGGCTCCCAGGCCCGGATGGCGTCAATCTTTGGCTGGAGGGGAGCCACCTGGCCGCTCCCTACTTGGTGCCCCAGATAGGTCACGGACCCTTGGCCTATCTGGCACTTGCTGGCTTTTATTGTCAGTCCGGCCCGTCGGAGGGCTGTCGGGACCTCCCAGAGGTGTGTCAGGTGCTCGTCCCAGTGGAGGCTGTATACCGCAATATCGTCCAGATATGCGGCACTGAACTCTTCTAGCCCCGCCAGCACCCTATTCACCAGTCTCTGGAAGGTGGCCGGAGCGTTTTTCATGCCAAAGGGCATCACTTTGAAGTGGAAGTGGCCGTCGGGGGTCGAGAAGGCAGATCGCTCTTGTGCACCAGGGGTGAGGCCGATCTGCCAATAACCGGCCGTGAGGTCGAAGGTGCTGAGATACTTGGCGGCCCCCAGGCGATCGATCAGTTCATCTGCCCGGGGGATGGGATGGGCGTCGGTCCTGGTGACGGCATTCAGCCCCCGGTAGTCGACACAGAACCGGAGATCCGGGGGTGCGCCGGGGGCGGCGGCTTTAGGGACCAGGACAACGGGACTGGCCCAGGGACTGTGTACTGGGCACAGGACGTTGGGCAAAATTTGTTCAGGGGTCACCAAATGGCAGCGGACCGCCGTCACGCTGGCTCCAGTGTCACGGAGGGCTTCGGCCCGGTGTCCATTAATGGTGACCCATTGGCAGTACTTTTGGGTGTTGCCTGGGATCGGGGCTCGGGGGATCATGTCTCTTTCACCCAGGCACACCAAGGACATAGCGGCGGGCTCCCACTCAGCCTGCTCGGGGTCGTCGTCCGCTTCCTCGCCTCTTTCTTCAGCCAGGGCGGCGGCCGCGATCTGGCGGTTTGGAGGACCGGTGGTGCCGGGTCGCTGGTTCATCGGGCAGAGAGGATCATTAGCATAGTGACCCGGCCGCTGGCATCTGTGGCAAGTAACGTTCGGGCGGGGCCCCGGTCGGGCTGGAGGGGCCCCCCTTCGGCCCAGGGCTGGCGAAGTGGAGGTAGGGGAGGACCCCGTGGGGGCGTCTCGGCCTCTGCTCTGGCCTCCTCCGCCGCCTCGTGGTCGGTGGTTCCCCGGGGATCCCCGGCCGTAGTCTCCCATCGGACTCCGGGGGACTCGGGTGCTCACCCATCTATCAGCCTCGACAGCGAGTTTTCGTGGCTCTGTCAGTTTTCTGTCGAGGAGATGCTGCCGGAGTTCGATGAAGCAGTTGTTGGAAAGATGTTCCCATATAATGAGGTCGACCAACTGCTGGTAGGTGGTGACCTGACTGCCTTTGATCCACCCCTCGATGGCTCTGCTATAAAAGTTCACGTATTCCACCCATGTGGTACCGGGGATTTTTTTACAGTCTCGGAATCGCTGCCGGTACATTTCGGGGGTGAGTCCGTAGCGAGTGAGGAGGGCGGTTTTCATGTGTTCGTACGAGGTCATCTCGGCATCGGGGAGCTCTAGCAGGGCGTCCCTCCCTTCGTTGACGAACTTCCCCCACAGGCCGGCGCCCCAGTCCTTGAGGGGTACTCGATGGGCGGTCATGGCTACTTCATAGGCTTTGAACCACTGTTGGATGTCGTCGTTCTTATAGTACTCTTTGACGACATCCTTGGGTATGTGCACCTTCGTGTCCACAGGAGGGGGCGAGGTCTTGCCCCCGGAGGCGCTGGCCTCATTCGTCTTGGCCTTGATCTCTAGTTCCTTTAAGCCACGCTCATGCTCGAACGTGAGTTTCTTTTCTTCGAGGTCTCTTTGTCTTCGTTTCTCCTCCAGGTCTCCTTCCAGCCGTAGTTGCTCGAGGGCTATTTTTCTTTCCGCCAGCTGTAGTTCTCCATCTAGCCCGAGTCGGGCTAGCTCTAGTTCGTGGAGCCGGTTCCTCTCTCGTTCTCGGGCGTCTTCGTGGGGGAGGCCCGTGTCTAGGTTTGTGGGTCTTTCCCCCGCCGGGGACGCGTCGGTCTCCGGGCGTCCGTTCTGGCCCGGGTTATCTTCATTCTGGGGTGGCGTGTCTTCGGCCTCCACCCATGTTTGCAGGGCCGATTTAAAGTCTTCCTTGGTGCTTAGGCCAGTGGTAGCGATGCCCAGGTCTTTGCAGAATTGTTTCAATTCCTTATGACTGTACTCTTCCATTTTCTTTTTCCGGAATTCTGCAACCGGTCTGGTTTCTTGAGTAGTCATGGTCGTGGTGTGTTTTTATCGGTAGCGGGTGAATCACTCTCTGTACGATTTGCGTTGGCTCGGATCGCACCGCCTGCCACCAATGTTAGAAAAGCGATCCCGGGGGAGGCAGAAGATGTCTGACTGACCACCCCTAGGTCCACCCCTCCGTCTAGAAGTATCCGAGCGTTATCGAGAGGCCTCCTGGGTGAGGGTCCTCTCCTAGGATCGTACAGCAGAGTAACCACACCACTACAAATGGACACCACACAAGAGGATAAGTTCTTAGGCTTTATCAAGAATAAAGGTTGCTTGTCTTCAGCGATATGTACAGGCAGATCGAGGGATCTGAAAAGTCTCTTACATAAGGGACAGGGTACCGGGACAGTCTCAGTACTGGTGAAGGACGGGATACCCTGCGCACAGCTCTCAATCCTCGAGCTGGGGGGTTCCGAGGGGTCGAGTCGCGGCAGCGCCAGCAGAACTCGACAGATGGTCTTTACAGAGAGGGGGCCGCGGCAGCGCCAGCAGGCCTCGAGATGGTTTCGGCGAAGATGGGCCGCGGCAGCGCCAGCAGGCTCCAAAGATGGTCCAGCTACGATGGATCGCGGCAGCAGGCTCCAAAGATGGTTCAGCTAAGATGGACCGCGGCAGCGCCAGCAGGCTCCAAAGATGGTCCAGCTACGATGGATCGTGGCAGCGCCAGCAGGCTCCAAAGATGGTTCAGCTACGATGGACCGCGGCAGAGCCAGCAGGCTCCAAAGATGGTTCAGGCTTCACGGTAATGAGTTCTTCTCGGGTCAGCCGCGACAGCGTCAGCAGGGCTCTTGACTCCAGGATACAACTGGCGTCCTACTCCAGGTCTGGCCCAGATATAGGACTGGAGTCCTTTGATGTCCGGACCCTCGCGCCTGGGGGTCAGAGGGGCTGGGATGGTGGTTTCCAGACACCCAGCAGGGGGGTGGAGCCAGCGCCCAGGGAGGCCGGAGGGCGATCGATACCAGGCGTCCGGGGACGGCTGGAGGGCCATTGAAACTCCCCTCCTCTCAGATCCGTTGAGTGGCCACTCTACCACCCGGGGGGATCTTGGTGCCTCGATGTCAGGGCTTCGCTGGGGCCTTGGCCGGGGCCGAGGCCACGTGCTCGGGACGTGGTGGGCCCAAGATGGAGTCGGGCGAGGCCACGTGCTCGGGACGTGATGGGCCCGCGCTGGAGTCGGGCCTGTAGGGGTGATCCGGAGGGGTAACCGGACCGGCAATGGTGGGGTGTGCAGGGTACGCCATGTTCCAGGGGGGAGAGCCGTGGTTTGCCAGGGTGGTTGCTCTCATCGGTAGTTCGTGTAGGTGGCTCGATGGAGGGCCGATGTCGTCCTGGGCCCGCCATGCGGGAGGGGTAGGACCACGCCATGAGGCCGGGTCCAACACAGGGCACTCAACAAGTGCAGGACCTGCAACATGACACTGATCCTGGTGGCACAACCATGTGCAAGGCAGACCTGGTACTCACAAATAATGGAAATGGCACAGGGACCACCCCACAAGTTCGGGAAAAGAAAATACTTACTCTCCATGCAAAACGGAGAAGTACTGCACCCAGATCCAGAGAGACTCAGCCTAGCTGCATGGCTCCTGAAGACCTAGAGTTTGCACACCAAGGTTACCTGAGAGCACACTGCGGGTGCTGCGAGAGGCAAGGAGACCTACCACACGAAGGTGCTATGTGGCAAAATGGAAGAGGTTCACACAATGGTGCAGCAAGGAAAAGCTACACAAGACGATGACAAGGGAATCAACGGTGCTAAGATACCTCACACACCTGCTGAAAGCAAAACTAAGTTCATCCTCGCTAAGTGTACACCTAGCAGCGATAGTAGTCTACACAAGAGAAGAGACAGGAAAGAGCTTCTTTACATCACAAGTAGTAAAGCGATTCCTGGAAGGGGCAAAAAGGATCGCACCTCCTAAGAGGATGCCGCCACCTGCATGGAACTCAATTTAGTCCTAACGCAGCTTATGAAAGCGCCCTTTGAACCCATCAATAAGGCCTCCCTACAAATGCTGACAATGAAGACAGCCTTTCTGCATGGGTATCGACTCCATTGTTAGATTGTTTTCTTTCTGCCATCGGGTTTAGGCGTGTTTTGCGGCGCTCCAGTTCTACTCCGTTCTTTAGGATGCCCTCGGTGCGCAACACACTGTACCCTTGTCAGTATTGTTTAGTATGCGTTTCAGATTCTCTGCGTCTCCCAAAATAGAAAGACACTTAATCTTCCGTTTAGAACACATGGTTGGTGGCCTTTGGGCCTTGCCGCTTTGGTAGACTTAACCTCCGCTTCGTAGTATCTAGTCTTCTGCCGATGGAACAGACTCCATTTCAGTTCTGTCCTCAGTCCCACTCCAAGTATCCACGCACCGACCTGCATAAAGTCTGCAACTTGAACCTGTCACCGGAGCACAAGGAAGAACACTGTGACGTTTGTCGATCGTTCCAGTCGAAAATGACTTTGCGGGACCGTCTTGCTCGACGAAGGGACATGCAGCGGCAGAACATCGAACACACCCCTGATATCTTCGGAAAAAATACCGAACATGAAGAAATGGAGGCGTCGGCAGTGGAAGAGGAAGAGGCCTTCTATATGCAAGAATCTGATTCAAAAGTGGAAATCGAGCACGAGTCTGAAGACTGGACAGGGTGCAGTGCGTACCAAAACCCATTTGCCCCTCAACATTACTACTACCAAACATAAGGCTTCTGGGCCACCAACGCTCCGTCCATCATCCCCTTTTGTATCGTTCTGGCCATGGTAGGCACCGAGACACTGCTTTCAACGCCCCACCCTCTGGCTTAGCACCGAAACGGTCCAGCCTTCCGGCTCGGGGCTGAGTCGAGAAAAACTTCCTTTGACACCGAAATCTTCGGCCCAAAGCAAAAAAGAAAAGGACAAATCGAGCTCCGCACTGAAACTTTCGGCACCGAAAGCAAAAGATGCTCATCCTAAACCTCCAGAGCCGATGCTAGAGGTTATGCAAGAAATGTTGGATCCTAAGCAAAAAAAATCTACACTAAGCCAGTCTCTGGACACATATCAGCTAAACATATTACTCCTTCTAAATAGAACATTCCTTCCGAGGATTTAAGTTAAAAAATCCCTCTGAAAAAGGAGGAGGACATAGCTTCAAGCCCTATTCTGATCCCTCCACCATCTTCACCACCACCAGGCTCAAACCCTTTGGATATTATACCACAGGGTTCACCGCCCACACAACCAGATATTGATTACACAGGTGATTATAGTTGACCACCTACAGATCCTGGCAATGATTAGAAATATCGATCCTCCAATGGATAATGATCCTGACCTATACCCTACAAAGCCATCACCCCCTGATGACAACACAGCATACCAGAAGTTAATTTCCAGAGCAGCATCATACCACGGGGGTCACACTTCATAAGGAATCCTTAGAGGAGGATTTTCTATTCGGGACCTTAGGAACATCAGTTAGAACAGCACAATCTTTAGTGATGTTAAAGGCATGATGTGCCAGGCCAATTATATTTTTACAGACCCTGTACGGGCTCGTATTTTGTTGTAAATCTGTTTTATTAAGGAATATAAGAAGAATCAGCATGTACACAGCATGTCACCTACAACCCTTTGGCGGGCCGGCCGCGTGGTGAGGTGAACGATCTGAAAGCAGGGGTGAGGCATTGTGAGGCTATGCAGGACTATTAAGTTGCACAGCAAGTCGCCTACAACCCAAGCAGGGCCGGCTGCTTAGTATGACAGTCAAGTGTGGCGGTTGCAAGTTCTAAAGCTCCTCCAAGTGGGAAACGCCATAGCAAACAAATGAACTCAAACACGGAACAATAAACAAGCGAAAGAAGAAGAAAAAAAATGGGAGGAGGGGAGGAGCCCCCAATACTCTTAGAGGCTATGAAATTAGCAAAGAGAATAAGCAGAGAGAAAGAGAATGAATAGGAAAGGAGAAAGAGAAGAAAGAAAGAGGGAGGGTATGACACAAGGGGTGGTTATTGCAGATAGCGTAGCTGGGAGAACTGGAACAGGGAGTGGCGGGGTGGGGGAATGTTGGATTTGGGAGTGTGTACGGGCAGTTCCATGCAATTTCGGACAAATACGACAAATCACAGCCTACCGACATTAAAGTCAAGGGAGTGTGTCAGAGGCAGGGAGATGTAATGCGTCTTCAAAAAGGCATAGAGCCCGGAGTTTCGGGGGCTGAAGACTGGCATGATCAAGTTTACAGAAATGATCTATTAGAGGTTGCCAGAGTTTGGTGAAGCGGGTGTCTCAGGACTGTAAGCGCATTGAGTAGTTCCATCTCCATGGTATGCCACAAGCGAGTGAACCAAATAGCGACCGGAGGAGTCTCCGCCTTTTTCCAATACAGGCTTATGAGTTGTTTAGCTGCGCCCAACATATGGAGAGAGATATGCCAGTCTCTACATGTCAGCACGCATAAATTATCAGGCTTGATACCCAATAGAACCGTGGCTGGAGTTTCAAGCAGGGGGAATCCAAGAACCAATTTGATGTGGCTGAGGATCTCTTTCCAGTATGTGGCCAGAAGTAGGCGGGTCCACCAGATGTGAAGGAAATCTATGGGAGAGTTTGAGCATCGCCAGCAAAGAGGGGAGGATGTAGGGAACATTTTATGTAGCCTTTGAGGGTTGTAGTACCACTGGGTCATAACCTTATAAGCAGTTTCCCGCTGAGAGATGCATTGATAGACCTTTGGAATGTTGCGCCAGAGAGTCAGTAGACAGGTCGGATTGCCATCGAGACTGATAGGGATGCAGAGCTATTCGCAGTGAGTGCTGAGGAATATGATACGTACAAGATATGAGGCCTTGGAGTTATCAGACGAGCGAACAAGCCGCTCTAAGGGAGTAAGAGTGTGTGTGGCTGCTTGCGTCAGAGATTCAGTGTGCGGTGTGGTGCAGTGGCCAAGGCAGCTGACTTTGGAGCACAGGGGTCACGGTTCGATCCCCGGCTCCGGCGACAGCTCAGCTCAGCACCTTGTGACTGGGCAATAGCTCACTTAATTTCCACAATGGCCCCAAGCGCCTTGAGACCCATAAGGGCGAGTAGTTGCTCTGTATAAAACGGACTTAGTGTGCAACCAGTGTCGAAGTTGCAAATATTGCAGTTGAGCCCCTTCGGGGAGTTGGAACTCCTGTTTACATTGTTCAAAAGTCTTGAAGGTAGCCACTACATAAAGTTCCCTGATTGTTTGACATCCACCATCTAACCACTCGATGAATATGGGGGGATGTAGGGCAGGTGGGAAGAGGGAGTTGCGATCAATGGGAGTGTTGGGAGATGGAAAGGTAGTGAGACCTTTGGTCACGGCTACTTTGTTCCAGATGTCGAGGACAGTCTTGGTAGGAAGAGCTAAGTACGCACTGTGGGAGCGAGAAGCCTGGAGTTGCCATGGTAGGTTCCATATAGAGTGCCCACCACCTCGCTTTCCCATGCCATCCATTCGGAAATGAAGCGTAAGTGCAATGCTCAATAGTATTCTATCAAATTGGGGCAAACCATGCCGCCCCTATCCCAGGGTAGCATGAGGATTTTATGAGAAAAGCGCGGCTGACGACCCCCCCCCCCCAGATAAACCTAGTGAATTCACGCTGCATGCTTTGCATCTGATGTTGCGGTATAGGGGTAGGGAGTGATTGAAACACGTACAACATTTTCAGTAAGATGGGCATGAAGACGGCCCAGCCACGAGAGGGAGAGAGGCTTCCAGATCCTCTAGCACTGACCATCTGCATTCCTGCCAGTTGGCTTGCGACCAGGTGGCAAGAGTAGGAGTCAGATTGAGCCCAAGGTAGGGGACAAGCGCCTGGAGCGTTGGAAGCTCCTCTATCGGAATGGAGAGGTTCAGAGCCCAAGATTTTTCATGGTTAACCTTAAGGCCTCAAGTTTGCTCGAATAAGCGCCGAAGATGATAGAGGGCGGGCAGGGATGCGTGCGGTTGGGATAACGTAAGGAGGAGGTAGTCTGCGAACAAGGCTACCTTATGTTGTTGGCCGCCAAGGAGAATGCCATGCATGTCTGGTGCCTGGCAAATCATGATGGCGAGAGGCTCCACCACAAGGGCGAACAGGAGGGGGTAGAGGGGGCAACCCGGTTGTGTGCCTCTGTATATTGAGATGGGGTTGGTGAGATGACCATTAACCCGGACCTGAGTCGTAGGGGAGAGATAGGGAGCCATGATGTGGGGCACCATCTGAGGGCCTACGCCTATTTTGCATAGAACCGCTCTGAGAAAGGTCCAGTCCGCGCAGTCATACGCCTTCTCTGCGTCAAGGGATAGTGGGCATGCAGGTATAATTCCAGTGATGGGCTTTCCCAACAAGGTGCGCAACTCCACGCACATTATCTGCCCCTGCCGATGGCGAATAAAGCCGACCTGGTCGGGGTCGCTGAGGCCTGGGAGATGGGGGTCTAGGCGCTTGGCTAAGATTTCAGTATATATTTTGAGATCTGTGTTGAGGAGCGCAAGAGGGCGAAAGGAAGAGCAGAGTGCAGGATCTTTACCTGGCTTAGGAAGTAGGGCTATTTCAGCCAATCCCACGGATGAAGAGGGACCTGTGGTGTCCGTGAAAGAGTTAAAAAGTCGAAAAAGATGGGGTTGAAGCTGTGGAAGAAAGACACGATAGAAGGAAAGTGGCAATCCGTCCGGGCCCTGAGATTTTCCAAGAGGAAGATCCTTCAGAGCACCAGCAAGTTCGCTCTGGGAGAGCGGTTCCTCCAGTAGCTGCGCATGATACATATTTATCGGAGACCAGGGGCAGGACAGTCTGGATCTGCTCCGGGAGAGGCGTCTCCTTAGCGTAGAGAGACGAGTAATGTGCATGGAAAGCTTTAAGTTTAGCCGCCTCAGTGGTGGCTCGAGTGTCATCAGGACACTTAATATTGGCTTTGTGTGCTTTGGCCGTACGTGTCCGTAATCGCCGAGCAAGAACCATGCCCACTTTGTCCCCTCCCTCATAATAATGTGGAAAAGTAAATTTTGCCATGTCATATGTGCCTACGTGTTCCCTATGTTATGTCATATGTGCATGATTGATATGCATGTATTCCCCTGTGATCGATTAAAGACGCAATTACAGTTGTGTCCATCTCTAGTATGTCAGTTTCCAGTTTTCGTGAATACAACGAATATCAGGCCTATGTAAAGCTACGTTGCCACGTTTTACAGTGTGCACGTTAATTCATTGAATTATCCCCGTTTCTAGGCCTCAAAAGGGCCTGGACTCAGATTCAGCTCCTGTTTTCTGAACCCTCTCCGAGGAGCGATACAGCCCCCACCTGTATCCCTGACCCTTAGCTTACTTTCATGCCTCGCAGTGCCCGGCTCGGCCTGGCTCTGCCTCCCAGTCTGCCAGAGTATGTTATGTTTCTAGTTATCAGTCCAACCCTCCTTCTCTGCATTCCTAAGCTACTGAATCGCATCAATAGTTTCTGTCATGGTCTAGCCTTTATGTCTTTATGTAAGAGAAATACTGTATTAATATTCATAGAATATTCCCCGCACACGCACTACATGTAGAATTATGTATGCACCAGTCTTAATGTCTGTTAGCCTTTACTCTGATAACTTTTGAATTCTATCAACATGTACTCTAAACACCAGATACTAGATATGCCTGGGTACATGTCGCTCTGACACTCCAGACTTTAGTCTCCTCTTCTAGCGCAGAAGTCATAGCCCCCCAGTTCTCCCTAGTAACACGTCATTGTCAGTTTGCGCGCACCACTAGGTTAGAGGTCCCAGCTGCTCAGGTAGCCCCCTCCATGTTTCCGCCCTGTTTATGACATATTCTGTTACGTTTACATCACATGTCTATGTATACGCCCTGTACACGCCTTCTTGTTACCTCATTTCACCCTTATCTTTCGCGACTGCTACAAACTCCGCCTACTGCTACGCCTACTGTATTGAATGCAATGTATTTTGTTTAACTATATATACTGATGTTCTGTTATTAAAAGTTATGCGCATCATTCCCAGATCCTGCCCCCGGCAGCTGCCGGGCCCTGCTATCCTATTCCCATGCAGGCTGTCCTGTTCCTGTCCTTCTATGCCTGATTAAAGCCTGTACACTCTAGCTACCTCGAATCTTGACTCTTATTTATTGAGCTATCTGTTTGTATGAGTATCCCGAAAAATAGAACCGGTAATTAATTATTTATTTACCACATAATGGCGTCCGAACAGGGACTTGCCCTTTCCCCACGCGCCGGAGAAGCCACGCAGGCCCCCTGATCCTCTGCAGCCGTGACGGAACCATACCGTGCACGTGCAGATATTTCTGCTTCAAGTATCCCTCAGGCCCACGGAGGAGACGGAGGTTGCGGTCCAGCGTCCAGACGAGGCGGTGGAGGAACGCGGCGAGTCCCGACCAGAGCCCAAGCCGAGAGTCCAAGGTCCGAGGTATCCGGAGGCCCACCTGTAACTGAAGTCCGAAATTCGTCCGTCCGTCGTCGTAGCAGTCCAGTCCAGTCCGAGGCTTTCCGTTCTTGCTGCCCGGTGAGTACCGTTGCTGGGGTAGTTTTTAGACAGGGTCAATTGATTTGTCTCTGGTCCGTGGGTTTGGGTACACAGATCCAACACGAAGTGTCCACTTAGGTGGATGCGGGTCCTGACGTGTCTCTTTATGGGACCGGTAAGTTTCGTACTGTTTTAGCAGTGCATCTAGTCATTCTAGTAAGTTTCTGTTCTAAGTAAGTTCTGTTCTCGAGAAATTCATGTATTCTGTTTTCAGTATTTCAGGTAATATTCTGTCCAAATTGTTATTTCATGTGTTTTCAATGTCGTGGTATGAATGATTCGTTTTTCAGTTATTATTGTGTTTATCGTGTATTGTATTGTGTCCAGACTCCAGCCTAGTTATGCCTCTGTTCTCAAAGTTACGTCAGTTAAAAACTAGAAAAGGTCTGCTCGAGGAAGCAGTTCCTGTCCCGCCTAGGGACAGTCCAGGTCATTTTATGTATCAAAAGCATGGCATAAGTGCCATATTATATCTAGATTTATGGGTGGAGTACACCAAGGAATTAGAGGAAAAGTATAGATGGCCCGTATCAGGTACGTGGGATGCCGAGTGCATCATGCGAGTAGAAGAAGCATTATGGAAAAAGAAAGCCAGACAGTCCCAGAGAGACGCCATCGAGTTATGGCGCAAAGAATCTCATAAAAGAACAGAAAAAGAAATCAGAAAGTTAGAATTAAGTAGGGAATCCTCAGAGAGAGCCCAAGAAAGGGAATTAATCGAAGTAGGTGAACGAGTTAAAGCCGAACAGTCAGACAGACAGAGAAATGCCCTCATTAAGGGTATGTATCCTCTTCTTGCCGAGGGCTTGCCAAAAGCAACCCCGGAAGCACCATGTAATTTTCAGCCACCATTAGTTCCGATTAAGCTACGTCACAAACCGACCGCTGCTGATATTTTTCTCTCGTCCTATTTGGACGACACAGTCCCAGAATATGCGAATCCTGCTCCGCCAGCTCCTGTAAATAATGTAATTCCTGTTCCTCCAGCCACCGGGGCACCTGTTACAGCACCTGTTACGGTACCCCCGGTCCAGCCCATAGTACAAGTTCCCGCTACATCGGTCACTCTGCCAGCACGAAGAGTATCAGTCGACGATTCCAGTTTAGGGGCCGCGGGGGGAGGTCCTCCTGGTACCCCGCCGCCACACAAACGTGTAACGTTAGTCGACTTACATGAACGTGCGTTACAGCGTACGCCCAAACATCAGTCCGTTGCAGATATCAAGCGATCTCTTACTGAATGCCGTTATGATCCAGTCCCGGGCGATGATAATATGGTTATATATTAATTGCGCGTAAGACGGGTGACCGAGTATTTGGACACCCTACCGAATATGAAAGAAGATCTAGACAGAATATATCGTTTCATCCGTACAGGAGATGATCCAGAAAGTATTGGCGAAATCATGTCTCTAAGGAAAGCTGAGACTCAGCTCATGCTATTAAAGTTTCTAATTAATTGTTTAATAAGGGAACAAGATTATCCAGATAAAGATCCGACCGAAATGAAAGTTCTGACAAGGTGGAGTGATCATATAGCCGAGGGTAGACACAAGACACTCAGTAGTATAGAAAGTATGTACAAGAAAATTCGTAGGGAAATAATAAGGTTACACGAGAAACGTAAAGCAGCACAAGTAAGCGAGAAAGAAGATAACACTGATACTGAAGAAGTAGAAGACGAGAATACCGCCAGAATAGCGTATGTAGGTAAATCTAGATTTCCAGACCGACATTCACGCCTAGAACACAAGAAAGTTTTTCATCTTCCAGCACCAGAACAAGATTCTCTAGAACAAGTATTTCAAGCTACCGATCATTTTCTGAAATCACGAATCGGTTATAGTGAACTTAGTACCATGCATGAACAAGAACTAGCCCGATCAGCAGTCCGATGGATTACTGATTCTACCACTTTTCCAGACGAAATAGTGGCACAAATGTTTCTGAAACTGCCCCCAGCCGAGCAGCGACTGGTGGGTATGTACATGATCCAGCACCTCATTACACTGTATGAGGGACAACATTCTGATCCAGGTCCGTTACATGATGTTCTGAACGAGTTACTCCAGTATAAATGGAAAGGTTTAGGTACCGATTTAATTAGTGTCATTCTAGAACAGCGCCACAAATATAGAACGTTTCTGAACCCGCATTTTGTTCACGTCTCACCTCCAGAAAGTAAACCATTGTACATAGATAGACAGCATCCGTTACGAGAAGTACACCCAGTTAGGACAACGGGCGGTGAAATGCAACGAGTATTTGTTTACACCCCTATCACAAAGATGGAACTCTTAGAGATGAAGAAATTAATTCCCTGTCACAACAAAGATCCAGCAGGGTTCCATCGAGAATTAAAAGACATGCTCCGTATGGGAGAATACACGTATCCAGATATCATTAAAATGTTAAAGGTCCTATTGCCCGCAGGGGTATATGAAAAACTCAAGGAAAAAGAATGGGAGGTGGGAGAGAAAAAGATCGATTGGACAGCTCTAGAAGCTGAAGATAAAATACGAGTACCAGGTACCGGTCTTGGGGACAAAGTAAAGAATTGCCCGAGTTATTGATACAAGTTTTGCCAAGGTTATTATCCACGAAAAAGGAAGATTGGGATGCAATCTCAGCATGCCAACAGAAACAGGATGAAGATACTAGTGATTTTTATTCTAGATTTGAAAAATGTTTTATTATTAACAGTGGTTTGAAGACAGGTAGCGAGTCATACCCTCATCTTTTTGTTACTAAACTAGTTGAGAATTCAAGCCCACAAGTTAAAAATCGAGTTCTGAAAGTCGAAAGTACCTGGCAAGCTAGTACCCCGTCACAAATGCTCCAAATGCTCCAGTATCACCAGAATAGAATCAGGGAAGAGCAAGAACACGAAAGGAGACGTATGAAAGACACGAAAATGAAAGTACTAGTTGCACAATCTGTTCCACAAGACAGTCAGAAGAGGGGTCCGAATCAAGCCAGTCATCCTGCAGCTCCCGTTAAAGGGACATGCAATTATTGCAAACAGCCAGGTCATTTCATAAACGAGTGTGCAGTTCTGAAACACAACATAGCTACTGGTAAGACTAAAGAAAGACCACGTCCGCCTAGACAAGAGCAAGTTTCACAGACTTCTCAGCCACCCCAGAATGCACAACAGACAGTTCCAGCACCGCAGCCTATTGCTGCAACACAGCATGTTACACAGCAGATGTACCAGTATGCCCAGACAGAGTATCCAGAGTATCAACAGTATTCATGAAACAGCCTAGAGAGGGAGGTAGGCTTGCCTCTCATCGAGATACCTGTAGATCAAGAGGGTCCCTATGTACACAGTCAAGTATTAGGGAAAGACAGAAAGTTTTTGATTGATACAGGGGCAAGTAGGACTACTATCAGTCATGACGAGGTTCCAGGGGCTCCGCTCTCAGGCTCTAGAAATGTTTCCCTTGGATTTTCAGGAAAGCCTATTGTTAACGAGATTTCAAAGCCAGTTACTCTAGAAGTTGGTCCATTGTCCCGAACTACTGATTTGTTACTTACGAAATCATGTCCAGAAAATTTGTTAGGCATTAAAACATTGAAAGAATTAGGTGCAGTTATTTGCTGCTCCCCAGAAGGAATCCGATTGTTTTTAAGAGACTTTAAAGGTCACTATGTATTACGTGATTTTGATCCAAGATTGTCCAATGTTCCACAGCATCTATGGGCGCAAGGTCCAACTGATGTAGGTTTTATGCAAATCACACCCCATCGTGTGACCCTCAAGCAAGGTATAGTCTTGCCACGAATCAGACAGTACAGATTGCCACCTGAGGCTGTAGCAGCCTTATCTAAAATTATTGACGAGCTCATTGCTCAAGGAGTGGTCGTAGAAACTGACTCCAATGTATGTAATTCTCCTATCATTCCAGTCATGAAACGTACTGATCCAAATGCACCTCCAGTATATCGATTAGTGATTGACCTTCGAGAACTTAACAAATGTATCATACCCCAGTATCCAGTAGTCCCAGATATTTCATCTCTATTGACAGCTATTGATTCTGAAGCTACATTTTTTACTGTTATAGACCTCAAGAATGCATTTTTCAGTGTTCCGATTCATCCAGATAGCCAATACCTTTTCGGTTTTTGTTTAAATGGAAGGAGCTATAAATTCACACGAGCTCCTCAAGGTTTCACAGAAAGTCCTAGTATTTACAGTCAAGCACTTAAAAGACAACTAGACAATATTCACATGCCAACTGACACTGCCCTGCTCCAGTATGTAGATGATCTACTGATCACAGCCCGTTCTGAACGTAATTGCGAGCGAGCGTCACTTACAGTTCTGTATTTCCTAGCCGAGATGGGGCACAAGCTATCCCCTTCGAAGCTCCAGTTCTGTGTCCAGCAAGTGATCTACTTAGGCCAGTTACTGTCCAAGTGGGGTAGGCAGTTGACACCAGACCGTATCCAGTTAATAGCGAGTCTTCCACAGCCCAAGACACAGAAGGAGGTACGTGCTTTTATTGGCCTCACTTCTTATTGCAGACAATGGATTCCTCAGTATGCATTTCTAGCAAAGCCACTGATACAGTTAACGACACAGGAGGCAGCCGTATCGACTGTCCTCCCTTGGACATCTGAACATACACTTGTTTTTAATGAATTAAAGAAAGCCTTATGCCAAGCACCTGTTCTAGCTACACCGAACTACAGTAAGCCTTTTACACTTTTTGTCACAGAACGTGATGGTACTGCATTATCTGTTCTCACACAAGATCAAGCAGGACAGTACAAGCCTTGTGCTTATTTTTCGAGCACATTAGATCCAGTAGCCCAGGCTTTGCCTGCGTGCCTCAAGTCAGTTGCAGCCACAGCTCTAGCAATCAGACAAAGTGATTCCATAGTATTAGGACACTCCCTGACAGTACAAGTTCCACACTCCATGGAAGTTCTTTTAAACCGAACACAGACTCAGCACTTGACAATTGCACGCCTAACAGGTTATGAACTGACATTGTTCCAGCCACACATAGAAATCAGACGCTGCAAAGTTCTAAATCCTGCTACTCTGTTACCGTCAGTTACTTCAAATCCTGCCACACATGACTGTGTGGAAGTCATTAACACTATGACTAAGCCAAGACAAGACCTGACAGACATTGCATTACCTAATCCCGACCTGACACTTTATGTGGATGGTTCATGTATGAGAACTAGTACAGGAGAACTAGTAGCCGCGTATGCAGTGACTACTGACACTGAAGTTATTGAAACACACCGTATTGACACCCTGTCTGCTCAAGCAGCAGAGCTAGTTGCTCTGACCCAAGCCTGCATACGTGCCAAGAACCTGAAAGTAAACATATATACAGATTCACGTTACGCATTCGGAGTTGTACACGACTTCGGAGTGCTCTGGCAGGAGAGAGGTTTCATGACTTCTCATGGAACCAAGATTCAGCATGGTCTCCTCATTCAAGCTCTGTTAGATGCAATACATTTACCGACAGCTATCGCTATCATGAAGTGCAAGGCACATACGAAAGTTACTGACATCATTTCCCAAGGTAACGATCTAGCAGATCGAACAGCCAAGCTTACAGCTCAGACACCAGACATTCCAGTTAACAAGACACAGACATCCACTCCAGTTCCGACTACTTGTATGACAGTTAAGGACCCTACACAAGATGTCATAGACATACAGTTACATGCTACTCCTGAAGAAATCAAGAAATGGTCCAAACAAGGAGGGGTCCAGACAGATCAGGGATGGTTGACGAAGGGAAAAGCCACATGGTTTCTCCCCGACTCTATGGTTCAAGTCATTATCAATACTGCACATAGTCCAGCACACCTAGTAGAAAAAGCCATGTTAGACAGTATACAGAACCTTTGGTTTAACAAGCACTTACGAGCTGCAGCCAAGCAGAAAGTTCGTACTTGTATGATATGTTGTCAATTCAATCCAGGTAAAAGTGTCCCGGTGGAACAAGGTGGATTCCAACCTCCTGACCACCCTTTCGAAGTCCTCCAGATGGATTATATTCAGATGGAGCGATGTTGAGGTTTCAAGTATGTTCTTGTAGTTGTATGCGCTTTGTCCAGGTGGACAGAAGCATATCCAGTTCCAGATTACACAGCAGCGACCACTGCCAAGCAGTTGGTTCTTGAATTCTTTCCCCGTTATGGACTCCCTAGGGTCGTGTATTCTGATAACGGCCAGCCATTCTCATCCGAGTTAATGAAACATGTTTCCCTTTTGTTAGGGTACCAGTGGAAGTTCCATTGTGTGCGCCATCCTGAAGCAGCCGGTCTCGTAGAGAGACATAATCAGACCCTGAAAATCCGTATTGCCAAGACATGTAAAGAGAAAGGTGTAGACTGGCTAGTTGCCCTGCCAGTTGCTTTATTCTTTATGCGAATGGTCGCACATTCCAGATCAGGTCTGTCCCCTTATGAGGTCGTATTCGGCCGCCCCCAAACATGTGGGGTACACCTAGACCCCGCAGTATTACAGATGTTTCCAGTAATATGTTGACAGATTACCTAGCTTCCTTGATGTCTGCCCTACACTCTTGTCGTTCACAGGTTGCCGCCGCATTTCCAGACAATACTGAAGTGAAACCGCACGAGGTCATTCCAGGGGTCCTTGTAAGGAACTTTGATCGTTCAAGTCCGCTGGAGCCTCGTTGGAAGGAGCCACGACTTGTCCTCCTGACCACCCGTACGGCCGTGAAGTTGGAAGGCCGCAAGGGATGGGTCCATCTGTCCCATATCAAGAAGTTCCATGGAGTCCGAGAAAAGACATTTTTAAAGGACATTTCTAAAGACTGTTCCATTTCTAAAGACTGCCTGAAACCAGACATTGATCTGAATCCTGAACTGAAAGTTCCTCTGTTAGAGAAAACTCCGCAACAGGAGTATAAGTTAAAGCTCCGGTCTAGTAAAATAAGTCAGCCAGTTTAATTGTCTAAGTCCCTCTCGGTTTAGACAGGTATCTGACATGTATAAGATAGACCCCCATAGTGAGAGAGTTAGTCAAAACTCTATCCGATGTATCGTTTTTCTGAGTTTTATATTATTTCTAAGTTTGATGGTTACCTGCACAAGTTATGCATTGCATTTATGTTTTCCAATTTCTCATGTAAATAAGTTTTCTAATGCTACAGTAGAGCACACATTTAGTGATCTGCCTCCTCACGAGTTATCCTATCGTCTTGCTATGAGAAATAATACATTCATCAGAATGTTACATTATTCACACCAGACCAGCAATGCTACTAATTGTTGGGTGTGTGGTCGACTCCCCCCTTTCCAGACACCAAAGGGAGTTCTGCCACTCTTTCCTTATCCGTTCTCACATAATGGTTCGTGTGGAGCATGGTCCATGTTAACGTCATCTTCAAATGATATGTCCCTTCTGAATAGAACATGTTTTCCAGACAAGCAAGGTCTCCCCCATAGAACAGGGTTAGATCTAGAAAATGAAGTTTACAATTTAGGTAATTATTCTTCGAATTTTATGGTCCTGAATGTTCAGTCTGATACTACTCCAGACTTACCTGCTATTTCAGTACTACCAGTCAAAGGCGAATTATGTGTCAGAAATAATGGTTCCGCACATGTAGGACATAGTGATTGTACTACTACTGTCGAGTATAGTGACAGTGGGAAATCTATTTTCAAAGCTTCACGTCATTCTTATTTTGTTTGTGGTCAGACCGCATATGTTCGTCTGCCCCTCGATTGGGATGGAACGTGTTACATTGCCTTCCTACTGCCACCAGTTTTTCTAGCCCCATCTGATTATCACAGAAACACACATCTAGTACACGTCAGACATAGAAGGGAGATTGAGTCCCCAATTGTCGATCAAACTGAAACTGCTCTAGAACAGTATACAGATTTCAATAGAGGTTTCTTTTTCTTTATAGGCCCTGTCCAGAATAGTAAGTCAATCCGTAGGTTAACCAGAACCCTTGAAGCAGTAGTGAATGAGACTACTTCTGCTCTAGGTAACTTAACCGAAGAGCAATCTGCTATGAGATTTGTCGTGCTCCAAAATCGTCTCGTTCTTGACGTCATACTGGCCGATAGAGGAGGAGCATGTAGAGTCATCGGATCTAGTTGCTGCATTTTCATTCCTAATAACGCGCCGTCTGTTTATTCAGCTATAACCAGACTTCATAAAATTGCCCATCAGTTACACCAGAATCCAGGCACCTGGACATGGTCCGGTTGGCTCTGGAGTATCATATCTGCCTGGGGATGGAAAGTATTGTCATTCCTGGGTATTGCAGTAATGATCATATTCAGTTGCTGCCTATGTATACAATGTGGCCCTGCGATTTGCGGCATTTGTGCTACCTCTTGTATTCCTAGTCCTAAGTCCCGTTCCAAGACAATTCGAGACGAGCAAATGATGCTGTATGAAATGATAGATGGTATCATGAATATAGATGTTTCCTGATGGAAACGTAGGGCACAAGGAGGGAATGTGGAAAAGTAAATTTTGCCATGTCATATGTGCCTACGTGTTCCCTATGTTCAATCAATCAATCAATCAGGTCATTTATAGAGCGCACTACTCACCCGTAGGGTCTCAAGGCGCTGGGGTGGGGGGGGGGTGCCGTTACTGCTCGAACAGCCAGGTCTTGAGCTTCTTCCTGAAGGAGAGGTGGTCTTGGGTCAGGCGCAGGTCGGTCGGGAGTGAGTTCCAGGTCTTGGCGGCCAGGTGGGAGAAGGACCTTCCTCCTGTTGTCGCTCTTCGGATGCGGGGGACGGCGGCGAGGGCGTGGCTGGTTGATCTGAGGAGGCGCTTGGGGGTGTAGAAGTTGATCCGGTTGTTGAGGTAGCTCGGGCCTTGGTCGTGTAGGGCTTTGTACGCGTGGGTGAGGAGACGGAAGGTGATTCTCTTGTTGACCGGGAGCCAATGCAGATCTCTCAGGTGTCCGGAGATGTGGCTGCGTCGGGGGATGTCGAGGATGAGGCGTTCTGGATCCGCTGGAGTCTCTTCTGGAGCTTGGCGGTGGTTCCGGCGTAGAGGGCGTTGCCGTAGTCCAGTCGGCTGGTGACGAGGGCCTGGGTGACCGTCTTCCTCGTCTCGGTGGGGATCCACCGGAAGATCTTACGTAGCATGCGCAGGATGTTGAAGCAAGACGAGGAGACGGCGTTTACTTGTCTGGTCATGGAGAGGGAGGAGTCCAGGATGAAGCCCAGGTTGCGTGCGTGGTCCGTTGGTTTGGGTGCGGTGCCCAGGGCGGGGGGCCACCAGGAGTCGTCCCAGGCGGAGGGCGAGGAGCCCAGGATGAGGACCTCCGTCTTGTCTTGTCTTGCCCCCAGGGCAGCACGAGTTCACGGTTGCCCCCAGGGCAGCACGAGTTCACGGCTGCCCCCAGGGCAGCACGAGTTCACGGCTGCCCCCAGGGCAGCACGAGTTCACGGCTGCCCCCAGGGCAGCACGAGTTCATGGCTGGCCCCAGGGCAGCACGAGTTCACGGCTGCCCCCAGGGCAGCACGAGTTCACGGCTGCCCCCAGGGCAGCAGGAGTTCACGGCTGCCCCCAGGGCAGCACGAGTTCACGGCTGCCCCCAGGGCAGCAGGAGTTCACGGCTGCCCCCAGGGCAGCAGGAGTTCACGGCTGCCCCCAGGGCAGCACGATCTCACGGCTGCCCCCAGGGCAGCACGAGTTCACGGCTGGCCCCAGGGCAGCACGAGTTCACGGCTGGCCCCAGGGCAGCACGAGTTCACGGCTGGCCCCAGGGCAGCACGAGTTCACGGCTGCCCCCAGGGCAGCACGAGTTCACGGCTGCCCCCAGGGCAGCACGAGTACACGGCTGCCCCCAGGGCAGCACGAGTACACGGCTGCCCCCAGGGCAGCACGAGTTAACGGCTGCCCCCAGGGCAGCAGGAGTTCACGGCTGCCCCCAGGGCAGCAGGAGTTCACGGCTGCCCCCAGGGCAGCAGGAGTTCACGGCTGCCCCCAGGGCAGCACGAGTTCACGGCTGCCCCCAGGGCAGCACGAGTTCACGGCTGCCCCCAGGGCAGCACGAGTTCACGGCTGGCCCCAGGGCAGCACGAGTTCACGGCTGGCCCCAGGGCAACACGAGTTCACGGCTGCCCCCAGGGCAGCAGGAGTTCACGGCTGCCCCCAGGGCAGCATGAGTTCACGGCTGGCCCCAGGGCAGCAGGAGTTCACGGCTGCCCCCAGGGCAGCACGAGTTCATGGCTGGCCCCAGGGCAGCACGAGTACACGGCTGCCCCCAGGGCAGCACGAGTACACGGCTGCCCCCAGGGCAGCACGAGTTGACGGCTGCCCCCAGGGCAGCAGGAGTTCACGGCTGCCCCCAGGGCAGCAGGAGTTCACGGCTGCCCCCAGGGCAGCACGAGTTCACGGCTGCCCCCAGGGCAGCACGAGTTCACGGCTGCCCCCAGGGCAGCATGAGTTCACGGCTGGCCCCAGGGCAGCACGAGTTCACGGCTGCCCCCAGGGCAGCACGAGTTCATGGCTGGCCCCAGGGCAGCAGGAGTTCACGGCTGCCCCCAGGGCAGCAGGAGTTCACGGCTGCCCCCAGGGCAGCAGGAGTTCACGGCTGCCCCCAGGGCAGCACGATCTCACGGCTGCCCCCAGGGCAGCACGAGTTCACGGCTGCCCCCAGGGCAGCAGGAGTTCACGGCTGCCCCCAGGGCAGCAGGAGTTCACGGCTGCCCCCAGGGCAGCAGGAGTTCACGGCTGCCCCCTGGGCAGCAGGAGTTCACGGCTGCCCCCAGGGCAGCAGGAGTTCACGGCTGCCCCCAGGGCAGCACGATCTCATGGCTGCCCCCAGGGCAGCACAAGTTCATGGCTGCCCCCAGGGCAGCACAATCTCACGGCTGCCCCCAGGGCAGCACGATCTCACGGCTGCCCCCAGGGCAGCGCATTCTGTGTAATAGGGCGCACTGTCCCTGTTTGTGCCTTGCACACCTGTTTTATGGTCCCCCAGGGAGCAGACATGGAAAGTGCGCCCTATACATAATATGGCCGAAGGAGATCGACCAGGTGTTGGGTTGTTTCCTCAGCATCAAGACCTCTGCCTTCCCTGCATTCAGCTTTAAACAGCTGCACTTCTCAGTAGCAAACAGGTACTCTGGAATAGTGCGTGCCTGCGCTTTTATATTTCTGTCTCAAACACTACTGAGATGGTGTGGGGAAACACCACCCATACCATCCTTGGCATCTCAGACATTCAGTGTTTCAACTGGTGCTTCTGACTAGCCTATATTTAAATGCTCTAGATTGTGGCGATATAAGAGTTAAGGTACCTGGGGACAGGTAGTGGGGAGCGACGTAACATTGCCAGGATGTAAAGTAGTGTGGTCAAGTGGGGAAGCCCAGGTGTGCCACCTCACCACAGCACCGCGACTTTGTCCGCGTCATGCACACAATAAACACAACCGCACCGCCTGGGACTCACACATCAAATTCGAATAAAGACTCTCAGTTGTTTGTGCCAATGTTTGTTAGAGAAGCGTTAAGGACCCCTTGGGTTAGTGGGCTCTACACACATGCTGTCTGCCTTTCCCTGTCTCCCTATGTATTTATTTAATGCAGTTTTATATATCGCAGACTTTACCCAGAGGTGTCGTAGCGCTTCACAATAGAACCAACTACTTTATGAAAAGGAGATTGACACCAACAAGCTACAAATACAATCGGGATAATTAAAATAAAAGGTGCTGGGGCTCTCCTCCGGAGGCGGAGCTAACAGGAGAAATGCGCTCGTGCACACTGCCTCCTGACTAGAGCCATGGCTGGCATTTCACATTCTGGAGAAGACTTGGCGTAATGACCAGAGCTGCCGATTTCGGAGCTGGGGAACCGGGTTCGACTCTCGGCATGGCTAAACGTCCTTTGAAGATTGAGAAAATTGCCTTCCTTCCAAATAAATGTGTCCTTAATTGGTACTATAATCACCGGTGCTGAGAAATTAAGCACCTTAGGTTAATACAGGTAGAGGCTGATTGAAGGAAGTAGCTCCTTGTGATTAATGAGGGGTGTTCACACTGCTTACACTCTGCCCCCCCTCGCCCCCCCATATTTATTCACCCCTCCTGGCCCCGCCCCCAGGCCAGTGCTCACCCGGGTGTTACAGAAAGGGCTTCATGTGTAATACGAAAGCTGGTCATAGAACCTGTCTTTTACCAGCTGCAGGTTTATGTAACCGGCCGCTCTCGCAGCTGTAATGTGTGTAAGGTGGGGGGCCAGGGAGGGGGCTCTGCCGTCCTCACTGAAGCCCATCCCCCCCCCCCCCCCCCCCCCACACTCTGCCACCTTCATTCCCATCCCCGGCTCACACCGCCGTTTTGTTCTCCTTGATATGTAATCATATATACTCGCGTTGCCATGGAAACCCCTCTCGGTGTAGCGCCTAATGTTAATGAAATCACTGCACGCAGATGTGTGCGCGTTCAGACTCGCCCCCCCCCCCCCCCAGCTGCCTGTTTATTTCTTTTATTTCCTGCCTGTTTCTGACCCTCGGCTCGTGTTTCCAGCGTCCATCAGCCGTTGACCCGTCCTCAGTGGAGGCCTCAGTGTCTGACTGAATATTACACAGCACATGCAATGAAAGGATGTTTATTTAATACACAAGCGCCCGGATGCAATGTTAACAAGCAATAGGTCTCACGACTACGAATTTTGGAGCTATGGCACCGTAAATGGCAGTGCCTTTTAAAATACCAAGAGCAACACCTATTGCATTGCATAGCGCGTGTCCGTTACTGACCATGTAAATGTAAATGTACAGGAATTTACATAGCGCAAATCACCAAGCGGTTTCTAAGTGCTTGCTTAGGGAACCCGTCCTGGTATTCCCCTGTGAGATAACCCCGGCAGGGTATCCGCAAGGTGAAAGCCAGGCATCCCACCGCGAGGGGCCGTTGTGGAGATTAAGCAAGCTATTGCCCAGAGTCGCAGAGTGTGAACCCGTGAATCGAGTAGGCACCGGAGCGAGAATTGTTGAGTCCATGGACATTTTAGGACTCAAGACCCCGCCGAGCCGGGAATTGAACCCTGGTCCCGGGCTGACCTCTGCTTCCAGGTCTGCCTCCTCTAACCAGTGAGCCACACTTCTCCATATCTCGTAAGTAGGGATGGTGCTGTGCAGGTGAGAGCACGTAGTTTCAACGTAACAGGGTGAAATACCACCACTGGTGCGGAGTGGGGTGCAGGGTGACAACGTGCACAGAATTATGTAACTTGGTCGGGGAAGGTGGTAGCCGAGCTCTACAGCCAGACAAGGCTGGGCCCTTTGTGGTAGTTAAAGAAGATAATGATGAGATTAACATGTGAAATCAACTTAAGTCGTGTTTATTAACCACAACCTCTGCAGCCCACAGGTAACTGACACAAATGGAATTATCTACAACTTGAGTCACATCAGCATTCTATATTCCAGTGAGATGATGCTGGAATACATGAAACATGAGATCACACCAAGATCTCCCTTTCTTTATAATAACCAAAGGCTAAGGCTAAGAAACAGCATAACGGAATAAAAAAGCGAAAAAAAAGAACAAAGTAATAAAGAACTACAATATAATCGTATAGGACAGAGAAACAATAAATTCAATCACGAAATCTTAGAGGCTTAACCGTTTTCCTACCACTTCTCCTTGGTTCAGGAACAAGAGTATGTGAGTAGGAATGACTCACTTCAGAAATGTCAGAAAAGGAGGTAGAAGCAGGAAAATTGTGAGGATGCTTGTGTGAACTGGAAGGAGAAGTAAGATCGCGTTGAGGCAAATCACCATTAATTCCTGCTAGTACTCACTGCATTCTTGGTCACAACTTCAACTCTAACAGGTGGCTTGAACTTTGGCTTTCCCTTTGGGACATGACTGGGGTCTTTAACACAAATCCAATCACCCACACGGAAAACACTTCCGGTAGATTTGACCCTATGTTTAGTGTCATACTGACTCTTTATCTTAGCTTGAAATTTTTCAACATTGGGTCTAACAATTCTGTCCACGCTTAACATACGATCATTCTTGGTTTGACACTCTCGCAACGAAGCAGGACACAATCTGGATGCAGGAGGCCGTCAACGCAGAATTTCAAACAGTGAAAGACCGGAGACAGCATTAGGACATGACCTGTGAGACCAAAGCATCTCTTCAACAGCCTTACAGAGTTCAATCTTGTTCTGAACAGCCCATTGTATGAATTCCATGAGGGTCCAATTCATTTTTTCCACTAAGCCATTAGCTTGAGGATGGTATAAAGCAACACATTTATGTTTGATATCATTGGCATCTAGAAAACGTTTCATCTCCTTAGAAACAAACTGGACATCGTTGTCGGAGACAATTTCTTTTGGATAACCTTTCCTTAAAAACAAACTATTTAGGAACTTGATAACTTCAAAAGTGTTAGGTTCTTCAACAAATTTGACTTCCCACCATTTACTATAGTAGTCAACCCCCACAATAGCAAACTTAAACTTCCTCGGTAGAATACTGAAAGGCCCAATGAAATTTATGGCCAGTTTTGACCACACGGACTCTGGTAAACTGATAGGTTGAAGAGGGACAGCTTCGATCTTGAGCACTTTATCACTGGATGCACAAATGATACACGCTCGGACGCTAGCTAAAATGGCAGAATCCATCCCTGGCCACCAATAATTGTCCCTGATTTTCATCTTATTTATTGTCTGGCCTAAATGTCCCTCATGTCCATATGTGATAATCCGGTCTCACAAACTGACAGGTGGGATACATTTATCTCCTCGTACCAACATCCCATTTTCCTCAATAGATAGTTTGTCACAAACTTTAAAGTAAGGCTATAAGGCCTGAGGTAAACCGTTTTCTTTTGGCCACCCATTCATCACATATTTCTCACATCCTCTAATTCGACATCTGACATCTAATTCTGAATTCCACTCCTTTTCTGAGAAAATAGTATGACAAATATCAATGCTCATTGGAATGGCCTAGGACTAGATGGAGAGGGTGGGTTGGTTGTTCTGGGGTAAAAGCAGACACGAAGTGTTACACTTGACCTGTGACCCGAATAGGGCACGCACCGAGGTACCTCCAGTGAACTGACTCATTGAAGCGCCGCCCAGCCTCCGGGATGTGGGCTAATCGGCTGTGTATTGTATTGCTATCGCACTGTATGTTGGGTGCCGTTGGTGTATAGGTTGGACTGTTGGATGTGTTTATTCCTGATTCTGCAATAAAAATATATTTACAAAAAAAATGACAAATATCAATGCTAGCAATAAGACATTTCTCATCATTTTCATCATTGTTTTCTGTATAATCAGTGAAGCTTCAGGGTGAACGTGAAAAATAATCTGCCCTAATGTTCTAACCACCAGGGATGTGTTCAACTGTAAAGTTGTACTGTAAGTGTTTAGAACTCAATCTCGCTATCCTAGGCGTATGATCTTTGATGACAGTACCACTTAAAATACTAACTAAAGGCTTATGATCTGTCTTGAGAACATATTTTCTCCCCCAAATAAAACAATTAAAATGTTCAACTGCCCAACAACAACCCAAAAGTTCTTTCTCAATGACAGAGAAAACCTTTTCATTTGTTGTCAGAGACCTTGAAGCAAAACCAATTGTAACTTCATTCTTCCCCTTCATTTGGGCAATGGTGGCTCCCAATCCATCATTACTTGCATCAACTGTGATGATGCATTCACTAGAAGACTCAAAAGGTGCAAGAACACCAGCTGAAGTGATATCATTCTTTAACCTTCAAATTTTTCTTGACAATTTTTATCCCAGATACATTTTTTTTCTTTCTTCAATAGTTCACGCAAAGAAACAGTTTTTGCAGAAATATTTTGGATGAATTTAGAATAAAATTCACAAAGGCCTAAGAATGAAGCTACATTCTCTTTACTTTTGGGAATTGGAGCTCTGGTGATAGCATCAACTAATCCTGGTCTGGGTTGAACCCCTTTTTCGGAGATTACATGACCTAGATACTCAATGGTGTTTTTTACGAACTCACATTTCCCAAGATTGGCAACAACTCCATACTTTTGTAACCTTTCCAATACTGCACGCATACGTGTGTCATGTACAGACACATTTTCCCCCGCAATTAAAATGTCACCCTGAAAGGTTACAACACCCTAAATTCCTTCCAAAACATTCTCAAGTACACGCTGAAAAACAGCAGCAGCAGACGCAAGACCGAAAGGCATCCTTTTGAACTGATAGGTGCCCATCGGTTATACGAATGCTGTGAGATGCCGTGAAGATTAATCAAGTACCACCTGATGGTAAGGGGATGCTAAGTCGATCTTTGAGAAAAACCTAGCACCCGAAAAAGTACTGATGATGTCATCAATTCTTGGAAGAGGGTGGTAGTCAATCCAAATAGCCTTGTTTAGGCTTCTGAGGTCAAATCAGACTCTCAATTGCCCATTCTTTTTCCTGGCAATCACCAAAGGTGACAACCATAAAGAGGATTCAATGGGTTCTATTACCCCATCATTACACATCTTCTTCAAAACCTTGCCTAAAACTTCACGCACACTAAAACGTACATTCCTTAATTTGTGTTTCACTGGTTTGACATCACCTTGTGTTTTACTTTTGTGCTTGAACCCTTTAATTTTACCAAGATGGTCGTGAAAAACAGTAGGAAACAGCTTAACCCATTTGGAATTGTTACTAATGGTATCTTGAGAAGACTTACTCTCTTCAGAATCAGTGGCAAGAGAAACTTGAACATCTTTCCCAGGGCTAATGGTCATACCAAAAAGTCCATGGTGGTACCATCCGAGGATATTAATTCCCTTTTTGGCAACGTAAACTTCTCCAAAAATGGTGCCGTTTTTTAATTTAAGGTGACATTTAAAATACCCAGACAGTTCTATCTTCCTCCCATCATAAGTTACTGGATACCTGTCGGGTGGAAATAATTCTCAGTTCCCCCAGATCTCTGTAAATAACTCTTCAGTCACCATTGTCATTCTTGCACCAGAATCAATAAGGAGTTTGAGAATTTTACCATCCACTTCAATGTTTTCATAAGGGTCTATACAATTAGATTTGCCATTTCGTACCACAATAATCATACCCCTCACCCCTCTTATACAATTTTGTTCTTCATCGGAACTATCACACAGATCACCATCAGGAATTGCATTGACCTTGTCTCTATGTGACTGGCAAACTGTCGCAAAATGCCCAATTTTTCCACACAACTTGCATTTTACATTCTTTGCAGGACATTGCCGACCATTAAGACCATGATTAGGATAACCACACCTAAAACAAATGTTCTTTTGAGAAAAAAACTACCTTTGTACTCTATATATAGTTTCTAATAAGTTAGGATTTCTCATGGTGAGGAGTTTTTCTTGTACTTTTTTGTCCCAACAGCGTACCACTATCTGGTCACGTATAAGTTGATCCGTAAAGTTCTCAAACTGACACTCCGAAGCAAGCATACGTAAAACAGCAATATAAGTATCAATGGACTCATCTCGTAGTTGCTCCCTAGTAAAAAACTTGTGCCTGTTGACTATCAAACTAGGTTGTACGTCAAACTGCTTCTCTAAATGTTTTACTGCCAATTCATACTCATCTAATTCATCTTGCCCCTTTACAATGGGATATGGTGGAAGATGTGCATGTATGGATTGCCCTTCAAAACCAAGATTATGTTTTAATAAAAACCTCTTACGTTCTGGGCGATACCTATTTCCGCCGATAGCTCCCAGGTACTCAGTGAACGTCCTATACCAATTTCTCCAAGATACTGGAGGGTCTCCAGGAGTTTGAAGAAAAGGTGATGGAGCATTCACAATCTGCATGGTAGCCATGGCGAAAATAAATGTGCAATCAATATAGATCGTGTAAGACCAGTGAAATAAACAATACCACACTAAAGCTTGTGTACGTCACAAATGTTCTTTTACAACAAGTATAGATTCATACATAATGTGCTATGGTGAGCAGTTGACCTAAACTGCGTGTGCACACCACGGATGTGCAAATCTTCATTAATTGCGTGTGCACATCACAGACGTGCGAATTCTCTTAGTTAGTGAGTTACCTTGGACTGCATGTGCACATCCCGGATGTGCAAATTCACTTTATTGTATTGAAGGAACTTATATCCAACTTGTTTTTTAATGCAGAATAAACTACTTGAGATAGGTTCTTCCTTTAACCTGACACTGAGAGACCTCTGCTAAATTAAATGCGATTTCAGGTAAACACTGGGTTTTCTTCAATGGAGGTTTGAGTTACAGTTGTTCCTTTATAGTTTTTGTTCACTCCCATTCACTTGAAACAATGCAGGTTAGCATTCTAATTGTTCCTCTCCAGATTTATGCACTTCCCTTGACTTGTTACACTGCAGGTTAGCGTTCTAGTTGTTCAGTTCCTGTTTTTGGACACTCCCTTCGAAACTGAAGGAAAACCTATGCGGAACGAAACAGAGATATGTTGCCGGATAAGTACATTAATCTTCCCCTCTCAACGCAAAGCTAGCGTGTGAAAAACAAGCTGGAATGCTGGTCAAACAATTAAGACACTCTCGGCGTGATTCTTTAATGTCACAGGCTGCGATCCACATCCAAAGTGCTCGAGCGGCAGAGAGATTCAGCTGCGAGGGAAAGCACGTGCACGGCTCGAATTAACGTTCTGTTGTAAATGATGTGTATTTCGATGTAGTAACGCTCTTCAATTTCACCAATAAACATAAATAGAGAACAACGTTAACAGTCACAAACCTTTTTTGTGATCGCGTTTAACCAACTGTGTTTGATTTGTTTCAAAGTCAGACCGTAGGAAACTGACCTACGAAAACACAGCGCTTCATGTGAACGTTGACTGAAAGATTATTATAAATTTTGACTAATGTTCAAAATTCAACAAGGATAGACAAAGTGTCTACGCGTATTCAGTAGTCACGTTCTCACAAACTGATCTCTCTTTTGGTTTTAAACGTCTTTCAAACATCCGATGTGAAACGCGATTACTTGACTTCAAAGTAGAGCAATGTAGAGAGTCTAAATAAAAGTTGGTAAAATCCTTTCAGTAAAGAAAGTTAAAGGTACTGGCCTTATGTAGTTCCATGAAACAGTTAATTATCGTTTTCTCCCCGTTGTGGAAACAAAGGTAGATGAGTGGCTGAGGATCCTTGTAGCGTAGGTCCTTGGCTGGGGCTAAATCGTCGCCAAATTGTGGTAGTTAAAGAAGATAATTATGAGATTAACACGTGAAATCTTCTTAGGTTGTGCTTGTTAACCACAACCTCTGCAGCCCACAGGTAACTGACACAAATGGAATTATCTACAACTTGAGTCACATCAGCATTCTATATTCCAGTGAGACGATGCTGGAATACATGAACATGAGGTCGCAACACCCTTCTCTTGGATTCACGCTCTCATCTCTGAGTAACAGGGCCAGACTGGCCATAGCGGGCATCGGGCGTTTCCCCGGTAGGCCGCTAGGGTGGGGGCTGGTTTTGTTACCGGGGTCGGCAATATGGGCCCCCTGTAACAAAATCACCCGAAACCTGCCCTGCAAACTGCACAGCTGCACTCCCCCCTCACCCCAGGGGGGCCAGCGGAGCAGTTTGCCAGGTCCAGTTTCTGTTCCCAGTCCTGCCCCGCCGAGTAACTATTGTTGATATATCAAAGCATAATGTTGTACAAAACTATTACTTGAGGACATGGGCATGGAAGGGCACTAACCTACTAAAAAAAACTGTAACTCATAGCTAATCCTCATGTAATAAAAAATACAGTTTTGCTCAAACGCGTGGTTCATGTCAGTTGATAGCTACTGTAAATGGCTATGGTTTCTACCTCCCTCTGAGAAAGAAATGTGTCTGGGCCCTTTAAAACCCCTACTTTTGTCTAAAATACAATGCTTTTCAGCTTAGAGCTCTTGAACGAGGCCTGCAGACCTTTGTTCCAGACTCCTCTCAGACCGATGAGGAGAGAGTGGCCATTTGACGGAATTTAGCACCCCATCCGCAGGAAGGTGGGTGAGCGAGGGCTTTCATCGCCTAGGTTTGTTTGAAGCCCAGACTGCCTTAAAGGTGACCTGAGAAGGCCAACAACCGGCCCTCTGTAAACAGGGCAATGAAGCTCGAATGTATTCCAGCTAGGAAGGGCAAGCTGCCGCGGGCCTTTGCTTGGCCCTGACCGCGCCCTGCACCGCCCCCTGCACCGCCCCTTCTGGGGAGACGTTATTTGGAGCCAGCCTGAGATGTGAAGTCAGCCCCCGCATTCTGTGAACAAAGGGGGTATTGCTGTTTGGTGAGTTACATGAAAGCACAACTAAAAAGCTATAGCATCTTTTGAAGAAAATAGTGTGAGTTGAATTTCTAAGATTGTAGGTAAAGTGGGCTGTGGCCTTTCCTCTTACAAGTATTACGGTTTTCTGTTTAGAAGCAGTGCATGAAATGGAAAAATAGAAGTGCAGGTACTTTGTACCAGAGTACCTGCCTGTTTCTGAGAAGTACTGGTACTCTCCAATTAAAAGTATAGCATTTCTCTTGAGAAGTGCGGTACTCTCCCTCCCAAAAGAAACAAGCATTGAAAATGTAATAGGTCTTGTCTTTGATTAAGTTAAAGCCATTTGCTCTGCTAATGGTATTATAAAGCAAAGCAAATGGCTGTAACTTAATGAAAGGCGAGACCTATTGCATTTTTAATGCTTGGTGTGCAGTGGGGCAACGCTCCTCCGCCTTAGTGGAGGAGGCGTCACTGTGAGGCAGAGAAAACGAGCTGAAAACCACAGTAAATAGTGTTTTTCCAGCTCGTTTTCAGAGCTTTTGAACTGCCGATGTCCTTTAAGGTTGGCACTAGGTTAAGCAAGTTTTTTCTGGGGTGAGGGGGGAGGCAGGCAGTTGGCAGGTATGCTACAGTAAGCTAAAGTTATCGTTATCTGCAAGGACCACCACCCCCTCAACATGCAGGGAGCTGCACATGTGTCCCAGCTGCAGCCGATGGGCGCTCGGGCAAAGCAGGAATAAATAATAAAAAATAAATAAAATAAAAACAAATTAAAAAACAATATGCCACTTTTTAAATTATATTTGTTTTTTGTTTACTGCATTTTATAGTGTTGATTGATATGTTTGTAATTTCACTGATTGCAATAGGAAATCATGTTTTGATGTATTAATAAATTCCTAGCCATTGAACCCTTTTTTGTTCATTGGGATTGTATTTTTTTCTTTCTCCTGTGTCTCTTACTTTACAATTGTTAGGAATTTGTTGCCTTGGTTGTTATTTTTCATGTGTACTTTGTAGTTTGAACCATGCGACGACTACTCCCAGGGCAACCCTGAACCCGGCGCAGCCGCACAGTTGTCCTGGACAGAATGCGCCCTCCGGCAAGCTGCATACGCGAAGGGGAAGCTTAGTTGCCATGACAATGGAAAGCTTGGCACAAGATGGCGTCGGACTGTCCACTGTCCGTACGTATGCGCGTACGTCGTTAGGTTTGGATGAATGGCGAGAGCAGCCATCTTTGTCCATCCCTACACGTGCATGTAAAGCTTTCACAGAATCGATCGCAAAAGGCCCTCGCATGGCGAGGGCAACGCATGCGCTGCTATCGCTAGGCGAGACCTAAAAAGTGCCGGTACTGCATACCGGACAGTCCCGACCCATTTAAAGCACTGTTTATAAGTAAGAGTCCTTCCATCACAGAATAATTGTATTCAGTTTTTTTGATATTCATTCCAATTTCCCCTGTTCGGTCTTGAAATATCAAGCAAATAAAAGTGATTATACAGAGAATATCAGTCTTGATTGTCTAGAAAGCCGAGGCCCATCGAGTGGTGTTTTATGCCAACAGAGACATAAGTACCCACTGCGTATGCCACAAGCAGTGCCCACAGAGAACATTTGCACACAGCCCTGCATCCTGTGTGGGTACAATGGATAAGCATCTGCTCCTCAGAGCCTTAGTCTGGAAATGCAATCGGATTTAAATGCTTACATTCTCCCAATATGGCTGGCTGCAGCCAGCAACAAGCGCTGCTCAAAGTGAGGTGGACGCGGCGAGGGCACCTGTTTGGGGTTTATTTCATTTATGAACCGACAATGGGATGCTCTAAACGCTCCACGTTCACGTGCAAACCTAATTTGGAAGCAAAAGAAATTAAACAAAAAAAAGGAGATTGATTTTTAACTTCAACGGTTCTTTCGTTGCGAGAACCAGAGCTGTGTTGGCTTCATCCCCGGGAGCAGCAAACTCCTGCGTTTCTCTGTTGAAGAGGTACTTACGCCCCCTTAACTTCGGTGTTGGACAGGCCCCACGAAGGGCTCGCTCCCTCCCCGCATGACAGGGCCCAGACACCGGCTCTCCGGGGGCTACCCGCAGAAGCAACCCGCAACCCGTCCCCTCCGGGACGCCTGCTCCCGGATATCTCTGTGTCACGGGCCCGGGCCCCCGTCAGCCCCATTGCCCGGCCCAGCCGCCATCTTGGACACTGCACCACGCGGCCGCGTGGCCTCAGCTCGACCCCAACCCTGGGCCCGGCCAGGCCCCGCCATCCCGGCACCACCATCCATCCAGGAGGTGAACGGACCACTTGGCAGGCTAATGGGAGAAAGAAGTGTCGATGGCTCTCCCCCGCCAGGTGCCGATCGCCCCCAGCCTCCCCGGGTGCTGGCTCCACCCCCCTGCTGGGTGTCTGGACTCCCTCATCCCGGACCTCCCGACCTCCCAGTGCGAGGGTCCGGACATCAAAGGGCGCCAGACCTATAACCGAGGAGCCCCAGAGCAGGAAGGCAGTTGTATCCTGGAGTCGACAGACACCGAGAAGAACTCATCCTTGACGGACTGCTGGCGCTGCCGCAGCCCTGCCTTGTGAACCATCGTCCTGCCTGCTGGCGCTGCCGCGGCCTTCTGCAACCTTCATCCTCGCGGGACCTGCTGGCGCTGCCGCGGCCCGTTGTAACTTCCATCCTCGTGGGACCTGCTGGCGCTGCCGCGGCCCGGTGTAACCGTCATCCTCGTTGGGACCTGCTGGCGCTGCCGCGGCCCGTTGCCACCTACGACCTCTTCGGGACCTGCTGGCGCTGTCGCGGTCCGACCCGTCCGACCACCGAGCTCGAGGATTGTGAGCTACTGCCGTTTCACCTCAGTACCCGTAGGTACCAAGACTGTCCCGCTACCCCCTTCCCCTACTAGAGACTAGAATTGAGAGGATCATCGTGTCCTGATCTCCTTGTATCGTACTACCTTACTTCAAGAACTGCCTATAAAAGGTGTTAATCTGATCTTCGTGTGGTGTCCATCTGTGGGGGGGAAGTTACTTGTCTGTACGATCGCTGGAGACGGCCCTCACCGGAGGCCTCTCCCCTTGTGCTCGGCCGACCCTCCAGGTCCCCGTCTAACATTGGTGGCCAGCGGCGCGATCCGAACCAACGCGTAACCGTACAGAGAGTAACTCACCCTACGACTAATCCACAATGACGACCAGAGAGAGCGGATCTGCAGAGAAATTCCAGATGGAAAAACTGGAAGAGTACAACCACCGAGAGCTAAAACAATTTTGCATAGAACTAGGCATTGCCACCACCGGTCTGAGCACGAAAGAGGACTCCAAACACGCCCTAGAATCCTGGGCAGAGACAAATATCGCCGGACCCCGGGACCCCGAAGCCCCGGAGACAAACACCACTCTGACAGAAGAAAGGAGAACGGATCTCTCCCGGCAAGAGATCCGAGAACGAGAGAAAAATAGACTACACGAGTTAGAGTTGGCACGGCTCAAATTAGACGGAGAATTGAAACTGGCAGAACAAAAGATGAACTTAGAACACTTACGGCTCCAAGAAGAGCGAGAGGAAAAGCAGAGACAGAGAGAACTCGAAGAAAAAAGACTGGCATACGAACACGAGTGCAAGCTAGCGGAGATAGAAATGCGCAAACAGAAAAAAGATCTAGGGGTGCCCGAGCAACCGCGCCCCCCAGGTACTACCGAACAGAAGGTCCACATCCCCAAGGATGTGGTCCGTGAATACTATCGGAACGACGACATACAGCAGTGGTTCAAGGCCTACGAGATCGCCATGACTGCCCACCGGATCGCTCGAAGTGACTGGGGAGCCGGTCTATGGGGGAGATTCGTCAATGAAGGCCGGGATGCCCTGCTGCAGCTTCCGGACCATCAAATGACGTCCTATGACCACATGAAGGCCGCCCTCCTCAGTCGATATGGGCTGACGCCCGAGATGTACCGCCAGAGGTTCCGCAACTGCACCCGGATCCCGGGTACAACCTGGATAGAATATGTGAACTATTTCAGCCGAGCCTTCGAGGGATGGATCAAGGGTAGCAACGTAACAACCTACGAACAGCTCTTCAACCTCATTGTGTGGGAGCACCTCCCCAACAACTGCTTCGTCGAGCTAAGGCAGCACCTCCTCGACAGTAAATTGACGGACCCACGGCTGACCGATGGGAGAGCACCCGAGTGACCCGGAGTGGGCCAAACGAGCAGAACAGAACCAACCAAGGTCATCATTGTCCCCGAGGAGGAGGAGGAGGACAGGGCCGGGGCAGAGACGCCGTCCCGGCCGCTCCCGCCAACAACACCCCGCCCCCCGCCAGCCGGGGCAACCCCCCGATGCGCCCGGGGTTCCGAGCCAACGTTACGTGTCATCGATGCCAGCGAGTCGGCCACTATGCCAGTGACCCGACCTGCCCAAAGAACCAGACCCCCGGACCCCGCCAGGTGGCTGCCGCCGCCCTAGGAGAAGAGCAAGTCTCCGAAGAGCCTGAAGAGTATGAGCAGGAGCAGCCCGAGTGGGAACCTGCCGCCATGACCCTGGCTTGCCTAGGGGGAAGAGACCTGATCCCGCGGGCTCCCCTACCAGCCAACACCAGGAAATACAGCCAGTGGGTGAACATAAATGGGCGTAAGGCCGAAGCCCTGCGTGACACAGGGGCCAGTGTGACGGCCGTCCGTTGTCACCTGGTGACCCCAGAACAAATTCTGCCAAACGTTCTTTGCCCCGTCCGATCGGCCGACAATTCGGAGAGCCTGTGTCGGATGGCCTGCGTCCCCTTCGAATGGGGAGGAGTCTCCGGTATGTTAAAAGTGACTGTCCGCGACGATGCCCCCGTGGACTGCCTCCTGGGGAACGATCTCGAGAGTTCCCCGTGGGCAGCCGTTGAAAGAAGAGAGCACCTGGGGATGTTAGGCCTCCCGGGATGGGCGTGCGTAACAACCCGGTCCATGGCCGCCGACACCATCCCTAGATCTGAAGAACCCGAATGGCCAGCACCTCCTCCCCCGATCGCTCCAGAGGGAGACTCCCTCCCTACCGACAACCCGGAACAAACCCACGAAGAGCCCGCTCAGCCCCAAGACCTTCCGGACCTGGCTCAGTGGCGTCAGGAAGGGGGGCCCACCCAAGAACAATTCCGGCAAGAGCAAAAGACATGTCCCTCCCTCGAGGGACTGCGACAGCAAGCGCTCGCCCAGGGCGCAGGAGACCCCGCAGGGGCCCACTGGATCTATTGGGACAATGACCTACTGTACAGCGAACAAAGAATAGCGGAGCTGGGGGCCAGTCGAGTGCTGGTGGTGCCCCTCCGTTTCAGAGACTTCCTTCTGAACTTGGCCCATGATGTCCCCCTGGCTGGACACTTGGGGCAAGACAAAACATACAACCGCCTGGTGACTCACTTTTACTGGCCGAAAATGAGAAATGACGTCTCCACCCACTGCCGGTCCTGCCCGACCTGCCAGGCCAGCGGGAAGAGCGGCCGCAAACTCAAGGCACCTCTGCAACCCTTCCCCGTTGTGACCACCCCGTTCGAAAGGGTGGGAATAGACATTGTGGGGCCCCTGGACCCCCGAACAGCACAAGGGCATCGATTCATCCTGGTCCTGGTGGACCACGCCACCCGCTATCCTGAGGCGGTTCCCCTTCGAACTGTAACAGCACCAGTGGTAGGTCGAGCCTTAATGGGGATCTTCTCTCGAGTGGGCTTCCCCAGGGAAGTCGTCAGCGACAGGGGCATGAACTTTATTTCAAAATATATGAAATCCCTATGGCAACAGTGCGGAGTCACCTACCAATTCACAACCCCCTATCACCCGCAAGGAAACGGACTGGTCGAGCGATTCAACCGCACTCTCAAGGGGATGATCATGGGGCTGGAAGAACCCCTACGCCGCCAGTGGGACGTGCTACTACCGTGCCTCCTCTTCGCCTACCGAGAAGTCCCTCGGCTTCAGCCCTTTCGAACTCCTGTACGGACACCCTGTTCGCGGGCCTCTCAGCCTAGTTAAAGAAGAGTGGGAAATGGCCCCCCTGAAGACCCCTCCAGACGTCTACAAGTACCTCCTGACCCTCCATAATCAGACCCGGCGATTCAGAGAGCTCGCCAAAGCCAATCTTGAAGCCAGTCAGGAGGACATGAAGAAGTGGTACGATCAACATGCCTCCTCCATCGAATTCGAGCCTGGCCAGCAGGTATGGGTGATGTCCCCCATCGAACCTTGTGCCTTACAGGACAAATGGACGGGGCCCTTCAAGGTGATCGAGCGTAAGAGCCCCGTCACCTACCTCATCGACATGGGATCCCCCCGGAACCCCCTCCGGGTCCTCCACGCCAACAGACTCAAACCCCACTTCGTGCGCTCGGAGCTCAGCCTGCTGATGGCTACAGACAGTGGGGCGGAAGAGGACTCCGAGCCCCTCCCTGACCTACTGGGGGCCGGGGAAAAAGATGGTTCAGTGGACGGGGTCCAACTCTCCGAGGCTCTGACCCCGGAGCAGCGCCAAGACTGTCGGGCCCTCCTGCTGCAATTTGCAAACCTATTCTCCCTCACACCCGGGGTCACCCCCTGGTGTCTGCACGACGTGGACACTGGCGACAGTCCTCCTATCCGACACCGGCCGTACCGAGTACCAGATCGGGTACGCACCTGCATCCAAGAAGAAGTCTCCAAGATGCTCGCACTCGGAGTCATCGAACCCTCGGATAGCCCCTGGGCCAGCCCGGTTGTACTGGTCCCCAAAGCTGCGGCCCCGGGCACCACACCCGAGCTCCGGTTCTGCGTCGACTATCGGGGTCTGAACGCTGTCACCCGAACCGACGCTCACCCCATCCCCCGAGCCGACGAACTAGTTGACCGCATGGGGGCGGCCCGCTACCTAAGCATCTTCGACCTAACGGCGGGCTACTGGCAGATCGGCCTCACCCCCAGGGCACAAGAACGATCCGCTTTCTCCACCCCGGATGGACACTACCATTTCAGAGTGATGCCATTCGGCATGAAAAACGCTCCAGCCACGTTTCAACGACTTGTGAACCAGGTATTGGCGGGCCTCGAAGAGTTCAGCGCCGCATACCTGGACGACATCGCGGTGTATAGCCGCCACTGGTCAGACCACCTCCGCCACCTCCGAGGGGTCCTGCAGGCCCTCCAACGGGCCGGCCTCACAATCAAGGCCAGCAAGTGCCAAATCGGCCAGGGGTCCATGACCTACCTCGGACACCAAGTGGGGAGCGGTCTGGTGGCCCCCCTCCAGCTCAAGATCACTGCCATCCAGTCCTGGCGCCCCCCCGTAACCCAAACCGAGGTCCGAGCCTTCTTGGGGCTCACCGGATACTATCGGCGGTTCGTAAAGGACTATGGCAGCATTGTGGGGCCCCTCACGGAACTCACATCCAAGACCAACCCAAAAACAGTCAACTGGACTCCCGACTGTCAAGCGGCCTTCGAGAGGCTGAAGGCCGCCATGTGCACCGCTCCTGTGCTCCTGGCCCCCGACTACAGCCGTGAGTTCATCGTCCAGACTGATGCCTCAGACCATGGCATCGGGGCCGTCCTCTCCCAACTGAACCCCGAGGGAGTCGACCAACCAGTGGCCTTCATCAGCAGACGCCTCCTGCCCCGAAACCAGCGCTGGAGCACCATTGAGCGAGAGGCCTTCGCAGTAGTATGAGCCCTCAAGAAGCTCCGGCCTTACCTCTTCGGAACCCACTTCCGGGTACAAACAGATCATCGGCCCCTGCAATGGCTAATGCAAATGCGGGGGGAGAACCCCAAACTATTGCGATGGTCCATCTCCCTGCAGGGGATGGACTTCACTGTGGAGCATCGCCCTGGCCAAGACCACGCCAACGCGGATGGCCTGTCCCGCTTTTTCCGCCTCGACGAGGAGAGTCCCCAAGAGGATGGGTGACTCTCCCCGCCTTCAGCTGGGGGGGACGCATGTTGGACAGGCCCCACGAAGGGCTCGCTCCCTCCCCGCATGACAGGGCCCAGACACCGGCTCTCCGGGGGCTACCCGCAGAAGCAACCCGCAACCCGTCCCCTCCGGGACGCCTGCTCCCGGATATCTCTGTGTCACGGGCCCGGGCCCCCGTCAGCCCCATTGCCCGGCCCAGCCGCCATCTTGGACACTGCACCACGCGGCCGCGTGGCCTCAGCTCGACCCCAACCCTGGGCCCGGCCAGGCCCCGCCATCCCGGCACCACCATCCATCCAGGAGGTGAACGGACCACTTGGCAGGCTAATGGGAGAAAGAAGTGTCGATGGCTCTCCCCCGCCAGGTGCCGATCGCCCCCAGCCTCCCCGGGTGCTGGCTCCACCCCCCTGCTGGGTGTCTGGACTCCCTCATCCCGGACCTCCCGACCTCCCAGTGCGAGGGTCCGGACATCAAAGGGCGCCAGACCTATAACCGAGGAGCCCCAGAGCAGGAAGGCAGTTGTATCCTGGAGTCGACAGACACCGAGAAGAACTCATCCTTGACGGACTGCTGGCGCTGCCGCAGCCCTGCCTTGTGAACCATCGTCCTGCCTGCTGGTGCTGCCGCGGCCTTCTGCAACCTTCATCCTCGCGGGACCTGCTGGCGCTGCCGCGGCCCGTTGTAACTTCCATCCTCGTGGGACCTGCTGGCGCTGCTGCGGCCCGGTGTAACCGTCATCCTCGTTGGGACCTGCTGGCGCTGCCGCGGCCCGTTGCCACCTACGACCTCTTCGGGACCTGCTGGCGCTGCCGCGGTCCGACCCGTCCGACCACCGAGCTCGAGGATTGTGAGCTACCGCCGTTTCACCTCAGTACCCGTAGGTACCAAGACTGTCCCGCTACCCCCTTCCCCTACTAGAGACTAGAATTGAGAGGATCATCGTGTCCTGATCTCCTTGTATCGTACTACCTTACTTCAAGAACTGCCTATAAAAGGTGTTAATCTGATCTTCGTGTGGTGTCCATCTGTGGGGGGGAAGTTACTTGTCTGTACGATCGCTGGAGACGGCCCTCACCGGAGGCCTCTCCCCTTGTGCTCGGCCGACCCTCCAGGTCCCCGTCTAACATTCGGTCTACACTGGGGGTGCTGTGGCGAGCAAAGAAAGGCACAAGGGTGTGTTTGCCCAACCTAGCTGTCAATAAGTCCAGATTTGTAGTGCCTTTATAGGATGTACTGAACATGAAAAAGCAAACCTTGCACAGTGCGTTAGGTTTCACTGTCGCTCAGACTCTGCATTCAAAGCTACTTGAGCACTATTTTCTTACAGATATACATCCGAATGTGCACGTTCTCTCTCTGACAGCTCACCCCCATGGCCCCACCCCTTTTCATTTACTCGTTGTTTTCTGTGGACTCTCCACGCTGAACTGTGCATTCATCATGCATCATGATACAAAAGGAGTGTCGTAGATGGGAGAGATTGCTTCCCGTGGACCTCATCACGCTGGGGAGGCCTGTGTGTCCAGTCGAGGCACGCTCGGCGGTGGAGAGCCACGCGGGCTCGCTCGCTCGGGCCTCAGGGTGCAGGGTAGTGCCTGCAGACTTTCTTATCTTTAGGGGGGCCATCTGTTTCTGATTAGCATGGCCGCGCTAAGGCTATGCTAATTAGAAAGAGATGACTTAGATTTCCAAACATAGCAAAGTGGTCCTATTTATGTGTTCTGTTTAATGGGTGGCTAATACATCACTTTTCTATACCCCTACTTCAATCCCTATTGTTTGTCATCTCTCCAGTGTCTTAAAAGACAATGTTTTCGTGAAACAATTTACAAGCTCCTGCAGCATTGACCCTGGTCCCAATCTTATGAGACTTCGAATTGGGGAGCAGCGTTGAGCTGGTGTTGACTGTAGCCCATGCCAGGGGCACAACTCAAAACAACGGGGCCGCCTGCAGAATGAGACAAGGGGCCCTGAGTCTGCCATATCTGAAGGAAATGCATTGGTCTTGGACTCCTCAGTGGGGCACCCATGAAAGGCTTCGGTCCCCCTTAAATGTAAATGTGTGTATACTTGTAAAGCGCACTGCCGCCCCATCTCGGGGCATCCTGGCGCTGTATACCGCTGTGGAACCCTTCCTGCCTTTCCCTGTGAGATGCCCCCTACTGGGCACCCCCAAGGTGAAGCCAGGCATCCCAGCACTGTTGGGGCCGTTGTGGAGATTAAGCAAGCTATTGCCCATAGTTGCAGAGTGGGACCCATGGTTAGAGTAGGCACCGAGGCGAGAATTATTGAGTCCGTGGACATTGAGCCCAAGACCCTGCCGCGTCGGGAATTGAACCCTGGTCCTGGGCCAGACCTCTGCCTCAGGGTCTGCCGCTTCTAACCAGTGAGCCACACTTCTCCACAAGAGCTGCCACCCTGCAGGAGCTGCAGGGGGTCTCTGTTACACCCCTGGTCCACACCCCACCCTCATTCGTATTCAAGCACTTAAGCTGCTTTATGGAATAATGACAACGTCGACCTCCAGAGCTCCAGACTCTCCTCATTCTGTCGCGCAAGTAACATTTGGACCCTAGCTGCACGATGCACAAACCTTCCTTGTGGGCGTCAGACTTTCAGCAGGCCAGCTAGCCTGCTACTTCATCCTTCCCTGTTTGTGTACCCTGATGAGAGCCAGGCCCTGTGCAAATACCAGCAAATCACCATATAATGTGCCCTTTAGTATTTCCACCTTTTACCTTTCTTTAAATTACGATGCACTAGGAGGGTTATCTCCAAAACTCCCTGTAATCCTTCCACGCTGTAATAAGATTACTTTTTGCCCACCATCCCTTCAGCACCCCATCCTGCCTCTCCTTCTGTTTTTTTTTGTAGTTTTATATAGCGCTAACTGGACCCGAAGGTACTGGAGCGCTTTACATGAGCACCAGTTGTATTACACGAGGTCACAATCGTTTTTTGAGGCAGGGGGAGATAGTGATTTTTCCAGAATCACAGGATGTTGAGCGGCGCAGAGACTCGAACCTGGTTCTTCCTCTGAAATACATAACTGTTGTTTCAAACGCCTCCTTAGAATAGTGGCCTGGTGAATATGGCCTCTCGGCGTGAGGATCTCTTGGTGAGGCGGGAGGGTGTACCTCTGGTGGGCACAGGCAACAGGGGGCACGCCTACCTGTGGTGGATGCCTCTCCGGCAGCTTTGGTTCCTCGGGCGGTGGAAGCCTCCCAGTGTGGTACTGATTCACGGACCAGCTCTAAGGCACAGACACCAGAATTGTTAGTTAAATGTTTAAATCTAAGAACTAAGGTTCTTAACTTTCTATTGCACTTTCCTCATATAATACAGCTCATTGTGATGCAAAGCAACGAGGACATATAATCTACTGTCTTCCTGCTCGATGCTCTCTCAAGCACGAAAATATAGCATGTATTGGCGGTCTCTCCAGGGGTGCGAGCCCATCTGCAGCAGATTGGTTTCCGCACATGTGCCAGTTCCTGAGTTTTTAGTTTATCTTCCGGTGAGGCAAGGGCATTGGTTTAGCGCCGCCTTGTCGCTTCTATACGTCTTTTCGACATTGTTTTCCATGGACTTTCCAAAGTGCAAGCACTACTCTCAGACTCTTAACTGTGCATGCATCATGATAAAAATGGAGTGTCGTAGATTGGAGAGATTGCTTCCCGTGGAACGCATCACGCTGTGGAGGCCTTTGTCTCTGGAGAACCGCAGCCTTAAGGCCCGGTGGCGCAGGGTACGCCTAAGATCCCCGGGATTCACCTGCCTTGTCAAATACAGAGACACAGACTCTTCGTCTGGCGTAGAAGATGATATTTATTAGCTGCAGCTAGTACAGTGGTCTTAGAAGTCGTCAGTACAACGAGGTTCAAAAGAAACTGCCACTTACCTCCGTGGCGCACAAGTTTATATATGGTACAATACAATGCAAAATGCAATCACACAAGAGCAAGAGACATAAACAAATGTTATAAACAATGCCTTAAGCCCAAAGTAACTCAAGTTTCCCGGTTGTGTTTGTTACTCGACCCCTTAAGTAAAATATCGAGTGACTCCACACAATTCGGTTTACAAGCAGAGAAAACACAGCTGTATGTGTTAGGAGAATAGTCGTGAAACAGGAGAATACATGAGACATGTAGCGAAGGACAGCAGATAAGATAACCTAGAGGAAAGAATGGTGTGAGCCAACAAATAGTCCGGACGGGGATTAATCAGCTCAGACAGGAATTAGTGTACTCGACCAGACCCTGACACTCGTTGGTAAACATAAGCGAAGAAGCCACCTGACACGTGAATGCAGAAACGACAAAAACATCGCGTTCGCCGCGCTGCCTGAGTGAGGGCAACACAAAATGGCGGCGATTACAAAATGGAGGCTGAGCACGAACGAATTCATAATTTACAGAACCTCAGACCCTCCTTTTGCCATTACTCAGGCAAGAACAAACCAACTCATGCTAATCTGAGTCGGAATCGGCATCGGTGTTCATAAAGTCTTTAAGCTGTTGCTGCACCATCATCCTAATATTCTCTGTCCTCTGTGTTGCAGGACGTGGGACGCATAAAGTAGCCAGCAGGCCACACACTGTGGGACCACATTGAATGCACAGACAACAAGAGAATATGATGACCAAAATTGCTCCCAGGAACGTCAAAATCTTCCATCCCCATGTTCACAATATTCTCCAAAACCATCCCATGAAAGACCAATCCCCTTCGTCCTGATGAATCAACTCGGATATGGTATGCAATTTAGAAATGGCTTGATATACTGCCGGAGCGTCGTCTGGAATATAAATACAGCAACTAGATCCGATCAATTTACAGACACCTCCTCGGTCTGCTAGGATCACATCTAACGCAATTCGATTTTGCAGCATCATAAGACGATCAGCCTGAAGCTCTGCTGTGATGTTACCTATTGCGCCTGCAGTAACATTGATAGTGGTCTCGACCACACAAACCAATTGTCTGATGTGTCTGCTGTTAATCATCGGACCCCAAAAGGGGAGGAATCCTTTAAGGAAATCCCCTCCTTCTTGGGCTGACGTGTCCTTGGTATCAAATATACCTCGGCTATATCTGCTTCTGTGGTGGTCTAACAGAGCAGAATATGTAGGGGGAAGAAGGAAAGCTACATAACAGGTTCCAGAAAAGTTGGAAGGGAGCCAGGTATAAGCTCTGTCTTTACAGACAAAATATGTTCCTTGAGATGGAACCAATGGAGGGAAATCAGAGGACGAGAAAATGTAAGTGTGTAAACAACTCTACTTATTGTCAGCTTTCTTACTGTTGACTTGGAGACAACGATTACCTTGATGGGGTACAGTCCATACTGGAGAGGACTCACCCTTTTTAGTTTTGTCACCAAGACTCGAAACATAGTGGTGACATTCCATCCATCATAAGCTCTCTTCTCATCTAACGGAATTTTGCCCTTTTCTACAATCTTAGCCATCACCACTATACCTTTTATCAAGGAACTGTGGCTGAAATCCAATCCAGTCCCAGAAGTTTTTACAGGATTTCTAAGCTTGTTGTGGTATGCGGCCGAAAACATAGTCAGATAGGCCCAAGCTGAACCTTCATATGAGAAAGGGAGGACCAAATAAGGCATTCCCTTCTGTGTATTATGTGGCATAAGACCGCACACCCAAAAGTCAGTCATATTGATGGCCAACTGATGTTGGTGTAACAACTGAATGAATGTATTATTCATGTATTCAACTCTCCTTATTTGTTTGTGAAGGGGTAAAGCATGCATTTTATGTGAAAAGACAGAAAGACGAGAGGGCAAATAAATTGTAGAGTTAGCATTATTTCTTGGGTGTAGAACATGGATAACCCAACCTATGCAAGCTAATAAAATACACAAAAACATAAAAATACACAAAGTTACGCCAAATCGACTACACAATGATTTGCAGTATTTCAATCTCATTTCTTGTTTCCTATTTTCCCTACCTATGGTTGTTGTACCATCCATCTTTATCTAAAAAAAATTTCGCTCACGGCAATCTTCCTCAATCACTCAGCTATGTACTTCTGTATATCCTGAGGCGCTAGCCACTTACTAAAAGAACAAAAACCAGGTTACAGTCTGAGTCTCCTACCGTGACCCTGCGACGGAGACGGATGGCACATCTAATGCTAAATATCACACAAAAACAAGGAGGCAAGAGATCTGTTCATTTAAAAAAAATACATATATATCTTTGAGTAACAAAGAGAAAAAGTGTTAAAAATATTCAGTTCTTCTGGTCAGCTCTCGACCATAGGTTGTAGCGAGTTTTGCTCGGCACTGTCTGGTCCTTAAACAATATTTTTGGATCCGTAGTGTCTATTCGAAGGTGCGCAGTGACAGCGGCTTGAAGAATGTCGTCATCTGCTTTCTCAAACTGAGTTCCATAGATTTGAGCATCACTGAAGGGCACAAAACAAGGGACTGCTGCAGTATCCGATTCTCTTATACCACTGCAAATCCATTGGTCAAAGGGTAATGGCAATGGCAATTTCCTACATGCACGCCAGGCACCCAATTTCGCTTGCCGACCACTTTCACAGCCGTGCGGGTGACGAGCAAAACTTGCGTAGGCGTAGACCAACGAGGCTCCAGATTCTTAGTCCGTTGAAAGTTCTTATTGCAGACCCAGTCACCGGGCAGAATGGTGTGACCTGGGTCCGTGGAGGCCTCTGGCAAAGCACTCTGTACCTGTTGACGAATGACACTTAATTTAGTAGTCAAATCATGCAAATAGTCAACTAGCAAAGGATATGGTATGTCAGAATATCTCTTGGGGCGGGGGGACACCCCAAACATTAGCTGGGCTTCCAAATACCACTTCAAATGGGCTAAGTCCCATACGAGAGTGTACAGTAGTTCTGGTTGACAAGATAGCTAAAGGCAGGGTGTCTGGCCAAGCAAGACCCGTACTGGCTGGAATCTTGGCTAGTTTAAGTTTGAGTGTACCATTATAGCACTCAACCAAACCTGCTGACTGTGGATGGTTTGCCGCATGAAATTTTTGTCTGATCCCAAGACCAGAACATACTTTCTGCATAATTTGACTCTCAAATTCACTTCGATTGTCACTCCAGACAATTCGTGGCAAACCAAATCTAGGGAAGAACTCTTTAAGTAACACCTTAGCAGTTGACAGAGCGGTGTTATCTTTCAAGAGGTAGGCCTCTATCCATCGGGAAAAGGCACACACCACCACCAGAACATACTTGAGGTTGTTACATCGATCCATATGAATGTAGTCGATTTGCAACACTTCAAAAGGATATGACGGGGGAGAAAAATGACCTGCCGGAGTTGGGGTACCCTTTCCTGGGTTATGCATTAGACAAACAATATAATGCCTAACCACGTTCTCTGCACATTTTGGAATTCCCTCATTCTGCCATACAGGAGCCAGGAGCTTACAAATGCCTTTCGCACTGATGTGAGCTGGACCATGAGCCATAGTTACAACCGGCAATACATAAGCATCCGGTAATAACCATCGCTGATGTTCTGACTATTCCGTCCAACAACCCGCCGAGTCTAACATTCCCGTACTTTCTTTCCACGTTCTTAATTCTGTCTCAGTTGCTTCTCCCTGAATCGTTTTCACACTTTCAATCGTGTCTTCACACATTCCAATTTCCCTAACCCCGTTTGCTGGACCTGCCACGTACATTCGACTGGCTGTATCTCTAGCTGTAGCTCTTGCTACTTCGTCTGCAAACGCATTTCCACGACCCACATCATCTGTAACTTTCTTGCGTGCGCTGCACTTTATGATCGCTATTTGCGCAGGTAAAGTAAGTGACTCAAGAAGATCAGTCACAAACTGGCCATGCTGAATCTTCGTGCCGTGAGAGGTAAAGAATCCTCTCTCCCTCCATAACCTACCAAAGCTATGTGCAACGCCAAAAGCATACTGACTATCTGTGTACACATTCAGTCTCTTTCCCTTTGCCAACACACATGCTCTAGTCAAGGCTATCAATTCAGCTGCTTGGGCTGAATTATGTCCGATACGTGCCGCCTCAACAATTGTGCATAAGGTGGTAACAGCATAAGCAGAAGTAGTCTCCCCATTCTGAGGTTCCGTGAAAATCGTTACGGTGTTTTGAGCATTGCCGAATATGGACGAGTTTGGTATCTATGAACCGTAAATGGCGAGTTCGGTAAGTGTACGCGTTTTCGCTACACTACTTGACACGGGTCGCCTAAATTACGTGTTTCTTACCTGAACCCTCGGGTTCCATTTTAGATACGGCATCCATTTTGTTTCTTGCCCTCACGTAGTCAGCGAGCAGGCAACTGTTCGCCTCATGACCCCTTTAGTTCCCAAGCCATACGGAAGACGCATATTCCTTTCATGCGTCTTTATGACCGGAGGAATGACACTGCAGAGGCAAATGGCTCAGCTTGAGGGTAATCTTGCCGTGCCGGCCTATTGTTTCAGCCGTGCATGTGCTGGGATCAAGCTCTTTGATCCTATGATCATGTTTCCAATATTACCCCCACACTCTTTTCTCTAGGTGTGCCTGACTTCCTAGCAGCTGTCCTTGTCTCTTTTCTCTTGCTCATTTACAACTCAAGTGGAATGTGCCTAACGATGGGAAGATGTGCTTTTACAGTTGGGAACCGGTAATGTTACTGTGATTATGTTCCGGGGTTCTGAAAGCATGAAAGCGACCCTTTCTTGAAGTTTATTGTGGGAACTGGGTTGTAACCTTTTGTTCACATGTTGTGCAATGGAAAAATCTTGTATAAAAGAGAGCGACCCACATATGCAATTCGAAGAAGACTCGTAGAACCTACACGCTGTTGTACTTCTAGTGACTTTTGCCTCCCTGCAGTAATAAACTCTGATCTTTGGCGCCGAAGGAAGTCTCCCGTGTCTCTGTCATTTGTGCGCCGAAACAGGTATCCCACGAAGGTTATAGGTGTTATTCCCTGGCACCGCTGGGCCTTAAATAGCCCAGTCCTTCAATTAGGAAGCTTGAAACAGGAACCGTCTACCCATAGGATCCCATCTGGGTCCTTGAGCGGAGTGTCCTTCAAGTCAATCCTACCCTTCGTTTCTTCTTCCGTTCGAAGAAAACAATCATGTTTTTCCTGAACATCTTTCTCATCTGGCAGTGGCAACAATGTAGCTGGATTTAACGTGTTACATCGTCTGATGTGTACATGACTCGCTAGAAGTGTCAGCTCGTATCCAGACAAACGAGCACTCATAAGATGCTGTGTTCTAGTTCTGTTCAACAAGGTATCCACTGCGTGTGGAACCATAACAATGAGTGTGTTATCCAACACTAATCCGGCAGATTGTCTGATAGAAGTTGCTGCAGCTGCTGTGGCTCTGAGACAACTGGGCAAAGCTGTAGCTACTGGGTCTAGTGTAGCAGAAAAGTAGGCACATGGTCTCTGCTTATCTCCAAATAATTGTGTCAAAACTCACAATGCGCAACCCTCTCTCTCATGAACGTACAATGTAAAGGACTTGCTATAATCTGGGTTACCCAACACTGGAGCCGAACATAGAGCAGCACGTAGGTCGACAAAGCTTTTCTGACATTCATCCGTCCACGGGAGCGGATGTGGCGTATCTTTCAACGTTAATGCTAACAATGGTTTAGCCAAAAGTGAAAAAATTAGGAATCCATTGTCTACAGTAGGAAGTGATACCCAAAACGGCACTCGCTTCTCTCTGTGTAGTGGGTACAGACATCTGTGAAATAGCGTGAATACGTTCTGGGGTCGCCTTCCCTCCTTCGACAAGAGATTACCTAAATAGGTAACCTCTTGGCGGGCATATTGCAACTTAGAGGGAGACACCTTATGATGTAGAGCAGACAAATGATGCAACAATGCAACAGTTACTTCCTTACACACCTCTTCCGTATCAGCAGCCACCAACAAATCATCCACATACTGAATAAGCGTAGCGCCAGGAGGCAAGGAAAAAGCATCCAGTTGTGACTTAAGGACCTTACTATAGATAGAGGGACTTTCACAACAGCCTTGGGGAGCTCTCTTAAATCTAAAACTTCGGCCACCTAGAGAGAAACCAAAGATATCCCTACTCTCTTCAGCAATAGGAATGCTAAAGAAAGCATATAACTGAAAACCAGACTGCCGAAGCAGGAATCATCGTCAACAAAGCTGTAATTTTCGGAACAACAGGAAACTGTGGCACAACAATTTTATTGACCTCTCTAAGGTCAATAACAAATCGATAGACAGGAGGTTGTGAAGGATCAGTTCTTTTAAGGATCGGAAGGATAGGACTGTTACAAGTATTGCCTCTCGTCTCTTCAACCACACCTTTCTGAATGAAATCATCGACAATAGCCAGTAGTGCTCTCTCTCCATCACTGGTGATACGGTATTGGGGAATGCGTGGCATCCTCACATTCTCTTTAATTGTGACAACATACGGTGGGATAGCAAGACAACCCACGTCATTCGGGCCTGTAGCCCAAAGACTTTCAGGAAGAGAAAGCAACTCAGATGGGAATTCGTCCCGGGACAGATACACGGAAGATGTCATTTTCTTTCCCAATGTAAGATGCACACCCGAAGGGGAACAGTACAATGTTGCATGTAATCTTTTCAACAAATCCAAAACCAGCAGGTTCTCGCCGCAACCAGTTGTCAGAATAAGCGGAGCATTTAAATCATAGGGACTAATCGAAACAGGCAAAGGACAAGAAACCGGGTTACGAACTGGGGTGCCAGAAAATCCTACAGAAGTATTTATTAAGCCAGACAAAGGTGCCCCAGGGAGTTTAGTATGCATAATAGAACTTCTCATCGCACCAGTATTCAAAAGAAACGGTTCTGAAACACCCATAGTATTGATCATGACATATGGCCCATTTTGATCTACTGGAATCGACACAACTCCCTCACTTCGTCCATGGCTGTCCTATTTAATCTGAAAATCATCAGCCCTGTCTTCACAATAATCGTCATTATAATACTGTGCGGACTGAACTCTCTGTTGATCAAAATAATTCGTAGTAGATGGAACAGTAGAACGCTGTTCCTGAGAGGACACACCTCGTCCTCTACCTCTAGATCCTGGCTGAGAATTTCCACGTCCTCCGGAGCAGACATCCCATTATTACGCTGTAATAAAACCGGACAATTATTCTTGAAATGTCCCTCTTCTCTACATTACGCACATTGATTAGGGCCCAACGGAAGACGTGGCGTAAAGTACTCAGGTTTCTGAAACACTTTCTGAAACTGGGGGGGTTAAGAAAACTGAAGCTGTGCAGAACGCGGAGGATAAGCTTGCTGTAAAAGAACCGTTGTTTTCAAATCTTTATTTTTCTTCTCTTGTTTCTCTTTCTCCTCCTTATCTCTGTTCTCATAATACTGTGCAGTAGCCAGTATTTTAGCAGGGGAAGAGACAGCCCATGCACTCTCAGAAATCTTTAATTTATTCGACAATTCAGGAAGCAAGTTGTATACAAACTTGTCCACAAACAACCGCTGGCCACCCTCTGTACTCAAATCCTGACCACTATGATCAATAAACTTCTCTTCAAAACGGGTGAAGAAATCCGAAACACTTTCGTCTTTCTTTTGCTTGCACGTGGCTAGCTTATCCCAATTAACTCGTACCGCGGGCATCATAGTTTTAATCAATTCAATTATTCTGACTGGTAGGGCCGTAATCAGATCGTCGGGTTTCGCACCACCCACTTGACCTGCATCAGCGGCTCTAATAGCAGCCCAATCACCACCTAACTCAGCATTATGATTTTCCTTACGAATTCGTGCCCACAGTGCTTGTGGAACAACATTCCCAAACAACATATCAATATCGGCCAAATTCATAATACAAGCGTCAACTGATTGAGCCAGTTCCTTATAATATCCAGCCGGATTTTTACGAGGGTCCGGAAGAGTTTGTTTAAGCGCCAATACTTCAGACCTTTTCCAGGGTTCGTGGACCCATATACGCTAGAAATGAGCAGGGATAGCAGGTGGACCAACTATTGCGTCCCTCCATACGGGAGGAACTTCACGCATCGGATAATTCTTAACGCATTTAGTTTTGGCAGGACCAGTGTCGGAGAGGGATAAAGACAAAAACATTGTTCGAAACGCAATGAGTTTATTCACCGCGTCTTTGACTCGTGGCCCTACAATAAAACCTTTATCAAAGTCGGCTTGCAACTTCAATAGCTCAGAAGGGACTATATCTAACTCCATATCTTCCCAACCTTTAATAAGAGTCTGACACATGACATTAAAACCATATCTCTGTGTGGGCTCTACCTATTGGTGAAAAGAACTCATAATATCTTCTGTACTATAGTCTAATCCTCTCTCAATCCATTTACGAGCGAGGGAACCCAAAACTACTTTCTCGTCTGTCATAGGAAGTTGACAACGAGATTGTCATCTAGAGAAAGCTGGAGACCGATTCAAAGAACCGAGAAGAGGAGAAAAGTAATTGGAGACAGCATCAGCTAATCTCCTGTGCGATGTAGGGCAATCCCTCGAGAGAATGGGAGGCAATACAGACGCAGAAGGTAACGGAGACTGAAATGGAGCCGACTGAGGGACAGGAGTGAGGATTTGTAGAGATGGGGCTGAATTGTAGGCTGAAAAGACAGAGCAGAAACAGGCAGGGAAGCATTAATGGGCTGAACCGGTTGTTGAATAATCGGCAATTGAGCAACCACTGGTTGAGCAATAGGAGGGGGCAACAAAGGTGCAGTAGGATTTTGGGCATAGGGCGGAGGTGAATTCAATAAACAAGACATTAAAGAATCTTCTTCTAATTCCTTACTTTTATCTGAGGAGGAAGTAGGCAACACCGGATAGCATCTATCTATCGCCATGCAATGTTGTCTTCCTGATATATCATTCGCACCATCCGTTTCATTATTTTTAAACTGCTGAGCAGCCTCTATAATCGACATATTTTGGTCTTTCTCATCCTTTTTCGCTTGCTTAATTTCTTTCTGTTTGGCTTCCTTACGCCAAAGGCGAAAAGAGTCAAACATTGCCGGCCGGGCTTTTCGTCTTAACAGAATCGTTTCCAAATTATCTAGTATGGCGGAGTCAAAACTACCATTTTGGGGCCATTTCAAAACTCCACTATTTTTCGTATATCGGACCCATGTCTCATTAAAGGTAATGGGACCAATACCATGTTTAGAATAGAGCTCATAAGTGGGAGTTCCAACTGGAGGAATCAGACATGAATCCTCCAACTGGGAATCCCTCGTACAACCTAAACAGCAAATTCTTTTGAACTTACTTAACCCAGGCATCGTTACTTCTCTAGGCTAATCACAAACAACAAGGGGTATAGATCAATAAAAAAACAGTACAAACGCACTTACCCCTTGGCTTCAGTTATTGCAATAACTGAATCAAAAAACCCAAAAACAAAGCAAAACAAAGGATCGTGGAAGCGACCCACCAAATACTTAACTAAGGATCGTCCTACACCAGCGAAGGTCCGTCTATCGTCTCGCTTTACCAAACATCATCAGAAGGGTCCAAGGCAGGGCGACAGTCAGGGCAGCAGTCTTCAGTAGCCGTTGGAAAGGAGTAGCCGCGCTGTCAAAGACCTTCAGTCCACTTACGACATACAGGGGTCGATCACGTGGTGCTCGTCCTCCAGAATTTTCTTGCGGGGCTCCTCACGACCCTCGGGCTTAACCGCTACCTCTGAAGTCGCCCAACGTTGGGCGCCAGTTGGAGAACCGCAGCCTTAAGGCCCGGTGGCGCAGGGTACGCCTAAGATCCCCGGGATTCACCTGCCTTGTCAAATAGAGAGACACGGACGCTTCATCTGGCGTAGAAGATGATATTTATTAGCTGCAGCTAGTACAGTGGTCTTAGAAGTCGTCAGTACAACGAGGTTCAAAAGAGACTGCCACTTACCTCCGTGGCGCACAAGTTTATATATGGTACAATACAATGCAAAATGCAATCACACGAGAGCAGGAGACATAAACAAATGTTATAAACAATGCCTTAAGTCCAAAGTAACTCAAGTTTCCCGGTTGTGTTTGTTACTCGACCCCTTAAGTAAAATATCGAGTGAATCCACACAATTCGGTTTACAAGCAGAGAAAACACAGCTGTATGTGTTAGAATAGTCGTGAAACAGGAGAATACATGAGACATGTAGCGAAGGACAGCAGATAAGATAACCTAGAGGAAAGAATGGTGTGAGCCAACAAATAGTCCGGACGGGGATTAATCAGCTCAGACAGGAATTAGTGTACTCGGCCAGACCCTGACACTCGTTGGTAAACATAAGCGAAGAAGCCACCTGACACGTGAATTCAGAAACGACAAAAACATCGCGTTCGCCGCGCTGCCTGAGTGAGGGCAGCACAAAATGGCGGCGATTACAAAATGGAGGCTGAGCACGAACGAATTCGTAATTTGCAGAACCTCATCTCCAGTCGAGGCACGCTCAGCGGTGGAGAGCCACGCAGGGCCATCTGTTTCTAATTAGCATGGCCGTGCTAAGGCCAGATGCTCCCCCCTAAAGATAAGAAAGTGCTTCGCGACAGCCGCAAAGCAGACGATCCTGTTCGGATGGGCCGGATGAGAAGCGGAAAAAACCTCATTTCCAATGGCAGGCTACCATTTAGCATGAGCGGTGACGCCAGCCAATGGAAAAGAGGGGCAGGGCTTCAAGTCCCCTTCTGAAATTTCCTCATTAATAATATGTCTCGCCGAGCGAACAGTGCATGCGCGCTGCAATGCTAGGCGGGACCTAAAAATACAACACAAACAGGGCCAAGCTGTCTATGCAGGACCTCCAACAGTTCATGAAGCTCAGAGCACAGATCTGAAGTGAGCCTGTAAACATTGATATTAGAGTGACATGAAAGGCATGCAGCATGTACAAGACAGGACAGACAGACAGACACACAGACTTCTACACTCCTCATGTGTCCAATCCCAGCCTCTGTACCTTGCCCCAAGCTTGTCAAAACTCCCTCCCTGCATATGTCAAATCCCAGCCTTTGTAACTTCTTACGGCCCTTGTATACTCCTTCATGTGTCCAATCCCATCCTCTGTACCTTGCCCCGCCCCGTGTAAACTCCCCACATGTCCAATCCCAGCCTCTGTACCTTGCCCCGCCCCGTGTAAAATCCCCACATGTCCAATCCCAGCCTCTGTACCTTGTCCCGCCCCTTGTAAACTCCCCACATGTCCAATCCCAGCCTCTGTACCTTGCCCCAAGCTTGTAAACTCCTTCACATGTTCAATCCCAGCCTCTGTACCTTGCCCCGCCCCTTAAGAACTCTCCTTGTGTCCAATCCTAGCCTGTGTACCTTGCCCTGCCCCTTTTAAACTCCTTCATATGTTCAATCCTAGCCTCTGTACCTTGCCCCACCCCTTGAAAACTACCCACATGTCCAATTCCAGCCTGTGTACCTTGCCCCGCCCCTTGTAAACTCCCTGCATGCGTCTAATCCCAGCCTCTGTAACTTGCCACACCCCTTGTAAACTCCACCATATGGCCAATTATTCTCTGAATCTTGCCCGGCCCCTTACAAACTCCTTCAGATGTCCAATCCCAGCCTGTGTACCTTGCCCCGCTACTTATAAACGGGAGGGCGGTTTATTTAAGTACTCAAGGCCCCGGATGCAATGTTAAACATACAACACAACGAGGGCCAGCCTGTCCAGGCAAGACCTCCAACGGTTCATAAAGCCAGGGTTACAGATCTGAAGTGAGCCTGTAAACATGGATCTTAGAGCGACATGACAGGCATGGAGCATGTACAATACAGGACAGGCAGACACAGCCAGACAGACAGCCACACTCCCTCTAAACTCCCCATTTGTCCAATACCATTCCTTGGTCCTCGCCCTCCCCTTGTAAACACCATGTATATGTCAAATCCCATCCTCTATGCCTGGCCTACCCCCTATAAACTCCTTCATATGTTCTATCCTAGCTACTGTACTTTGCCCAACGCTTGTAAACTTTTTGCATATGTCCAATCCCAGCTACGGTGTCTGGAAGACCCACAAACAGTGCCTTTTAGAAATGCAGGGTGCTGCGACCTCTTGTTGAACTTCTGAAAGCACGGTGTCTGCAGGCGTCTGTTCCGGAGATCGGTGCAGGAGTCTTAGGGGCTCTCGAAGTCACACGCGTTGCAGATCGAACTCCTCTCTGTTGAAGTCAGGAGCGCTCGCGTTGACAGGCGTCGGGTGCTGCGGGGCGAAGTGCTGCCGTGCGGCGTGTGGTGCCCTCAGGTAGCAGTGCAAGCAGCGGTTCAGTGGCAGCGTCAGATGGCGTCGTTGGTGAGACCAGGGTCGCAGTGTGAAGTGAATGGGGTGCTCGTTGCGGTGCTGGCAGGTCGCTGTGCAAGCAGCGGCGTCTTTGTTGCTGGAGCGCAGTCGTCTGGAGTCGATGGCACCGGCGTTGGTAGGCCAAGGCTGCGGTGCGGGATGAGGGCAGTGCATCTTGTAACTTTACAAGTGGTGCCCTCGAACCACGGCGCAAGCAGTGGTGTCGATTTCAATGTGGAGCGTCGTCGCCGCGGAGGCCAAGGCGTCGTCGTGAAGCGAGGCGGTGCGGAGTGTGGTACCCACAGGTCGCGGTGCGAGCAGAGGCTCGGTGGCGGCATAAGCAGGCATCATCGGTGAGAACAAGGTCGAGGTGCTGCGTTGCGGCGGTGTCTCGTGCGGTGCCTTCAAAATACGGAGTCGCAGCGGCATCGTAGACGGCGTCAGGTAGATTTTTCCTCTGTTGCAGCACAAAACACACAGTGCCCAGTGCTGAGGGCAGAAGAGCTTGAAGTCTTTGCTGCTCCTGAGACTTCGTGAACAGGGGGCAAGCTCTACCTCAAGCCCTTGGAGAAACTCACAAAAGTTGATTGCAGAAAGTTCAATCCAGTACTTTCACTGCCAAGACAGAAGCAGCCACTGCAGGCCAACACGGCAAAGTGGTAGTTCCTCCTCACAGCTTCTACAGCTCTTCTTCTTGGCAGTCTTCTTGATCCAAAAGAGTTCTGAAGTTCAGGGGTCTGGGCCCCAGTGTTTATATCCCAAAATCCTTTGATCTCTGTGCCCAGCCAGAACCAGTTCTGCCTTCTCTGGTGTGGCTTCCCGGCAGGAGGTGGAGCCGGCATGGTCAGAGGCAGACCAGGCCCTTTGAGGTGCAAGGAAATCACCTCCACCTTCCCCAATTGCAGCCCAAATCTATTCATCCCTTTCCTGACCCCCTTGGACTGTCTGGAGCCACTCTAGCTCCCCGGCCTTCTGTCATCCAAAACCCAGACAGGCAATCCACATTCCAGCAGAGGCACACGGGATGACTGAGGAAGAAAATACCTACTTTCTAAAAGTGGTATTTTCAAACACGCAATGTAAAAATCACCTACACTAAAAGATGCATCTTTAGATTCTGAGTTCAGGGATTCAAAACTTTATTTCCATCATAATTTCCTGCGCCAGTTATGTTTATAGGATGTTATAAACAAATGCCCCATTCTGTCCTATGGGGAGCAGGTAGCCTTGCAATAACGAAAAACTAAATTGGCCGTAATTCACTATCAGGACATGCCACACACACCAGGCATGTCTAACCTTTTACATACACTGCACCCGGCCCACAGGGGTACCTTGGGCCTACCTTAGGGGTGGCTGACATGTAAGAAAAGGGAAGGGGAGGGACTGGCAAGTGTGTGCACTGGCCAAGTCGACATAGCAGTTACAAACTGCGCGCAGACTCCGCAATGGCGGGTCTGAATGACCTTTTCAGGGCTACTCACGTGGGTGGCACAATCAGTGCAGCAGGCCCGCTAGTAGCATTTGATTCACAGGCCCTGGTACACTCAGTGCACTTTACTAGGGACTAACAAGTAAATCAAATATCCAATCATGGAAAAACCAATCCATAACACAATTTACCACAGGAGCACTTGCACTTTACCACTGATCAGCAGTGAGAAAAGTGCGTCGAAACACTACGCCAGCAAAAACAGAGTCAAAACCCATAGGTCAGAAAGCAAAAACTCAGGGTAAACACGCCAAAAGATGCCAAGTCTAACAATAGCGCTTACTGCCCCAGACAAGGCGTTGACGCGCTGTTCGGCGAGTACCACGCTACTCTCAAACCTAGTGTGGATTGGTGCTGGATTATTGTGTTTAAATAGAAGGTATTAATTGGAGCGTTGGACGAGTGAGTCTGTTAGTTGACCTAAATAGGATAATGGAGGGATAGAAGAGGGAAGTGTTGAGAAGATGTTATTTGCCAGGTCATAATAATAAAATGAGGTTTGGGGTGAGTTGGAGAGTGGAGGTAGAGGATATATTGAAAGAGATATAGGGTGAGACATAGAGTAGTGAGCTTGAGAGAGTTGAAGATTTTTTTCCTTTCTACAGTGGGAGTAAACTAGTAAATATATAGATGCATAACTACATAAAAAGGTATATATGTATGTGGAAATAATAAAGAGTTATGAAGTTGTATTCTTTAAAATCTCATATGTACATGTATGGATACATATTTAGTAACACATACTTTCAAGTGTTGCTCTACATAAAGGTAAAATGTATTTATATTTATTAATTTTTCTGGGGTAATTTAGTTTATTTATTTATTTATTTATATTTTATATTTTTCCCCAATACCTCAATAGTGAAGCACTTCTAAATACAATTGTTATGATCATATTTACACATTGTGATAGATAAAATAAAACAGAGACCCATAACCATATATTCAATTAACTTATATAACGTATTACACATTGTGATAATAAAATAAAAACAGAGACTAATAAGCATATGATCAAATAACTTATATGTAAGCTGAGCAGTGACCTATATACATGTATGCCAATATCTATATATATTTTATGCCTAACATATATATAGGTCACTGCTTAGCTTACATATATATATATATATATATATATATATATCATAAGTAATGAATCCATTGTTAAGCAGACCTATAAGAATATCTATATATTTTTAACCCATTAATATATAAGTTTGTACAAAGAAATGCACATATCTAAATACATACATATCTGATCAGAATAACAGCTCTCCCCGCGCAGCTCCACCATTAAGGGCCTGCCCTTAAGCTCCAGTCCGAGCTCCTCTCAGGTAGGTGTTTGAGGCCCTCCTCGACCCGCAGACTCTTGCCTGAGTCTCATTCCCAGTAGTCTAGTGGAAGAGCCTGCTCTTTTTGCTTTCTCTTTTCCCTCTGCCTTCCCCCTCTTCCCTCCGCTGCCCCCATGGACCCTCCCCCTCAGTGTGTCGCTCCCGCTCCTGCCTCCCAGTAGATCGCCCTCCCCCTGACCCCTACTTAATGACAGCAGCTGCGTGCAGCGGGCGTGTTGCTGGTGCGCCATGGCTAAGCCCGTCTGCACCCATCCGTGACCTAACCTCGACCAGCACCAGGGACCCTGGTCCCCCAAACCTCGCGGTTACTACCCCAGCACCCACCACGTAACAATTGCCAGCTCCAGGTGCCGAGCAATACCCATGGACAGAGCTCCTGCCGTCACTGCCGCTATAACTTCACCCACCGCTAGAGCCCAGCAGCAGCCCCCAGCCCACCGGATGCCAGCTGACACAAGCAACTAAACTGCATCCTCCTCAACGTACGCACCCTGCACAGACACGCCGTAGAAATCAGGGACCTCCTCAACACTCACATGGCCGACGTCACATTCCTCACAAAGACCTGGACCAACGCCAGCTCTGTGCCCGACATCACACCTGCCATCTCCGACGGATGCAAGATCCTGAGTAAAGACCGCCTCACCCACCCTGGAGGAGGCCTCGCCATCATCCACAAAAGCTCCCTCCCATTGACAACCACTGACTAGGATGGTGCCTCGCCCCGCATGGAACACATCCACTTCCGGATCCAGACCAACCCCAGAATGACGCTCTACAGAACACTTGCCTACAGACCGCCTGGCCCCGCACTCTGTTCACCAACATCATTGCTGACCTCATCGCACCCCACGCCCTCGCCTCCACAGAGTACGTAGTGCTCAGAGACTTAAACTTTCACCTGGACAATCTCAATGACCCCAACACCACCGCCATCCTAGAGAACCTTATCAACATAGGGTTGAAGCAACTCATCTCCACCCCCACTCACACAATGGGACACACACTCAACCTGTCTTAGCAGGAGAAACAGCATCTTCTTCAGCCACACCACAGAACTGTTCTGGACTGACCACCACTGCATCCACTTCTTCTTTAGTAACCACACCGCACACAAGCATCCGTGCAACTCCCACGCAGAACCTGGAACAAAGTCTCTGAAAAACACCTCTCCTCTGCACTCTCCTGCACTCCATCCTCAATTACAACAGATGCCAACACCTCAGCAAGAAACCTCCACCCATGGATCGCCAACTATGCCAACACACTCGCCCCCACCCCCAGAACACCACGAGACGCCACAACAAGAAAGCTAACTGGTTCACAATGGCTCTCCAAGAATCCAAGCTCTCCTGCCGATGACTGGAAAAGACGTGGAGAAACAGCAAAACTCCAGAAGCTCTGCCTACAAACCAGCCACCATGGCACACCACCAACTCATCAAAACCACAAAGAAAAACTTCCTCAAAGACAAAATCTTTTCCAATGCCCATAACTCCGAGGAACTCTTCACCATCATACAGGAATTTGCCAAACCCATCAGCGAAATAACTGAAGGTCCTCCATCCCAAGACTTCTGCAACAGACTCAGCTCCTTCTTTCACCTTGTTGGACCCGGCCTCGTGGCGTGGTCCTACCCCTCCCGCGTGGCGGGCCCCGGATGACATCGGCCCTCCACAGAGCCCCGGGCGGCCCCTTCCGCCCGATCCTGCACGCACCAACACTACCGGTCCGGTTACCACCACGGGCCACCACACCGGCCTGACTCCATCATGGGCCCATCATGTCCTGAGCCCGAGGCCTCGCCCGACTCCATCTTGGGCCCACCACGTCACGGACACGTGGCCTCGGCCCCGGCCCAGGCCCCAGCAAAGCCCCGACATCGAGGTGCCAAGATCTACCCAGGTGGTCGAGTGGCCACTCGACAGATCCCGGAGGAAGGGGAGTTTCGATGGGCCTCCAGCCGTCCCCGGACGCCTGGTATCGATCGCCCCGGCATCCCTGGGTGCTGGCTCCACCCCCCTGCTGGGTGTCTGGACACCATCTTCCCAGCCCCTCTGGCCCCCAGGCACGAGGGTCCGGACATCAAAGTACTCCAGTCCTATATCTGGGCCAGCCCCGGAGTAGGACGGCAGTTGTATCCTGGACTGGAAAGCCCTACTGACGCTGTCACGGCAGACACCAGAAGAACTCATTGTCCCTGTAACCCGAGGATACCCTGAGAGCCTGCTGGCGCTGCTGCGGCCCACCTTTGCCGAACCATCTTGAGAGCCTGCTGGCGCTGCCGCGGCCCACCTTTGCCGAACCATCTTGAGAGCCTGCTGGCGCTGCCGCGGCCCACCTTTGCCGAACCATCTTGAGAGCCTGCTGGCGCTGCCGCGGCCCACCTTTGCCGAACCATCTTGAGAGCCTGCTGGCGCTGCCGCGGCTCGACCTCTCGGAACCCCCGGCTCTAAGGATTGAGAGCTGTGCGCAGGGTATCCCTTCCTGCACCCCAACCGAGACTGTCCCGCTACCCTGACCCCCTTTTACGAGACTTTACAGACCCCTCGATCTACTTGTACATATCGCTGAGAACCAGCAACCTTTATTTCCTGATAAAGCTTACGAACTCGACCTCTGGTGTGGTGTCCATTTGTAGTGTTGTGGTTACTCTGCTGTACGATCCTAGGAGAGGGCCCTCACCCAGGAGGCCTCTCAGTAACGCTCGGCTACTTCTTGACAGAGAGGTGGACCTAGGGGTGGTCAGTCAGACATCTTCTGCCTCCCCCGGGGTCGCCTTTCTAACACACCTCAAAATCAAGACGCTCTACAACAACTTCCATGAACACCAAGACTTTGCCACCGCTGCAACCTCTACCCCCAGGGTTGCCACCCAACAGATCCTTCTCACCTGGACCCCACTCACGACAGAAGACACCCTAAAGACCATGGAGAGCATTCACTCCGGAGCACCTCTTGACTCCTGCCCGCCACACATATTCCACAGGGCGGCCACATCCATCACACTCAAGCTACGTCTAACCATCAACTGTTCCCTAGAGACCGCCACATTCCCCGACAACTGGAAGTGCACCGAAGCCAACCCTCTCCTAAGCAAGCCCTCCGCAAAACCTGATGGTCCTCACCAATTTCAGGCCCCTCTTACTGCTTCCTTTAGCAGCCAAGGTCATTGAAAATTCCGTCAACATCCAACTAGCACACTTTATCGAAGCCAACAACATCCTAGACACCTCTCGATCCAGATTCCACAGCAATCACGGCACCGAGTCCGCCCTCCTCGCTGCCACAGACTACATCTGTGCCTTCCTCGACCAAGGCCAAACGGCAGCCCTCATCCTCCTGGACCTGTCAGCAGCTTTCAACACCGTCTTCCATGGTACACTAGCCACCAGACTCCACAATTGCGCTTCTAAGGAAAGGCCCAGGACTGGATAAGCTAATTACTCACATGCAGAACACATAGAATAAGATTCCCGCCCTTCCTGTCAGAAACAAAAGACACCAAATGCGGAGTACCTCAAGGATCCTCCCTCAGCCCCACCCTCTTCAACGTCTACATGTCCCCCTTGCAATCTTTGCCAGAAACCACAGGCTCAACATCGTCTCCTACGCCAATGACACCCACCTTATCCTATCTCGGACCAAGGAATCGGACATCACCAGGCACAACTTCCAAGAAGGGATGAAAGCATTCGCAACCTGAGCGGCCTGAAACTCAAAGCAGAGAAAACTCAAGTCCTCCTGCCCGGCTACATCTCCTCCGCATGGTGGCCCGCTACCCTTGGAAACCCACCCTCCCAGATGGACTATGCATGCAACCTGGGAATCATACTTGACTCACCACTCACCATAAATCGCCAGATCAACACCATCTCCTCTGCATGCTTCAACACCATTTGCATACTATGCAAAACATTCAAGTGGATCCTCCTCCCCCGACTCCAGGAAAACAGTTCCTCATGCATTTGTCACCAGCAGACTAGACTACGGCAACGCTCTCTATGCCTGAATCAAGAAAAAACTCCTACGCAAACTCCAGTCCGTCCAGAACACCGCAGCCAGACTAATCCTCAACATCCCATGACAGCCACATCTCCCAACACCTCCGCAACCTCCACTGGCTCCCCATCCAAAAAGAATAACCTTCAAGCTGCTCACTCACTCCTACAGGGCCCTCCACAACACCGGTCCCCAATACCTCAACAACCGCATCTCCTTCCATGCCCCCAAGTGAAACCTCCGCTCAGCTGACCTCTCCCTAGCCACCATCCCACGCTTCTACAGGACCAAGGCTGGTGGAAGGTCCTTCTCCTACCTCACTGCCAAGACCTGAACGACCTCCCCCTTCACCTCCGGCGAAGCCCGACACTGCACCAATTCAGGAAAGACCTCAAGACCTGGCTCTTCGAATAACCCCAACGGAGCGCTCTTTACAAAACCCTGGTAAGGTGGAGGAAGATGCATCACAGAGTTTTTATAGTAACAAAGCTGGATCTTGCTAGTTTGTCCACTTGGGCATTCATTGATAGCTCAGAGTCCATAGTAACACCAATGTTTGTTACTTCCGTAGATACTTTAGGGGGTGTGCCCAGATCGTCAGGCCAGGTGCGAAGAGGGTCATAATGTTTCCAATCGCCACACATGAGTATTTCTGTTTTGGAAGAATTCAGTTTGAGATTGCTCCATGTCATCCATTGATCAATGGCTCTGAGGCAACTGAAGATTTTTTGAGTAACCAATGTCTTCAGGAGTATTTGTGTGCTATCTGCATAGTTATAGCACGTGAGGTGAAATTCATTGATCAGTGCCAGTAATGACTTCATGTAGATGCTGAAATGAATGGGTGAGATGATAGAGCCTTGAGGGACCCCTGCTTTTGTGAAGTACGGTTTGGATGAGAAAGGTGGAGAATGGACGATGTTAGTTCTGTTTTGAAGGTAGGATGTGATCCAGTTGACGGCAGTCCCCACTATGCCTTCAAACTTCAAACTTTGTAATGCTGTGCCCCCCCACAGTGGGGAAAAAAAGCAGCCAGGCCCCCCTTGGAAGTTTTCACAATTCTATTATACTGGCAATGTTTAAATATGTCTAGACTTATTTAAACATTGCAGTGAAGTTCAGTTACTGTTTTAAAAATGATTGCCAAACATATTGTTCTGGTCAGACAGGCCTTACTAACATGTAAAAGTATCCACAGTGTGATTATTAGAAATGTGTTTGGGGGTTTAGAAGAATATTTGGAGTCCTTTCCCTTTTGACGCCTTCTCCCATCCAGGTTATAAATGACAAAAGATGTTAGTGATGGACCATTACAGAGCGACTCACTGTCGCTCATTTTTTCTGCTTGAAACGAAGCACTGTTATGAGCATAATGCTTCTATTTGCTATAACCTGGTGCCCCCCCTTGGGATCACTTGAGGCCCCCAGTTTGAAGACCCCTGGATTAGAGTGTCAGGATGAACTGTGTGATAGGCAGCTGAAAGGTCCAAGAGAAGTAGTACAGCAATCCCGTTGTGGTCTACTTTGTTTTTAAAGTAATCTCAAATGTCGATGAGGGCTGATTCTGTGTATCTCCTCATGCGGAATCCTGTTTGGAAGTTGGAAAGTATGGCATTATCTTCAATCAATTGTGTCATCTGGCCGAATGCTGCTCTTTCTCAGTTTGCTCAGGAAAGATCCATTTGTAATTGGTCTGTGGTTCTTTAAGTCTTATGGGTCCAGATTTGTTTTCTTTAATAATTGGCGTATGAATGCCTTTTTTAAGTCTTCTAGACAGACTCCTGTTGTTAACGAATTATTGATGATTGTTCTGACTAGTGTGGCAGCAGTGGTAGTGAAAAGAATCTTCTTGAAGATTTGTGGTGGACAAGGGTCAGAAGGGCAGCCGACTGGCCTGCTTGTTTTGACAAGATCCATAAATTGAGGTTCTGATGGTTGTTTGAAGGAATACAGAGGCTGGGTTAGCCTTTCCTTGGAGGGGATTGATGGAAATGGATTGGTGCTGATGGTTTTCCTTTGTTTCAGATCGGATGCTAACATGTCTGCTTTGGTTGTGTAATGATAGACCAGTTTGTCAATAAATTTAGGAGTAATTGGATAAATTAATTCTGTGCATTTAGTTTGATGGAATTCTGTGAGAATTTTATCAAATTCTTTATTTGCACATTTAGAATTTAGAATTTTTTTGGAATAGTAACTTTAAAAGAATCATATTTAATTGTTGACTTGTATATCCTGTTACGCTTAAGGAGGTGAAGTTTGTCAAGTGTTATTTGTTTTGAGCCAGGTGCGCTGCAGCTTTGCAATTGGTTGTTTTGTCTTTTTAGGTCAATCCTGGATCCAGCGAACATGCTCTGCTCTACGAGACTTATTGTAGAGGAGTAGTGAATAGAAGCCCCGCCCACTCACCGCCCATATTTGCCATTGGCTTGTGTCATTTTCCGTCCTAAATGCTTGCTTCTGATCCGTCAATCGGCTTGTGAGTCCCTCCTAGTGCCACCTCCTCTTCATTTGTCTCCTCCCATGGCGACTCGCCTCTTTACTTTGGTTGTTACACGGTATGTGTTATTTAAACTGTGAGCACCATTTTCTTTAATGAGGTTCTCTTACTGCAGATCCGACATGCTTTGGTGCCTTCTTTACTCCCCCCCTCCCATTGTCAGTGCCTTCTCCCCCCCGCCATCCCATTGTCAGTGCTTTCTCCCCCCCGACCCACCCTGCCTCCCATTACTCGTGCTTTCTCACCACTGCCCGTCCTCCCTCCCATTGTCCGTGATGCCTAGCATTTGCAATGCAGTAGGTCTTGCGTAAATGCAAATGCTTGTTTAGTTCTGCGTTCATCCAAGGTGCTTGTTGTCTTTTGTCCTGTGTTGTTGTGTTAGTGTTATTCTGACATCAAGTGCTCCCAGGAGCCCCGCATAGAGCTTTTAAACTGGATTCATTTTGTCTAGATCTGTGTTCTATGTGGTGTGTTTCTAAGTATTCAAAATTGAGTTTGTTCCATGGTCGATTTGTGTTTGCATGTAAGTTGGCATTACGTGTAGTGAGTTGTGGTGTTTTGTGCTTTAAAGCTACCAGATGGTGGTCTGGCCATGTGATTGGAGCAATCCCTTGAAATGTAATTGATTCTGGATTTGCAAAAATGACATCTAGGATCTGTCCAGCAACAATTGTAGGTTTGTGGATGATGGGATATATGTTCAGTGCGTCTAGGCCAGTGATGAAAGGCCAGTTCTTAGATGGGGCATATTGGGTTTGTCCAACCAAATGTTGAGGTCCCATAGAACGCATAGGTTGGAGTGTAGCGTCATAAGGTTTGAAACTGTGGCTAGAAGTGTGTCTGGGAACCTTGCCTTGCTAGGTGGAGGTCTGTAAGGGAGCAGGAAGTTACAGGAGGAAGACGGTGTAGGATAGCATCTGGTGAAGAGGACCTCACAATCTTGAACGGAGTTGTCGTCAGCTTTAGTGATAATGAATGTTTCCTTGAATACAACAGCTAAGCCACCCTCTCTTTTGCCTATAGATTTGGTATAGGAGTTTGATAGCCACGAGGAATGGCTTCATGCAACACTCGAGCCATATCCTCTCCCAACCATGATTCACTTATGAAGAGCAAGTTGTGTGTCTGTGGGTAAGTCATAGATGTTGTGCTTGCTTTTATAGAGTGATTGAGCATTTATTAGTTGGCAGTTTAGAGATTGTGTTTTGCTGGTTGTGTGACTTTGTTTTCTAGAAGAGTGAGCAGTATTTTTGTTTGAGGTGAGTCATTAGCGCTGGTATTAGCTGTATGGTGATAGCAATCGTGTTGAATCTCTTAGTAGACTTCACTCGCTCGGTGCCCCTCAGGCTTTCTGCGGAGTTTACTGCTGGGACTAATCAGCCTCCTGGCTTTCTCCTTTCTCCATCTGAGGAGGCTCAAAGACTGAGGGGCACCGATTGAAGTTTACTAAGAGATTCCACACATTGGCTACAGCTAATCTGAGGCGAACCATTTGGAAGTTGTAGAGGTTTCTTCCTAAATCAGGACATTACTGCATGACAATTCTCTGATGTCAGTCCGGATATTAGAGTTGGACACCGAAGATCTTTAAGATTTATGGGCGATCAGTGTACCCTCGAGACACAGACCGTCCCGTCTTAATTTTAAGCAACATAGGGGCGACATCTGGAACACATGTCAGTCCTGCTCCCTGAAACATTGAGAGGAGCTTAGAGATATATTGAGTGGTGGAACAAGCTCCCCACTTTTAATATCCAACAATCCCGGCTTTTGATAAGACTGCTGGGAGACATCACTTATTAAGCCCGAAGAAGGTGGTTGGACCCTTGATACCACTGAAACGTTTATCTTTTTGGTCCATTGTTGACCCACCACTATTTAGGGGTTCTTGTGAACAAAAAAACGAATATTTGGTGAACCTGTTATAAACAGTGGTTGCAATTGTTCTGATCATGTGTTAATGAAGATAGTGATGTCTGTTCTTGAATTCATGTATAACATGTTATGAACTTGTATAGATTGTTGTTTTTATTAGTCACAGGAAATACTGCATATTTTAAACACATTTTAATGTATTGAACAGATTTATTTAATAAACATTTGTATATTGGTAAATTTTTGGCTTTAACAATTTTCTCTGATGAATGAGTGACAGTTTGAATGCGGTAGTGAGCAGTGGTATGCTATTGAGTAATTCCAAAGGGAAATTGTTTCTGACTTAGTGTCATTTGGTGTCCTGTCCCTTTGGCGAGTAGGACCCCTCTCTCTTTTTTTGATGTTTATTTAATTTGTGTCTGTTTAGGGTGGAAGGTGTATGGGTTAGGGGTGGTAGTGGAGTTTGTAGGTTATGTTTCAAGGCTCTAAATTGTGCATTGGACGAGAGGTGGGTGAATGAGAGTTGTTGGTTGGCATATTTGTGGTAGGTGTTGGTGAAGATAGAACATTTGTGAGTAAAGACAATTTAGGATCTGTATTATTTGTTTAGTCTTGAGGGTGGGAGTGGGTGTATGTTTCTAATTTGTGACGGAATATGTTATGAAACTATGCGTGTGAGATTTTGATGTGCTAGCGTGTGTGTGTTATGTTTTGTTTTTGTGGGGTTGTGAAAGGAGAAGTTGATCTGGTAGTTTTCAGAGAAGGATTTGTATGTAAAGTACTGTTGGAGAGTGGAAGTTAAATGGTAAAGGGGTGGTGAATGGCGATGTGTTATGGAAAAGAGTGTATGCGGTGCGTGAGAGGGGATGAGTGTTTGTGTTGGATTTGATGTCTGGAGGAGGTAATATGTGTGGTGGAGGGGAGTGTAAGGATTGTTTGTTGTGTTTTTGGTGAAAAGAGGAGGAGGGTGTAGGTGGATGAAATGGAGGGCTGAGTATAGGTTTGGTGGTGACAGAGAGGGGGCTGTTAGGAGTACGTAGAGGGCAGAGCTGGTGTCTTGTATGAACAGGGTGTGTGTGTCTGGATAGATTAAAGTTAGATTAACGGTATGTACAATGTGACATTGTGTTCGTGATCTGCGGATTTGTTAGTAGGATAGGACAAAGTGGTGTTTTGTGTGAGAGTGAAGGTTCCATTGTGTGATAGTTGGGGTAGAAGTGTGTACAGGTGTTGTTTGTGGGGTTTGTCAGTAGTTGTTGTGTGCTATTTGTGTTGTGTGTTGTTTGTGGGGTTTTGCAGTAGTTGTTGAGACACTGAAATGTGGATAGGGTTTGTTTGTAGTAAACAAGTAGTGTGCATTTGCTGAGACTGTGTCATTATGTTTTAGGATGAGTATGGCTTAAGGTGGTTGCTAGTAAAAAAAGGGCAACATATCTGGCCCTAGGCCTGACCTAGCATGAACAGGCTGAAGCAGAAAACTGCACTTGTCCTGCCTTTTGCCTCACCGCCCAGGCAAATATGCCCTGAGCCCTAAGATTAAATAACCAAGGCCAGGTGACCTTTGGTTAATAAGAACCCTAGTCTTAACCCTAATCAATCAGAACTTCAGCCCTAGGACCCATGGGAGACCTGGCCCTTTCCACCAATCACAGCCCTAGAAACCAATCAAAAGCTTAACCCTAAGCCCTATGTCCAATAGAAACCCATAGCGCTAGGAACCAATCAGAACTCCAGACCTATCAGACAATCAGAACTCTAACCCTAAGCCCTAAGTCCAATAGAAAGCCTAGCCCTATGAACAAATCAGAACACCAGACCTATTAACCAATCAGAACTCCAAGCCTAAGCCCTAGTCCAATAGAAACCCTAGATCTAGGAACCAACCAGAGAACAGATACAACAACCAGGAAGAAACTATTTAAGGGGCATGTCATCTTAAACACAAACTGGTGGGCAGGGGGAAGGAGTACTCCTGAAGTCAGAATCTTCTTGGATACAGACCGGCTCAATGCACACTTTGCAGCTCCTCTTCGACCCCCCAAATCTAAAACCACCGAAAATACTCCTTTTTGCGCACTTAAACAAATCACTGTTTGTAGCCAAAAATGAGTGCTACATGCACTTTTCAAACACAGTTTAAACCATAAGGCAGACTGAGGACGGAGTCTCATAAACACACTAGGGCTAGCCTCTGAGGTGTATTTGCCTTTTTACCTTGTACAAAAAAGGGGGGAGGGCGCATTCTAAAGACCTTACCACAGTATAGGGGAAAACTAAAAGAGAAACGTAAACAGTCACGCGTAGACAAAAATCTGCCGTGTTAAAGTACAAATTGGCAATTGCACAGAAACTAGAAGGTAAATTTAAACAGCAACTGGTAAAGGAAAAAATCAGTTTTAAAGTTTCAAGAATACAAAATACAAAGTCTGTGTTCTTACCACCTTGTTTATTATTTGCTCACTGGGCTGTTTAGGGTACAGTGAAGCTGGGGCTACAAAATGGAGGTGGCTGTTTTGGGGTTCCCGCCATAAACTTTAAGGGCCTGTGTGTGCGTGAGTGTCTGGGTAGGGTGACCAACCATCCGTAAATTTCACGGACTGTCCGTAAATTGGATCTCATGTCCGTTGTCCGTGAGGATCCCTTTTACGGACGCCTTTTGTCCGTAATTATGGCCGTCACAGCGAGCAGCACTGCTCCCCTGCGAGAAGCCTCAGCCCCGTGATGGGGGCGCCTCGCACTCCTCCCCGAGCACAAGAGCACATGAGTAGCCCCACCCGCCCATTGTCATTCTGTATGGGGCTGATGATTGCCCCATACAGAAAGACAATGGGGCAGTCTGGGCTGTTGTGGTGGCCTCCTCCTGCCTCAGCGTACAGCAGGGTATTGTGTAAGATAGATAAAAGGTAAAACGCCCATGTTACAACGTGAGAATACAGTTAATATAAAGAAGCATGTGAAACAAGTCAAAATCAATATTATATTCAACAAAGCCATGTTTGCTGCTTTTTTATTTTAAGCAACTAACAACCATTGACGAAGTGCTGGCTTGTTGTTGGTGTAATGATACTTGCTGTCTTATATATCTGGATGCAATGACCGAAACAGCATAATACCAATCAGGCGGAACACTATACTAAGCACAGATGTTTAGCCTATTTTTATTTATTTATATGCTTATTTCGCGCCTGAATCAGCCCCGAAGGGGTATCTCCGCGCGTAGCTTCTGAATAGGTATCATAGAACAACCAGGGACATAAGACTATAATGAGTGCAAAGGGGAGCATCAATCTTGTGAGAAAAGGAATGTTTTTAACTTTCTTCTAAAGGACAGATGGTTAGGGGTGTGTCTCAGCAATGAGGGCAAAGAATTCCAGAGCATCGGGCCTTTAAGTGAGATAGCACGTCCTCCCTGTCTTGCTCTCGTCACCCTAGGAACCTGAAGCAGCATAGTGCTGCTGGAGCGTAGGACACGACCTGGTAAGTAGGGGACAAATATGTCTTTTAGGTATTGAGGGCCGGATCCGTAAATACATTTATGCATTATACAACATACTTTGAAGTCAATGCGCTGTTTCACCGGAAGCCAGGTGTTATAAGCCATGACTTTATTACATCGAACAACCCCTTTGAAGAAACCCCCAGGTTTTTGTACCCCACTTAAAGTCCTGGAAACAACACCATGTCACAGTCACCTCACGTCCTGGCGGTTTGCATCATGCATGACTCGTTTTCAGGTTGTTTATGTGCAGGGCATAGTAAACCCTCCCCCACCCTACCCCACCCCACCCCTTGCTTTAGGAACTACAGCAGGGGTGAAGTTCTAGATGGGCCTCTTCTGTCTGCAACTCTGCAGACAAAGGCTCAGCTCATAATGTGAAAATGTGGGTGAGTGAATAAGTGAAGGAATGGGTGAATGGCTGGATGGATTAGTGAACGGATGAATGAAAGGGTGAATGGATAGATAATGAAAAAGGATGGATGGATGAGAGAAAAGATAAATAGATGGACGTATGGGTGGAAGAGTGAGTGAAAGGATGGCTGGATGAGTGAAAGGGTGGATGGATGAGTGAAAGGATAAATGGATTTAGGGATGAGTGAAAGGATGGATGGATTGATGAATTGATAAGTGAAAGGATGAATGCATGGATGGATGAGTGAAACAGTGGATGTAAGGATTGTGGAGTGAGTGAAAGGGGTAGACAGACAAAAGGATGGATAGATGAGTGAAGAAATGAAAGGGTGGATGGATGAGAGAACGGATGGATGGATGGATGAATGAAAGGATGGATGAGTGATAGGGTCAATTGATGGATTAATGAATGGATAAGTAGGTGGGTGTGTGGGTGGAAGGACAAGTAAAAAGGGGATGGAGAGAGAAAGGGAGGATAAATGACTGAAAGGGTGAATGGGTGGAAGGATAAGTGACTGGGTGGATGAATGAGTTAGTGAAAGGGTGGCTGGATGGGTGAGCGGGTAAATGGCTGGATGGATGAGTGAATAGAAGGATGGGTGGAAGAGTGGATGGATGAATGTACAGATGGAGGGGGTGAAATGGGTAGATGGATGAAATATGGACGGATGAGTGAAGGGGTGGATGAGAGGATGGATGAGTGAAATGATGGATGGAAGGATACATGGTGGATATGTTTGCAAATGGTTGAATATGTTTGGATATAGATGGGCACACAGATGGAAGGACAGAATGAATGGTGAAAGACTGAATGATGGATGAAAGAATTACACCTTGTAGCACCCATTATCTTAAGTAACATTTCCTATACCGCAACCTCCCTCCCCCGCGAGCCATGCCTGTCGCCATCTTGTGTAATACTACAGTACCCTTGGGCACAGAAAGCGGGCGCACACTGTTTTTCAAAAGCTGGACACCTGACCCTCAACTTCAAAGCACTGCTCGGGCCAAGCTCAGAGCTGGATGGAAGTCGGCCCCTAAGCCCCCTACTCTTATTCATGATTGTCCAGGAGGAAGGGAGAATACAGCGCCAAGAGCCTGAAACGCGGCACTCGGCTCTATACAAAGGCTGTCAGTCATCGTGTCCTGGGATAACTGGAAGGGCATTGGTGACTGGCAAGAACCTTTGAAGGACACTGAATGAATACAGGCTGAGATCACATGCCAGAGAGAGGGACGCATGGACTGAATATTGATTGAGAGACAGAGACTTGGGCTGAATATAGATTGACCATGGAGTCAACCTCCAGGGAATTCTGGGAATGCGACAAAATGCTACGCCTCCCCAGGTGCGGCGCAAGGAGTAGCAACATGTTTATTTCACCTCATGTGTTCCTCTTCCACATGTGCTGCATTGTGCAGCACGCACGGAAAAAGAAAAACACCTCTTAGGAGGGTTTGGTGCAGGAAGGTGCCCCTTGCTGCACAAAAACAATCCTGCTTACAACGCAGGCCGCCTTGCACCATGGTGCACGGGTGCCTGCGTTGGGGCTAGGCAGCACTCAGGCACCAGCGCAGAGGGAGAGCAGGATTGTGCCGTATCTTAGTAGATATAAGTCTGCCCTCTCCATTTGATGCAGCGCAGCCAGTTGTCTTGCTGCATTGAATTGGGCCTGGTATTAGTGGTAAACAGCCTTTACAACGCAACTTTTACCACGCACTACCTTTACCACGCAACTTTTACAACACAATTCGTTACAACGAATTATGCTGGGGGGCGCTGTAGGATAGGTAATAGTTTAATTTACTATCCAACACCTTCCCTACTGGAGTTGAAATAGTAAATTAAACTATTCACTATCGAGCGCCCCCAAACGCAAGTCGTTGTAACCTGCGTTGTAAAACCTGCGTTGTAAAGGCATGCGTGGAAAAAGCATGCGTTGTAACAACATACATCCGGTATTAGTAGATCTGCCCCTTGATTTAAAGGTTGTGCCACCTTGCGTGATGCAAGGGCAACGCAAGTCCTTAATATATCTGGCCCTCGTCAAGGTTTATTTTCAGGAAACTCAAAACAGTGGCTGGCCCTGGTTTTGCAAGATGTCTGTGGAGGAGCACATGTGAACGAAAGGAAGAGAGGCAGAAACATTTTATAGTTTATGGCTCCTTTGGAGACCTTGAGTAAATGAAATAATGAGATGAAGAGAGACAATGGAATCTAGGAGGAGGAGAGAAAGAACAGGAAGAGTTGAAAGAAAGTGAAAGTATTCGAGAGAAAAGATAAAGAATTACAGCATAGAAAGAGCATAAAGGTGAGCAAGAGAAAGAATGGAAGGAATACAGGATTTATTGAAAGAGAAGCGAGAGAAGACAAAGGTAATGCAAGGGAAAGACAGACCGGAATAAATTATGTATTGAAATTGAAGAGAGAACATAAAGATATGCCAGAGAAGGAATGATTGAATAAAGGATCTAATGAAAGAGAGAAGAGAGAGAAAATAAAGGAAATAAATAAATAAGCGAGAGAAAGCATGTACTGACCTGAGGAATTATTGAGAGAGAGAAGAGAGATAACATAAAGGTAAGCAAGACAAAGAATGATTGAATAAAGGATCTAATGAAATAGAGAAGAGAGAGAACATAAAGGTAAGCGAGAGATTAAAAGCACAGAATAAATGATTTATTGAAAGAGAGAAGAGAGAACATAAAGGTAAGCGAGAGAAAAAGAACAGAGTAAAGGATCTAATGAAAGAGATGAGAGAGAACACAAAGGTAAGCAACACAAAGAATGAAGGAATAAAGGATCTAATGAAAGAGAAGAGAGAGAACATAAAGGTAAGCGAGAGAATGAATGGAATAAAGGATTTAATTCAAGAGAGAACATAAAAGTAAGCGAGAGAAAGAAACAGAGCAGGCCCAGGGTGAAAGCTCCCACGCCCAACGTAAATCATTGGTACAAACATGAGTGTAGGCGTGCTCGAAAGGTGCTAGGAGAAGCAATGAAGACCGGTGCTGTGGAGAGAGTATGGTCACGGACTACCTATAAGGCTACCCTACATAGGGTCAGAAAAGTCCGGGATGAGAGAAGGTGGCAGGAATTAAACTGCACCAGTGATAGTAACAACCCTAAATGGTTCTGGAATGTGGAAAAATGGGGTAGTGGTGGGATGGCACACCCACAGGAAAGAAGGACTGTTATCCTAAGCACTCTGTTTTCTGTGGAGTTTATCCGTTTTTATGATTCTAGAGGTTGGTGCCTCAGCCGTCGCACGTAGTCAAAGAACGTGCCTAGTATAACAAGTGAATGTGGAGGTTAGAGAACTAGCCTCAAGACTTGGCGCCAAATTTGCAACGAAAAACAACGTTTTCTGATTGGTTTACTTCAGTTTATTTGATTGATTTATGTTCATTTTGAAACGAATTTTCTGGTGAAATAATCCATGATGTTTATAACAGACATAATAACCTTCTTATGTCATGCATACAATCAATGTATAATCCATTTTTCAATACACCCAATGCATTTCGGGTCAAACCAACAAACGTGACCCTTCGTCAGGGGTCTGTGAAGGAAAATCAGACAGGACCAGATTAGTCACTCTCTATCATGTAAAACAACACAATATACTCTGTAAGTCAACATCACATTGCTATGCCTCATATCGACTTTAAACGTGATCTGTGGATTGTGTTACAATCTGCTCGATAACTCATAGTAATCAGGACTGAATAAGCATGTAAACAGGATAGTCAATCACATTGAACTCCTAAACACCCACAGGAAAATCATACCTAACCCGATGCTGAAGCTGATGATAACTCACCTTTCCCAATTTCTTTTGTTTCCCGGCTGGTGGGGTATTCAATGAGGCAGGTGTTAGTGGTGCACTTACTGCTTTAACAGGTCTAGATTGCATTTCTGCTGATGTTTTTCTGTATGATAGACAAAGATGGACTAATTATATATTACTGTTTGCTAAGGCTATAGCCCAAGGTGCACCACTACCAGCTACCTGGCACGGGCGGAGATAATTCCCATATATAAAAAAGGTGACAAAGGTAATTATAGGCCAATAAGCCTCATAGACTCTATACAGAAAGTGATTGTTAGACTTGTCTGCTAAGTGGCTGACACGAGTTCCCAGCAAAACAAGAGACCTGTAGCTATCACGAGAGACGTGGGATCGGAACTCCTGGATATCCTGCAAGTTTGCAAGTGCACCTACTTCCCAAGGTTTGCTGAAGTTGTGCACTGGGCTATTTTTTGCCCTTGCCCCTAGCACCTTTTGCACCGAAGCTGAGAGGCGTACACTCCACGAGTGTTCCGTGGGGCCGCTTTCTTCACCGCAGCTGGAGCTCCTTTGCGATCTCTAGTCAATTGGATAGTGGGTCTCCACGAAGGACAATCTTTTGTTTCTTGGAGTTTCCTGGTTGCGCCAGATGTGCCCTGACTCCCCTCCAAAGGGTGAGTCCTTCAGACCTTGCTGGTCTGCACCGAAGCCAATCTTGTCATTTTGCATGTGTTGCTGTTGCCAAGGCTTGTTGGGTCCAATCCAGATACCGACACCACAGCACTCGATATCCAACGTGGGACAGCTCGAATCCAGCTCCTGGTCATTGTCGACGCCTCCTGGACCTCGTGACTGAAGAGTCAAGCTTCACCGACTTCACCTTAAAGCACCCGACATCGCCTGGTTCCATCCTGGTTCCTTCCTGGTCACTGGCTAGTGACCCAGACTCTGTCCCCTCTGCTTTCAGGTTCTTCAGATCTCCGATCCACCCTTGGATCCATCCGGACACTTTGCTCCTGGTCGCCTGCAGCACTTCTTTACAGCTCTCCATAGGAATCGACGACAAACCCCGACACGAAAAGACACCTATGCACCCGGGTTCCCTGGGTGAGGTAACACGAGTACTTCGGTGCTCCCATGGGTCTTGACTCTTGAAGTGTCTAGTACTGAAGGGGTTCCCTCACATTCCACTCCTAAGTGTCCTAAATCTTTAACTTTGTAACTTAAACTTTCTCCAAAGAAGTCAATGGTGATTCGCGGCTGTGTTTAGACACGGCATGCGTCTCACGTGGGTCTCCTGCGTCCCTACCTTGGGTGGTTCCTGGTTGCCCCAGTGGTTCTACAGGCCTTAGGCCTCACTTCTATCCCTCATGTGGTTCTTATACTACTTTCTTAGTATATGGTTTGTGATGGCCCTAGAGCAAAACGTATACTGTGCTAGTTTACTGTGTGCTATTTAAGTCCTTGTGTTGTACTTTGGCCTCTAGCCTCATAAAGAGACTAGAGGGATGTGTTTAGAATAAATACATATATTTTATATATATACCTGGTGTGGTTCTCCTTTCATTTGATCATTCAAGAGATTATAGACTGGTAAAAGAAGCTGCTTTACATTCCATCTAGACTTAGCCTGAAGGCTGCTCTCCACAGCTACCACTAGGATAGCTTTCTTTAGGACTACTAACTTTACGTCGGCGGAGTTTCCTGCCTGGAGGCAGAGCTTCCACTTGTCCACGAACAGAATATTTCTGACGTGCAGGGACGCATGTTTATAATAAAAAAGTAGGGGAACGGAATCTACAGAATTAAAGAACTAGGGGCACGCCGTGCCCTGCCGTTCCTGCCCACTTCCACCACTGGTTCTGAAGAATATTATGTCCTACGGAACTTACAATACGGTGGACGGGATATACGTCACGTTTGCGATGGAGTAACCATCTGCCAAGACTGAGGCCCTCTGGGCCTGATTTAGCTCTCGGCGGACAGACGGATATCCCGTCTGCCGAAATATAACTCCAATTCTATCCGATGGGATTTATATTTCAGCGGACGGGATATCCGTCACCGTTGGGACAGAGTGGTCCGTCTGCCGAGATCTAAGTCAAGCCTGGGTCTTCTGAAGACCTTTGTGTGACTTTAGGTAGGAAAGTTTCAATGCTTTGGTTTTCTTTGCATTTTCTTTATTGGTAAAAAAGTGCTGAATATCCCCCTGAAGGTCCCCAGCATCTTTACCTTCAGTCCTCCTCAGACACAGCTCGTTACAAGCCCTGCAAGGCTCCTCGTTCTTCCAAATAAAATTGAAAATTATTTCAATATCGTCTTTAAGATTTTCTTCTCAAATTGTTATTCTTTTTGCACCAACTCCTTCCTCAAACCAGGAGGCGCTTGCTTACACCCTTAAGAATGAGGCCTCTCCCCTTTCTTGCCAGAACGCCCCCCCGGGGTGCATCGGGCCCCTGAGATCAGATCCGCCTCCGCTCCAAGTCATCCATTAGCCTCGCGCGGGATCTTCCCGGTTTAAGACTTGTTTGTTTCATTCTTACTCTCTTCCCTCGCCCGCTCCATTCCCGCCGAAACGTTTCAGGTAGGGTGACCAACTGACATGGGTGCAAATTCAGGACAGTGAGTGTAAAAATTCAGGACAAAGGGTCAAAATTCGGGACAAAAATTCAGGACAGGAGGTCAAAATTCAGGACAAAACTCCGGGGAAAAAGGTACGTTTTACAGACACATCACAGGAGGTCGAGCAATAGAATATAATTAAGCCCACCCATATCCAAACATATTCAATCATTTGCAAACCTATCCCTCTTGTATTCTTCTATCCATCATTTCACTCATCCATCCCTCCATCCACCCTTTCACTCATCCATCCATCCATCCTTTCATACTATTCAACAGTACACTCCACTCTTTAATCAATCCACCCATCCATTCACTCATCCATCCAGCCTTTTATCATTTCTCCCATCCAGCCATCCTTTCACTCACTCCTCCATCCACCCATTCGCTCATCCTTCCACCCATTCACCCTTTCAGTCATCAATCTATCCTCCCTTTCTTCCACCGACCGTTCCCTTAGCCATCCTTCCTTCCACCCCTCCATCTACTCATCCACTTATGAATCCATCCATTGACCAGTCATCCATCCACCCTTTCACTCCTTCACTCATCTATCCATCCATTTGTCCATCTACCCTCCCTCATCCATCCTTACATCCACCAGCTCACTCATCTATCCAGCCATTCACCCCTTGTACTTATCAATTTAACAATCCATCCATAATTTCACTCATCCATCCACCCATTAACTCACCCATCACCCACCCGTTCACTCATCCATCCATCCTTTCACTCATCCATCCACCCTTTTAGCCATTGATCTACCCTTCCACCCATACAATAATATTTTTAGTTTCTCGCATCCATCCTTCCACTCACTCATCCATACATCTATACATTCTTTCTATCATTATCCATCCATTCACCCTTTCATTCATCCATTCACCCTTTCACTAATCTATCCAGCCATCCCTTCATTTACTCACTTGCCCACCTTTTCATATTAATTATGAGCTGAGCCTTTGTCTGCAGAATTGCAGACAGAAGAGACCCATCAAGTATTCCACCCTTGTTGTAGTTCCTAAAGCCTTGGGTGGGGGTAGGGTTCCCTATGCCCTGCACATAGGAAATCTGAAAACATGAAATTCATGGGTCATGCATGATGCACAGTGCCAGGCCCTGAGGTGACTGAGATGGTGTTGTTTCCAGGGCTTTAAGTGGGATGAAAATACCGGGGGGTTTCTCCAAAGGGGGTGTTGAATGTAATTAAGGGCGTGGCTTAAAACAAGTAAGCTAAAAATCTTTGCTTGATATAGTGTGCTGCCTGACTGGTATTTTGCCTCTTCTGTCAATGTATCCAGATATATAACAACAAGTAACGTTACACCTGCAACAAGCCAGCACGATTGGCTTTGTCAAGGGTTGTTAGTTGCATAAAATAAAAAAGTAGCAATCTGGCTTCCTTGAATATAATATTGAAAATGCATCAGTTCTAAAATGAAAAGAACTCTAGCAACTTCTTTTTAACTTCTTTCACCAGCTCCTTTTGTTGAGGTGAATTCTCATGTAGAAACATTGGCGTTTTTGCACATTTCTTCTGTCTGACAGAATGCCCTGCCCTAGACAGAGCCTAGGGGAGGCCCACCACATGCTTTACCAGCTTAGACTGGACTATTGTCATTCTGTATGTGACAATCAGCCAGCAATCAAAATGACAATGGGCAGGTGGGGCTGCTTTTGTGCTCCGAGGAGGAGTGCAAGGCGGCAGCATCAAGGAGTTGAGGCTTCATGCAGGGAGCTGTGCTGCTCGCTGTGACGGCCAAAATTGCGGACAAAAGGCGTCCGTAAAAGGGATCCTCACAGACAACGGACGTGATGTCCAAATTACGGACGGACCAAGAAATGTATGGATGGTTAGTCACCCTACATCATACATAATCACATAAAGATGCACCCTCACATACACACACAGACTATCACGCACACATGCCACATCATATGCACAGAGTAGGAACTCACATAAATCCAATGACATCACAAGTTGCTAAAATAACACAAACACACATACCTCTCACCGTCGCAAACCATAAATTAAATTCATATATGCTTAAAACATGTGAAAATGGACCTTTGTTATTGACTCCTATATTTGCTGAGGCAGCATTTTACAGTGGCAGAAGAGCAGGCAGCCCACCTAGTGTAAAAGCAAAAATAAGACACCTTCCCCGCTCTGGGTGTGGTGTACACTTCGGAAAAAGTCCCTAATAAAATGAAGGTAAAAGACTTTGGAAAATGGAGCGCTTTTGCAGCATCTGGAAAGGACTATGGCGAATAATGAAAACTGACCCAATATTCTAAGTTTCTTAAATGTACTTGAGAACACTCATCCATAGGCTCAACTACCTCAGTGGTATTAGACCAGAGCCAGGTCTATCAAAGCTGTGTTTTGAGTACATCCATTGGCGGCGGCACAACTTGTTATGAACGGAGAGGAATCCTGTCCCTTGTGCAGAGATGAGACACCAGCATCATGCAGACGCTCTGGAACACTTAAATCAGTTTGGGTGAACTGACCCTGGCATATGCATTTGTTGAATTTGCCACACTGTTCACAAATATAATGTACGTTATACCAATTTGGATTTTTTCATTTGCATATTTCTGGACTCTTCCAGGTGTTTTCAGTGTACCTACTGGTGTGACATAGTAGAAGTATCTTCTGATAAATATCAGACGTCTTACATTAATACCTTTGGACGCCTTCATTTATCACTAGTTTCTGAACAAAAGCAGATGCCGTGAGCACCTCTTACATTACACGAGGTCACATTAGTTTGCAGGCACCCGAGATTAAGGGATTTACCAGAATAACATGGTTTAAACCCGAATTTATTTTTTATTTCATTGTGTGAGTGTGTTACTTTTTTGCGTTCCTAACTGCATATGAAATAAAGTCCTCACAGAATAGTTTGTTCTTCTCAGCCACCTCTTTGACCCTGCCACCACTTCAAATGAACCCAGACCCCATAGCACGATTTGTATATTTTACACTTCAAGTCTGTAAATGAAAAACGCCTGGAATTGCGCCAATAAAGAAGGCCACACTTCCAGGCCCTCTTCATTTACACTTCTTTGCTAAGGCATTTGCACCCCCCTGGGACTGCAGTCACAGACCTCCAGGGGGTGCGCGCACTCACTGTATGAATTACTCTGGCAGGAGACTGCCCAGCAAATGCTGTATCTGCACAGAGGGTCGGTCCCATTATCATTCTGTGTTTGATAATCAGGCAGACAACAGAATGATAATGGCCGATAGCAATCTGTGCCGCAAGGGGCTTTTGGAGGTCTTTCAGTTCACAGCAGTGCGAGCTGGCCCCCTGCAGGGAGAGTTAGAGAACTCTCAGGCCGCTTGCAGGGGGGACAGCTTGCACCAACGCCCAGAATTACGGACATAAGGCGTCCGTGAAAGACTTCCTGACGGACAACGGACAAGAGGCCCAAATAACGGGCAGTCCGTGAAATTTACGGACGGTTGGTCACCCTAAGTTTCAGGCGTCTTTGATCTCGGAAAACAATGCGGCCACGTGACCACTTAGCAACTCGGAGCGGGTTTAGCAAATGACTAATGCAGGTGACGTCAGAAGGCATCTATGTCCCATTAAAACTTTCTGGAAGCATCAGCGCTGTGCCCGTTCACAGAACAAGGGCTTCAAGTTAGAGGCAGGGCCACGTGCTTCGGGCGAACCCACCGGAGTCATTTGTTGGGTTCTGGTCACGAATTCCAGGTGGTTTCTTTAAAAGTAGTTACAATATGTAAAGAATACGTGTTCAGAAGTGTTTACTCCAATGGTGTGTCCAGGCAGCCAGCTGTCTGTCTGTCCCACGGCTGTCTTTAGGACACAACTGGCCCATGCAGCCAGGCAGCTCAGCAACTGTACCCAGAGTATGGGCTGACCTGGGCAAGCATGGGTCTGCATGGGCCGGCATGGGCTGACATGGGCCGGCATGGGCTGGCATTAGCTGGCATGGGCCGGCATGGGCTGACCTGGGCAAGCATGGGTCTGCATGGGCCTGCATGGGCTGACATGGGCCGGCATGGGCTGGCATTAGCTGGCATGGGCCGGCATGGGCTGACCTGGGCAAGCATGGGTCTGCATGGGCCTGCATGGGCTGACATGGGCCGGCATGGGCTGGCATTAGCTGGCATGGGCCGGCATGGGCTGACCTGGGCAAGCATGGGTCTGCATGGGCCGGCATGGGCTGACATGGGCCGGCATGGGCTGGCATTAGCTGGCATGGGCCGGCATGGGCTGACCTGGGCAAGCATGGGTCTGCATGGGCCGGCATGGGCTGACATGGGCCGGCATGGGCTGGCATTAGCTGGCATGGGCCGGCATGGGCTGACCTGGGCAAGCATGGGCCGGCATGGGTCTGCATGGGCTAGCATGGGGTAACAAGGGCCGGCATGGGCTGGCATTAGCTGGCATGGGCTGACATGGGCTGACCTGGGCAAGCATGGGCCGGCATGGGCTAACATGGGCCGGCATGGGCCAGCATGGGCACGGCATGTGCTGGCATGAGACGGCATGGGCTGGCATTAGCTGGCATGGGCCGGCATGGGCTGACCTGGGCAAGCATGGGCTGGCATGGGTCTGCATGGGCCGGCATGGGCTGACATGGGCCGGCATGGGCTGACATTAGCTGGCATGGGCCGGCATGGGCTGACCTGGGCAAGCATGGGCTGGCATGGGTCTGCATGGGCTAGCATGGGTAACAAGGGCCGGCATGGGCTGGCATTAGCTGGCATGGGCTGACCTGGGCAAGCATGGGCCTGCATGGGCCGGCATGGGCTAACATGGGCCGGCATGGGTCTGCATGGGCTAGCATGGGATGACAAGGGCCGGCATGGGCTGGCATTAGCTGGCATGGGCTGACATGGGCTGACCTGGGCAAGCATGGGCTGGCATGGGTCTGCATGGGCCGGCATGGGGTAACAAGGGCCGGCATTGGCTGGCATTAGCTGGCATTAGCTGGCATGGGCTGACATGGGCAAGCATGGGCCTGCATGGGCCGGCATGGGCTAACATGGGCCGGCATGGGTCTGCATGGGCTAGCATGGGATGACGAGGGCCGGCATGGGCTGGCATTAGCTGGCATGGGCCGGCATGGGCCGGCATGGGCTGACCTGGGCAAGCATGGGTCTGCATGGGCCGGCATGGGCTGACATGGGCCGGCATGGGCTGGCATTAGCTGGCATGGGCCGGCATGGGCTGACCTGGGCAAGCATGGGCCGGCATGGGTCTGCATGGGCTGACATGGGCCGGCATGGGTCTGCATGGGCTAGCATGGGGTAACAAGGGCCGGCATGGGCTGGCATTAGCTGGCATGGGCTGACATGGGCTGACCTGGGCAAGCATGGGCCGGCATGGGCTAACATGGGCCGGCATGGGCCAGCATGGGCACGGCATGTGCTGGCATGAGACGGCATGGGCTGGCATTAGCTGGCATGGGCCGGCATGGGCTGACCTGGGCAAGCATGGGCTGGCATGGGTCTGCATGGGCCGGCATGGGCTGACATGGGCCGGCATGGGCTGACATTAGCTGGCATGGGCCGGCATGGGCTGACCTGGGCAAGCATGGGCTGGCATGGGTCTGCATGGGCTAGCATGGGGTAACAAGGGCCGGCATGAGCTGGCATTAGCTGGCATGGGCTGACCTGGGCAAGCATGGGCCGGCATGGGCTAACATGGGCCGGCATGGGTCTGCATGGGCTAGCATGTGCTGGCATGAGACGGCATGGGCTGGCATTAGCTGGCATGGGCCGGCATGGGCTGACCTGGGCAAGCATGGGCTGGCATGGGTCTGCATGGGCCGGCATGTGCTGGCATGAGACGGCATGGGCTGGCATTAGCTGGCATGGGCCGGCATGGGCTGACCTGGGCAAGCATGGGCTGGCATGGGTCTGCATGGCCGGCATGGGGTAACAAGGGCCGGCATGGGCTGGCATTAGCTGGCATTAGCTGGCATGGGCTGACCTGGGCAAGCATGGGCCTGCATGGGCCGGCATGGGGTAACAAGGGCCGGCATGGGCTGGCATTAGCTGGCATTAGCTGGCATGGGCTGACCTGGGCAAGCATGGGCCTGCATGGGCCGGCATGGGCTAACATGGGCCGGCATGGGTCTGCATGGGCCGGCATGGGCTGACATGGGCCGGCATGGGCTGGCATTAGCTGGCATGGGCCAGAATGGAAAAGGGAAGGAACACAACATAATACATAATGCAACACATCTCCCTTCCTAACAATAATATCAAAATACAACCGGAACCAATATAGGAAGGAAGAACGCAAGGACAGTCGCACATAATCCATGATCTTGCAAGGGCACCATGTCATGCGAGCTTCAATGTTAACCCTGGATGCGCTGTTCAGTACCTCTCACTCCTGGCCATGTTCCGGACATTCCACATCTCACCATCCTGCGTGACAACACTGGTAAGATTAACCTTGATGTCCCCTACAGGTTTGCCATACCTGGAAACTCTTTGGCTACTATACCAGATCTACGCATCATGACCCAATCCCCTACAACCCAACGAGGCGCTTGACTCCCACTCTGGCCTCAGAGACATGTTCAACTTTACATTGTTTCTGTTCTACTCTCACAGCTAACTCTTTTCTAACCTCTTCACAATCCTGCTCACTTTGCTTCCTTTTAACCCCTTGCCTGTGGGGCGGATTCCCCCGCTGTGCTGGGGGGTGCGCGCACAGCACCCCTGTGCTCGTGACGAGTTCAGCTCGTCACGGCCACACCCGTGTCTGTGACAAATGTTGGAGTACTTGGGGAAAGGCCCCATCACCTTAGACTTCAATTGCACCCCATTGTCAGTAAGGAGAACTTAAGGATACCCCTCTCTAGCAATTAGGGGCATATTATCAAGCAATAGCGATAATTATCGCTATTGCTTGGTTAGAGACAAAAATTTACTGCTGAGCTGCGGGGATTTTTATTGCAGAAAAACCTTGGTATTACCAAGGTTTATCGCAAATGCGATAAAAATCGGCCGCAATGCATGAATATTGCTGAAAAGTCAGCGATATTCAAGCATTACCGAGCTAATGCTCTTAGCCATGTTATCCACCTCCCATTGGATAACATGGCTAAGAACTGCTCAGGGGCAGGTAAGCACGAATATCTCCAAAAGTTGGTAATAGGAGATAGCGATGTTAGCGACTGTTTCCAGTCGCTAACATCTTGGCACGCCCACTTTGCATGTCATTAGTGATAAATATCACTGACATGCAAAGTGGGGCCCAAGATGGTCGCTATCTCCTACTAGCTGTCGCTAACTGGTGTTAGCGACAGCTAGGTAATAGGGAGATTATTTTATCTCCGCTTTCTTGGCTTTTAAAGCCAAAAAAGCGGCATTAAACCTCCTTGATAATATGACCCATAGTTCCTTGAAGAACTCAATAACACTTGAAGTGGTGACTTGTGGCACAAACTTCACCTTGGACCATTTTGAGTGAAAATCGAAGAGCCCCATGGCAACCCTGCACTCTCATGGCAGGAAGTTAAAAGGACCTGAGATGTAAAATCCGACTTTCTGCCATGAGAATTCAGGCCAGTCCACTGGAACCAAAGGTGCAGAGTTCAAAGTCAACATCTATTCACTATCGGCACACTCAACACACTTCCTAACTACCCTGTCCACGACCCTGTCCAAACCTGGCCACCGGAACACAGTCCTTTTAAGTCTCTTCATAGACGACATACCCAGATGTCCCGCAACTGACAAAATGTGATCTCTCAAATGCACAAGAGGTTTACACTTCCCCTGCCTAAAGATCAAATCTCCCTCAATTTCCAATTCTCCTGAAATCTTCCGATAAGGAATCAATTTCAGCCATCCTCTTCCAACATATTTCAACAAGGAATCACTCTCCAGGTCACCCCTCCAGGCCTTCTCAGTAATACTCCCAAATCTACCTGACACAACCTCCTCTATGCCGGCTATCACCTCAGCATGGGTCATCTCCGACACAACCTCCTCCATGCCGGCTATCACCTCAGCATGGGTCATCTCTGACACAACCTCCTCTATGCCGGCTATCACCTCAGCATGGGTCATCTCCGACACAACCTCCTCTATGCCGCTATCACCTCAGCATGGGTCATCTCCGACACAACCTCCTCTATGCCGGCTATCACCTCAGCATGGGTCATCTCTGACACAACCTCCTCTATGCCGGCTATCACCTCAGCATGGGTCATCTCCGACACAACCTCCTCTATGCCGCTATCACCTCAGCATGGGTAATCTCTGACACAACCTCCTCTATGCCGGCTATCACCTCAGCATGGGTCATCTACGACACAACCTCCTCTATGCCGCTATCACCTTCGCATGGGTCATCTCCGACACAACCTCCTCTATGCCGCTATCACCTCAGCATGGGTCATCTCCGACACAACCTCCTCTATGCCGGCTATCACCTTAGCATGGGTCATCTCCGACACATCTCCTCTATGCCGGCTATCACCTCAGCATGGGTCATCTCCGACACAACCTCCTCTATGCCGCCATCACCTCAGCTTCGCTCATCTCCGACACAACCTCCTCTGTGGAAAAGTAAATTTTGCCATGTTCTGTGTCCCTACGTGTCCCCCATCTTATGTTATGTGTGCATGATTAATATGCATATGTATTCCCCATGTTTGATTAAAGACGCAATTACAGTTGTGTCCATCTCTAATATGCCAGTTTCCAGTTCTCGTGAAAGCTACGAGTATTAGGCCTATGTAAAGTTACGTTGCCACGTTTCTCAGTGTGCTCATTATTTCATTGCAAAGTCCCCGTTTCTAGGCCTCAAAAGGGCCCGGACACCAGATTCAGCTCCTGTCTCCTGAGCCCTCGCTAAGGAGCGATACAGCCCCCACCTGTATTCCTGACCCTTCACTTACTTCCTGCCTCACAGTGCCCGGCTCGGCCTGGCCCTGCCTCTCAGTCTGCCAAGAGTATGTTATGATTCTAGTTATCAGTCCAGCCCTCCTTCTCTGCATTCCTAAGCTACTGAATCGCATCAATAGTTTCAGTCATCGTCTAGCCTTTACGTCTCCATGTAAGAGAAATACTGTATTAATGGTCATTTCATATTCTTCAACACGCACTACATGTAGAATAATGCATGCACCAGTCTTAGAGTCTGCTAGCCTTTACCCCGATAACTTCTGGATTCTATCAACATGTTCTCTAAACATCAGATACTAGATAGTGTTTAGGTACATGTCGCCCTGACTCTCCAGACTTCAGTCTCTGCTCCTAGCGCAGAAGTCATAGCCCCCAGCTTCTCCTAGTAACACGTCATTGTCAGTTTGCGCGCACCACTAGGTTAGAGGTCCCGGCTCCTCAGATAAGCCCCCTCCATGTTTCCGCCCCATTTATGACATATTCTGTTACGTTTACATCACATGTCTATGTAAACGCCTTCTGTTACACCTCTTTTCACCCTTATCTTTCGCGACTGCTATTGACCACACCCACTGCTCCGCCTATTGTATGTATTGTAATGCAATTATTTTAGTATATATACTTGTGCACTGTTATTAAATGTTACGCCAGCGCCGTTGTCCCGATTCCGATCCTGCCCCCGGCAGCGCTGCCATCCTATTCCTGTGCAGGCTGTCCTGTTCCTGTCCTTATGCTGTATTAAACCTGCAAACTCCTACTACCTCGAATCTTGACTCTTATTTATTGAGCTATCTGTTATTACTATGTCCAGTCAAAAATAGATCCGGTATTATTTATTTATATAGTAAGTAAGTAAGTAAAGGGGGTTTTGTCATGCGCAAACTTAGCCCAGTGGGCGTCAAGGCACATAATGGCGCCCGAATAGGGACTTGCCCTTTCCCCACGCGCCGGTGAAGCCACGTATGCCCCCTGACCCTCTGCAGCCGTGACGGAACCATACCGTGCACGTGCAGATATTTCTGCTTCAAGTATCCCTCAGGCCCACGGAGGAGACGGAGGTTGCGGTCCAGCATCCAGACGAGGCGGTGGAGGAACGCGGCGAGTCCCGACCAGAGCCCAAGCCGAGAGTCCAAGGTCCGAGGTATCCGGAGGCCCACCCGTAACAGAAGTCCGAAGTGTGTCCGTCCGGCGTCGAAGCAGTCCAGTCCAGTCCGAGGCCTTCCGTTCTTGCTGCCCGGTGAGTACCGTTGCTGGGGTAGTATCTAGACAGGGTCAATCTAATTGACTCTGGTCCGTGGGTTTGGTGGTACACAGACCCAACACGAAGCGTCCACTCCGGTGGATGCGGGTCCTGACGTGTCTCTTCATGAGACCGGTAAGTTTCGTACTGTTTCAGCAGTGCATCTAGTCTCTGTTCTAGTCAGTTCTGTTCTCGAGAAAATTCATGTATTCTGTTTACAGTATTCCAGGTAGTATTTTGTCAGAACTGTTATTTTAAATGTCATTCATGTATTTTAATGTCGTGGTATGAAAGTGGTGTAATTATCGTGTTCATTGTGTATTGTTTTGTGTCTAGATTACAGTTCAGTCATGCCTTTGTTTTCCAAACTACGTCAGTTAAAAACCAGAAAAGGTCTGTTAGAAGCAGCGGTTCCTGTCCCGCCTAGGGACAGTCCAGGTCACTTTATGTATCAGAAGCATGGCATAAGTGCCATATTGTACCTAGATTTATGGGTAGAGTACACCAAAGAGTTAGAAGAAAAGTATAGATGGCCCGTATCAGGTACGTGGGATGCCGAGTGCATCATGCGAGTAGAAGAAGCATTATGGAAAAAGAAAGCCAGACAGTCACAGAAAGACGCCATCGAGTTATGGCGCAAAGAATCTCATAAAAGAACCGAAAAAGAAATCAGAAAGTCAGAATTAAGTAGAGAATCCTTAGAAAGAGCGCAAGAAAGGGAATTAATCGAGATAGGTGAACGAGTTAAAACCGAACAGTCAGACAGACAGAGGAATGCCCTCATTAAGGGTATGTATCCTCTTCTTGCCGAGGGCTTGCCAAAAGCGACCCCGGAGGCATCCAGTAATTTTCCGCCACCATTAGTTCCGACCAAGCTACGTCACAAACTGACCGCAGCTGATATTTTTATTTCGTCCTATTTGGACGACACAGTCCCGGAATATGCAAATCCTGTTCCGCCAGTTCCTGTAAATAATGCAATTCCTGCTCCTCCAGACACCGGGGCACCTTTTGCAGTACCTGCTACGGTACCCCCGGTCCAGCCCATAGTACAACTTCCCGCCACATCAGCCACTCTGCCAGCACGAAGAGTATCAGTCGACGATTCTAGTCTAGGGGCCGCAGGAGGAGGTCCTCCTGGTACCCCGCCACCACACCAACGTGTAACGTTAGTCGAGTTACATGAACGTGCGTTACAGCGTACGCCCAAATATAAGTCCGTTGCAGACATCCGACGAGCTCTTACTGAATGCCGCTATGATCCAGTCACAGGCGATGATAGTACGGTTATATACTCCATACGTGTAAGACGGGTGACCGGGTATTTGGACACCCTACCGGATATGAAAGAAGATCTAGACAGAATATATCGTTTCATCCGTACAGGGGATGATCCAGAAAGTATTGGCGAAGCCATGTCTCAGAGGAAAGCTGAGATCCAGCTCATGATATTAAAGTTTCTGATTAATTGTTTAATAAGGGAACAAGATTATCCGACCAAAGATCCGGCCGAAATGAGAACACTAACAAGGTGGAGTGATAATATAGCCGAGGGTAAGCACAGAACCATCAGTAGTATAGAGAGTATGTACAAGAAAATTCGTAAGGAAATAATAAGGTTACACGAACACCGTAAAACAGCACAAGTAAGCGAGAAAGAGAATGACTCTCCTACAGAAGAGGTAGAGGACGAGAATACCGCCAGAATAGCGTATGTAGGAAAATCTAGATTTCCAGACCGCCATTTACGCCTAGAACACAAGAAAATCTTTCATCATCCCGCACCAGAACAAGGTTCTCTAGAACAAGTATTTCAAGCTACCGATCACATTTTGAAATCACGAATCGGTTATAGTGAATTAAGTACTATGCATGAACAAGAACTAGCCCGATCAGCAGTCCGATGGACTACTGATTCTACCACTTTTCCAGACGAAATAGTGGCACAAATGTTTCTGAAATTGCCCCCAGCCGAGCAGCGACTGGTGGGTATGTATATGATTCAGCACCTCATCACATTGTATGAGGGTCAACATTCTGATCCAGGTCCGTTACATGATGTCCTGAACGAGTTACTCCAGTATAGATGGAAAGGTTTAGGTACCGATTTAATTAGTGTCATTCTAGAACAGCGCCATAAATATAGTATGTTTTTGAACCCGCATTTTGTTCATGTCTCACCTCCAGAAAGTAAACCGTTTTACATAGATAGACAGAATCCGTTACGAGAAGTACACCCACTAACAAAACGGGGGGCTGAACTGTTCCTGCAAGGAGTGGGAAGAGAATAGGAAGACTACAGAGGGCTGTGCAAGAACTGGCGTGACCAGAGGTGTATATGTAACACCTGTGGGCATCCCTTTTGTTGGATATCCGAGCTCGGCGGAGATGGGTAGGTGACCATACACGGACACGGGCAGAATGAGCCAAATCTGAAGGCTCACCCCGATGTACTGACCCGCCGACCACTCATGTGGTATTTAGCCCTTAACCCTTAGGCATAGGACTTCCCATTGAGGTAAACTGCATACCTATACCACACCATATACATGACACTAGCATGTTATTGAGTTATATTTTCTTCTTTACTTTTCACGTTCTAAGGTCCTGATGAATCGCAGGATACTAATCCAATTGCGAGAAACATGTTGACCACTTATTGTTTTTCAGAGCTCTACATAGGTCACTCTACCTAACGAGGTGACACTGAGTGAGCTCGTTTTCACGATTTTAACTGCAATAGGGGGACCACCAGAATAAAATAGTTTCCGGTACCTCTTACTGCATTTTAACCTTCACCCTGGGCGCAGTTGCCTCTCCGCCCACACACCCACACTTCACCATAGGGCAGTTGGATACAAAAGATCTCCGCCAAAGTGCCCCTCTTTGAGGTGTGCCCGTCGGGGATTGCACCGCCCCCCCGACGAGGAGCAACCGCCGATGATGAAGCATGACATCCTTCGGGGTGTGTGAGGCAAATACATCCAACAAAAGGGATGCCCACAGGTGTTACATATACACCTCTGGTCACGCCAGTTCTTGCACAGCCCTCTGTAGTCTTCCTATTCTCTTCCCACTCCTTGCAGGAACAGTTCAGCCCCCCGTTTTGTTAGTGAAGACCACTCACGGACACATGCTGTAACTGGACCTTCCACTCTAGTGGTAACTAGTGTCCGTTGATCCATTGATCTCCCTCCCTCCTTTTGATTAAGAGAAGTACACCCAGTCAGGACAGCAGATGGTGAAATGCAACGAGTATTTGTTTACACCCCGATTACAAAAATGGAACTCTTAGAGATGAAGAAATTAATTCCTTGTCATGACAAAGATCCAGCAGGGTTCCACCGAGAATTAAAAGACATGCTCCGTATGGGAGAATATACGTATCCAGATATTATTAAAATGTTAAAAGTTCTGTTGCCTGCGGGCATATATGAAAAACTCAAGGAAAAAGATTGGGAGGTGGGAGAGAAAAAGATCGATTGGACAGCTCTAGAAGCTGAAGATAAGATACGAGTACCAGGTACCGGTCTTGGAGACAAATGTAAAGAATTACCAGAATTGTTAATACAAATTTTACCTAGATTATTAGCCACTAAAAAGGAAGACTGGGATGCAATCTCAGCCTGTAAACAGAAACAAGACGAAGACACTAGTGATTTTTATTCCAGATTTGAAAAATGTTTCATAATAAACAGTGGATTGAAGACGAGTAGCGAGTCATACCGTCATCTTTTTGTTACTAAATTAGTCGAGAATTCAAGTCCACAAGTTAAGAATCGAGTTTTGAAAGTCGAAAGTACATGGCAAGCTAGTACCCCGTCCCAGATGTTACAGATGCTCCAGTATCATCAGAATAGAATCAGAGAAGAGCAAGAACACGAGAGAAAACGTATGAAAGACACGAAAATGAAAGTATTAGTTGCACAATCTATTCCACAAGACAGTCAGAAGAGGGGTCCGAATCAAGCCAGTCATCCTGCAGCTCCCGTTAAAGGGACATGCAATTATTGTAAACAGCCAGGTCATTTCATAAACGAGTGTGCAGTTCTGAAACATAATATAGCTACTGGTAAAACTAAAGAAAGACCACGTCCGCCTAGACAAGAACAAGTTTCACAGACTTCTCAGCCACAGAATGCACAACAGACAGTTCCAGCACCGCAGCCTATTGCTGCAACACAGCATGTTACACAGCAAATGTACCAGTATGCCCAGTCTGAGTATCCAGAGTATCAACAGTATTCATGAAACAGCCTAGAGAGGGAGGTAGGCTTGCCTCTCATCGAGATTCCTGTAGATCAAGAAGGTCCCTATGTTCATAGTCAAGTATTAGGGAAAGACAGAAAGTTTCTGATTGATACAGGGGCAAGTAGGACCACTATAAGTCACGCCGAAGTTCCAGGGGCTCCGCTCTCAGGCTCTAGAAATGTTTCCCTTGGATTTTCAGGAAAGCCTATTGTAAACGAGATATCTAAGCCAGTTACTGTAGAAGTAGGTCCATTGTCCCGCACTACTGATCTATTACTTACGAAGTCATGTCCAGAAAATTTGTTAGGCATTAAGACACTGAAAGAATTAGGTGCAGTCATATGTTGTTCCCCCGAGGGAATACGTTTGTTTTTACGTGACTTCAAGGGTCACTATGTATTACGAGATTTTGATCCGAGATTGTCTAATGTTCCGCAGCATCTATGTGCGCAAGGTCCAACTGACGTTGGCTTCATGCAAATCACACCCCATCGTGTGACTCTCAAGCCAGGTGTAGTGTTACCACGAATCAGACAGTACAGATTACCACCTGAGGCTGTAGCAGCCTTATCCAAAATTATTGACGAGCTCATGGCTCAAGGAGTAGTTGTAGAAACTGACTCCAATGTATGTAATTCTCCGATCATTCCAGTCATGAAACGTACTGATCCAAATGCACCCCCAGTATATCGATTAGTGATTGACCTTCGAGAACTCAATAAATGTATTATTCCCCAGTACCCAGTTGTCCCAGATATCTCTTCCCTATTGACAGCCATTGATTCCGAAGCCTCATTTTTTACAGTCATAGACCTCAAGAACGCGTTTTTCAGTGTCCCCATTCATCCAGACAGCCAGTTTCTTTTCGGATTTTGTTTAAATGGAAGGAGCTATAAATTCACACGAGCTCCTCAAGGTTTCACAGAAAGCCCTAGTATTTACAGTCAAGCACTTAAGAGACAACTAGACAACATTCACATGCCAACAGACACTGCCCTGCTCCAGTATGTCGATGATCTACTGATCACAGCCCGTTCTGAACGTGCTTGCGAGCGAGCATCACTTACAGTCTTGTATTTCCTTGCCGAGATGGGGCACAAGGTGTCCCCTTCGAAGCTTCAATTCTGTGTCCAGCAAGTGATCTACTTAGGCCACTTACTGTCCAAGTGGGGTAGGCAGTTGACACCCGACCGTATCCAGTTAATAGCGAGTCTTCCTCAGCCCAAGACCCAGAAGGAGGTACGTGCTTTTATCGGCCTTACTTCTTATTGCAGACAATGGATTCCTCAGTATGCATTTCTAGCCAAGCCACTGATACAGTTAACGACACAGGAGGCAGCCGTATCGACTGTTCTCCCTTGGACATCTGAGCATACACTTAGTTTCAATGAGTTAAAGAAAGCTCTATGCCAAGCACCTGTTTTAGCTACACCAAACTACAGTAAGCCTTTTACACTTTTCGTCACAGAACGTGATGGTACAGCATTATCTGTTCTCACGCAAGATCAAGCAGGACAATACCAGCCCTGTGCTTATTTTTCGAGCACATTAGATCCAGTAGCCCAGGCTCTGCCTGCGTGCCTCAAGTCAGTTGCAGCCACAGCACTGGCTATCAGACAAAGTGATTCCATAGTATTAGGACATTCCTTGACAGTACAAGTTCCACACTCCGTGGAAGTTCTTTTAAACCGAACACAGACTCAGCACTTGACAATTGCACGTTTAACAGGTTATGAACTGACACTGTTCCAGCCACACATAGAAATCAGACGCTGCAACGTTCTAAATCCTGCTACACTGTTACCGTCAGTTATTTCGAATCCTGCCACACACGACTGTGTGGAAGCAGTTAACACTATGACTAAGCCAAGACAAGATCTGACAGATATTCCATTACCAGATCCCGACCTGACACTTTATGTGGATGGTTCATGTATGAGAACAAGTACAGGAGAACTAGTAGCCGCGTATGCAGTGACTACTGACACTGAAGTTCTAGAAACACACCGTATTGACACCCTGTCTGCTCAAGCAGCAGAGCTAGTTGCTCTGACACAAGCCTGCATTCACGCCAAGAACCTGAAAGTTAATGTTTACACAGATTCACGCTACGCATTTGGAGTTGTACACGACTTTGGAGTGCTCTGGCAGGAGAGAGGTTTCATGACTTCTCATGGAACCAAGATTCAGCATGGTCTCCTTATTCAAGCTCTGTTAGATGCCATACATTTACCGACATCTATTGCTATCATGAAATGCAAAGCACATACGAAAGTTACTGACATTATTTCTCAAGGTAATAATCTAGCAGATCGCACAGCCAAGCTTACAGCACAGACTCCAGACATGTCAGTTAATCCGACACAGACACATACTCCAGATCCGACTACCTGTATGACAGTTAAGGACCCTACTCAAGATGTCATAGATATCCAGTTACATGCTACTCCCGATGAAATCAAGAAATGGTCCGAACAAGGAGGGGTCCAGACAGATCAGGGATGGGTAACGAAGGGAAAAGCCACATGGTTTCTCCCCGACTCTATGGTTCAAGTCATTATCAATACCGCACATAGTCCAGCACACTTAGGAGAAAAAGCTATGTTAGACAGTATCCAGAACATTTGGTTTAACAAGCATTTACGAGCTGCAGCCAAGCAGAAAGTCCGTACCTGTATGATATGTTGCCAGTTTAATCCAGGTAAAAGTGTCCCGGTGGAACAAGGTGGATTCCAACCCCCTGACCACCCTTTTGAGGTCCTCCAGATGGATTATATTCAGATGGAGCGATGTCGAGGTTTCAAGTATGTCCTTCTAGTTGTATGCGCTTTGTCCAGGTGGACAGAAGCATATCCAGTCCCAGATTACACAGCCGCGACCACTGCCAAGCAGTTGGTTCGTGAATTCTTCCCCCGTTATGGACTCCCTAGGGTCGTATATTCTGATAACGGCCAGCCATTCTCATCTGAACTGATGAAACACGTTTCCCTTTTGTTAGGGTACCAGTGGAAGTTCCATTGTGTACGCCATCCTGAAGCAGCCGGTCTAGTAGAGAGACATAACCAGACCCTGAAAATCCGCATTGCTAAAGTTTGTCAAGAGAAAGGTGTAGACTGGTTAGTTGCTCTGCCAGTCGCTTTATTTTATATGCGCATGGTCGCACATTCCAGATCAGGTCTGTCCCCGTACGAGGTCGTATTCGGCCGCCCCCCTAATATGTGGGGTACACCTAGACCTCGAAGTATTACAGATGTTTCAAGTAATATGCTGACAGATTACCTAGCTTCCTTGATGTCTGCCCTACACTCTTGTCGTTCACAGGTTGCCGCCGCATTTCCAGACAATACCGAGGTGGCACCGCATGAAATCGTTCCCGGAAATCTGGTTCTTGTAAGGAACTTTGATCGTTCAAGTCCGCTGGAGCCCCGCTGGAAGGAGCCCAAGCAAGTCCTCCTGGCCACCCGTACTGCCGTCAAGCTGGAAGGCAGGAAGGGCTGGGTGCATTTGTCGCATGTAAAGAAGTTTTATGGACTAAAGACTGTTTCCAAGAACAATTCCGAGGATTTTAAAGACTGCCAAAGTACTATTCTCAAGGACTGTCCCGCAAATGACATTGATACGAAACCCTCCCTGTTAGAGAAAACTCCGCAGCAGGAGTATAAGTTAAAATTAAGGTCTAGCAAAATAAGTCAGCCAGTTTGATTGTCTAAGTCCTCCCCTAGGTGAAACGGTTAGACCGGTTTCTGACATGTATAAAATAGACCCCCATAGAGAGAGAGTTAGTGAGAACTCTAAAAGTTGCATTATTATTTTATGTTTTCTGCTATATCTCAGCCTTATGATTACCTGCATAAGTTATGCATTGTATTTATATTTTCCAGTTTCTCATGTAAATAAGTCTTCTAATACTACAGTAGAGCATACGTTTAGTGATCTGCCTCCTCATGAACTATCTTATCGTCTTGCTATGCGAAATAATTCCTTTATCCGCATGTTACATTATTCACACCAGACCAGCAATGCCACTAATTGTTGGGTGTGTGGTCGACTCCCCCCTTTCCAGACACCGAAGGGAGTTCTGCCACTGTTTCCTTATCCATTTTCACATAACGGTTCATGTGGAGCATGGTCCACGTTAACGTCATCCTCAAATGATATGTCCTTTCTGAACAGTACATGTTTTCCAGACAAGCAAGGTCTTCCCCACAGAACAGGGTTAGATCTAGAAAATGAAGTTTATAATTTGGGTAATTATTCTTCGAATTTTATGGTCCTGAATGTTCAGTCTGATTCTACTCCAGACTTACCTGCTATGTCAGTATTACCAGTCAAAGGTGAATTATGTGTCAGAAAGAATGGTTCCGTACATGTAGGACATAGTGATTGTACTACTATTGTCAAGTATAGTGACAGTGGGAAATCTATTTTCAAAGCTTCACGTCATTCTTATTTTGTTTGTGGTCAGACCGCATATGTTCGTCTGCCCCTCGATTGGGAGGGAACCTGTTACATTGCCTTCCTACTGCCACCAGTTTTTCTAGCCCCACCTGACTATCATAGGAACTCCCACCTAGTACATACTAGACACAAGAGAGACCTCCCGATTGTCGATTATACTGAAACTGCTCTAGAACAATACATAGATATCAATAAAGGTGTCTTTCCCTACTTAGGTACTGTCGTGAATAGTAAACTGATACGTAGATTAACCAGAACACTTGAAGCAGTAGTGATTGAGACTACCTCTGCTCTAGGTAACTTAACCGAAGAGCAATCCTTTATGAGAATTGTCGTGCTCCAGAATCGTCTCGTCCTTGACGTCATACTGGCCGATAGGGGCGGGGCATGTAGAGTCATCGGATCTAGTTGCTGCATTTTCATTCCTAATAACGCGCCGTCTGTTTATTCAGCTATAACCAGACTCCATAAAATTGCCCATCTGTTACACCAAAATCCAGGCACCTGGACATGGTCCGGTTGGTTCTGGAATATAATTTCCGCCTGGGGATGGAAAGTATTGTCCTTTCTAGGTATTGCAGTAGCGATCATATTCAGTTGCTGCCTCTGTATACAATGTGGCCCTGCGATTTGCGGCATTTGTGCTACATCCTGTATTCCTAGTTCCGAGTCCCGTTCTAAATCCAGTTCCAAGAAAATTCGAGACGAGCAAATGATACTGTATGAAATAATAGATGGTATCATGAATATTGATGTTTCCTGATGGAAACGTAGTGACAAGGAGGGAATGTGGAAAAGTAAATTTTGCCATGTTCTGTGTCCCTACGTGTCCCCCATCTTATGTTATGTGTGCATGATTAATATGCATATGTATTCCCCATGTTTGATTAAAGACGCAATTACAGTTGTGTCCATCTCTAATATGCCAGTTTCCAGTTCTCGTGAAAGCTACGAGTATTAGGCCTATGTAAAGTTACGTTGCCACGTTTCTCAGTGTGCACATTATTTCATTGAAAAGTCCCTGTTTCTAGGCCTCAAAAGGGCCCGGACACCAGATTCAGCTCCTGTCTCCTGAGCCCTCGCTAAGGAGCGATACAGCCCCCATCTGTATTCCTGACCCTTCACTTACTTCCTGCCTCACAGTGCCCGGCTCGGCCTGGCCCTGCCTCTCAGTCTGCCAAGAGTATGTTATGATTCTAGTTATCAGTCCAGCCCTCCTTCTCTGCATTCCTAAGCTACTGAATCGCATCAATAGTTTCAGTCATCGTCTAGCCTTTACGTCTCCATGTAAGAGAAATACTGTATTAATGGTCATTTCATATTCTTCAACACGCACTACATGTAGAATAATGCATGCACCAGTCTTAGAGTCTGCTAGCCTTTACCCCGATAACTTCTGGATTCTATCAACATGTTCTCTAAACATCAGATACTAGATAGTGTTTAGGTACATGTCGCCCTGACTCTCCAGACTTCAGTCTCTGCTCCTAGCGCAGAAGTCATAGCCCCCAGCTTCTCCTAGTAACACGTCATTGTCAGTTTGCGCGCACCACTAGGTTAGAGGTCCCGGCTCCTCAGATAAGCCCCCTCCATGTTTCCGCCCCATTTATGACATATTCTGTTACGTTTACATCACATGTCTATGTAAACGCCTTCTGTTACACCTCTTTTCACCCTTATCTTTCGCGACTGCTATTGACCACACCCACTGCTCCGCCTATTGTATGTATTGTAATGCAATTGTTTTAGTATATATACTTGTGCACTGTTATTAAATGTTACGCCAGCTCCGTTGTCCCGATTCCGATCCTGCCCCCGGCAGCGCTGCCATCCTATTCCTGCGCAGGCTGTCCTGTTCCTGTCCTTATGCTGTATTAAACCTGCAAACTCCTACTACCTCGAATCTTGACTCTTATTTATTGAGCTATCTGTTATTACTATGTCCAGTCAAAAATAGATCCGGTATTATTTATTTATATACCACACCTCTATGCCGCTATCACCTCGGCATGGGTCATCTCCGACACAACCTCCTCTATGCCGGCTATCACCTCAGCATGGGTCATCTCCGACACAACCTCCTCTATGCCGGCTATCACCTCAGCATGGGTCATCTCCGACACAACCTCCTCTATGCCGCTATCACCTCGGCATGGGTCATCTCCGACACAACCTCCTCTATGCCGCTATCACCTCGGCATGGGTCATCTCCGACACAACCTCCTCTATGCTGGCTATCACCTCAGCATGGGTCATCTCCGACACAACCTCCTCTATGCCGGCTATCACCTCAGCATGGGTCATCTCCGACACAACCTCCTCTATGCCGGCTATCACCTCAGCATGGGTCATCTCCGACACAACCTCCTCTATGCCGCTATCACCTCGGCATGAGTCATCTCCGACACAACCTCCTCTATGCCGGCTATCACCTCAGCATGGGTCATCTCCGACACAACCTCCTCTATGCCGGCTATCACCTCAGCATGGGTCATCTCCGACAGAACCTCCTCTATGCCGCCATCACCTCAGCATCGCTCATCTCCGACACAACCTCCTCTATGCCGCTATCACCTCGGCATGGGTCATCTCCGACACAACCTCCTCTATGCCGGCTATCACCTCAGCATGGGTCATCTCCGACACAACCTCCTCTATGCCGGCTATCACCTCAGCATGGGTCATCTTCGACACAACCTCCTCTATGCCGCTATCACCTCGGCATGGGTCATCTCCGACACAACCTCCTCTATGCCGGCTATCACCTCAGCATGGGTCATCTCCGACACAACCTCCTCTATGCTGCTATCACCTCAGCATGGGTCATCTCCGACACAACCTCCTCTATGCCGCTATCACCTCAGCATGGGTCATCTCCGACACAACCTCCTCTATGCCGCTATCACCTCAGCATGGGTCATCTCCAACACAACCTCCTCTATGCCGCTATCACCTCAGCATGGGTCATCTCCGACACAACCTCCTCTATGCCGGCTATCACCTCAGCATGGGTCATCTCAGACACAACCTCCTCTATGCCACTATCACCTCAGCATGGGTCATCTCCGACACAACCTCCTCTATGCCGGCTATCACCTCGGCATGGGTCATCTCCGACACAACCTCCTCTATGCCGCCATCACCTCAGCATCGCTCATCTCCGACACAACCTCCTCTATGCCGCTATCACCTCGGCATGGGTCATCTCCGACACAACCTCCTCTATGCCGGCTATCACCTCAGCATGGGTCATCTCCGACACAACCTCCTCTATGCCGGCTATCACCTCAGCATGGGTCATCTCCGACACAACCTCCTCTATGCCGCTATCACCTGAGCATGGGTCATCTCCGACACAACCTCCTCTATGCCGCTATCACCTCGGCATGAGTCATCTCCGACACAACCTCCTCTATGCCGGCTATCACCTCAGCATGGGTCATCTCCGACACAACCTCCTCTATGCCGGCTATCACCTCAGCATGGGTCATCTCCGACACAACCTCCTCTATGCCGGCTATCACCTCAGCATGGGTCATCTCCGACACAACCTCCTCTATGCCGCCATCACCTCAGCATCGCTCATCTCCGACACAACCTCCTCTATGCCGCTATCACCTCGGCAGAGGTCATCTCCGACACAACCTCCTCTATGCCGCTATCACCTCGGCATGGGTCATCTCCGACACAACCTCCTCTATGCCGGCTATCACCTCAGCATGGGTCATCTCCGACACAACCTCCTCTATGCCGGCTATCACCTCAGCATGGGTCATCTCCGACACAACCTCCTCTATGCCGCTATCACCTCAGCATGGGTCATCTTCGACACAACCTCCTCTATGCCGCTATCACCTCGGCATGGGTCATCTCCGACACAACCTCCTCTATGCCGGCTATCACCTCAGCATGGGTCATCTCCGACACAACCTCCTCTATGCCGCCATCACCTCAGCATCGCTCATCTCCGACACAACCTCCTCTATGCCGCTATCACCTCGGCATGGGTCATCTCCGACACAACCTCCTCTATGCCGGCTATCACCTCAGCATGGGTCATCTCCGACACAACCTCCTCTATGCCGCTATCACCTCAGCATGGGTCATCTCCGACACAACCTCCTCTATGCCGCTATCACCTCGGCATGGGTCATCTCCGACACAACCTCCTCTATGCCGGCTATCACCTCAGCATGGGTCATCTCCGACACAACCTCCTCTATGCCGGCTATCACCTCAGCATGGGTCATCTCCGACACAACCTCCTCTATGCCGCTATCACCTCAGCATGGGTCATCTCCGACACAACCTCCTCTATGCCGCTATCACCTCAGCATGGGTCATCTCCGACACAACCTCCTCTATGCCGCTATCATCTCAGCATGGGTCATCTTCGACACAACCTCCTCTATGCCGCTATCACCTCGGCATGGGTCATCTCCGACACAACCTCCTCTATGCCGGCTATCACCTCAGCATGGGTCATCTCCGACACAACCTCCTCTATGCCGCCATCACCTCAGCATCGCTCATCTCCGACACAACCTCCTCTATGCCGCTATCACCTCGGCATGGGTCATCTCCGACACAACCTCCTCTATGCCGGCTATCACCTCAGCATGGGTCATCTCCGACACAACCTCCTCTATGCCGCTATCACCTCAGCATGGGTCATCTCCGACACAACCTCCTCTATGCCGCTATCACCTCGGCATGGGTCATCTCCGACACAACCTCCTCTATGCCGGCTATCACCTCAGCATGGGTCATCTCCGACACAACCTCCTCTATGCCGGCTATCACCTCAGCATGGGTCATCTCCGACACAACCTCCTCTATGCCGCTATCACCTCAGCATGGGTCATCTCCGACACAACCTCCTCTATGCCGCTATCACCTCAGCATGGGTCATCTCCGACACAACCTCCTCTATGCCGCTATCACCTCAGCATGGGTCATCTCCGACACAACCTCCTCTATGCCGGCTATCATCTCAGCCTGGGTCATCTCCGACACAACCTCCTCTATGCCGGCTATCACATCAGCATGGGTCATCTCCGACACAACCTCCTCTATGCCGCTATCACCTCAGCATGGGTCATCTCCGACACAACCTCCTCTATGCCGCTATCACCTCAGCATGGGTCATCTCCGACACAACCTCCTCTATGCCGGCTATCACCTTAGCATGGGTCATCTCCGACACAACCTCCTCTATGCCGGCTATCACCTCAGCATGGGTCATCTCCGACACAACCTCCTCTATGCCGCCATCACCTCAGCATCGCTCATCTCCGACACAACCTCCTCTATGCCGCTATCACCTCGGCATGGGTCATCTCCGACACAACCTCCTCTATGCCGGCTATCAGCTCAGCATGGGTCATCTCCGACACAACCTCCTCTATGCCGCTATCACCTCAGCATCGCTCATCTCCGACACAACCTCCTCTATGCCGCTATCACCTCGGCATGGGTCATCTCCGACACAACCTCCTCTATGCCGGCTATCACCTCAGCATGGGTCATCTCCGACACAACCTCCTCTATGCCGCTATCACCTCGGCATGAGTCATCTCCGACACAACCTCCTCTATGCCGCTATCACCTCGGCATGAGTCATCTCCGACACAACCTCCTCTATGCCGCTATCACCTCAGCATGGGTCATCTCCGACACAACCTCCTCTATGCCGCTATCACCTCGGCATGGGTCATCTCCGACACAACCTCCTCTATGCCGGCTATCACCTCAGCATGGGTCATCTCCGACACAACCTCCTCTATGCCGGCTATCACCTCAGCATGGGTCATCTCCGACACAACCTCCTCTATGCCGCTATCACCTCAGCATGGGTCATCTCCGACACAACCTCCTCTATGCCGCTATCACCTCAGCATGGGTCATCTCCGACACAACCTCCTCTATGCCGCTATCACCTCGGCATGAGTCATCTCCGACACAACCTCCTCTATGCCGCTATCACCTCGGCATGGGTCATCTCCGACACAACCTCCTCTATGCCGGCTATCACCTCAGCATGGGTCATCTCCGACACAACCTCCTCTATGCCGCTATCACCGCAGCATGGGTCATCTCCGACACAACCTCCTCTATGCCGGCTATCAGCTCAGCATGGGTCATCTCCGACACAACCTCCTCTATGCCGGCTATCACCTCAGCATGGGTCATCTCCGACACAACCTCCTCTATGCCGGCTATCACCTCAGCATGGGTCATCTCCGACACAACCTCCTCTATGCCGCTATCATCTCAGCATGGGTCATCTCCGACACAACCTCCTCTATGCCGGCTATCACCTCAGCATGGGTCATCTCCGACACAACCTCCTCTATGCCGGCTATCAGCTCAGCATGGGTCATCTCCGACACAACCTCCTCTATGCCGGCTATCACCTCAGCATGGGTCATCTCCGACACAACCTCCTCTATGCCGGCTATCACCTCAGCATGGGTCATCTCCGACACAACCTCCTCTATGCCGCTATCATCTCAGCATGGGTCATCTCCGACACAACCTCCTCTATGCTGCTATCACCTCAGCATGGGTCATCTCCGACACAACCTCCTCTATGCCGGCTATCATCTCAGCATGGGTCATCTCCGACACAACCTCCTCTATGCCGGCTATCACCTCAGCATGGGTCATCTCCGACACAACCTCCTCTATGCCGCTATCACCTCAGCATGGGTCATCTCCGACACAACCTCCTCTATGCCGCTATCACCTCAGCATGGGTCATCTCCGACACAACCTCCTCTATGCCGCTATCACCTCAGCATGGCTCGTCTCCTCACCCATGTCGCAGTGTAGTCTGGATAAACAATCCGCTGCGACGTTTATTTTCCCTGGTACATACTCCACCAGGAAATTGTATTCTTGCAATCTTGACATCAAGTGTGCAATGCGTGCAGTGGCCTTCTGACCCCCTCTAGGAGACAAAATAGCAACAAGGGGCTTGTGGTCAGTCCTCAAAAGAAAGCAGACCGCCCGCACATGTTCTGCTGCTGACACACAAGCAAGTGACTCACTTTCAACGACAGCATAATGCATTTGTGTCTCATTTAGTGTATGAGCACGTTCCACTCCTATTTCCCAGAAGGTTGTGACAATACACCCCCAGACCATAGAGACTTGCATTCACTGGTATAACGCAATTCTCATTAACACAAAATGGTTTCAACGTTGGTGCTTGCACCGTCGGAGTCTTGATGCCATCAAAAGCACATTGTTGTCTTTGCCCCACACAGATTCAACATTCTTCCTTGCCAGCTCTCTCAGAGGTTCCAAATTTGTAGCAAAATTCCTTATAAACTTGAATGTACACAAGTAATTTAAAGGGGACGGGAAAAGGGAAGTAACACAAATAGGGGGCACGCTGGTATTAAGCCTCCTAAATGCAGCCCTCTAAAGCAATGAAAGGGGGTCCCATGGACACCCACAGGGCTCGAGTCGGGGTACCACGCGGGTGGACGGCATCCCCCCACTTATTTTACCAGGGGGACGCCATCCCCCTGCCAAACAGCTGGGCTTCACTCTTTGGCCTCTCTGGGACGAGGAGCTCGGCACCTTTCGTGACGTCACTTCCTGTCGTGACGTCACTTCCGGTGACAGTGTCCCCCCACTTCTTTTTCTACGACTTGTGCCCTGGACACCCAGACATCCCTTTGTAGGCGGGTGCAGTCACTCACTGCGCCCACCTGCGAGGGGATCGCTCTCCCTTCTTGATCGTACAGGTGGATCGCCGCCTGCTCTGTGAAACACGGAGCGGCTTTGAAACAGCGACTCCACATTTCACTTGAACGCGCTGCTCACTGGGCAGTGTGACTTCGCGGCTGCCCTGAGGGCAGCGCATTCACCATAATAGGGTGCACTTTCCCTGTTTGCGCCTGACGCACCAGGTGCAAACAGGGAACACCCTCTGCAATCGCTAGTGCTACGTGTTTGCCATCATTATGCAGAAGTGTGGCTCAATGGGTAGAGCGGCAGACCCTCATGCAGAGGTCTGGCCCGGGACCAGGGTTCAAATCCTGCCTTGGCTGGTCTCGGCGGATCTTGGGCTCATAATTCCTCAGACCTGATTTCTCGCCTTGGTGCCTACTCTAAGCATGGGTCCCACGCTTGCTTAGTCTCCACAACGGCCCCCTACAGCGCTAGGGATACCTGGTTGCACCCTGGGGATATCCGCGTAATTATCCTCATCTGATTCATCTCCTTCCCATCCAAGCCCTCTCATCGAGTCACCCTGGGTTTCTTCGTATCTAGGCTTTCCAAGATCACCTGCGGTGTGCCCCAAGACTCTCTTCGATCCTGTATGCTTCCTAGCATCGACACATATCCTCTTACTAGGAGTCTAAACTCTTTTCATAGAAGTTCTCACATGTACAGTGATAACACACAACCTCAATTCAGGTTTAGCGGAAACTATGACACCAGCCCAAGTTGTCTCATCCCCTCCCATACATCCACAACGGAAGAATGTATGACGTTACAACACATACATTTACATCGCATGCCACTACAACAATTTTTTTAAACTACATTTAAACGCATTCGAATACATCACATTATACCTTTACAATGCATATCATTACAACGTATACCATTACATTGCATTTAAGGTAAGTGTTGGATAGTGTAGGGGTAAAAATTACTATTCTAACTCCAGGGGGTGCAACAGTAGGGTAAGCGTTAGATAGTGTAGGGGTAAAAATTACTATTCTAACTCCAGGGGGTGCAACAGTAGGGTAAGCGTTAGATAGTGTAGGGGTAAAAATTACTATTCTAACTCCAGGGGGTGCAACAGTAGGGTAAGCGTTAGATAGTGTAGGGGTAAAAATTACTATTCTAACTCCAGGGGGTGCAACAGTAGGGTAAGCGTTAGATAGTGTAGGGGTAAAAATTACTATTCTAACTCCAGGGGGTGCAACAGTAGGGTAAGCGTTAGATAGTGTAGGGGTAAAAATTACTATTCTAACTCCAGGGGGTGCAACAGTAGGGTAAGCGTTAGATAGTGTAGGGGTAAAAATTACTATTCTAACTCCAGGGGGTGCAACAGTAGGGTAAGCGTTAGATAGTGTAGGGGTAAAAATTACTATTCTAACTCCAGGGGGTACAACAGTAGGGTAAGCGTTAGATAGTGTAGGGGTAAAAATTACTATTCTAACTCAAGGGGGTGCAACAGTAGGGTAATTGTTGGATAGTATAGTGTCATGCGTTGTAGTGACATGCAATGCAATGGCTGCGTTATAGTGACATGCGTTGTAAAGGATGTTTCGATGTATTGGCTGCGTTGTAAATGTAGTGCGATGTAATAACTGCGTTGTAAAGGTTGTTTCCCACAACTGAAGGCAGGAACGCTGACGGAAATTGTGACACCCAGTCCAATGTGTCTGGTGACCTCTCTCACAGCCACCACTGAAGGCAGGAGCACTGGTGGATACTGTGACACCCAGGCCAAGGTGTCTCACTGCCTCTCTCACAGCCACCTGTGACACCAGGTCCACCATATCTCATTACCTCTCTCACATCCGCCACTGAATGCATGAACACTGACTTTGTTTAAACAGGAAGCCGAGGGGAAGAAGAGAAGAAGGTTTTCTTTTCAAAAGTTTGTGGTTATCCTCCCTAACTATATATTGATCACATAAGAAACCTGCTTTGTGCTGAGTTTTAGAGAGAGAGCGTAAGGGACTGTTCCCCTGTTTTTCAATCTACAAGGCCACTCTTTTCATTGTGGATAACTTATCTTTAAAGGATGCAATCTCTCACTCACACTAGGTGACATGCTTCATCATTGTGGCGCTCTATATCCTAGATATGATTCCGGGATGGGCCTTCTTCAGGTTTTTATGAATCCATAGCTAAATGCTCTTCCCTAGTGGCAATACTGTCCTTTTTGGTTAATAAGCTGTTGGTCTAGGGGTTTATAAGGATTCCATTGTGATAGTCATTATCCGCCTCCACTGTCACAAGGTTAAGTGCTAGGGCTATTATGACCATAACTATCCTAACTGATACGAGACAATCAACATGTTTCGGTCAGTGCATTGGAATAAGTTATGTGTGCAGGCTGTTACCATTCACTGAAGAAGTTTTAATTATAACTGATACAAATAATTGTTCCCTCTTCCAATGGTGCGATTCTATCAATCTACGTAGGGAAGGCACAGAGTCCTCCAGGTACCAGAATCTTCGGTAACACGCTCTGTCCTACCTTCTATTGCTGCATTAATAGATGTAAAGACAGTGAGGGCCACAGACCTGATGAAGCCCAGTGATGACATAAGGCATAGAATATGATGAAGCATATATAGTTCTGAATAGAAGGTTCACGGCTGTGTGCCAGTCAGTGCTTATTCACAGGATGTTGGGCTCTGATCTGTGTTACAAAGGCTTGCTTTACAGGCGCAATAAGGTAATACAATTGAATTAAAGATATGTACGGTGAAGCACCTTGAAGTTCCTTCCATCGTAAAAAAATCAACTGCTCAACCAGGCCACCAAACAGATCTAACAGGGCCTTGGACTGTGTGGTGGGACAGAGGTATGTCTGCACCAGGGACCACCTGTAATATAGGAGCATCCCAGCTTGCTCCTGTAGCTCGAGGATGCTCTGTGTTATCCATATGCTGTGTGTTCTTTTGAATCGTGTTCCTCGATCTAGAGTTGGACGATGGGAGCAAACTCGGGCAACGTTGGTTGCCATAGCCTTCTCACTCATCGGGAGCTCTGGGACATGGGTGTCAACACTGGAATAAAAATAATCAAAAGAGGGGGGGAATGGACCACTTGTCCTGTGTACCAGGATCAGGATTGTTGCTAAGACTTGGGTGGTATATCTTGATTCTCCGCCTATCTGTAAATGACAGCGTCATCATAGGGTTTAGTTTGTGAATATGCTGACACCCACCTGGAGGTTGACCAACTGGTATTACAGTAGCGTGCAGAGATTAAAAAGTGATAAGTGATGTGCTTGTGTGAAGTTTCGGTGGGGTGGAAAGGTAAAAACAAAGTGTTGCATATGTAGAACGAGTTACAGATCTACTGCACTGTTTGTGGTCTTGTGGTTGATATGTTTCAGCCTTGTTGTTCGAGAGGATCTATAGGCTTTCTTCAGGACCAGTAAGTTTGTAGTAGCACATTGTTTTTACCTTTCCATCCCACCAAATCTATTAAAGCACCTGCCTACATGGTGGTGTAGGGAATTTTAACTCACTGGTGGTAACACACTGGAAGCAAAATAGATAATTGCACATTTTGCGATTCTCTAATTTGCGATGCCCTTTTGGGATGATACATCCCAAAAGGCCTTTTCCCATTTGCAAACGGGCCGATTCTGAGAATCGGCACGTTGGCGAACGGGAAAAGGGCTTGGTATATATGCCCCTCCTATGTCTTGGGCTAGATTTGTGTGAGGGTTGCGTCTTACAACTTTTGTACTTTTAATTTTTTTGCTGGCTCATATTTAATGTTTACGAAAGGAGGGAGAAGTTGTGATAGGAGAGCATCCCCACGTGCTCCTGTAGTGCGAGGATGATCTGTGATATTCATATGCGGTGCATTCGATTAAATAGTGTTCCAGGATCCTAGAGTTGAATGATGGGTGTGAACTCGGGCAATGCCGGTCAGTTGCCGCAGCCTTCTCACGCATCGGGAGCTCTGGGTCGTGGGTGTCTCCATTGGAATAAAATCAACAAGAAAACCGTACCTTTGTGGAGGCAGTACCTTTTATTACCCCACCCCGGGATGCATTACTGCCCTGAAAGGGATATTGTATATTCCTACTTGGTTCTATATGACTACTTGGTGTCTGTAGTCCTTTCTTAGTGTTCCTACCTTCTCTATCTCCCATAGTTACTAAGTGTGTTCTATCTGGTGTGTGTGTGGATTCCAGCCCTGGCAGTCGGTCTGGTCAGCTGTGGGGTTTTACTGCTCTGCTATCTTATTTTATGTAACTTAATAAATCCGTCTTAATAACCTGAAGACGTGTCCTGCTACCTACTTAACTTATTTACAACAGATATCTTTAATCAATAACCCCTAACCCAGTCCTGGCCTGCATTAGTCAGGTTGTAGCACAGTTAAGAGTAAGCCTGCTCACAGCATGGTACACCTGACCCAGACCAGGCACGGGCAGGTCCTTGTTCGCTGAGGGTTGGCTGTGGCGAGCACGTCTGTAGGACAGGATGCCACAGAGACGCTGTCTGGGCAGCCATTGATAGAGGAGGGAGCGCAGTGAGCATACGTCACTCACTATGGCAACAATGACCCAGGCCTGGAAGGAATTCATCGAGGTCTGTTCCTAATAAGGCTCTTTTAATAGGAACCGTTGCCTTTTCTCTGCCTCAACTTGCATAGGAGTCACATCCCCTTCTTTCATTCCTTCCTAAAACAAACATTATAAATGGTGGTTTGGCAGTCAATAGGCATGCCAGTTGAGCAGTTCAAGCCGGGGTTCAATTAGGCTGTGTAAAGTGAGCATGGCAGGCGGCCATGTCAGATTTAGAGCCATGCCTGGAGGTGTACAGAGGGGTGGGGGGGAGAGCACGCCCCACCCGGAACCATCCAAGCATCCAGTCTTCCATAGGTCTGGGCATCAGCAGAAGGTGCAATCCATTCTCAGGGCTCATAGTCTGTTACCACCAGCGACGGTCCCTCGGCTCCCAGTGTGGTACCACCAGTGATGGTCCCTTGGCTCCCAGTGTGGTACCACCAGTGATGGTCCCTTGGCTCCCAGTGTGGTACCACCAGTGATGGTCCCTTGGCTCCCAGTGTGGTACCACCAGTGACGGTCCCTTGGCTCCCAGTGTGTTACCACCAGCGATGGTCCCTTGGCTCCCAGTGTGTTACCACTAGTGATGGTTCCTTGGCTCTCACTGTGTTACCACCAGTGACGGTCCCTTGGCTCCCAGTGTGTTACCACCAGTGACGGTCCCTTGGCTCCCAGTGTGTTACCACCAGTGATGGTCCCTTGGCTCCCAGTGTGTTACCACCAGTGACGGTCCCTTGGCTCCCAGTGTGTTACCACCACTGATGGTCCCTTGGCTCCCAGTGTGTTACCACCAGTGATGGTCCCTCAGCTCCCAGTGTGTTACCACCAGTGACGGTCCCTTGGCTCTCAGTGTATTACCAGCAGTGACGGTTCCTTGGCTCCCAGTGTGTTACCACCAGTGACGGTCCCTTGGCTCCCAGTGTGTTACCAGCAGTGACAGTTCCTTGGCTCCCAGTGTGTTACCACCATTAACGGTCCCTTGGCTCCCAGTGTGTTACCACCAGTGACGGTCCCTTGGCTCCCAGTGTGTTACCACCAGTGACGGTCCCTTGGCTCCCAGTGTGTTACCACCCGCGATGGTCCCTCGGCTCCCAGTGTGTTACCACCAGTGATGGTCCCTTGGCTCCCAGTGTGTTACCACCAGTGATGGTCCCCTGGCTCCCAGTGTGTTACCACCAGTGATGGTCCCTTGGCTCCCAGTGTGTTACCACCAGTAACGGTCCCTTGGCTCCCAGTGTGTTACCACTAGTGATGGTTCCTCGGCTCCCAGTGTGCTACCACCAGTAACGGTCCCTTGGCTCCCAGTGTGTTACCACCAGTGATGGTCCCTTGGCTCCCAGTGTGTTACCACCAGTGACGGTCCCCTGGCTCCCAGTGTGTTACCACCAGCGATGGTCCCTCGGCTCCCAGTGTGTTACCACTAGTGATGGTTCCTCGGCTCCCAGTGTGTTACCACCAGTGACAGTCCCTTGGCTCCCAGTGTGTTACCTCCAGTGATGGTCCCTTGGCTTCCAGTGTTTTACCACCAGTGACGGTCCCTTGGCTCCCAGTGTGTTACCACCAGTGACGGTCCCTTGGCTCCCAGTGTGTTACCACCAGTGACGGTCCCTTGGCTAACAGTGTGTTACCACCAGTGACGGTCCCTCAGATCCCAGTGTGTTACCACCAGTGACGGTCCCTTGGCTCCCAGTGTGTTACTACCAGTGATGGTCCCTTGGCTCCCAGTGTGTTACCACCAGTGATGGTCCCTTGGCTCCCAGCGTGTTACCACCAGTGATGGTCCCTTGGCTCCCAGTGTGTTACCACCAGTGATGGTCCCTTGGCTCCCAGTGTGTTACCACCAGTGATGGTCCCTCAGCTCCCAGTGTGTTACCACCAGTGACGGTCCCTTGGCTCCCAGTGTGGTACCACCAGTGACGGTCCCTTGGCTCCCAGTGCGTTACCACCAGTGACTGTCCCCTGGCTCCCAGTGTGTTACCACCAGTGATGGTCCCTTGGCTCCCAGTGTGTTACCAGCAGTGACGGTTCCTTGGCTCCCAGTGTGTTACCACCAGTGATGGTCCCTCAGCTCCCAGTGTGTTACCACCAGTGACAGTCCCTCGGCTCCCAGTGTGGTACCACCAGTGATGGTCCCTTGGCTCCCAGTGTGGTACCACCAGTGATGGTCCCTTGGCTCCCAGTGTGGTACCACCAGTGATGGTCCCTTGGCTCCCAGTGTGGTACCACCAGTGACGGTCCCTTGGCTCCCAGTGTGTTACCACCAGCGATGGTCCCTTGGCTCCCAGTGTGTTACCACTAGTGATGGTTCCTTGGCTCTCACTGTGTTACCACCAGTGACGGTCCCTTGGCTCCCAGTGTGTTACCACCAGTGACGGTCCCTTGGCTCCCAGTGTGTTACCACCAGTGATGGTCCCTTGGCTCCCAGTGTGTTACCACCAGTGACGGTCCCTTGGCTCCCAGTGTGTTACCACCACTGATGGTCCCTTGGCTCCCAGTGTGTTACCACCAGTGATGGTCCCTCAGCTCCCAGTGTGTTACCACCAGTGACGGTCCCTTGGCTCTCAGTGTATTACCAGCAGTGACGGTTCCTTGGCTCCCAGTGTGTTACCACCAGTGACGGTCCCTTGGCTCCCAGTGTGTTACCAGCAGTGACAGTTCCTTGGCTCCCAGTGTGTTACCACCATTAACGGTCCCTTGGCTCCCAGTGTGTTACCACCAGTGACGGTCCCTTGGCTCCCAGTGTGTTACCACCAGTGACGGTCCCTTGGCTCCCAGTGTGTTACCACCCGCGATGGTCCCTCGGCTCCCAGTGTGTTACCACCAGTGATGGTCCCTTGGCTCCCAGTGTGTTACCACCAGTGATGGTCCCCTGGCTCCCAGTGTGTTACCACCAGTGATGGTCCCTTGGCTCCCAGTGTGTTACCACCAGTAACGGTCCCTTGGCTCCCAGTGTGTTACCACTAGTGATGGTTCCTCGGCTCCCAGTGTGCTACCACCAGTAACGGTCCCTTGGCTCCCAGTGTGTTACCACCAGTGATGGTCCCTTGGCTCCCAGTGTGTTACCACCAGTGACGGTCCCCTGGCTCCCAGTGTGTTACCACCAGCGATGGTCCCTCGGCTCCCAGTGTGTTACCACTAGTGATGGTTCCTCGGCTCCCAGTGTGTTACCACCAGTGACAGTCCCTTGGCTCCCAGTGTGTTACCTCCAGTGATGGTCCCTTGGCTTCCAGTGTTTTACCACCAGTGACGGTCCCTTGGCTCCCAGTGTGTTACCACCAGTGACGGTCCCTTGGCTCCCAGTGTGTTACCACCAGTGACGGTCCCTTGGCTAACAGTGTGTTACCACCAGTGACGGTCCCTCAGATCCCAGTGTGTTACCACCAGTGACGGTCCCTTGGCTCCCAGTGTGTTACTACCAGTGATGGTCCCTTGGCTCCCAGTGTGTTACCACCAGTGATGGTCCCTTGGCTCCCAGCGTGTTACCACCAGTGATGGTCCCTTGGCTCCCAGTGTGTTACCACCAGTGATGGTCCCTTGGCTCCCAGTGTGTTACCACCAGTGATGGTCCCTCAGCTCCCAGTGTGTTACCACCAGTGACGGTCCCTTGGCTCCCAGTGTGGTACCACCAGTGACGGTCCCTTGGCTCCCAGTGCGTTACCACCAGTGACTGTCCCCTGGCTCCCAGTGTGTTACCACCAGTGATGGTCCCTTGGCTCCCAGTGTGTTACCAGCAGTGACGGTTCCTTGGCTCCCAGTGTGTTACCACCAGTGATGGTCCCTCAGCTCCCAGTGTGTTACCACCAGTGACAGTCCCTTGGCTCCCAGTGTGTTACCACCAGTGATGGTCCCTTGGCTCCCAGTGTGTTACCACCAGTGACGGTCCCTTGGCTCTCACTGTGTTACCGCCAGTGATGGTCCCTTGGCTCCCAGTGTGTTACCACCAGTGACGGTCCCTTGGCTCCCAGTGTGTTACCACCAGTGATGGTCCCTTGGCTCCCAGTGTGTTACCAGCAGTGACGGTTCCTTGGCTCCCAGTGTGTTGCCACCAGTGATGGTCCCTCAGCTCCCAGTGTGTTACCACCAGTGACAGTCCCTTGGCTCCCAGTGTGTTACCACCAGTGATGGTCCCTTGGCTCCCAGTGTGTTACCACCAGTAACGGTCCCTTGGCTCTCAGTGTGTTACCACCAGTGACGTCCCTTGGCTCTCACTGTGTTACCGCCAGTGATGGTCCCTTGGCTCCCAGTGTGTTACCACCAGTGATGGTCCCTTGGCTCCCAGTGTGTTACCACCAGTGATGGTCCCTTGGCTCCCAGTGTGTTACCACCAGTGATGGTCCCTTGGCTCCCAGTGTGTTAACACCAGTGATGGTCCCTCGGCTCCCAGTGTGTTACCACCAGTGACGGTCCCTTGGCTCCCAGTGTGTTACCACCAGTGACGGTCCCTTGGCTCCCAGTGTGTTACCACCGGTGACGATCCCTCGGCTCCCAGTGTGCTACCACCAGTGATGGACCCTTGGCTCCCAGTGTGTTACCACCAGTGACGGTCCCTTGGCTCCCAGTGTGTTACCACAAGTGATGGTCCCTTGGCTCTCAGTGTGTTACAACCAGTGACGGTCCCTTGGCTCCCAGTGTGTTACCACCAGTGACGGTTCCTTGGCTCCCATTATGTTACCGCCAGTGATGGTTCTTGGCTCCCAGTGTGTTACCACCAGTGACGGTCCCTTGGCTCCCAGTGTGTTACCACTAGTGACGGTCCCTTGGCTCCCAGTGTGTTACCACCAGTGACGGTGCCTTGGCTCCCAGTGTGTTACCACCAGTGACGGTCCCTTGGCTCCCAGTGTGTTACCGCCAGTGACGGTCCCTTGGCTCCCATTATGTTACCGCCAGTGATGGTCCCTTGGCTCCCAGTGTGTTACCACCAGTGACGGTCCCTTGGCTCCCAGCGTGTTACCACCAGTGATGGTCCCTTGGCTCCCAGTGTGTTACCTCCAGTGACGGTCCCTTGGCTCCCAGTGTGTTACCACCAGTGACGGTCCCTTGGCTCCCAGGGTGTTACCACCAGTGACGGTCCCTTGGCTCCCAGTGTGTTACCACCAGTGACGGTCCCTTGGCTCTCACTGTGTTACCGCCAGTGATGGTCCCTTGGCTCCCAGTGTGTTACCACCAGTGACGGTCCCTTGGCTCCCAGTGTGTTACCACCAGTGACGGTCCCTTGGCTCCCAGTGTGTTACCACCAGTGACGGTCCCTTGGCTCCCAGTGTGTTACCACCAGTGACGGTCCCTTAGCTCCCAGTGTGTTACCACCAGTGACGGTCCCTTGGCTCCCAGTGTGTTACCACCAGTGACGGTCCCTTGGCTCTCACTGTGTTACCACCAGTGATGGTCCCTTGGCTCCCAGTGTGTTACCACCAGTGACGGTCTCTTGGCTCCCAGTGTGTTACCACCAGTGACGGTCCCTTGGCTCCCAGTGTGTTACCACCAGTCTTGGTCCCTTGGCTCCCAGTGTGTTACCACCAGTGACGGTCCCTTGGCTTCCAGTGTTTTACCACCAGTGACGGTCCCTTGGCTCCCAGTGTGTTACCACCAGTGATGGTCCCTTGGCTCCCAGTGCGTTACCACCAGTGACGGTCCCTTGGCTCCCAGTGTGTTACCACCAGTAACGGTCCCTTGGCTCTCAGTGTGTTACCACCAGTGACGGTCCCTTGGCTCCCGGTGTGTTACCACCAGTGACGGTCCCTTGGCTCCCAGTGTGTTACCACCAGTGACGGTCCCTTGGCTCCCAGTGTGTTACCCACAGTGATGGTCCCTTGGCTTCCATTATGTTACCACCAGTGTTGGTCCCTTGGCTCCCAGTGTGTTACCACCAGTGACGGTCCCTTGGCTCCCAGTGTGTTACCACCAGTGACGGTCCCTTGGCTCCCAGTGTGTTACCACCAGTGACGGTCCCTTGGCTCCCAGTGTGTTACCACCAGTGACGGTCCCTTGGCTCCCAGTGTGTTACCACCAGTGACGGTCCCTTGGCTCCCAGTGTGTTACCACCAGTGACGGTCCCTTGGCTCCCAGTGCGTTACCACCAATGACGGTCCCTTGGCTCCCAGTGTTTTACCACCAGTGACGGTCCCTTGGCTCCCAGTGTGTTACCACCAGTGATGGTCCCTTGGCTCTCAGTGTGTACCACCAGTGTTGGTCCCTTGGCTCCCAGTGTGTTACCGCCAGTGACGGTCCCTTGGCTCCCAGTGTGTTACCACCAGTGACGGTCCCTTGGCTCCCAGTGTGTTACCACCAGTAACGGTCCCTTGGCTCTCAGTGTGTTACCACCAGTGACGGTCCCTTGGCTCTCACTGTGTTACCGCCAGTGATGGTCCCTTGGCTCCCAGTGTGTTACCACCAGTGACGGTCCCTTGGCTCCCAGTGTGTTACCACCAGTGACGGTCCCTTGGCTCCCAGTGTGTTACCACCAGTGACGGTCCATTGGCTCCCAGTGTGTTACCACCAGTGACGGTCCCTTGGCTCCCAGTGTGTTACCACCAGAACGGTCCCTTGGCTCTCACTGTGTTACCACCAGTGACGGTCCCTTGGCTCCCAGTGTGTTACCACTAGTGTTGGTCCCTTGGCTCCCAGTGTGTTACCACCAGTGACGGTCCCTTGGCTCCCAGTGTGTTACCACCAGTGTTGGTCCCTTGGCTCCCAGTGTGTTACCACCAGTGACGGTCCCTTGGCTCCCGATGTGTTACCACCAGTGACGGTCCCTTGGCTCCCAGTGTGTTACCCCAGTGATGGTCCTGAGGTAACGGGTTTTTAGGAACCCGTTTGGTGCCAGGGGGTAACACCGGAAGACCTCTGAGTTCTCCCTGTTCCGGACCACAGAAACTCGGAGTCTTCTAGTCTCAGTCAGAGATCAGGTTTTATTGGCAGCTACCAAGTAACAGGTGTCCTAGAAGCACGACAAACACGGGTCATGTGTTCTCAGGAGACTGTTCGTTTTTACAGAACCAGCCTTCTCCTTATATACAGAAATAATAGCTGCAAGCAAGAATTCTTGAGTTTATGATATGGCTATACACATATTTCTACAATAATACAAAAGAGCGAAGTCATGTAGGCAAGCCCGTATTTTAGACGTCCAATTCGTGATAGATTACCCAGCTAAGCCCGGAACTCCCATCAGATATCGATGAAACCCCAATAAAGGAAGGCACCTCCTAGTCATAAAACTGGCCATAAACAGGGAACAGGACAGGTGTGTGTTTGTAGAAAGCATGGTTTGTATGTAGTGTATGGTTTGAGGAATGTTATGTATCGATGCTATCGCATTTGGCCACTGGGCGAGGGGCTGCCCAAACAGGTTTGGCTAAAGGCAATGGAGTCAGTTGGGACAGGTCAGGGGGAAGTCAGGGAAGGAGGACGTGTCCTTTTAGATCAAGCTCGACCTTTAATTGACTTATCATGAGGGCAAGACGTAAGATGGATGTCGTTCACAAAATGGAGTCTAAGGGGCCGGGACGGAAACTACGATTTGGGGGTGTTGGCGACCCTCGATTATGACGCAAATGTATGGGAATGATGTCCTAATCATTATCGGTTCGCTGACACCAAATTTGTCATGGTACGTTGATATTTTGTGACACTGGTATTGGACCTCGATATCGGGATAACAACAGGGTCCAGATTTTCAGAACCACAGACCCTCCTTTTGCCCTTATGTAAGGCAATAATTCATGTTAATCTGAGTCCAAATCCGTATGAAGGAATTCGTGGAGATGCTGCTGTAACATCATTCTGTTGCTCAGTTCGTCCCTTGACACAGGCTTCCGTACACTTGAAGTAGCACAGAGGCCACAGAGTGCAGGAGCGCACTGTATACACAGGCAGAACATAAACAGAAGTGCTAAGATCATCCCACTGAAGATCAATGTTTTCCATCCCCATGTAGCGATCAGTCCCCAGAACCACCCTAGCAAGGACCAATCTCCTTTTTCCACGTGAAGGGAACCAGATATTTCGTGTAGTTTAGAGATGGCTTGGTACACTGTCGGTGCGTTATCAGGGATGAAAATGCAACAACTAGATTGGATCACTCTACACACACCACCACGATCGGCGAGTATGATATCTAGGGCAACTCGGTTCTGAAGGGTCATAAGTCGATCCGACTGAAGTTCGGTCGTCAAATTTCCAAGGGCTCCGGCCGTTGTACTCACGGCGGATTCAACTATCCTCGATAACTGGCGAATATTCCTCCTGTTTACCATAGGCCCCCAAAATGGCAGAAAACCCTTTGCGAAGTCAGTGAATTCCTGACCCGCGGTGTCGTCTTTACTCACGACACCTCTAGCTGTCCTTGTCCGATGGTAATCTGCTCTGGCCGTGTAGGTGGGAGGCAGCAGAAATGCGATAAAGCATGTACCTGAGAAGTCAGGGGGCAACCAAGTGTTAGCTTGGTCATGGCAGACGAAATACGTGCCTTTGGCTGCAAATAATATAGGGGAAGTTCGGGAAGCGAACACATATGTTTCCGTGCATATACTCTTTCCTAATTGTGCTTTGGGATCCCTGCCGATACCCTGTAAACATAAGTGACCTCGGTTGGGTACTATCCAAACTGGGCGGGATTTCTTTGCTGTCTGGCTCTTACTCAGGTAAACCCCATATTTAGTTACGTTCCAACGAGTGTACGGAGTGAGTTCATCTTTGGGAATCGTAAGATAGGTGTCGAACTCTCTACTCATATTTCTTATCCCTGCTATTAGTGCCTTGTTACTGGAATCACTTTCAGTAGAACGTGTCGGGTATGGTTCTAGGGCGAATAGGAACATGGTCTGGAAAGCCCACAGAGAACCATAATAACTGAAAGGCAGGATGAAGTATGGGTTACCCTTATCCGTTGTGTGTGGCATGAGTCCACATATCCAACAGTTCGATGTGTTCATGGTGGACTGGTGTTGGTGTAGGAGTTGAATGAATGAGTTATTTACAAATTCGAGTCTTCTGGCAGATTCGTGTTCAGGTAGAGGGTGAAAGTAGTGTGGAGAGATAGTGGGAGGAGGCTGTGGCCGGGTGTCATTTGAAAAAGTAACTTGGAATACGAATAGGGTATAACCAGTCAAAAACATCGTTATGCTACACAACATTAAAATACATGTTATCAAAAACTTTCTTTTGGCCAGTACAGTGCATAATTGTCTTTCAAAGTTTGGGAGTCTGGTAGGTCTCTTTACCCTAGGAAACTCCATCCTCTAGTTGCTGCCCGCGGTGGTAGGTTGGTTCTGCCAGGGGGTGCGCTCTGTTCAGTCCGGGGTAACTCCCTTGGACCAACCAGAACCGTTGACCTAAACGTCCCCAGTTGCACTCCCCAGCCTTCAACCGCGACCCTAGCAGCAAAACCGGATGGCGGTTCGAAAATCAAAAATGAGCAAGTTTCCTGAGAGTGAGAGAGCTGAAAAATCAAAAAATAGTTCTTGGGGGAAGGGAAATCACATTAGTTCGATTTTATCTAGTCTCTTCGTTTAGTCCTTAAATTGTACCGTCGTTTTCCTGGCACGGTGTGGTCTTCAAACAATGTCTCAGGTTCGGTAGTGTCCAACTGCGTAGACTGTGGCACAAATCCTTGTAAAATATGATCACTCTCTTTTTCGGTACCAGTTTCTTTTAAACGTGCATCGCTGAAAGGGATGAAACGAGGTATGGATTCTGTCTCGGAGTCGGCAATTCCTTCGTTGACCCACCGGTCGTATGGAAGGGGCAGAGGGACCCGTTTACAATGGGTCCCGTGCACCCAGTTCTTTTTGCCTTCCACCCGAACCGCTGATCTCGTGGAAAGAAGTACCAGGTAAGGTCCGGTCCACCTCGGCTGTCCGTTGTTTGTGCGCTGGAAATTCCGCACCAAGACCCACGTGCCGGGTGTGATGGAGTGACCTGGATCGTCAGAGGCTGGTGGAGAGGAACTGTGAACCTGTTGGTGTAAAACACGCAATTTAGTTGTCAATTCGCACAAATAGTCAAGCAGTACGGGGTGCTCTATTTCGCTAAGTTTCTTTGGTCTTGGCACGCCCCAGACGTTGGCTGGGCGGCCAAACACTATCTCGTGAGGGCTAAGTCCTAATCTGGAATGGACAGTCATCCTAGTTGACAAGAGTGCTAGGAGCAAGGCGTCAGGCCATTTAAGACCTGTACTGGCCTGGATCTTGGCTAATTTGAGCTTTAAAGTGCCATTGTAGCACTCTACCAATCCAGCTGATTGGGGGTGATTCGCAGAGTGGAATTTTTGCTGTATGCCTAAACATTCACACACTCTCTTCATCACGCGTCCTACGAATTCACTTCCATTATCACTCCAGACGATTCTAGGCATGCCAAATCTCGGGAAGAACTCTTTGACAAGGGCTTTGGCAGTTGACAAGGCAGTATTGTCTTTAAGGGGGTACGCTTCCACCCACCTGGAGAAAGCGCAAACAACAACGAGCACATACTTCAGATTGTTGCATCTCTCCATGTGAATGAAATTGAGCTGCAAAACCTCGAACGGATACGTTGGAGGCGCAAAATGACCAGCTGGAGTTGGGGTTCCCCTACCGGGATTGTACTTCAAACACACCATACAGTTTCTGACCACATTCTCTGCATATTTCGGGATATTGCTATTTTGCCATACTGGGGCCAATACTTTACAGATTCCTCTCGAACTGATGTGTGCAAATCCGTGAGCCATTGTTACTACTGCAAGTACATAGGCGTTAGGCAATAACCATCGCTGGTGTTCTGACAATTCGACCCAACAACCATTCGCATCTAACCTACCCTTACTTTCTCTCCATTCATTCACCTCTTTCTCAGTTGCCTCGGCTTGTATAGATTTCACGCTTTCAATGGTGTCCTCACACATTCCCACATCAGTAATCCATCTAGCGGGACCTACAACATACATCCGACTCATTGTGTTCCTTGCAGTCTCTTTCGCAACCTCGTCTGCAAATGCATTCCCGCGGCCAACATCATCCTGAATCTTTTTGTGTGCACTACATTTTACAATGGCAACTTGTAGTGGCAAGGTCAGTGACTGGAGGAGCTCATTAACTAGCTGACCATGTTGTATCTTTGCACCATGTGACGTAAGAAACCCACGTTCACGCCACAATCTCCCAAAACTGTGAGCCACACCAAAGGCGTATTGGCTGTCAGTGTACACATTCACTCGCTTTCCTTTCGCTAACACACATGCTCTGGTAAGCGCAATTAGCTCTGCAGCTTGTGCAGAATTATGGGAAATGCGCGCAGTCTCTATAATGGTGTGTAATGTCGTTACGGCATATGCTGCAGTCGTATCACCATTCGACAGCTTGAAACATGAACCATCAACCCATAAAGTATCGTTGCATTCAGGAAGGGGAGTGTCCTGTAAGTCTACTCTCCCTTTTGTCTCTTCTTCTGTCCTAAAACAGCAGTCATGGTTATCAATTTTGTCTGTTTCTGTCGGAGTGGGTAATAACGTTGCGGGATTCAGTGTATCGCACCTCTTTATGTGGATGTGACTTGCTAGCAGCGTAAGTTCGTAACTGGATAGTCGAGCGCTAGTAAGGTGTTGTGTCTTCGTCCTGTTTAGTAAAATGTCTACTGCATGCGGAACCATAACGATCAGAGTATTATTCATGACTAATCCAGCGGATTGTCGGATGCAGACAGCTGCTGCGGCGGTAGCCCTCAGACAACTTGGTAGGGCTTTAGCCACAGGGTCTAGAGTTGCCGAAAAATACGCGCATGGGCGCTGTCTGTCCCCAAAATGTTGTGTTAAAACTGATAATGCACAACCTTCCTTCTCATGGACATATAATGTAAAAGGCTTACTGTAGTTGGGGTTTCCCAACACAGGAGCCGAACATAATGCATCATGCAACTCGTGGAAACTCGCCTGGCAATCTTCAGACCAAGGCATAGGATTTGGCGTGTCTTTACAGAGTAGTGCCAGCAAGGGTTTAGCTAGTAGTGAGAAATTCGGTATCCATTGTCTACAGTACGTTGTAATGCCCAAGAAGGCTCGAACCTCTCTCTGTGTCCTTGGGGCACTCAGTTCTGCGATTGCCTGTATTCTTTCTGGTGTCAGTCTCCTTCCCTCCTTCGACAAGATGTGACCTAAGTAGGTTACTTCTTGTCGGCAAAATTGTAGTTTGGAGAGAGAGACTTTGTGCTTCATGTCACATAAGTGATGCAATAATGATAACGTAGCTTTTTTGCAAATCTCTTCAGTGTCTGCAGCGATCAGTAGATCGTCTACGTACTGAATCAGAGTTGAACCATTCGGTAGAACAATCGTGTCTAGTTGTGTTTTCAGGGCCTGACTGAATATTGATGGGCTTTCGCAGTAGCCTTGAGGAGCGCACTTGAAGCGGAAACTTCGTCCTCCTAAATTAAATCCGAAAATATCTCTACTCTCCTCAGCAATCGGGATACTGAAGAAAGCGTTCTTCAGGTCAATCACCGAGAACCAATTTGCTGAAGCTGGAACCATCGTCAATAAAGCAGTAATGTCGGGGACAACTGGAAACTGTGGGATAACTATCCTGTTTACTTCTCTTAGGTCGATCACGAACCTATACACAGGGGGCTGTGAAGGATCGGTACGTTTTAAGACCGGTAAAACTGGACTGTTACAAACATTTCCTGTTGTTTCTTCGATGACGTCTTTATCAATCAGGTCATAAACAATCGTCAATAACGCCTTTTCACATTCGCTAGATATTTTGTATTGGGGAATACGTGGCAACCTAACGTTGGCTTTCAATGTTATGACATATGGTGCTATCTCCAAACGACCTACATCATTAGAACCATTAGCCCAGAGTACATCAGGAAGACTCGACAATTCAGTTGCAATATTTTCTTTTGACACATACATTGGAGAAATTACTTTCTTACCTAAAGTAAGTTGTACTCCCAATGGTGAACAGTACAAAGTCGCATATAACCTTTTTAGCAAATCCAAGCCTAACAAATTTTCACCGCAACCTGTGGTAAGAATGAGGGGTGCCTCTAATTCGCATGGGCCAATAGAAAGAGATACAGGACTGTAATCGGGTTTCTAAAAGGGGCGCCAGGGAAACCTACTGAAACATTCATTTCGCCAGACAAAGGTGCGCCAGGAAGTTTCGAGTGCATGATAGAACTTTTCGTAGCACCAGTATCCAGCAGAAATGGCTCTGACACTCCTGAGGCGATCACCTCGACATAAGGTCCATTCTGATCTACTGGAACTGAAACAACTCCCTCTCTTTGTCCATGGCTGTCCTAGCAATCGTTACCCTCATATTCATGTTCGGTGTAATAGTCGTCAGCATAGTACTGAGCTGACCTGGTCGACGCATTATTCTGTTGGTCGAAGCTGTTCATCGAATTCTGAGGCGGGAAAGAAGTTGTATTCTGCGTGAAATTTCCACGGCCCCTACCTCTAGGGGCATGTTGAACACCTCTTCCCCTTACACCTGAAGCACCGCTCAAACGTCGCGCAAGAGCCGGACAATTACTTTTAAAGTGACCCTCTTCCTTGCAATATGCACATTGATTCGGGCCATAAGCAATACGCTGGTGGGAAAACTCGTTTCCTTGCGCGTTTCTCGAATACTGCTGTTGTGGTTGATAATTGGGCTGACTAGCCGTACGAGGCGGATAAGCTTGCTGGAGAAGAACTTTAGTTTTTAAATCTTTTGTCTTTTTGTCTACTTTATCTAGCTCGTCTTTGCGCCTATTTTCATAGTACTGGGCTGTAGCTAAAATTTGAGCTGACGTAGAGACAGCCCAAGCACTCTCTGAATCTTTCAGTTTATTACACAGTTCAGGGATTAAATTATGTACGAACTTGTCTACAAATAATCTTTGGCCACCCTCGGTAGCCATATCCTGACCACTATGATCGGTGAAAGTCTCCTCAAATCTTGTGAAAAAGTCAGACACATTCTCATCTTTCTTCTGCTTGCACGCAGATAGCTTGTCCCAGTTTACGCATACTTCAGGCATTATTGTTTTCATGTACGCGATAATTCTACCGGGAAGTTCAGCTATTAACGGCTCAGGTTTAGAACCACCAATTTGTCTAGCATCTATAGCGGCAATGTTCGCCCATGAGTCACCTAGTTCTTGGTCATGGTTCGTATGACGTATTTTGCTCCATAGAGGATGTGGAACAACGTTCCCAAACAGCATGTCTATGTCCGCTAAATTCATTATACATGAGCTTGCAGTTTGCGATAACTCCTTATAATACCCAGTCGGGTTTTTACGAGGATCAGGCAATGTCTGCTTGAGTGCTAAGACTTCGGATCGTTTCCAGGGGACATGTACCCATACACGCTGGAAATGAGGCAGAATTGGCGGTACTACATTCGCATCACCTTCCCTCCAAACCGGAGGAACCTCTCTCATGGGGTACTGTCTCGCTCTTTTCCTACCTGATACGTCGTCTTCGTACAATGATCTAGAGACGTTTCCCTTACTCCTATAAGAGAGTAATAACTCTATCGCTTTCTCAACATCTCCGCCTATAATCATACCTTCGTGGAACTTAAAGCGTGTACGCCATAGTTCGTTCATTGTGTATGTGGGATCATTTGTCTCCAAATCTTCGCCCAAATATACACACATTTCTTCGAATACGTATCTCTGAGTGGGTGCATTCCATTGACGGAAAACTTCCATAACAGACTGAACATCATATCTAACAGTATCCGTAATCCATTTACGGGCTAGTTCATTTAGCACTTTTCTTTCCTCGTAATCAGGCAGTTGACTACGTAACTGTCTATCTTCTGTTTTAGGGGTCGTTTTAGGCGACCCGAAGAAAGGTGAAAGCAGACCAGTGACGGTACCTGTCACTCTTTGTCTAATAGAAGGAGAAGCTTGCGGAGGAGCAAGTGCATCGGAAAAAACAGGCTGAGGCAAAGAAGAAGTAGAGGCAATAGTAGAGGAAGTTGAAGTAGTAGCAGACGCAGTATCATAGACAATAGCTGGAGCTGTAGGCAAAGTCGTAGAAGTAGATGGAGTAGGTGGCAAAGATGGCGGCCCTTGAGAAGGCTGCGCCGGAGAAGTAGGAACCAGCTGAAGAGTAGCTGGCGTGTGTGCAAGAGCTGTGTTTCGTGCGCCGGGGCGTGGTATAGAAAAACGCTTTGGCGTTGTAGTAGCGTCTAACGCATACGGTGGAGGTGAGCTTAATAAGTGGGACATTAATGGATCTTTCTCGGATCTTTCCTCTTGACCTTGTCCCTTATTTGGTAACATCGGGTAGCATTTATCTACTGCTAGTTTCTTGCTCCGAAGTATTTGTTCGCTTTCTTGCTCTTCCTCGTTATCCCTGTATGCAACGGCAGCTTGCACCATTGACATACCTCTTTTATTCCTTTTTGCTAACTTTATTTCTTTCTGTTTGGCTTCTTTGCGCCATAAGCGAAAAGAGTCAAACATCGCCGGCCGGGCTTTTCTCTTAAATAATTTGACCTCTAGGTTATCTAATATTTCTGAGTCGAAACTACCATATTGGGGCCATTTTAAAACACCATCCTTGCGGGTGTATTTTATCCACACTTCATTATATGTGATAGGGCCTACGCCGTGCTTTACGTAGAGCTCATATGTTGGAGTTCCAATCGGAGGAACCGGACAGGAATCCTCTAATCGGGAGTCCTTACTATAACCAAGACAAAACAAGTTTCCAAGTCTGCTAAAACCAGGCATCTTTGCTCACTAGTCTAGCTTCAAACTTCAAAGGATTATCGATTACGATATTTCTCGTGAAAACACAAGGCCTTCGGCTTTGGGGCTTGCAAGTACCAAATCAAGGCGTATCTCAAGGATACCAAAAACTAAGGACAAACTAAGGACTGGGAGACGCTCCACTTATACTTAACTGAAGTATTTGAAGATCGGTGACGTCGCTAGAAGACTCGTCTATCGTTCGCTCTACCAAGGATCACTGGGTCCAAAACAAGGCGATAGTCAGGGCAGCAGTCCTTCGTAGCCGTCGGGACGCGGGGAACCTCGCAGCAAAGACCTTCGGAACCACGTCGACATACAGGGGTCGCTGAAGTGGCTGGCCGTCCTCTGGAATTTTCACACGAAGCTCCTCACGAACATCTGGCTTGGACCGTCGCCGCTTGATACGGCCCCGAGTTGGGCGCCAACTGAGGTAACGGGTTTTTAGGAACCCGTTGGTGCCAGGGGATAACACCCGAAGACCTCTGAGTTCTCCCTGTTCCGGACCACAGAAACACGGAGTCTTCTAGTCGCAGTCAGAGATCAAGTTTTATTGGCAGCTACCAAGTAACAGGTGTCCTAGAAGCACGACAAACACGGGTCATGTGTTCTCAGGAGACTGTTCGTTTTTACAGAACCAGCCTTCTCCTTATATACAGAAATAATAGCTGCAAGCAAGAATTCTTGAGTTTATGATATGGCTATACACATATTTCTACAATAATACAAAAGAGCGAAGTCATGTAGGCAAGCCCGTATTTTAGACGTCCAATTCGTGATAGATTACCCAGCTAAGCCCGGAACTCCCATCAGATATCGATGAAACCCCAATAAAGGAAGGCACCTCCTAGTCATAAAACTGGCCATAAACAGGGAACAGGACAGGTGTGTGTTTGTAGAAAGCATGGTTTGTATGTAGTGTATGGTTTGAGGAATGTTATGTATCGATGCTATCGCATTTGGCCACTGGGCGAGGGGCTGCCCAAACAGGTTTGGCTAAAGGCAATGGAGTCAGTTGGGACAGGTCAGGGGGAAGTCAGGGAAGGAGGACGTGTCCTTTTAGATCAAGCTCGACCTTTAATTGACTTATGATGAGGGCAAGACGTAAGATGGATGTCGTTCACAAAATGGAGTCTAAGGGGCCGGGACGGAAACTACGATTTGGGGGTGTTGGCGACCCTCGATTATGACGCAAATGTATGGGAATGATGTCCTAATCATTATTGGTTCGCTGACACCAAATTCGTCATGGTACGTTGATATTTTGTGACACGGGTATTGGACCTCGATATCGGGATAACAACAGGGTCCAGATTTTCAGAACCACAGTCCCTTGGCTTCCATTATGTTACCACCAGTGTTGGTCCCTTGGCTCCCAGTGTGTTACCACCAGTGACGGTCCCTTGGCTCCCAGTGTGTTATCACCAGTGATAGTCCCTTGGTTCCCAGTGTGTTACCACCAGTGACGGTCCCTTGGCTCTCACTGTTACCACCAGTGACGGTCCCTTGGCTCCCAGTGTGTTACCACCAGTGACGGTCCCTTGGCTCCCAGTGTGTTACCACCAGTGACGGTCCCTTGGCTCCCAGTGTGTTACCACCAGTGACGGTCCCCTGGCTCCCAGTGTGTTACCACCAGTGACGGTCCCTTGGCTCCCAGTGTGTTACCACCAGTGACGGTCTCTTGGCTCCCAGTGTGTTACCACCAGTGACGGTCCCTTGGCTACGGGTTTGTTACCACCAGTGATGGTCCCTTGGCTCCCAGGGTGTTACCTCCAGGGACGGTCCCTTGGCTCTCACTGTGTTACCACCAGTGACGGTCCCTTGGCTCCCAGTGTGTTACCACCAGTGTTGGTCCCTTGGCTCCCAGTGTGTTACCACCAGTGACGGTCCCTTGGCTTCCAGTGTTTTACCACCAGTGACGGTCCCTTGGCTCCCAGTGTGTTACCACCAGTGACGGTCCCTTGGCTCCCGGTGTGTTACCACCAGTAACGGTCCCTTGGCTCTCAGTGTGTTACCACCAGTGACGGTCCCTTGGCTCCCGGTGTGTTACCACCAGTGACGGTCCCTTGGCTCCCAGTGTGTTACCACCAGTGACGGTCCCTTGGCTCCCAGTGTGTTACCCCAGTGATGGTCCCTTGGCTTCCATTATGTTACCACCAGTGTTGGTCCCTTGGCTCCCAGTGTGTTACCACCAGTGACGGTCCCTTGGCTCTCAGTCTGTTACCACCAGTGACGGTCCCTTGGCTCGCAGTGTGTTACCACCAGTGACGGTCCCTTGGCTCCCAGTGTGTTACCACCAGTGACGGTCCCTTGGCTCCCAGTGTGTTACCACCAGTGACGGTCCCTTGGCTCCCAGTGTGTTACCACCAGTGACGGTCCCTTGGCTCCCAGTGTGTTACCACCAGTGACGGTCCCTTGGCTCCCAGTGTGTTACCACCAGTGACGGTCCCTTGGCTCCCAGTGTGTTACCACCAGTGACGGTCCCTTGGCTCCCAGTGTGTTACCACCAGTGACGGTCCCTTGGCTCCCAGTGTGTTACCACCAGTGACGGCCCCTTGGCTCCCAGTGTGTTACCACCAGTGACGGTCCCTTGGCTCCCAGTGTGTTACCACCAGTAACGGTCCCTTGGCTCTCAGTGTGTTACCACCAGTGACGGTCCCTTGGCTCCCAGTGTGTTACCACCAGTGACGGTCCCTTGGCTCCCAGTGTGTTACCACCAGTGATGGCCCCTTGGCTCCCAGTGTGTTACCACCAGTGACGGTCCCTTGGCTCCCAGTGTGTTACCACCAGTGACGGTCCCTTGGCTCCCAGTGTGTTACCACCAGTGACGGTCCCTTGGCTCCCAGTGTGTTACCACCAGTGACGGTCCCTTGGCTCCGGGTGTGTTACCACCAGTGATGGTCCCTTGGCTCCCAGTGTGTTACCACCAGTGACGGTCCCTTGGCTCCCAGTGTGTTACCACCAGTGACGGTCCCTTGGCTCCCAGTGTGTTACCACCAGTGACGGTCCCTTGGCTCCCAGTGTGTTACCACCAGTGACGGTCCCTTGGCTCCCAGTGTGTTACCCCCAGTGATGGTCCCTTGGCTCTCAGTGTGTTACCACCAGTGATGGTCCCTTGGCTCCCAGTGTGTTACCACCAGTGATGGTCCCTTGGCTCCCAGTGTGTTACCACCAGTGATGGTCCCTTGGCTCCCAGTGTGTTACCACCAGTGATGGCCCCTTGGCTCCCAGTGTGTTACCACCAGTGACGGTCCCTTGGCTCCCAGTGTGTTACCACCAATGATGGTCCCTTGGCTCCCAGTGTGTTACCACCAGTGATGGTCCCTTGGCTCCCAGTGTGTTACCACCAGTGACGGTCCCTTGGCTCCCAGTGTGTTACCACCAGTGACGGTCCCTTGGCTCCGGGTGTGTTACCACCAGTGATGGTCCCTTGGCTCCCAGTGTGTTACCACCAGTGACGGTCCCTTGGCTCCCAGTGTGTTACCACCAGTGACGGTCCCTTGGCTCCCAGTGTGTTACCACCAGTGACGGTCCCTTGGCTCTCAGTGTGTTACCACCAGTGACGGTCCCTTGGCTCCCAGTGTGTTACCACCAGTGACGGTCCCTTGGCTCCCAGTGTGTTACCACCAGTGACGGTCCCTTGGCTCCCAGTGTGTTACCACCAGTGACGGTCCCTTGGCTCCCAGTGTGTTACCCCCAGTGACGGTCCCTTGGCTCTCAGTGTGTTACCCCCAGTGACGGTCCCTTGGCTCTCAGTGTGTTACCACCAGTGATGGTCCCTTGGCTCCCAGTGTGTTACCACCAGTGATGGTCCCTTGGCTCCCAGTGTGTTACCACCAGTGATGGTCCCTTGGCTCCCAGTGTGTTACCACCAGTGACGGTCCTTTGGCTCCCAGTGTGTTACCACCAATGATGGTCCCTTGGCTCCCAGTGTGTTACCACCAGTGATGGTCCCTTGGCTCCCAGTGTGTTACCACCAGTGACGGTCCCTTGGCTCCCATGGATAGAGAAAAAAATGAGGAGAAATGAAAAAAAAATCCTCATTAAGCCCGCTCTGAGGAGGAGTATGGTTTTGGCACTGCCTCAGGTTTATGCAATTATGTAAATCTTGGGCAGCATCAAAATCAATCAGTGTTGTGTGGGAACACCCACTGCAACGCCCATGGAACTCCTCCTTGACGCAGAGTAAGGGAAGGCAGCACTTTGCGTTGCCTTGCCTTACTCCAAATATATGAGGCAACGCAGGGTGGCTTTGCGTTGCCTCATAGATATGATCGAGAGGCTTACGCTGCCATAGTGTCTAAAAAACCGATGCTCCAATGGCGCAAGCCTCTTGTAGATACGCCCCATCCGTTTTTAGGGTCTGAGTCCTTCTAGACCTGGCTGCACCATTCACCAGGTACACCTCAGGCAAGAACAGGGGACCCAGCATGGCTCAAAGAGAGCTCTTTATGGAGGCAAGTGGGTGTCCCATTGGCGGACAGGGACAGCAAGGGTGGGTGGGGCTTCCCACAGCGCTGCTGAGGCTGATCGCCCACTGGGTCCATGTAATAGTAGATGATGTAAATCTCTGGTCCCTTCTTCACAGGTCCTCTGCTGCAGGTCAATGGGCTGTGGATTCCTTTTCTGGGTAGCGCTGTCTTGTCGGTACACCTCTGGTACCTCCCTGTCTATTCAGCAAGCAGGCTTCCTAGCAGCTCTTCTAGCAGGATGCATTAGTTCAGGTGTGTTTCCAACCTGGCAGGAAGGTGGCTGTCAGGGACAGCAGGCCATGAACTCTCTGCTCCCCACACTGCTGTGTGGAACCTGCACAAAGGTCAGGTGAATTCATGGAGCACAGACTTGGGGTTCCTTTATACCCTGTAAATATCCTAGTATGGCAGCTACAGATGTGTCTCTCAGAGCCCAACTTGTTTTTTGTGAGGTCTGGTTGAAGGAGAGTAAGCCTCTTTCACAGAGGCCTTTTGAGCTGTAGATTTGCACGACACACGGGCCACACGGATGGAGAGAAGCACCTGGCTGAAAGGAACTGGCTGCTCCTTTTAAACAGGGGATGCCGGTAGGTGCATCTCCCACTGAAGGTAACGGGTACAAGTTTCTCACCTTCTGCTATAATCATTTAATCAATCTATCAGGACACTTATAAAGCGCACTAAATACCCGTGAGGGTCTCAAGGCGCTGGGGGGGGGGGAGGGTGCTGCTACTGATCGAAGGGCCAGGTCTTGAGGAGTCTTTTGAAGGCCAATAGGTCTTGGGTCTGCCGTAGGTTGGTAGGGAGGGTGTTCCAGGTTTTGGTGGCGAGGTGGGAGAAGGATCTGCCGCCGGCGGTCATTCTTCGGATGCGGGGGACTGTGGCGAGGGCGAGGTCAGCAGAGCGGAGCTGGCGGGTGGGGGTGTAGAAGCTGAGTCGTCTGTTGAGGTATGCTGGTCCGGTGTCGTGGAGTGCCTTGTGTGCGTGGGTGAAGAGCTTGAAGGTTATCCTCTTGTTGACGGGAAGCCAGTGTAGGTCTCTCAGGTGGGGTGTGATGTGGCTGCGGCGGGGGATGTCGAGGATCAGACATGCCGAGTTATTCTGGATGCGTTGCAGTCGTCTCAGGAGTTTGGCTGGCGTTCCTGCATAGAGGGCGTTTCCGTAGTCCAATCTGCTGGTGACGAGGGCCTGGGTGACTGTTCTTCTAGTTTCAATGGGGATCTATTTGAAGATCTTGCGGAGCATTCGGAGAGTGTTGAAGCAGGATGAGGAGACGGCGTTGATCTGCTTAGTCATGGTGAGGGTGGAGTCGAGGATGACCCCTAGGTTGCGTGCGTGGTCGTGGGTGTCGGGGCTGTTCCCTGTGTGGTCGGCCACCAGGAGTCGTCCTAGGCTGAAGGGGTGGGGCCGAGGATGAGGACTTTCGTTTTGTCTGAGTTCAGCTTCAGTCGGCTGTTCCACATCATTGGCTGGCACCCACTGGCAGTTCTCACTCCGATGAGACAATAGTGGTGACCCTCGGAAAAAGGGGTGCAATTGACTGTCCCTTCGGGCGGCAGAGTCTGCTCTGGTGCTCATAACATTTCATATTGGTTATGTTTTGTTATGCTATGTTTTTTATACCACATTTTTCACTAATGAGGGTATCCAGGCACCCAGTACCATTGTGTAAGACCAGCCCTAGAGGGCTCGCTCAAAAAGCCAGGTCTTCAGCTTCTTGCAAAAGTTCTAAAAGAGAAGAGGTGGCTCTTTTGTGCTGTGGGAGGATGTTTCAGGTTTCAGGGGCCAGGTATAAGAAGGCGAGGCACCCTGCTCTGCTTTTGTGTATGTGTGGGGTGTGTGCTAGTGAGAGACTGGCGGAGTGGAGGCATCTGGAAGATTGGTGGAAGTGAATGTGGGTGTTCAGGTAGGCTAGACCTCTGTTGTAGAGTCCCGGATTTGCACTATTCATGGATGTCTACCTGGATGAATACGTACACATATACATGCATGCATACATACACACATACATGCATGCATGCATACACACATGCATGCACACATACATACGCACATATATGCATACATAAACACATATATACATAGACATGTACATGCATGCATACATACATACACACATACACACATACATACATACACACATGCATACATACATACATACATACCCACATGCATGCATGCATACACACACACACAAACTGATGAGTGACTCGGAGGAGAGAAGAAGGCCGAATATGCGCAGAGAGGCACCAGTCAGAGGACAAACTCAGACTTAACGGTCCAGACAGTGAAATGTCAACTATTTCTTCTCATAACATCAGGAGGAAGTTAGAAATGCTGTGGCTCCCCAGACAAGCTTCAATGCTCAAGGCAAAGCTTGGAATCATATCCAAAACAAACTGCCCCTGAATAAACCCCTCTACTCCTGCCACAGTCATGCTCTCCGAGGCCATGCATCGAATACTGTAGGGGATGCTCCTGTTGAAGCTGTGCTGTATGGAGTTTGACCTCATATTCCGCAGCACAACAGTTTTATGTCCTGAATCTCATCGGCATGTCCTGCGGCATGGAGATCAATGGCAAATCTTGCAACTTTCAGATGCGTAAATGTAGTAAGCACACCACTCCAGAAACTTGTCCAGTAGTGTTTATTCTTAGTTGACGTCCTCAGCAGTTACAGCTGTGTACTTCACGCTGTCACAACAGTACTGAAGCTTCACACAGAACATGACAAGCCTTGACAATCTAAGCTCTTCCTGGACATTCTAATCCAGGACTACATCACAGCATTATATCATTAACACTACACATCTTTACCCTTATAAGAAAACAAAAAGAAAAGAAAACAAAAGAATAAAAATTAATTTAACTGAGAACTCACCGATTACATGAATATGAATAAAACTCAATTAACAAGTTTTACCAGGAGGTTCTCTACCTTGAATGTTCAGCAACCTTAGTTCTCTACCTTGAGTGTTCAGCAACCTTGGTTCTCTACCTTGAATGTTCAGCAACCTTGGTTCTCTACCTTGAGTGTTCAGCAACCTTGGTTCTCTACCTTGAATGTTCTGCAACCTTGGTTCTCTACCTTGAGTGTTCAGCAACCTTGGTTCTCTACCTTGAATGTTCAGCAACCTTGGTTCTCTACCTTGAGTGTTCAGCAACCTTGGTTCTCTACCTTGAGTGTTCAGCAACCTTGGTTCTCTACCTTGAGTGTTCAGCAACCTTGGTTCTCTACCTTGAGTGTTCAGCAACCTTGGTTCTCTACCTTGAGTGTTCAGCAACCTTGGTTCTCTACCTTGAATGTTCTGCAACCTTGGTTCTCTACCTTGAGTGTTCAGCAACCTTGGTTCTCTGCCTTGAGTGTTCAGAAACCTTGGTTCTCTACCTTGAGTGTTCAGCAACCTTGGTTCTCTACCTTGAATGTTCTGCAACCTTGGTTCTCTACCTTGAATGTTCAGCAACCTTGGTTCTCTACCTTGAGTGTTCAGCAACCTTGGTTCTCTACCTTGAATGTTCTGCAACCTTGGTTCTCTACCTTGAATGTTCTGCAACCTTGGTTCTCTACCTTGAATGTTCAGCAACATTGGTTCTCTACCTTGAATGTTCAGCAACCTTGGTTCTCTACCTTGAGTATTCAGCAACCTTGGTTTCCACCTTGAATGTTCAGCAACCTTGGTTCTCCACCTTGAGTGTTCAGCAACCTTGGTTCTCTACCTTGAGTGTTCAGCAACCTTGGTTCTCTACCTTGAGTGTTCAGCAACCTTGGTTCTCCACCTTGAATGTTCAGCGACCTTGGTTCTCTACCTTGAGTGTTCAGCAACCTTGGTTCTCTACCTTGTGTTCAGCAACCTTGGTTCTCTACCTTGAGTGTTCAGCAACCTTGGTTCTCTACCTTGAATGTTCAGCAACCTTGGTTCTCTACCTTGAGTCTTCAGCAACCTTGGTTCTCTACCTTGAATGTTCTGCAACCTTGGTTCTCTACCTTGAGTGTTCAGCAACCTTGGTTCTCTACATTGAATGTTCCGCAACCTTGGTTCTCTACCTTGAGTGTTCAGCAACCTTGGTTCTCTACCTTGAGTGTTCAGCAACCTTGGCTCTCTACCTTGAATGTTCAGCAACCTTGGTTCTCTACCTTGAGTGTTCAGCAACCTTGGTTCTCTACCTTGAGTGTTCAGCAACCTTGGTTCTCTACCTTGAGTGTTCAGCAACCTTGGTTCTCTACCTTAAATGTACTGCAATCTTGGTTCTCTACCTTGAGTGTTCAGCAACCTTGGTTCTCTACCTTGAATGTTCTGCAACCTTGGTTCTCTACCTTGAATGTTCTGCAACCTTGGTTCTCTACCTTGAATGTCAGCAACCTTGGTTCTCTACTTTGAATGTTCAGCAACCTTGGTTCTCTACCTTGAGTGTTCAGCAACCTTGGTTCTCTACCTTGAATGTTCTGCAACCTTGGTTCTCTACCTTGAGTGTTCAGCAACCTTGGTTCTCTACCTTGAATGTTCTGCAACCTTGGTTCTCTACCTTGAGTGTTCAGCAACCTTGGTTCTCTACCTTGAGTGTTCAGCAACCTTGGTTCTCCACCTTGAATGTTCAGCAACCTTGGTTCTCTACCTTGAATGTTCAGCAACCTTGGTTCTCTACCTTGAGTGTTCAGCAACCTTGGTTCTCGACCGTGAGTGTTCAGTAAGCATGAGCGCAAAATCCGCTCCGATCGCGGATTTTGCGGATTTTCGGTAAATCCGCGATCCGCGAACTCTCTCGGATTTACCGAGAATCCGCAATCCGCGATCGGAGCGGATTTTGCGGTCAAAAGTTCAAGCCTGCATAATTTACGATGGCGCCGGCAAGCTGCCAGCGCCATCCTCAAATGGTTACTTAATTAGCTTCGACAGGAAGCTCTAATAGATAAGATACAGCAGGGGCTCGAGCGCCTGCTTTATTTTAACAGTTGGAGCTTCCTGTTGAAGCTAATTAAGTAACTATTGCAGGATGGCGCTGGCAGCTTGCCGGCGCCATCGTAAATTATTTCAACGGTGGTGTCTTCTTGAGTAAATATGAAGGGCAGGGTTCATTCGGGCACGACGGTCCTGGCACAAAAAAATAAACCTCAACAGGAAACACTTGCAGATATCAATAAAGCATGTGCCCTAGATGAAGCTTTAATTCAGTGACTCATTGATCAGCCCAAAAATTAATCTGCTGATCGGTCTCTGCCCTTTTATACACACAAGAGGCATGCTCGCATGGACGCCCCGTCCGTTTGGCCCCGCCCACACACTCGAGGTGTGCACCGTCTTCCCGCCATTTACCCACTATGATGGACATTTCACTAAAGGGACCCCTGCGCACTTCGGCGCGATTGCATAGTAACACACACTTGGTCGCTGGAACTAGTTGAAGCGCAAATGTAGTGACTCATTCATCAGCCCAAAAAAAATCGTGAGCGTTGGGAGGCTGGGCAGATGTGCCTTCTTCCCAAATATCCCATCGATGCTGCTCTGATCGGTCTCTGACCTTTTAGACACACAAGAGGCATGTGCGCTCGCGTGGAAGCCCCGTCCGTTTGGCCCCGCCCACACACTCGAGGAAGCCCCGCCCCCAATCCGCAAATCCGCTGAATCCGCTAAATAGGCGGATTTTGCGGATCCACGATCCGTGGATCCGCTAAATCCGCGAATCGTGGATCCGCAAAATCCACCCATGCTTAGTGTTCAGCAACCTTGGTTCTCCACCTTGAATGTTCAGCAACCTTGGTTCTCTACCTTGAGTGTTCAGCAACCTTGGTTCTCTACCTTGAGTGTTCAGCAACCTTGGTTCTCTACCTTGAGTGTTCAGCAACTTTGGTTCTCTACTTTGAATGTTCTGCAACCTTGGTTCTCTACCTTGAGTGTTCAGCAACCTTGGTTCTCCACCTTGAATGTTCAGCAACCTTGGTTCTCTACCTTGAGTGTTCAGCAACCTTGGTTCTCTACCTTGAATGTTCTGCAACCTTGGTTCTCTACCTTGAGTGTTCAGCAACCTTGGTTCTCTACATTGAATGTTCTGCAACCTTGGTTCTCTACCTTGAGTGTTCAGCAACCTTGGTTCTCTACCTTGAGTGTTCAGCAACCTTGGTTCTCCACCTTGAATGTTCAGCAACCTTGGTTCTCTACCTTGAGTGTTCAGCAACCTTGGTTCTCTACCTTGAGTGTTCAGCAACCTTGGTTCTCTACCTTGAATGTTCTGCAACCTTGGTTCTCTACCTTGAGTGTTCAGCAACCTTGGTTCTCTACCTTGAGTGTTCAGCAACCTTGGTTCTCTACCTTGAGTGTTCAGCAACCTTGGTTCTCTACCTTGAATGTTCTGCAACCTTGGTACTCTACCTTGAATGTTCTGCAACCTTGGTTCTCTACCTTGAGTGTTCAGCAACCTTGGTTCTCTACCTTGAATGTTCTGCAACCTTGGTTCTCTACCTTGAATGTTCTGCAACCTTGGTTCTCTACCTTGAATGTTCAGCAACCTTGGTTCTCTACCTTGAATGTTCAGCAACCTTGGTTCTCTACCTTGAGTGTTCAGCAACCTTGGTTCTCCACCTTGAATGTTCAGCAACCTTGGTTCTCTACCTTGAGTGTTCAGCAACCTTGGTTCTCTACCTTGAGTGTTCTGCAACCTTGGTTCTCTACCTTGAGTGTTCAGCAACCTTGGTTCTCTACCTTGAATGTTCTGCAACCTTGGTTCTCTACCTTGAGTGTTCAGCAACCTTGGTTCTCTACCTTGAGTGTTCTGCAACCTTGGTTCTCAACCTTGAATGGTCTGCAACCTTGGTTCTTTACCTTGAATGTTCAGCAACCTTGGTTCTCTACCTTGAGTGTTCAGCAACCTTGGTTCTCTACCTTGAATGTTCTGCAACCTTGGTTCTCTACCTTGAGTGTTCAGCAACCTTGGTTCTCTACCTTGAATGTTCTGCAACCTTGGTTCTCTACCTTGAGTGTTCAGCAACCTTGGTTCTCTACCTTGAGTGTTCAGCAACCTTGGTTCTCTACCTTGAATGTTCAGCAACCTTGGTTCTCTACCTTGAGTGTTCAGCAACCTTGGTTCTCTACCTTGAGTGTTCAGCAACCTTGGTTCTCTACCTTGAATGTTCTGCAACCTTGGTTCTCTACCTTGAGTGTTCAGCAACCTTGGTTCTCTACCTTGAATGTTCTGCAACCTTGGTTCTCTACCTTGAATGTTCTGCAACCTTGGTTCTCTACCTTGAATGTTCAGCAACCTTGGTTCTCTACTTTGAATGTTCAGCAACCTTGGTTCTCTACCTTGAGTGTTCAGCAACCTTGGTTCTCTACCTTGAATGTTCTGCAACCTTGGTTCTCTACCTTGAGTGTTCAGCAACCTTGGTTCTCTACCTTGAATGTTCTGCAACCTTGGTTCTCTACCTTGAGTGTTCAGCAACCTTGGTTCTCTACCTTGAGTGTTCAGCAACCTTGGTTCTCCACCTTGAATGTTCAGCAACCTTGGTTCTCTACCTTGAATGTTCAGCAACCTTGGTTCTCTACCTTGAGTGTTCAGCAACCTTGGTTCTCGACCGTGAGTGTTCAGTAAGCATGAGCGCAAAATCCGCTCCGATCGCGGATTTTGCGGATTTTCGGTAAATCCGCGATCCGCGAACTCTCTCGGATTTACCGAGAATCCGCAATCCGCGATCGGAGCGGATTTTGCGGTCAAAAGTTCAAGCCTGCATAATTTACGATGGCGCCGGCAAGCTGCCAGCGCCATCCTCAAATGGTTACTTAATTAGCTTCGACAGGAAGCTCTAATAGATAAGATACAGCAGGGGCTCGAGCGCCTGCTTTATTTTAACAGTTGGAGCTTCCTGTTGAAGCTAATTAAGTAACTATTGCAGGATGGCGCTGGCAGCTTGCCGGCGCCATCGTAAATTATTTCAACGGTGGTGTCTTCTTGAGTAAATATGAAGGGCAGGGTTCATTCGGGCACGACGGTCCTGGCACAAAAAAATAAACCTCAACAGGAAACACTTGCAGATATCAATAAAGCATGTGCCCTAGATGAAGCTTTAATTCAGTGACTCATTGATCAGCCCAAAAATTAATCTGCTGATCGGTCTCTGCCCTTTTATACACACAAGAGGCATGCTCGCATGGACGCCCCGTCCGTTTGGCCCCGCCCACACACTCGAGGTGTGCACCGTCTTCCCGCCATTTACCCACTATGATGGACATTTCACTAAAGGGACCCCTGCGCACTTCGGCGCGATTGCATAGTAACACACACTTGGTCGCTGGAACTAGTTGAAGCGCAAATGTAGTGACTCATTCATCAGCCCAAAAAAAATCGTGAGCGTTGGGAGGCTGGGCAGATGTGCCTTCTTCCCAAATATCCCATCGATGCTGCTCTGATCGGTCTCTGACCTTTTAGACACACAAGAGGCATGTGCGCTCGCGTGGAAGCCCCGTCCGTTTGGCCCCGCCCACACACTCGAGGAAGCCCCGCCCCCAATCCGCAAATCCGCTGAATCCGCTAAATAGGCGGATTTTGCGGATCCACGATCCGTGGATCCGCTAAATCCGCGAATCGTGGATCCGCAAAATCCACCCATGCTTAGTGTTCAGCAACCTTGGTTCTCCACCTTGAATGTTCAGCAACCTTGGTTCTCTACCTTGAGTGTTCAGCAACCTTGGTTCTCTACCTTGAGTGTTCAGCAACCTTGGTTCTCTACCTTGAGTGTTCAGCAACTTTGGTTCTCTACTTTGAATGTTCTGCAACCTTGGTTCTCTACCTTGAGTGTTCAGCAACCTTGGTTCTCCACCTTGAATGTTCAGCAACCTTGGTTCTCTACCTTGAGTGTTCAGCAACCTTGGTTCTCTACCTTGAATGTTCTGCAACCTTGGTTCTCTACCTTGAGTGTTCAGCAACCTTGGTTCTCTACATTGAATGTTCTGCAACCTTGGTTCTCTACCTTGAGTGTTCAGCAACCTTGGTTCTCTACCTTGAGTGTTCAGCAACCTTGGTTCTCCACCTTGAATGTTCAGCAACCTTGGTTCTCTACCTTGAGTGTTCAGCAACCTTGGTTCTCTACCTTGAGTGTTCAGCAACCTTGGTTCTCTACCTTGAATGTTCTGCAACCTTGGTTCTCTACCTTGAGTGTTCAGCAACCTTGGTTCTCTACCTTGAGTGTTCAGCAACCTTGGTTCTCTACCTTGAGTGTTCAGCAACCTTGGTTCTCTACCTTGAATGTTCTGCAACCTTGGTACTCTACCTTGAATGTTCTGCAACCTTGGTTCTCTACCTTGAGTGTTCAGCAACCTTGGTTCTCTACCTTGAATGTTCTGCAACCTTGGTTCTCTACCTTGAATGTTCTGCAACCTTGGTTCTCTACCTTGAATGTTCAGCAACCTTGGTTCTCTACCTTGAATGTTCAGCAACCTTGGTTCTCTACCTTGAGTGTTCAGCAACCTTGGTTCTCCACCTTGAATGTTCAGCAACCTTGGTTCTCTACCTTGAGTGTTCAGCAACCTTGGTTCTCTACCTTGAGTGTTCTGCAACCTTGGTTCTCTACCTTGAGTGTTCAGCAACCTTGGTTCTCTACCTTGAATGTTCTGCAACCTTGGTTCTCTACCTTGAGTGTTCAGCAACCTTGGTTCTCTACCTTGAGTGTTCTGCAACCTTGGTTCTCAACCTTGAATGGTCTGCAACCTTGGTTCTTTACCTTGAATGTTCAGCAACCTTGGTTCTCTACCTTGAGTGTTCAGCAACCTTGGTTCTCTACCTTGAATGTTCTGCAACCTTGGTTCTCTACCTTGAGTGTTCAGCAACCTTGGTTCTCTACCTTGAATGTTCTGCAACCTTGGTTCTCTACCTTGAGTGTTCAGCAACCTTGGTTCTCTACCTTGAGTGTTCAGCAACCTTGGTTCTCTACCTTGAATGTTCAGCAACCTTGGTTCTCTACCTTGAGTGTTCAGCAACCTTGGTTCTCTACCTTGAGTGTTCAGCAACCTTGGTTCTCTACCTTGAATGTTCTGCAACCTTGGTTCTCTACCTTGAGTGTTCAGCAACCTTGGTTCTCTACCTTGAATGTTCTGCAACCTTGGTTCTCTACCTTGAATGTTCTGCAACCTTGGTTCTCTACCTTGAATGTTCAGCAACCTTGGTTCTCTACTTTGAATGTTCAGCAACCTTGGTTCTCTACCTTGAGTGTTCAGCAACCTTGGTTCTCTACCTTGAATGTTCTGCAACCTTGGTTCTCTACCTTGAGTGTTCAGCAACCTTGGTTCTCTACCTTGAATGTTCTGCAACCTTGGTTCTCTACCTTGAGTGTTCAGCAACCTTGGTTCTCTACCTTGAGTGTTCAGCAACCTTGGTTCTCCACCTTGAATGTTCAGCAACCTTGGTTCTCTACCTTGAATGTTCAGCAACATTGGTTCTCTACCTTGAGTGTTCAGCAACCTTGGTTCTCTACCGTGAGTGTTCAGCAACCTTGGTTCTCCACCTTGAATGTTCAGCAACCTTGGTTCTCTACCTTGAGTGTTCAGCAACCTTGGTTCTCTACCTTGAGTGTTCAGCAACCTTGGTTCTCTACCTTGAGTGTTCAGCAACTTTGGTTCTCTACTTTGAATGTTCTGCAACCTTGGTTCTCTACCTTGAGTGTTCAGCAACCTTGGTTCTCCACCTTGAATGTTCAGCAACCTTGGTTCTCTACCTTGAGTGTTCAGCAACCTTGGTTCTCTACCTTGAATGTTCTGCAACCTTGGTTCTCTACCTTGAGTGTTCAGCAACCTTGGTTCTCTACATTGAATGTTCTGCAACCTTGGTTCTCTACCTTGAGTGTTCAGCAACCTTGGTTCTCTACCTTGAGTGTTCAGCAACCTTGGTTCTCCACCTTGAATGTTCAGCAACCTTGGTTCTCTACCTTGAGTGTTCAGCAACCTTGGTTCTCTACCTTGAGTGTTCAGCAACCTTGGTTCTCTACCTTGCATGTTCTGCAACCTTGGTTCTCTACCTTGAGTGTTCAGCAACCTTGGTTCTCTACCTTGAGTGTTCAGCAACCTTGGTTCTCTACCTTGAGTGTTCAGCAACCTTGGTTCTCTACCTTGAATGTTCTGCAACCTTGGTACTCTACCTTGAATGTTCTGCAACCTTGGTTCTCTACCTTGAGTGTTCAGCAACCTTGGTTCTCTACCTTGAATGTTCTGCAACCTTGGTTCTCTACCTTGAATGTTCTGCAACCTTGGTTCTCTACCTTGAATGTTCAGCAACCTTGGTTCTCTACCTTGAGTGTTCAGCAACCTTGGTTCTCCACCTTGAATGTTCAGCAACCTTGGTTCTCTACCTTGAGTGTTCAGCAACCTTGGTTCTCTACCTTGAGTGTTCTGCAACCTTGGTTCTCTACCTTGAGTGTTCAGCAACCTTGGTTCTCTACCTTGAATGTTCTGCAACATTGGTTCTCTACCTTGAGTGTTCAGCAACCTTGGTTCTCTACCTTGAGTGTTCTGCAACCTTGGTTCTCAACCTTGAATGGTCTGCAACCTTGGTTCTCTACCTTGAATGTTCAGCAACCTTGGTTCTCTACCTTGAGTGTTCAGCAACCTTGGTTCTCTACCTTGAATGTTCTGCAACCTTGGTTCTCTACCTTGAGTGTTCAGCAACCTTGGTTCTCTACCTTGAATGTTCTGCAACCTTGGTTCTCTACCTTGAGTGTTCTGCAACCTTGGTTCTCTACCTTGAGTGTTCAGCAACCTTGGTTCTCTACCTTGAATGTTCAGCAACCTTGGTTCTCTACCTTGAGTGTTCAGCAACCTTGGTTCTCTACCTTGAGTGTTCAGCAACCTTGGTTCTCTACCTTGAATGTTCTGCAACCTTGGTTCTCTACCTTGAGTGTTCAGCAACCTTGGTTCTCTACCTTGAATGTTCTGCAACCTTGGTTCTCTACCTTGAGTGTTCAGCAACCTTGGTTCTCTACCTTGAGTGTTCAGCAACCTTGGTTCTCTACCTTGAATGTTCAGCAACCTTGGTTCTCTACCTTGAGTGTTCAGCAACCTTGGTTCTCTACCTTGAGTGTTCAGCAACCTTGGTTCTCTACCTTGAGTGTTCAGCAACCTTGGTTCTCTACCTTAAATGATCTGCAACCTTGGTTCTCTACCTTGAATGTTCTGCAATCTTGGTTCTCTACCTTGAGTGTTCAGCAACCTTGGTTCTCTACCTTGAATGTTCTGCAACCTTGGTTCTCTACCTTGAATGTTCAGCAACATTGGTTCTCTACTTTGAATGTTCAGTAAACCTTGGTTCTCTACCTTGAGTGTTCAACAACGTTGGTTCTCCACCTTGAATGTTCAGCAACCTTGGTTCTCTACCTTGAGTGTTCAGCAACCTTGGTTCTCTACCTTGAGTGTTCAGCAACCTTGGTTCTCTACCTTGAATGTTCTGCAACCTTGGTTCTCTACCTTGAGTGTTCAGCAACCTTGGTTCTCTACCTTGAATGTTCTGCAACCTTGGTTCTCCACCTTGAATGTTCTGCAACCTTGGTTCTCTACCTTGAATGTTCAGCAACCTTGGTTCTCTACCTTGAGTGTTCAGCAACCTTGGTTCTCTACCTTGAATATTCTGCAACCTTGGTTCTCTACCTTGAGTGTTCAGCAACCTTGGTTCTCTACCTTGAATGTTCTGCAACCTTGGTTCTCTACCTTGAGTGTTCAGCAACCTTGGTTCTCTACCGTGAGTGTTCAGCAACCTTGGTTCTCCACCTTGAATGTTCAGCAACCTTGGTTCTCTATCTTGAGTGTTCAGCAACCTTGGTTCTCTACCTTGAGTGTTCAGCAACCTTCGTTATCTACCTTGAGTGTTCAGCAACCTTGGTTCTCTACTTTGAATGTTCTGCAACCTTGGTTCTCTACCTTGAGTGTTCAGCAACCTTGGTTCTCCACCTTGAATGTTCAGCAACATTGGTTCTCTACCTTGAGTGTTCAGCAACCTTGGTTCTCTACCTTGAATGTTCTGCAACCTTGGTTTTCTACCTTGAGTGTTCAGCAACCTTGGTTCTCTACATTGAATGTTCTGCAACCTTGGTTCTCTACCTTGAGTGTTCAGCAACCTTGGTTCTCTACCTTGAGTGTTCAGCAACCTTGGTTCTCCACCTTGAATGTTCAGCAACCTTAGTTCTCTACCTTGAGTGTTCAGCAACCTTGGTTCTCTACCTTGAGTGTTCAGCAACCTTGGTTCTCTACCTTGAATGTTCTGCAACCTTGGTTCTCTACCTTGAGTGTTCAGCAACCTTGGTTCTCTACCTTGAGTGTTCAGCAACCTTGGTTCTCTACCTTGAGTGTTCAGCAACCTTGGTTCTCTACCTTGAATGTTCTGCAACCTTGGTTCTCTACCTTGAATGTTCTGCAACATTGGTTCTCTACCTTGAGTGTTCAGCAACCTTGGTTCTCTACCTTGAATGTTCTGCAACCTTGGTTCTCTACCTTGAATGTTCTGCAACCTTGGTTCTCTACCTTGAGTTTTCAGCAACCTTGGTTCTCTACCTTGAGTGTTCAGCAACCTTGGTTCTCCACCTTGAATGTTCAGCAACCTTGGTTCTCTACCTTGAGTGTTCAGCAACCTTGGTTCTCTACCTTGAATGTTCTGCAACCTTGGTTCTCTACCTTGAGTGTTCAGCAACCTTGGTTCTCTACCTTGAATGTTCTGTTCCCTTTTTTTTCTCTACCTTGAGTGTTCAGCAACCTTGGTTCTCTACCTTGAATGTTCTGCAACCTTGGTTCTCAACCTTGAATGTTCTGCAACCTTGGTTCTCTACCTTGAATGTTCAGCAACCTTGGTTCTCTACCTTGAGTGTTCAGCAACCTTGGTTCTCTACCTTGAATGTTCTGCAACCTTGGTTCTCTACCTTGAGTGTTCAGCAACCTTGGTTCTCTACCTTGAATGATCTGCAACCTTGGTTCTCTACCTTGAGTGTTCAGCAACCTTGGTTCTCTACCTTGAATGTTCAGCAACCTTGGTTCTCTACCTTGAGTGTTCAGCAACCTTGGTTCTCTACCTTGAATGTTCTGCAACCTTGGTTCTCTACCTTGAGTGTTCAGCAACCTTGGTTCTCTACCTTGAATGTTCTGCAACCTTGGTTCTCTACCTTGAATGTTCAGCAACCTTGGTTCTCTACCTTGAGTGTTCAGCAACCTTGGTTCTCTACTTTGAGTGTACAGCAACCTTGGTTCTCCACCTTGAATATTCAGCAACCTTGGTTCTCTACCTTGAATGTTCAGCAACCTTGGTTCTCTACCTTGAATGTTCTGCAACCTTAGTTCTCTACCTTGAGTGTTTAGCAACCTTGGTTCTCTACCTTGAGTGTTCAGCAACCTTGGTTCTCTACCTTGAATGTTCTGCAACCTTGGTTCTCTACCTTGAGTGTTCAGCAACCTTGGTTCTCTACCTTGAATGTTCTGCAACCTTGGTTCTCTACCTTGAGTGTTCAGCAACCTTGGTTCTCTACCTTGAATGTTCTGCAACCTTGGTTCTCAACCTTGAATGTTCTGCAACCTTGGTTCTCTACCTTGAATGTTCAGCAACCTTGGTTCTCTACCTTGAGTGTTCAGCACCCTTGGTTCTCTACCTTGAATGTTCTGCAACCTTGGTTCTCTACCTTGAGTGTTCAGCAACCTTGGTTCTCTACCTTGAATGTTCTGCAACCTTGGTTCTCTACCTTGAGTGTTCAGCAACCTTGGTTCTCTACCTTGAGTGTTCAGCAACCTTGGTTCTCCACCTTGAATGTTCAGCAACCTTGGTTCTCTACCTTGAGTGTTCAGCAACCTTGGTTCTCTACCTTGAGTGTTCTGCAACCTTGGTTCTCTACCTTGAGTGTTCAGCAACCTTGGTTCTCTACCTTGAATGTTCTGCAACCTTGGTTCTCTACCTTGAGTGTTCAGCAACCTTGGTTCTCTACCTTGAATGTTCTGCAACCTTGGTTCTCAACCTTGAATGGTCTGCAACCTTGGTTCTCTACCTTGAATGTTCAGCAACCTTGGTTCTCTACCTTGAGTGTTCAGCAACCTTGGTTCTCTACCTTGAATGTTCTGCAACCTTGGTTCTCTACCTTGAGTGTTCAGCAACCTTGGTTCTCTACCTTGAATGTTCTGCAACCTTGGTTCTCTACCTTGAGTGTTCAGCAACCTTGGTTCTCTACCTTGAGTGTTCAGCAACCTTGGTTCTCTACCTTGAATGTTCAGCAACCTTGGTTCTCTACCTTGAGTGTTCAGCAACCTTGGTTCTCTACCTTGAGTGTTCAGCAACCTTGGTTCTCTACCTTGAATGTTCTGCAACCTTGGTTCTCTACCTTGAGTGTTCAGCAACCTTGGTTCTCTACCTTGAATGTTCTGCAACCTTGGTTCTCTATCTTGAGTGTTCAGCAACCTTGGTTCTCTACCTTGAGTGTTCAGCAACCTTGGTTCTCTACCTTGAATGTTCAGCAACCTTGGTTCTCTACCTTGAGTGTTCAGCAACCTTGGTTCTCTACCTTGAGTGTTCAGCAACCTTGGTTCTCTACCTTAAATGTTCTGCAACCTTGGTTCTCTACCTTGAATGTTCTGCAATCTTGGTTCTCTACCTTGAGTGTTCAGCAACCTTGGTTCTCTACCTTGAATGTTCTGCAACCTTGGTTCTCTACCTTGAATGTTCTGCAACCTTGGTTCTCTACCTTGAATGTTCAGCAACATTGGTTCTCTACTTTGAATGTTCAGTAAACTTTGGTTCTCTACCTTGAGTGTTCAACAACGTTGGTTCTCCACCTTGAATGTTCTGCAACCTTGGTTCTCTACCTTGAGTGTTCAGCAACCTTGGTTCTCTACCTTGAATGTTCTGCAACCTTGGTTCTCCACCTTGAATGTTCTGCAACCTTGGTTCTCTACCTTGAATGTTCAGCAACCTTGGTTCTCTACCTTGAGTGTTCAGCAACCTTGGTTCTCTACCTTGAATATTCTGAAACCTTGGTTCTCTACCTTGAGTGTTCAGCAACCTTGGTTCTCTACCTTGAATGTTCTGCAACCTTGGTTCTCTACCTTGAGTGTTCAGCAACCTTGGTTCTCTACCGTGAGTGTTCAGCAACCTTGGTTCTCCACCTTGAATGTTCAGCAACCTTGGTTCTCTACCTTGAGTGTTCAGCAACCTTGGTTCTCTACCATGAGTGTTCAGCAACCTTGGTTCTCTACCTTGAGTGTTCAGCAACCTTGGTTCTCTACTTTGAATGTTCTGCAACCTTGGTTCTCTACCTTGAGTGTTCAGCAACCTTGGTTCTCCACCTTGAATGTTCAGCAACCTTGGTTCTCTACCTTGAGTGTTCAGCAACCTTGGTTCTCTACCTTGAGTGTTCAGCAACCTTGGTTCTCTAACTTGAATGTTCTGCAACCTTGGTTCTCTACCTTGAGTGTTCAGCAACCTTGGTTCTCTACCTTGAATGTTCTGCAACCTTGGTTCTCCACCTTGAATGTTCTGCAACCTTGGATCTCTACCTTGAATGTTCAGCAACCTTGGTTCTCTACCTTGAGTGTTCAGCAACCTTGGTTCTCTACCTTGAATATTCTGCAACCTTGGTTCTCTACCTTGAGTGTTCAGCAACCTTGGTTCTCTACCTTAAATGTTCTGCAACCTTGGTTCTCTACCTTGAGTGTTCAGCAACCTTGGTTCTCTACCGTGAGTGTTCAGCAACCTTGGTTCTCCACCTTGAATGTTCAGCAACCTTGGTTCTCTACCTTGAGTGTTCAGCAACCTTGGTTCTCTACCTTGAGTGTTCAGCAACCTTGGTTCTCTACCTTGAGTGTTCAGCAACCTTGGTTCTCTACTTTGAATGTTCTGCAACCTTGGTTCTCTACCTTGAGTGTTCAGCAACCTTGGTTCTCCACCTTGAATGTTCAGCAACCTTGGTTCTCTACCTTGAGTGTTCAGCAACCTTGGTTCTCTACCTTGAATGTTCTGCAACCTTGGTTCTCTACCTTGAGTGTTCAGCAACCTTGGTTCTCTACATTGAATGTTCTGCAACCTTGGTTCTCTACCTTGAGTGTTCAGCAACCGTGGTTCTCTACCTTGAGTGTTCAGCAACCTTGGTTCTCCACCTTGAATGTTCAGCAACCTTGGTTCTCTACCTTGAGTGTTCAGCAACCTTGGTTCTCTACCTTGAGTGTTCAGCAACCTTGGTTCTCTACCTTGAATGTTCTGCAACCTTGGTTCTCTACCTTGAGTGTTCAGCAACCTTGGTTCTCTACCTTGAGTGTTCAGCAACCTTGGTTCTCTACCTTGAGTGTTCAGCAACCTTGGTTCTCTACCTTGAATGTTCTGCAACCTTGGTTCTCTACCTTGAATGTTCTGCAACATTGGTTCTCTACCTTGAGTGTTCAGCAACCTTGGTTCTCTACCTTGAATGTTCTGCAACCTTGGTTCTCTACCTTGAATGTTCTGCAACCTTGGTTCTCTACCTTGAGTGTTCAGCAACCTTGGTTCTCTACCTTGAGTGTTCAGCAACCTTGGTTCTCCACCTTGAATGTTCAGCAACCTTGGTTCTCTACCTTGAGTGTTCAGCAACCTTGGTTCTCTACCTTGAATGTTCTGCAACCTTGGTTCTCTACCTTGAGTGTTCAGCAACCTTGGTTCTCTACCTTGAATGTTCTGCAACCTTGGTTCTCTACCTTGAGTGTTCAGCAACCTTGGTTCTCTACCTTGAATGTTCTGCAACCTTGGTTCTCAACCTTGAATGTTCTGCAACCTTGGTTCTCTACCTTGAATGTTCAGCAACCTTGGTTCTCTACCTTGAGTGTTCAGCACCCTTGGTTCTCTACCTTGAATGTTCTGCAACCTTGGTTCTCTACCTTGAGTGTTCAGCAACCTTGGTTCTCTACCTTGAATGTTCTGCAACCTTGGTTCTCTACCTTGAGTGTTCAGCAACCTTGGTTCTCTACCTTGAGTGTTCAGCAACCTTGGTTCTCCACCTTGAATGTTCAGCAACCTTGGTTCTCTACCTTGAGTGTTCAGCAACCTTGGTTCTCTACCTTGAGTGTTCTGCAACCTTGGTTCTCTACCTTGAGTGTTCAGCAACCTTGGTTCTCTACCTTGAATGTTCTGCAACCTTGGTTCTCTACCTTGAGTGTTCAGCAACCTTGGTTCTCTACCTTGAATGTTCTGCAACCTTGGTTCTCAACCTTGAATGGTCTGCAACCTTGGTTCTCTACCTTGAATGTTCAGCAACCTTGGTTCTCTACCTTGAGTGTTCAGCAACCTTGGTTCTCTACCTTGAATGTTCTGCAACCTTGGTTCTCTACCTTGAGTGTTCAGCAACCTTGGTTCTCTACCTTGAATGTTCTGCAACCTTGGTTCTCTACCTTGAGTGTTCAGCAACCTTGGTTCTCTACCTTGAGTGTTCAGCAACCTTGGTTCTCTACCTTGAATGTTCAGCAACCTTGGTTCTCTACCTTGAGTGTTCAGCAACCTTGGTTCTCTACCTTGAGTGTTCAGCAACCTTGGTTCTCTACCTTGAATGTTCTGCAACCTTGGTTCTCTACCTTGAGTGTTCAGCAACCTTGGTTCTCTACCTTGAATGTTCTGCAACCTTGGTTCTCTATCTTGAGTGTTCAGCAACCTTGGTTCTCTACCTTGAGTGTTCAGCAACCTTGGTTCTCTACCTTGAATGTTCAGCAACCTTGGTTCTCTACCTTGAGTGTTCAGCAACCTTGGTTCTCTACCTTGAGTGTTCAGCAACCTTGGTTCTCTACCTTAAATGTTCTGCAACCTTGGTTCTCTACCTTGAATGTTCTGCAATCTTGGTTCTCTACCTTGAGTGTTCAGCAACCTTGGTTCTCTACCTTGAATGTTCTGCAACCTTGGTTCTCTACCTTGAATGTTCTGCAACCTTGGTTCTCTACCTTGAATGTTCAGCAACATTGGTTCTCTACTTTGAATGTTCAGTAAACTTTGGTTCTCTACCTTGAGTGTTCAACAACGTTGGTTCTCCACCTTGAATGTTCTGCAACCTTGGTTCTCTACCTTGAGTGTTCAGCAACCTTGGTTCTCTACCTTGAATGTTCTGCAACCTTGGTTCTCCACCTTGAATGTTCTGCAACCTTGGTTCTCTACCTTGAATGTTCAGCAACCTTGGTTCTCTACCTTGAGTGTTCAGCAACCTTGGTTCTCTACCTTGAATATTCTGAAACCTTGGTTCTCTACCTTGAGTGTTCAGCAACCTTGGTTCTCTACCTTGAATGTTCTGCAACCTTGGTTCTCTACCTTGAGTGTTCAGCAACCTTGGTTCTCTACCGTGAGTGTTCAGCAACCTTGGTTCTCCACCTTGAATGTTCAGCAACCTTGGTTCTCTACCTTGAGTGTTCAGCAACCTTGGTTCTCTACCATGAGTGTTCAGCAACCTTGGTTCTCTACCTTGAGTGTTCAGCAACCTTGGTTCTCTACTTTGAATGTTCTGCAACCTTGGTTCTCTACCTTGAGTGTTCAGCAACCTTGGTTCTCCACCTTGAATGTTCAGCAACCTTGATTCTCTACCTTAAGTGTTCAGCAACCTTGGTTCTCTACCTTGAATGTTCTGCAACCTTGGTTCTCTACCTTGAGTGTTCAGCAACCTTGGTTCTCTACATTGAATGTTCTGCAACCTTGGTTCTCTACCTTGAGTGTTCAGCAACCTTGGTTCTCTACCTTGAGTGTTCAGCATCCTTGGTTCTCCACCTTGAATGTTCAGCAACCTTGGTTCTCTACCTTGAGTGTTCAGCAACCTTGGTTCTCTACCTTGAGTGTTCAGCAACCTTGGTTCTCTAACTTGAATGTTCTGCAACCTTGGTTCTCTACCTTGAGTGTTCAGCAACCTTGGTTCTCTACCTTGAATGTTCTGCAACCTTGGTTCTCCACCTTGAATGTTCTGCAACCTTGGATCTCTACCTTGAATGTTCAGCAACCTTGGTTCTCTACCTTGAGTGTTCAGCAACCTTGGTTCTCTACCTTGAATATTCTGCAACCTTGGTTCTCTACCTTGAGTGTTCAGCAACCTTGGTTCTCTACCTTAAATGTTCTGCAACCTTGGTTCTCTACCTTGAGTGTTCAGCAACCTTGGTTCTCTACCGTGAGTGTTCAGCAACCTTGGTTCTCCACCTTGAATGTTCAGCAACCTTGGTTCTCTACCTTGAGTGTTCAGCAACCTTGGTTCTCTACCTTGAGTGTTCAGCAACCTTGGTTCTCTACCTTGAGTGTTCAGCAACCTTGGTTCTCTACTTTGAATGTTCTGCAACCTTGGTTCTCTACCTTGAGTGTTCAGCAACCTTGGTTCTCCACCTTGAATGTTCAGCAACCTTGGTTCTCTACCTTGAGTGTTCAGCAACCTTGGTTCTCTACCTTGAATGTTCTGCAACCTTGGTTCTCTACCTTGAGTGTTCAGCAACCTTGGTTCTCTACATTGAATGTTCTGCAACCTTGGTTCTCTACCTTGAGTGTTCAGCAACCGTGGTTCTCTACCTTGAGTGTTCAGCAACCTTGGTTCTCCACCTTGAATGTTCAGCAACCTTGGTTCTCTACCTTGAGTGTTCAGCAACCTTGGTTCTCTACCTTGAGTGTTCAGCAACCTTGGTTCTCTACCTTGAATGTTCTGCAACCTTGGTTCTCTACCTTGAGTGTTCAGCAACCTTGGTTCTCTACCTTGAGTGTTCAGCAACCTTGGTTCTCTACCTTGAGTGTTCAGCAACCTTGGTTCTCTACCTTGAATGTTCTGCAACCTTGGTTCTCTACCTTGAATGTTCTGCAACATTGGTTCTCTACCTTGAGTGTTCAGCAACCTTGGTTCTCTACCTTGAATGTTCTGCAACCTTGGTTCTCTACCTTGAATGTTCTGCAACCTTGGTTCTCTACCTTGAGTGTTCAGCAACCTTGGTTCTCTACCTTGAGTGTTCAGCAACCTTGGTTCTCCACCTTGAATGTTCAGCAACCTTGGTTCTCTACCTTGAGTGTTCAGCAACCTTGGTTCTCTACCTTGAATGTTCTGCAACCTTGGTTCTCTACCTTGAGTGTTCAGCAACCATGGATCTCTACCTTGAATGTTCTGCAACCTTGGTTCTCTACCTTGAGTGTTCAGCAACCTTGGTTCTCTACCTTGAATGTTCTGCAACCTTGGTTCTCAACCTTGAATGTTCTGCAACCTTGGTTCTCTACCTTGAATGTTCAGCAACCTTGGTTCTCTACCTTGAGTGTTCAGCAACCTTGGTTCTCTACCTTGAATGTTCTGCAACCTTGGTTCTCTACCTTGAGTGTTCAGCAACCTTGGTTCTCTACCTTGAATGTTCTGCAACCTTGGTTCTCTACCTTGAGTGTTCAGCAACCTTGGTTGTCTACCTTGAGTGTTCAGCAACCTTGGTTCTCTACCTTGAATGTTCAGCAACCTTGGTTCTCTACCTTGAGTGTTCTGCAACCTTGGTTCTCTACCTTGAGTGTTCAGCAACCTTGGTTCTCTACCTTGAATGTTCCTCAACCTTGGTTCTCTACCTTGAATGTTCAGCAACCTTGGTTCTCTACCTTGAGTGTTCAGCAACCTTGGTTCTCTACTTTGAGTGTACAGCAACCTTGGTTCTCCACCTTGAATATTCAGCAACCTTGGTTCTCTACCTTGAATGTTCAGCAACCTTGGTTCTCTACCTTGAATGTTCTGCAACCTTAGTTCTCTACCTTGAGTGTTTAGCAACCTTGGTTCTCTACCTTGAGTGTTCAGCAACCTTGGTTCTCTACCTTGAATGTTCTGCAACCTTGGTTCTCTACCTTGAGTGTTCAGCAACCTTGGTTCTCTACCTTGAATGTTCTGCAACCTTGGTTCTCTACCTTGAGTGTTCAGCAACCTTGGTTCTCTACCTTGAATGTTCTGCAACCTTGGTTCTCAACCTTGAATGTTCTGCAACCTTGGTTCTCTACCTTGAATGTTCAGCAACCTTGGTTCTCTACCTTGAGTGTTCAGCAACCTTGGTTCTCTACCTTGAATGTTCTGCAACCTTGGTTCTCTACCTTGAGTGTTCAGCAACCTTGGTTCTCTACCTTGAATGTTCTGCAACCTTGGTTCTCTACCTTGAGTGTTCAGCAACCTTGGTTCTCTACCTTGAGTGTTCAGCAACCTTGGTTCTCCACCTTGAATGTTCAGCAACCTTGGTTCTCTACCTTGAGTGTTCAGCAACCTTGGTTCTCTACCTTGAGTGTTCTGCAACCTTGGTTCTCTACCTTGAGTGTTCAGCAACCTTGGTTCTCTACCTTGAATGTTCTGCAACCTTGGTTCTCTACCTTGAGTGTTCAGCAACCTTGGTTCTCTACCTTGAATGTTCTGCAACCTTGGTTCTCAACCTTGAATGGTCTGCAACCTTGGTTCTCTACCTTGAATGTTCAGCAACCTTGGTTCTCTACCTTGAGTGTTCAGCAACCTTGGTTCTCTACCTTGAATGTTCTGCAACCTTGGTTCTCTACCTTGAGTGTTCAGCAACCTTGGTTCTCTACCTTGAATGTTCTGCAACCTTGGTTCTCTACCTTGAGTGTTCAGCAACCTTGGTTCTCTACCTTGAGTGTTCAGCAACCTTGGTTCTCTACCTTGAATGTTCAGCAACCTTGGTTCTCTACCTTGAGTGTTCAGCAACCTTGGTTCTCTACCTTGAGTGTTCAGCAACCTTGGTTCTCTACCTTGAATGTTCTGCAACCTTGGTTCTCTACCTTGAGTGTTCAGCAACCTTGGTTCTCTACCTTGAATGTTCTGCAACCTTGGTTCTCTACCTTGAGTGTTCAGCAACCTTGGTTCTCTACCTTAAATGTTCTGCAACCTTGGTTCTCTACCTTGAATGTTCTGCAATCTTGGTTCTCTACCTTGAGTGTTCAGCAACCTTGGTTCTCTACCTTGAATGTTCTGCAACCTTGGTTCTCTACCTTGAATGTTCAGCAACATTGGTTCTCTACTTTGAATGTTCAGTAAACTTTGGTTCTCTACCTTGAGTGTTCAACAACGTTGGTTCTCCACCTTGAATGTTCAGCAACCTTGGTTCTCTAACTTGAGTGTTCAGCAACCTTGGTTCTCTACCTTGAGTGTTCAGCAACCTTGGTTCTCTACCTTGAATGTTCTGCAACCTTGGTTCTCTACCTTGAGTGTTCAGCAACCTTGGTTCTCTACCTTGAATGTTCTGCAACCTTGGTTCTCCACCTTGAATGTTCTGCAACCTTGGTTCTCTACCTTGAATGTTCAGCAACCTTGGTTCTCTACCTTGAGTGTTCAGCAACCTTGGTTCTCTACCTTGAATATTCTGCAACCTTGGTTCTCTACCTTGAGTGTTCAGCAACCTTGGTTCTCTACCTTGAATGTTCTGCAACCTTGGTTCTCTACCTTGAGTGTTCAGCAACCTTGGTTCTCTACCGTGAGTGTTCAGCAACCTTGGTTCTCCACCTTGAATGTTCAGCAACCTTGGTTCTCCACCTTGAATGTTCAGCAACCTTGGTTCTCTACCTTGAGTGTTCTGCAACCTTGGTTCTCTACCTTGAGTGTTCAGCAACCTTGGTTCTCTACTTTGAATGTTCTGCAACCTTGGTTCTCTACCTTGAGTGTTCAGCAACCTTGGTTCTCCACCTTGAATGTTCAGCAACCTTGGTTCTCTACCTTGAGTGTTCAGCAACCTTGGTTCTCTACCTTGAATGTTCTGCAACCTTGGTTCTCTACCTTGAGTGTTCAGCAACCTTGGTTCTCTACATTGAATGTTCTGCAACCTTGGTTCTCTACCTTGAGTGTTCAGCAACCTTGGTTCTCTACCTTGAGTGTTCAGCATCCTTGGTTCTCCACCTTGAATGTTCAGCAACCTTGGTTCTCTACCTTGAGTGTTCAGCAACCTTGGTTCCCTACCTTGAGTGTTCAGCAACCTTGGTTCTCTACCTTGAATGTTCTGCAACCATGGTTCTCTACCTTGAGTGTTCAGCAACCTTGGTTCTCTACCTTGAGTGTTCAGCAACCTTGGTTCTCTACCTTGAGTGTTCAGCAACCTTGGTTCTCTACCTTGAATGTTCTGCAACCTTGGTTCTCTACCTTGAATGTTCTGCAACCTTGGTTCTCTACCTTGAGTGTTCAGCAACCTTGGTTCTCTACCTTGAATGTTCTGCAACCTTGGTTCTCTACCTTGAGTGTTCAGCAACCTTGGTTCTCTACCTTGAATGTTCTGCAACCTTGGTTCTCTACCTTGAGTGTTCAGCAACCTTGGTTCTCTACCTTGAATGTTCTGCAACCTTGGTTCTCTACCTTGAGTGTTCAGCAACCTTGGTTGTCTACCTTGAGTGTTCAGCAACCTTGGTTCTCTACCTTGAATGTTCAGCAACCTTGGTTCTCTACCTTGAGTGTTCAGTAACCTTGGTTCTCTACCTTGAGTGTTCAGCAACCTTGGTTCTCCACCTTGAATGTTCAGCAACCTTGGTTCTCTACCTTGAGTGTTCAGCAACCTTGGTTCTCTACCTTGAATGTTCTGCAACCTTGGTTCTCTACCTTGAGTGTTCAGCAACCTTGGTTCTCTACCTTGAATGTTCTGCAACCTTGGTTCTCTACCTTGAGTGTTCAGCAACCTTGGTTCTCTACCTTGAATGTTCTGCAACCTTGGTTCTCAACCTTGAATGTTCTGCAACCTTGGTTCTCTACCTTGAATGTTCAGCAACCTTGGATCTCTACCTTGAGTGTTCAGCAACCTTGGTTCTCTACCTTGAATGTTCTGCAACCTTGGTTCTCTACCTTGAGTGTTCAGCAACCTTGGTTCTCTACCTTGAATGTTCTGCAACCTTGGTTCTCTACCTTGAGTGTTCAGCAACCTTGGTTGTCTACCTTGAGTGTTCAGCAACCTTGGTTCTCTACCTTGAATGTTCAGCAACCTTGGTTCTCTACCTTGAGTGTTCAGCAACCTTGGTTCTCTACCTTGAATGTTCTGCAACCTTGGTTCTCTACCTTGAGTGTTCAGCAACCTTGGTTGTCTACCTTGAGTGTTCAGCAACCTTGGTTCTCTACCTTGAATGTTCAGCAACCTTGGTTCTCTACCTTGAGTGTTCTGCAACCTTGGTTCTCTACCTTGAGTGTTCAGCAACCTTGGTTCTCTACCTTGAATGTTCTGCAACCTTGGTTCTCTACCTTGAATGTTCAGCAACCTTGGTTCTCTACCTTGAGTGTTCAGCAACCTTGGTTCTCTACTTTGAGTGTACAGCAACCTTGGTTCTCCACCTTGAATATTCAGCAACCTTGGTTCTCTACCTTGAATGTTCAGCAACCTTGGTTCTCTACCTTGAATGTTCTGCAACCTTAGTTCTCTACCTTGAGTGTTTAGCAACCTTGGTTCTCTACCTTGAGTGTTCAGCAACCTTGGTTCTCTACCTTGAATGTTCTGCAACCTTGGTTCTCTACCTTGAGTGTTCAGCAACCTTGGTTCTCTACCTTGAATGTTCTGCAACCTTGGTTCTCTACCTTGAGTGTTTAGCAACCTTGGTTCTCTACCTTGAGTGTTCAGCAACCTTGGTTCTCTACCTTGAATGTTCAGCAACCTTGGTTCTCTACCTTGAGTGTTCAGCAACCTTGGTTCTCTACCTTGAGTGTTCAGCAACCTTGGTTCTCTACCTTGAGTGTTCAGCAACCTTGGTTCTCTACCTTAAATGTTCTGCAACCTTGGTTCTCTACCTTGAATGTTCTGCAATCTTGGTTCTCTACCTTGAGTGTTCAGCAACCTTGGTTCTCTACCTTGAATGTTCTGCAACCTTGGTTCTCTACCTTGAATGTTCTGCAACCTTGGTTCTCTACCTTGAATGTTCAGCAACATTGGTTCTCTACTTTGAATGTTCAGTAAACTTTGGTTCTCTACCTTGAGTGTTCAACAACGTTGGTTCTCCACCTTGAATGTTCAGCAACCTTGGTTCTCTACCTTGAGTGTTCAGCAACCTTGGTTCTCTACCTTGAGTGTTCAGCAACCTTGGTTCTCTACCTTGAATGTTCTGCAACCTTGGTTCTCTACCTTGAGTGTTCAGCAACCTTGGTTCTCTACCTTGAATGTTCTGCAACCTTGGTTCTCCACCTTGAATGTTCTGCAACCTTGGTTCTCTACCTTGAATGTTCAGCAACCTTGGTTCTCTACCTTGAGTGTTCAGCAACCTTAGTTCTCTACCTTGAATATTCTGCAACCTTGGTTCTCTACCTTGAGTGTTCAGCAACCTTGGTTCTCTACCTTGAATGTTCTGCAACCTTGGTTCTCTACCTTGAGTGTTCAGCAACCTTGGTTCTCTACCGTGAGTGTTCAGCAACCTTGGTTCTCCACCTTGAATGTTCAGCAACCTTGGTTCTCTACCTTGAGTGTTCAGCAACCTTGGTTCTCTACCTTGAGTGTTCAGCAACCTTGGTTCTCTACTTTGAATGTTCTGCAACCTTGGTTCTCTACCTTGAGTGTTCAGCAACCTTGGTTCTCCACCTTGAATGTTCAGCAACCTTGGTTCTCTACCTTGAGTGTTCAGCAACCTTGGTTCTCTACCTTGAATGTTCTGCAACCTTGGTTCTCTACCTTGAGTGTTCAGCAACCTTGGTTCTCTACATTGAATGTTCTGCAACCTTGGTTCTCTACCTTGAGTGTTCAGCAACCTTGGTTCTCTACCTTGAGTGTTCAGCATCCTTGGTTCTCCACCTTGAATGTTCAGCAACCTTGGTTCTCTACCTTGAGTGTTCAGCAACCTTGGTTATCTACCTTGAGTGTTCAGCAACCTTGGTTCTCTACCTTGAATGTTCTGCAACCATGGTTCTCTACCTTGAGTGTTCAGCAACCTTGGTTCTCTACCTTGAGTGTTCAGCAACCTTGGTTCTCTACCTTGAGTGTTCAGCAACCTTGGTTCTCTACCTTGAATGTTCTGCAACCTTGGTTCTCTACCTTGAATGTTCTGCAACCTTGGTTCTCTACCTTGAGTGTTCAGCAACCTTGGTTCTCTACCTTGAATGTTCTGCAACCTTGGTTCTCTACCTTGAGTGTTCAGCAACCTTGGTTCTCTACCTTGAATGTTCTGCAACCTTGGTTCTCTACCTTGAGTGTTCAGCAACCTTGGTTCTCTACCTTGAATGTTCTGCAACCTTGGTTCTCTACCTTGAGTGTTCAGCAACCTTGGTTGTCTACCTTGAGTGTTCAGCAACCTTGGTTCTCTACCTTGAATGTTCAGCAACCTTGGTTCTCTACCTTGAGTGTTCAGCAACCTTGGTTCTCTACCTTGAGTGTTCAGCAACCTTGGTTCTCCACCTTGAATGTTCAGCAACCTTGGTTCTCTACCTTGAGTGTTCAGCAACCTTGGTTCTCTACCTTGAATGTTCTGCAACCTTGGTTCTCTACCTTGAGTGTTCAGCAACCTTGGTTCTCTACCTTGAATGTTCTGCAACCTTGGTTCTCTACCTTAAGTGTTCAGCAACCTTGGTTCTCTACCTTGAATGTTCTGCAACCTTGGTTCTCAACCTTGAATGTTCTGCAACCTTGGTTCTCTACCTTGAATGTTCAGCAACCTTGGTTCTCTACCTTGAGTGTTCAGCAACCTTGGTTCTCTACCTTGAATGTTCTGCAACCTTGGTTCTCTACCTTGAGTGTTCAGCAACCTTGGTTCTCTACCTTGAATGTTCTGCAACCTTGGTTCTCTACCTTGAGTGTTCAGCAACCTTGGTTGTCTACCTTGAGTGTTCAGCAACCTTGGTTCTCTACCTTGAATGTTCAGCAACCTTGGTTCTCTACCTTGAGTGTTCTGCAACCTTGGTTCTCTACCTTGAGTGTTCAGCAACCTTGGTTCTCTACCTTGAATGTTCTGCAACCTTGGTTCTCTACCTTGAATGTTCAGCAACCTTGGTTCTCTACCTTGAGTGTTCAGCAACCTTGGTTCTCTACTTTGAGTGTACAGCAACCTTGGTTCTCCACCTTGAATATTCAGCAACCTTGGTTCTCTACCTTGAATGTTCAGCAATCTTGGTTCTCTACCTTGAATGTTCTGCAACCTTAGTTCTCTACCTTGAGTGTTTAGCAACCTTGGTTCTCTACCTTGAGTGTTCAGCAACCTTGGTTCTCTACCTTGAATGTTCTGCAACCTTGGTTCTCTACCTTGAGTGTTCAGCAACCTTGGTTCTCTACCTTGAATGTTCTGCAACCTTGGTTCTCTACCTTGAGTGTTCAGCAACCTTGGTTCTCTACCTTGAATGTTCTGCAACCTTGGTTCTCAACCTTGAATGTTCTGCAACCTTGGTTCTCTACCTTGAATGTTCAGCAACCTTGGTTCTCTACCTTGAGTGTTCAGCAACCTTGGTTCTCTACCTTGAATGTTCTGCAACCTTGGTTCTCTACCTTGAGTGTTCAGCAACCTTGGTTCTCTACCTTGAATGTTCTGCAACCTTGGTTCTCTACCTTGAGTGTTCAGCAACCTTGGTTCTCTACCTTGAGTGTTCAGCAACCTTGGTTCTCCACCTTGAATGTTCAGCAACCTTGGTTCTCTACCTTGAGTGTTCAGCAACCTTAGTTCTCTACCTTGAGTGTTCTGCAACCTTGGTTCTCTACCTTGAGTGTTCAGCAACCTTGGTTCTCTACCTTGAATGTTCTGCAACCTTGGTTCTCTACCTTGAGTGTTCAGCAACCTTGGTTCTCTACCTTGAATGTTCTGCAACCTTGGTTCTCAACCTTGAATGGTCTGCAACCTTGGTTCTCTACCTTGAATGTTCAGCAACCTTGGTTCTCTACCTTGAGTGTTCAGCAACCTTGGTTCTCTACCTTGAATGTTCTGCAACCTTGGTTCTCTACCTTGAGTGTTCAGCAACCTTGGTTCTCTACCTTGAATGTTCTGCAACCTTGGTTCTCTACCTTGAGTGTTCAGCAACCTTGGTTCTCTACCTTGAGTGTTCAGCAACCTTGGTTCTCTACCTTGAATGTTCAGCAACCTTGGTTCTCTACCTTGAGTGTTCAGCAACCTTGGTTCTCTACCTTGAGTGTTCAGCAACCTTGGTTCTCTACCTTGAATGTTCTGCAACCTTGGTTCTCTACCTTGAGTGTTCAGCAACCTTGGTTCTCTACCTTGAATGTTCTGCAACCTTGGTTCTCTACCTTGAGTGTTTAGCAACCTTGGTTCTCTACCTTGAGTGTTCAGCAACCTTGGTTCTCTACCTTGAATGTTCAGCAACCTTGGTTCTCTACCTTGAGTGTTCAGCAACCTTGGTTCTCTACCTTGAGTGTTCAGCAACCTTGGTTCTCTACCTTGAGTGTTCAGCAACCTTGGTTCTCTACCTTAAATGTTCTGCAACCTTGGTTCTCTACCTTGAATGTTCTGCAATCTTGGTTCTCTACCTTGAGTGTTCAGCAACCTTGGTTCTCTACCTTGAATGTTCTGCAACCTTGGTTCTCTACCTTGAATGTTCTGCAACCTTGGTTCTCTACCTTGAATGTTCAGCATCATTGGTTCTCTACTTTGAATGTTCAGTAAACTTTGGTTCTCTACCTTGAGTGTTCAACAACGTTGGTTCTCCACCTTGAATGTTCAGCAACCTTGGTTCTCTACCTTGAGTGTTCAGCAACCTTGGTTCTCTACCTTGAGTGTTCAGCAACCTTGGTTCTCTACCTTGAATGTTCTGCAACCTTGGTTCTCTACCTTGAGTGTTCAGCAACCTTGGTTCTCTACCTTGAATGTTCTGCAACCTTGGTTCTCCACCTTGAATGTTCTGCAACCTTGGTTCTCTACCTTGAATGTTCAGCAACCTTGGTTCTCTACCTTGAGTGTTCAGCAACCTTGGTTCTCTACCTTGAATATTCTGCAACCTTGGTTCTCTACCTTGAGTGTTCAGCAACCTTGGTTCTCTACCTTGAATGTTCTGCAACCTTGGTTCTCTACCTTGAGTGTTCAGCAACCTTGGTTCTCTACCCTGAGTGTTCAGCAACCTTGGTTCTCCACCTTGAATGTTCAGCAACCTTGGTTCTCTACCTTGAGTGTTCAGCAACCTTGGTTCTCTACCTTGAGTGTTCAGCAACCTTGGTTCTCTACCTTGAGTGTTCAGCAACCTTGGTTCTCTACTTTGAATGTTCTGCACCCTTGGTTCTCTACCTTGAGTGTTCAGCAACCTTGGTTCTCTACCTTGAGTGTTCAGCAACCTTGGTTCTCTACCTTGAATGTTCTGCAACCTTGGTTCTCTACCTTGAGTGTTCAGCAACCTTGGTTCTCTACATTGAATGTTCTGCAACCTTGGTTCTCTACCTTGAGTGTTCAGCATCCTTGGTTCTCCACCTTGAATGTTCAGCAACCTTGGTTCTCCACCTTGAGTGTTCAGCAACCTTGGTTCTCCACCTTGAGTGTTCAGCAACCTTGGTTCTCTACCTTGAATGTTCTGCAACCATGGTTCTCTACCTTGAGTGTTCAGCAACCTTGGTTCTCTACCTTGAGTGTTCAGCAACCTTGGTTCTCTACCTTGAGTGTTCAGCAACCTTGGTTCTCTACCTTGAATGTTCTGCAACCTTGGTTCTCTACCTTGAATGTTCTGCAACCTTGGTTCTCTACCTTGAGTGTTCAGCAACCTTGGTTCTCTACCTTGAATGTTCTGCAACCTTGGTTCTCTACCTTGAGTGTTCAGCAACCTTGGTTCTCTACCTTGAATGTTCTGCAACCTTGGTTCTCTACCTTGAGTGTTCAGCAACCTTGGTTCTCTACCTTGAATGTTCTGCAACCTTGGTTCTCTACCTTGAGTGTTCAGCAACCTTGGTTGTCTACCTTGAGTGTTCAGCAACCTTGGTTCTCTACCTTGAATGTTCAGCAACCTTGGTTCTCTACCTTGAGTGTTCTGCAACCTTGGTTCTCTACCTTGAGTGTTCAGCAACCTTGGTTCTCTACCTTGAATGTTCTGCAACCTTGGTTCTCTACCTTGAATGTTCAGCAACCTTGGTTCTCTACCTTGAGTGTTCAGCAACCTTGGTTCTCTACTTTGAGTGTACAGCAACCTTGGTTCTCCACCTTGAATATTCAGCAACCTTGGTTCTCTACCTTGAATGTTCAGCAACCTTGGTTCTCTACCTTGAATGTTCTGCAACCTTAGTTCTCTACCTTGAGTGTTTAGCAACCTTGGTTCTCTACCTTGAGTGTTCAGCAACCTTGGTTCTCTACCTTGAATGTTCTGCAACCTTGGTTCTCTACCTTGAGTGTTCAGCAACCTTGGTTCTCTACCTTGAATGTTCTGCAACCTTGGTTCTCTACCTTGAGTGTTCAGCAACCTTGGTTCTCTACCTTGAATGTTCTGCAACCTTGGTTCTCAACCTTGAATGTTCTGCAACCTTGGTTCTCTACCTTGAATGTTCAGCAACCTTGGTTCTCTACCTTGAGTGTTCAGCAACCTTGGTTCTCTACCTTGAATGTTCTGCAACCTTGGTTCTCTACCTTGAGTGTTCAGCAACCTTGGTTCTCTACCTTGAATGTTCTGCAACCTTGGTTCTCTACCTTGAGTGTTCAGCAACCTTGGTTCTCTACCTTGAGTGTTCAGCAACCTTGGTTCTCCACCTTGAATGTTCAGCAACCTTGGTTCTCTACCTTGAGTGTTCAGCAACCTTGGTTCTCTACCTTGAGTGTTCTGCAACCTTGGTTCTCTACCTTGAGTGTTCAGCAACCTTGGTTCTCTACCTTGAATGTTCTGCAACCTTGGTTCTCTACCTTGAGTGTTCAGCAACCTTGGTTCTCTACCTTGAATGTTCTGCAACCTTGGTTCTCAACCTTGAATGGTCTGCAACCTTGGTTCTCTACCTTGAATGTTCAGCAACCTTGGTTCTCTACCTTGAGTGTTCAGCAACCTTGGTTCTCTACCTTGAATGTTCTGCAACCTTGGTTCTCTACCTTGAGTGTTCAGCAACCTTGGTTCTCTACCTTGAATGTTCTGCAACCTTGGTTCTCTACCTTGAGTGTTCAGCAACCTTGGTTCTCTACCTTGAGTGTTCAGCAACCTTGGTTCTCTACCTTGAATATGTTCAGCAACCTTGGTTCTCTACCTTGAGTGTTCAGCAACCTTGGTTCTCTACCTTGAGTGTTCAGCAACCTTGGTTCTCTACCTTGAATGTTCTGCAACCTTGGTTGTCTACCTTGAGTGTTCAGCAACCTTGGTTCTCTACCTTGAATGTTCTGCAACCTTGGTTCTCTACCTTGAGTGTTTAGCAACCTTGGTTCTCTACCTTGAGTGTTCAGCAACCTTGGTTCTCTACTTTGAATGTTCAGCAACCTTGGTTCTCTACCTTGAGTGTTCAGCAACCTTGGTTCTCTACCTTGAGTGTTCAGCAACCTTGGTTCTCTACCTTGAGTGTTCAGCAACCTTGGTTCTCTACCTTAAATGTTCTGCAACCTTGGTTCTCTACCTTGAATGTTCTGCAATCTTGGTTCTCTACCTTGAGTGTTCAGCAACCTTGGTTCTCTACCTTGAATGTTCTGCAACCTTGGTTCTCTACCTTGAATGTTCTGCAACCTTGGTTCTCTACCTTGAATGTTCAGCAACATTGGTTCTCTACTTTGAATGTTCAGTAAACTTTGGTTCTCTACCTTGAGTGTTCAACAACGTTGGTTCTCCACCTTGAATGTTCAGCAACCTTGGTTCTCTACCTTGAGTGTTCAGCAACCTTGGTTCTCTACCTTGAGTGTTCAGCAACCTTGGTTCTCTACCTTGAATGTTCTGCAACCTTGGTTCTCTACCTTGAGTGTTCAGCAACCTTGGTTCTCTACCTTGAATGTTCTGCAACCTTGGTTCTCCACCTTGAATGTTCTGCAACCTTGGTTCTCTACCTTGAATGTTCAGCAACCTTGGTTCTCTACCTTGAGTGTTCAGCAACCTTGGTTCTCTACCTTGAATATTCTGCAACCTTGGTTCTCTACCTTGAGTGTTCAGCAACCTTGGTTCTCTACCTTGAATGTTCTGCAACCTTGGTTCTCTACCTTGAGTGTTCAGCAACCTTGGTTCTCTACCGTGAGTGTTCAGCAACCTTGGTTCTCCACCTTGAATGTTCAGCAACCTTGGTTCTCTACCTTGAGTGTTCAGCAACCTTGGTTCTCTACCTTGAGTGTTCAGCAACCTTGGTTCTCTACCTTGAGTGTTCAGCAACCTTGGTTCTCTACTTTGAATGTTCTGCAACCTTGGTTCTCTACCTTGAGTGTTCAGCAACCTTGGTTCTCCACCTTGAATGTTCAGCAACCTTGGTTCTCTACCTTGAGTGTTCAGCAACCTTGGTTCTCTACCTTGAATGTTCTGCAACCTTGGTTCTCTACCTTGAGTGTTCAGCAACCTTGGTTCTCTACATTGAATGTTCTGCAACCTTGGTTCTCTACCTTGAGTGTTCAGCAACCTTGGTTCTCTACCTTGAGTGTTCAGCATCCTTGGTTCTCCACCTTGAATGTTCAGCAACCTTGGTTCTCTACCTTGAGTGTTCAGCAACCTTGGTTCTCTACCTTGAGTGTTCAGCAACCTTGGTTCTCTACCTTGAATGTTCTGCAACCATGGTTCTCTACCTTGAGTGTTCAGCAACCTTGGTTCTCTACCTTGAGTGTTCAGCAACCTTGGTTCTCTACCTTGAATATTCTGCAACCTTGGTTCTCTACCTTGAGTGTTCAGCAACCTTGGTTCTCTACCTTGAATGTTCTGCAACCTTGGTTCTCTACCTTGAGTGTTCAGCAACCTTGGTTCTCTACCCTGAGTGTTCAGCAACCTTGGTTCTCCACCTTGAATGTTCAGCAACCTTGGTTCTCTACCTTGAGTGTTCAGCAACCTTGGTTCTCTACCTTGAGTGTTCAGCAACCTTGGTTCTCTACCTTGAGTGTTCAGCAACCTTGGTTCTCTACTTTGAATGTTCTGCACCCTTGGTTCTCTACCTTGAGTGTTCAGCAACCTTGGTTCTCTACCTTGAGTGTTCAGCAACCTTGGTTCTCTACCTTGAATGTTCTGCAACCTTGGTTCTCTACCTTGAGTGTTCAGCAACCTTGGTTCTCTACATTGAATGTTCTGCAACCTTGGTTCTCTACCTTGAGTGTTCAGCATCCTTGGTTCTCCACCTTGAATGTTCAGCAACCTTGGTTCTCCACCTTGAGTGTTCAGCAACCTTGGTTCTCCACCTTGAGTGTTCAGCAACCTTGGTTCTCTACCTTGAATGTTCTGCAACCATGGTTCTCTACCTTGAGTGTTCAGCAACCTTGGTTCTCTACCTTGAGTGTTCAGCAACCTTGGTTCTCTACCTTGAGTGTTCAGCAACCTTGGTTCTCTACCTTGAATGTTCTGCAACCTTGGTTCTCTACCTTGAATGTTCTGCAACCTTGGTTCTCTACCTTGAGTGTTCAGCAACCTTGGTTCTCTACCTTGAATGTTCTGCAACCTTGGTTCTCTACCTTGAGTGTTCAGCAACCTTGGTTCTCTACCTTGAATGTTCTGCAATCTTGGTTCTCTACCTTGAGTGTTCAGCAACCTTGGTTCTCTACCTTGAATGTTCTGCAACCTTGGTTCTCTACCTTGAGTGTTCAGCAACCTTGGTTGTCTACCTTGAGTGTTCAGCAACCTTGGTTCTCTACCTTGAATGTTCAGCAACCTTGGTTCTCTACCTTGAGTGTTCTGCAACCTTGGTTCTCTACCTTGAGTGTTCAGCAACCTTGGTTCTCTACCTTGAATGTTCTGCAACCTTGGTTCTCTACCTTGAATGTTCAGCAACCTTGGTTCTCTACCTTGAGTGTTCAGCAACCTTGGTTCTCTACTTTGAGTGTACAGCAACCTTGGTTCTCCACCTTGAATATTCAGCAACCTTGGTTCTCTACCTTGAATGTTCAGCAACCTTGGTTCTCTACCTTGAATGTTCTGCAACCTTAGTTCTCTACCTTGAGTGTTTAGCAACCTTGGTTCTCTACCTTGAGTGTTCAGCAACCTTGGTTCTCTACCTTGAATGTTCTGCAACCTTGGTTCTCTACCTTGAGTGTTCAGCAACCTTGGTTCTCTACCTTGAATGTTCTGCAACCTTGGTTCTCTACCTTGAGTGTTCAGCAACCTTGGTTCTCTACCTTGAATGTTCTGCAACCTTGGTTCTCAACCTTGAATGTTCTGCAACCTTGGTTCTCTACCTTGAATGTTCAGCAACCTTGGTTCTCTACCTTGAGTGTTCAGCAACCTTGGTTCTCTACCTTGAATGTTCTGCAACCTTGGTTCTCTACCTTGAGTGTTCAGCAACCTTGGTTCTCTACCTTGAATGTTCTGCAACCTTGGTTCTCTACCTTGAGTGTTCAGCAACCTTGGTTCTCTACCTTGAGTGTTCAGCAACCTTGGTTCTCCACCTTGAATGTTCAGCAACCTTGGTTCTCTACCTTGAGTGTTCAGCAACCTTGGTTCTCTACCTTGAGTGTTCTGCAACCTTGGTTCTCTACCTTGAGTGTTCAGCAACCTTGGTTCTCTACCTTGAATGTTCTGCAACCTTGGTTCTCTACCTTGAGTGTTCAGCAACCTTGGTTCTCTACCTTGAATGTTCTGCAACCTTGGTTCTCAACCTTGAATGGTCTGCAACCTTGGTTCTCTACCTTGAATGTTCAGCAACCTTGGTTCTCTACCTTGAGTGTTCAGCAACCTTGGTTCTCTACCTTGAATGTTCTGCAACCTTGGTTCTCTACCTTGAGTGTTCAGCAACCTTGGTTCTCTACCTTGAATGTTCTGCAACCTTGGTTCTCTACCTTGAGTGTTCAGCAACCTTGGTTCTCTACCTTGAGTGTTCAGCAACCTTGGTTCTCTACCTTGAATGTTCAGCAACCTTGGTTCTCTACCTTGAGTGTTCAGCAACCTTGGTTCTCTACCTTGAGTGTTCAGCAACCTTGGTTCTCTACCTTGAATGTTCTGCAACCTTGGTTGTCTACCTTGAGTGTTCAGCAACCTTGGTTCTCTACCTTGAATGTTCTGCAACCTTGGTTCTCTACCTTGAGTGTTTAGCAACCTTGGTTCTCTACCTTGAGTGTTCAGCAACCTTGGTTCTCTACTTTGAATGTTCAGCAACCTTGGTTCTCTACCTTGAGTGTTCAGCAACCTTGGTTCTCTACCTTGAGTGTTCAGCAACCTTGGTTCTCTACCTTGAGTGTTCAGCAACCTTGGTTCTCTACCTTAAATGTTCTGCAACCTTGGTTCTCTACCTTGAATGTTCTGCAATCTTGGTTCTCTACCTTGAGTGTTCAGCAACCTTGGTTCTCTACCTTGAATGTTCTGCAACCTTGGTTCTCTACCTTGAATGTTCTGCAACCTTGGTTCTCTACCTTGAATGTTCAGCAACATTGGTTCTCTACTTTGAATGTTCAGTAAACTTTGGTTCTCTACCTTGAGTGTTCAACAACGTTGGTTCTCCACCTTGAATGTTCAGCAACCTTGGTTCTCTACCTTGAGTGTTCAGCAACCTTGGTTCTCTACCTTGAGTGTTCAGCAACCTTGGTTCTCTACCTTGAATGTTCTGCAACCTTGGTTCTCTACCTTGAGTGTTCAGCAACCTTGGTTCTCTACCTTGAATGTTCTGCAACCTTGGTTCTCCACCTTGAATGTTCTGCAACCTTGGTTCTCTACCTTGAATGTTCAGCAACCTTGGTTCTCTACCTTGAGTGTTCAGCAACCTTGGTTCTCTACCTTGAATATTCTGCAACCTTGGTTCTCTACCTTGAGTGTTCAGCAACCTTGGTTCTCTACCTTGAATGTTCTGCAACCTTGGTTCTCTACCTTGAGTGTTCAGCAACCTTGGTTCTCTACCGTGAGTGTTCAGCAACCTTGGTTCTCCACCTTGAATGTTCAGCAACCTTGGTTCTCTACCTTGAGTGTTCAGCAACCTTGGTTCTCTACCTTGAGTGTTCAGCAACCTTGGTTCTCTACCTTGAGTGTTCAGCAACCTTGGTTCTCTACTTTGAATGTTCTGCAACCTTGGTTCTCTACCTTGAGTGTTCAGCAACCTTGGTTCTCCACCTTGAATGTTCAGCAACCTTGGTTCTCTACCTTGAGTGTTCAGCAACCTTGGTTCTCTACCTTGAATGTTCTGCAACCTTGGTTCTCTACCTTGAGTGTTCAGCAACCTTGGTTCTCTACATTGAATGTTCTGCAACCTTGGTTCTCTACCTTGAGTGTTCAGCAACCTTGGTTCTCTACCTTGAGTGTTCAGCATCCTTGGTTCTCCACCTTGAATGTTCAGCAACCTTGGTTCTCTACCTTGAGTGTTCAGCAACCTTGGTTCTCTACCGTGAGTGTTCAGCAACCTTGGTTCTCTACCTTGAATGTTCTGCAACCATGGTTCTCTACCTTGAGTGTTCAGCAACCTTGGTTCTCTACCTTGAGTGTTCAGCAACCTTGGTTCTCTACCTTGAGTGTTCAGCAACCTTGGTTCTCTACCTTGAATGTTCTGCAACCTTGGTTCTCTACCTTGAGTGTTCTGCAACCTTGGTTCTCTACCTTGAGTGTTCAGCAACCTTGGTTCTCTACCTTGAATGTTCTGCAACCTTGGTTCTCTACCTTGAATGTTCTGCAACCTTGGTTCTCTACCTTGAGTGTTCAGCAACCTTGGTTCTCCACCTTGAGTGTTCAGCAACCTTGGTTCTCTACCTTGAGTGTTCAGCAACCTTGGTTCTCTACCTTGAATGTTCTGCAACCTTGGTTCTCTACCTTGAGTGTTCAGCAACCTTGGTTCTCTACCTTGAGTGTTCTGCAACCTTGGTTCTCTACCTTGAGTGTTCAGCAACCTTGGTTCTCTACCTTGAATGTTCTGCAACCTTGGTTCTCTACCTTGAATGTTCTGCAACCTTGGTTCTCTACCTTGAATGTTCAGCAACCTTGGTTCTCTACCTTGAGTGTTCTGCAACCTTGGTTCTCTACCTTGAGTGTTCAGCAACCTTGGTTCTCTACCTTGAGTGTTCTGCAACCTTGGTTCTCTACCTTGAGTGTTCAGCAACCTTGGTTCTCTACCTTGAATGTTCAGCAACCTTGGTTCTCTACCTTGAGTGTTCAGCAACCTTGGTTCTCTACCTTGAATGTTCTGCAACCTTGGTTCTCTACCTTGAGTGTTCAGCAACCTTGGTTCTCTACCTTGAATGTTCTGCAACCTTGGTTCTCTACCTTGAATGTTCAGCAACCTTGGTTCTCTACCTTGAGTGTTCAGCAACCTTGGTTCTCTACTTTGAGTGTACAGCAACCTTGGTTCTCCACCTTGAATGTTCAGCAACCTTGGTTCTCTACCTTGAATGTTCAGCAACCTTGGTTCTCTACCTTGAATGTTCTGCAACCTTAGTTCTCTACCTTGAGTGTTTAGCAACCTTGGTTCTCTACCTTGAATGTTCTGCAACCTTGGTTCTCTACCTTGAGTGTTCAGCAACCTTGGTTCTCTACCTTGAATGTTCTGCAACCTTGGATCTCTACCTTGAGTGTTCAGCAACCTTGGTTCTCTACCTTGAATGTTCTGCAACCTTGGTTCTCAACCTTGAATGTTCTGCAACCTTGGTTCTCTACCTTGAATGTTCAGCAACCTTGGTTCTCTACCTTGAGTGTTCAGCAACCTTGGTTCTCTACCTTGAATGTTCTGCAACCTTGGTTCTCTACCTTGAGTGTTCAGCAACCTTGGTTCTCTACCTTGAATGTTCTGCAACCTTGGTTCTCTACCTTGAGTGTTCAGCAACCTTGGTTCTCTACCTTGAGTGTTCAGCAACCTTGGTTCTCCACCTTGAATGTTCAGCAACCTTGGTTCTCTACCTTGAGTGTTCAGCAACCTTGGTTCTCTAGCTTGAGTGTTCAGCAACCTTGGTTCTCTACCTTGAATGTTCTGAAACCTTGGTTCTCTACCTTGAGTGTTCAGCAACCTTGGTTCTCAACTTTGAATGTTCAGCAACCTTGGTTCTCTACCTTGAGTGTTCAGCAACCTTGGTTCTCTACATTGAGTGTTCAGCAACCTTGGTTCTCTACCTTGAATGTTCTGCAACCTTGGTTCTTTACCTTGAATGTTCTGCAACCTTGGTTCTCTACCTTGAGTGTTCAGCAACCTTGGTTCTCTACCTTGAATGTTCTGCAACCTTGGTTCTCTACCTTGAATGTTCTGCAACCTTGGTTCTCTACCTTGAATGTTCAGCAACCTTGGTTCTCTACCTTGAATGTTCAGCAACCTTGGTTCTCTACCTTGAGTGTTCAGCAACCTTGGTTCTCTACCTTGAGTGTTCAGCAACCTTGGTTCTCTACCTTGAGTGTTCAGCAACCTTGGTTCTCTACCTTGAATGTTCTGCAACCTTGGTTCTCCACCTTGAATGTTCTGCAACCGTGGTTCTCTACCTTGGATGTTCAGCAACCTTGGATCTCTACCTTGAGTGTTCAGCAACCTTGGTTCTCTACCTTGAATGTTCTGCAACCTTGGTTCTCTACCTTGAGTGTTCAGCAACCTTGGTTCTCTACCTTGAATGTTCTGCACCCTTGGTTATCTACCTTGAGTGTTCAGCAACCTTGGTTCTCTACCTTGAGTGTTCAGCAACCTTGGTTCTCCACCTTGAGTGTTCAGCAACCTTGGTTCTCCACCTTGAGTGTTCAGCAACCTTGCTTCTCTACCTTGAGTGTTCAGCAACCTTGGTTCTCCACCTTGAATGTTCAGCAACCTTGGTTCTCTACCTTGAGTGTTCAGCAACCTTAGTTCTCTACCTTGAGTGTTCAGCAACCTTGGTTCTCTACCTTGAGTGTTCAGCAACCTTGGTTCTCTACCTTGAATGTTTTGCAACCTTGGTTCTCTACCTTGAGTGTTCTGCAACCTTGGTTCTCCACCTTGAATGTTCAGCAACCTTGGTTCTCTACCTTGAGTGTTCAGCAACCTTGGTTCTCTACCTTGAATGTTCTGCAACCTTGGTTCTCTACCTTGAGTGTTCAGCAACCTTGGTTCTCTACCTTGAATGTTCTGCAACCTTGGTTCTCTACCTTGAGAGTTCAGCAACCTTGGTTCTCTACCTTGAGTGTTCAGCAACCTTGGTTCTCCACCTTGAATGTTCAGCAACCTTGGTTCTCTACCTTGAGTGTTCAGCAACCTTGGTTCTCTACCTTGAGTATTCAGCAACCTTGGTTCTCTACCTTGAATGTACTGCAAACTTGGTTCTCTACCTTGAATGTTCAGCAACCTTGGTTCTCTACCTTGAGTGTTCAGCAACCTTGGTTCTCTACCTCGAGTGTTCAGCAACCTTGGTTCTCCACCTTGAATGTTCAGCAACCTTGGTTCTCTACCTTGAATGTTCTGCAACCTTGGTTCTCTACCTTGAATGTTCTGCAACCTTGGGTCTCTACCTTGAATGTTCATCAACCTTGGTTCTCTACCTTGAATGTTCAGCAACCTTAGATCTCTACCTTGAATGTTCTGCAACATTGGTTCTCTACCTTGAATGTTCAGCAACCTTGGTTCTCCACCTTGAATGTTCAGCAACCTTGGTTTTCCACCTTGAATGTTCAGCTACCTTGGTTCTCCACCTTGAATGTTTTGCAACCTTGGTTCTCTACCTTGAATTTTCTGCAACCTTGGTTCTCTACCTTGAATGTTCTGCAACCTTGGTTCTCTACCTTGAATGTTCAGCAACCTTGGTTCTCTACCTTGAATGTTCAGCAACCTTGGTTCTCCACCTTGAATGTTCAGCAACCTTGGTTCTCTACCTTAAATGTTCAGCAACCTTGCTTCTCTACCTTGAATGTTCAGCAACCTTGGTTCTCCACCTTGAATGTTCAGCAACCTTGGTTCTCTACCTTGAATGTTCAGCAACCTTGGTTCTCCACCTTGAATGTTCAGCAACCTTGGTTCTCTACCTTGAATGTTCAGCAACCTTGGTTCTCTACCTTGAGTGTTCAGCAACCTTGGTTCTCTACCTTGAATGTTCTGCAACCTTGGTTCTCTACCTTGAGTGTTCAGCAACCTTGGTTCTCTACCTTGAATGTTCAGCAACCTTGGTTCTCTACCTTGAGTGTTCAGCAACCTTGGTTCTCTACCTTGAGTGTTCAGCAACCTTGGTTCTCTACCTTGAGTGTTCAGCAACCTTGGTTCTCTACCTTGAGTGTTCAGCAACCTTGGTTCTCTACCTTGAATGTTCTGCAACCTTGGTTCTCTACCTTGAGTGTTCAGCAACCTTGGTTCTCTGCCTTGAGTGTTCAGAAACCTTGGTTCTCTACCTTGAGTGTTCAGCAACCTTGGTTCTCTACCTTGAATGTTCAGCAACCTTGGTTCTCTACCTTGAATGTTCAGCAACCTTGGTTCTCTACCTTGAGTGTTCAGCAACCTTGGTTCTCTACCTTGAATGTTCTGCAACCCTGGTTCTCTACCTTGAATGTTCAGCAACCTTGGTTCTCTACCTTGAATGTTCAGCAACCTTGGTTCTCTACCTTGAGTATTCAGCAACCTTGGTTCTCCACCTTGAATGTTCAGCAACCTTGGTTCTCCACCTTGAGTGTTCAGCAACCTTGGTTCTCTACCTTGAGTGTTCAGCAACCTTGGTTCTCTACCTTGAGTGTTCAACAACCTTGGTTCTCCACCTTGAATGTTCAGCAACCTTGGTTCTCTACCTTGAGTGTTCAGCAACCTTGGTTCTCTACCTTGAATGTTCTGCAACCTTGGTTCTCTACCTTGAGTGTTCAGCAACCTTGGTTCTCTACATTGAATGTTCCGCAACCTTGGTTCTCTACCTTGAGTGTTCAGCAACCTTGGTTCTCTACCTTGAGTGTTCAGCAACCTTGGTTCTCTACCTTGAATGTTCAGCAACCTTGGTTCTCTACCTTGAGTGTTCAGCAACCTTGGTTCTCTACCTTGAGTGTTCAGCAACCTTGGTTCTCTACCTTAAATGTTCTGCAACCTTGGTTCTCTACCTTGAATGTTCTGCAATCTTGGTTCTCTACCTTGAGTGTTCAGCAACCTTGGTTCTCTACCTTGAATGTTCTGCAACCTTGGTTCTGTACCTTGAATGTTCTGCAACCTTGGTTCTCTACCTTGAATGTTCAGCAACCTTGGTTCTCTACTTTGAATGTTCAGCAACCTTGGTTCTCTACCTTGAGTGTTCAGCAACCTTGGTTCTCTACCTTGAGTGTTCAGCAACCTTGGTTCTCTACCTTGAATGTTCTGCAACCTTGGTTCTCTACCTTGAGTGTTCAGCAACCTTGGTTCTCTACCTTGAATGTTCTGCAACCTTGGTTCTCTACCTTGAGTGTTCAGCAACCTTGGTTCTCTACCTTGAGTGTTCAGCAACCTTGGTTCTCCACCTTGAATGTTCAGCAACCTTGGTTCTCTACCTTGAATGTTCAGCAACCTTGGTTCTCTACCTTGAGTGTTCAGCAACCTTGGTTCTCGACCGTGAGTGTTCAGCAACCTTGGTTCTCCACCTTGAATGTTCAGCAACCTTGGTTCTCTACCTTGAGTGTTCAGCAACCTTGGTTCTCTACCTTGAGTGTTCAGCAACCTTGGTTCTCTACCTTGAGTGTTCAGCAACTTTGGTTCTCTACTTTGAATGTTCTGCAACCTTGGTTCTCTACCTTGAGTGTTCAGCAACCTTGGTTCTCCACCTTGAATGTTCAGCAACCTTGGTTCTCTACCTTGAGTGTTCAGCAACCTTGGTTCTCTACCTTGAATGTTCTGCAACCTTGGTTCTCTACCTTGAGTGTTCAGCAACCTTGGTTCTCTACATTGAATGTTCTGCAACCTTGGTTCTCTACCTTGAGTGTTCAGCAACCTTGGTTCTCCACCTTGAATGTTCAGCAACCTTGGTTCTCTACCTTGAGTGTTCAGCAACCTTGGTTCTCTACCTTGAGTGTTCAGCAACCTTGGTTCTCTACCTTGAATGTTCTGCAACCTTGGTTCTCTACCTTGAGTGTTCAGCAACCTTGGTTCTCTACCTTGAGTGTTCAGCAACCTTGGTTCTCTACCTTGAGTGTTCAGCAACCTTGGTTCTCTACCTTGAATGTTCTGCAACCTTGGTTCTCTACCTTGAATGTTCTGCAACCTTGGTTCTCTACCTTGAGTGTTCAGCAACCTTGGTTCTCTACCTTGAATGTTCTGCAACCTTGGTTCTCTACCTTGAATGTTCTGCAACCTTGGTTCCCTACCATGAATGTTCAGCAACCTTGGTTCTCTACCTTGAATGTTCAGCAACCTTGGTTCTCTACCTTGAGTGTTCAGCAACCTTAGTTCTCCACCTTGAATGTTCAGCAACCTTGGTTCTCTACCTTGAGTGTTCAGCAACCTTGGTTCTCTACCTTGAGTGTTCTGCAACCTTGGTTCTCTACCTTGAGTGTTCAGCAACCTTGGTTCTCTACCTTGAATGTTCTGCAACCTTGGTTCTCTACCTTGAGTGTTCAGCAACCATGGTTCTCTACCTTGAATGTTCTGCAACCTTGGTTCTCAACCTTGAATGGTCTGCAACCTTGGTTCTCTACCTTGAATGTTCAGCAACCTTGGTTCTCTACCTTGAGTGTTCAGCAACCTTGGTTCTCTACCTTGAATGTTCTGCAACCTTGGTTCTCTACCTTGAGTGTTCAGCAACCTTGGTTCTCTACCTTGAATGTTCTGCAACCTTGGTTCTCTACCTTGAGTGTTCAGCAACCATGGTTCTCTACCTTGAGTGTTCAGCAACCTTGGTTCTCTACCTTGAATGTTCAGCAACCTTGGTTCTCTACCTTGAGTGTTCAGCAACCTTGGTTCTCTACCTTGAGTGTTCAGCAACCTTGGTTCTCTACCTTGAGTGTTCAGCAACCTTGGTTCTCTACCTTGAATGTTCAGCAACCTTGGTTCTCTACCTTGAGTGTTCAGCAACCTTGGTTCTCTACCTTGAGTGTTCAGCAACCTTGGTTCTCTACCTTGAATGTTCAGCAACCTTGGTTCTCTACCTTGAGTGTTCAGCAACCTTGGTTCTCTACCTTGAGTGTTCAGCAACCTTGGTTCTCTACCTTGAGTGTTCAGCAACCTTGGTTCTCTACCTTAAATGTTCTGCAACCTTGGTTCTCTACCTTGAATGTTCTGCAATCTTGGTTCTCTACCTTGAGTGTTCAGCAACCTTGGTTCTCTACCTTGAATGTTCTGCAACCTTGGTTCTCTACCTTGAATGTTCTGCAACCTTGGTTCTCTACCTTGAATGTTCAGCAACATTGGTTCTCTACTTTGAATGTTCAGTAAACCTTGGTTCTCTACCTTGAGTGTTCAACAACGTTGGTTCTCCACCTTGAATGTTCAGCAACCTTGGTTCTCTACCTTGAGTGTTCAGCAACCTTGGTTCTCTACCTTGAGTGTTCAGCAACCTTGGTTCTCTACCTTGAATGTTCTGCAACCTTGGTTCTCTACCTTGAGTGTTCAGCAACCTTGGTTCTCTACCTTGAATGTTCTGCAACCTTGGTTCTCCACCTTGAATGTTCTGCAACCTTGGTTCTCTACCTTGAATGTTCAGCAACCTTGGTTCTCTACCTTGAGTGTTCAGCAACCTTGGTGCTCTACCTTGAATATTCTGCAACCTTGGTTCTCTACCTTGAGTGTTCAGCAACCTTGGTTCTCTACCTTGAATGTTCTGCAACCTTGGTTCTCTACCTTGAGTGTTCAGCAACCTTGGTTCTCTACCGTGAGTGTTCAGCAACCTTGGTTCTCCAATCTCCACCTTGAATGTTCAGCAACCTTGGTTCTCTACCTTGAGTGTTCAGCAACCTTGGTTCTCTACCTTGAGTGTTCAGCAACCTTGGTTCTCTACCTTGAGTGTTCAGCAACCTTGGTTCTCTACTTTGAATGTTCTGCAACCTTGGTTCTCTACCTTGAGTGTTCAGCAACCTTGGTTCTCCACCTTGAATGTTCAGCAACCTTGGTTCTCTACCTTGAGTGTTCAGCAACCTTGGTTCTCTACCTTGAATGTTCTGCAACCTTGGTTCTCTACCTTGAGTGTTCAGCAACCTTGGTTCTCTACATTGAATGTTCTGCAACCTTGGTTCTCTACCTTGAGTGTTCAGCAACCTTGGTTCTCTACCTTGAGTGTTCAGCAACCTTGGTTCTCCACCTTGAATGTTCAGCAACCTTGGTTCTCTACCTTGAGTGTTCAGCAACCTTGGTTCTCTACCTTGAGTGTTCAGCAACCTTGGTTCTCTACCTTGAATGTTCTGCAACCTTGGTTCTCTACCTTGAGTGTTCAGCAACCTTGGTTCTCTACCTTGAGTGTTCAGCAACCTTGGTTCTCTACCTTGAATGTTCTGCAACCTTGGTTCTCTACCTTGAATGTTCTGCAACCTTGGTTCTCTACCTTGAGTGTTCAGCAACCTTGGTTCTCTACCTTGAATGTTCTGCAACCTTGGTTCTCTACCTTGAATGTTCTGCAACCTTGGTTCTCTACCTTGAGTGTTCAGCAACCTTGGTTCTCTACCTTGAGTGTTCAGCAACCTTGGTTCTCCACCTTGAATGTTCAGCAACCTTGGTTCTCTACCTTGAGTGTTCAGCAACCTTGGTTCTCTACCTTGAATGTTCTGCAACCTTGGTTCTCTACCTTGAGTGTTCAGCAACCTTGGTTCTCTACCTTGAATGTTCTGCAACCTTGGTTCTCTACCTTGAGCGTTCAGCAACCTTGGTTCTCTACCTTGAATGTTCTGCAACCTTGGTTCTCAACCTTGAATGTTCTGCAACCTTGGTTCTCTACCTTGAATGTTCAGCAACCTTGGTTCTCTACCTTGAGTGTTCAGCAACCTTGGTTCTCTACCTTGAATGTTCTGCAACCTTGGTTCTCTACCTTGAGTGTTCAGCAACCTTGGTTCTCTACCTTGAATGTTCTGCAACCTTGGTTCTCTACCTTGAGTGTTCAGCAACCTTGGTTCTCTACCTTGAGTGTTCAGCAACCTTGGTTCTCTACCTTGAATGTTCAGCAACCTTGGTTCTCTACCTTGAGTGTTCAGCAACCTTGGTTCTCTACCTTGAATGTTCTGCAACCTTGGTTCTCTACCTTGAGTGTTCAGCAACCTTGGTTCTCTACCTTGAATGTTCTGCAACCTTGGTTCTCTACCTTGAATGTTCAGCAACCTTGGTTCTCTACCTTGAGTGTTCAGCAACCTTGGTTCTCCACCTTGAATGTTCAGCAACCTTGGCTCTCTACCTTGAGTGTTCAGCAACCTTGGTTCTCTACCTTGTGTTCAGCAACCTTGGTTCTCTACCTTGAGTGTTCAGCAACCTTGGTTCTCTACCTTGAATGTTCAGCAACCTTGGTTCTCTACCTTGAGTCTTCAGCAACCTTGGTTCTCTACCTTGAATGTTCTGCAACCTTGGTTCTCTACCTTGAGTGTTCAGCAACCTTGGTTCTCTACATTGAATGTTCCGCAACCTTGGTTCTCTACCTTGAGTGTTCAGCAACCTTGGTTCTCTACCTTGAGTGTTCAGCAACCTTGGTTCTCTACCTTGAATGTTCAGCAACCTTGGTTCTCTACCTTGAGTGTTCAGCAACCTTGGTTCTCTACCTTGAGTGTTCAGCAACCTTGGTTCTCTACCTTAAATGTTCTGCAACCTTGGTTCTCTACCTTGAATGTTCTGCAATCTTGGTTCTCTACCTTGAGTGTTCAGCAACCTTGGTTCTCTACCTTGAATGTTCTGCAACCTTGGTTCTCTACCTTGAATGTTCTGCAACCTTGGTTCTCTACCTTGAATGTTCAGCAACCTTGGTTCTCTACTTTGAATGTTCAGCAACCTTGGTTCTCTACCTTGAGTGTTCAGCAACCTTGGTTCTCTACCTTGAGTGTTCAGCAACCTTGGTTCTCTACCTTGAATGTTCTGCAACCTTGGTTCTCTACCTTGAGTGTTCAGCAACCTTGGTTCTCTACCTTGAATGTTCTGCAACCTTGGTTCTCTACCTTGAGTGTTCAGCAACCTTGGTTCTCTACCTTGAGTGTTCAGCAACCTTGGTTCTCCACCTTGAATGTTCAGCAACCTTGGTTCTCTACCTTGAATGTTCAGCAACCTTGGTTCTCTACCTTGAGTGTTCAGCAACCTTGGTTCTCGACCGTGAGTGTTCAGCAACCTTGGTTCTCCACCTTGAATGTTCAGCAACCTTGGTTCTCTACCTTGAGTGTTCAGCAACCTTGGTTCTCTACCTTGAGTGTTCAGCAACCTTGGTTCTCTACCTTGAGTGTTCAGCAACTTTGGTTCTCTACTTTGAATGTTCTGCAACCTTGGTTCTCTACCTTGAGTGTTCAGCAACCTTGGTTCTCCACCTTGAATGTTCAGCAACCTTGGTTCTCTACCTTGAGTGTTCAGCAACCTTGGTTCTCTACCTTGAATGTTCTGCAACCTTGGTTCTCTACCTTGAGTGTTCAGCAACCTTGGTTCTCTACATTGAATGTTCTGCAACCTTGGTTCTCTACCTTGAGTGTTCAGCAACCTTGGTTCTCTACCTTGAGTGTTCAGCAACCTTGGTTCTCTACCTTGAGTGTTCTGCAACCTTGGTTCTCTACCTTGAATGTTCTGCAACCTTGGTTCTCTACCTTGAGTGTTCAGCAACCTTGGTTCTCTACCTTGAGTGTTCAGCAACCTTGGTTCTCTACCTTGAGTGTTCAGCAACCTTGGTTCTCTACCTTGAATGTTCTGCAACCTTGGTTCTCTACCTTGAATGTTCTGCAACCTTGGTTCTCTACCTTGAGTGTTCAGCAACCTTGGTTCTCTACCTTGAATGTTCTGCAACCTTGGTTCTCTACCTTGAATGTTCTGCAACCTTGGTTCTCTACCTTGAATGTTCAGCAACCTTGGTTCTCTACCTTGAATGTTCAGCAACCTTGGTTCTCTACCTTGAGTGTTCAGCAACCTTGGTTCTCCACCTTGAATGTTCAGCAACCTTGGTTCTCTACCTTGAGTGTTCAGCAACCTTGGTTCTCTACCTTGAGTGTTCTGCAACCTTGGTTCTCTACCTTGAGTGTTCAGCAACCTTGGTTCTCTACCTTGAATGTTCTGCAACCTTGGTTCTCTACCTTGAGTGTTCAGCAACCTTGGTTCTCTACCTTGAATGTTCTGCAACCTTGGTTCTCAACCTTGAATGGTCTGCAACCTTGGTTCTCTACCTTGAATGTTCAGCAACCTTGGTTCTCTACCTTGAGTGTTCAGCAACCTTGGTTCTCTACCTTGAATGTTCTGCAACCTTGGTTCTCTACCTTGAGTGTTCAGCAACCTTGGTTCTCTACCTTGAATGTTCTGCAACCTTGGTTCTCTACCTTGAGTGTTCAGCAACCTTGGTTCTCTACCTTGAGTGTTCAGCAACCTTGGTCCTCTACCTTGAATGTTCAGCAACCTTGGTTCTCTACCTTGAATGTTCTGCAACCTTGGTTCTCTACCTTGAGTGTTCAGCAACCTTGGTTCTCTACCTTGAATGTTCTGCAACCTTGGTTCTCTACAATGAATGTTCAGCAACCTTGGTTCTCTACCTTGAGTGTTCAGCAACCTTGGTTCTCTACTTTGAGTGTACAGCAACCTTGGTTCTCCACCTTGAATGTTCAGCAACCTTGGTTCTCTACCTTGAATGTTCAGCAACCTTGGTTCTCTACCTTGAATGTTCTGCAACCTTAGTTCTCTACCTTGAGTGTTTAGCAACCTTGGTTCTCTACCTTGAATGTTCTGCAACCTTGGTTCTCTACCTTGAGTGTTCAGCAACCTTGGTTCTCTACCTTGAATGTTCTGCAACCTTGGTTCTCTACCTTGAGTGTTCAGCAACCTTGGTTCTCTACCTTGAATGTTCTGCAACCTTGGTTCTCAACCTTGAATGTTCTGCAACCTTGGTTCTCTACCTTGAATGTTCAGCAACCTTGGTTCTCTACCTTGAGTGTTCAGCAACCTTGGTTCTCTACCTTGAATGTTCTGCAACCTTGGTTCTCTACCTTGAGTGTTCAGCAACCTTGGTTCTCTACCTTGAATGTTCTGCAACCTTGGTTCTCTACCTTGAGTGTTCAGCAACCTTGGTTCTCTACCTTGAGTGTTCAGCAACCTTGGTTCTCCACCTTGAATGTTCAGCAACCTTGGTTCTCTACCTTGAGTGTTCAGCAACCTTGGTTCTCTAGCTTGAGTGTTCAGCAACCTTGGTTCTCTACCTTGAATGTTCTGAAACCTTGGTTCTCTCTCTTGAGTGTTCAGCAACCTTGGTTCCCAACTTTGAATGTTCAGCAACCTTGGTTCTCTACCTTGAGTGTTCAGCAACCTTGGTTCTCTACCTTGAGTGTTCAGCAACCTTGGTTCTCTACCTTGAATGTTCTGCAACCTTGGTTCTCTACCTTGAGTGTTCAGCAACCTTGGTTCTCTACCTTGAATGTTCTGCAACCTTGGTTCTCTACCTTGAGTGTTCAGCAACCTTGGTTCTCTACCTTGAGTGTTCAGCAACCTTGGTTCTCCACCTTGAATGTTCAGCAACCTTGGTTCTCTACCTTGAATGTTCAGCAACCTTGGTTCTCTACCTTGAGTGTTCAGCAACCTTGGTTCTCGACCGTGAGTGTTCAGCAACCTTGGTTCTCCACCTTGAATGTTCAGCAACCTTGGTTCTCTACCTTGAGTGTTCAGCATCCTTGGTTCTCTACCTTGAGTGTTCAGCAACCTTGGTTCTCTACCTTGAGTGTTCAGCAACTTTGGTTCTCTACTTTGAATGTTCTGCAACCTTGGTTCTCTACCTTGAGTGTTCAGCAACCTTGGTTCTCCACCTTGAATGTTCAGCAACCTTGGTTCTCTACCTTGAGTGTTCAGCAACCTTGGTTCTCTACCTTGAATGTTCTGCAACCTTGGTTCTCTACCTTGAGTGTTCAGCAACCTTGGTTCTCTACATTGAATGTTCTGCAACCTTGGTTCTCTACCTTGAGTGTTCAGCAACCTTGGTTCTGTACCTTGAGTGTTCAGCAACCTTGGTTCTCCACCTTGAATGTTCAGCAACCTTGGTTCTCTACCTTGAGTGTTCAGCAACCTTGGTTCTCTACCTTGAGTGTTCAGCAACCTTGGTTCTCTACCTTGAGTGTTCAGCAACATTGGTTCTCTACCTTGAATGTTCTGCAACCTTGGTTCTCTACCTTGAGTGTTCAGCAACCTTGGTTCTCTACCTTGAGTGTTCAGCAACCTTGGTTCTCTACCTTGAGTGTTCAGCAACCTTGGTTCTCTACCTTGAATGTTCTGCCACCTTGGTTCTCTACCTTGAATGTTCTGCAACCTTGGTTCTCTACCTTGAGTGTTCAGCAACCTTGGTTCTCTACCTTGAATGTTCTGCAACCTTGGTTCTCTACCTTGAATGTTCTGCAACCGTGGATCTCTACCTTGAATGTTCAGCAACCTTGGTTCTCTACCTTGAATGTTCAGCAACCTTGGTTCTCTACCTTGAGTGTTCAGCAACCTTGGTTCTCCACCTTGAATGTTCAGCAACCTTGGTTCTCTACCTTGAGTGTTCAGCAACCTTGGTTCTCTACCTTGAGTGTTCTGCAACCTTGGTTCTCTACCTTGAGTGTTCAGCAACCTTGGTTCTCTACCTTGAATGTTCTGCAACCTTGGTTCTCTACCTTGAGTGTTCAGCAACCTTGGTTCTCTACCTTGAATGTTCTGCAACCTTGGTTCTCAACCTTGAATGGTCTGCAACCTTGGTTCTCTACCTTGAATGTTCAGCAACCTTGGTTCTCTACCTTGAGTGTTCAGCAACCTTGGTTCTCTACCTTGAATGTTCTGCAACCTTGGTTCTCTACCTTGAGTGTTCAGCAACCTTGGTTCTCTACCTTGAATGTTCTGCAACCTTGGTTCTCTACCTTGAGTGTTCAGCAACCTTGGTTCTCTACCTTGAGTGTTCAGCAACCGTGGTTCTCTACCTTGAATGTTCAGCAACCTTGGTTCTCTACCTTGAGTGTTCAGCAACCTTGGTTCTCTACCTTGAGTGTTCAGCAACCTTGGTTCTCTACCTTGAATGTTCTGCAACCTTGGTTCTCTACCTTGAGTGTTCAGCAACCTTGGTTCTCTACCTTGAATGTTCTGCAACCTTGGTTCTCTACCTTGAGTGTTCAGAAACCTTGGTTCTCTACCTTGAGTGTTCAGCAACCTTGGTTCTCTACCTTGAATGTTCAGCAACCTTGGTTCTCTACCTTGAGTGTTCAGCAATCTTGGTTCTCTACCTTGAGTGTTCAGCAACCTTGGTTCTCTACCTTGAGTGTTCAGCAACCTTGGTTCTCTACCTTAAATGTTCTGCAACCTTGGTTCTCTACCTTGAATGTTCTGCAATCTTGGTTCTCTACCTTGAGTGTTCAGCAACCTTGGTTCTCTACCTTGAATGTTCTGCAACCTTGGTTCTCTACCTTGAATGTTCTGCAACCGTGGTTCTCTACCTTGAATGTTCAGCAACATTGGTTCTCTACTTTGAATGTTCAGTAAACCTTGGTTCTCTACCTTGAGTGTTCAACAACGTTGGTTCTCCACCTTGAATGTTCAGCAACCTTGGTTCTCTACCTTGAGTGTTCAGCAACCTTGGTTCTCTACCTTGAGTGTTCAGCAACCTTGGTTCTCTACCTTGAATGTTCTGCAACCTTGGTTCTCTACCTTGAGTGTTCAGCAACCTTGGTTCTCTACCTTGAATGTTCTGCAACCTTGGTTCTCTACATTGAATGTTCTGCAACCTTGGTTCTCTACCTTGAGTGTTCAGCAACCTTGGTTCTCTACCTTGAGTGTTCAGCAACCTTGGTTCTCCACCTTGAATGTTCAGCAACCTTGGTTCTCTACCTTGAGTGTTCAGCAACCTTGGTTCTCTACCTTGAGTGTTCAGCAACCTTGGTTCTCTACCTTGAATGTTCTGCAACCTTGGTTCTCTACCTTGAGTGTTCAGCAACCTTGGTTCTCTACCTTGAGTGTTCAGCAACCATGGTTCTCTACCTTGAGTGTTCAGCAACCTTGGTTCTCTACCTTGAATGTTCTGCAACCTTGGTTCTCTACCTTGAATGTTCTGCAACCTTGGTTCTCTACCTTGAGTGTTCAGCAACCTTGGTTCTCTACCTTGAATGTTCTGCAACCTTGGTTCTCTACCTTGAATGTTCTGCAACCTTGGCTCTCTACCTTGAGTGTTCAGCAACCTTGGTTCTCTACCTTGAGTGTTCAGCAACCTTGGTTCTCCATCTTGAGTGTTCAGCAACCTTGGTTCTCTACCTTGAATGTTCTGCAACCTTGGTTCTCTACCTTGAGTGTTCAGCAACCTTGGTTCTCTACCTTGAATGTTCTGCAACCTTGGTTCTCTACCTTGAGTGTTCAGCAACCTTGGTTCTCTACCTTGAATGTTCTGCAACCTTGGTTCTCAACCTTGAATGTTCTGCAACCTTGGTTCTCTACCTTGAATGTTCAGCAACCTTGGTTCTCTACCTTGAGTGTTCAGCAACCTTGGTTCTCTACCTTGAGTGTTCAGCAACCTTGGTTCTCTACCTTGAGTGTTCAGCAACCTTGGTTCTCTACCTTAAATGTTCTGCAACCTTGGTTCTCTACCTTGAATGTTCTGCAATCTTGGTTCTCTACCTTGAGTGTTCAGCAACCTTGGTTCTCTACCTTGAATGTTCTGCAACCTTGGTTCTCTACCTTGAATGTTCTGCAACCGTGGTTCTCTACCTTGAATGTTCAGCAACATTGGTTCTCTACTTTGAATGTTCAGTAAACCTTGGTTCTCTACCTTGAGTGTTCAACAACGTTGGTTCTCCACCTTGAATGTTCAGCAACCTTGGTTCTCTACCTTGAGTGTTCAGCAACCTTGGTTCTCTACCTTGAGTGTTCAGCAACCTTGGTTCTCTACCTTGAATGTTCTGCAACCTTGGTTCTCTACCTTGAGTGTTCAGCAACCTTGGTTCTCTACCTTGAATGTTCTGCAACCTTGGTTCTCTACATTGAATGTTCTGCAACCTTGGTTCTCTACCTTGAGTGTTCAGCAACCTTGGTTCTCTACCTTGAGTGTTCAGCAACCTTGGTTCTCCACCTTGAATGTTCAGCAACCTTGGTTCTCTACCTTGAGTGTTCAGCAACCTTGGTTCTCTACCTTGAGTGTTCAGCAACCTTGGTTCTCTACCTTGAGTGTTCTGCAACCTTGGTTCTCTACCTTGAGTGTTCAGCAACCTTGGTTCTCTACCTTGAGTGTTCAGCAACCATGGTTCTCTACCTTGAGTGTTCAGCAACCTTGGTTCTCTACCTTGAATGTTCTGCAACCTTGGTTCTCTACCTTGAATGTTCTGCAACCTTGGTTCTCTACCTTGAGTGTTCAGCAACCTTGGTTCTCTACCTTGAATGTTCTGCAACCTTGGTTCTCTACCTTGAATGTTCTGCAACCTTGGCTCTCTACCTTGAGTGTTCAGCAACCTTGGTTCTCTACCTTGAGTGTTCAGCAACCTTGGTTCTCCATCTTGAGTGTTCATCAACCTTGGTTCTCTACCTTGAATGTTCTGCAACCTTGGTTCTCTACCTTGAGTGTTCAGCAACCTTGGTTCTCTACCTTGAATGTTCTGCAACCTTGGTTCTCTACCTTGAGTGTTCAGCAACCTTGGTTCTCTACCTTGAATGTTCTGCAACCTTGGTTCTCAACCTTGAATGTTCTGCAACCTTGGTTCTCTACCTTGAATGTTCAGCAACCTTGGTTCTCTACCTTGAGTGTTCAGCAACCTTGGTTCTCTACCTTGAATGTTCTGCAACCTTGGTTCTCTACCTTGAGTGTTCAGCAACCTTGGTTCTCTACCTTGAATGTTCTGCAACCTTGGTTCTCTACCTTGAGTGTTCAGCAACCTTGGTTCTCTACCTTGAGTGTTCAGCAACCTTGGTTCTCTACCTTGAATGTTCAGCAACCTTGGTTCTCTACCTTGAGTGTTCAGCAACCTTGGTTCTCTACCTTGAATGTTCTGCAACCTTGGTTCTCTACCTTAAGTGTTCAGCAACCTTGGTTCTGTACCTTGAATGTTCTGCAACCTTGGTTCTCTACCTTGAATGTTCAGCAACCTTGGTTCTCTACCTTGAGTGTTCAGCAACCTTGGTTCTCCACCTTGAATGTTCAGCAACCTTGGTTCTCTACCTTGAGTGTTCAGCAACCTTGGTTCTCTACCTTGTGTTCAGCAACCTTGGTTCTCTACCTTGAGTGTTCAGCAACCTTGGTTCTCTACCTTGAATGTTCAGCAACCTTGGTTCTCTACCTTGAGTCTTCAGCAACCTTGGTTCTCTACCTTGAATGTTCTGCAACCTTGGTTCTCTACCTTGAGTGTTCAGCAACCTTGGTTCTCTACATTGAATGTTCCGCAACCTTGGTTCTCTACCTTGAGTGTTCAGCAACCTTGGTTCTCTACCTTGAGTGTTCAGCAACCTTGGTTCTCTACCTTGAATGTTCAGCAACCTTGGTTCTCTACCTTGATTGTTCAGCAACCTTGGTTCTCTACCTTGAGTGTTCAGCAACCTTGGTTCTCTACCTTAAATGTTCTGCAACCTTGGTTCTCTACCTTGAATGTTCTGCAATCTTGGTTCTCTACCTTGAGTGTTCAGCAACCTTGGTTCTCTACCTTGAATGTTCTGCAACCTTGGTTCTCTACCTTGAATGTTCTGCAACCTTGGTTCTCTACCTTGAATGTTCAGCAACCTTGGTTCTCTACTTTGAATGTTCAGCAACCTTGGTTCTCTACCTTGAGTGTTCAGCAACCTTGGTTCTCTACCTTGAGTGTTCAGCAACCTTGGTTCTCTACCTTGAATGTTCTGCAACCTTGGTTCTCTACCTTGAGTGTTCAGCAACCTTGGTTCTCTACCTTGAATGTTCTGCAACCTTGGTTCTCTACCTTGAGTGTTCAGCAACCTTGGTTCTCTACCTTGAGTGTTCAGCAACCTTGGTTCTCCACCTTGAATGTTCAGCAACCTTGGTTCTCTACCTTGAATGTTCAGCAACCTTGGTTCTCTACCTTGAGTGTTCAGCAACCTTGGTTCTCGACCGTGAGTGTTCAGCAACCTTGGTTCTCCACCTTGAATGTTCAGCAACCTTGGTTCTCTACCTTGAGTGTTCAGCAACCTTGGTTCTTTACCTTGAGTGTTCAGCAACCTTGGTTCTCTACCTTGAGTGTTCAGCAACTTTGGTTCTCTACTTTGAATGTTCTGCAACCTTGGTTCTCTACCTTGAGTGTTCAGCAACCTTGGTTCTCCACCTTGAATGTTCAGCAACCTTGGTTCTCTACCTTGAGTGTTCAGCAACCTTGGTTCTCTACCTTGAATGTTCTGCAACCTTGGTTCTCTACCTTGAGTGTTCAGCAACCTTGGTTCTCTACATTGAATGTTCTGCAACCTTGGTTCTCTACCTTGAGTGTTCAGCAACCTTGGTTCTCTACCTTGAGTGTTCAGCAACCTTGGTTCTCCACCTTGAATGTTCAGCAACCTTGGATCTCTACCTTGAGTGTTCAGCAACCTTGGTTTTCTACCTTCAGTGTTCAGCAACCTTGGTTCTCTACCTTGAATGTTCTGCAACCTTGGTTCTCTACCTTGAGTGTTCAGCAACCTTGGTTCTCTACCTTGAGTGTTCAGCAACCTTGGTTCTCTACCTTGAATGTTCTGCAACCTTGGTTCTCTACCTTGAATGTTCTGCAACCTTGGTTCTCTACCTTGAGTGTTCAGCAACCTTGGTTCTCTACCTTGAATGTTCTGCAACCTTGGTTCTCTACCTTGAATGTTCTGCAACCTTGGTTCTCTACCTTGAATGTTCAGCAACCTTGGTTCTCTACCTTGAATGTTCAGCAACCTTGGTTCTCTACCTTGAGTGTTCAGCAACCTTGGTTCTCTACCTTGAGTGTTCAGCAACCTTGGTTCTCCACCTTGAATGTTCAGCAACCTTGGTTCTCTACCTTGAGTGTTCAGCAACCTTGGTTCTCTACCTTGAATGTTCTGCAACCTTGGTTCTCTACCTTGAGTGTTCAGCAACCTTGGTTCTCTACCTTGAATGTTCTGCAACCTTGGTTCTCTACCTTGAGTGTTCAGCAACCTTGGTTCTCTACCTTGAATGTTCTGCAACCTTGGTTCTCAACCTTGAATGTTCTGCAACCTTGGTTCTCTACCTTGAATGTTCAGCAACCTTGGTTCTCTACCTTGAGTGTTCAGCAACCTTGGTTCTCTACCTTGAATGTTCTGCAAGCTTGGTTCTCTACCTTGAGTGTTCAGCAACCTTGGTTCTCTACCTTGAATGTTCTGCAACCTTGGTTCTCTACCTTGAGTGTTCAGCAGCCTTGGTTCTCTACCTTGAGTGTTCAGCAACCTTGGTTCTCTACCTTGAATGTTCAGCAACCTTGGTTCTCTACCTTGAGTGTTCAGCAACCTTGGTTCTCTACCTTGAATGTTCTGCAACCTTGGTTCTCTACCTTGAGTGTTCAGCAACCTTGGTTCTCTACCTTGAATGTTCTGCAACCTTGGTTCTCTACCTTGAATGTTCAGCAACCTTGGTTCTCTACCTTGAGTGTTCAGCAACCTTGGTTCTCCACCTTGAATGTTCAGCAACCTTGGCTCTCTACCTTGAGTGTTCAGCAACCTTGGTTCTCTACCTTGTGTTCAGCAACCTTGGTTCTCTACCTTGAGTGTTCAGCAACCTTGGTTCTCTACCTTGAATGTTCAGCAACCTTGGTTCTCTACCTTGAGTCTTCAGCAACCTTGGTTCTCTACCTTGAATGTTCTGCAACCTTGGTTCTCTACCTTGAGTGTTCAGCAACCTTGGTTCTCTACATTGAATGTTCCGCAACCTTGGTTCTCTACCTTGAGTGTTCAGCAACCTTGGTTCTCTACCTTGAGTGTTCAGCAACCTTGGTTCTCTACCTTGAATGTTCAGCAACCTTGGTTCTCTACCTTGAGTGTTCAGCAACCTTGGTTCTCTACCTTGAGTGTTCAGCAACCTTGGTTCTCTACCTTAAATGTTCTGCAACCTTGGTTCTCTACCTTGAATGTTCTGCAATCTTTGTTCTCTACCTTGAGTGTTCAGCAACCTTGGTTCTCTACCTTGAATGTTCTGCAACCTTGGTTCTCTACCTTGAATGTTCTGCAACCTTGGTTCTCTACCTTGAATGTTCAGCAACATTGGTTCTCTACTTTGAATGTTCAGCAACCTTGGTTCTCTACCTTGAGTGTTCAGCAACCTTGGTTCTCTACCTTGAGTGTTCATCAACCTTGGTTCTCTACCTTGAATGTTCTGCAACCTTGGTTCTCTACCTTGAGTGTTCAGCAACCTTGGTTCTCTACCTTGAATGTTCTGCAACCTTGGTTCTCTACCTTGAGTGTTCAGCAACCTTGGTTCTCTACCTTGAGTGTTCAGCAACCTTGGTTCTCCACCTTGAATGTTCAGCAACCTTGGTTCTCTACCTTGAATGTTCAGCAACCTTGGTTCTCTACCTTGAGTGTTCAGCAACCTTGGTTCTCGACCGTGAGTGTTCAGCAACCTTGGTTCTCCACCTTGAATGTTCAGCAACCTTGGTTCTCTACCTTGAGTGTTCAGCAACCTTGGTTCTCTACCTTGAGTGTTCAGCAACCTTGGTTCTCTACCTTGAGTGTTCAGCAACTTTGGTTCTCTACTTTGAATGTTCTGCAACCTTGGTTCTCTACCTTGAGTGTTCAGCAACCTTGGTTCTCCACCTTGAATGTTCAGCAACCTTGGTTCTCTACCTTGAGTGTTCAGCAACCTTGGTTCTCTACCTTGAATGTTCTGCAACCTTGGTTCTCTACCTTGAGTGTTCAGCAACCTTGGTTCTCTACATTGAATGTTCTGCAACCTTGGTTCTCTACCTTGAGTGTTCAGCAACCTTGGTTCTCTACCTTGAGTGTTCAGCAACCTTGGTTCTCTACCTTGAGTGTTCAGCAACCTTGGTTCTCTACCTTGAGTGTTCAGCAACCTTGGTTCTCTACCTTGAATGTTCTGCAACCTTGGTTCTCTACCTTGAGTGTTCAGCAACCTTGGTTCTCTACCTTGAGTGTTCAGCAACCTTGGTTCTCTACCTTGAGTGTTCAGCAACCTTGGTTCTCTACCTTGAATGTTCTGCAACCTTGGTTCTCTACCTTGAATGTTCTGCAACCTTGGTTCTCTACCTTGAGTGTTCAGCAACCTTGGTTCTCTACCTTGAATGTTCTGCAACCTTGGTTCTCTACCTTGAATGTTCTGCAACCTTGGTTCTCTACTTTGAATGTTCAGCAACCTTGGTTCTCTACCTTGAATGTTCAGCAACCTTGGTTCTCTACCTTGAGTGTTCAGCAACCTTGGTTCTCCACCTTGAATGTTCAGCAACCTTGGTTCTCTACCTTGAGTGTTCAGCAACCTTGGTTCTCTACCTTGAGTGTTCTGCAACCTTGGTTCTCTACCTTGAGTGTTCAGCAACCTTGGTTCTCTACCTTGAATGTTCTGCAACCTTGGTTCTCTACCTTGAGTGTTCAGCAACCTTGGTTCTCTACCTTGAATGTTCTGCAACCTTGGTTCTCAACCTTGAATGGTCTGCAACCTTGGTTCTCTACCTTGAATGTTCAGCAACCTTGGTTCTCTACCTTGAGTGTTCAGCAACCTTGGTTCTCTACCTTGAATGTTCTGCAACCTTGGTTCTCTACCTTGAGTGTTCAGCAACCTTGGTTCTCTACCTTCTATGTTCTGCAACCTTGGTTCTCTACCTTGAGTGTTCAGCAACCTTGGTTCTCTACCTTGAGTGTTCAGCAACCTTGGTTCTCTACCTTGAATGTTCAGCAACCTTGGTTCTCTACCTTGAGTGTTCAGCAACCTTGGTTCTCTACCTTGAATGTTCTGCAACCTTGGTTCTCTACCTTGAGTGTTCAGCAACCTTGGTTCTCTACCTTGAATGTTCTGCAACCTTGGTTCTCTACAATGAATGTTCAGCATCCTTGGTTCTCTACCTTGAGTGTTCAGCAACCTTGGTTCTCTACTTTGAGTGTACAGCAACCTTGGTTCTCCACCTTGAATGTTCAGCAACCTTGGTTCTCTACCTTGAATGTTCAGCAACCTTGGTTCTCTACCTTGAATGTTCTGCAACCTTGGTTCTCTACCTTGAGTGTTCAGCAACCTTGGTTCTCTACCTTGAGTGTTCAGCAACCTTGGTTCTCTACCTTGAATGTTCAGCAACCTTGGTTCTCTACCTTGAGTGTTCAGCAACCTTGGTTCTCTACCTTGAATGTTCTGCAACCTTGGTTCTCTACCTTGAGTGTTCAGCAACCTTGGTTCTCTACCTTGAATGTTCTGCAACCTTGGTTCTCTACAATGAATGTTCAGCATCCTTGGTTCTCTACCTTGAGTGTTCAGCAACCTTGGTTCTCTACTTTGAGTGTACAGCAACCTTGGTTCTCCACCTTGAATGTTCAGCAACCTTGGTTCTCTACCTTGAATGTTCAGCAACCTTGGTTCTCTACCTTGAATGTTCTGCAACCTTAGTTCTCTACCTTGAGTGTTTAGCAACCTTGGTTCTCTACCTTGAATGTTCTGCAACCTTGGTTCTCTACCTTGAGTGTTCAGCAACCTTGGTTCTCTACCTTGAATGTTCTGCAACCTTGGTTCTCTACCTTGAGTGTTCAGCAACCTTGGTTCTCTACCTTGAATGTTCTGCAACCTTGGTTCTCAACCTTGAATGTTCTGCAACCTTGGTTCTCTACCTTGAATGTTCAGCAACCTTGGTTCTCTACCTTGAGTGTTCAGCAACCTTGGTTCTCTACCTTGAATGTTCTGCAACCTTGGTTCTCTACCTTGAGTGTTCAGCAACCTTGGTTCTCTACCTTGAATGTTCTGCAACCTTGGTTCTCTACCTTGAGTGTTCAGCAACCTTGGTTCTCTACCTTGAGTGTTCAGCAACCTTGGTTCTCCACCTTGAATGTTCAGCAACCTTGGTTCTCTACCTTGAGTGTTCAGCAACCTTGGTTCTCTAGCTTGAGTGTTCAGCAACCTTGGTTCTCTACCTTGAATGTTCTGAAACCTTGGTTCTCTCTCTTGAGTGTTCAGCAACCTTGGTTCCCAACTTTGAATGTTCAGCAACCTTGGTTCTCTACCTTGAGTGTTCAGCAACCTTGGTTCTCTACCTTGAGTGTTCAGCAACCTTGGTTCTCTACCTTGAATGTTCTGCAACCTTGGTTCTCTACCTTGAGTGTTCAGCAACCTTGGTTCTCTACCTTGAATGTTCTGCAACCTTGGTTCTCTACCTTGAGTGTTCAGCAACCTTGGTTCTCTACCTTGAGTGTTCAGCAACCTTGGTTCTCCACCTTGAATGTTCAGCAACCTTGGTTCTCTACCTTGAATGTTCAGCAACCTTGGTTCTCTACCTTGAGTGTTCAGCAACCTTGGTTCTCGACCGTGAGTGTTCAGCAACCTTGGTTCTCCACCTTGAATGTTCAGCAACCTTGGTTCTCTACCTTGAGTGTTCAGCATCCTTGGTTCTCTACCTTGAGTGTTCAGCAACCTTGGTTCTCTACCTTGAGTGTTCAGCAACTTTGGTTCTCTACTTTGAATGTTCTGCAACCTTGGTTCTCTACCTTGAGTGTTCAGCAACCTTGGTTCTCCACCTTGAATGTTCAGCAACCTTGGTTCTCTACCTTGAGTGTTCAGCAACCTTGGTTCTCTACCTTGAATGTTCTGCAACCTTGGTTCTCTACCTTGAGTGTTCAGCAACCTTGGTTCTCTACATTGAATGTTCTGCAACCTTGGTTCTCTACCTTGAGTGTTCAGCAACCTTGGTTCTCTACCTTGAGTGTTTAGCAACCTTGGTTCTCCACCTTGAATGTTCAGAAACCTTGGTTCTCTACCTTGAGTGTTCAGCAACCTTGGTTCTCTACCTTGAGTGTTCAGCAACCTTGGTTCTCTACCTTGAATGTTCTGCAACCTTGGTTCTCTACCTTGAGTGTTCAGCAACCTTGGTTCTCTACCTTGAGTGTTCAGCAACCTTGGTTCTCTACCTTGAGTGTTCAGCAACCTTGGTTCTCTACCTTGAATGTTCTGCCACCTTGGTTCTCTACCTTGAATGTTCTGCAACCTTGGTTCTCTACCTTGAGTGTTCAGCAACCTTGGTTCTCTACCTTGAATGTTCTGCAACCTTGGTTCTCTACCTTGAATGTTCTGCAACCGTGGATCTCTACCTTGAATGTTCAGCAACCTTGGTTCTCTACCTTGAATGTTCAGCAACCTTGGTTCTCTACCTTGAGTGTTCAGCAACCTTGGTTCTCCACCTTGAATGTTCAGCAACCTTGGTTCTCTACCTTGAGTGTTCAGCAACCTTGGTTCTCTACCTTGAGTGTTCTGCAACCTTGGTTCTCTACCTTGAGTGTTCAGCAACCTTGGTTCTCTACCTTGAATGTTCTGCAACCTTGGTTCTCTACCTTGAGTGTTCAGCAACCTTGGTTCTCTACCTTGAATGTTCTGCAACCTTGGTTCTCAACCTTGAATGGTCTGCAACCTTGGTTCTCTACCTTGAATGTTCAGCAACCTTGGTTCTCTACCTTGAGTGTTCAGCAACCTTGGTTCTCTACCTTGAATGTTCTGCAACCTTGGTTCTCTACCTTGAGTGTTCAGCAACCTTGGTTCTCTACCTTGAATGTTCTGCAACCTTGGTTCTCTACCTTGAGTGTTCAGCAACCTTGGTTCTCTACCTTGAGTGTTCAGCAACCTTGGTTCTCTACCTTGAATGTTCAGCAACCTTGGTTCTCTACCTTGAGTGTTCAGCAACCTTGGTTCTCTACCTTGAGTGTTCAGCAACCTTGGTTCTCTACCTTGAATGTTCTGCAACCTTGGTTCTCTACCTTGAGTGTTCAGCAACCTTGGTTCTCTACCTTGAATGTTCTGCAACCTTGGTTCTCTACCTTGAGTGTTCAGCAACCTTGGTTCTCTACCTTGAGTGTTCAGCAACCTTGGTTCTCTACCATGAATGTTCAGCAACCTTGGTTCTCTACCTTGAGTGTTCAGCAACCTTGGTTCTCTACCTTGAGTGTTCAGCAACCTTGGTTCTCTACCTTGAGTGTTCAGCAACCTTGGTTCTCTACCTTAAATGTTCTGCAACCTTGGTTCTCTACCTTGAATGTTCTGCAATCTTGGTTCTCTACCTTGAGTGTTCAGCAACCTTGGTTCTCTACCTTGAATGTTCTGCAACCTTGGTTCTCTACCTTGAATGTTCTGCAACCGTGGTTCTCTACCTTGAATGTTCAGCAACATTGGTTCTCTACTTTGAATGTTCAGTAAACCTTGGTTCTCTACCTTGAGTGTTCAACAACGTTGGTTCTCCACCTTGAATGTTCAGCAACCTTGGTTCTCTACCTTGAGTGTTCAGCAACCTTGGTTCTCTACCTTGAGTGTTCAGCAACCTTGGTTCTCTACCTTGAATGTTCTGCAACCTTGGTTCTCTACCTTGAGTGTTCAGCAACCTTGGTTCTCTACCTTGAATGTTCTGCAACCTTGGTTCTCTACATTGAATGTTCTGCAACCTTGGTTCTCTACCTTGAGTGTTCAGCAACCTTGGTTCTCTACCTTGAGTGTTCAGCAACCTTGGTTCTCCACCTTGAATGTTCAGCAACCTTGGTTCTCTACCTTGAGTGTTCAGCAACCTTGGTTCTCTACCTTGAGTGTTCAGCAACCTTGGTTCTCTACCTTGAATGTTCTGCAACCTTGGTTCTCTACCTTGAGTGTTCAGCAACCTTGGTTCTCTACCTTGAGTGTTCAGCAACCATGGTTCTCTACCTTGAGTGTTCAGCAACCTTGGTTCTCTACCTTGAATGTTCTGCAACCTTGGTTCTCTACCTTGAATGTTCTGCAACCTTGGTTCTCTACCTTGAGTGTTCAGCAACCTTGGTTCTCTACCTTGAATGTTCTGCAACCTTGGTTCTCTACCTTGAATGTTCTGCAACCTTGGCTCTCTACCTTGAGTGTTCAGCAACCTTGGTTCTCTACCTTGAGTGTTCAGCAACCTTGGTTCTCCACCTTGAATGTTCAGCAACCTTGGTTCTCTACCTTGAGTGTTCAGCAACCTTGGTTCTCTACCTTGAATGTTCTGCAACCTTGGTTCTCTACCTTGAGTGTTCAGCAACCTTGGTTCTCTACCTTGAATGTTCTGCAACCTTGGTTCTCTACCTTGAGTGTTCAGCAACCTTGGTTCTCTACCTTGAATGTTCTGCAACCTTGGTTCTCAACCTTGAATGTTCTGCAACCTTGGTTCTCTACCTTGAATGTTCAGCAACCTTGGTTCTCTACCTTGAGTGTTCAGCAACCTTGGTTCTCTACCTTGAATGTTCTGCAACCTTGGTTCTCTACCTTGAGTGTTCAGCAACCTTGGTTCTCTACCTTGAATGTTCTGCAACCTTGGTTCTCTACCTTGAGTGTTCAGCAACCTTGGTTCTCTACCTTGAGTGTTCAGCAACCTTGGTTCTCTACCTTGAATGTTCAGCAACCTTGGTTCTCTACCTTGAGTGTTCAGCAACCTTGGTTCTCTACCTTGAATGTTCTGCAACCTTGGTTCTCTACCTTAAGTGTTCAGCAACCTTGGTTCTGTACCTTGAATGTTTTGCAACCTTGGTTCTCTACCTTGAATGTTCAGCAACCTTGGTTCTCTACCTTGAGTGTTCAGCAACCTTGGTTCTCCACCTTGAATGTTCAGCAACCTTGGTTCTCTACCTTGAGTGTTCAGCAACCTTGGTTCTCTACCTTGTGTTCAGCAACCTTGGTTCTCTACCTTGAGTGTTCAGCAACCTTGGTTCTCTACCTTGAATGTTCAGCAACCTTGGTTCTCTACCTTGAGTCTTCAGCAACCTTGGTTCTCTACCTTGAATGTTCTGCAACCTTGGTTCTCTACCTTGAGTGTTCAGCAACCTTGGTTCTCTACATTGAATGTTCCGCAACCTTGGTTCTCTACCTTGAGTGTTCAGCAACCTTGGTTCTCTACCTTGAGTGTTCAGCAACCTTGGTTCTCTACCTTGAATGTTCAGCAACCTTGGTTCTCTACCTTGATTGTTCAGCAACCTTGGTTCTCTACCTTGAGTGTTCAGCTACCTTGGTTCTCTACCTTAAATGTTCTGCAACCTTGGTTCTCTACCTTGAATGTTCTGCAATCTTGGTTCTCTACCTTGAGTGTTCAGCAACCTTGGTTCTCTACCTTGAATGTTCTGCAACCTTGGTTCTCTACCTTGAATGTTCTGCAACCTTGGTTCTCTACCTTGGTCTCTACTTTGAATGTTCAGCAACCTTGGTTCTCTACCTTGAGTGTTCAGCAACCTTGGTTCTCTACCTTGAGTGTTCAGCAACCTTGGTTCTCTACCTTGAATGTTCTGCAACCTTGGTTCTCTACCTTGAGTGTTCAGCAACCTTGGTTCTCTACCTTGAATGTTCTGCAACCTTGGTTCTCTACCTTGAGTGTTCAGCAACCTTGGTTCTCTACCTTGAGTGTTCAGCAACCTTGGTTCTCCACCTTGAATGTTCAGCAACCTTGGTTCTCTACCTTGAATGTTCAGCAACCTTGGTTCTCTACCTTGAGTGTTCAGCAACCTTGGTTCTCGACCGTGAGTGTTCAGCAACCTTGGTTCTCCACCTTGAATGTTCAGCAACCTTGGTTCTCTACCTTGAGTGTTCAGCAACCTTGGTTCTCTACCTTGAGTGTTCAGCAACCTTGGTTCTCTACCTTGAGTGTTCAGCAACTTTGGTTCTCTACTTTGAATGTTCTGCAACCTTGGTTCTCTATCTTGAGTGTTCAGCAACCTTGGTTCTCCACCTTGAATGTTCAGCAACCTTGGTTCTCTACCTTGAGTGTTCAGCAACCTTGGTTCTCTACCTTGAATGTTCTGCAACCTTGGTTTTCTACCTTGAGTGTTCAGCAACCTTGGTTCTCTACATTGAATGTTCTGCAACCTTGGTTCTCTACCTTGAGTGTTCAGCAACCTTGGTTCTCTACCTTGAGTGTTCAGCAACCTTGGTTCTCCACCTTGAATGTTCAGCAACCTTGGATCTCTACCTTGAGTGTTCAGCAACCTTGGTTTTCTACCTTCAGTGTTCAGCAACCTTGGTTCTCTACCTTGAATGTTCTGCAACCTTGGTTCTCTACCTTGAGTGTTCAGCAACCTTGGTTCTCTACCTTGAGTGTTCAGCAACCTTGGTTCTCTACCTTGAGTGTTCAGCAACCTTGGTTCTCTACCTTGAATGTTCTGCAACCTTGGTTCTCTACCTTGAATGTTCTGCAACCTTGGTTCTCTACCTTGAGTGTTCAGCAACCTTGGTTCTCTACCTTGAATGTTCTGCAACCTTGGTTCTCTACCTTGAATGTTCAGCAACCTTGGTTCTCTACCTTGAATGTTCAGCAACCTTGGTTCTCTACCTTGAGTGTTCAGCAACCTTGGTTCTCCACCTTGAATGTTCAGCAACCTTGGTTCTCTACCTTGAGTGTTCAGCAACCTTGGTTCTCTACCTTGAGTGTTCTGCAACCTTGGTTCTCTACCTTGAGTGTTCAGCAACCTTGGTTCTCTACCTTGAATGTTCTGCAACCTTGGTTCTCTACCTTGAGTGTTCAGCAACCTTGGTTCTCTACCTTGAATGTTCTGCAACCTTGGTTCTCAACCTTGAATGGTCTGCAACCTTGGTTCTCTACCTTGAATGTTCAGCAACCTTGGTTCTCTACCTTGAGTGTTCAGCAACCTTGGTTCTCTACCTTGAATGTTCTGCAACCTTGGTTCTCTACCTTGAGTGTTCAGCAACCTTGGTTCTCTACCTTGAATGTTCTGCAACCTTGGTTCTCTACCTTGAGTGTTCAGCAACCTTGGTTCTCTTCCTTGAGTGTTCAGCAACCTTGGTTCTCTACCTTGAGTGTTCAGCAACCTTGGTTCTCTACCTTGAGTGTTCAGCAACCTTGGTTCTCTACCTTGAATGTTCTGCAACCTTGGTTCTCTACCTTGAGTGTTCAGCAACCTTGGTTCTCTACCTTGAATGTTCTGCAACCTTGGTTCTCTACCTTGAGTGTTCAGCATCCTTGGTTCTCTACCTTGAGTGTTCAGCAACCTTGGTTCTCTACCTTGAATGTTCAGCAACCTTGGTTCTCTACCTTGAGTGTTCAGCAACCTTGGTTCTCTACCTTGAGTGTTCAGCAACCTTGGTTCTCTACCTTGAGTGTTCAGCAACCTTGGTTCTCTACCTTGAGTGTTCAGCAACCTTGGTTCTCTACCTTGAATGTTCTGCAACCTTGGTTCTCTACCTTGAATGTTCTGCAACCTTGGTTCTCTACCTTGAGTGTTCAGCAACCTTGGTTCTCTACCTTGAATGTTCTGCAACCTTGGTTCTCTACCTTGAATGTTCTGCAACCTTGGTTCTCTACCTTGAATGTTCAGCAACCTTGGTTCTCTACCTTGAATGTTCAGCAACCTTGGTTCTCTACCTTGAGTGTTCAGCAACCTTGGTTCTCCACCTTGAATGTTCAGCAACCTTGGTTCTCTACCTTGAGTGTTCAGCAACCTTGGTTCTCTACCTTGAGTGTTCTGCAACCTTGGTTCTCTACCTTGAGTGTTCAGCAACCTTGGTTCTCTACCTTGAATGTTCTGCAACCTTGGTTCTCTACCTTGAGTGTTCAGCAACCTTGGTTCTCTACCTTGAATGTTCTGCAACCTTGGTTCTCAACCTTGAATGGTCTGCAACCTTGGTTCTCTACCTTGAATGTTCAGCAACCTTGGTTCTCTACCTTGAGTGTTCAGCAACCTTGGTTCTCTACCTTGAATGTTCTGCAACCTTGGTTCTCTACCTTGAGTGTTCAGCAACCTTGGTTCTCTACCTTGAATGTTCTGCAACCTTGGTTCTCTACCTTGAGTGTTCAGCAACCTTGGTTCTCTTCCTTGAGTGTTCAGCAACCTTGGTTCTCTACCTTGAATGTTCAGCAACCTTGGTTCTCTACCTTGAGTGTTCAGCAACCTTGGTTCTCTACCTTGAGTGTTCAGCAACCTCGGTTCTCTACCTTGAATGTTCTGCAACCTTGGTTCTCTACCTTGAGTGTTCAGCAACCTTGGTTCTCTACCTTGAATGTTCTGCAACCTTGGTTCTCTACCTTGAGTGTTCAGCATCCTTGGTTCTCTACCTTGAGTGTTCAGCAACCTTGGTTCTCTACCTTGAATGTTCAGCAACCTTGGTTCTCTACCTTGAGTGTTCAGCAACCTTGGTTCTCTACCTTGAGTGTTCAGCAACCTTGGTTCTCTACCTTAAATGTTCTGCAACCTTGGTTCTCTACCTTGAATGTTCTGCAATCTTGGTTCTCTACCTTGAGTGTTCAGCAACCTTGGTTCTCTACCTTGAGTGTTCAGCAACCTTGGTTCTCTACCTTGAGTGTTCAGCAACCTTGGTTCTCTACCTTAAATGTTCTGCAACCTTGGTTCTCTACCTTGAATGTTCTGCAATCTTGGTTCTCTACCTTGAGTGTTCAGCAACCTTGGTTCTCTACCTTGAATGTTCTGCAACCTTGGTTCTCTACCTTGAATGTTCTGCAACCTTGGTTCTCTACCTTGAATGTTCAGCAACATTGGTTCTCTACTTTGATTGTTCAGTAAACCTTGGTTCTCTACCTTGAGTGTTCAACAACGTTGGTTCTCCACCTTGAATGTTCAGCAACCTTGGTTCTCTACCTTGAGTGTTCAGCAACCTTGGTTCTCTACCTTGAGTGTTCAGCAACCTTGGTTCTCTACCTTGAATGTTCTGCAACCTTGGTTCTCTACCTTGAGTGTTCAGCAACCTTGGTTCTCTACCTTGAATGTTCTGCAACCTTGGTTCTCCACCTTAAATGTTCTGCAACCTTGGTTCTCTACCTTGAATGTTCAGCAACCTTGGTTCTCTACCTTGAGTGTTCAGCAACCTTGGTGCTCTATCTTGAATATTCTGCAACCTTGGTTCTCTACCTTGAGTGTTCAGCAACCTTGGTTCTCTACCTTGAATGTTCTGCAACCTTGGTTCTCTACCTTGAGTGTTCAGCAACCTTGGTTCTCTACCGTGAGTGTTCAGCAACCTTGGTTCTCCAATCTCCACCTTGAATGTTCAGCAACCTTGGTTCTCTACCTTGAGTGTTCAGCAACCTTGGTTCTCTACCTTGAGTGTTCAGAAACCTTGGTTCTCTACCTTAAATGTTCTGCAACCTTGGTTCTCTACCTTGAATGTTCTGCAATCTTGGTTCTCTACCTTGAGTGTTCAGCAACCTTGGTTCTCTACCTTGAATGTTCTGCAACCTTGGTTCTCTACCTTGAATGTTCTGCAACCTTGGTTCTCTACCTTGAATGTTCAGCAACATTGGTTCTCTACTTTGAATGTTCAGTAAACCTTGGTTCTCTACCTTGAGTGTTCAACAACGTTGGTTCTCCACCTTGAATGTTCAGCAACCTTGGTTCTCTACCTTGAGTGTTCAGCAACCTTGGTTCTCTACCTTGAGTGTTCAGCAACCTTGGTTCTCTACCTTGAATGTTCTGCAACCTTGGTTCTCTACCTTGAGTGTTCAGCAACCTTGGTTCTCTACCTTGAATGTTCTGCAACCTTGGTTCCCCACCTTGAATGTTCTGCAACCTTGGTTCTCAACCTTGAATGTTCAGCAACCTTGGTTCTCTACCTTGAGTGTTCAGCAACCTTGGTTCTCTACTTTGAATGTTCTGCAACCTTGGTTCTCTACCTTGAGTGTTCAGCAACCTTGGTTCTCCACCTTGAATGTTCAGCAACCTTGGTTCTCTACCTTGAGTGTTCAGCAACCTTGGTTCTCTACCTTGAATGTTCTGCAACCTTGGTTCTCTACCTTGAGTGTTCAGCAACCTTGGTTCTCTACATTGAATGTTCTGCAACCTTGGTTCTCTACCTTGAGTGTTCAGCAACCTTGGTTCTCTACCTTGAGTGTTCAGCAACCTTGGTTCTCCACCTTGAATGTTCAGCAACCTTGGTTCTCTACCTTGAGTGTTCAGCAACCTTGGTTCTCTACCTTGAGTGTTCAGCAACCTTGGTTCTCTACCTTGAATGTTCTGCAACCTTGGTTCTCTACCTTGAGTGTACAGCAACCTTGGTTCTCTACCTTGAGTGTTCAGCAACCATGGTTCTCTACCTTGAGTGTTCAGCAACCTTGGTTCTCTACCTTGAATGTTCTGCAACCTTGGTTCTCTACCTTGAATGTTCTGCAACCTTGGTTCTCTACCTTGAGTGTTCAGCAACCTTGGTTCTCTACCTTGAATGTTCTGCAACCTTGGTTCTCTACCTTGAATGTTCTGCAACCTTGGTTCTCTACCTTGAGTGTTCAGCAACCTTGGTTCTCTACCTTGAGTGTTCAGCAACCTTGGTTCTCCACCTTGAATGTTCAGCAACCTTGGTTCTCTACCTTGAGTGTTCAGCAACCTTGGTTCTCTACCTTGAATGTTCTGCAACCTTGGTTCTCTACCTTGAGTGTTCAGCAACCTTGGTTCTCTACCTTGAATGTTCTGCAACCTTGGTTCTCTACCTTGAGTGTTCAGCAACCTTGGTTCTCTACCTTGAATGTTCTGCAACCTTGGTTCTCAACCTTGAATGTTCTGCAACCTTGGTTCTCTACCTTGAATGTTCAGCAACCTTGGTTCTCTACCTTGAGTGTTCAGCAACCTTGGTTCTCTACCTTGAATGTTCTGCAACCTTGGTTCTCTACCTTGAGTGTTCAGCAACCTTGGTTCTCTACCTTGAATGTTCTGCAACCTTGGTTATCTACCTTGAGTGTTCAGCAACCTTGGTTCTCTACCTTGAGTGTTCAGCAACCTTGGTTCTCTACCTTGAATGTTCAGCAACCTTGGTTCTCTACCTTGAGTGTTCAGCAACTTTGGTTCTCTACCTTCAATGTTCTGCAACCTTGGTTCTCTACCTTGAGTGTTCAGCAACCTTGGTTCTCTACCTTGAATGTTCTGCAACCTTGGTTCTCTACCTTGAGTGTTCAGCAACCTTGGTTCTCTACCTTGAATGTTCTGCAACCTTGGTTCTCAACCTTGAATGTTCTGCAACCTTGGTTCTCTACCTTGAATGTTCAGCAACCTTGGTTCTCTACCTTGAGTGTTCAGCAACCTTGGTTCTCTACCTTGAATGTTCTGCAACCTTGGTTCTCTACCTTGAGTGTTCAGCAACCTTGGTTCTCTACCTTGAATGTTCTGCAACCTTGGTTCTCTACCTTGAGTGTTCAGCAACCTTGGTTCTCTACCTTGAGTGTTCAGCAACCTTGGTTCTCCACCTTGAATGTTCAGCAACCTTGGTTCTCTACCTTGAGTGTTCAGCAACCTTGGTTCTCTAGCTTGAGTGTTCAGCAACCTTGGTTCTCTACCTTGAATGTTCTGAAACCTTGGTTCTCTACCTTGAGTGTTCAGCAACCTTGGTTCTCCACTTTGAATGTTCAGCAACCTTGGTTCTCTACCTTGAGTGTTCAGCAACCTTGGTTCTCTACCTTGAGTGTTCAGCAACCTTGGTTCTCTACCTTGAATGTTCTGCAACCTTGGTTCTTTACCTTGAATGTTCTGCAACCTTGGTTCTCTACCTTGAGTGTTCAGCAACCTTGGTTCTCTACCTTGAATGTTCTGCAACCTTGGTTCTCTACCTTGAATGTTCTGCAACCTTGGTTCTCTACCTTGAATGTTCAGCAACCTTGGTTCTCTACCTTGAGTGTTCAGCAACCTTGGTTCTCCACCTTGAATGTTTAGCAACCTTGGTTCTCTACCTTGAGTGTTCAGCAACCTTGGTTCTCTACCTTGAGTGTTCAGCAACCTTGGTTCTCTACCTTGAGTGTTCAGCAACCTTGGTTCTCTACCTTGAATGTTCTGCAACCTTGGTTCTCCACCTTGAATGTTCTGCAACCGTGGTTCTCTACCTTGAATGTTCAGCAACCTTGGTTCTCTACCTTGAGTGTTCAGCAACCTTGGTTCTCTACCTTGAATGTTCTGCAACCTTGGTTCTCTACCTTGAGTGTTCAGCAACCTTGGTTCTCTACCTTGAATGTTCTGCAACCTTGGTTATCTACCTTGAGTGTTCAGCAACCTTGGTTCTCTACCTTGAGTGTTCAGCAACCTTGGTTCTCCACCTTGAGTGTTCAGCAACCTTGGTTCTCCACCTTGAGTGTTCAGCAACCTTGGTTCTCTACCTTGAGTGTTCAGCAACCTTGGTTCTCTACCTTGAGTGTTCAGCAACCTTGGTTCTCCACCTTGAATGTTCAGCAACCTTGGTTCTCTACCTTGAGTGTTCAGCAACCTTAGTTCTCTACCTTGACTGTTCAGCAACCTTGGTTCTCTACCTTGAGTGTTCAGCAACCTTGGTTCTCTACCTTGAATGTTCTGCAACCTTGGTTCTCTACCTTGAGTGTTCTGCAACCTTGTTTCTCCACCTTGAATGTTCAGCAACCTTGGTTCTCTACCTTGAGTGTTCAGCAACCTTGGTTCTCTACCTTGAATGTTCTGCAACCTTGGTTCTCTACCTTGAGTGTTCAGCAACCTTGGTTCTCTACCTTGAATGTTCTGCAACCTTGGTTCTCTACCTTGAGTGTTCAGCAACCTTGGTTCTCTACCTTGAGTGTTCAGCAACCTTGGTTCTCCACCTTGAATATTCAGCAACCTTAGTTCTCTACCTTGAGTGTTCAGCAACCTTGGTTCTCTACCTTGAGTGTTCAGCAACCTTGGTTCTCTACCTTGAATGTTCTGCAAACTTGGTTCTCTACCTTGAATGTTCAGCAACCTTGGTTCTCTACCTTGAGTGTTCAGCAACCTTGGTTCTCTACCTCGAGTGTTCAGCAACCTTGGTTCTCCACCTTGAATGTTCAGCAACCTTGGTTCTCTACCTTGAATGTTCTGCAACCTTGGTTCTCTACCTTGAATGTTCTGCAACCTTGGTTCTCTACCTTGAATGTTCAGCAACCTTGGTTCTCTACCTTGAATGTTCAGCAACCTTAGATCTCTACCTTGAATGTTCTGCAACCTTGGTTCTCTACCTTGAATGTTCAGCAACCTTGGTTCTCCACCTTGAATGTTCAGCAACCTTGGTTTTCCACCTTGAATGTTCAGCTACCTTGGTTCTCCACCTTCAATGTTTTGCAACCTTGATTCTCTACCTTGAATTTTCTGCAACCTTGGTTCTCTACCTTGAATGTTCAGCAACCTTGGTTCTCTACCTTGAATGTTCAGCAACCTTGGTTCTCTACCTTGAATGTTCAGCAACCTTGGTTCTCCACCTTGAATGTTCTGCAACCTTGGTTCTCAACCTTGAATGTTCAGCAACCTTGGTTCTCTACCTTGAGTGTTCAGCAACCTTGGTTCTCTACTTTGAATGTTCTGCAACCTTGGTTCTCTACCTTGAGTGTTCAGCAACCTTGGTTCTCCACCTTGAATGTTCAGCAACCTTGGTTCTCTACCTTGAGTGTTCAGCAACCTTGGTTCTCTACCTTGAATGTTCTGCAACCTTGGTTCTCTACCTTGAGTGTTCAGCAACCTTGGTTCTCTACATTGAATGTTCTGCAACCTTGGTTCTCTACCTTGAGTGTTCAGCAACCTTGGTTCTCTACCTTGAGTGTTCAGCAACCTTGGTTCTCCACCTTGAATGTTCAGCAACCTTGGTTCTCTACCTTGAGTGTTCAGCAACCTTGGTTCTCTACCTTGAGTGTTCAGCAACCTTGGTTCTCTACCTTGAATGTTCTGCAACCTTGGTTCTCTACCTTGAGTGTACAGCAACCTTGGTTCTCTACCTTGAGTGTTCAGCAACCATGGTTCTCTACCTTGAGTGTTCAGCAACCTTGGTTCTCTACCTTGAATGTTCTGCAACCTTGGTTCTCTACCTTGAATGTTCTGCAACCTTGGTTCTCTACCTTGAGTGTTCAGCAACCTTGGTTCTCTACCTTGAATGTTCTGCAACCTTGGTTCTCTACCTTGAATGTTCTGCAACCTTGGTTCTCTACCTTGAGTGTTCAGCAACCTTGGTTCTCTACCTTGAGTGTTCAGCAACCTTGGTTCTCCACCTTGAATGTTCAGCAACCTTGGTTCTCTACCTTGAGTGTTCAGCAACCTTGGTTCTCTACCTTGAATGTTCTGCAACCTTGGTTCTCTACCTTGAGTGTTCAGCAACCTTGGTTCTCTACCTTGAATGTTCTGCAACCTTGGTTCTCTACCTTGAGTGTTCAGCAACCTTGGTTCTCTACCTTGAATGTTCTGCAACCTTGGTTCTCAACCTTGAATGTTCTGCAACCTTGGTTCTCTACCTTGAATGTTCAGCAACCTTGGTTCTCTACCTTGAGTGTTCAGCAACCTTGGTTCTCTACCTTGAATGTTCTGCAACCTTGGTTCTCTACCTTGAGTGTTCAGCAACCTTGGTTCTCTACCTTGAATGTTCTGCAACCTTGGTTATCTACCTTGAGTGTTCAGCAACCTTGGTTCTCTACCTTGAGTGTTCAGCAACCTTGGTTCTCTACCTTGAATGTTCAGCAACCTTGGTTCTCTACCTTGAGTGTTCAGCAACTTTGGTTCTCTACCTTCAATGTTCTGCAACCTTGGTTCTCTACCTTGAGTGTTCAGCAACCTTGGTTCTCTACCTTGAATGTTCTGCAACCTTGGTTCTCTACCTTGAGTGTTCAGCAACCTTGGTTCTCTACCTTGAATGTTCTGCAACCTTGGTTCTCAACCTTGAATGTTCTGCAACCTTGGTTCTCTACCTTGAATGTTCAGCAACCTTGGTTCTCTACCTTGAGTGTTCAGCAACCTTGGTTCTCTACCTTGAATGTTCTGCAACCTTGGTTCTCTACCTTGAGTGTTCAGCAACCTTGGTTCTCTACCTTGAATGTTCTGCAACCTTGGTTCTCTACCTTGAGTGTTCAGCAACCTTGGTTCTCTACCTTGAGTGTTCAGCAACCTTGGTTCTCCACCTTGAATGTTCAGCAACCTTGGTTCTCTACCTTGAGTGTTCAGCAACCTTGGTTCTCTAGCTTGAGTGTTCAGCAACCTTGGTTCTCTACCTTGAATGTTCTGAAACCTTGGTTCTCTACCTTGAGTGTTCAGCAACCTTGGTTCTCCACTTTGAATGTTCAGCAACCTTGGTTCTCTCCCTTGAGTGTTCAGCAACCTTGGTTCTCTACCTTGAGTGTTCAGCAACCTTGGTTCTCTACCTTGAATGTTCTGCAACCTTGGTTCTTTACCTTGAATGTTCTGCAACCTTGGTTCTCTACCTTGAGTGTTCAGCAACCTTGGTTCTCTACCTTGAATGTTCTGCAACCTTGGTTCTCTACCTTGAATGTTCTGCAACCTTGGTTCTCTACCTTGAATGTTCAGCAACCTTGGTTCTCTACCTTGAGTGTTCAGCAACCTTGGTTCTCCACCTTGAATGTTTAGCAACCTTGGTTCTCTACCTTGAGTGTTCAGCAACCTTGGTTCTCTACCTTGAGTGTTCAGCAACCTTGGTTCTCTACCTTGAGTGTTCAGCAACCTTGGTTCTCTACCTTGAATGTTCTGCAACCTTGGTTCTCCACCTTGAATGTTCTGCAACCGTGGTTCTCTACCTTGAATGTTCAGCAACCTTGGTTCTCTACCTTGAGTGTTCAGCAACCTTGGTTCTCTACCTTGAATGTTCTGCAACCTTGGTTCTCTACCTTGAGTGTTCAGCAACCTTGGTTCTCTACCTTGAATGTTCTGCAACCTTGGTTATCTACCTTGAGTGTTCAGCAACCTTGGTTCTCTACCTTGAGTGTTCAGCAACCTTGGTTCTCCACCTTGAGTGTTCAGCAACCTTGGTTCTCCACCTTGAGTGTTCAGCAACCTTGGTTCTCTACCTTGAGTGTTCAGCAACCTTGGTTCTCTACCTTGAGTGTTCAGCAACCTTGGTTCTCCACCTTGAATGTTCAGCAACCTTGGTTCTCTACCTTGAGTGTTCAGCAACCTTAGTTCTCTACCTTGACTGTTCAGCAACCTTGGTTCTCTACCTTGAGTGTTCAGCAACCTTGGTTCTCTACCTTGAATGTTCTGCAACCTTGGTTCTCTACCTTGAGTGTTCTGCAACCTTGTTTCTCCACCTTGAATGTTCAGCAACCTTGGTTCTCTACCTTGAGTGTTCAGCAACCTTGGTTCTCTACCTTGAATGTTCTGCAACCTTGGTTCTCTACCTTGAGTGTTCAGCAACCTTGGTTCTCTACCTTGAATGTTCTGCAACCTTGGTTCTCTACCTTGAGTGTTCAGCAACCTTGGTTCTCTACCTTGAGTGTTCAGCAACCTTGGTTCTCCACCTTGAATATTCAGCAACCTTAGTTCTCTACCTTGAGTGTTCAGCAACCTTGGTTCTCTACCTTGAGTGTTCAGCAACCTTGGTTCTCTACCTTGAATGTTCTGCAAACTTGGTTCTCTACCTTGAATGTTCAGCAACCTTGGTTCTCTACCTTGAGTGTTCAGCAACCTTGGTTCTCTACCTCGAGTGTTCAGCAACCTTGGTTCTCCACCTTGAATGTTCAGCAACCTTGGTTCTCTACCTTGAATGTTCTGCAACCTTGGTTCTCTACCTTGAATGTTCTGCAACCTTGGTTCTCTACCTTGAATGTTCAGCAACCTTGGTTCTCTACCTTGAATGTTCAGCAACCTTAGATCTCTACCTTGAATGTTCTGCAACCATGGTTCTCTACCTTGAATGTTCAGCAACCTTGGTTCTCCACCTTGAATGTTCAGCAACCTTGGTTTTCCACCTTGAATGTTCAGCTACCTTGGTTCTCCACCTTGAATGTTTTGCAACCTTGGTTCTCTACCTTGAATTTTCTGCAACCTTGGTTCTCTACCTTGAATGTTCAGCAACCTTGGTTCTCTACCTTGAATGTTCAGCAACCTTGGTTCTCTACCTTGAATGTTCAGCAACCTTGGTTCTCCACCTTGAATGTTCAGCAACCTTGGTTCTCTACCTTAAATGTTCAGCAACCTTGGTTCTCTACCTTGAATGTTCAGCAACCTTGGTTCTCTACCTTGAATGTTCAGCAACCTTGGTTCTCCACCTTGAATGTTCAGCAACCTTGGTTCTCTACCTTGAATGTTCAGCAACCTTGGTTCTCCACCTTGAATGTTCAGCAACCTTGGTTCTCTACCTTGAATGTTCAGCAACCTTGGTTCTCTACCTTGAATGTTCAGCAACCTTGGTTATCTACCTTGAGTGTTCAGCAACTTTGGTTCTCTACCTTGAGTGTTCAGCAACCTTGGTTCTCTACCTTGAATGTTCAGCAACCTTGGTTCTCTACCTTGAGTGTTCAGCAACCTTGGTTCTCTACCTTGAGTGTTCAGCAACCTTGGTTCTCTACCTTGAGTGTTCAGCAACCTTGCAGACACTTCCTGCACTCCACATGGTCCCATTCTCCAAAACGACCGCATTACGCTTTACCTCAACAACCTTCAGTTGGCTGGAGAATTTACTTTCTCCTTTTGCCACTATTCCACTCTTCCTCATAACAACCCAATCATCCACCTCAATACGTGGTTCCTTCACGCCTTTTCCCACGGTATGGTACTCCTCTGTACATTTCTGTTTTACCGTAACACCAGCTTTTATAGCTTAATGATCCACCCACACACGATCCTTGGCAACCAACCAAACTGGATTCTCCTTCCTTCCTGGTTCTCTTCCCTTCAAGGAAACAAAGGGAGAGACCCCAGTCACAGCATGAGGAGCAGTCCAGTGGACCCACACCAATTTCTTCAATTCTTCCATCCAGGACAACCCATTAGCCAATGACAATTGTATAGTGTCCGTGATTAAATGATGAATTGTTTCTACCATTTCATTCGCTTGTGGTCTAAACAAGACCCCCCTTTCATGGACAATGCCCCATTTCTCCATAAACTCCTTCATCACACTTGACACGAATTGTACTCCGTTGTCAGAAACAATAGTTTTTGTCACGCCTTTCAGCAAGAAAATCTCTTCTAGAAAGCCCATCACACTCTTAGAGCTGATAATACACATAGGTTTGATCACAAACCACTTAGTGTAATAGTCAGCAAGCACCATAGTGAACCTACATTCAGTACCTAATTTATTTATGGGACCAAGAAAATCCATAGCTAATCTCTCCCCAAGGTCTTGCAGGTATTTCAACACATTTCATTGGAGGTTGCCTCAACGTTTTCACTTTATCACTATTGGCACAAACGCAACAATGTCTCTCCACCATGCTATCTAATTTTGGCCACCAAAATGTTTCTTTTATCCTTCTTTTGGTCATGTTCCTCCCTGGAGGCCCCTCTTGCGCCAATTGAACAATCCGATCACGGAGTACTACATTGGGAATAATACGAATCCTTCTCATCACTTTGGTGCCCAAAATGCTCAACTCTTCTCTAACACTCCAATATCCCTCCATCTGATTATTATTATTATTATTAATTAGCATTTATTAAGCGCATGGCTACCCTGAGGCATCCCAGCACTAATGATGCACTTCATGAGGCCATCCTTGTCTAATATTTTCTTTTACTTTTCCCAACTCCAAATCGCCCTCCATGGCAATGTCCCACTCTTTATTTTTCAAGGCCAATGCCTCTTGGATCTCACATGCGCCATTCACATCAACTTCTTAATCTATTCTCTTAGTAGACAAACGGGAGAGGCAATCTGCCACTACATTCTTCAACCCTTTCAAATACTCCACTTCAAAATTGAATTCCAAGATGGATAACATCCATCTTGAAATTCTAGGTGTATCTCCTCCTTCAATCCTCTGCCACCTTTAAACAAATGCACCAGCGGCTTATGGTCAGTCCTGACTCTAAAAGGCAGACCCCACAGGGAATGCTTCAAATGCTTAATGCCCCAACAATATGCCAAAGCCTCTCTCTCAATCACAGAGTATGACCTCTCTGCACCCTGCAACCTTCTAGAAGCAAATCCTATATTTTTCTCTTGATCCTTCTCCACTTGGGTCAACACTGCCCCTAAGCAAACATTACTAGCATCAGGTGTCAAGTATGTTTTAGCTGTTACCTCAAAGTGACAAAGGAAAGGGGCTTGCATGATTCTTTCCTTGATCTGTTGAAATGCCTTCTCACACACATCACTCCATTCAAGCACTGCATTCTTATTCATCAATACTCTTAAAGGCTCAACTATTTGAGTAAAATTCTTTATGAATTTTGAACAGTATTCCACCAGCCCAAGACATGATTTGAGTTGATCCTTACGTTCTGGAAATGGTGCCTCACTTATCCCCTGGACAATACTTTGTTTCGGTTGTATTCCTTCGCTCGATATCTCATGTTATGTTATGTTATGTTATTATGAGTTTTATATAGCGCTCAGCTACTCCGAGGAGTGTCCCGGCGCTAGAAACCCAAGGCGGTACAGAGCGGGAGAGAGCAAACAGAACTTACTGAACAAAAAGACATGACTTAAGGTCCTTCCTAAAAGCTAAAAGATTGACACTCATCCTCAGAGACAAAGGTAAGGCATTCCACAACTGTGGCGCCAAACGTTTGAGAGAGCGGCCGCCGCAACGGGCACGCCTGATAGCTGGTACAGAGGCCAGGGCCAGGGAAGATGACCTGAGTGACCTAGATGGCTGATAAAATTCCATCCGTTTTCTAATATATTTAGCGCCAATACCATGAAGTGCCTTAAAGGCCAGAGTGAGTGCTTTAAAGACAATGCGCTTCCGAATTGGAAGCCAATGGAGGGTCTTTAAGAGGTCTCTTGCACTGGATCTCCGATGAAGACCGAAAATGGCATGCTCTGCAGAGTTTTGAACAATTTGCAGACGTGTTAGGAGGAATTCTGGAAGGCCAAGATACAGCACATTGGCGTAGTCCAGGCGAGAACCTATCAACCCCTGCACAGTGATTCTTCGGTGGGCCAAGGATAGTAATAGCAAGAATTTCCTAAGCATTTTTAGGAGACCAAAACATTTGCCCACTAGGCCCAGTATCTGAGGTTTCAGGGTGAGACCGTTGTCAACCTGTACTCCAAGATTCTTAGCCACCGGAGAGGCGGCTGAGGGAGGAAACATAGCCGCAGGCCACCAAGATTTCCACCTTGGGTCAGAAGGGCACCCAAAGAAAAGCACCTCGGATTTATCGGAATTGCACTTGAGGCTGTTCTGCTGAAACCAGTCAAATACAGCCCCAAGACAACTTCTGATACTCTCTCCATTAAAGTCAGAGTTTTAGTCACAGGAGAAGAGGAGCTGGGTATCATCTGCGTACGACACGATCTGGGCACCATGGGACTCTGCCAGTGCCGCCAGAGGGGTCATGTAGATGTTAAAAAGAGTAGGGCTCAAGATTGAGCCCTGAGGAACTCCTACCTCCAATGACGGCACTGCAGCAGAGAACGGGGGGCCCAGACCGTTTGTTTGGCGGTCGGCTAGAAAAGACTCAAACCAACTGTACACCATGTCCAAGATACGTGACACGTTTTTACCTGAACCAACACTTTTCTCACTTAACAGTGAATCCATATTCATCCAGATGTTTTAACTCTCTTTCAAGCAGCTCATCATGATGCAACTCATCCCTTCCAGCTATCATTACATCATCTTGAAAATACCACACGTTTTTCAAGCCTTCAAAAATCTGCTTCATCACCCTCTGAAACACCGCTGATGCTGATGCCTGCCCAAACAGCATTTGTAAATAGCGGAATGCACCTAATGGAGTAACAAAGGATGTTAGATGCCTGGAATCCTTATGCAATTTGACCTGTTGATATGCCGCCGACATATCAACTACACGGAACACTTTTCCCCCAAGACATTGCTGACAGCATTTCTGAAATATTGGGAAGTGGTTGTCTATCAACCCAAATATTTCTATTGAGGTCCCTTAAGCCTATGTATAACCTGATATTACCACCCTCCTTGGGAGCTACAACGATTGGGGCTAACCATTCCGATCAATCTATGGGCTAAATTATTCCTTGATTTAACAACTTATTTAATTCTAACTACAAAGGTTCCTTCATCAGGAGTGGGAAATTCCTCACTTTATGTACTACTGGAACTGCCCCATTCTTAAGAACTATCTTGTGTGAGAATCATTTTAGTAATCCCAACTTATCCTTGAATACGCAAAGAAACTTTTTCACCACCGGCAGTGAAAACATATCCACTTGCTTTACACATGGTGATTAGTGTGTTAATAATAACGACCAGATTTTCTGCATAAGGATTTATACAAATATACAACAGTTAGACACTAGCGAAAACCTGCACACCTAAAATTAACCACTATTCAAAACTTTTTAAAACTTTTTTGTGGTGCTGTCCCCAATCCTGACTAGCCCCTGTCAGGTATATAATACTAAATCCAAAAACTAACAGAACCTGTCCGTGTTGGGAATGCACTGTACACTCGCCCTTACGGTGCTTACTTGTACCCCAATTTTTATACTTCACAGTACATGAACTTGTCCTAAAATGCAAAACACATTTTTACAACACAATCGTAGTCAAAAGAATATTACATATTCATATTCATATGCAAGCCAATTTGTTGAACGTTTTCTTTGTTAATTTTATTTTCTTGAGCTTATTTTCATTTTCTCATAATTTCACAGGATTCATTGTTTGCATGAAGATCCTTGAATATTTACATCTCCTTGGTATTCACATCTCCCAATGCATTTCGGTAAATACCTTCTTCAGGGGAATACTAAAAATAACAATAAAAGGTTCAATTTATAATAACTCTAATTCCTACAGTTCCTATATTATATATGATTAGTAACCAGGGAATGGGATAGAACTTGCAATCCCACCTTTTAATATGCAATTTATTGTTTATTCGTGCACACTGAGTGAGGAATCCATCATGCACAACCGTGCTGATTCATAAAAAATTATATGGTGTCTGTTAGTGCTCAAAAAATATATAAATATACCTCTCACCATACCCGTGCTTGTCATGCCTAACTCTGTTAGTGATATGGACTCTCACCTGTAGCGAAATGCTGGAGGTACCAAATTCATCAAAGGCCTAGTGTACTCATAAGAAACACCTGGAAAATATAAAACCATAAGGACACGTGTTCTAACCATGATCATTGAGGAGTCACGTCTGTACTTATCAAAGCCACAACATTAAAGCCACAAAATTATAACCTACTTCCGTGTTCTTGAGACACCCTCTGACTCCAAAAAAATACCCATGTCCTTCGTTCTCTGTTCGTTTATCCTGTATGTACTGCCAACACAAACACAAACATTATGTCAGCTGCAAGCTTAATCTACTACGCATAGACTCTAACCGTCGCCCAATGGTTCCCTCCGTACATACCTCGTCAATTAACAATAGTATTTTGAAACTCTCCCCGTGTTCTTCGTCTGTACTCCCGGTAGTACCGTCCGCTTGAAATGCGCCCGCTCAATCGTATTCGATGTGGGTCACCCTTTATAACGTGAACGCCATTTCCGTATAACAGTGCTTACTTCTATGCGGCTAGAAAGAGGACTGCTGTAAGATAGCTACGCGTTACTCCTCCCGCTTTTGAAATGATCTCCGTCTAGGAATGCTTGTACTGAACAAACTCTATGGTCTTCAATCTGTCAACTTTATTTAATCCAGACAACAGCTAAATAAGGCCTGGTGCATAAAAAACGCTGCTATATTAAAACTCCTCCCGCCTGGCCCCTCGGGAATAAAGAGGTGGGGAGCGCCCAGGAGACCCCCTTGTCCCTGGACGCTCCCTCACGGAACGGTGTGCCCCGCGCTCGGGGCTTCTTTGTTTTCCCACCCTCCATCCCTTGGAACAAAAGTCTTGTGGTATTCATTATGTCTGGTTTAATGATGAGTTTTTGAAGGTACTGTCCACATGTCTTACATGGTAGTAGAAATGGATCTGTTGGTATAATTTTGTTGATGCTTTTGTTTAGGAATTTTTTCCCCTTTTTTAGCAAACTGTGTGTGAAGTACTGTTTCTTTGATGCCAAGTGTCTTTAGGCCTTTTTTCCCTTTGTAGCTTTACGGTGATACTGTTATTTATTAGCCAGTGTAGCTGTCCTTTAGAGTTTTTTCCCATAGGTCGTCGTATTTATTAGGTATGGGGCATGCGGTAAGGTCATTATCGGTGAGCACATATTTGAGGTCTGAGGGGGCGGGCATCATCCTATGGAGGTTCCCGCCCAGGGGGAGGGGCCTGCGGGCCACTCCTAGAACTCCAGGGGCAAGGTAATTCATGCTGCAAAGGAGCACGGGTAGGAGTAGTTCACGCTTTCCTTAGGCTGGTAGCCACCCCGCGCGCGTATACTCATGACGTCACCGGCTGGCGCAGAGTAAGGGCCCTCCTTCAGTGGGTAAATGGAGTTCAGGGCGTAGACCGGGCAATTCCCGGGGTAACACTGCGCATGCGCACGTCTCATGGGGAGGCGCAGCTTGTAGGACCTGACACCGGTAGTGACCCTGCCATATGGCCAGAAATGTACAAAAATCAAGGTGAGGATGTTTAGACTCGGTTAGGAAACAACATGTATTAGAGTTTTGTTAAGGTCAGGCTCTCAAACTTGTTGAAAATAATTTTGTATCTAATGTCCTGCTGATTTTTGTATAAATTGTTGATCATGCAATTAAAAAACCTTTTTTAATTTCATACTTTAATAAATACGGCCGGGCGACTAGCGCCCGCCTTCCAAAAAGTAAAGACGTCTTGTGTCCACGTTCCTGGGTGTGGGGTGCCGGTTTGGGGGGGAGGCGGCAGCTAGTCGCTGACCATGTTAAAACTCCTCCATCCATGATACAACCTGCGTCAACCCCTCTGTCCCCTTGTGTCTCAAAAAATAAAAATTTTAAAACTAAGTGTAAAAAAACGAATAATATGCAAACAGAGATTGTGAGTGGTGTGAAAAAATAGTAAAAAATGTATGCCCCAACATATGTATGCATGCTCAGTTGTGTCCTCACTAGTGGATTCATTACCTCTGATTCAGTGAGTCAAATAAACAAAACTTGCATCCTTGGTACAGTAAACATCTGTACTAAATAATTATACAAAACAGTTGCATTACCTCCAATACTTATTTGTCAATGTCATCACAAAAAACACATAATTTCAATTTTGTCATTCAGTCCACAAGGTGTCAATGTTTTAAAAAAACGGAACCAAAATGTCTCTCTTTGCGATAAGTAACGAATAACATCATATTTCAACACCGTTTCCAAAATTGTAAACCGTAATTGGGGTATGGTATGCTTCATTTCTCCCCAGTGTACAGCTAGGCACGACTTGATGTTGGCAGTCCTAATCATACTCTTCTGCTCAGTCATACGAACTTTTACTTTTCTGGTGGTTCGTCCTACATACACCTGTCCACACGGACATTTAATCTCATAAATTACAATGCTTGTATTACAGTCTGCTTTGTATTTCAATTTAATGTTTTTACCCATGTGAGGGTGTATAAATGTGCCCCCAACTATCGCATTTCCACAGAGCCCACAATTTTGGCATTTCCTCATGCCTTTATTGCCTTTATCAGAATGGGTTACAAACCCCTTCTTCAGTATTTCTTTAAGGTTTTTAGACCTCGGATATGCAAAAATGGGTTTACTTTATCCATAAATACATGTTTAAAGTTTGCTTCCTGTTCTATGCTCTCCCACTGTTTTAAAACACTTTTCTTCATAACAGAAGCTACTGTGGAAAATTTAAGAACAAACACTTCCCTCTTCTCTGGTGATTTAACCACTTTTTTTTAACAGATCCGTGCGTTATAGCTGACAGACCTTTTGCCTAGCTGCATTTAGGACAGTACTCGGGTACTCTCTCTGTCTGTAATCTAGTGAAAGATCCTCAATCTCTCTAATGCCCTGAGCCTCATCTGAACAGATTCTCTAGACTCTAATAAATTGGGAAAGTGGTAAATGGTTTTTCAAGGTGAGTGCATGAAAACTACCATAATGTAGTGCGTTGTTTCTGTCTGTTGGTTTTTTATACACCCTTGTAGTTAACTTCCCACCTTTCCGTTCTATTAAGATATGCTATTCAATGACAGCTATTCAATGTGCTCAAGGCACTTTGCAATTGTTCTTGTGAACCCTTCCACGAAATAAGTATATCATCACACACACACACACACACAACCACACACACACACACACACACACACAAACAACCACACACACACACACAACCACACACAACCACTCACGCAACCACACACAACCACTCACGCAACCACACAGCCACAACCACACACAAAACCACACACACAACCACAACCACACACACACACACACACACACAACCACACACACACAACCACACACACAACCACACACACCCACAACCACACCCCCACACACACAACCACACACACACAAGCACACACACACCACAGACACACAAACACACACAAACACACAACCAACCACACACACACAATGACACACACACATACAACCACACACACACAACCACATATACACAACCAAAACCACACACACAATCACACACACAACCAGACACACACAACCACACACATAACCACAACCACACACAACACCACACACACAACCACACACACACACACACACACAATCAAACACACACACACACAACCACACACAGCCACAAACACACACACAGCCACAACCACACACAAAACCATACACACAACCACACACACAACCACAACCACACACACACAACCACACACACAACCACACACACAACCACACACACCCACAACCACACCCCCACACACACAACCACACACACACAAGCACACACACACCACACACACACACACACACAAACACACAACCAACCACACACACACAATGACACACACACATACAACCACACACACACACACAACCACATATACACAACCAAAACCACACACACAACCACACACACAACCAAACACACACACAACCACAACACACACAGGCACACACACATAGCCACAACCACACACACAACCACACTCACACACACAATCACACACACAACCACACACAACCACACACACACAACCACCCACAAACAACCACACACACACACAACCACACAACCACAAGCACACACACAACCACACACACACACACACACAATCAAACACACACACAACCACACACAACCACTCACGCAACCATGCAGCCACAAACACACACACAGCCACAACCACACACAAAACCACACACACAACCACACACACAACCACAACCACACACACACACACACACAACCACACACACACAACCACACATACACAAGCACACACACACCACACACACACAAACACACAACCAACCACACACACACAATGACACACACACATACAACCACACACACAACCACATATACACAACCAAAACCACACACACAATCACACACACAACCAGACACACAACCACACACATAACCACAACCGCACACAACACCACACACACAACCACACACACAACCAAACACACACACAACCACAACACACACAGGCACACACACACAGCCACAACCACACACACAACCACACTCACACACACAATCACACACAATCACACACACAACCACACACACACAACCACACACACACAACCACACACACACACACAACCGGCGATAATGGTCTTGATAATATGTCCTTGTGAATTCCCATAGCAGCCCAGGTTAACACCAGAACCTGGGCTGCTATGGGAATTCACAAGGGCATATTATCAAGCCCCTTATTGCCGCTTTAGCGGCAGTTTCCTGCCGATAAAAGCGGCGATAATGTATCACCCTTTCTTGATAATGTGGCCCATGGCTCTTTCTCAAATAGGCAGACATGTAAACGGAAGATGGAATGAAGCCTTGTGTTTTTATTCGAGGCCAAGAAGGTCCATTGTTGGCAGTCATTCTCTAAAGATCAGTGAGAACATAACTTAGTGCAAGGATACCTTCAAGGTGAAAGTAGCGCTTTATAAATGTAATTAATAATAATAATAATGGGTGCCTTGTGTATCACATTGGATCCCGGTGGAAATGATCTGAGACCTTCTGATTCTACTCTGGGCAGGTGGATTAAGCAGACAATGTTACTAGTTTATGAGCCTCACGGCATAAATATGGCAGATCAAGTGGAAGGTAGAACTACAAGGGGAATGTCCGCCTCGTGAGCATCCTTCTGAGAGACATCAATGGAAGACATGTGTAATGCGGCCACTTTTGCGTCCCCTCACACATTTATAAACCATTGTTGACCACCTAGAAAGCTCCTTAAGACGTGTGAGAGAGGTATGAAGTGCTACACACACACTATAGAACAATTGAATCATCTTCAAACTCCTCACCCACGCATACGAGGCCCTTCACAACGCCGGACCGGCATACCTGTATCACCACCTCACATTCCACAAACCCAACAGACACCTCCGCTCCGCCCAGCTGTCCCGGCAATCACCCCAAGAATCCGCGAGACCTGATACCTTCGGGTCAAGTTTGCGCTGTATAAAACTCTGGCAAAAAAAGGGATCTAACCCTCAGATGTGGCTGGGGGTGACATCATGGCACTTATACAAGTGGCACTTGGCTCTCTCAGCAGCCGCCAGCGGTGCTCACAGCTGCCCACCAAAGCTCTCATGCCCGGTGGTGCTTTGATGTGTTTTGTATTGCAGCATTTATATAGCGCTTACTACCCCTGTGTGAGGCGCTGAAGCATGTGAGTCACATTCTCTCAGCTCTTCTCTGGAGATCAAAGAGCCACTCAGGGCCCCCCAGGCCAGGGCTTGGACCAGCCCCTCCCCAGGGGCCCCTGCCTTTGAACCTCACCACTGGCCCTTTTGTTGAACCTGCAGCAGCTTTCCAGCCTCAGTCCCATCCCTTCCTCCCATTATCAAGCTGTCAGCTCCAATGCTTGTCTGATGAGGGGCACGTGACCGCAGGCCCGGCCGCCCATTGGTGTCCGGCGGGTCTCCATGGCGACCGAGCTGGACACGCTTTCTTGGGACCCAGGAGCCAGAGAAGGGGATTCCTTTGCTAATTCTGTTTTTATTACCCTCTTTGTGCTGCGGCTGATGGAGAGCTGGAGGGAGGACGGGGAGCGAGCAGGGACATTTATAGCAGCAAAGACCCTCTTGGCCCTTCCTGGGCATTATGAACAGGGACACTGGATTTATGCGGCAGGAGAGGGCCAGATTATGCAGCTGGGTGAAGTCAATTATGCTGCAAAAAAGGGAAGTTATGCAGCATAGTGCAGCACATTTTGTTATAGTATTACTTCTTTATTTCGTCCTTTTGAACTTAGTAATACAGTCTGGGCATTGCCTGTACCGCATTAGTACCAGTTTAACACTCAAATATAGCAATAAGCAACAGAAAGGTGACCAGTTTAGCTTTGCACAGGGCCTTCCACTGCGCGGCAACACCTGTCGCTGCATTTTTGGTAACTTTTGAACCATGCGAGCTAGAAACATTATTTTTGTACAAATCAGCTAATTATGCGGCAGATGATGGATTATGTGGCAAATGCAGAAAATCTATAATTTTGCCAAAATCGCTGCAGCCGCACAATCACATAATCCCCGTGGCCCTGATTATAACATTCACTAGCAATTATCAAAAGCAGAGAAAACGGGTTGTTCCCAATAAAAACATTTTGGGACCTTTTTAGTATTCCAAAGATTATAAGCAACACGCCCTCCCTCAAGGCCCAACGGGCTGATCAGAAGCTGTGGGAGCGCGGCACGTGGGGTGTGAAGCTGCAGAGAACTCCACACACACTTGACAATCAATGGCTGCAATAATAGTAGTGGAAACAGTAACTGTAGGATAGTAGGGTCTGCTTCCTATGGTCACCCCCACTTTTTGCTGTGATTTTCTGGTTTTTCAACTTTAGTGTGGCTGTGGGCCTGCTAATCAGACCCACAGCCCAGCCGTTCTCTCTCTAAATTGATACCATGTACCTTAGGTACATACCAGATTGGTTACTGGGTTACCCTTGTGAGTCCCTCTATATGGTACCTTAGGTACCCAGGGCATCGGTGCACCCAAGGCCTACCAGCGGCTGCAGCATGTATTATTGAAATCAAGTTTATCAACTCCATGACCAATCCATTTGCCAACAACATAAAGTGTTGGAAACGGTTCATTGATGATATTTACCTTATATGGGAAGGCAGAGAAGAAAGCTTGGATCTGTTCAAAAATTACCTGCACCAGTGTCGATCAACACTAAAATCCACCTATAACGCCAGCAGAGAGAGTATTCCCTTTCTTGATCTACTGATCTTGATCTTACAATCAACTCAGTGTGACCCTCTACCTCAAACCAACAGATAGAAATTCTCTTAGACAAAATAACAGCTTCCATCCCAGGGCCCTAAAGGATGCTTTACCATACGACAGTTCTTGAGACTCAGCAGGTTAACTTGGAATTCACTACAAGGCGGTAGCATGTGATAGTCTGCCGAAACCGCAGCCAATGTCCGCGATTCAACCACCTCAACGGTGATGAAAGCACAAACCTCAGCCCGAAAAAACATGCGATGGGCCAAAGCACGATGAAGAAATCAGCGATAAGCAGTGCCAGGCCTGCAAAACACACATGGCAGGTGGGAAAAATCACTATAAAAGTAGAAAACACCCACACACAAACTGACCAAAACCCTAGAACCATGGAGGCAGCGAGAGCAGGCCCAGAGGAAGAGCGCAATCCCACAAGCACCCCAGACGACCAGCCCGGGACCTTGGGGACGGCGAAGGGCAAGGACAAGAAGAAGAGGAAAACAAAGTTCAGTCCGCAGGAAAACAAGATCCTGATTACGGAGGTGATGGAACACCATCAACAACTGCTCGTCACCTCCAACGTGTCATTGGGAACAAAAAATGGGATATGGCGGAACATCGTGGACAAGGTGAATGCGGTCGGAGAGCCCAAGAGGTCAATGGACGAGGCCAAGAGTCGATGGATAGACATCAAGTGAAAGACCAAGGAGAAACTCGCAGCAACCAGAAGCCAGCAATGCAGACTGGAGGTGGGAGCCCAGAGCTGCAGCTCGTGCTGGATGACATGGGGGAGCTGGTGACGACGGTCGTCAGTGTGGAGACTGTGGCCGGAGTCGGGGGACCGGACATTGCTCGACAGGACACAATACAACCACAACAAGGTGAGTGACCTCCAGGTACTGGGGGCACAGGTGGAGAGACCCACAATGGCACGGGTGCATAATCAAGCAGAGCACAGTGCACACCCACAATGACTCTGGGTCATGCCCCTGATCTACACACTGTCACAATGTACAATGCCATGCTGTCTGAATGTCAACATGTACCATGCAGCTACATACATGTGGACACATCATAATATACCATCTCCCCTTCACATTGCAGGGCACCGTCAACACCCCCTGCACAGCAGTCCCAGTCACTCTTCACTGATGATGAGGAGGACACCACCAGCATCGACAACCAAGCCCTCCAAAACATCATTGGCATCATCCGCAACTCACCTCCAGGATCAGGGCAGCCCAGCTGCATTGAGGAGACCCCACCCACTACCCAAAGTTCCCAGCAGGAGGCACCCACAGCCTCAGCAGTCTCCCAAGACCCCCAGGAACTAACCATGGCCTTCCAACGCTGTGTGCTGGAGGGCCAGAGGGAGACAGCCGAGCAGGTGCAGGTGGGGTTTAACCTCATGGCTACCAAACTGGACGCCATCCATGGGTGTCAAGGTCCCATCAGGGACCAGCTCCAGTCCCTAACGGACACCCACGGCCCGCTCTATGGTCTTCAATGAGCCCTGACGGACATCGCTGGAGTCATGACCTGGAGAGAAGAACACCTGTCAGCTCCGAGTGGCTCCAGCTATCAGGGGCGGCTGGTGACATTTGAAAGTGGTGAGGCGTAAACTAATTTGCATATTGCACCGCAGCGAGCGAGCGCAGTGAGCGAGCCCGAACCACCTTGCATCCATCCATACATCATTCATGCATCCACCCATCCATCCACCCACCCACCCATCCTGCATTCATACATCATTCATTCATGCATCCACCCATCCATCCATCCATCCATCCATCCACCCATCCATCCACCCATCCATCATCCATCCTGCATCCATTCATGCATCCACCCATCCATCCATCCTGCATCCATCATTCATTCATGCATCGACCCATCCATCCACCCACCCTGCATCCATCCTGCATCCATCATTCATTCATGCATCCACCCACCCATCCATCCTGCATCCATCCTGCATCCATCATTCATTCATTCATGCATCCACCCACCCATCCTGCATCCATCATTCATTCATGCATCCACCCATCCATCAATTCTGCATCCATCCTGCATCCATCATTCATTCATGCATCCACCCATCCATCCACCCATCCTGCATCCATCATTCATTCATGCATCCACCCATCCATCCTGCATCCATCCCGCATCCATCATTCATTCATGCATCCACCCATCCATACCGATATGTTGTGGGTATTAAATTGCTTAATAAACGACAATATTGGAATTAGAATTAGTAGAGGGGATCTTATGTTATCATTACAGCTGTCAAATGACTGCATTGTTACTTCATTCCGCGTGTTTAAGAGTTTAGTGAAAAACGTTTTCTGCACAGGAAAATGTATGTTTATTTCTGTTTTCATACTTTTACAGACTGTCTTCCTCTGTTCTAAGTGAAATCTTTTTGTCATCTGCCTGGGGCTTCTTATCTCTGTGTTCTGGGAAGTGCGGGCGGGTTTTCTACACAGTAATATAAGTGCTCAGGAGCGCATCTGGAGCTCCCGGACTTGTGTTCCCCTTTCAACCCCACCTCGCCGTGGTAATAACTCAATGCCTTTTTTGAACCACCCTTTCAGTATATTTGCCACAAACACATTTCCACATGAAACACGGCACGTGTGCCCTACGCCATTGGCAGCAGAGTGGTTGAAGTGACAGGAGTTGACTGACCAGCCAATCCCGGCGCTGTATGCACCACCAGGATTGGCTGGGGGGGGCACCATGACTCCTCGCCCAGTCGCCCTGTGTAACCCCGGGGGCTGCGGCCCGCCCCCTGGTCCTCTCTCTAAGGGGGAATTCACGGGAAAACGATCTGCGCATGCACGGGCATGTTTGTGCCCAAAAATACAGTTGCGCAGCTGCAGCAGGCCCATCCTCCCCTCCCCCCCCCGCGCACTCCGGGAAAGTCGGGTATCTCCCGGTTTCCCGGCCGGCAGATAGCGCGATTTTTAAAAATATTTCTATTTGGCTTTTAGTGACGACGCGGTAGGTCCATGGGGCTTAGTGGGGCTACGCCCCTACGCCCCAATGGACGCACCGCGCCTGCCAGCTATACCAGCTGTGAGCTGGCACACATGCGAAGGCTCATGGAGGACATGGTGCGGATGGAGGCGGAAAGGATGGCAGCCACCGCTGCACATCAGCGAAATGTAGCTGGGATCTACCATGCCCTGCAGATCCTCATCATGGCATTGCTGCCAGAAAGCGTGGCGTGATAAATGCTGCTGCCCCCACACTGTCCACATCTCTGCCCCCTGGTGTGTCCGTGCCTCACAGTGCGGCAGGCGTATCCACTCCGGCACCTGAAGTGTTACTGCCGCACAGTGCGGCCAACAATCCTCCTCCGGCCCCTGTTGTGTCAGTGGCACACAGTGTCGCAGCCGGTACTGCAACACCCACAGGTGGGGCAGAGCACACATACGAGGATGAGGACGTGGATGGGATTGTTGTCAGAAGGAGGCAGTAGCATTCATTTCCGCCACCTGGCCTGTTTCTGCTTGGTGCTGCACATGGCCTCATGACCTCCCACTGACCCCCGATACACTCCGCTGCACTCACCTTGGACCGCGACATGGACTGCCATATCCTGTTTGATGACCAATGACACGGCGACCAGACTGAGGACTGTACCCTTCCTCTTCCGCAGTACCTGTCATCCCCGGATGGACTCTGGCTGGCCCTCCATGGGCCCATATTGTGTGGTGTGCTTGGCATGGCCCTGCACCGCTCCTGCTGCTAAACTCCACTGGATGTGCAATAAACATCCAGTAACGTACTGCTGTGTCAATTCTTTCATCATTCATGTATGAATGTATGGATGAATGTAGGGACAGTGATTCCCTTTACGTCAATGATGCTCATCTAGTGGGATGCCAGTCACAGTGTGCTACATTGCCTATTGTGTTCTGGGTGCCGTGGACAATACAACACGGACACACACATTAGTCACTTCCTTGTCCGGACATGGACTGAACCACACCCAGAGCCCCAGAGTCATTGTTGCAAGCCCTGAGTTGATCCGGCGTACGCCAGGCCAGACCACTCCGCTTACGCTCCGGAGGGGGGGGCAACATAGCTACCTGTCGCAGGCGTACACGCTGGTGGTGTGCAGGTCACTTGTCTAGTTGTCAGCATGTCACGGTCACTCCCTGAGGGCAGGTCTGCACACACACCACACCCACCCGGCACAGGCATCACAGGCCATGTGACCCCGCAAATATAAGGACCCGACAACGTCACGTTCCCCTCTGCCGGTGGTGACTGGATGACGGATGCTCCACGGTGTTCAATCATAAAGGGCCCATGATTTGCTGCGCATAGGGTTGGTGGCACCCGAGCCCTTGCGGCCGACATGGGCCTACCACCACATTGCGCTGACTGGCGTTGCACATGGTTAATGGTTAGTGGCACACGTAATTGCTGAGCAGGTTATAGCCTGCGATTATGATGTGTGCACTGATGTGGTCTCCACCATTGATGATTCAGCGTCATGTGTGGGACCTGCTGTGCCGCAGGGCAAACCTGCATGATGTGGACCATGCCATGGTGGCGTGACCGGGGACTGGAGCTCGCATGGGCATGCGTTGTGCCTACTGATGGACACACCGGTGGCAGCAGGTGAGCAGGGGGGCCTGTGTGCGCAAGGGCAGCGGTGTCTCTCTCTCTCCCTTAATTTCCTTCTCTCTCACTCTCTCTCCCATCCCTCTCTCTCTCACTCCCTCTCTCTCTCTCACTCCCTCTCCCTTCACTCTTTCTCTCCCACTCCCTCTCTCTTTCCTCTCTCTCTCTCTCTCTCTCTCTCTCTCTCTCTCTCTCACTCTCTCCCCCTCTTGCTCTCACTCCCTCTCCCTTCCTTTCCTTTCCTTCCCTCACTTTCTCTTTCTACTTCCCTTTCTTTCTCTGTTTCTCTGTGTCTCGCGCCTTTGATGTGCGCATGACACACGTCCTGATGTTGTGCTTTCTTTTCTAGGCTGTGTCGTCAAGATTGTCCCTGGCGGACCCGACAGGAGTCTTCAGCATTGCTGTTTTGTGTTGTGTTTCAATAAAGTTATTGGTTGTTACTTCAGTGCTGTGTGACTGTTTCTCGTCCTTCTGGCCATACATGTGTGTATTTATTTTGGCACTGTGAGTCATCATGCATTTTTTGTGGCTTTTGTGTTGTGCACGGAGTGTGTATGTCTGGGGGGGCCTGGGGTGGTTGCGGTGGGTGTTGTGGCCCTCATGGGTATCCGCTTTGCATGATCATTGCCTCCATGGCATCTGTGGGTCTTCAGGTGTGGCTCTTGGCTGGGCTCCCTTTTCTGTTGTGGGTAGTCGTCCTGCTTAACACCAGCAAAAGACAGTGTTAATTCCCTGCTGCTACAGCGTCTTAATGCCTGTTTTTGTTTCGCATCGCAGATCTGGCAGTTCGTAGTGAAAGTGGTGTTGTGGCTTTTTCATGTGTTTTTGCCCGGGAACGCCTACTCTGCATCTCATCTGGGTTAGTTGGTGGTGTCCACCGTGGAGATACATTCTGGGGCAGTTATCGCGGGAATACAGGCGATGTCTGCAGTTTGCACCAGCTTGTGAATGGGGTGTTAAATCTAGCTCCACATCTGTTGCGTTACAGTGGGGATAATTCGGAGTTGTGTCCTTGTGAATATCCCCCCTGGTTGGTTGATTCAAAAAGCGCTTAAGGAATGCTGCGGTCCCATGAATGTAGTCTGAAGGTTTGGAAAGAATCCGTCATATATGTCTGTACGCGCAGGGTTGATGATTGCAAGCACATGTTAGCAAGAGAGCCGGATTCTGATATAGACAAAGAATATAAGTATTTTAAAAATGCTGCCTGGCTGCTAAAGACTGTCTTTGGGGGCCAGACTCTAATCGAATGTGTGTCTGGCCAGTACTCATCGGGATCTTAAAAGCGGATTATACCGCCTTAACTCGCAACAGGTCCTCTAAAAATAATTGAGCCATAAGTTAAAGCTGGAATTAATTTGGCTGACATTCTATTCATGGGGTGAGCATAAGGTGGACATGCCAATCTATCACGAAGTCTTACCGGTAAAGACGTTGGTGGCCGCTTTGGCTTCTGAGGACATTTTATTGTCAACCAAAATCAGTGCTTAATTTGAGCAGGTGCTATCAGGTGCTCAGCACCGGAACTTCTTTCACAGGGCCTGGGCTACGATTTCTGGTCCTGCAGGTGGTGGTCTCAATATTAATTTCCCAATTTAAAATAAAAAGAACCACATACCTTGCATGGTGACGGGATGGTATGTTTTCATAGGCAGGCATACATCTGTTCAGGCAGGCATGATTGTGTATCATCACTTTCGTGATGATGTCGTCACGCCTGTCATGAAGCCAAGAAGTCATCATCAACGAATGGCTTGCATTCTATTCCCGGAGTCTGCTGCTCCCGGCCACTGCCTGAGCCTAAGCCTCCCATTGGATAATTGTAGTGGGGGCCTGCAGCCCTGCATTGCTACTATCCTCAACGTTCTTGATGTGGCTGTGGCCCACCACAACTTTTGTGTGCTATGGAGTCATCTGCAGTTTCTGTGCGCTGCCTCCAAGCATGCTAATTGCTGAGTGTGCTTGAGCCCAGTAGGTGCAACAGCCATACTCATGTCTCACAGGCATTGCAGCATTGCGGCTGGGGACAGTGCTTGTGCTGTGGCAGGCAGGGTCACAGCAAGCTGAGCAGTGGATGCCTATGCCGTCTTCATAACTGGACCAAACTAATTACAGGCAGCACTAGCAGTGACATGACCCGCTGTGCTCAAGCAGCCTCCTGACCTGCAACAAACCCAGTCAGACCACAGTGATTAATATGTTCAAAAAAAGCATTTTCATTTGGTGTACATTTTGTTTTCGCACTCATCTGTCGGTGTAGGTAAAGAAGTCAAACGCATGTCTTAGGGGACAGACAGCAGAGCATGGTTACAGGATAGAGACCGAGGCAGTGCGGGTGTTGAAAGTTGGGCACACCTGAGGTAGAAGTGGGCTGCAGCCTCCTTGGCAGCATTTTCAGCCTTGGCACTTCATTTTTTACAAATTAAGCACTGACCAAAATGCTGAGGTACTTATAACTTTGGACTGTTTCGATTGGTTTCCATCTTGAGTAACGGGATCGTGATTTAAATGGAGAAACTCCAATTGACATGATTTTAGTTTTTTTAATGTAAAGCTCTCGGGGCCAGATGTAGGTAATTTACCACCTCTTAAATACCGATTCATACCGAATCGGTATTTAAGAAGTGGTAAAATAGAGGGGGGGAGATGTAGGTATTTCTGATTCGGTAAATACCGAATCGTTAAGATTCGGTATTTACCGATTCTGTAAATACCGATTCGGTAATGCCCATTGATTCCTAGATTCCTATGGGCATTGAAGCCCATAGGAATCAATGGTCATTACCGAATCGGTATTTACAGATTCGGTAAATACCGATTTCAGCAAGGGTGCAGGGGGTGTCACTTTGACACCCTCTAGCACCCCAAATACAGGCATGTGTGCCATGTGGCACACAGACATGCCCTTAGGGCATGTCTGTGTGCCACATGGCACAGGTGTGCATGCACAGATGTGCATGCACACCTGTATTCGGTATTTTACCACCCAATTGGTTTGGGTCGTAAAATACCGAATTCTGAAGGCCTATAGCACTGTCAACAGTGCTACCTACATCTGGGTTTTACCGAATCGGTAAAATTACCGATTCGGTATTTTACAGATTCGGTAAATTTACCGTTTCGGTAAATTTACAGAATCTGTAAAATATTTGCCCCTACATCTCGAAAACCAATTACCGGTCGGTAACGGCCGAAATCGGCCGTTACCGACCGGTAATTGGCGACCTACATCTGGCCCTAGATGTGTATTCATCAAAAGAGTTGATTAAGTGCTGCTAACCTATGTGTTTGACTACGTAGGATAGTATCATCTGCATATTGGGGGTATGGACTCGTACATTATGTTTGTCGCTTTTATGATTTTATCCTGTTTTAAAATCGAATAAAGCTTTCTACTACTATATTGGGGGTATTTTAAAAGTATGCTTGTTAACTTGGGGGAATGGGAATTTGTTTTTGCAGGTGTCAATTAAGAGCTGCCATAAAAAGATTAAAGAAACAGGGGGCAAGGATGCACCCCGGGTTTTAGGCCATTTGATGTTTCAATTCGCAGAGTGAGACATTTTCCATCGCCCAACTTGATCTGGCCCCAAGTGTTCATATAAAGACGTATAATGCACCCCATGCACCTAACTCGTGCAAAAGTAAGGCCCGGAGGGCTGTATAGAAGGCCGCCTCCAAATCAACGAAACACATGTAGGTTTTTGCTTCTTTGATATGGCCGTTTCATCCAGCAGCACTGGGGAAAGCAGATGAGTAGACGTCGACAGGCCGTGGCGAATTCCAGTCTGATTCTTCTTTTTTTTTAACTGAGTTTTATATAGCACAAACTTGACCCAAAGCTATCAGGTATCGGAGCGCTTTACTTAGCTCCAGTTGTGTTACATGAGGACACATCCATTTTTGTTAGTCACGTGGATATAAAGTGATTTTCCGCAGAATCACAGGATGTTCAGCGTTATTACCGAGACTCGAACCCAGTTCCCCATATTCGAGGTCGACCGCCCTAGCCGTTAGGCCAACTCCTCTGCCCGCCTCTCTTTCATTGGAATGGGGTGCACTGCTGCTGCCCAATCAAATTGCTCCTCCAGTGGGTGAGGGCAAACAATTTTGCCTCTTTAGCAGTGAGAGCAATTATGCGACAATTGAGGGTAAATCCAGGAGACCCACTCTTATAGATAGGTTGCATAATACTTCCTTGCCATGACTCTGGAACAGTTTCACTCACAATGACTTAGTTATAAAGGGGCGGCGGGGGGAGGAGGGGTGACAGCACCAGTGACCACAGATCAGAGTTTGCCCTAAAGTTGGCACTTGGTGGTCCTTTTGGGTCCAGCGCCCCATTCCTCCTAATCCATTTAAGAAGTGCTAATGATTAGTCTTTTTTTTATCAACTCCATTATGGAGGAAGATGATGTAATATCACCACTAGACGCCATCATTGGGCTCTGCTGATTTCCATGGGGATATCATCGGATTTCGCCATCAATTTTTCCCTGCAGGCTGTTTCTCAGAGACGCCCTTGGATCAGACGTGACTGCCGGTCCAGATTCATACAGGGTGCTTCTATAATCAACCCAGATCTCCTCCAGGATGTTTGCACTATGGGCCCCGTTTCCATTATTTTCTAGGTCATTAATGCTGGACCAGAGAGCTCTCCTATTTTTGAGTTTGCTTGCCAACAGAAATTTCTTCCATAGCTCCTGATAATAAGTATTCTTTGCGTTCCATAGGGATGTATGACATTACAACGCATGCATTTACATCACATGCCTTTACAACGTAAGTATTACAACGCAGTCCATTACAACGCATAGTGTTTTTGGGCGCTGGATAGTGAATAGTTTAATTTACTATTCCAACTCCAGTCTCCGTGGACACTAGGGAAGGTTATTGGATAGTAAATTAACCTATTCCCTATCCTAGAGCGCCCCCCAGAGCAATGCGTTGTAATAGTTTGCGTTGTAATGGTTGCGTTGTAAAGGCTCTGCGATGTAAAAGTTGCGTTGTAAGTGTTGTTCACCGTTCCATAGTGCTCGCTTATAAGACCTTCTTCATTTATTTAGTTGTTGTTTAGTTTTGGATTGGGAGAAGGCTCTCTTCTGACAAAAGACGGCCCTTGTCTCCTTACTCAGAGGTTTGTTTTGTTGATGCAAGTTGGGCGTATACCACTTCTTAGTGGATTTGACCAGAAGGTTGGTCTTTCTTGAAGGTTTTATAGGATAAGTTGAAATCAAGAAAAATTTCACTTAGCCACTATAGATGTTATTTTCAGCAGTTGGAGAGCAGTCAACTCTTACTAATATCTTGGCATATTGAAGAATCTTTTCTTGTTTATTACACCGCCAGGCTATACGTTTTCAGTTGTATGAAGAAGCAACTTGGTGAAGGGCGTTGGATTTAAGCATGCGACCGAGGAAACAATCCAAAATGGATACTTCCATCCTTGGGGTGTGGAATATTCAATGATGCCCAAACACGCCCTTTGAAATGATAGTGTGGGCAATTACCGAGCTGTGTCGAAAAGACCGCATGGCCGATCCCCGGAGGAGATGTTCCGACAGCTATAGGGGTGACTGGCTCTGGCACACCACTTTGGCCGTCACCTACCCAGCCGGTCTTCAGACATTTGCCTCGTCTTCTCCTCCGCTGCTGTCTCCTTCTTATGGACTCCCAACTCTCCATGATCTGTTTCGATCCTGCTTCTCATTTTCCCTAATAACTCCTGTATTGAATAATTTTTTTTTTAAAAAGCTTGGAGACCTAGCTTTTCGAACGATGCCCAGTGGAGCCACTTGATAGCTAAAGAGGAGATGGGCTGTGGACTAGCCCTTCAGCCGTCACCTACCCAGCCTGTCTTTGGACAGAACTCACTTTGTTTCTCCGGTGTATTCTCCCTCCTACCCCTTTACTCCACCCCCTTTCTCCTTTACACTCCATTTATCCCTCCTCTTTGCTCTTTAACTGTTTTCCCGTTGAGACCTAACTGTTTGGCTGATGCCCGGTGGAGCTACCCGATAGCTAAAGAGGAGACAAGCTGTAGACTTCCTCCTCGGCTGTCACATACCCAGCCGGATTTGGGGAGACTCTCCCTCGTCTCTCCATCCTATCTACCTCCTACACCTTCACCACACCCCCTTACCCTTCTAAGCTCCATTTATTTCGTCTTCTACTCTCTTGAAATGTTTTTCTAGTAACTGATGTAACGTGTAACTGATGTAATTTTGTAATTTCTGAGGAACCTTATGTAAAGCGCTCTAATACCTCCGGGTCCAGCCAGCGCTATATAAAACTCGCAAAATAAAATAAATAAAAAATAAAGGTCTGAACCATAATTGTATTCTTTGAAAAACCTTCTTTAAGCAGCAATAATCCAAAACGTTGGAGTCGTGTGTGGCTGGTCTGTACATAGTGTTACTGGACTTGAGGTACATTTTGCTGGTTATTATGCTGGAAGGATTAAGTTGTATGTTGAAATCGCCAGAAATAATAGAATTAGCATTCAGGTATTGGTAGAGAAGTGATTTAACTATTTTTCCCATAAAATGGTGAATTGAGTTATTATCTTACCGCCTCTTATTCAAGTCAATATTTAATAAGAGTAACGGAGATGAAAATTGGAATTTTATACATTGCAGCCATGTCAGTCAAAAGAGAGTGATTGAAATAAATTCATCGTTGATTTCTGATGATATATATGGCCAGCCCTCCTTCAGCTCGGTCTTTAGATGATGAACGTGTGGCTTTGATGGGGATCTCTTGACAGCCAATGGTTGCTGTGCTCTGTTCTCTCCATGTTTCTTGAAACATCAAATGTCAAATCCTTGTCTGAATAAAATGGCCTCTGGATCCTCTGGAAGCCTCGTGCGGCCGTACACATTCCAAGAGCAAAACCTGATCGGCAGTTATTGATCGATCTTTACTGCACAACAATTTTCACGATTCTAGAGCCAGGTGGAAAGGAAGGAATCCAGGACCAGTGCTCTCTTAGGACGCTTTTCTTGGTGCTTTGTTCACAGGCACTTGACTTTAAAGCTGAGTTTGTAAATTTTAAACTCAGGGTTTTGGCCAGTTTGAAGAGGGGGCCAATGGCACCTCGTTATAGCCTGGTGGTCTGCTGTAGTAAATTTGAGGAGAGCACAGACTGGCCTACCTTCCTTAAGGGCGATGATGGGATTAGTATTGATGGATAGTTTGAGGAAACATCCTTCCTAAGGTCAAAACCCCACTCTGCAAACCACGCTCTACAATTAAACGCTCCATTCGCTGTTTCAGGAGTTGGCCTTTCAAACCCCGTAATTTCACCCGAGGGATTGGAAGGATCGTGGTTAAATTGATTGCCTCAATGTCTGAAGATGTAAGTCTAGATAGGTTGGAATCGACGCTTACAATCCTAATAAAGCACTACGGTTAAGAATACCCAAAGATCACTAGACTGATAGTTGGGGATAAAGACTAACTTAGAATGATGAAATTGAGGAGTGGACGTGGACCGCCTGCTTGAGGCTCAATGTCTTGATCCAACATTGACACAGTTCTTGAGACGTAAATCTAATCGAGTTGCGCAATAGAGGTGCCGTGTTGGAGCATTCCTGAGACCCCCCTCTAGAGATATATTGAGGTTTTTAATAGGTACAGAGGTAGTAATACCGTCTATCAGTGCATTCTCCAATCCACTGACTTCTAATTTAGGGTGATTTCTTTCGACCTTCTTCTCGGTTTGCAGGGGAAGGTGGATCTACTCTTGTCATAGGTTGATTCGACCGCCCTACTATTTGCAGCTTTGGTTGAGGTTTGGCTCAACTGTCCAGTTACGTGACAGCCACCAAATGTCATTCAGTCAAATCTTCTCCCATTATTACCAGCTTTGCCTTACGCTGACAACTGTTGTTGGATTTAGGCTCAAATATTGGATAACAATCGTTTAACATCTCATCATCTTCAGGAATGTTTTTGTTTTAATATCTGACAAATGAAATCAATAGTGAAAACTGGTGCCGAAGACCATAAAAGCAGGGACGGCTCTAGGCTCATGGCGGCCCTGGGCAGGGAGCGTAGGTAGGGGGCCCCGGAAGAGGCGGTCTGGGTGGGGCAGAGCCCCCCGGAGCTCAGGAGGGGGTGGTCAGGGTGTTAGGAAGTGGAACAGAGCCGGAGGCCGCCAAATCCCTGCCAGGGGCTGCCACGCAAATATGTATCCATCCTCAAAGGATTATTATATTAAGGGTATTTATTGGCGTGGAGGCCCCTGGGGTTTTGTGGCCCTGTGCAGGTGCACAGCTTGCACATGCCTAAGGCCGCCCCTGACAAAAGGCCCCCAGACAGCCAACAAACACCTCATACACTGACCTGTCAGACCAGCCCACCGGGCACTGCCTGATCGCCCTATTGGCCCGTCCACCCAGGTAACATGGGTTCACTTTTGGTAAATACACCGTGTCTGCCATGTGTCTCTGGGCGTCTGGCTTCTTTTAATGAGAGTGTGGGGCAACCTACCATGATTCCACGGAGGTAGACCAAGGGGTGCGTACCATGTGCTCAACGCGGTGGGGGTGTCATTCCCACATGTGCACCAATGGCAGCGGCGCTATCCATCTTGAAGAGCACATTCCAATCCGAGGAATGTCAAACGATGTGCCAACGCCCGTCACTGGCACCTTGACCGGCTCTGACCAAGCTAGGGTGTGGCTTCTGGATGGGGAGGGTGACAGGAACTCTCAGTTTGGAGGGGGCGGGATTTAATTTTTTTTGCAGTTTTATATAGCGCAAGCTCGACTTGAAGGTATTGCAACACTATACATAAGCACAAGGGGTCTTATTTATGAGGCCTTGCAACAGTTTTGCGCTTCTGTTGTGTCACTTTTTGTGATGCATCAGCGGCGTAAAACATGCCTCCTGTTGCGTCCTATTTACAAAGTGACGCATCTAAGTAGATGCGTCACTTTGAAAACCCTTGTGCTACAATATACATGCGTCAGGTATAATGTATGCAGGGGGGCGTTCCCACGTAAGTAAGCCTCGTAGAAGTGATGCAGTGAAATCTACCAGATTTCACTGCTTCACTTCTAGGGTGCAAATGCTTAAATATCTTACGCCTACCTAACAGCAGGCGTAAGACTGATGCAGGCCCTTTCACATGGGGCTTGCTCCATGTGAATGGACACATTGCTGGAGTTGCGTCACTTTTGTGACACACTCCAGCAATGCGTCACTTTTGCCACATACAGATACGTAAGAAATACTGACGTATCTGTAACTCCTTGCGACATTATGTGTCATACTGTAAATATGACGCATCTATCTTGTTGCAAGGAGTGCGCACTGACAAGTGACGCATCGCTGCTTTCACTCAGCGAAGCATCACTTCTCATAAATGAGGCCCAAAGTACTTACACAAGGACACATTTGTTTTTTACAAACAACACATACATCATTTGGTGGTAGTCAGGGGTCGCAGCTGTGACCTGTGGCTTGCTCCCTCCTACGCCTGGGCTTCCATTGCGACCCCTGGCCTCAGAGGGGGTAAAACCGTTGCCCCCTGTGAGGCCAGGAGTTGAAAAGGAAGGGCCAGGAGTAGTAGGTAGCAGGCTAGAGGTCACAGCCGCGACCCCTGACTACCTCCACATGACGTGCATGAGTAATGGCGTGACACTGACTGTTTCATGGCACCCGTAAGAGCTATAAGACATTTCACCTTAAACTATGTACATTTGTAATATGTGTTTATGTATGCCTAATCGATTTAACTTAACTACGTATGTAATTGGTAATGAATATGTAATTTGTAAATATATAACTCTCACCACGAGTAACAGTTGCCACTTCCTACCTTGTTACTCCGAATTCCTCATGTAACGTTCTGTCACTCTATTGTAGAGTGCCCTGACATCCCTGGGTAATGTCTGTGCTGCATAAAAACGCACAAAGAACTACATAAACAAATAAATAAATCCGAGGCCGAGAGTCGGACCTGGTTCCCTGTTTGAAAGTCGACAACTATGGCCCTTAAGCCACATCCCCTCCCAGTCCCAGCCTGGCCATGACCTCCCCGGGATGCCCACCCCAGCAGGCCCCGCACTGCACACAGTGCAGCCTGTCTGCAGGGCGTGGGCCTGGCAGGGGGCCTGGCACCGGGCCTGGCAGGGGGCCCTGGCACGGGATGCGTGCCCAGGTCAGCAGTCAGGGAATGAAAGCGGTCTTGTGTCCCCTCGAGCTCAGGATTTACTGAGCTCGGGCCGGGCAGGAAAGTAAACACACCGAGGCCACGAACACCAAATAAATACACCCGGGGCTTCAGAGAGGCTTTGCACAAACCTTTATTTACTCTCCCGCATTCCAACCACTCAAAGGTCAGAGGTCAGGATCAGGGGCAGCAGCGAGCCTTAGGGCTTGGGTTTCATTGCAGCAGCATGAAGAAGGGCGAAGAGAAAGGACCCCCATCGAATGCACCTGTTGGTGTGGAGGGGGCGGAAGAAAAGATGGCATCTCCATGCACGGGCACAGAAACACACACAAACACACACGCAGACACACAGATTTACATAGACACCAAGAGGCGCGCGTGCACACATGCATGCTCACACACACACACACACACATGTATGCACACACATGTCACAGTCACACACACACATGCTCACACTCACACATACACACACACATGCAAACACACACACTAGCAGGCACAACAGACAGATCAACACACCTAAATGCGAGTGACCCCATTGTCGCGCACCACCGCTGCGTCAAACGCCCAGGGGCTGAGTAACTGGCCCATCCACTGGTCACTTCTGGACATGTGGCGCGCGCACAGCCCTGCAACGAAGGGGTACACATGTTATTCATCACCACATGGTTTACCTGTCCGAATCGACTGCATTGCAGGGTCACCCGCGCTCCTTCCTATAATTGGGCAGACCAATTACCGAGGCTGCACTCACTCAGACCACAACCCTCAATCCTGCACCTCACATGGAAAAGGCAGCCCCATCAGCCACGCCCACTTGGCACCTCCAATCGGAAGCACTGGACGACCTACCGTAACGGGAGTCTCTTGGTGCTGCTGCAGCTGAATACTTTGAGCTCATGATGGCTCAACCAATAAGAAACTAAACAAATGGGATGCCTTCAAAGTGAGCATTGGGGGCAAAGTCTGGGTCTCGGCTGGAACATTCGTAAGCAACTGGAGGAAGCCATTAGCAAACTTGAACACAAGCTCCTGAAGTTCAAGACACAGTCGGTAACACAACCAGAATACACATGCCAACTAGAGGAAACGCGCAGCGAGCACGCCACTGTGGTGTCTACAGCAAGCCCCACCAAGGAAAATGCCTAAACTATGCCGCGCATTCCTCTCGCACCATGCAGCATCGGACTGAGTGGGACGCTTGCTTGCATGACTTATACGCCAGGAGCAACCAGACACCATATCCATGCCTTGGGAACCCACACTGGACACCTCCTTTACATGTAACATGAAATCCATGCCGAACTGACCCGACATTAAACGTCCCTTTATGAGTCGACCATCAGACTCCATCAAGGCCACCATCACTCCCACCCAACACGAGGAGCTTGACGAACCAATCACACTCTTTGAGATCCGCAAAGCCATCAGAGCCCTGGCATGACGGCCTACCCTCCGAGTGCTACAAGACTTACGCCCAAACGCTGGTTACCCATTTACATGCCTTATATACTGCCGCGCTCGAGGCCTCTACCCTCTCCATGACGTTACACAAGGCTTTCCTGTTTTCGTTACCTAAGCCTGGCAGAGACCCAACCAACCTGGGCTTTTACCGCCCCTGACCCTATTAAATAAAGATTATACGATTCTGGTCAAGGTGCTTGCCAATCGACTGGCGCCGCTGGTTCCATCTTTGGTCCACCTGAACCAGAATGTCTTTGTTCCATCCTGAAAAAAATTGTCGAACCTGAGATAGTTCAAGTTCAAGTTCAGGAATTTGTATAGCGCACTACTCACCCAGAGGGTCTCAAGGCGCTTGCGGGAGGGTGGGTACTTTACTTATCGAATAACCAAGTTTTTAGTTGCTTTCTGAAGGAGAGGTGGTTCTGTGAAAGGCGGAGGTGGGTGGGGAGAGAATTCCAGGTTTTGGCCGCTAAGTAGGAGAAGGATCTTCCCCCCATGGTGGATCTATGGATGCGCGGAATTACGGCCAGGGCTTGGTTGGGCGATCGTAGTTGGCGGGTGGGGGTGTAAAAGGACAGGCGCGTGTTGAGGCATTCGGGTCCTAGGTCGTAGAGGGCTTTGTGTGCGTGGGTGAGGAGACGGAACGTTATTCTTTTGTTGATGGGGAGCCAGTCGAGGTCTTTCAGGTGACCGGAAATGTGAGCTTGGCGGAGGGTGTCTAGTATGAGTCTGGCTGAGGCGTTTTGGATGCGTTGGAGTTTTTTCTGTAGTTTGACTGTGGTTCCGGCGTAAAGGGTGTTTCCGTAATCCAGTTGGCTTGTGATCAGTGCGTGGGTGACCGTCTTTCTTGTTTCGGTGAGGATCCAACGGAAGATTTTTTGGAGCATGCGTAGGATGTTGAAGCATGATGATGAGACGACGTTGACTTGTCTGGTCATCGAGAGGGAGGAGTCCAGGATGAAGCCCAGGTTACGTGCGTGGTTCGTAGGTATGGGTGCAGTTCCCAGGGCTGGTGGCCACCATGAGTCGTCCCAGGCAGTGGGGGATGAACCTAGGAGGAGGACTTCCATTTTGTCCGAGTTCAGTTTTAAACGGCTGTTCTTCATCCACTCGGCTACTTCTTTCATTCCTTCGTGTAAGTTGGTTTTGGCGGTGTTTGGGTCTTTGGTGAGGGAGAGGATCAGCTGGGTGTCGTCTGCGTAGGAGATGATGTTGAGGTTGTGTTGGCGCGCGATGGATGTGAGGGGACTCATGTATACGTTGAAGAGGGTGGGACTGAGTGATGATCCTTGTAGTACGCCTCAGATGACTTCAGAGGCCTCTGATCTAAAAGGGGGAGGCGGACTCTCTGGGTTCTTCTGGCGAGGAACGAGATGGTCCAGTCCAATGCTTTTCCTTGAATTCCGACGTTGCTGAGGCGTTGTATGAGGGTGTTATGACAGACTGTGTCGAAGGCAGCGGAGAGGTCAAGTAGGATGAGGGCAACTGTTTCTCCGTTGTCCAGTAGTGTTCGAATGTCGTCTGTTGCTGCGATGAGGGCGGTTTCGGTGCTGTGTTTGGCTCGGAAGCCGGACTGTGAGGGGTCGAGGGATTTGTTGGATTCGAGGAAGGCGGCGAGCTGACTGTTGACGGCTTTCTCAATGACTTTGGCAGGGAATGGGAGGAGCGAGATGGGGCGGTAGTTCTTAAGTTCAGTGGGGTCTGCTGTGGGTTTCTTCAGAAGGGCGATGAGTTCGGCATGTTTCCAGCTTTCCGGGAAGGTAGCGGAGTTGAGGGAGCAGTTGATGACGTCCCGGAGATGGGGTGCGATAATGGAGTCTGCTTTGTTGGAAATGGGGTGGGGACATGGGTCGGTTGGTGATCCTGAGTGGATGGAGTTCATCAGGCGGATGGTGTCTTCAGTGGTGATTGGGTTCCAGGCGCAAAGGTTGTTAGAGGGGGTTTTTGGTTCGGAGGTGGGTGGAGAGGAATGGTCTCCGGACTGGTTTTCAAAGCTGTAATGTATGTCGGCGATTTTGTTGTGGAAGAATGAGGCTAGGGAGTCGCAGAGGTCTTGGGAGGGAGTGATGTCGTTGGTGCCGGCGGTTGGGTTAGTAAATTCTTTGACGATGTTGAATAATTCCTTGCTGTTGTGGGCGTTGTTGTCAAGTCAATCTTTGAATGCTGATTTCTTGGTGGATCGGATCAGTTGGTGGTGTTTGCGGGTGGCGTTCTTGAAGGTGGCCAGGTTGTCAGTGGTAGGGTTTTTTCTCCAGGCTTTCTCGATGGTGCGACAGAACTTCTTGGATTTCTTAAGGTCATCGTTGAACCAGGGGGCTTTTTTGCTACCTTGCTTGATTTGATGGTTTTTCAAGGGTGCTAGTTTGTCGGCGCTGTGGGTGATCCATTGTGTGAGGTTGGTGGCTGCTTGGTTTGGGTCCGATGATTTGGCAGCAGGGTTTTGGTGGAGCGATGTGAAGAGTTGGTCGGTGGTAATTTTGTTCCAGTTTCTTCGGGGAATTGGTTGTGGGAGGTTGTGGGTCGTGGTCTTTTTGTAGTTGAAGTGAACGCAGCTGTGGTCCGTCCAATGGAGAGCTGTGGTGTGATTGAAGGAGATGTGCTTGCTGGAGGTGAAGATTGGGTCGAGCATGTGCCCGGCATAGTGAGTGGGGGTATCAACAAGTTGTTCAAGTCCGAGGTTGGCCAGGTTGTCCAGAAGGGTGGTGGTGTTGCTGTCGTTTTTCTTTTCCAGGTGGAAGTTGAGGTCTCCTAGTAGAATGTAGTCCTTGGAGGGGAGGGCGTGTGGGCTGATGAAGTCAGTGATGTTTTCGCTGAATTGTGTGCGGGGTCCTGGTGGCCTGTAGATGAGGGTGCCTCCGAGTGTGGTTTTGGGGTTGGTGTGGATCTGGAAGTGAAGGTGTTCGGCGGAAGCGAGGTTATCGTCGGAGCTGGTCGTGATGCGGATGGTGTTCTTATGGACGATGGCGATGCCTCCTCCAGTTTGGTTGGTGCGGTCCTTTCTGATGATCTTGTAGCCGTCCGGGATGGCTATGGCGATGTCGGGAGCTGATGAGGCGTTCATCCAGGTTTCTGTAAGGAAGGCGATGTCCGGCGATGTAGTGTCGAGTAGGTTCCAAAGGTCAATGGCGTGTCTGTGGACCGAGCGGGTGTTGAGCAGGATGCATTTTAGGTGGTTATTGTCGGAGCTCTGTTTGGAGTTTGTGGATTTGGTGTGGGTTCTGATGCAGTCGAACTTGCAGGAGTGGCAGGTGAAGGGTCCATGGGTATGTCCTGGGGCGGCTTGGTAGCAGTTTGGTGGTCGCCCGGGGTTAAGGGCTGAGAGGGTTGTGGCGTCGTACGTTATGCGGGCGGAGTGGATTTTGCGGGGGCCAGGGGGTCTGGCGCTGAGCGCGGTCCTGGTGCGGACGGGCGTAGACGGGCTTACCTTTGGCGCACCTTCGGCACGCATGGGGCGTGACCACTGCGCGTGGACGCTGCGCGCAGATGCATCTGTCATATTTGGATAGTGGAGGGGGGAGGGGCGAGGGAGGAGCAGCTGGGAGGCGGGAGCGGGGTGGAGAACTGGCTACGAGGCACAACAAACAAATTGGCAACAAAAGCAAAACTGAAACAGGACGAGATTGGGGCGCCGAGATGAATGACGCTATGGGCAGTGGCACCGGCACAATCAAGCAGTAATTCTGATTTTAAAAGTCTAGCAATGCGAGCGCTAACTTGCACAAAATAAATGCGAGCAAAGGACACTATAATTAATTAGCAATAGCGAGCAATAGCGATATAATAGTGAGCAATAGCGATATAATAGTGAGCAATAGCGCTACGATACCCAGGCACTAAGATTCTTCACAGGCAAGCAGTGTGAGCCAAGCGCTGCAATATCCAGGCAGGGAGCGTGGGGAGCGACCGCTTCTCAGCAGAGTCAGAGAGGTCACAGCGCTACTTCGAACGGGACGAGCCTAATCAGTCAGTGGGAGGGAGGAGCAGCTGGGAGGCGGGAGCGGGGTGGAGAGGCTGGCTACGAGGCACAACAAACAAAATGGCAATGAAAGCAAAACTGAAACAGGACGAGATTGGGGCACCGAGATGAATGACGCTACGGGCAGTGGCACCGGCACAATCAAGCAGTAATTCTGATTTTAAAAGTCTAGCAATGCGAGCGCTAACTTGCACAAAATAAATGCGAGCAAAGGACACTATAATTAATTAGCAATAGCGATATAAAAGTGTGCAATAGTGATATTATAGTGAGCAATAGCGCTACGATACCCAGGCACTAAGATTCTTCACAGGCAAGCAGTGTGAGCCAAGCGCTGCAATATCCAGGCAGGGAGCGTGGGGAGCGACCGCTTCTCAGCAGAGTCAGAGAGGTCACAGCGCTACTTCGAACGGGACGAGCCTAATCAGTCAGTGGAAGGGAGGAGCAGCTGGGAGGCGGGAGCGGGGTGGAGAGGCTGGCTACGAGGCATGTGAGAAGTTGGCCTGGTAGGGGATGTTTCCAATTCTGGAACCACCTACTACCTGACCAAACAATCCCCTTATGGTGTCTGGTTGTAAGTCAACCTTATTAGACAAGCTATCCTAGGGGTAGCATGGACTAAGCAGCCTAAAGGCTTAACTTAAGAGGTCGTGTTAAGCGAGCTGTTTTACCACATACAATCCTGTAATACCAAATGAAAGGACACCACACAAGTATATATTATAAAAATATATGTGTTTATTACTAAAAACAATCCCCAGTATTCTTTATGAATAAAGGGGCACAAGCGTTAAATCAAAAGCACTGTTTAAACATACAAGTTGCACAATTATGGATGAGGGCGGGGGGCCACTCAAACCATATACTAAACAAGTGGTATAAGAGAGGCCACTCGAACAGTGGTTAGGCCTAGGGCCTAGGGAATCGCTGGGAGCAGTCAGGACAAGCAATGCTGAAGTCGGGAATGGCCCTCGGGATTCGGGAGATGTGCGGAAAGCGCACGCATGCACCAATGTTAACCAATGGTGCGTAAAAGTCAAATAGTTAAAGTTTAAGGACACTTCCGCTGAACCTAGAGGAACAAAACTTAACACACAGACCCTAGAGGTGTGCACCAGTGTGGGAACACCGGCGGAGCAAAGTTACCTCACCCACAGGAAGTGGGTGCACAGGGTCGAAGTGGCGTCGGGTTTTGACACGCAGGCTCTTGGTGCTTGAAGCTGAAAGGGCTGCAGGCAGGGTGAAGACGAAGTGTCCGGTGGAGTCCAAGGGTGGACTCAAGTTGTAGAGTACCTGAAAGCAGAGGGGACAGAGTCTGGGTCACTCAGCAGTGACCAGGGTGGAACCAGGACGGAACCAGGCAATGTCGGGCGCAATCAGGTGGTCGTCGAGGAGCTTCTCTCCGCTGTCACGTGGGCTCTGGGGCATCTGCGACATCCAGGAGCAGGTCACGATCTGTCCCACGCAGGCTCTCACCGTCGGTGCAGTTGGCTTCAGGTTTGGAGCAAACAAGCCTTGGTAAGAGCAATCCACGCAGGATCGGAAGATTGCTTCTCACTCGGACCAGGAAGGTCAGAGTCGGGGCTCCTTTTCAGGGGAGCTGGTGTGGATCTGGAGCAACCAGATTCACGAGTCTTCTTCGGTAGTTCGTCGGCACAGGGACCACAAGCCAGCTGGCAAGTGACCGGGCCAATGCGTTGAGCCAAATCGTGCCAAAGGGCCCCACGCAGCACTCGTCGAGTGTGGAGGGCTGAACTTCGGCTCAGGAGTAGCTCAGGGTGGGGGCTTCTCAAACCCCGGTGTACAGCTTCGAGGGTCACTCGTGGGCTGCACGGTCAGCGTCTCGTGGTCACTTCAAGATGGCGTGCCCCACGCTTCCGGTCGCCTCCACGGGTCTCAGCTTTGCAGGGACGGTGGATCGGGCTGTTAGAAGCTGGGCAGGCTTGATCTCGTCGATCTCAGTCGCTCGAGTTCCGGCGGGAACTGCAACTAAGTAGACGTCGAGGGCTGGATGGTGCCTGCTGCTGCAGGGTGGTCACTCCTTGACCACAAGGGAGATTCTTCGGGCTTCCACGTTGAGATGGAGGGCGAAGGGTCCAGAATATCGTTTCAAATGTTTCTTCCAGGAAATCTGATGTGCATTGGCACTGCTCCCACTCTTATTCGAATCTGGTGGGCGTGATTACCTGCTAGGTCCCCTCCTATGGGTGGGACCCAGGAAGTGGGTGGATACACCCCCTTCCTTTGATCCAGGCCGCCCTGGCACGAGGGCTGGAGTGCCCCAGAACCGGTTTGGCCGGATTATGCAAGGGGCAGCCTTGTGCGCCCCAGGCAGTGTCTGGTTTCTTTCAAACCTCCCTGCTACAATACACTATCTCCTGTCTGGAGGGCGGTGACACCCTCCTGTGACAGGAAACCCTTTGTCCAGGACCCCCTTGACTGGGTTTCGGTCAGCTCCAGGGGTCCAGACATTTGTCTGTGGCAGAGGCATCCATTTTGTGGATCTTAAGGCCTTTGGAGAAATCAACCGCATTAAAGTGAAGTAACATGTCTTACCCCTCTAGAGGGGTGGAATGCCATCCCCGTCGCCAGAACTGGCGAGGGGATGGTATTCCAAAGCGTATGACACCTTACACGACATGTTTTGATAAAGCCAAACCAGAGTTGCTAAATAACCGCGAGGATTATAAGGCACTTAATAGTATATGGTATGGCATTATCCTGAAACAGCTTAGGGATTTGTTCCCGACGGCTGCAGACAGGCTCAGCTCATGCTAGAGCTCCATCTCACATAAAAACCATGCACCCAGCCTCCAGGATTGGTGAGGCCTGTCTATAGGAGTGGCTCACAGGTTTACATGTGTCCAGATATAGGTTTAGACATAGGTATACTATATCTAAGCAAGGGGTGTGTTCACCACCTTACCCCAGCTGAGTGATCAGCCAGTTGTGTCAATTTAAGAACCAGCCAGGGGTGGCAAAAGATATGCTGCAGCCCCTGGTAGGCCTTAGTGGCTCCTGTGCCCTGTGCACCTATAGTGCATTCTACAGGGGCTGACAAGGAGTCCATTTCCAATTGGTATGTACCTAGGGTACATGGAATCCATTTTACAGAGAGAGCAGATGGCCTGGGGCCCTGATTAGCAGGGAACCAGGTCAACTAAGTCAAAAAACCAGCTAAACACAGGCAAAAAATCTGGGGTAACCATAGTCAGGTAGCCACCTTCCTACATAACCCCCCCCCAAACGAAAGGAGATAAGGCTATCCTTGGCCAGGTAAGCCTATATTGCCTGAGTGGCCATATAAGGAAGTACCTGCACTAGCATGGGTACCCCCTGTCTCATGGTCCACTAAGCAGTCCCTCACCCTTTGGGTATTAGAGGGTCTCCACCATAGGGAATCACTACCTTGGGTGTGTTTATGCAAAGTTAAAGGCTGGTTTGGATATGGAGTATTGAAGTGAGGCTCTACTAATTTAGGGCTTAGCTTCCTCCAATTATCTTCCACCATGTGTGCCTTTCTTTCTTTAACTGAGTTGCACTGTGCTCTCAGGGTCAACCTCTGGCTACCTAAAGCTGGAGGCTGGGTCCCTCTGTTTGGCTTGCTGGAGGGACAGTTCAGGTTTGGGCCCTTTGGGTCCCAGGTTTGGCTGTGCCCAACAGAATCCATCTGGGGGAGGTCCCTAACTGTTTTTAAGGGGGCTCCCTCAGGAGTTTTTAAAGTTTTCACCTTACTAGGGCTACTAGTTTTGGTGCACCTAATCTTTTGATGGGGGTGCTTTATTTGACAGGGGGCCCTCTGGGTCTCACTGTCCTTCTTGTCCTCTGCAGCCCTGGGCTGGCTAAGGCAAGGGAGAGAGGGGCAGGTTACCTGCTCCAGACTGGGTCCCACCTGAGAAGGGTCCACTGACATCAGAGGTTCTGTCAGGCTAGGCCCAACCACCTCTGGGGCAGTTCCTTCATCAGGGGTAAGATCAGTTCCCTGAGGAGGCTGATCCTGTCCTAAAGTCTGGTGAGGGGGAGATTTCTCTTCCTCCTCCATGCTCTCAGTTTGTGTGGAGTTATCCATCATTTCAGGTTTCACAACACACGTGTCAGTTTGAGTTTGGGCTGTGGCCATCACAGCCCCACCAACCTTTTCAGGAGGAGACTCAGTTTGGGTTTCTGCTGTTATCATAACAGCTTTGCTATTCTGTTCAGGAAGAGCTTTTGCTAAAGATGGGGCAGGGAGTATCCCCGCCCTACCAACCTTTTCAGGAAGGACATCTTGAATTGGGGCTGTAGCCATTACAGCCCCACTAACCTTTCCATTGGAATTTACCATTCTAGAATGGATTTCCTGTTCAACCCCAGCCCAGGCTGAGATTTCTAAATCATTACCCAGTAGACAGTCTACAGGCAAGTTTGGGGACACTGCCACTCTCTTTGGGCCAGTGACCCCTCCCCAGCTGAGACTTACTACTGCCATGGGATGATTTGTTTGGATGCCATCAATGTTTATTACCTGGTATGTGGCACCAGGTAAAAGTTGCTTAGGGGGGACTATGCCATCAGCCACCATGGTGATGCTAGCCCCTGTGTCTCTAAAAGCTTCAACTCTTAAACCATTGATGATGGGTTCTTGTCTATACTTGCTCAAAGTATTTGGGCAAGCAGAGAAGTTGGCAAACCCCATGCCAGCCTCATAAACAAGATCATTGGGTGATGGGGACCTGGATAGGCCAGGGTCCACCTGATTTCCAAAAGTAAACCCACCCAGATTCCTGGGTGTGCTTCCACTTCCTGGGGGATTACTGCTGACAGTAACAGGAGGTGTTGAAGCTGGCTTTGGAGGTATATTTTCTTTATTGTTATTCTTGGGACAACAGCTGTCTGTTTTGTAATGCCCCACCTGTTTACAGGGATAACAATAGGGTTTTTTCTCAGTTGAAGAAGTGTCTTGGGACCCACCCCCATCCTTGGAGTTTTGGGGCCCTGGGGAAGTCTTTTCTTTACTTTTATCCCCACCCTTATCTTGAGGCTTGGTAGACTCCTTCTTCTGGTTACTGTCCTGATTCTTAGGCCTAATCCTGGTTCTGACCCATTTGTCTGCCTTCTTTCCCAATTCTTGGGGAGAGGTCAGATCAGAGTCTACCAGGTGCTGGTGTAAGAGCTGGTTCTGACAATTACTTAGGATCTGCTCCCTCATAATCAAATTATACAATCCTGTAAAGTCATGTACTTTGCTGCCATGTAGCCAACCCTCCAGAGCCTTAGTAGCACAATCTACAAAATCAGTCCAGTCCTGAGTCTGTGTCTTCTGGGTGTCTCTGAACTTGAACCTGTACTGTTCAGTGGTTAAGCCAAACCCATCTATCAGAACACTCTTCAGGACTTTGTAATTGTTTGCATCCTCATGTCTGACAGTGAGGAGCTTGTCCCTCCCTTTCTCTGAAAAGGAGTACCATAAGATTGCTGCCCACTGTTCCTCAGGAACCTGCTGTACCATGCAGGCTCTCTCAAGAGCAGTCATCCATTTGTGGATGTCATCCCCTTCCTTGTAGGGGGGCACAATCTTTGTCAGGTTTCTACTATCATAGGACCTGGGTTTCTCTTTAGAAATATTGCTGCCACCAGTGGCATCTAAGCCACACAATTTCTGCTCTCTTGCCAAGGCAAGTTTAGCTTGAGCTAAGGTAAGCTTAGCTTGACTCAGGGCTACCTCCTCTCTCTCTATCTGGAGTCTGACAGCCCTCATTCTAGCCCTATGCTCAGCTTTCTGAGAAGCACTCATGCCTCTCTCTGATTCTCTGGAGGCACTAGAAAGATGAGAGTCCCCTGAGGGAGATCTCACTCTTCTGTTGCCTGGGAGAATCGTATGTTGGGTTCTGGGGAGGTGCTGGCCCTCTCCATTCCCCAGTAGGTCCAAGTTGGCCTGGCTAAGCCTACCAACTGGAACCTGGCTACCCTGATCCTGTACCTCTAAGTCCTCAACCTCTGAGTCCTCATCCAAGTCATCATCATCCTCCTCTTCAGGGGGATCAACTGCAGGGGGGTTCCCTCCAGTTCCTGTATCTAGGGAAGCTGCTTTTGCCTTCTCTAAGTCATCCTGTTCTAGGATTTCTACCAGGATTAGGCAGGTGGGGCTTCTGCCCCTTTTTAACCCTCTTGCTTTGCACAAGGCAATCAAGTCTCTGCGGGTTAGTTTGTCATATCCAAAAGTTGCCTGGGTAGGGTCAACTGTCACAGGACTAGACCCTGAGGCCTTTCCTGTGTCAGACATGGTTACTAGTGAGGTGTAAGTGGTGCACTTACCTACACTAAGTGTTTTCCTACTGGACCTTGCTAGTGAGTTGTAGTCAGGGGTGTGCTACTCCCTTCAACCTACAACTACTAAGTTCAGTAGAACTTAATATGCTAAGCTTTTGATTTTATATGTACCTAGAGGTACTTGATGTGATCTTTCAATTTGATATAAAGATTGCAATGGTAAAACAACAGCAAGCTCAAATCCCACCGCTGCCACCAATGTGAGAAGTTGGCCTGGTAGGGGATGTTTCCAATTCTGGAACCACCTACTACCTGACCAAACAATCCCCTTATGGTGTCTGGTTGTAAGTCAACCTTATTAGACAAGCTATCCTAGGGGTAGCATGGACTAAGCAGCCTAAAGGCTTAACTTAAGAGGTCGTGTTAAGCGAGCTGTTTTACCACATACAATCCTGTAATACCAAATGAAAGGACACCACACAAGTATATATTATAAAAATATATGTGTTTATTACTAAAAACAATCCCCAGTATTCTTTATGAATAAAGGGGCACAAGCGTTAAATCAAAAGCACTGTTTAAACATACAAGTTGCACAATTATGGATGAGGGCGGGGGGCCACTCAAACCATATACTAAACAAGTGGTATAAGAGAGGCCACTCGAACAGTGGTTAGGCCTAGGGCCTAGGGAATCGCTGGGAGCAGTCAGGACAAGCAATGCTGAAGTCGGGAATGGCCCTCGGGATTCGGGAGATGTGCGGAAAGCGCACGCATGCACCAATGTTAACCAATGGTGCGTAAAAGTCAAATAGTTAAAGTTTAAGGACACTTCCGCTGAACCTAGAGGAACAAAACTTAACACACAGACCCTAGAGGTGTGCACCAGTGTGGGAACACCGGCGGAGCAAAGTTACCTCACCCACAGGAAGTGGGTGCACAGGGTCGAAGTGGCGTCGGGTTTTGACACGCAGGCTCTTGGTGCTTGAAGCTGAAAGGGCTGCAGGCAGGGTGAAGACGAAGTGTCCGGTGGAGTCCAAGGGTGGACTCAAGTTGTAGAGTACCTGAAAGCAGAGGGGACAGAGTCTGGGTCACTCAGCAGTGACCAGGGTGGAACCAGGACGGAACCAGGCAATGTCGGGCGCAATCAGGTGGTCGTCGAGGAGCTTCTCTCCGCTGTCACGTGGGCTCTGGGGCATCTGCGACGTCCAGGAGCAGGTCACGATCTGTCCCACGCAGGCTCTCACCGTCGGTGCAGTCGGCTTCAGGTTTGGAGCAAACAAGCCTTGGTAAGAGCAATCCACGCAGGATCGGAAGATTGCTTCTCACTCGGACCAGGAAGGTCAGAGTCGGGGCTCCTTTTCAGGGGAGCTGGTGTGGATCTGGAGCAACCAGATTCACGAGTCTTCTTCGGTAGTTCGTCGGCACAGGGACCACAAGCCAGCTGGCAAGTGACCGGGCCAACGCGTTGAGCCAAATCGTGCCAAAGGGCCCCACGCAGCACTCGTCGAGTGTGGAGGGCTGAACTTCGGCTCAGGAGTAGCTCAGGGTGGGGGCTTCTCAAACCCCGGTGTACAGCTTCGAGGGTCACTCGTGGGCTGCACGGTCAGCGTCTCGTGGTCACTTCAAGATGGCGTGCCCCACGCTTCCGGTCGCCTCCACGGGTCTCAGCTTTGCAGGGACGGTGGATCGGGCTGTTAGAAGCTGGGCAGGCTTGATCTCGTCGATCTCAGTCGCTCGAGTTCCGGCGGGAACTGCAACTAAGTAGACGTCGAGGGCTGGATGGTGCCTGCTGCTGCAGGGTGGTCACTCCTTGACCACAAGGGAGATTCTTCGGGCTTCCACGTTGAGATGGAGGGCGAAGGGTCCAGAATATCGTTTCAAATGTTTCTTCCAGGAAATCTGATGTGCATTGGCACTGCTCCCACTCTTATTCGAATCTGGTGGGCGTGATTACCTGCTAGGTCCCCTCCTATGGGTGGGACCCAGGAAGTGGGTGGATACACCCCCTTCCTTTGATCCAGGCCGCCCTGGCACGAGGGCTGGAGTGCCCCAGAACCGGTTTGGCCGGATTATGCAAGGGGCAGCCTTGTGCGCCCCAGGCAGTGTCTGGTTTCTTTCAAACCTCCCTGCTACAATACACTATCTCCTGTCTGGAGGGCGGTGACACCCTCCTGTGACAGGAAACCCTTTGTCCAGGACCCCCTTGACTGGGTTTCGGTCAGCTCCAGGGGTCCAGACATTTGTCTGTGGCAGAGGCATCCATTTTGTGGATCTTAAGGCCTTTGGAGAAATCAACCGTATTAAAGTGAAGTAACATGTCTTACCCCTCTAGAGGGGTGGAATGCCATCCCCGTCGCCAGAACTGGCGAGGGGATGGTATTCCAAAGCGTATGACACCTTACACGACATGTTTTGATAAAGCCAAACCAGAGTTGCTAAATAACCGCGAGGATTATAAGGCACTTAATAGTATATGGTATGGCATTATCCTGAAACAGCTTAGGGATTTGTTCCCGACGGCTGCAGACAGGCTCAGCTCATGCTAGAGCTCCATCTCACATAAAAACCATGCACCCAGCCTCCAGGATTGGTGAGGCCTGTCTATAGGAGTGGCTCACAGGTTTACATGTGTCCAGATATAGGTTTAGACATAGGTATACTATATCTAAGCAAGGGGTGTGTTCACCACCTTACCCCAGCTGAGTGATCAGCCAGTTGTGTCAATTTAAGAACCAGCCAGGGGTGGCAAAAGATATGCTGCAGCCCCTGGTAGGCCTTAGTGGCTCCTGTGCCCTGTGCACCTATAGTGCATTCTACAGGGGCTGACAAGGAGTCCATTTCCAATTGGTATGTACCTAGGGTACATGGAATCCATTTTACAGAGAGAGCAGATGGCCTGGGGCCCTGATTAGCAGGGAACCAGGTCAACTAAGTCAAAAAACCAGCTAAACACAGGCAAAAAATCTGGGGTAACCATAGTCAGGTAGCCACCTTCCTACAAGGCACAACAAACAAAATGGCAACGAAAGCAAAACTGAAACAGGACGAGATTGGGGCGCCGAGATGAATGACGCTATGGGCAGTGGCACCGGCACAATCAAGCAGTAATTCTGATTTTAAAAGTCTAGCAATGCGAGCGCTAACTTGCACAAAATAAATGCGAGCAAAGGACACTATAATTAATTAGCAATAGCGAGCAATAGCGATATAATAGTGAGCAATAGCGATATAATAGTGAGCAATAGCGCTACGATACCCAGGCACTAAGATTCTTCACAGGCAAGCAGTGTGAGCCAAGCGCTGCAATATCCAGGCAGGGAGCGTGGGGAGCGACCGCTTCTCAGCAGAGTCAGAGAGGTCACAGCGCTACTTCGAACGGGACGAGCCTAATCAGTCAGTGGGAGGGAGGAGCAGCTGGGAGGCGGGAGCGGGGTGGAGAGGCTGGCTACGAGGCACAACAAACAAAATGGCAATGAAAGCAAAACTGAAACAGGACGAGATTGGGGCACCGAGATGAATGACGCTACGGGCAGTGGCACCGGCACAATCAAGCAGTAATTCTGATTTTAAAAGTCTAGCAATGCGAGCGCTAACTTGCACAAAATAAATGCGAGCAAAGGACACTATAATTAATTAGCAATAGCGATATAAAAGTGAGCAATAGTGATATTATAGTGAGCAATAGCGCTACGATACCCAGGCACTAAGATTCTTCACAGGCAAGCAGTGTGAGCCAAGCGCTGCAATATCCAGGCAGGGAGCGTGGGGAGCGACCGCTTCTCAGCAGAGTCAGAGAGGTCACAGCGCTACTTCGAACGGGACGAGCCTAATCAGTCAGTGGAAGGGAGGAGCAGCTGGGAGGCGGGAGCGGGGTGGAGAGGCTGGCTACAAGGCACAACAAACAAAATGGCAACGAAAGCAAAACTGAAACAGGACGAGATTGGGGCGCCGAGATGAATGACGCTATGGGCAGTGGCACCGGCACAATCAAGCAGTAATTCTGATTTTAAAAGTCTAGCAATGCGAGCGCTAACTTGCACAAAATAAATGCGAGCAAAGGACACTATAATTAATTAGCAATAGCGAGCAATAGCGATATAATAGTGAGCAATAGCGATATAATAGTGAGCAATAGCGCTACGATACCCAGGCACTAAGATTCTTCACAGGCAAGCAGTGTGAGCCAAGCGCTGCAATATCCAGGCAGGGAGCGTGGGGAGCGACCGCTTCTCAGCAGAGTCAGAGAGGTCACAGCGCTACTTCGAACGGGACGAGCCTAATCAGTCAGTGGGAGGGAGGAGCAGCTGGGAGGCGGGAGCGGGGTGGAGAGGCTGGCTACGAGGCACAACAAACAAAATGGCAATGAAAGCAAAACTGAAACAGGACGAGATTGGGGCACCGAGATGAATGACGCTACGGGCAGTGGCACCGGCACAATCAAGCAGTAATTCTGATTTTAAAAGTCTAGCAATGCGAGCGCTAACTTGCACAAAATAAATGCGAGCAAAGGACACTATAATTAATTAGCAATAGCGAGCAATAGCGATATAATAGTGAGCAATAGCGATAATATAGTGAGCAATAGCGCTACGATACCCAGGCACTAAGATTCTTCGCAGGCAAGCAGTGTGAGCCAAGCGCTGCAATATCCAGGCAGGGAGCGTGGGGAGCGACCGCTTCTCAGCAGAGTCAGAGAGGTCACAGCGCTACTTCGAACGGGACGAGCCTAATCAGTCAGTGGGAGGGAGGAGCAGCTGGGAGGCGGGAGCGGGGTGGAGAGGCTGGCTACGAGGCACAACAAACAAAATGGCAATGAAAGCAAAACTGAAACAGGACGAGATTGGGGCACCGAGATGAATGACGCTACGGGCAGTGGCACCGGCACAATCAAGCAGTAATTCTGATTTTAAAAGTCTAGCAATGCGAGCGCTAACTTGCACAAAATAAATGCGAGCAAAGGACACTATAATTAATTAGCAATAGCGAGCAATAGCGATATAATAGTGAGCAATAGCGATAATATAGTGAGCAATAGCGCTACGATACCCAGGCACTAAGATTCTTCGCAGGCAAGCAGTGTGAGCCAAGCGCTGTAATATCCAGGCAGGGAGCGTGGGGAGCGACCGCTTCTCAGCAGAGTCAGAGAGGTCAGAGATGGTTTTTCTGGATCGCCACTTACTCCACATTGCAATGACACTGCGGGTGTCTGGTGATTGACCTTGAGAAAGCCTTCGACTCCGGGTGTCTGGTGCTTGACCTTGAGAAAGCCTTCGACTCCCTGGAGTGGGACTTCCTTTTTGCCACCCTATCACAATACGGCATCAGAGGCAGATTCCTTCGCTTGATCTGCTTGCTATATACAGCGTCAACAGCTAGGGTGAAGACTGGCCCCCTACATCTCTACCTCCCTACAGGTGGGCCACGGCAAATGTCAGGGAAGTCCGCTGTCCCGTTTACTTTTCTCCCTGGCCATAGAACCCTTTGTGGCTGCCATTTGAATGTAGGGCACAAACTGGGGCATCCCCCATTGGCCGACGATATTCTATTATATATCCGAGACGTGCAGTCAATCCCCCCTCTTTTGGTCTGCATACTCAGCGATTTTGCATCCCTCTCTGGACTGCGAGTTAACTGGACCAAATCATGCTTCTTCCTGTTTGCCGCTGAGTGCCCCAATCCCAATTTCACCCTCAACAGTGTGCCCATTTCTTGGCAAAAAGAAACATTCCGTTACTTAGGGATAAGAGTGTATCACCAAAAAACAGATCTACTGGACTGTAAACGTGGGAAAACGATCACAGCTCTCCATTCCCAGATGTCCTTCAGGCCAATCTTCCCCTGTCGGTCATGGGCCTCCTAAAAATGGTGGCCCTGCCCAGACTGTTACACTATTTTACTAACCTGGCCCTGTACATCGCACCTCCCTTCTTCCATGCGTTTGAACGTTTCATGAGGGAATTTATATGGAATAGCTCCCGTTGCCACGTGGCACTTGCACCAACCTGGGTGAACTGGCAGTCCTGAACCTGGAGCAATACTACCTCGCCTCACAGCTCCAATGGGTGGCCAGGTGGATAGCGGAACTTCAGCTACCTGACATGGCCACTCTCTCGCCACCCAGGCCGATTACATCAATACTCAAACAGTTTCACCCCTGCGCAAGAGGGAGACCACTGGAACCTCTACTTCTGGGAGTTGCGCAACGGTGCAACCCTAGATGCATATGCATAACACGTTTGTCGCTGCCATATGCACTGGCACTGCCTCTGCAGTGCACACCGCGAGGTCCACTCAACACCACATCTGCAGAACTGACCACCAGGCTGCAGGCCGGACTTCACACTTCAGGTGACCTGTATCAAAATGATACTTTAATACCCCATGACACACTGATAGAAGAAAATGGCCTGCAGTCAGGCCACTTCTTAATGCATAACTCGCTGATTGCTGCCTTGAGTGGCAAATGTAGGATGTGACAACTGAGCATCAAACACACTTGACCATCCAGTACATGTTATGGGATGGTGAAGGCACCTCACTAAATGGTTTGCCACCTCACTGCAACATTACACAGCGATGTCTCTACTGCCCTCGAGGCAACATTGTGCAGAGGCATCCCCAACATAGCCATTGTCATCTCTAAGAGCATGTTCTTCACTTTGCCACTGGATTCAAGCAAGCCGGGCTGAAGATGACTGTAATGCCAGAAACCGGTCCCAGGATGCTTGATTCCGGTCCAGGGAAGACATGGCTTGGCAGTTCGGGCTGGACTGTTCCCATGAGGCACAGGGTCAGACTGATTTGCATATGGCCATGTCTGTACTGGGGTGGCGGAGTGAGCTAAAGAACGGTGATGGATTAAACCCAGATCAGTTGACTGGGGGTGAGTGTTTGTATTGTTAACGCTCCGTCCATCATCACCTTTGGTTTTTCTTTGTTCGCCCTAAGTTGGCAGGGTATGCTCAGACGTGAGTCCCTTGCTCACTTTGCCACTGGAGTCAAGCAAGCCCGGCTGAAGACGGCTGTAATGCCAGAAACCGGTCCTGGGAAGCTTGATTCCGGTCCAGGGAAGACATGGCTTGGCAGTTCGGGCTGGACTGTTCCCATGAGGCACAGGGTCAGACTGATTTGCATATGGCCATGTCTGTACTGGGGTGGCGGAGTGAGCTAAAGAACGGTGATGGATTAAACCCAGATCAGTTGACTGGGGGTGAGTGTTTGTGTTGTTAACGCTCCGTCCATCATCACCTTTGGTTTTTCTTTGTTCGCCCTAAAGCGGCAGGGTCTGCTCAGACGTGAGTCCCTTGCTCACTTTGCCACTGGAGTCAAGCAAGCCCGGCTGAAGACGGCTGTAATGCCAGAAACCGGTCCTGGGAAGCTTGATTCCGGTCCACGGAAGACATGGCTTGGCAGTTTGGGCTGGACTGTACCCTTGAGGCACAGGGTCAGACTGATTTGCATATGGCCATGTCTGAACTGGGGTGGCGGAATGAGCTAAAGAACGGTGATGGATTAAACCCAGATCAGTTGACTGGGGTTGAGTGTTTGTATTGTTAACGCTCCGTCCATCATCACCTTTGGTTTTTCTTTGTTCGCCCTAAGTTGGCAGGGTATGCTCAGACGTGAGTCCCTTGCTCACTTTGCCACTGGAGTCAAGCAAGCCCGGCTGAAGACGGCTGTAATGCCAGAAACCGGTCCTGGGAAGCTTGATTCCGTTCCACGGAAGACATGGCTTGGCAGTTCGGGCTGGACTGTTCCCATGAGGCACAGGGTCAGACTGATTTGCATATGGCCATGTCTGTACTGGGGTGGCGGAGTGAGCTAAAGAACGGTGATGGATTAAACCCAGATCAGTTGACTGGGGGTGAGTGTTTGTATTGTTAACGCTCCGTCCATCATCACCTTTGGTTTTTCTTTGTTCGCCCTAAGTTGGCAGGGTATGCTCAGATGTGAGTCCCTTGCTCACTTTGCCACTGGAGTCAAGCAAGCCCGGCTGAAGACGGCTGTAATGCCAGAAACCGGTCCTGGGAAGCTTGATTCCGGTCCAGGGAAGACATGGCTTGGCAGTTCGGGCTGGACTGTTCCCATGAGGCACAGGGTCAGACTGATTTGCATATGGCCATGTCTGTACTGGGGTGGCGGAGTGAGCTAAAGAACGGTGATGGATTAAACCCAGATCAGTTGACTGGGGGGTGAGTGTTTGTATTGTTAACGCTCCGCCCATCATCACCTTTGGTTTTTCTTTGTTCGCCCTAAAGCGGCAGGGTCTGCTCAGACGTGAGTCCCTTGATCACTTTGCCACTGGAGTCAAGCAAGCCCGACTGAAGACGGCTGCAATGCCAGAAACCAGTCCTGGGAAGCTTGATTCCGGTCCAGGGAAGACATGGCTTGGCAGTTCGGGCTGGACTGTTCCCTTGAGGCACAGGGTCAGACTGATTTGCATATGGCCATGTCTGAACTGGGGTGGCGGAATGAGCTAAAGAACGGTGATGGATTAAACCCAGATCAGTTGACTGGGGGTGAGTGTTTGTATTGTCAACGCTCCGTCCATCACCACCTTTGGTTTTTCTTTGTTCGCCCTAAGTTGGCAGGGTATGCTGAGACGTGAGTCCCTTGCTCACTTTGCCACTGGAGTCAAGCAAGCCGGGCTGAAGACGGCTGTAATGCCAGAAACCGGTCCTGGGAAGCTTGATTCCGGTCCACGGAAGACATGGCTTGGCAGTTCGGGCTGGACTGTTCCCATGAGGCACAGGGTCAGACTGATTTGCATATGGCCATGTCTGTACTGGGGTGGCGGAGTGAGCTAAAGAACGGTGATGGATTAAACCCAGATCAGTTGACTGGGGGTGAGTGTTTGTATTGTTAACGCTCCGTCCATCATCACCTTTGGTTTTTCTTTGTTCGCCCTAAGTTGACAGGGTATGCTCAGACGTGAGTCCCTTGCTCACTTTGCCACTGGAGTCAAGCAAGCCCGGCTGAAGACGGCTGTAATGCCAGAAACCGGTCCTGGGAAGCTTGATTCCGTTCCAGGGAAGACATGGCTTGGCAGTTCGGGCTGGACTGTTCCCATGAGGCACAGGGTCAGACTGATTTGCATATGGCCATGTCTGAACTGGGGTGGCGGAATGAGCTAAAGAATGGTGATGGATTAAACCCAGATCAGTTGACTGGGGGTGAGTGTTTGTATTGTTAACGCTCCGTCCATCATCACCTTTGGTTTTTCTTTGTTCGCCCTAAGTTGGCAGGGTATGCTGAGACGTGAGTCCCTTGCTCACTTTGCCACTGGAGTCAAGCAAGCCGGGCTGAAGACGGCTGTAATGCCAGAAACCGGTCCTGGGAAGCTTGATTCCGGTCCACGGAAGACATGGCTTGGCAGTTCGGGCTGGACTGTTCCCATGAGGCACAGGGTCAGACTGATTTGCATATGGCCATGTCTGTACTGGGGTGGCGGAGTGAGCTAAAGAACGGTGATGGATTAAACCCAGATCAGTTGACTGGGGGTGAGTGTTTGTATTGTTAACGCTCCGTCCATCATCACCTTTGGTTTTTCTTTGTTCGCCCTAAGTTGACAGGGTATGCTCAGACGTGAGTCCCTTGCTCACTTTGCCACTGGAGTCAAGCAAGCCCGGCTGAAGACGGCTGTAATGCCAGAAACCGGTCCTGGGAAGCTTGATTCCGTTCCAGGGAAGACATGGCTTGGCAGTTCGGGCTGGACTGTTCCCATGAGGCACAGGGTCAGACTGATTTGCATATGGCCATGTCTGAACTGGGGTGGCGGAATGAGCTAAAGAATGGTGATGGATTAAACCCAGATCAGTTGACTGGGGGTGAGTGTTTGTATTGTTAACGCTCCGTCCATCATCACCTTTGGTTTTTCTTTGTTCGCCCTAAGTTGACAGGGTATGCTCAGACGTGAGTCCCGTGCTCACTTTGCCACTGGAGTCAAGCAAGCCCGGCTGAAGACGGCTGTAATGCCAGAAACCGGTCCTGGGAAGCTTGATTCCGGTCCAGGGAAGACATGGCTTGGCAGTTCGGGCTGGACTGGTCCCATGAGGCACAGGGCCAGACTGATTTGCATATGGCCATGTCTGAACTGGGGTGGCGGAATGAGCTAAAGAACGGTGATGGATTGAACCCAGATCAGTTGACTGGGGGTGAGTGTTTGTATTGTCAACGCTCCGTCCATCACCACCTTTGGGTTTTCTTTGTTCGCCCTAAGTTGGCAGGGTATGCTGAGACGTGAGTCCCTTGCTCACTTTGCCACTGGAGTCAAGCAAGCCGGGCTGAAGACGGCTGTAATGCCAGAAACCGGTCCTGGGAAGCTTGATTCCGGTTCACGGAAGACATGGCTTGGCAGTTCGGGCTGGACTGTTCCCATGAGGCACAGGGTCAGACTGATTTGCATATGGCCATGTCTGAACAGGGGTGGCGGAGTGAGCTAAAGAACGGTGATGGATTAAACCCAGATCAGTTGACTGGGGGTGAGTGTTTGTATTGTCAACGCTCCATCCATCATCACCTTTGGTTTTTCTTTGTACTTGAACATGGCACACTTAACATATCCGTCCTCACATGACATCACACGCACACACACAATTGTTATTGCAGTAGGGACTGTACTGTAGATGAGATGTCATAAGCAAAATAATGGAACATTAAGCATCTAGCACCGCCATTCACGCTGTCGTGCTGCTTCCTTGAACTTGTAACTATTTCACTATGTTAAAAAAAGAAAAACAGATTTAAACAAACAAAAAAGATCAGGGCTGCTGTTTCTCCTCGGCCGGGGAGGTTCCAGATGTCGTTGTGGCTGTGATCAGGGCAGTCTCAGTTTTGTGATTGCTGCAGAAACCAGATTGGAAGGCGTTGAGTAGCTGGTTCGGCTCCACGTGTATTGTGAGTTGCCTGTTGATAGTCTTTTCCAGTACCTTGTCTGGGATTGGAATGGGGGCAAGGAGATAGGCAGGGAGTTTTTGAGTTTTGCTGGGTGTTGGTGGAGAGGTTTTGAGAAGTGGACTTGTTTCCAGGTGTCAGGAAATGTTGTGGTGGTGATTGAGGTGTTGAGCATGGTGGTAAGTTCCTGGCCGGTCCTTTGGTTTCCAAGGTTAAAGATGTGGTGCAGGTATGGGTCAGTGGGAGCTCTTGAGTGGATACATTTCATGGTGGGGGTGCTGTCCTGGGTGGAGAGCTGGTCCCAGGTGACCAGTCTGTGGTTCGTGTTGGTTGCGGTGAGGGTGTATCAGTTGAGTAAGTCCGTGGGTGTAGATTTCCCTCACACGTGGTTGCCAACTTACCGTTGGCAAGTGTGAGTGAGGAAAAAACTCACCTCTGCTACGTGGAAACTCTGTGGCGTTTTCCAGAACTCCGCAAACTCCACAGAGCGTGAAAAACACTGCAAACTCCGCGAAAGGAGCAGAGTTCACAGGTCTACTTTCGATGTGTACGGCTAGGGCTGTGTTCTTTGTTGCCCTCAGCAGGCGGTGGTAGAGGTCGAGGAAGGTCTGGAAGGCTGCCCTGTTGTGGGTGTTCTTGCTGGTGCACCATCTCCTTTCCAGCTGTTTGCTGTCACGTTTAGCTGTTCTGAGTTCTTCGGTTTACAAGTTTGCCTTTTTCGAGGCTCTTCTGGGATTGTTGCTCTTGATGGGGGTGTTACTGTTGGCACAATTGATGACCCAGGTGTTGAAGTTCTTAATTCCCTGTTCCAGGTTGGGTGAAGCGACTGGGTTGGAGGTGTTGAGGGCGTCCGTCCACCAGGTCTCTGTAATTTTGCTCCAGCTGTGGTGGGTGGCACTGGCCATCTTGGGGGTGGAAACGTGGGGGCTGGAGCGGCTGAAGTGGATTATGGAGTGGTCGGTCCATGTGAGTTCTGTGACGTGGCTGCATTTGCTGATGTTCTGTGCACTTCACGAGGTTTTTACGCATGCTAAACTAAGCAAATTACACAGAAATGCAGCGATCTGGTCATGTCTTACACACCACACATCACATGTATGATGCACGTGCATGGTATGTACATAACATGAGCGATTTCAAGAACTGAAGTTAGTTTGCGTTGTAAAGCAGTTAATATACATACAAGTGAACGATTGTGAACATTACTATGCACGTATTTGCATCTATATATATGCGAACATAACATTAAAAAACACATTTGTTTCTTCAGTTTGACAATACTTCACTTGGTAAAGGCAAGCTCAACCCAAGGCAGTGATGCACTGAACAGAGGATAAAAATAATGAAGAAATGGCTGCCAGGGAAGCAAAAGGAAGAGAGGGTACGAAGAGAGAAAGTAATGATGCTCCCTGGACTATGGCCTCAGATTGGCAGAACTAGAAGAACTCAACCTCTTGAGCCAAGAAGATCATGTGAGCGTGAGTGTAACACGTGATTGTATCATGGAAGGGGCAACAGGCAGGGGCAGAGGGGCAGCTATGAAAACGCTGTGGATGTCTACCCCTCCTGCCCCCATAAACCGGCAGTGGGACAACGCAGTAGAGGGGAGACATCCACTACAACGCGGTCTTTACACCGTGATACGTTTACAAAGTGGCCATTACAACACAAGTCATTACAACGACTTGCACTGGATGGCGCTATACACTAAGGAATAGCATGATTTACTATTCCAACACCTTCCCTACTGTTACGTAGGCTGGAGTTGATATTGTAAATCATACTATTCCTAAGTCCAGCGTCTCTAGCGCAAGTCGTTGTAACGACTTGTGTTGGAATGACTGTGTTGTAAACGTATCGCAGTGTAAAGACCGCGTTGTAACGTCATACATTCGCAGCAGAGTGATCTGGAAATCATGCTGCCCAGTTCCCTGTCCTGTCCTCCTGCCTCCTGAATGGGCAGTGAGAGAAGGCAGTAGACTGATGACGTAGCAGTGAAGACATCATGCTGCCCTGTTACCTGTCCTCCCAGATCCAATTTTGGAGATGGTCTCCATCTATACCCACGACCCGGACCCGCTATTTTGTCTGACCTTTGTTCCGTTCTTTCTTCAACTCCCCACTCCTCCTGATGACTCTGAATCGTTTTTCTCTTTTTTGCTGGACTGCCTTAAAAAAAAAATATATATAAAATATATATATATATATATATATATTACCTACTGGCGATAGCCAGTAGGTATATATAGTTAGGATTGTTTGCCATAGGGAAATCGCAACATTCTATTGGGAATAACTTTGGCGCCGGTTGAGGAATCTTCCTGAAATTTTCCTTAACTTTGCCTCGCGGCGCTCCGCTCCTTCCCTGAAAGATTGGGGGGGATTCGTCAAGCGGGGGCCGAGATAAAAGGGGGGTCCCATAACGTGGTTTCCCCATGTTAATTTCCATAGGGCGGTTGGACTCACTTTTAGCCCGAACGGCTGAATGGTTTTCCACCAAACTTGGCAAAATTGTATGGACTGGTAGCCCGATGTGCCTTTGCTATATCTCAAGATATGTGCTCCAGTGGTTTTTATGAAAATTAACTTTGAAAAAATATATATTGGGCTACATTGGGCTATATATATGTTAGAGCCCAAATGTTGCCCAATGTAGCCCATTGTAGTCCAATGTAGCCCAAAGATGGCCACCAGAGACAAAAAAAAAACAAATGTAGCCCAAATATCAGCCAGATGTAGCCCAACTATAGCCCAATGACAGAATGTTCCAGAGTGTTCTAAAGAACAACTAGAGCGCTAACAGTCTTACTTATGACAAAAGCATGGCACACCTGAAGTCATCTTGATTGGAATAAAAACATTTAATTTGCAAAGGAACAAAATGAGGGGGTTAATTTTGCCTTAGAAATTATGATTAGTGCTGAAGAAAGAAAAATTAGGGCACATTTTGAGTGACTTCTCAAATCCTCTTATATTTCATTAAAACAATTCTGATATGCAGTCTCCCAAGATGGCCACCAGAGACAAAAGAGCCCAAATGTAGCTCAAATATCAGCCAGATGTAGCCCAACTATAGCCCAATGACAGAATGTCCCAGAGTGTTCTAAAGAACAACTAGAACGTTAACAGTCTTACTTATGACAAAAGTATGGCACACCTGAAGTCATCTTGATTGGAATAAATGTGGTAACACTTAATACATTTAATTTGAAAAGGAACAAAATGAGGTGTTTCATTTTGCCATAGAAATTTTATATATATATATATATATTCACTGAAAAAACCATAGGTTACACACCAGTTATAGTTAGGAATTAGCATTTAAAAAACCTTTGAAATTCACTGAAGTTATAGTTAGCAGGAAATTTTACTCGCACAAAACCATTGAAATTCCCACGTTATAGTTAGTTGGACTCACTATAAGTTGCACGTCTGCAATGCACTGCTGATGACGTCACATATTACTTCACTCATGCATATATTTAAATATTTAAACATTACTCGCTAATATATGTATTCACTAAGATACACTTAATAGGCCAGTTAACCAATCAATTTTTTTTTTAAAACACTGAAAAAAACATGGGTTTCAGGCCTTATATAGTTAGGAATTAGCATTTAAAAAACCTTTGAAATTCACTGAAAAAACCATAGGTTTCAGGCCTTATATAGTTAGGAATTAGCATTTAAAAAACCTTTGAAATTCACTGAAAAAAACATAGGTTTCAGGCCTTATATAGTTAGGAATCAGCATTTAAAAAACCTTTGAAATTCACTGAAAAACGCATAGGTTTCAGGCCTTATATAGTTAGGAATTAGCATTTAAAAAAAACTTTGAAATTCACTGAAAAAACCATAGGTTTCAGGAGTTATATAGTTAGGAATTAGTTTTTAAAAAACCTTTGAAATTCACTCAAAAAACTATAAGTTTTAGTGGTGTTATAGTTAGCTGGACATTTTACTCATACAAAACCAATGAAATTGCTCCTATATAGTTAGTTGTACTAACTATATTTCGGGCACCCGCAATCCACTGCTGATGATGTCACATATTAGATCATTCATGACATGGTCAGTGACATCACTGATGACATCTCAAATGACATCACTGATGACATCACTGATGACGTCATCCACGTGACAATCACATACACCTTTTCATACACTATTACAATTTTTCATCACTGTTTGTAAAATACAGAGTATCATATTTAAATCCATTGTCACAGCAATACAAGTATTTAAAAATCCACTCAGTGATTCATAGATGTATACACACATCTAATCACTTACCTATGGACCATGCTGTCAATGAACAATAGAACACTATCAAAAATACTTATACATCTATATCGACATTAAACAACAGCACACATCCTATTCACATATGAAGTCATCCTACTCACTTATGCAAACAATGGATCATACTTACATATTTACTTAGCAAAACACTTATACAAACACCACTTCTTCTATTCATTTAGATAGTAAGTCATACTTAGTGAATTATAAAATCATTATTACAAGTATACAGTTATCCATACAGTCACTCACACAATCATTGTGTCTTATGTATACTTATTTATATACAACAACTGACACACACACTGCCTTTTATTTTTCTAGTTTGTTGGACCTGTACCTTTGAGAAATATATTTGCTCATCACCACACCCATAAAGATATTCACTCACCCAAACAATTGTTAGAACATGTAGTTTTAACTTCATATATCTGCTGAATCAACTATTCACACATCTTTGGACAGTCACACATCCCCCACCGAACCACACACACTTTCACACTCCCATACAAATACTCAGTTAACTAATCAATAACTAATATAGACTTTCACATAGCTAGTTACCAACTGTAGAATCAGTTTACACAACAACTGACAAAGTGATACAGATATTCACACAGTTTAGTCACTATCCACTATATTTAGTGAGACATTATAACTTGGTCAAGTAAACAGTCAATTACACTGCTACTAAATCCTCCATCCAAATATTTATTTATATATATCCACTCATTATTCAATGCAAATTGCTATATATATAATGCATATTTAAATAACGAAGCAAACCACATTCACTGGATGATGTCATCAGTGATGTCATCAGTGATGTCATTTGAGATGTCATCAGTGATGTCACTGACCATGTCATGAATGATCTAATATGTGACATCATCAGCAGTGGATTGCGGGTGCGCGAAATATAGTTAGTACAACTAACTGTATAGGAGCAATTTCAATGGTTTTGTATGAGTAAAATGTCCAGCTAACTATAACACCACTAAAACTTATAGTTTTTTGAGTGAATTTCAAAGGTTTTTTAAAAACTAATTCCTAACTATATAACTCCTGAAACCTATGTTTTTTCCAGTGAATATATATATATATATATATATGTAAATATGTATTATATAATTGTCCAAGCCTAATTACTGTTAAAATGCAATCCTGAGTGAATTTACTATTTGTATATATAGAACTCCAACTGTTGAAAATGGCAATGTATGTGTACATAAGCGGCGTTCATTTGTGTTCACTGTACCCCTTGTTGTAAGCAGAACGAATAATTACGAAACACTGACTGTGTTATCCCGCCAGCATAAGACCCATGCACATATGTACACGACAGCTATTTTAGGCACCATGGCCTCTCTGACCGTTTGCTAAACCCCTGACACCCCTCCCCGCGCGCAGTGCTCATGCAACGGCCACAAGACCCTCTCCCTCTGCGTGACCCTGCTCTAGAAGTAGCACTCCTGCTTGACCCACACCCCCCCATTTCCTCCCAGGAACACCCTTCCCCTCAGCTGACAACCCCCCCCCCCCCGGCTGCACTTGACCTCTCGACCCGGTCCCAAGTCCTACGACCAAGCCTCGTGGATGTACATCCCCCTTTTCCCTGCCCAGCATAACAAAACCGTGATACACCAACCAAGTGTCCGACCTTATCACCTGACCAACCTTTGACCTGATCATCCCCTCCTGCCCTCGTGCCCTGTAGGAATGTCCAGCTGAGAGGTCACAATCTCTTGTTACATTCAGGAGGGGAGGATGACATCTGAGCGACTAATATGGGAATAGGCCTGAAGCTGGGATTCCAAGCATGCCTTTTCCCACTTCAAAGCGTCTTTATTGTAATAAGGAATGTTTGTGCATCATAAACATGTGTATAAAAGACGAAGCCTCAGAGAACTTGTTAGAGCACCTCCTGAAGACACTATGCGAGTGTCCGAAATGACAGGCTCTCCTCATGAGAAATAAAACTCTATTCTTGTCTTGCTGCTTCCAGCGCCCGTCTCTTTATTTGGTAATTGTTCAAGATGGGAACTAAGAGGCGTCCTGCGCCAGCAGCCTGGGCATCAGGTGCGCTATGGGCTGACTTTTCCTCAATACCACTAGTGTATGTAGTAGATCTTTGTACTTACTACCATTCCTATGTGATTTTAGAGTTTATCTGTTTGTATCACTTCCTTGAGTGACTTTACAACTTGTCCATGTGCACATTTTTTTCTTTTTTCTGTGTGTATCTCTTATGTAACTTATGTAATCCAAAGTCCTTATGTAACGCAACTGGTTCTTTTGTAAAGCGCTCTGACACCTTCGGGTAATGTTCGTGCTACATAAAATTGCATTTTATAAAATAAAATAAAATAAAAAAATCCAGATCCTGGGCCTTGTGTTAAACCAAGCTTTCCTCTCCCTGTCTCTCACACTCCAGCCCTCCCTGTCTCCCCCTCCCTGTCTCCCCCTCTCCAGCCCTGTTTGAGATTAAGGGGCCCTCTCTCTCCCCTGCCCTGAGGTCCACACACTGTTTCTGCTGTTCGAGTCCTGAACAGAGGCCAGGAGCGGATTCCGCAGCGAGTGGAAAAACACAGAACTCCAAAAACAGCTTTTAAAGTGCATTACCCAGGCACCCCTGCGCGGGCCCTGCTCATGACCGCCTCCTCTCAGCCTGAGGATGAAAGGCATACCAGGGGGGCAGAGCGACCCCCTCGGCCCCCAGATCGTCCTGTGTGCAGCCTGGGCAGGAATGTGGGCATCCCTCTCTCACAAGGCCCTCAGCCTGGCACTCAGCTTGCAGTCAGCCTGCCCCTTCCTGCTGGGGCTGGCAGGGCCGGGGCAGAGTCAGCAAAGCAGCACACTCTGCAGATGTGGAAAGGAGGCAGAGAAGAGGGGTGGGATGGAAAGGGGGGCAGAGAACTGGTCAGACAAACAGAGGAGAGTGGGGGAACATATTCTGAGCTGGGGGACTGCCACTGATGACTGGTGCAACACAGCAACTGTCCACCTCTGGACTTCTGAAACCCCCAGACCTCTGAGGCTCCTTAAAGAAATGAAAAGACAAGAGGCGTTTGGCAAAACAGGAACAAATTGGTTTAATTAAATGCAGCGGCCGCAGAGGCGCGTCTGAAGACAGTCTCAAGTACAGAAGTTTGCGCTGCACATATATACATTTTGTGGGTACAATAAACACTATGACATTCATTGAAAGGCAACATAGTCATAAATAACAAGAAAAACCATCAGATAATTGCGATACAGGTGGCTCTCGACCTCAGGGAGAGCTGGTGTGGGCCAGTGTATGTGTGTGTGAGTGTGTGGACATGTCAGGTGCGGTGAGCGCGTGCTCACCTCGTGCGGTGTGCTTTCTGTGCCCTGATTGGCTTGTTTGTGGTGTAACTGCCTATCTGTGCGATCGATCAGGGTTTTCCCTGGGTGCGCGTTTGTCTTTGGGCTAAGTCAGTCCGCACCTGTGACCTGCCACTCGATAGTCACAGGTTGGGGCCACAGGGCCTGTCTGATCACGTATCTCTGACTCAGGGCTGATGGGGAGGTCATCTTTGGTGAATTCGACAGCAATGATACAAGATCGTTAGAACTTCTACAAATATTGTGGCGGTCATTAATATAATTTATACCAACATTCTCAATATTGTGCGTACAGTTGTCACAGCGTGCATCGATATTGTTTTAACTGATATTGACATTATTATGCATACCTAGATCATGGCGTACCTTGGCATTGCTTCCACTGGTATCGATACTGTTATGAGTGCATAGATTATGGCATACTTTGACATGGCATTTATTGATATTGCCGTCGTCAGGCCTGCATATATCATGGCATACATTGACATTGTATTCACCCAACCATACCAACAGCTCTCAGAGCAACCTGAGGTTGGGTCTGCCCCCTCACTATTCACCCACCTCCAAGTTACAGCCCACCATGAACAAGCTCCCCCTCCCTGCTCACTATTCACCCACCTCCAAGTTACAGCCCACCATGGACAAGCTCCCCCTCCCTGCTTACTATTCACCCACCTCCAGGCTACAGCCCACCATGCACTTGGACGCTCTCCCCCTTCCTGCTCACTCGTCACCCATCTCCAGGACAGCCCGCTCACTTGTCAACCACCTCCAGGCTACAGCCCCCATTGACGTGGACCCGCTCCCCCTTTTTTGGCTCCCTAGTGAGCCACCTCCAGGCCTGCCTGCTCAATAGTCACCCACCTCTACGCTACAGCTCGGCCACCATGGACTTAGATCTCTCCCCCTCCCCATCTCACACCCAATGCTTAATTTGAGGCGGTGTTTTCTGGGGCTCGGCACAGGCACTTAATTGTTAACACCGGCGCTTGTGACAGTCTGCCACAAGGTGGCGCTGTCTGGCTAATTTAGAGATGACCACAACCGTTCATTATTAATTCAATATACGTTAAAAATGACTATTACCTGCACCCAAGCCATTTTTATTCTGAAATAGTCAGAATTATCACAATTGTAGGAGTGTGATGGTTAGTATTTGTGTTCTTACTGTCGTCCGCAGCATAGCAGTGGCAATGTGTGGCCTGGCCCTTCTTTTTAAAACAAATTAAGCACTGCTCACACTCCCTGACTAGCCCCGGCCAAGTGATCTAAGCAGGGAGTGAATATCAGCCGAATCGTCCCAAGAATGGTGGCAAGCATGTGGTTTTTCTCCCGGTATTCTTGGGTCCATGTAGTTATTCCACATTCCGGGAGCGGTAACTCTTAGTGGCCATATTTAAGTTTGGGGTTACCAGCGGAATGAGAGATTCCAGCTTGTAATGGGGGCCCCTTCTAGGAAACCTTCATTGCAACATGGTTAGCTCATTACAGAAACTGGACCCCGCAGAACGAAAAAACAGAATAAACAAAGCCTACTTCCAACAAGTGGGTGAACAGGGACCTGGCTGAATGGAAACAGTGAACTGCAGCTCAGAAGGACTCACATTTCAGGCCAAAGCCACTTGGATAAGCTGTGAGATGCACAGTGGAAATTTCCATGTTGCAAGTGAGAAAACACAAAAGTTTTTTTTCCAACAAACTCAGCAGTAAGGAACCAGATCAGGCAATAGCTCCATCGCGATTCAGCAGCACTGTGAAGACCCGAGCACCTTATTAAGATTTTGACGGACATTGTACTCCACCACAAACTAGCAGAGTCCATCCTCACTATAGCTGTTGAGACTTGTAATTCCCCAAACTGGGGTGGCGTGGTGAGCAAAAGAACGATGGCTTTAGGCCCAGATCGCTGTACTGGGGTGAATGTTTGACATTGTTCAGCATTCTGTCCATCAATTGTTCTTTTTGCATTTGTCGCCCTAAGTGGGAAGGGTATGCTCATACGTGACTTCCTTGCTCACTTTGCCACTGGGTTCAAGCTGAACAGGCTGATGAAGGGTGATACCAGGAAACCGGTCCCAGGATGCTTGTTCAGACTGATTTGCATATGGCTGGGTCAAAACTAGGGTAGCGTGGTGAGTAAAAGAACGATGGATTTAACCCAGATCTTTGTGAATGGGGTTAAATGTTTGCATTGTTCAGCATTCCGTCCATCATTCGTTTCTTTTGCTTTTATCGCCCTAAGTGGGAAGGGTATGCCGAGATATGGGTCCTGTGCTCACTACACCACTGGATTCAAGCAAGCCTGGCTGATGAAGGGTGATGCCCTGAAACCAGTCCCAGGAAGCTTATTTCCGGTCCAGGGAGGACTGGCTTGGCAGTTCGGGCTGGACTGTTCCCATGAGGAGCAGGGGCAAGACTGAACATGTGTAGGGAAGCAACACTGAGGGCGATGGTGAGGGAAGCAAAACGGAGGGCGAGGGTGGGGGGAGCAACACGGAGGGCGAGGGTGGGGGAAGCAACACGGAGGGCGAGGGTGGGGGAAGCAACACAGATGGTGAGGGTGGGGGAAGCAAAACGGAGGGCGAGGGTGGGGGAAGCAACACGGAGGGCGAGGGTGGGGGAAGCAACACGGAGGGCGAGGGTGGGGGAAGCAACACAGAGGGCAAGGGTGGGGGAAGCAGGGAGGAAGCAACACGAAGGGTGAGGGTGGGGGGAAGCAACACAGAGGGTGAGGGTGGAGAAAGCAACACGGAGGGTGAGGGTGGGGGAAGCGACACAGAGGGCGAGGGTGGGGGAAGCAACACAGAGGGCAAGGGTGGGGGAAGCAGGGAGGAAGCAACACGAAGGGTGAGGGTGGGGGGAAGCAACACAGAGGGTGAGGGTGGGGAAGCAACACGGAGGGTGAGGGTGGGGGAAGCAACACAGAGGATGAGGGTGAGGCCGGGGGAAGCAACATAGAGGGCGTGTGGAGGGAAACAAATGGAGACAGAGCAAAGTGGAAGCAAACAAGAAAGCGCAGCATAGATTAGACCATTCAGGACATCAGTTCAACGAGCGAAGTTGTACAGAAGTGAAAGCATATGGAAGAGTGGCTCGAAGAACAAAGTTGTGGAAATTACATTTTTATAGTGTTATGAAGAGAAATGCGCTGGGCCCTCTCCCTTATTATAAGCCCTCGCCTGCGGCTCTAGGCTATAACTCGGGTTCCGGGCCTTTAACCACTGGTATTGCCTTCGACAGCAGGAAAGAGGGCCGTATAAAACCAGTGAATAGAAAGGAAGAAAATAAGAGTGACAAAGTAAAAAAGCCAATGGAAAGCAATGGGCGGAGTTCCTTTCCATGTCAGCTATCAGCATGTCTCCAAATTTGCCAGCTGAGGTTATGCCTACAGGGATGTGAAAACCTCAACCTGGCAAAGGACAGCTCAGGTCACAGGCGCCTGAGCTTTTAGCACATGTTGAAACGCCTGGCTGCATGACCTGAACATGAAGAGTGTCTGTCAGGCTGAACTTTGCCCTTCATGTTTGCAATAAGGTGGGGGGATGGGGCCCCTCCGACCTTATGGACGGGCCACTACTGAGTTTGTGTAAACTGAAGACAATAAACTCCTGCTGCATTTAATGGTGCCCAGCATGAGCCATACTGAGTCAATGGTCAGTCGTCCCCACAATCCACATAGGATAATACCCTGGGGGTAGAAAGCACTCGTCTAGTGGTCGGCTCACCAAAATACACTTTCACCATAGACTCTCGGTTCTAATTGACCAGATTGTTTGATCTTGGGCAAATCAAATTCTCCCTAATCCTTATTCCCTAATTCACCCTCACGTGAGAACTTTGAAACATGCTCATGAAACACAATGAGCACCCGGGACGTGTTCTCTCAGACGTGAGTAGGATTATTGTCTCCGATTCATCGCAAAGATTGCGTATAGTGGTCAGAAGATGACAACCAGGTCTGCTGCTCTCCATGAGTGATGAAATACCTTACCATAGTCTCAGGATATATCCGGCTCTCATATTGTGATAACAAAACCCATGTGTGAGAACATCCGATTCCCATCACGTCGCAGCGTGCTGGTGTTCCAGGGTTTCCTGCAGCCACGCCGTTGTGTTTTGCTCTTTTACAGAGAGTGGAACTGGTAAAACCTATCACAGCACACTTGCTGGGCGTGGGTCTGCTTCACAAGAAGGGCAGACAATACACTAACAACAACTTCAACTGCCAGACATCACAGAAGCTATGGAATAAAGTAGACTTATAAGAATGAAGCCTCCAGGACTCAGGACACAATGTTCCCCACCCCCAAAGTTGGGATAACCCACCTCTCTTTTCGAGTACCGGTATTAATACCTACCACTGCATCACTACAATTGCACTACCCTTGACATCACTTCCTTCTCCCGTCCCTCTCTCTCTTTCTGTGGCATCCTTATGTCTTCCTCCTCCCCCTCGCCTTCTTTCTCATTCGGGGTCTACAATCATTA